>NW_027263535.1:984621-2393136 GCF_042370955.1 Sodiomyces alcalophilus JCM 7366 | reverse complement strand
TGTAGGGATAAGCGAAGGTGGAGAAGGAACCCCAGATCTAGCGACGTCGTGCGATGGCGAGCTACACGACCAGGAACGCAATAGTGTACAACGTATATTCGTATGTTGGTATTTCAGAAGCGACTCCTGTTCTCGTCTCTGCCGGATAGGGGAAGCGGAGTGGTTTGTTTGTTTTAGTGCTGGAATAGGGTCTGGTGATGCAATCATCGAGTCGCGACCGGCTGGGGTTCACCCCACTCTGACCTCGAACGCAAGCTTTGGACGGAGCCGGGAGCCGGTACGAAAATTAGTACCTGCGGTTCCGCAACTTCGCCGAAGTACCTACCGGTACACACCGTACGAAGTAGGTACTCAATCAAATTATGTACGTTGTAATTACACGTACGCATCTCATCACGTGCGCCTGCTCAGTCATCGCGCATTGACCACCTCTACAAGGGAACGGTGGTGTGGAACCTGTGCGACCGACATGGATCGCCGACGGCTATTGCTTCACCTCCCTGACCATCCGCAACTGCAAGTGCAAACAACGCATCGGGACGAGAATACGCACGTGGACCCATTGGATTTAACAAGAAGAGAAGAAAAAATCTGTTTACCTCTTTCTCAGCCAGACCGCAGGGAAAAAAAAGGCAACCCCCTCCGAACGATATCACGGTCACTGGACTTTGCAGTCCTGCTTCGACAGACATCATGGACTTAGCCTATGACCACATAAATCAAGAGGACTTCTCAAGAAACAACAAAAGGACCGAGGACAAGTCAAAGGATCCCAATTCGGAACAACAGTCTAGCCTAGATAAGGATTTGCAGGAAGCCTACAAGGCCATCTCGACCAGCGCTTGGGGCGTCAAAATTGGAGGCTTCTTGGGTAATGCGGTCAAACAGGCATGATTTCGTCCTTGTGTTGTCCCGGATTTCCCTACTCTCTCTGACCATGACCCCAGGGACAATCGGTGTACCGAGAAGCGTCAAAGGAAGTCTCCGATCTCGGACAGGATGCGGCCAAGGGATTGAACAGCCTTCAAGAGACAATTGTCTCCCGAACAAGAGGTCTTTCGATAACAACATCGGCACCGCAGACGACTGGGGAACCCGCGAGTGATAAGGAGAAAGATGTGGACGAGAAGGGAGAGGCGACCCCCACAAATACGAGATCTTCAGGCTCAGGCGAAGTTACCGGTCATTCGGAGGAGACGTACTTGGCGAGGCTTCGTGCTGAGGCGGCCAAGCGGTTGAAGGACCTACAAAGGGCGGAGGATGCTGCGGACGAGGCATTGTTACGGTTTGGCACCAACATCAGCAACTTCCTCAAGGAGGCCGTCAGCATCGCCCCTCCGTCGGACTCGAACAACCAAGGGGGCGACAGCAAAGTGCTCTTCGAAAGCAAGGATGCGCAAGGCAAGCGGGTCATCCACGCTTCCCGGCAGGATGCGCAACTGCACGCCATACACACCAGCGCGGACAGTTTCTCGAGGGACCCAGCGACGCAGGAGTTTGTGGAGTGGTCAAAGAACTTTGATGTCGAGAAAAAGACGTCGGACATCAGCGACGACCTGGCCAAGTACCCCGAACTTCGATCAACCATGGAGAAACTCGTCCCAGATCAGCTGCCTTATGCCGATTTCTGGTCACGATATTATTTCCTGAGACACGGTCTTGATGCAGCCGAGGCCCGACGACGAGATTTGCTTCAAGGTAACTTTTTCTTTTCTTTTCTTTTCTTTTTTCCCCCCACGCTATTCTCTCTGTCCTTGATTGCGCGAGATGCATGAGGCTAACCGCCGCCAGCCGCGTCTGTCGAGGACGATATCGGATGGGGCGACGATTCGGACGATGACGACGACGAGGACACCCAGTCCAAGGCCGACCAGAAAAAGCCCGCGCAGTCCCAGAAACACCGACCGGCGTCAGTGGCATCTTCTTCCACCATCCAGCCACCAGCACCCGCAGACTCCCTTAAGCCCATCGAGTCCCGCAAGTCGAACGATGAGAAGTCGCAGGCCAGTAGCGAGGCTAGCTACGACGTGGTCGGCGCAGCGTCTGGCGTTGCCAGTCAAGCACCCAGCAGTCCCAAGGAGTCGGGTAAGGCGGATGACAGCGACGAAGACTGGGAATAGATCTGACGGCTCGGGCAAGCGATGCTTTGTGTACTTTTTCTGGCTCCATCTGAAGCATCTGTGGTTGGCGTTATGCTGGTTGGACTTCCCACCAGGGTTGGGTGACTTGAGGTGAATTATTTCCTTTCCGCACCAAGGCAACATCTATACTTCTCAAGCTCCCGTAGGCCATACATAATCCATGTCATGGCCTTCTTAGTATATCAGTATACGTATACCTTGAATTTCATTGGCAAGTTTCGTGCAGAACTATCTCCTCTTCGTGACCTTGGTGAAGCCGTCTTCGTCCACTTCGGGTGGGGGTTTTTCCTTCGGGGCAGACACAAGTTGCGGGGCCTCATCCATATCAACGTCGTTGTTGATCTCCCGGCCGTCACTGCCTTCGCCATCGTCGTCATCGTCATCGTCGTCGTCGTCGTCGTCATCTGCATCGGGGTTCGCTTGTGCCACAACATTGACCTTCTTCCCCTTCCGACTCTCCCACTTGTTCCTCAGCTCGGCGACATCGTGAAAGCGGCCCCGGGCACAGTCGGTTCTGAACCGCACAATCTCCTGGGCGACATCGTAGGCGGAATCGTCGTCAATGTCGACTTCGAACTCGTCCACCATGACCTGCAAGAGGAACTCTTCGACGTACGGCGCGTCGGGTTCTTCGGGCACGGAGCCTGCGGAATCGGCGCGGGGCACTGCGACGGCGTTGACGACCTTGTCGAATGGGGCGAAGAGGTCGGAGACGGCACCGGCGAACCAGTCGCGTTTGTCGGCGGAGTCTTCACCTCCCCATCCGTTTTGTACGGCGAGTGTCAGGGCGGGCCAGAGGTGGAGGGACAGGGCGACGGCTTGTTCGAAGTTCTTTTGCGCATCGGCTGGCACAGGGGTGTGTTAGTTGTTTTGACGAAGTTAGGCATGGAGGGCAGACAGGTTTCTGGTATGTAAGACGACCGGATTGCGTACCTGCTGTGAAAGCAGCTGAGGGGCCGGCGGATGCCATTTTTTTATTTCTTTTGGAATGTGTTATGTTCAAAATTGGTTACATTTGGAATTCCTGTTGCATATGAGGGGTCCATGACATTTCATCCTCATGTCGAAATTGTGTATTCTTTTCCCAATTTTTTTTCTTGCGCCCCGCGTCAGAACGTGTGCATAGCTGATAAGACTGTATGGGTACACTGTGTTCTCCGTGCCACTGCCCTTCAACGCTGCGCTGCCCTTCCAAGGACAAAGTATTCGTACAGTCACAGCCAAACTCATTATAATAAGCAAACAGGTACTTCGTACATACGAAGTACGCTTTCTTCCTCTGGTCTCATCCATTGGTAGGAGGGGATGTACCTACGCGGAGTTTCCGACCTCGCATCCTACAGGCCATTACCATTCGAATACCGACTCCGGCCTCTTTTTAGTTGACCTGCGTTTTGTTTAACCTTACGCTAACTAAGAGTGAATATAAAACGCGTTGGCTTCACTTTGAGCAGTGACTCTACCCTAGGGAAGGCTCACTAGGATTCAAGGACCGACCTCCGCAAACAGGCGACTGACCAGTGCAAATGCGCGTTAATATTGAATCGCTCTCTTTTGGCCGAGTCAGATGTACATATTCGTATGTACACATGTACCGGCTTGTACCGGCCATGGTCATCCTCAGGGACAACCCAATTAGTAAGGGGCGCCAAGATCCAAATGACATCACTAGTCCCTGGCTATTGCCCAATTATTAGCACCGACTCCGTACGCTATTTCTTGGTACCTGACTCCCTTTCATCCATCTCGACACACCCACGATACGCGATACCTACCTATCTATATCTATCTACTGACCAAGCACCTTAATGATATAATCAAGGGGCTCGCCTTCCTCTCGGTGATGTTCGCTCGTACGAATAGATGTATATTCTCGGTGGCCCCGCTCACAATTTCTTACATCAACTCCCCTCCTAGTTGCGGATGAGAACACAGCTTGCCATACAGGCGATGAGAGTTTGCTTGACCAAGTCTACTTCCATCGCCTGAGGGTCCTTGTCCGGCCGACCAACGTCGCCGCCCTCCCCTCAGCGGCATGAACCCCCTTAAGCTTAGCACGGTTTCCGTGTCCTTCGCTGTTACACCTACAGTCATCTCCACCTTATTATCTCATGTAAGTTACCCCACTCCCTCGAGATTGATCACGTTGGGCTGCCTCCGGGCCTAAGTGACATGAAACGCCCTTCGTATGCCTATGCTTCTCTGCTGTCATCCGTTGTTGACCTTCCCCCTTCGTGTCTGTCTAGTACCTCAACCGCAAGTCGCTGGAACAGAAGCCAACCGCGAGCATTTCGTATCACGAGGGCTTAAATCTCATCCGATCGTTCCTTCAATTCGCCTCCTATCATACCCTCGAGGAGCTCCAGTCGTTCACTGGCCAATGGGTACCCAGACCGCAATGGGTACGCGTAAAGGACGTCGTCATTCCCAATTCTTGGCTCGAGGAGGCTGCTTCCCTGCTCCAAGCCCAGCTCGGCGAGGACGGAATTCAAAGAGTTGGCGGGCGCAATTGGTGGCAATGGAGACAATCCGAAAGCCCACTGAAGGCCGAGTGGATTGAGATGAGGTCCCACTATCATGAGCGCAAAAGGAGCGGCCAACCCTGTAGGCGCGTCATGCTTTATGTCCACGGCGGCGCCTATTATTTCGGCAGCGTTGGCGAACATCGCTATCAGATGCAACGTCACGCCCGGAAGCTCAAGGCCAGGGTCTTCGCCCCAGAGTACCGCCTTGCTCCCCAGTTCCCCTTCCCCTGCGGCCTCCAGGACTGTCTCGCCGCCTACCTGTACCTTCTCAGCTTCCAGGAACCTAGCACCATTCTTCTCGCCGGTGATTCGGCCGGCGGCGGCATGATCTTGTCCGTCATGTGCACTCTCCGCGACCAGGGCATTCCCCTACCCGCTGGCGCCATTCTAATCAGCCCCTGGGTAGATCTCACCCATTCCTTCCCTAGCGTGGCCCAAGACGACGCCATGGACTATATCCCGTCGTCGGGCTTTCACCATAAACCGTCGCGGGCCTGGCCGCCTCCGAACGAGGACGACATGGCCATGATAAAAGAGCAGGCCGAAAAGAAGCGCGCGGGGGACGGGAAAGCGACCAAGACCAACACCCTCGAGGCGAAGCAGGCCAGCCCTTTCAAGATGGAACCAGCTGCTGGACAAACACTGGACGGTACTGCAACTGACTTGACCGTCTCGGCCCCAGAAGTTCCAAAGACATCGGTTCATCTCTCGGTTACCATTGACGGGAAGCATACTGTCGTGAAGGATCAGATTCAGGTATTTTTTGAACCCTCAACCCCAGCTCTCTCCTCCTTTCGTTATCTTTCCCAGTCTCACAACTTGGCAGATGTACACGACCAACCAACTTCTATCCCATCCTCTGGTGAGCCCGATCACTCAGCCGACATTGGGAGGGCTTCCTCCACTGCTGATTATGGTTGGCGGTGGAGAGATCTTGCGGGACGAGCAGATCTATCTCGCCCACAAATGTGCCAACCCCACCGAGTATGCACCGCCCGACGAAAGAATGGACTCTGCAGCCAAGGAGCTTCTCAAGAAATACAAGCCGACGAATGTTCAGTTACAAGTCTGGGATGGCCTCTGTCATGTCGCACCGACACTCAGTTTCACAAGACCTTCAAAGTATATGTACCGCTCTATCGCCCAGTTCGGCGCCTGGGCTCTCGCTCGAGCTCAGAAGGCCGCTATCGACATTCTCGACGATGACGCCATTTCTGTGATATCCAGTTCCGAGTCCGACTCCGGTAGCGAGAACATGCAGCAGGATGTGGGAATGGCCGAGAACCCCCATAAGGACAGCTCTCCTGCCGATGCCCGGATCGGAAAAGCCGGTGATACCTTGCCTCCCTTCAGGGACCACATGATTCGACAAAAGGTAACCCGGGGCGGTATCATATACCCGCTGCCTGCGCCATCCGAACTTCCGGCATGCAATATAGACCCCCGAGAGATCGGCGTGGCCAAGGAGGTACCGGTCCGTAGATGGCTGGCGAGGAAGAAAGAATGGGAAACTAAGTATGCTCGTACACGAGCTAGAGTTCACCGGAAGATCATCAAGGACATGGCTGAGGGGTTCGTCGGATATGGAGACGGCGAGAATCCTCCGCCGACGGCTCTCGCGGGGCGGCGAAGGGCAGTCTATGGAAAAAAAGCAAGGAAGCCAACCAAGAGCATCGGACTCGCCGTCTGGTCCCTCTGGGGCTCCAAGCACGACGAAATGACTGTGGAGAGGGAGAGAACGGCAGAGCAGCACCATACCGAGAAATCATCAGATGCGGCCGTGGCCACTGACGAGGTCGGCCCCGGTAGGATGCCCTCCTCTGACAACGTATCCCCGGTAACCGAACCTGGTCCTTCTTCGCCGCTGTCTCCCAGACAAGAACGGCCCTCCGCCAGTCCCAGGACACGAAGTGTCATCGACGAGCAACAGACATCTCAACAGGACGAGGAGCTGGATGAGCGGACCCCGATTGTAAGCCTCCTCGCCATGCGCAAGGAGAGCGAGAGGAAGAGACAAGAAGAAGGGAAAGCTGGAGAGTCTGCCGAGTTGCTGAGTCCCGACTACGTCCCCGAAACGGGCGTGGCCGGGAAGCGTCCCTTTCTAGACGGTATCGCCATGCCGTTCAGTCTCGCCAAGGAGGCTGATACTGCCAGCATGATGACGCTCCATTCCACGGGCGGGACACCTGAGGCGAGACCAAAGAGTCCTATTCAGCCTTTTTCTTCCATGGGTGCTGAGTCTAATTTGGAGGACCAGTCGATCGCAGAGAGAGATGCCGCCTCGAACCAGCGCAATGTCTAGCGACGCACCTTTCAAATTCAAGGGCTTGCCAGCCATCCTACCCGTGCAGCAGGCGGGCGACGCATGCGATGCTCTCCTCCACTGGGAGGACAACGCTTCGCCTTTGCTTTTTTTTCTTTGTTTCCTTTGGCGCCCTTCGTTTGGATATTGATAAGACTAGGACGGGATACCCTGTACAGACAATATTACTTTGTGTCAGAACTTCAGTAGAAGATTATGGTAGACCTATGGAAAGAATAGCAGTAGCTTGCATTGTCTAACAGTCCATTAATGCTCTCGGCCAGCCATGGCTCTTCTCATTCTCTCCATATATGTCATCATTTCATGATGCCCCCTAGCTGTAGTAGTGACGGAAGGGACTATATTTTACTTCGATCAAAGGAGTCAATTAGGCGCAAGTCAACGCAGAGTACTCGGCGAGATAACACGGCCGAGCATCTGATAAGAAAGCAGGAGCACGCGGCATAAGTGGGAGGATAGAGATGTCTATTCGAGGGCAATGCAGTAGGTATGATACACTAGTCGAGCGCAATGCAACCACGTTGCAGACAGATGCAGATATTTGTCCACAACAATTGAGCTTGCTATACAAGGGTCCTTGGCCCTTCACGGGGCAGACAAAACACCCCGCACGGCACACCGAGTCCAGTTTGAGATTCAGATGGATTGGAAAGCGTAGAGGATAAGGGCCTGCATCTCGAGGTGAAGAAGGCATGGTGTAGCAGTGCGGGAATGAAATGGCATGCCGGGTGTACGGGTGTCGTTTTACTTGAGCTGGGCCCAGAGCTTGGGCGCCGCGCAGGTGGTGGCGCAGTGGGCGAGGTGGAAGACTAAACGGCCATATGTCAGCATGCGTCTTTCAACACGGATTTGGGACATGCTTGAAGAAGGAACAGAATAGCCAGGCGGGGTCAAAAGTTTGAAGGGAAGGGGGCGCGACATACATTCTTCAACGCAATCCTCCTTGGGGCCGCTTTCGCCCTCGGCGGCAGTGACTCGCTCAACGCACTCGTCAAAGTGGTGCTTCGGCTCGGCGCAGACCTTTGACTGTTTGCACTCTGTAATGCGACGCGTCAGCCCATACTCGAGTCAAAATCATTCGATTGCCCTGTGCCTCCATTGGGGAACCGCGCTCCGAATATCAGAGCATAAGAACAGACATTGGTAGCCAGGGATCGCGTGGTGGGGGGAGGGTATCCAAACTAACCTTCCTCAAGCTTCTCCTTGGGGTCCACGGTCTCCTCCTCGTCCTCTTCCTCGTCCTCCTCTTCTTCCTCCTCCTCCTCAGCCTCCTCGGCCTCTGCCTCTGCTTCGGGCTCCGCCTCCGCTGAAGCCTCCGCGGACTCCTCGGCCTTTGTGCTGGTTTCTTCGGTCGCCTCCTCAGCCTAGAATTCAAAATCGTGTTAGCTTTCCCATAGTCGAGACAATCATTCGGTTCCACAGTATCGTATCATAGTCCTGGAGTTGTCGCAGGACAGACTCGTCGACCACGAAATTGTGTGCACAATAGAGCCGAGGTTAGTGCGTACCTGATCTTCGGCGGCGGGCGCCTCAGCCTCCACTGTGCTCCATGGAATGGCAGCCTCTGCGAGGTCGGTGACAAGGTCCCAGATACCCATTGTGGTCGGTGATGCGGTCGTCTATAGCTCGGTGTCGGTGGGTTCCGTCTCGGAAGGAAGGGAAGATGTCGGGACTCTCGGTCGTAGCCAGGTTCGAGGTGCGAAAAGTGATCTTGAATTGAGCCTTTTTGATTGGCTCGTGTAGAAGCCGTCGAATAAAGTCACGTGACTTTGTTGTGACTAATCTGTCACGTAATTCATAACGGCTCCCTTGCGAAGGACGTTTACGGTAACACATATTCGTACTTTTTAAAAAGTAGCAGTTGGATTTCAGAGAGCATGAATGACCGTCATAGGAAGGATGAATTCCCTCTTTTCACGCTGTAGTGCTATTGAAGAAATGATACTGAAGCCTTTGTAACGAGCAGAAAACTACCTAATATAAATGTATGATTGTCGGCTTTTGAGCTCCGACATAAAAAGACTGGAACCACCTCAAGTATCGACACCCATATGCTCGACGCATTGGTCGACAGAACTTCGGTGTCGACATACTCTAACCGCTCATGACCGCTCTTCTTCGTCTCGAATGTGCCCTTCTAGCCGCATACTTAGCTGTTGCGCCTGGGCCTCCTCATAGGCGGGAGGAGGTTCGTCGGGCCGTATGTTCTGGCTTGCAGAACTGGTCGACCGGGATCGGGAAGCAAGGGTATTGGGGTCGAGATTGTTCGACTCCGAAGTCCCTGGCTGTCTCGGCTCGTATGTCGGCAGAGGTTCGTCGGGTATGTTGATGAACTGGCCGGTCTCCTGCTGCAGTTGCCTTACGTGCTCCATCCTCTCCTTGAGCTCCTCAAATCGCTGATAAAAGTCATAGTGGCCGCCCTCCCGGAAGGTCAGTTTGAGGTTGAGTCGCGGGATATCGGGTGGCACACCACCACCCGGGCTGGGCCGCACGGTCCCCGCCCAGTACCAGGCGCCGATCAGAGGTGAATGAACGTAGCTGTCCTGACAGTCCAGGATCCAGGCCTGGAAGGACTTGAGTTCGGGTGTCGGCTGAGATGGGATGTATATGACCTATGATGAGGTGAAGGTCAGGAACGGTTAGCTACGTTTGGGGGATGCCATTGGTCTGAGTTGGACGGACTCATACTCGTCTTGTGGTAAGGTAGGCAGTGCCGTTATCGCTCTTGCGAGAGAACGGCTCGCGCCCCTGCCGAAGGGCCTTGGGAACGGTAAGGTCGAGGCTGACCTTGTTGATCCTGAGCCTGATGCGTTCGTTGTCCAAGGGAACAATGTCGCCGTTGTCCCTCAGCGTGACCCAACTAAGGTTATCGTTAGACTGTGAGTTGGCTCTGGCGGGCTTCGCCCTCTGAAGTCTCCGCGCGATATGATATGCATGTTGCTCTTGCAAGTACTGGTCTGACATGATGGGCGGGCCCCGCAGGGTTTAGGTGGAGATGAACGGATAGATTGCGGCGGCACGGCACCTCGTGCCGAGCCGTCGGTGATAGATAGTAGGACGGAATAGGCGGAGAATACGGGTAATATGATATAATAAGGGAGACAGGTGGAAGGGATCAAGAAACGGTTGAGAAGCGGCGGAAGCCTAGGAGGTAAGGGGTGGATGGTCGAGGGGGGGAAATGGGGTTTAAGAGGCAAAGGGGCCGCTAAAAGACGTACTTTATTGACATCGTAGAATGGAAAGGGACTCTATGCGAGATCCCTTCAAGGCCGCGAATTTTCTAACCAGCCAGGCGGACCGAGCGAGCAGCAGGAAATGGGCGGCACCAGCGAGGCTCTGGAATCGAGGTAGGGTAAGTGAGGGTGGGGCGGAGATTGGTCGAAGGGTCCCCCTGTCTCTAAACCTGGGGGACGGTGACTGTCCAGGAGGTGCGGTAAAGATGGGAGAGACAGCAAGGTGTGTTCGCAGGTAGACGGCTCCTCGACTTGGGCGATGGAAATGACGGCGAGTCCGGCCGGCGGCGGCGACTAATGTAAAGGGTGGCTGGGAGATGAGAGGGTACTCCTGCAGATCACAGCACAACGTATGGGCAAGCCGCCGCGAGTATAAGGGAGGACGTCGACGACAGAATGGTGGCCCGAGTACGGTCGGCTTGGTTCTGGTGGTTCTGACACCTTTCCCTATGTGGGGCAGTCCTTGTGCTCAGGGATCAGGGACGCGGCTAGGGTCTAGGTGGCCGAGGGTGGATAGCGTGGTGAACAAGGAAAAGATTTGTGGAGGAGAATGGAAACTGAGGCAGAGGATTGATTGCCTCTACCGGATTTCAGGTTGAGATGAGAGTGCGAGGCGACTGCAGTGTGGCTGGATGCCTAGTAATCGGCGAGTTGTACTCTAGCAAATACAAGTTAACTCGCAATTACGTAGCGGTACAGAGTACTTCGTATAGGTACTGATAAGTACAGTGTGCGTACGATTATCTCAGCAAGCTCAGACGTTTTGATTCTAGGCGTGGAAATAGCGGGCGGCTGATTCGTGGTGTATATAGTGACATAGTTCTGCTTAAGTTATATAAATGCAAAAAAATGCACTTAATAGGTGTAAACCTGAGCCACACGCTATAAAAGGTATATTGACTTGGTATTTCTGAGATGCCTACGAAAAACGTCTAAGGAGCGAACGTAGAGTTAGTCGTGATAGCCGAACGCTTAAGTATAAGAATAAAAATAAGGGTATATTCTTAAACTACTATAAGATAATAATAAAAAATATCACGACCTTAATTCTTTTTATCTAAGCGAGCTAAATAACCGAATATTTATCCTATATTATTTTTAAACCCGTAGGCTACCTATTTTATCTTGCCTGGATACCCTATCGTGATTTTATATAGCCGAACGTATCCCTAACACGACGACGACCCCCCTTATCTCGACCTCTAGAGTAGATACTAGAAAAATAATTATAGCCTAAGGATCGTCGAGTATAGGAGATCCTTAGATAATAGGCTTAGTGATGTATTAAGACGTTGCTATAATCGAGCGACCGGGCGGTCCTTTAAAGGGCCCGGATTAATAATTAAATCGAGCGACTGGGCGGTCCTTTAAAGGACCTTAAAGGACCTAATTAAAGGACCCGGATTAACCTAATTGAATTAAGCGACCGGGCGGTCCTTTAAAGGATCCTGGATTAACTTATTAAATCGATTAGCCTAGGCTTAGTTAAATTAAGCGATTAGGCAGACTTTTAAAACGATAATATTATGGTTATTCGTAATAAACGCGATAGAACTAGCGTTTAGCTATCACGGTTCTGTTTGCGTTCGGG
Organism: Sodiomyces alcalophilus JCM 7366; assembly: GCF_042370955.1. Lineage (NCBI taxonomy): Eukaryota > Fungi > Ascomycota > Sordariomycetes > Glomerellales > Plectosphaerellaceae > Sodiomyces > Sodiomyces alcalophilus. The sequence continues at coordinate 2,381,323 of NW_027263535.1, read as the reverse complement.
ACTCAGACCTCCCTGCGGGAGAGAATACGATAAATAGAATAAAAGCCTCTGATTGGCCAGACTGCTAAAACGGACCTATATATACGTACCATACCGGTAATTTTGTATAAATCCATTTCCTGTATGTACTTCGTATATTACCGGCCTACGCTATACTCCTCTCCCCAGGGTGGTCTGAGCTTGCTGAGATAAGCGTACGAATAAGGTGCGCCACTTCCCGATACTTTATACGGCCTCTGCTAGCTGGCTGGGGCCCCTTGGCACCTGTACGTACTGTCTCCACTAGGTTCCCAAAAAACCAATCGGGAGCCGCGAATAGGCCTGCTATTATGCGATAAAGCGGACGGGGTAAAAGGGATACTAGGAAAGAAAGTGTCTTTTTGTACCTGCCCTGTTACAGGGGTCAGAAGGTACCCACATTTCACCCCTGTCGCGTGGGTATCGGTATCTACTTAAGTGTCCGAAACTTACGCCTGCAACCGTTGTACATGTTTTTGTCACGATATTGCGTGTCCGACACCTGTATTACCATTACCGCCCATTCCACAGAGTGTACGAGTTGCCCGCCGACTTCAAAGCCTCTGTCTCTCCCGTCACAGCACCTCTGTCCGGCGAATAGTAACAGCAATCATGTCCGCGATGGAATCCGAAGCCGTGGTGGGCGCAATACGTGCCGCTCGAGTCCCCTACCCTTACGACGAGCTCTTGACTGTTTTCATTCAGCGGGCCGCTGACAGCGAGCGCGCAGCGCAACACCTCTGGGCAAGATGTGGCACGCCGGACGGCACCCTCGCTAAGACATCTATTGACGCGTTTCTGGCTGACTGGGAACAGCTCGTCAGATTGTGTGAGTAATGGCTAGACCCTCCCCGTTCACTTCGCCCTACAACAGCTCGTTATTTCTCGGTAAAGCTGACTGCGCTCTCCCTCGCCTGTCATAGTCGAACGAAGCGGGCCTGGGAAGCCGCTGCGTGACGCGTGGGTCGCGGACACTATCAGGAGGCGCGAGGACAACACCTGCCGACTCACCGGACGGAAGGGCACTTGGCGTGACCCCTTGGCTGTGTATCCGATCTTGCAGCTTCCCGAGGCATCGCTAGGACAACTAGGCAACCTGCCGCGGCCCTTGCACGAAATTCTTTATGCATTTCTTGGTGATGACATCGCCGAGTGGGTGTGCGCTGGCTGTAGGATCGAGTCGCCGCTCGCCAACCATTGGCTTGTCCTCAGGTCGGCCGCAGAAACGTTTGCCCTGGGGTTTTGGAGAGTCGAACCTATGGAAGGATATCCCCACAAGGTTAGTCGTGGCCCTACTGCCGTTTTAATGACCGTGTTTTGCACAGCCAAGTTAACTGGGCATCAAAGCTTGTGATCTTTACTCAAGGCCCCTACGGCCTTAGTATGCCGCTTGTTGTGGGACGGTTCAACAATGACCGTGGCATTTTGGTATTCGACCGCGGTCCCGATCTCGAATCGCCCGATAGTCGAGCATTGCAGACGACGGGTTGTTTTGCCGAGCCGATTCGTTTATTAGCCACATGTCAGGTAGTGCCATTTCGTCCATCGCTTCTTTCCCGCCTCTCCCTACCTCTGTCCGCCTTTCTTAGAACGGCCGGCACCCCTATCTTTTGGTCTATCTGGTTCTTCTGGATCCGTTCCCCCGAGTCATGGCGCTTTCGAGTCTATAGTGCGCTCGCCCGCGTCGGACGCGCCATCTACGGCCGGTCTGCATCGTTCTATGTACAGCAGCTCCCCTTTGGCATGTACATCAAGACGCATACCACGAGCACCATTGAGGCGGCCAAGAACGAGTTTGGCGCGTTGGAGTTGATCAGAAACTCGTCAAACCTGAACGTACCGCAGCCGCTGGACCTGGTCTTCAACGAAAGGCGGAGCTACATGATCACTGGGCGCTTGCCTGGAGTCACGGCCCAATCACTATACGCAACTCTCAGTGACGAGCAGCTGGTGCTCTTAGCAAAGGACCTAAGTACATACCTCGCCGAACTGCGGCGCATCCAGAAACCGCCGGGTCTCTCGAATGCCGCTATATCGAATAGCATAGGCGGTGGGTGCATACACAATCGCATCGACAAGGCGCATGGGACTACATACGAACCCCATGGCCCGTTCCCTGACGAGGCTACTTTCCACGATTACCTATTGACACGTCGTCCGCCAGCCCCTAACGAGGTGCAGAGGACAGGACATGCTATCAGATTTAGCCACGGCGATCTCGCTCTTCGCAATATAATCGTCGATAGCTGGGGCCGGCTGGTCGGGCTTGTTGATTGGGAGAATGCGGGCTGGTATCCGGATTACTGGGAGCTCACAGCCTTCCACGGGACCATTCCGCAGCGGCGGTGGGAGAATGTCTGCTCCCATATTTTTCCGTACGCGCAGGATTTCGAGTACGAGGTCGCCGTCGAAGATCGGCTGTGGGCGTATTTATGATAGGATTTATCACGCATGTGTGGTCTTGAGGTAGGATCTCTTTATTTTGCTAGCAGTCTAGCCGCTGGCGCCGCATCAACCTCGGCGACTTGAAGCACTGTGCTCGCTCCGTAGGTGCCGCCCTGTATTATCAAGCTTGGTCATAGATTGTGGGCAGCACTGGAGCTACGGACCTTTGCCGCATGAGCTGACCAGCCAGTATCCTGATGTTTGTCTCCAGATAATCTACACATTTGTGATATCGTTAGGAAGATCTCGCCGTCTGCCCATCACGTCTCCGTGGATATCTAGTGTAGTTTACATACCGATGTCGGAAATAAGACTGATCACGCGAGCGCGATCTAACTGGTGGACGGCCATCTTCAGCCAGGTACGGCAGTTGAATGGCTCTCCTGATGCTACTTTGCTGCCGACGGGCAGGATCTCGATCTCGTCTAGAATCCTCTCGGCCTCGGCGCGCTGCTCCTTTGGGATGAAGCCGACTCCAGCTAGGCAGACGGTACTCGCGGTAGGGAAAACGCGGGGGAAGTACTTTATTTCGTGCACCCATTGGCCGCTGCGGTCGGTGCAGTGGTGTAATGTGGCGCCTTCGCCTTCGTCATCGGTGAGGAGGAGGGCCCAGTGCTTAGTTAGGTTAGATAAGTAGTCTTATCCATGTTGGTATGTTGGTGAAGGTACTCACATAGGCTTCGCCAAGGGCCTTTCGCTCGTGCAACTGCACGTAGAGCTTGCCGTGGCGGATGGGGTCGCCGTCGAACCCTTCAGCCAGCATGGCGATTGGGGGTGCAGAGGAAGTCATTGAAAATGATGCTAAATGGAAACCGGAGAGCTAATGGACCTGTGAGGGCTATTTCACGCAAAGAAAGACTAGAGAGCTGCAATGTTGAGCGTATGTCAAATAGAGTTGACTTGCGTTGACTTGACATCGTCGACAGCCGGATGTTCTCCCATGTTATACATACGAATACGGTCCAACCACTAAACTGGGCGCATGCTATTTTAAGCGTAGTCTGATTTTCTGCTAGTTACGAGCGGGGTCTCACTTGACCCTGGACAACGATGTGATGGGGAGTGCCCGTTGGTGAGTAGCCAAGGCGTATTAATCCAAAGGCTGGACACGCATGATGTCTCTCAACCACCCATAGACAGGGGAGGAAACGGAGTTCCGTATGCACAACCAACTGTTTCAATCACGGCCAAGAGAGAACCTAGTGGGTGTATTTGGCTCCCTGCGCGGTTATTTGTCAGAGTCAATCGTGAAGTGCCATTTTTGCCGTGCGACAGAATCCACCCTATCCCTGCGTGTTACGAAGTCGACGAGAGTACAACGTACTGTCTGCAACGCTCGGAGTGACGACGGATGGCCGGGGCCCACGTAAGCCAGCATGGACTTGACTTTTTGAGACTGAATAGTCAATGATGCTCCATTTCCGTGCTTATTCGAGAATGCTTGAAAGCTCGAAAGGGTCCTTGGCCGTGTCAACCCGGACAAGTGCCGGTCTTCCGCCCCCCCGTTCGGTCTTCCGGGTCGACTCAAACTCTTCTAGGCTAGAATGATCCACTACATGTCGCACAGGCTGGCTTAAGGCAGGTTCGGAACGGGTTGTTCCGGGCCCGAAAGTGGGATTCAATGTTGGACCTGCCGCAGGAATAAGGGTAGGATTTTAGCACTACGATTAGAGATTTCCGAGTACCGGTATTTGTACGCCCCCGGTTCACTATTTGTTGTCCACTCAATCCATTTTTGGAAGGTTACGCGACCGCGTGCATAAGCAAGATCTTGGCCGTATATGCTGCGTACCTACAGTATACCTCACGACAAGCCTCAATCTCTGCAACTAAGACTATATATCTTAAGCCACTAAATGTCGCACAGGCTGGCCCAAAGCAGGCCCGGAGCGGGTTATTCCGGGCCCGAAAGTGGGAGTGGATCTGCCACAGGAATAAGGGCACGAATCTAGCACTACGATCAGAGATTTCTATAGAGTTAATTGAATTAATAGATTAATCGCTTATTTTTTACGTAATTAAGTTATACGCTGTTTGTAATAATTAAGAGTCTTATTTACTCGATAACCTTTTAAAGCTATTTACGCCGAGCTGCCTATAGCTATAACCATAACCTCTAATACGACTATCTATATAAGCCACGAAGACTGGGAGCTATGGAAGCGCCTCTATAAAGTCAGGGCCTATAGTAACGGAGTCTGGGACTTCCTACGCCCTGACGATCCAGCGCCTAGGCCGCTACGGGCTACCCGTCCCGAATTTGCTTCCTACGCCTCTATCGCTAACGTTAACGGGGAGTACCGGTCTTCCGCCACCCCCTGCTCGGTCTTCCGGGTCTTCTTAAACCCTTCTAGGCTAGAATGATCCACTACATCCCCACAAGCCGAAATTAGCTGTACTTTCAAGGTATTTCGATGTACACAAGCATAAACAGAGCGAAACGCGTAAGGAAACAAGGAGGACCACCCATAATAATATGGTATGTGGAGGAGAGTGTGTTCTTTTTATTTCTTTATATTCGTACAAAGTAAGAAATGGGTTATAAGAAATATACGAGTCACGTGACTATATAACTAAGATAGTCACGTGACTAGTAAATTATATAATCACTATACTAGACGCGTATTACGAAAATATCAGATCACGTAATAGTTACGTGATATATCACGTGATATGGTATTACGTGATACACATCAAATTATGGGTCTACTATAAATTTTTTATCCCTCGTCCTCCTCCTCCTCCTCCTCCTCCTCCACCTTCACCTTCACCTTCACCTTCACCTTTACCTTTAAACGCGTTACTCTATACGCAGCAGCAGCTTTTACGGCAGCAGCAGCTCTTATAGCAGTAGGTAGCTACGCTAGCCGTAGCAGCTGCCGCGCGAATATAACGAATATAATAATATTATGCTTTCGTGCTTTAGGCATAGTGTTTTGGCGTGTTCTTCCTCGTACTCTTTCCTTTATGGATGTTTGTGTACTTCGAAATACCTCTAAAATACACCTAATTTCGGGTTATGCAGGGTAGTGGATCATTCTAGCCTGAAAGGGTTTGAGAAGACCCGGAAGACCGAGCAGGGGGTGGCGGAAGACCGGTACTCGTTAACGGGCAGCCTATTAATATCTCCGAGCTAACGGCTATAGGCAAGGCCGCCTATACCGAAGACTACCGTTGATATAAAGAAGATCGTAAAGACTACGAGACCTATTAGAAGGGTATTAACGGTATGCTTAAGTGGGTAGAAGAGTTTATCGTAGCGAAGAGACGGAAGGCCCTGATAAAAGGCACCACCCCCGAAGAGATCTACGTAGTAGTATAAGCCGACGCCGTACCCTATATCGCGACCCGCATAAAGGACTCCTAAAGGAACTACGATATATATAAGAATAAGCCGCCTATTAACCCCCGGAAGGTGGGCGCCTGGCTAGACGATTAGCAGGACCGGCTTTAGGACTATTATAACGTCGGGATATATAGCGAGCCCCGAGAGATTTAGATTAACGATTTCTTTAACGCTATATAACCTGCCCTAGGTAACTGGGTAGATATAAAGGAAGTAACGCTAGACCTTAAAATAGTGACGGTGATAACCCTTGTCGCGGAAGGGAAGAAGGCGGCGGAATAGTTTAACGTACCGCCTACTCGAAGCTATAGAATGGTAGCCTTCCCGGCCCTAAACCTAGGTAAAGGCGACGATAATAAAGGGCCGTAACGGACCGGGAGGGCTAACCGAAGCGGTGACCGGACCGGAGCCTAGCGGGGCCGTAGTGCCTACCCTAAAGGTAAGTTAACTAACCGTATAAGCTCTAAGCGCCGGTAATCGCTTTTCTATAAGGATAAGTGCCCCGCGTGCTATCAGCGCGGCTATAATCTGCAGGGCTGCTGGATACTATTCCCGGAGTTAGCGCCGGAGGGTTTTTAAGCTAACGACCCTATTAGGAGGCTCGTGGAGAAGTCCCTTAGGATAGACCGGGATTTATAGCACGCTATAAAGAAGATTAGGTCCCGGAATAAGAAGAAGAGGACTGCCGCCGCTACCGAATATAAAGTAACCGATAATAATAACGAAGTCGGTAGCGGCGGCGGTAACGGCGATAATAACAACGAAGTCTTCGAGGAGACGTGACTATATACGGCTATAAAAGCCGCCGGTAATAATAACGAAGTCTTTTTTAAGAGGACCGCGAAGCTAGAAAAGCTTATAGGAGCTGCGTAAGGTAAGGCGCTAAATACCGTCCGTTACGAGCCACGCCGGCTAGAAGCTCCGCCGGCCGCCTTTTCGGCAGCTATATATCTATTACGTTAGTCCGCTATATTAGACTTAGGTGCTATATCCCACGTTTTCTATAATAGAAGCAGATTTACGGATTATAGACCGGCCTGTCCCGATAACGTTATAATTGCCGGCACTATAACGGTGCCGATTTAAGGATATAGAGACGTTATTATTATAATAGAAGGAATAGCCGGCCCGATAAAGTTCCGGTTAAAAAACGTAGCCTACTACGAAGATTTTGTCTATAACCTAGTCTCTAATAAGAAGATACGGTAGAACGGTTACTGGTAGGATTAAGAGCCACTAAACGATTATATACGCCGCCGTGACCGATTAATCCTTTATAAGCTAAGTGTCTATTATAATTAAACCGTTATAGAGCTGTTTCTAGTTACTAACGCCCCCGCTGCTACTACTCTTCTAGCCCCGAGTCTACTAATCCGAAAACCGATTAAGAGAGTAGCCAGCTAAGCCGACGGTAATTTATGGTATCTACGGTTAGGGCACGCTGGCCCTGATATAATAAAATAACTAGAAGAGTAGTTATAGGGCGTTAAACTAAAGGGGCCAGGAATAGTAGAGTGTAACGCCTACGCTTAATCGAAGATAGGTCGTTAGATTAGCCGGAGGACCCGTATAGCTCTAAGCTACGCCGGTAAGAGGTAGGCGATCGATTTCACGGATTTCCTACTAACTGCTAACGGATATATACGGATTATATTCTTCACGGATCGATATAGCGGGTTCGTGGCCTGCTATATTATAACGTTAAAGAGGGCCTCCGAAATCTATATAGTTATAAACTAATATATCCGATAGGTTTAGAGTTAATTTAACTGGCAGGTACGGGTCTTTAAGTATAATAATAAACTAATATAATCGCTCGAAATACAGGGCGTGGTTAAGCGTTTTAGTATCTAGTTAGAGTCCTTTTTAGTAGAGACCCCCGTATAGAACGGTGGTGCCGAAAGATCTAGGGCTGTTATCGTGGAGAAGGCACGAGCTATACGAATACACTCCCGATTGCCTGATTTCCTGTGGGTTAAAGTCGTTCCTACTACTGTTTATATATAAAACAGAACGCCTAAATAACGCCTTAGCTAGAAGACCCTGTTTAAAGTTATCTATTAACGTAAGCCATAGCTAGGGCACCTTTAGGCCTTTGGTTATAAAGCTTTTCCTATAACCAGAGCAGCTCTAATAAGGTCTAGAAAGCTTTAAAACCGGCTAGCGCCGCGGGCCTATATCGGTTACCTTATAGGCTACGATTCAACCAATATATACCGTATCTGGGTTCCTAGCCTTTAAAGGAACGGGATCGTCCGTATATATAACGTTATCTTTAACGAATAAGAGTATTTTAACGGCAGGCTCGAAGCCCTAAAGGACGATTTACGTTAATTAATAGAAGAGCAGTTAGCGGATATTATTAATTAGATCCGCCTACCAGAGTCATATATAATTAAATAAGGCGAACCGCAAGATAAGGCAGCCGATAAGGCAGCCGATACGTTTATAATAGCATACTTCGAGCCTATTCTCTAGTCGGGTAACGAGGTTAATAAACCTCTCCTAAGGGCTACGCCTGCCGGCCTCGAGGCTTGGGGGGTAGAACCGTTTATAAAGCCCGAGAGGCCGGAACGGTAGGAGGAGCTTATAGAGCCTATAAGGCCGGAGCTAGAAAAAGACTCTTCCACGGCCACGATTGATTACTAACGCCTAGATAGTCACCTTCTAACTCTACCAGAAACCCCTCCTTAGGCAGGGCTTACGGCGGCTGCTTTCACGGGCTATATGCCTATAAAGCAGGGGAGAGCTAAATTTCGAAGCTATAGCAGTAACTAAGTCTAGATCTCTGCTTTTAACGCAGGAAGATATACCCTATTAGTCCGTAATTTAAATAGTAAGCCGTTAACGAAGTTAAAAATTAAAAAGGCATTTAAAAGACCCTGTAAGATATACCGTAAGTAACTACCGGCCTCTCCGAGAAATTAATAAGACCTCGAAAACCACCTATACGAAATCCTATTCCGATAAGCTTAAAGGGATCACCTAAAGAGTTATAAAGAGATAGGCTCGTGGATCACGGTGCCGAAAGATAGGGCGAAGGGGTATTAAGTGCTAGGCTATATATAAGTAATAACCTATAAGTTTAATAAGCATGGCTTTCTATAAAAGTATAAGGCTAGATTAGTGGTCCGTAGAGATTAATAGTATTAGGACTTGTTAGAAGATATATATATAGCCACTCTTACTGGTCGGTCCTTTAGATCGTTAATAGCGATCGCCGCTTGTTTTAACCTATCCTTAATATAGTATAACGTTATTAACGCTTTTATGCACGCCCCTTTACCCCACGATATATATATACGGTTCCTGCCCGGGACCGCGGTGCCGGGTTAATTGCTATTACTAAAGAAGGCGTTATACGGGCTGCGGGAGTCTTTATTGCTATGGTAAAAGTATATTATAGAAGTGTTAAAAAGAGACGGATTTAAGATGGTGCCGTAAGAGCCCTGCTGCTTTATACGCCGTGGGTTAATCCTGTTCTTCTATATGGATAATATCGTGATCGGCTTTAAGGAAGACTATAAGGAAAAGATAGAATAGGCTATTACTAGCCTATAAGAGTACTACGCCCTATAAGGCGGGCAGCCACTATAGTGGTTCCTTAGGATTAAGGTTATTCGGGACCGTCCCTTAAGGAGGATATAGCTATTATAACACGATTATATCGTGAAGGTAGGATATCTATTATTAATAGTATCTAACTATAAACTCATAAGCTCTATAAAGCCGGCAGAGCTGCTGCCGTATACCGGGAAGTCCACCACTATTAAGAGCTATTAATAAAAGATAGGATTAGTCCTGTACGCTATAGTGATTATACGCCCCGATATCGCCTTTATAGTATCTTGACTCTATAGATTTAATATAAATCTAAGCTGTTAGTATTACGAAGTAGCCGATTATTTAATCCGATATCTGCTGGCCACGTAAACCTACGCCTTAGAACTAGGCGGAGGCGACTCTATCGAGGTGTTTACCGACGTGTCCTTTATAGATAACTTAATTAATCGTAAGAGTAGTTAAGTATTTATGATACGCCTGTTTGGAGGCATAATAGCCTGGCGAGCTAATAAGTAAGTAACGGTGATAACGTTAATAATAAAGGCAGAGCTGCTCTTGCTGGTATAAGGTGCGAAGGAAGGGATATTCACGAAAAGGCTGTTAGAGGCGATAGGAGTGATATTCGACGATCTATGATTAAAGATACGATACGATAATAGCTAAACGATACGCCTGCTAACGGCGGAGATCGCTTAATTAAATACGCGATTACGATACGTGGATATATATAACTATTAGTTATAAGAGGCGTAGCAGAGTAGAAGGATTAAAGTTAGTTACGTTATAAGCGCCGATATAATCGCTAATGGATTAACTAAGGCCCTGTCTAGGGAAAAGTTTATAAGCTTTAGGGAATAGGTGGGAGTAATAGATATACGGGGACGCCTTTATATAAATAAGCTAGAGGAGATCTTACCGGAGTATCTGGAGGAGCTGGAAGAGAAGTTTAATAGGAGCTACGTGGACGTTATAGAAGGGGATATATCGATAGAAGACGCCTGCCTGTGAATAACGTTAACTAAGTAACTGTTATATAGTTATTTAGTTAGGGGGGGTGTGTCGTATAGGCTGGCCTAAAGCAGGCCCGGAGCGGGTTATTCCGGGCCTGAAAGTGGGAGTGGATCTGCTATAGGAATAAGGGCAGGAATCTAGCACTACGATTAGAGATTTCTATAGAGTTAATTGAATTAATAGATCGATCGCTTATTTTTTACGTAATTGAGTTGTACGCTGTTTGTAACACTAAATCACTGCTGTTTCTGCCTATGTATTTATTAACCCTAAGGTCTTTAGAATATATAATGTCCTTACGCTAGGTACCTTATTATATATCACGTAATCCTGATACCCTAGTCACGTGACCTTATTATATATCGTAATCCTGATACCCTAGTTACGTGACCTTATCACGTAATCCTAATACCCTAGTCACGTAACCTTATTATATATCACGTAATCCTAATACCCTAGTTATGTGACCTTATTATATATCACGTAATCCTAATACCCTAGTCACGTAACCTTATTATATCTCACGTAATCCTGATGCCCTAGTCACGTAACCTTATTATACATCACGTAATCCTGATACCCTAGTCACGTGACCTTATTACATATCACGTAATCCTGATTACCTACTCTAATATATACTTCGTACAGGTACATAATATTTATAGCTAAGATCTTACTTATACACGCGCTCACGTTACCTTCTTATTTAGGGTTAAGTGGATAGCAAATACCGAACAGGGGGCGTACAAATACCGGTACTCATTGCATAGAGTTAATTAAATTAACAGATCGATCGCTTATTTTTACGTAATTAAGTCATACGCTATTTATAATAATTAAGAGTCTTATTTGCTTAATAACTTATTAAAGCTATTTTATGCCGAGCTGCCTATAGCTATAACGATAACCTCTAATACGACTATCTATATAAGCCACGAAGATTAGGAGCTATAGCAACGCCTCTATAAAGTCAGGGCCCGAAGTAACAGAGTCTAGGACTTCTTACGCCCTAACGATCTAATTCCTCGCCTATAGGGAGCTACCCGTCCCGAATTTACCTTATACGCCTCTATCGCTAATATAAACAGGCACCCTATTAATATCTCTAAGCCAACGGCCATAGGCAAGGCCGCCTACACGAAGAGTACTATCGATGAAAAGAGGATCGTAAGGACTACGAGACCTATTAGAAGGGTATTAACGGTATACTTAAATAAATAAAAGAGTCGATCGCTACGAAAAGATAGAAGGCCTTAATAAAGGGCATAACTCCTAAAAAGATCTTTATAGCAGTATAAGCCGACGCCGCGCCCTATATCGCGACCTATATAAAGGACTCTTAAAAGAACTACGACCTTATAAGAATAAGCCGCCTACTAACCTAAGGAAGGTGGCTACCTAGCTAGATAATTAGTAGGACCTGCTTTAAAGCTATTATAATATCGGGATATATAATAACCCCCGGGAGATTTAGATTAACGATTTTCTTAACGCTATACAACCTGCCTTAGGTAACTAGGTGGATATAAAGGAAGTAGTGCTAGACCTTAAAACGGTAACGGCGATAGCCCTTATCGCGGTGTTATAGGTTTATATAAGGAGTAAAGAGAGTCGTTAAGACTATAATAAGAATAGGTCACGAAGCTAACCTTAGGGGGGGAATGATTATACGATTATTCGTTAAGCCCTTCTAACTCAGGACTTAACAGGAAACACCCTACTTAAGGACTAGTGACTATCCTCCTTAGAATCGATATATAATAACCTAAGGCTCTAAGACTATAGGTCTTAGGCTAGCTTAATAATCCTAAAATATAACTTGGTCCTAAATATCCCTAGGGTTAACCTTCGGCCCGGTTCCAGGTTCTTAATATATTCCTTAACGCCTCTAAGTCCTATCTGATTCTCTTAAATAGAATATCCCTAATATCACGCCCCTCCTTCTAAGGCTCCTGTCCACAGGAGCCGGTAATCGTTATTAGTCCGGTCCGTCTATTAATCTATCCCGACCTAGGGACGGATAGGCCGGCCTAAACTCCACCCTTTAGGGTTACTAACTCCCTCTTATCCTCCTAAGCTAAACTAATCGTCCCCGTTAACCTAACCTAACCTAACCTTCCTCTAATTAATCCCGTCTATCCTATATAGTATAACCATAGTCTTTATAAACTAAGAGGCCTAGTTATCTTTAGATAAAGCATAACTCCCCTGGGTCTCCTTTATTTATCTTCCTTACTACGACTATACTATAATAAAGCCCTAAGCACTCTAGCCAGGGCCCTATTTAATAAAGGGCTTTAGTTAGAATAAACCATAACTCTAAAAGCAGATATCAGGTTAGTAGTGGTGGCACTTATAGGCAGTGAATCGTAGCCCTTATTACTTTTATAGTCCTCTAAGGCTCCTTTTATCCACTCCTCTTATACTACCACTATTATTAAGGCGACCTAAAAAGCCTATATAAAGGACACTTTTAGAATAAGGCCTATTACGCTATAGTCCTAAATAATAAAAGAACTTACCCTATTTCCTTTATCGCCCTCTCGCGGCTTATCCAGCTTAAGGCCGGGTAATAATAAGGCGTGATATCTATTATAATATTAATAATAATAAACATTACTGTGGGTACCCGGCCCTAGATTCCCATGTTGATATATAATATGATTTGAAATGAAACACCGATTTTTCTGTGCAAAATCATGGTAACATGGTTAAAATCATGTTCCCTGGGAAAATCATGTCCAGGGGTAACATGGAAATTTGTTAGTTTGTATGCGGGATATCGGGGCATTTGGGCACAAATGCCTGACACACTTCGTCCCTCGGAGCCCGCCGGAGCCCCACAACGACGGCCAGTGCTTTCAACCGAGGTGCTGTGCTTCGGTCCCTGTCCCCGTCCGCCCATTGAACATCAACCCAAGACCAATCACCCCACGACGAAACATTGCAACTTACAATTATTTCTCCTAGTCCCGGCGTTTGAAAAATGAGCGATCCGCATACCATAAGCGAAGACCAGCTGGCGGCTCTTCGAAAGTACACGGCCTGCGATATATCGGACGCCCTACTGAAGCTCCAAGTGCCCGGAGCCGGGTTCGTTGCCGACCTCCAGCTCTACAGCCAACCAGGACCCCCCCATGGCCCCGTCACCATAGCTCCGGCTTTCACGGTCCTGTTTGTCCCCAAAGGCACGACCATTGATTCGTATCCCGCCAACATACCTAAAGGCGCCCATTGGGCCGACCTCACCCGGCCAGGTACCGCCATCGTCATCCGGCAACCCGATGGTCAGAAGAACGCCGTCTGTGGCGGGATCATGGCCGTGCGAATGAAGGCTCGCGGGGCCAAGACCATCGTCGTCGCTGGCCGAGCCAGGGACCTGGACGAGCTGCGGAGTACAGGCCTTCCGGTGAGATCCCCCACTGGTCCGCGTTTCTTCCCCCCCTGTCCTATTGCCTGCTTCCCTCCACTGACGAGAACCCTTTCCCCCCTCCCCCCTTTTCCCCCTTCCCCAGGTATGGGCTAGGGCTCTCTCCACCGTTGGTGCTGGTGCCGCCAGTGCTGCTTGGGCGGTCGAGGTGCCCCTTGACATCGACGGCACGCTCGTCACACCGGGCGACCTCGTCTTCAGCGACCCGGCCAATGGCGTGGTTGTTATCCCCAAAGACAAGGTCGACCAGGTCCTCGGGCTGCTCCCTCGATTGACGGCCGCGGATGACAGGGTCAAGGAGGATGTCCTCAAGGGCGTCAGTGTGTACGATGCCTTTAAGGCCCACAGAAGTAATCTCTGATTCATAATCTATCTACTCAGTAGCCGCTCACTGTTCGTATCAGACCGACGACTTGCCACTCGCCGTTGAAGTCGTGATTGGTAGGTCGACGTCGAATCAGGACACAGCGACTAGTGAACATCGCCCATCCTGAGCGCCACTATGTGAACTACACTGGCCGCTACAAAGACGCCAACTCTCCATGCACTTCAAGTTAAGAAGGGAATGGGTAGTGGGACGCGAGAACCCCTCTCGACTTATCGCAGTGTTCTAGTCATTGGCCAGCTGGGAAACTAACTCGGGCCGCCTAGGCGGCCGCATGCCTGTTCTCCCTCGTCCCTCAGATGACTGGACATTACCATGCCCGTTGCCACTCAGCAGGACCTTCACAAGCTACGAGATACAGACACTGATGCTCCCTACCTAGCCAATGAACCTATTCTGGTAGTCCCCTTTGCACAGAAGCCAACCATGAATACGTAGCTGGATCTTGAATGATATTGGACGCGGTCTGAATGGGTTCTTGGTAGCCAGAGGTGTAATTAACTACACTGCGTTGTAAGAGGCGGCAGATCGTCTCCCTAAAACAACCAATTTCACTGTGCATCACAAACCAGCATCGACAGTCAACTTGTATCATGTCATCAATTCGTTAACATAAGGTACCCATACCATGCCGTCATGATCTTCAATAACCCCTAAACAACTGAGACGTCATTACAAGCCAGACAAGCAAACACGAGGGTGCCACAATGCCTTGACATTCTGGGAAATTAACAAGCCCCCTTTTCCCCAACGAATACATAGAAAAGAAAGAATCGAGACGGGTTTGCAGGGGAGAGTGAAGAGCGTAGCGGGAAAATGACAACGCCAGTCCCTGAATATCCAAAGTCATGATCGTGATAAGGGCCTAATGTCGTCGTGTAGTCTCATTGGGCTTTCATTCGTTTGTGTGCGACTTCTCGCCTCCTTGGCACGCGTAGGAGAAGATCAAGGGCACCACCCTCATGTCCCCCTCATGTCAGTCGATGGGGCTGTTCCGCCTCATGCCCAGCTAGGAGAGCCAAGGATCGCCGCCCTTCTTCTGCTGCTGGCGCTGTTCTTGGGTGGGAGTCGACGGTCCAAAGTCCAACCTGGGCATCTCGATCCTCGGCGCAGCCTCCTGAGCCCCGTTGCCGCCACCGGGCTTCTGACCACCGCCCGTCTTCTTCCGGGGGCTGCGGGAACTGTCGGCCGGCGGACCGTAACGAACGTCGCGCACATCCCAGCCGTCCTCGGCCGCGGCGGCAACCCACGTGCGGAGAGCCTCGTGTACACAGCCATAGAACTTCTCCTTGCAGAGCCGGAGGCTGCCGCCGAGACACCTCTCCCAGCCCGAGATGCGCAAATCGTTACGGAGGGCGTTGCGCTGTTCCGCCGTCGGGGTACAGGCTATGATGGCGTTGACGAGGTCGAGGTGCGAGGCGAGGTAGTTGGTCGCGTCCCATTCCACCCCGCCAACATAGGGAGCCGCAGGAACAGGCGGTGGCGGCTGGGGAAAGTGCCTGTACATGTACGCGTACGGCTGCTCGCCAGTGTTGGTGGTGGTGTTGGTGGTGGACGGATTCTGGTCGAGCTGGAAGCCGCCCTGGCTCGACATCTCAGCCGGCAGGGCGACGACGTTGAGGTGGTGGAGGAAGATCCAAAAGACTTCCTTGGTGACATTGACGACCTCCTTATTCCACACGGTGTAGGGTCGTTCCTTGCGCATTTCGAGAACGAAGGGCACGGGGCGCTCGTCTTCCTTGGGCTCGGGATTGCGAAGATACGACAGGACCGCCTTGGACCGAATCACGCGTTCCTGTGGGGCGGCAGATTCGATGTAGGTGAAGATGACCGAGGTGATGATGTTCCTGGTCGTGAATTCGCTGGGACCCTTCTTCTCCGGGTCGAAGATCATGTGAATCAGTCTCGGGAGGAGGTCGCTCTGGATCGAGTCGAGATAGTGCAAGGCCAGCGAAGTGGTGCAAAGCGCCTTGAGACATAGGAGGTTCTCGTGAAGCAGAGCATCCTCATGCTCCTCTCTGTGGGGGGAACGACTGTGTTAGTTCAAAGTGGCTCGCGTCTTCTCACGGACAGACGGGGAATCGGAGCTTACCTCCATTCCACCTCTATAATTCGATATAGAAGCCCGACAATCTCCTCCATGCCGCCCTGCCGGATGAAATCCTCCGCCCACGAGACTGTCTCGTTCCGCAGGAGTAGGCGCAGCTTATGCAGCTTTCCTACCTCGACCGCCTCAGGCTTCCGTACCTTCCTGAGATACGACACAAAGTCGCCCGGCCCCTGACCGAGCTTCATCTTCGACAGGATGCCGCCGCTCGTCAGCGAGCTAACTGAGGTGGGCCGCTCACCCACGAAGCTCTCCGTCGATTTGGTCCGGAAGTGTCTCCCCAATGTGCCCTCGCCTCGGGATTTCTTGCTTGGCGATTTGGATTCTTTCTTCGCACGTCCGAGCGTGAAGCTCCGTCCCCTGCCTCGCTTGGTACGGCTCTCCTCGCTGTCGCTACTTGCCGTCACGGCAGACGAGCTGGCTTCAGTGCTCGTTCTGTCGTCGTTACCATTATGCTCCGCCTGCACGGCCATCTCAGCCCAATCCTGGCGAATAAATTCCATCTTGATCGTGTCGTTCAAGTTGCGCATCTTGAATCGTTGGTTTTCGGGGATATTTCTGCGGTCCAACATCGCTTCTAGGTGGGTGTTGATGTCCTTGGGATCAATGGTCATGCTCGCTGCGCTCTTGGGCGACGAGTGTCCCCGTCTCTGCTCTGTTGATGAAAAGGCCGTGAATAGCTTCGGGCGCTGAGCCTTGCTACTGATTCTTTCGGAAGAAGCCGGTTTGTGATCATTGATGCTGTGCTTCTTTCCTGCAGTGTTGGGTCCACGTAGGTCCTTCAACCGTACCTCTGGCTCCGTCTTGAGACTCTGAAACGACCACGGGCGAGCCTTGCGGGCCCTGGTCGGCATCTGCATCCCATCGTTCGTCCCCCGACTGCCATGTGCACTTCCCATGTCAAAGGAACTTCTTCCGTCGAGGGGCTGCCTTCCGAGATCCCGGCTGGAGAACTGGGCGTAGATGGGAGGGGGCGGCCCCCCGAGGTCCATCGTCGTTGTAGACGCGGGAGGCGTCTGGTTCTCTTTGTCCTTTACAGCCCGGGCTTCATCTTCCTTGGCCTGCTTGTTAAGGCTCTTGAAGGACTTGGGCCTCGAGAGCAAGCCGGCAAGGTTGGTCGAGGACTTTGTCTTGTTCTGTTTTTCTGGCGACGGCTCCCGGGATTTGTACATCTTGGAAGAATCCTTCATGGCCATCCTGGAGAGCGTGGCGAAAGCTGATTTTGTCGGTGAGCGTCCTCTTTCTTTTCCCGAGCCACCGTTGTTCTCGTCTCGGAGTTTCCGTGGTGACCGAAGTCCAGCAACATCTTGTTGATTTTGTTGGAGCTCGCCGAGGGCCCCTGCGGGTGACCCTGGGACGCCCATGGTCGTGGGCCTTTCCAATGAATATGGATGATGGTGCAATTGTGACGGGTCGGCCTGGTTTGTGGCAATGGATAACGCAGACGGAAGATAGGATCCGTCCGACTGGTTTCTCCGATGGATAATAGACTTGAGTACTGATGATTTGGACCTCTGATGACCGCCTTGAGGACGCGGCACACCATGGAGATCTGCAAATGAAGTTGCCATGGCAGCAAAAAGCAACGGAGCAGTAGGCGAAGAAAAAGAAAGGGGGAATGCAAAGAAGTTGAAAAAAGGGAGGTCTGGAATGACGAGCTAGTGCGAATGGTATCGTCCAGAGGTCTCGAGTCAGACCATCATATCATGGGGCTTCCTCTGGTCAGGAGTCTAGTGGTTTAGAGTAGTCGGTAGACCCAGAGATAGGAATGGGGGATATTACCTGGTTCTGGTTCTAATTCTAGGCGGTCAAAGACCGGCGAACCAAGACTGGGATCCCAGCTTGGAGCGGTGGGGTAGTAAGCTGCTGTTACGACCGAAGTCGTTACCACAGCAACGCCCGATAAGGCACGATTAAATGAGCTCTTATCTTATCGATAGAAACAGCTTGGAGTACGAATATGTCACCTCACATATGTACCTTTTACTTTCAGTCCCTTACTTCGTACTCTGTAATCAGTGTTTACGGAGTAGATCAAGAAGGTTACGTCGATAGAACACTTATACCACTGGACTCATATTTAATGTGATCACACGGCGTGGGGCAAGAGTAACGACAGTTGCCCTGGACCCTGAGCCTCGAGATGACCGCTGGAGCCCAGCTAAAGCCTCGTCCATTGTCATGATTATAGGATCACAGTGAGCACATCGTCGGTCAGACAGCCAGCATGGTCTCACCAGTATTCAGGCAGAAAAACTGGGGACGGAGTTAAATTCCGTTGTAAAAAAGCTACCAGCTCAGTAATCCCTTTCCTCTGTCGAAGCCTCCTCGTAACTGCGTTTCCGGTTTGACCACCTTGCCCTGTAACACGGTGTACTTTACGATATTTTCGCAGTCCTCTGGCTTCACCCTAGCGATCCAGATGCACTGCGCGGCACCCATATCGCCGGTTTCTCCCTCCCCGTCTTCATCAGCTCCCTTGGCTTTTCTCCTCGGCTTCAGATCACCTTCCTGTGCCCTCTGCACGCCATCCAACCCAAAAGGGTCTGGTCTCCGGTATATCATCACGTTGGCACTGTACTTGTGCCCACCCACGTGCGAAATGAAGTAAATCCCCACACCACCAGGTCGCGTGTCGTCCAGGTCACGATACAGGCCTAGCGGACGGAGATGCCTCTCTAGTTCCTTGCGCAGAAGCGGTGCTGACTGGCCACACCGCGCGTCTCGGGTCATCTGGGAGCAGAGCAGGATGAGGACGCTATGGGGGCACGGATGGCTCGTGATTTCAGCAGGCAGAGAAGGAGAATCGGCGGCAGGTGGAGAATCGGCAGCAGGCGGAGCTGGACTTCCACCCACGGTGACGGGCTGGAGCGGGGATGCGGTGGTCGGCGCCTTGTCGACAAACTCGGAGATGAGCATGGGCACGTTCTGCGGAGTGACGTTATCGAGGATGGTGAAAGCGGGGAGTAGTAAGACGGTGGTCGGCTGATCGTAGCTGCTCGTTCCGTGGGGCGTGGGAATATTGGATGCCGAGAGCTTCATTCTCTGAGGGTTACCGTCCAAGGGTAAGTACGCATTCTGTACCAGCAACGGGGAGCATGTGTTGGGGGGTATACGACTAGATACGCACTCCATTTGTTGGCGGCTCTGCTTTCCCAATGGCCTCCATGACACTGCCCTTCTCATCCTCCACGTCTCTCACCCAGTCGATTTTCCCTGTCGCGACGAGCATATGCGTACTCCAGCCCTTGACCTCCCCATAGAGCGGGTCGGTCTCATTGATCTTGAACCCGCGCGGGTATTGAATGTGGCAGCTTTCGCAGTCGCGCGTGCAGTCGTCGCCGTCAACGGCAGGGTCTGTCTTGGGAAACAGGTCGGGAACGGAAGTTGCGGACTCTCCGAGGGCCAACTTCTTCGCCCCTGCGACGAGCGATCGGATTGTCGAAGTCATCGTTGAGACTGATTACTAGGTAGGTAGTTTCAGGGTTTTTTTGGGCTGGGTGCTAAATGGGTGCACATAAAGTTTTGACGGACGAGATAACCGGGAGAGAACCCCCTGGCACTGGCGCTTTGCTTTGTCTGGGGAAAACCCACCACCTCGTCCGACTCGTGTAGATATTTCCGCAAGCTGATTGTGGGGAGTACGTTGTACGTGGGAAACTGTGAGATTGAATTTACCCCACCGAGGGAGGTGCCGTGTGTTCCGCGTCAGGCACTTGTTTTCGGCCGGAGATTCGTATCAGATCGTTCCACTCGACGTCATTGGCTCAGCGATATCGGAATCAACGTTTGTCACGCCACAGAAGGCAAGCCTCATTATTGGACCAATTGGTCACGTGTCTCGATTACGGCCTTTACCTGCGAGTACACCAGGTACAGAGAGTACGAATACGTTGTAATTACACAGAGTCGCCCATACGGTTACAGATGTGTGGAAGCCGCCCAGGCCATTTCTAGCATACTATAGTACTTCGTACGTACTCACTATACACCCCCCCGATGCCTTCACGTGTACTTCTTCCTGGCTTCGGTGTACTCGGCATCCTCTTCGTCGCTGCTATCGTCCTCACTAAGTTCCGGCCTAGCGTCACCGCTCCTCCTTCGTCGCAATTTCATCGCCTCCCTGATCTTCTTGCTCGCCATCTCGAAACCACCATTAGAATCGAGCGTGGTAAAGCCACTGACGGGAAACCCTCCAGAACCAATGGCGCCCCCACTGCTCCGGCTCCGGCTCCGGCTCCTGGACCGGGATGGTGGCCGCGTCGAGAAGATGCCGACACCGCCGATATTGCTGAACGATTCGTTGCGTGGGAGGCCGCGACTGGATTGCGTCGTATTTCTCCTGGACGTGCGCGGTGGCGTTTGCGACTCGTATGTGCTGGAACCATCGCTCTCCCGCCGGCGGCCCGTCGTGGACGGCGCAGCGGGGCCTTCCTCGGGCCGCGCTCCGTCGGGGAACAAGCGCATCTTCTCAAAGTCGGGGTACATCTCTGGCCCCAGGGTGTTGACGAGGTCGGTGACCTGTGCACTGAGCCTGGCACGCGTCTCTCGCAGCTGGTGAATGCTGTACATCGACGAAGGGTTCAGGCAGAGGACCAACGGCCGTAGAGACTTGAAGATGTCCATGCCGACCTCGCCGAAGCGAAGGGCGGCGAAGGTGATGCCCACCATCAAGGGCCACATGACGAGATATGTCGTCCACCAGGGTACCCACTCGGGCACATGGCCCCATAACCGATCGCGGTACACTTTCCAGGTCACGATGGCCGAGTAGAAGTGATAGAGTGTGGGCGCCAGGAAGATGGAGACCATGAGCTTCCACGTAGCCATGACGTCTCGTCCCTGGATCTTCACCGATGACGCAGCCAAGGCCTGCCTCGCCTTCCGGATACTGATGACCTTGCCAGCTATGAAGACGGGCGCGAAAAGAATCAGGCCGGGCAAGACGCCGACCAGGAGGGTGAGAAGCTTGGCGACGCGGTATAGCAGAGTGAATATGACCTTGGGAATGGACATTCTCGCGTACTGGACCTGGTGGTCGCGGAGATTGAGATAGCTTAGTCGGCGGTTGTAATCCTTGACGGCCTTGGTGATGCGGATGATTCGCTCGTCATCCTTGTATCGCTCGTACGCCAGCGCGAGCCTACGGTTCAGCTCGACCACGACAGGGAGCGGGAGCTTCTTTCCCGTCGGATTGTAGAGGCGCCGCGCGGCCTGGACCAGCATGAGGGTATCGTAATTCGGGGTGGAAACTGTGACGGCACTCAGCATCTGGTGCGTCGTGTCGAGGAGTTCGCCGATGGCTTCTCGTCGCTGGTTGTTCTTGTACATTTCCACCAGCCGGGGAGGGATGTCGAACGGCGCGCCAAACTCGACAACAGCCCTCGAGCGGAACTTGTGGGCGTGGAAGTAATTCATGCCAACGGGAACGATTTTCAGACCGATATCGGGATCCTCAGCCAGTGCGCCGAGAGCCATGATGGCCACGCCGGCCTTGAGGGGAAGCAGCTCGGTGCGGTCGTGGCTCCCGCCTTCGGGGAAGATGCCGACGCATCCTCCGTTGCGCAGCCGGTCGAAGACGGCTTCGTACACTTTGGTCTGATCAACCTTGGCCGCGAGTCTGTACTTGGTCCCCTGGAACCCTTCCTTGCAGCCGTGAAGCTGTTTGTTGATAAACTTTCCGCCATCGTCAATATCGTCGCGCCCCGTTAATTGCTGCAATGCCACCTTGCCCTTGAACGGTCGCTTGATCCGGATCTCCTGCGGGCTGATAATCTCGGCAATGTCGACGCTGGCCCCTGTCTGTTTCTTGGTCGATGGAAGGAAGATCATGCCGCCAACCTCGCCTTCGCCTTGGCCGAACTTGGTTCCCACGCCGCGAATCAAAGTCGGATCGTTGATAGGATCTGGAAGGTAGATGAAGCCAGAGCCGGGCTTGGCAGAATCCTGCGGTCGTCCCACAGGCACGGAGCCAACCTGGCGAGATCCCCAGCCAATGAAGCCGTGGACGGATTTCTGGGCGATTAACAAGCTGACTCGGCGACTGGCATCGTTGCGTAGTGTCCGCTGGAGGATCAAGGCGTCGACAAACTGCGGAAAGGACAACAGTTAGACATGATTGTTGGGCCGGGGAGGGGCGCGGGAGACGCGAGCAGCAAGAATGAAATACAGGTGGCGGAGGGGAATTGGCGAACCTGATTGGCATGGGGCGCGGCGACAAAAAGCACAGGTCCTGTGCGAGGCACTCTCCATGTGCCCCGAGGGTGAACTTCTCGAAAGAATAGGTCGACCAAGACTCCCATGACCCAGAGGAAGAGATCATATTTCCACCCGACCATGGGGTAAAGCTCCTTGGGTTTGGCTCTGGACCTTTTGCTCTCAGGCGCCGCGCTGGCCGCGGTGCCAGCCTGGTCCACCATGGCGAGCGAGTGGTGGGGAGCCGGTCTCAGGACGAAAGTCGAGGAGGGAGAGTCGCCCAACGAGGTCGAGGGGGTGGAACACGGTTGCTCAGACTGTTGTCTTCTTCACAGATAGGACTCGTTTTTAGTCTTTTTGAGTTCGCGCTTGTGGATTGAATCGTGTGCAGGTTAGATTTTCATGTTCGGACGCAGGTGGCACGAGCGAGTGGCGTCCTAGTCTGCCGCGTCGCAGGGGGAAAATAAAAATAGAAAAAGGGAGGACTTGAATTGATTATAGAATATTCCCGTTCAGAGACGTTTGAGTAAAGACAAACGGGAGCGGACGGTGATACAATGTGAAGGGTTTGAAAAAGAAAAGAAAAAAAGGGAAAAGGGATGTCATAGAAGAGAAAGCGACGAGAGGGGAAAAGAGCGTGACGATGGCTGGTGATGTAGTAGATGACGAGATTTAACATAAGGATTCCCCGACATTTGGAGGAGCCCATAATTAACCAATTAACCCCAATTCCGGACGGGCGGGAACTCCATTGGGGCTCGAGCACAGGCCCTGGTTGGAGGTCTGATGCAATGTACGTAGGTACCTACATACATACACTCAGTCAACAGAAGGGCAAGGAATCGTAGGGGCTCCTATCGGGGATGCCTATTGGCCAGACCCCTCGAGAAACGCAAGCCCAGGATCAGGCCAGAACCTCTTACGGTACGCACTGGAATCGGGTTCGAATTATCAAAAAGCCAGTCATTAGTAAAAAAGATTACTCTCTGCATATGGGCAGGGCTCTTTATCGGTATTCCATTGCGGATGACGGATAACGGTGGTCAAGGTGAGTCGTGAGGACGGCGAAGAGCTGAACTTTGAGTCCCAAGTTCATCACCCGGCCAGGGCAGTAGAGTCGTTGATGCCCGACTTAAATCCCAGCAGAAAGATTCGATAAATCGATACCTATCCAAAGAAGGCTGGCTGGACGAAGCAATACGTTGTACCTATTCGAATATACTCGGCTGGAGAGAGAGGTGTGGGAATAACCAGCATGGAATACTTCGTACCTACTGCACTTTCTAGCGTTCAATCCATTTTACCTATCATATTATGTATATTGAAGCGCATTGCGTTGAAACCACTCATCGCCCACTATCGGCCTATGTTTCAAAACACACATGCTTTAGGAATTTCCGTTGGGTCCACGAAGAGAGCGCGATGTTGCCACGGCGATATACGCATTACAGACACTGAGAAATGGAACGGCGAGGTCTTAACCCTTCTGTTTGACAAGTGCGTCTTTTCGTATAGACGATTGTCCGGGAGAGGCAAGATAAGAATACGAATACATACCACCGAGTACAACTGATACAAAGCAACAAAACATGTCCGCCCAAGTTCCTTACTAAGCTCGGCCCCAGCCGGGGAACGTTTACTGCTAACCGTTTCCATACTGTGAATTATAACTGTGTACCCCCCAGAATGCCCCTCGTTTCTTGGCACACGCCGTGAGTCAGGGTCTGAATTTACCCCTCCATCCCCTATTGTGGCTCTTGGGCAAAGAAAAAATTCCACCGACGAAATCCAACGTAGATACACCTGCCGCGGGACATAGATTGGTCGTGTGGGATTTCTCCATCAAAAGTTCAAAAAGTCAAGGAAACAATCCCTCATCCCCAGCCATTGACAAGCAGGCAGTTAAACATGGCCGACTCGACTGCCCCCGCTCCTCCGACGGAGCAGGTGGCCAACCTGCACCTCGACGATGTTACCGGGGAGATGGTTTCCAAGAGCGAGCTGAAGAAGAGACAGAAAATGCGTCAGAAGGAAGCCCAGAAGATCGAGAAGGCCGCCGCCGCACCCCCCAAGCCTGCTGCTGCCAAAAAGACCAATGCCGAGGCGGAAGAGAAGGCCTTGGACCCCAGACAGTATTTCGAGAATCGATCGCGTGCTATCAACAAGTCCGTTTTTCCGTTTTCCATTGCCATTTTCCATCTCCTCCATCTTGATACCCTAGTGATGCTGACGATTGCAGGTTGCGGGAGACGAAGCAGCCCAACCCGTATCCTCACAAGTTCCACGGTAAGCCTTTACACCTCTTCTTTCCTCGGGGGTTTCTCGAGCGTGACGCTAACATCCGGCCGTAGTTGACTACGATGTCCGAAACTTCGTCAAGGATTTCGGCCACCTCAAGTCGGGCGAGCATAACAAGGACAAGGTGATCCGAGTCGGCGCCCGGATATACAACAAGCGGGCCTCGGGATCCAAGCTCTTCTTCTACGATGTGCGCACCGAGGGCACCAAGGTCCAGGTCATGTGTCAGTCACAGGAGGCCCAGGGCAGCGTGCCTTTCGATGAGCAGCACGTTCACCTGCGCCGAGGTAAGTCCTTGACTTTGGCTGACCTACGCGGCAAAGGCAAATGCATGCTAACAGTTTCTTAGGCGACATCATCGGCATTGTTGGCTACCCGGGAAGGTTGGTATAATCCCCAAGTAAACATGGACTTCCATCCCGTAGCTAACTTTTCCCGCTTCTTTCCTTTCAGAACGGCTCCCAAATCCAAGATCGAAAAGGGCGAGGAGGGCGAACTGTCCATCTTTGCGACTGAGATTGTTCTCCTGACCCCTTGCCTGCACACCCTCCCCGATGAATACTATGGCTTCAAGGATCACGAGGAACGTCACCGAAAGGTTTGTCTATGTTGTCCTTTTCCCCCTTGATGCGCAAGCTAACTCTTCGGTTCTCTTTAAGCGGTATCTGGACCTCATCATGAACGACAGCAGCCGCAATGTTCTGATTACCAGGTCCAAGATTGTCAGCTACATCCGACGCTTCTTCGACGAGAGGGTACGCTTCCCTTGACCTAGGAAACTTCCATAATATACTCGTCCTGCACTCCTGCAACTAACCAACTCGCCTTCTCTCCCCAGGATTTCATCGAGGTCGAAACACCTATGATGGGCCCGATTGCTGGAGGTGCAACTGCTAAGGTGAGAGACGCCCTTGTGATAGCTACGTATTGCCTAGCGAGACTAACTGACTGAAATAGCCGTTCGTGACACATCACAATGACCTCGACATGACCATGTTCATGCGTACGTTGGCTTGAGACATCCGACAAGAGCATTTCCAAAATTGACATTTCTCCTCCAGGTATCGCCCCGGAACTCTATCTCAAAAAGGTCAGTGACTTCTTTGAAGCATCGTCGGTTGTCCCACCTGAACTAACCTCTTTTGTAGCTTGTGGTCGGAGGTCTTCACCGAGTATACGAGCTTGGTCGCCAGTTCAGAAGTTCGTTCATTGATATGCTCTTGGGTTCGCATATGGAAGCTGACCCTGCGTAACAGACGAGGGCATTGATCTGACTCACAACCCCGAATTCACCACGTGCGAGTTCTACCAGGCTTTCGCCGATGTCTATGTGAGCTAGCCGCTGCCAGATTCCATCCCACGTATTCCGACTAACGCGATTTCTAAAGGACGTTATGAAACTCACCGAAGAGTTGGTGGGCGGCATTGTCAAGCACGTCACTGGTGGATACAAGACGAAGTTCCAGACTCAGTCAGGTGAAGTGTACGAAGTCAACTGGGAGGGTCCCTGGAAGCGCTACGACATGATCCCGACGTTGGAAGAGGCTACGGGCGAGAAGTTCCCTCCCGCCGACCAACTGCACAGTACGTTCATTCATGCGCAGTACTCATACGCGGCATTCAACTAACCATACCCACAGCGGATGAGGCGAATCAGTTCCTGCAGGGCGTTCTCAAGAAGATGAACTTGGAATGCCCCCCGCCCCTTACCAACGCCCGCATGATTGACAAGCTGGTCGGAGAGTACATCGAGGAGCAATGCGTCAACCCTAGCTTCGTATGTCGCATCCGGCGCTGATTTCAGTCCGTCCTCTTAGCTAACGCTGCGATAGATCTTTGGTCATCCCCAAGTCATGTCGCCTCTGGCCAAGTGAGTTTTGTGAACCAACTCGACTCTCTTATAGACGTTGCTAATATGCACCCAAAGATACCACCGAGATATCCCCGGCCTTTGCGAGAGATTCGAGGCCTTCGTGTGCAAGAAGTACATACCCCATGTTTCTGCGATGGAGGACGAGAGACACTGATATTATCGCAGGGAGATCGTGAATGCATACACCGAGTTGAATGGTTAGTTGAAGACAGTACGAAGAAATTCCGGGACACACTTTCTAACGTGGAGTACAGATCCTTTCGATCAGCGACTGAGATTCGAGGAGCAAGCTCGACAGAAGGACCAGGGTGATGATGAGGCGCAGATGATTGACGAAAACTTCTGCATGTCCCTTGAAGTAAGCCGTGTCCGCAACCCTCACAGGAATCCAAAGAATTGCGCTAACCCTGGAACAGTACGGTCTTCCTCCCACTGGAGGCTGGGTAAGATGCTTTTTCCACGACATCAGGCTTGGCCGTGAACTAACAATGCGTAGGGCATGGGTATTGATCGTCTTGTGATGTTCTTGACGAATAACTACAGGTGAGCAAGCCACGACAATCGCACCAATTCACGCGCTGACGGCCCTTTCTCTGTGTAGCATCCGCGAAGTCCTCGCTTTCCCATTTATGAAGGAAGACAAGTCCGGTCACAAGGAGAAGCTCGCTGCGGAAGAGGTTGACATCCAGCCTGTCCCTGTGGAGGGCATCGGTATGTCTTGAACATCGCCATTCTCTTAAACAAATGGTGCTGAAGGGTCACTGACCAGAAACCAGCTCACAAGTAGAGACGATTTGAGAGAGAGGCCTGGCACTGCCAGTCTGCCTTTTTTTTTGCATGTGGGTTAAGAATCAATAGTGAAATCAACCTGGGAGAGCTCTGGTCAGACTGAAACCCGGGGTCGTCTAAAGAATAAATTAGACAAAGAACGATTGAGAGGAAAACATAACGCCGATCCGGCGCAACTTGATAGATCCTATATACACACATGGTTCTACAACATTATTGTTACACGTATTGATGACAAAAGGAGATGAGACGATGCAAGTCTATCTATCAAGGCTTGGGTGTTGTTGGCGGCTTGATTCGCTTCTCCAGCATGGCCAACGTCGACCTGGGCACGCGTAGTCTATGGCCCAGCACCAGAACGCCGGTCAACAAGGCCAAGCTGCCGGCCTGATGAGTCGCCGCCAAATGGATAGGCACCATGTAGATGAGCGTGCTAATGCCCAGAGCTGCCTGCAGGAGGACGAGGTGCACCACGCCGGTCATGCCCTTCTTGGCAGCCCTTGGCAGAGCCGCGGCAGGCCGGCCCTTCCGAGAGAAGACCCAAAGGGCAAGAATCGTTGTCAGGGTCGTCATGGCCAGGATCCGGTGTTGGAGCTGAACGGTGCTGGGGTTCTCTAGCATGTTGCGCCACCACAGATCCGAGCCGTCCTCCTTGCGGGAGTAGAACTTGTTCCATAGTTCGGCGCGAGGAGGGGTCAGTCCCAGGCCCATTTTGGGGAACTCGTTGTAGATGAGGCCGGCATCTAGGCCGGCAACGAGGGCGCCTGACATGGCGGTGGTGAACACGAGAGCGGCGAGAGCATAGATGGAGCGGCGGAATGGCGTGATGGCCGGGTTCTTCAGCGCTGCGATGGCCTGGACAGCCGCGGCCGGGTCGGCGAGCAGTCTCCGGGTGCGCATGACGGTGAGGGCGGAGAGGAGCATCCAGGAGTAGCAGGCGAAGGCGGCGGCGAAGTGGGCGGTGAGACGGTACTGGCTGACGCGCGGGTGGGCGCCGGGGGCAAACAGGTCGTCCTTGAGGCCCGACTTGACCATCCACCATCCGATGAAACCTTGGAAGCCGATGAGGGCGGAGATGCCGAGCAGATTGAAGGCCATGGGTTTGGAGACACGGCGACGGGCGACAAAGTAGACAGCGGGCAGAACGAAGGTGACGCCAATGAAGCGACCCCAGGCACGGTGTATCCATTC
Source organism: Sodiomyces alcalophilus JCM 7366 (assembly GCF_042370955.1). Classification (NCBI taxonomy): domain Eukaryota; kingdom Fungi; phylum Ascomycota; class Sordariomycetes; order Glomerellales; family Plectosphaerellaceae; genus Sodiomyces; species Sodiomyces alcalophilus. The sequence continues at coordinate 2,352,671 of NW_027263535.1, read as the reverse complement.
CATCCAATAGATCTTCTTGAATTCTTCAAAAGTCATGTTCGGGTTGAGGAGGACGAACTCGGGCGATGCGCGGTACTTTGCAAACTCGGACTCCCACTCCTCGGGGGTGGTGGGGGGGATCGAACCGGTGACAGGTTTCCATTCCGTGATGCTCAGCCTAGGGAGACGGATGTGTGAGCACGTAAAAAGAAAAAGAAACAGAGGGTTCGAACGAAAGAAAGGTCACGAAGAAGCGTACCCAGACTGTGTCAACCTCGTCAGGCCACCAAACACGACGATGCCAAAGACACTGACGGCGCTTCCCAGCAGCCAGTAGGTCACAGCCTTGGACGTCGTCTTTTGCGGAAACGCTTTCTTCGCCGCATTAGCAGCTGCTTCGGCTGCACCTCCAGGGGAGCCGCTAGTAGCCTGCCCTGCTGCCGCATTTCCGCTGACGCCGGACGCGGTGGACGACTGAGTTCCCGCATCGGCATAGGTTCGAGATCGAACCAGGTTGATGATGCGGGACGGGGAGCGCAATTGAAGTTGCTGGCGCGTACATTGTCGGAAGATCGGGGCCGGATTGGAAAGTCGGATGGCCATCCGGCGTAAACCCGGGGTGAAAAACGCCATTTTCTCACCTAGGGAGGGTGCGCCAACTTGTCAGCGCGAGGTGGTGGTGGTGGTCGAACTTGGAGGTGGGAAAGTGGGCTGACATGTTGAAAAAGACGTTTGACAGCCGGTAAAGTATTTTATGAGAATGTAACGCACAAGCTCCGAGTGGACTCGGTACCTGGCGACTAGATCCACTCCCCTGGTGGCGATAGGATGGGGAAGTGGCGCCATTCCGCTGCTCAGTGGCTCGGTTTTCAGTGGCTCGGTTCCCAGTGGCTCAGTTCCCAGTATTCGTACGAAGTACCAGTAAAAACTCATTCTCACCGCCTTCAGTCCCCACACGGCAGAATCAAGAAAATGTCCAAATTCTCTCGAGGTAGGAAACCGGACGAATACAGTTACCACCAGGCATCGTGACCGAAATAAAGCTCCGTTCCGACAGAAAAATGGGCGGACGTCAAGCTCATGGTCGGCCGCTCCTGGGTGCAAAACCAGCAGCAAAACATTCTCGAAAATCCAAGTCCAAAGTTCAAGCCCGAGCTCTAGACGCCTTTGGCATCGCTTCAGCACAATACCCCACCAAGGAGAAGCGCACGCCGCGATACCGCGACATCGTTGGCGATGGTGGGAAGAAACGCCGCACAGAGGATGAGGAGGATGCAGACGAAGACGACGAGGAAGAGGATGACAAGCCCAGGCGGAAGAGAGTGAAGCCTTCGGCGGCCACGGCTGGCGACGGCGAGGACTCCGACGAGTTTGGGGGGAGTGATAGCGAGGGCAACGAGTGGCGGTTCGGCGTCGATGAAGACGATGACTCTGAGATCGACAGCGACGAAGCCTTTGGCGAAAGCGACAAGGAGACCTTCCAAGGCTACTCGTTTGGCGGCAGCAAGAAGAAGGCAAGGCAACAAGACGACTCAGATTCCGGGGACGACTTTGACGATCACGATGATTTCGACCCTGGGAATGACGGCGAATCTCTGGGCGACGAGGCGATTGATCTCGCACAGGCTCTAGATGAGGCGGAAAGCGAGTCCGACGAAGAGGAAGGATCCGCTGCGTCGGGGTCGGAAGGAGACGATGAATCTGACCCTACTTCGTCTGATGACGATGAAGCAGACGACGAAGAGGCCGATCCGTCCAAGCTAGATGCACTTCAAAATTTCCTTTCGGAATACGGCGGACAAGACGAGGAGGAGGATGGTGCTGATGGCGGTACAAGGCAGCGACAGAAGATCACTTTCAAGGATCTCGGTCTGTCTGGCATCAAAGATCCGCAGATGAAAAAGTCGGTGAAATTGATGGCGAAGGAGGAGAAAGAAACACGGCCAGGGGCGACGAAGAAGCTAGCCGTGCCTTTGAGCAAGCGGCAGCAGGATGAACTCACACGGAGTGCGGCTTACGACAAGACGAAAGAGACGGTCGACCGCTGGACGGAAACGGTGAAACACAACCGACGAGCAGACCACCTCGTCTTCCCTCTACCGGAGAACGCACATGACGAAGGCCTGAACCATGACGAGATCCAGCCCATCACGGCCAACAACCCCAGCAACGAGCTGGAAGCGACCATCATGTCCATCATGACGCAGAGCGGTTTGGCCGTGAACAAGGAGGAGGAGGGCCGGGCTCGGGCGCAGAAAGAGGCCGACGATGCTGGGCTCTCGAAGGAGGCCCTCAAAGAGCTTGTCAATCAGAAGCGCAGGCAACGAGAGCTCAACTCGCGCGAGGCCAAGCGCCAGAAGCGCATCAAGAAGATCAAGAGCAAAGCCTACCACCGGGTCCAGCGCAAGCAGCGCGAGCGAGACGACGCCCAGCTTCGCGAGGCCATGCTGGAGAATGGCGAGATCGACTCGGAGGCGGAGCGCGAAGCCCAGGATCGCGCCCGAGCTCTGGAGCGCGTCGGCGCCCGCCACCGCGACAGCCGCTGGGCCAAGGCTGGCGCCAGTAACAAACGTGCCGTCTGGGACGACGACTACCGGGCCGGATTGCACGACATGGCTCGGCGGGAGGAGGAGCTGCGCAGGCGAAAGGAGGGCCGTGCTGGCAACTCTTCAGACGATGATGATTCGGAGTCTGGCGGTGATTCGGACGATGATGACGATGGTGGCAAACGTAGACTCCTCAAGCAGCTCGAAAAGGCCGACAAGTACGAGGACGACGGGCCCGAGTCGAGGCTCATGCAGATGAAGTTTATGCAGAAAGCCGAGGCAGCGCAGAAGCAGGCCAACGACGAGATGATTGCTCAGATCCGGCGTGACCTCGCCTCTGACGCTTCTGACGCCTCCGGCGATGAAGTCGAAGAAGTCGGTCGCAGGACGTACGGCGGTGAGAAATCGGCCGTCTCAGCTCCCGCCATTTTCGCGGCGCAGGCGAAGAAGAACAGCAACAAGGCGGCGGGCGACGGAACGGACGCGGCTCTTTCTGGGGCGTCGGGGTGGGAAGGTCCCGACGGCGCAGCCAACCTCAACAGCGGCTTCTCCATCACGGCCGAATCGACCGCTCCGAAAGGCGACGCCTGGTCGTCGGCGGCCGCCCCACGTAAGAAGTCCAAGAGAAACGCGGCCGGCCCCATCGTCGACACCATCAACACCGCAGACATCATTGGCGCGTCGTCCTCATCCTCCAAGTCGAAATCCAAGCCCAGGGCTGCCAAGTCCGAGACTGAGGCTACCAATGGAGCTTCCGCCAACGGCACGGCTCCCGAACGGGGCGACGGCGGCGACTCGGACGCCGACTCGGACGTCCACCTTCCCCTCGCCATCCGCGATATCGAGCAGCTCGATCGGGCGTTCGCAGGCGACGACGTCGTCGTCGACTTTGAGCGTGAAAAGGCGCTCGTGGCCGACGAGCAGGACGACAAGGTCATCGACGAGACGCTGCCCGGGTGGGGCAGCTGGGTGGGCGAGGGCGTGTCGGCGCGCGAGCGCTCGCGGCACAAGGGTCGCTTCCTGCGTACTGTGGAGGGCACGAAGAAGAAGGACCGGAAGGACAACAAGCTCGACAAGGTCATTATCAACGAGAAGAGGATTAAGAACGTAAGTTTACCATTGCCTTCTTTTTTGTTACCATTGCCGCCTCCCCCTCCAACGCTATGAGCCCGGCACTGGTTTTCTCCACTACTTCAGTTCGCGGGAGACAAAGCTAACATATTTTCAACAGAATGATAAATTCCTCGCCTCGCAGCTGCCGCATCCGTTCGAGTCGAGAGCGCAGTATGAACGCTCGCTGCGACTCCCCATGGGACCGGAATGGATGACGAAGGAATCGTTCCAGGAGGCGACGAAGCCGAGAGTGTTGTTGAAGCAGGGCATTATCGCGCCAATGTCGCGCCCTTCGCGGTAGGGGGTGAGTGTCTAAACGCGGGCGTCGGAAAGACTAGCCGGACCACGCAACTTGTTTTGTCCAGGGTAGATATGCGTCGAGCGCTGTTGGTCGCTTGAATGTGTCTGGCGGTTCAGCGGGAGAATCATATCATGATCACGAAGATGTGCCGTGCCTACGTATGTGCATGAGCCGGCGACTCGAGTTACTCATGCGGGATTATCTAGAATAAACTGATCAGGAACACAATTGCAGAGCATGTTGCGATGCTTCCCAACAACCGTCTCAAGTCTCAAGGTGGCTGACCACTTCGTTTCTCATCTAAGCCGACAGAATCCAGGCGAATACGAGTGCCGTGGCATTCCAAACTGTCCGCACCATGATATGATACACAAGGAAGCAAAACAACATACACACACTTACACATACACAAGGAAATAATTCTTCGGCGACCAAAGACAATGATGGTTTCAGACTAATGCCACGCCATCCATACTCGGGGTCATCGGAAGTCTCAGCCAAAGGATTTGATCAACTCTTGCCAGTGTCTGCCCCTAGCGGTTTATGCACAAAGTTTACACAAGAGAAAGAAACGGATAAAGTAAGTGGGTTGCATTGGTCGGATGGCGCAAAAGCAAAAACGTATTGAAAGGAAGGCCCTTAGAGCCCGACGGCTCCCAGCGCCCTGGCCAGAGCATCGCTTGGGGTGACGTAGAAGGCCAGGGCAATGATGAGGTAAAGGCCCAGCAGCATGGCGCCCTCCAGGTAATTCGACCGGCCGTCCTGCACCGTGTAGGTGACGACCATGACGGAGAAGGCAAAGGCAACCGTCTCGAAGGTCTCGAAATGGAGGGACATGGGCTGGTCGAGGACGGCCCAGCCGAGAATGACGAGGAAAGGGGTGACGAGGAGGGCAATCTGGATGCTGGAGCCGATGGCGACGCCCATGGCGAGGTCCATCTTGTTCCGGACGGCCACGACGACGGCCGTTACGTGTTCGGCGGCGTTTCCGACAATGGGGATGAGGATCAGGCCGATGAAGTTCCTGCTGATGCCGGCGCTCTCGACGACGTCGTCGATGCTCCCGACGAGGTAGTCGGCGCAGATGGCAACGAGAACCGTGGTGACGACGAGGACAAGGGCGGCGGGAATAGCACCCATGACGGGGACCTCGGGCTCGTCCGCGGAGTGCTGGTGCTCCGAGTCGAAGAGGTTGGGGTGCGTCCGGAGCTGGAACCAGAGGTACATGACGTAGAGCAGGAGAAGGATGATGGCAGTGCCTCGAGAGAGGATCAGAACGATCCTCTCCTTGTCGTCGTGGTTTCCGTTCAGAACATTGTACAGCTAGAGAAGACCCGTCAGTTTCGGTGTGCTGGGGCTGGCTGGCGGGCTTCTTTCTTTCTTCGTTTCCTGTTTCGGGCCTTCTATTTGTTTAGAGAAACGGGGAATTAAGAAAGAGGAGCTCACCGTCGCTGGGATGACAAGTGACGCCGAAGAGAGGGTCATCAGGGAGCAAGTCGTCTGGGCCGTTGCCGAGGCAAAGCCCTGCTCCTGACCGAGCTGGGTGGACGGGTGGCGCATGTTGACAATGCCGCCGAAAAAGAAGCACATGCCCATGACGAGGAGGAGGTTGGAGAGGATGGAGCCGAGCATGGACGACTGGACGACCTCGATCTGGCCGTCTTTCAGGGCGACGATGCTGACGATCAGTTCGACGGCGTTTCCAAATGTTGCGTTGAGCAGTCCGCCAATGGCGTCTCCCAGCTTCATGGAAATCTGCTCGGTGGCGAAGGACAGGACGGCGGCAAGAGGGATGATGGCAAAGAAGTTGATGGTAAAGACGGTCGTGGGGCTCCATTGTAGCTCGCCGGCGACGATGCCCAAGGGCACCATGACCAGAAGGAAGTTGACATAATCTAGGCCATGGGATTTCAATAAGGGTCGGCGACGGTGCGGGGGGGTGGGAAGGGAAATACTGACTGCTGTATAAAGTGACTTTGGCAACATGCCATGCCTCCGATGGGTACCTGATCAGGCAATTTGGGTTATCTCGACCTGGTGTCCTGTCATATTTAAGAAAGAAATGCATAGCAGTGGTTCCAGCTCCATCTTCTTGGTGGGCGTCATTGCCACCCCCGTTGGTGATGGTATCACTTTCGCTGATCGTCCGGCTATTCTCCAGCAACGGGGAATTCTCATCAGGCTCACGACCGGGAGACATGGCGTCTTCCGAGTTCCAAGTACGTCGAAGTTGTTCGCGAAAGCTGGGATTGGCCGCTATATGGGAGTGGTGGCATATGGTCAGCCAGGAGGATGGATGAGTTTGATATGTTGAAACGGCAGAACGAGTCTCCAATCCGACCGAGTCTGTGACTAAAAAGAAAGGAGGACGAAAGAATAGACACGAAGATTAAAGTCTTTCCGCGAAATAAAGCAAAGCCACTCCCTAGAAGAAGAAGACGAAGAAGAAGAAAAAGCGGATAGGAGGGAGGGGGGGAAAAAATTGTCTGGCGGTCTGGTACAAGTCATACAACGCAACGCGGTACTTGATTCTCCACAGAATATTAAACACAGAGGATCTTGGTCAGGGAAGGCAAAGTTCCAAGCATAGGAGATAGTGGCCACAAAGGATCGATTTTTGAGAAGCAAATTCGCGGTATATAGGCTCAGATATGGTGTCGTATCAAGTCGGGAAAGCAAAGTAAAGGGGACACCGCAGTCAAAACTTACACACCATGATACGGATCACGTCTGGTGAAGAAGCGTTTTACCGGCCGTCGAACGGGCTAATGGTGGGACAAAAGAAGCAACAAGACGGACCAAAAGTTGGGAAAATGATAAAAGCTGCAACGGTGGGAGGCGGAGTTGGATAAATGGACGCAAACGAGCGGAAGAATTCTCGTCTCGTTAGTGCAAAGGCGGATGCGAAACAGGAGTAACCAAGTACGTCAGTCGGGATATTCCAGCCGGCTGGGTCGCAAAGATCTTTTGGGGAGGAAAAAGTAGGGGGGCCCCGAAGGAAGAGGCGCGATGGTGTTTCGCGCTCGTTCGAAATTGTTGTCTCGTGGCCCGCAGACGAGAGTAATGTAAATACTGAATAGATATTCGTATGAGCTTGGAAAAAACAAGAGTACGAACAGCGGTTACGTTGGTCCGTTGTCGCGCAGTTTAGCGGTGGTAAAAGGTGCAGGAGACAAAGGACCGGCGTTTCTCTTGCCTGGGTTGGCTGGGAAGTGAAGCTTGGTCAAAAACGTGTCGTGTCGGTGACGGTGAAGAGCTGCATGGCCCATGGGCGGCCTCTCAATTGCCATGGATGTACGAGGTACGTACCTTATGCGCCTCATCAGAGATCCCATCATCCAGTAGGAATGGCGAGATCGACAGCTGGGGTGGGGCACCTACAGGTACCTGAGGTCATGAGGTACCTAGGCACTGAGCTCCGATACTTACGAAGATGGAACGAGTTTTTTTTCTTCTCGGCCGCTCACTTGCCATCTTCGTCGGACGGGAGGTTTCCACAGCATGAGGATGTGAAGCACACTTCTCCGGTCTCTCCTGTTGCTGACTGTAGTGTACGATACTGTAACATCTCGCGCATCGGCTGGCGCAAGAGCCTGGCATGCCGAGAGGAACACCCCCGTCATTGGGGCAGTGCGCCGCCGCCCCCTCGGCCTCAAGTACCTGCTTGTATACAAAGTACATCCTCGTGCCTAGGAACACCGCGTAGCCTTGGACATACGTCATGAAAAGAAACACTGGGCTGGCGGCTGGTGCAACGTGCCTTTTCGTGTTCAGCCAATGAACTGCACGACATTGTCGAGTCAAACCGTGACTTCATCTCGGGGAACAAGCAACCAACCCAAGAACCGAAAGAACGGACATGTTGGGTCAGAATGAAAGACGGAGCCTAGCTTTAATGCGTCGTCGCTTCGACATCCAAAGGCATGTCAAGCTTCGATTCCGTTGCAAAACATCTATCTATAGATGGATATGATGGCCTGTGCCATTTCTCCTGACCCACCCGTCTCGTCTCCTTCTACAGCACCCCCTCGCAAGACACCGTGTATTGCTGTTGCTCCACGGAAGACGACGGCAATTGCAACATAAAGAACAGGGAAACAAGAGACAGGCCACCCCATGCACTGCTCTATACCAACTTCTCGTACCCGTCATAACCATGGCGCCGGTGCTGCCATATATACTCATATCTCATGCTGTCGGACCAAAGTAGAGTGCCGTCCAGGTGAAAAAGGAGAAAAAAAAACTATGCCTCTCTTCCCATTCCCATCAGATTCCACCCATGACTGTTGATTCTGTAGTCAGCCATCACATCCACACGCAAAGGCCTTCTTTCTGGCGGCATCACTTACTTGCGGTATATGTCAGGTACCACGTCAAACTGGCGCCGCCGTCGATCCACGCCGGGTCAAAGTTGGTCTGGTTGAAGAAATCCCACGCAGCCGCCGGGTTGACCGTTGCCAGATTCCCAAACACGATGCCTCGCCAGCCGCCTTCGACCTCGTGCACCCGGCCCTGGCTAAAGTACACGTCCCATTCCTCGCTGACAAACCGTCTCGACCGGATAAACGGAGACGGCGCCAACAGCGGGATCATGTGGATGCCTTGGATGTATTCGATGTTGGCTCCAAAGTAGGTGGTGTGATCGCACTTGTTCTCGAACAAGATACCGGCCACCTTGTTGCCGACAAATTGCTCTGGCTGGACCTGATTGTCGTCGGTGTAAAGATAGTAGTGACTCAGGGACCGCGCCAGCACAGCCAGCTGGAGATTTCCCCTGAGACATGGCGCACTCCCAATCAGTTTACTGCCCCAGGAGCGGGAAGAGAGAAAAGGGTGGAAGTTGCATACCGCATGGCCATATTGGCATCCCCCGTCACCATGCCCCACATCTTAATAGCATAGGCCTGCATCATGTCCTCCGAGCTGGATTCTTGGTCCTAAGCGACAACATTAGAGGGAAAAACTCCCAAGACCCCTGGGGACCACGTTTCACGCGCGTACCTTGCCATCAAAAGACGGGTGAAGACCATGGGCCCAGCTGTGGCCGTGGTACCAGTCAAAAGACCGCCATGGAGGGAAGAACCTGTCCTTGTCGCTCGGGTTGGCAAAATCGCGAATGAGCAAGTCGACATATGCCTTGTTCTCGGGAATCCAACTCGGATCCAGATGTGCAATGGCCGCAGCCGCGAGGATGTGGTAACCATAGTGGAAATGATGGTCGTTGTACATGGTGTTACCAAAGTCCGCATTGGTGTCTCCCGTGATGTACGAACCCGACGACACGAGTCCGCCCCAGACGCCTGCCACCAATTCTCAGTCAGCTCCGCAGCACCTTGCCATAGCAGGAGGCCCGTCCCAGAACTCACGTTCATATACCAGAGGGAACTTCTGCCGATTGGCCGCGAATCGACCGAAAGCGTACTTCAACTTTCCCAGTGCTTCGTGGGCCAACTGCCTATCGCCCAGAAAATCGTTGATGGCAACGAGCAGGATACCAAACTTTGCCAGTGCCTAGCGACGGTTTTTTTTTATTAGTTTCCAACATCAATTCTCACTTCGGCAGAACGAGGATTCGAATAAACAAACCTTCCCGCTGAAATACATCGAATCAAGATCGGACTGCTCCGCCATGTCCTGCGACGCTTCGCGGATGGCAACCCTCCGCACCGCGGCCCTCGCCTGGTCAGACATCTTGGTGAGGGTACCGCGTTCCGGATCCCACGGCGCAAAAGTCATGTCCACCGGCAGCTTGTGCTCTACCATGGTCCATTGGTCGGCCATGACGGCTGTCGCAATACCTTTTGTGGGCGTCTGAAGCTTCATGTCACGGAGGGCCGATCGGGTCGCGCCATCGAAAGAATCGACATGATGAGGCAGAGCATACATGAGGAGCCTGCCTTGGGGGTGGCCTTCCTTGGCAAAATTGAACGTGTAAGAGCCGACTGTGTGGCTAGCGGTCCCGGTGAGCTCGACGTTGGTGGGGAAGACGCCCGCTGCTTCATCGTACAGGGCCTCGCCGTTGCCGGGGTCCTTGGCAACTTGAATGATGCCGTAAAACGGCCGCCGCGCCTCTGCGTATCCGTTGTTGACTACGTGCAGCTCCAGGGGGTCGCCACGAGTCGCATAGGAGTAGATGCGCCATGTCCTCCCGTCTTCCAGGTGCATGTTGAACTTGACCACGCCCGGCTTGGGATCCCACATGACACGGGTGACGTTGCGGAAGAAGACGCCCGTTTGGATGACTGGGGTCGCCCCGGCGTACTGGGCAGTGACAAAGGCCATGCCCTGCACAAGGGGGAACGATACGGCCGGCCTCGTCGAGCTTCTGTGGGGCTGGAGATGAACGCGCGCGGAAAAGGCGGTTATGTTGTCTGTGGCCAGGGCCGTCTCATTACCGAGCTCTTTGGCACTGACAATGATGGACTGGATGCCGACGGGGTTGATGAAATACGAGGCGGCGCCCGATTGCTTCGTCGGACCATAGACCCTCTGTTGCGCCTCGATGTGAGAGATGGCTATGCCATGGCTTCCGGCGGGCCCTTTTCCCGCAGCCCAGGCTATGGAGTAGGGATATGTGTAGGTCGGTGCCGACTGATCCCCGACAAAAAAGTTGCTGAAGAATTTGTTCGTTTGGATGGGTGGTTGCGATATGACCCCTTTCTTCTCGGCGGGATGGTCGTTGCGAACCTCGAACCAGGGTGGCGGTGGTGCCGTGGAGATGGGCTCCGCAAAGATATCGGGCAAAGGCATGACGAACTTCTCCGACGGATATTCGGGGACGGGTGGCACGGGGCTCAACAAAGAGGAATTGACCTGTATGCTTGTCTTTGGAGAGGGGATGGGATCCTCTATGATGCGGCACAAGGTGACGTGGCCTTCAGTCTCGAGCTCGACGACCACGAGCCCGCTTGTCTGCGGCGTCTTGTCCGATAAAGATGCCGGTATCTGGGCGATTGCTGTGCCCACGGTTTGGGTGGTAACCGCGACAAAGTCGTCCGAGGCGAAACCTAGGAGGCTCGACAGAGGTGGCGTCGCAGGAGCGGTCGGCGCAGGAACCGATGTCGTCGAATACGCCGTCTCGGTTTGGCAGACAACAGGTAGGCTATCGTCAAAGAAGGAATCTCCAAGGAGCCGTGGTTGGAGTTCAATCCCCAGGAGAGGCGGGTGAGTGTCTGGGTTAGGTCTGTGGAGATGCCGATGGGCATGTGGTTGTTCCTGATCAGGTTCGCAGAAAGCCACCTGGACCATGGTTAGCTTGAGTAACCATAACCATGAGGCCACGAGGGGACGACCCCTGGCCGTGGGTAAAGAGAATGAGAACGACATGATCCAATGAAGGAGTCACTGAGGCTCAATCCGTCTGTGCTCTGCGGAACTGTCGCGGTTTGAGAAGGGGGTACTGAGACTGGAACTGGAACTGGAACTGGAACTGGGACATGGCGGATTCACAATCCGAATAAAAGACTCCCCGGGCGGTTGGTTCCTGGGCCCTCGAGTAGAAAGCAAATACATATACGAGCCATGGGCGGCGGAGACGTGTTGCCCGACTGGACTCTTCCGCAGAATTACCGGCGCAACGTGGATGAGAGGAATGACACATCTCAACGAAAATGACGAGGCCTTACCCACGAGGAATGAGGGGAATGGTATCCGCTGTCGAGTCCGAATAAGACAGGGCGCTCGATGAGAACGAGGCTGAGGACAATAGATGAGACGGCGGCGTGCGGTATATTGACCTCGACAGTCACGACCCCTCTAGCATCGCGTTCATACTTCGTACTTGTTCAAGTCGCTCGAGAAACTCGTTGTTTCCATCTTGGCGGCATGGGCGATCCATTTTAAAGTCGCATTTCTCCTTCCCAAGTCCCTCTTGTCGGCATTGGGTGCTGACGTATACACCTCCCCGTTTGCCGTGGGTCTCTCTTTCCCGAGACTGTAAAAACTCCGTACGGGAATGGTGCCAGTACGTAAGTAGTACTCAGTACTTCGCAGCTCCCACCAAAGGTAGCTCCGTATCGACACTCGACGATGCGATGCTGCTGTCAACAGACTACCTACCGAGTAAATCAGACTCAGATACGCTGCGTGGCTCTTCCGTGGAGTGTACAAAGTACCTAATACCTTTTAGTGCTCGAGTACACCTGGAATGGGAAATGTGCATCTCGGACTTCCTCTTGGCGCCATACCATGTAGATCTCTCCGTTGGAATTCAAACCGAGTGAATTTACATTCGTGACATCGTTTGCATCGCCCATGTGATCCTCTCGTTATATGGAATACGTGTACACACCACTACAAAAGGATCACGATGGTCAAGTCGCTTCCAGCATTCAACGCCATAGGGCAACACAGAAAGAAAGTCGCAGAAACGCCAGGCCCCATCCCATGACTCCCCCACGGTAGCCTTGCCCTCAAAGTCCAAGGGCGCTGTACTTTCCCCGCATGTTCTCCCCCAGCCCAGCCCGTGAACTGCCCTCCCCTGATTTATCATGGACTGGTAATCTATGTCGATGCCAGTCCCGCGTTCGACCGTCCTTGTGCCTCTTGCGCCTCCCAAACCCGTCCACCTCGACCTCTGCCGCAGCAACAATCCCATCACCTCCTTTGTTCATGGAAACGGCCACGGAAGTCTTGCCCCTTGACCCATTCTCTCTCCTCTCCCTCCTCGCCGCCCGTCTCTTCTCCTTCTCTTCCTTCTCTTGCCTCTTCCTGTTCCGCTCGTCCACACCCTCCGCCTCCCGCCGACACCGCCTCACCTGCCTCTCGCTGAGGACCCAGGGCGTAGACAGCACATCCCTCCGGAACGCCGTCCGTCGCTCCCAGAGGGCCACCTCCTCCTCAGTGGACCGTAGCACCTTGACCTTCTCGATCTTGATCGTTTTTTCGTCTCGGAAAAGGCCGATGCTGCCCTTGACGTCCACCACGGAACCGACGTCCACACCCTCACACCCGGGTTGCTGATATTCCAGTCGTGGCTCGGACAGGGACGCTCGTGTCCGTGCGCTGCCCGCATCGTCGGCGCCTGTTATATTCGAGTCGGCCAATGCAGCGAGTGTGGTGCATCGCTTCACGGCCACGTTGCATTCAATGCAAGCGCCGCTGCTGTCATCAACCGTGTAAACCCGACGCCCGGGGAAATCGTCGAGGGCAACCACGACGCCGACGATCCGGATCCATTTGATTGGCAAGTTGCCGTGGAAGTAGACGTTCTGGCCTGATTGTATTGGGAAGTCAGTGACCAGCAAACCCCTCATACTGTCGGTAAAGGTAGGCCTCGCTGCTTTTGTCCGTACCTTCAAATCCGGGGTGAGAGTCGAGGTCGTGGATAGACACCGCGTCTAAAAGACACCATGTGTTGGATGTCGGGGCGAGGTCGAAGCAATATTGGGGGTATAGGGTGGCTAGTGCACCCGTCATGGTAGGACCGGCATCTTTGCCTGTCTTTGATCAACGGGAAGCTTCAAGAATTCGCACCGACTGGTACTGGAAGTGCCCGTGAGCCGCGGGTGTTGCGTCAGGTGAACATACACGTCTATATGTACCTACTCCGTTAGGAGACGCGTCTTGACTGTGGCCCGCTTCGGTCATTGGTACCCCACCTTGGGCAGTTTTCAGGTACCGATGTAGGTACTTACGGGAGGATTTTTTTTTTTTTTTTTTTTGGTATTTTGTATTACGAAGTAGGTATGTGCCACTGCATCTGGGAAAGGCCTTGTTCGTCTATTTCGTTAGCATCCTATTCGTATACTGGCCGGATCATTCCCAGTCGATGTCTACGGGTAGACATTCACATGTCTGAATATATTCAAGTTGCTTTCACTCCAAATTCCATGCCAGAAATGATTATTTCAACCAATGATTATCCGCCTGTCATTCCTCAACGCCAATGATCCTTCATAGCTACAGGAATAATCCCAGATCCCAGACCCATAACCGATACCTGAATTACCCACGCCAACCGTAAATAAAGCGCCGACGCTATGCAGAATCACTTTCTGGACCTTTTAGTCCCCCTACTGTCTCCTGCGGAGACTTTAGGCTTCTTCAGCCTGGCAGCCGCAGCCTGGAACGCCTCTTCGGAAGGCTCTTCCTCGATAACCCTCTTGTTTCCTTTCTTCTTCGACGACCCCGCGGCGCCGTACTTGGCCGCCAGGCGATCGAGGAAGCCGGCCCGATTTTGCTGGTTGCGCAAAATGAGTGCGGCCAGGTCGTCCTCCCCGCCGTCCTTACCCTTGCCCTTTCCCTTGCCCTTGCCCTTGTCACCCTTCCCCTTGCCATTGTTGGCCTTCTTGTCGCCAAACAGCTCGTCGTGCACCCCCAGCTCCTTCGCGTACGCTTCCGCCTCGGACGCCTCCGCCCGCGCGGCCCTGGTGCGTGCCTCGCGCTTCTTCTTGCTCTCCTTGGTGTACGCCTTGAAAGCCGGCACGTCGTCGGAGGCGATGGCCGCGTCGATGATGGCGCGGAACCGCTCGTCGTCATCGAGTACGCTGCTCAGCATCACAGACTCGTAGACCTTGTCCATGTCGCCCTCGTGCTCCTCGTAGGCGATGAGTACGTCGTCCTTCTCTTCGTCCGAGCCCTTGTACGCCTTTGCGAACTTGTCGATGGCGTCGGCGGATATCGCGTCCCGGAACTGCTCCCGGAAGTAATCGCTCCAGTTGAACCCATCTGCGTCGACGATGGATTCGGAAGTCGAGCCGGTCGTGTCGTAGCGCTTGCGCCGATCGGGGTCGGAGAGGATGGCATAAGCAAAGGCAATGGCCTGGAACTTTTCATGCGCTTCGGTTTTGCGCTCGGCCGGGACCTTGTCTGGAAGAAGGCTTCAGTCATGTTCGATTCGGGCTGCCCCTTTCTTCCACGTTGGGCGGCATGCACGAACCTGGGTGGTTTTTCAGGGCGGCTTTGCGATAAGCAGTCTTGATCTGATCTGCTGTGGCATCTCGGCTGAGGTCGAGCGTCTCGTAAGGGTCAATGGTCGGGGGTTCGCCTTCGACTATCTCTTCGGAGGATGACATGATCGGAATCGTCTGTCCGAGGGTGTGGTTTTCAGAGCAGATTGATGGACGGGGACCTGGGGAGAGTGATACTTGGTGAGCGGCACTTTACGCGTTAGGACGCGACTGGGAATCTTTACTGGGGCAATGCATTTTGGTCCAATCACCAATCACTTACGAGTATAGTGACCGCGGTACCTTACCATGTACCTAGGTACCTCAAGAGCCACGGTCAGGTACCTATCGGACCGAAGTAGGACGTTTCTACGTCGTAAGAGCACCTTGCCTTTGTCGATAGATACCTACTTGTAACATCCTGTTACCTTTATTACAACTCGGTATACGGACTTCCCTGGCTCAAAAATCTACTCTCTCAAATCACATCCAAAGGCAACCGTGGAAGGTATGGCTTCGTCCCCGGACACTGCGCCTCAGATCAGCCCAGGCGACCACAGAGGGTACATGCAGTACGCGCTCAGCCTGGCAAAGCAATCACCGCCCAAGCCGTCCAACTACAGGGTCGGGGCCGTGCTGGTCGACCGGTCCACCAACACGGTCCTGTCGACGGGCTACACGCTGGAGCTCCCAGGCAACACGCACGCGGAGCAATGCTGCTTCGCGAAGCTGGCTGAGCGGCACGGCGTGGCGGAAGAGCAGCTGGCCGACGCCATGGCAAGCGCTGGCTCCGGTTCCCTCGCGCTGTACACGACCATGGAACCCTGTTCCCAGCGGCTGAGCGGCAACTTACCGTGTGCGCAACGGATTCTTCGCCTGCGGCGCCTCGTGGGCTGCGTTTATGTGGGGGTCAGAGAGCCGGAGAAGTTTGTAAGCGAGAACACGGGCCGCAAGACTTTGGAGGAGGCCGGGATCGAGTTTGTCCATGTGGAAGGGCTGGAGCGTGAGATACTGGAGGTTGCGACAGCGGGCCACGTCAGATAATTGGTGGTGGCGGTGTGGTGGGAAGTACGAATCACGATCGAGGGTCTGGTCCAGGTCGGTTCTGGGCGGGGATCGTCGAGCAAAGAACAGCGTTTGCTGGCTGGTGACAAACGTTACCGTTCCCCATGTTTCTTCTTTTCCTCTTTCTCTCTTTTTTTCCTGGCCTCCTTTGTTATCCATGACGGACCGGCAGCCAGATTCATGCAAGGAAAGGAAGCACGTTGCTGCAAACAGAGGCTTAGGTGTCTGGGCAACAGAGTACATGTAACATGGGGGTACCCTCGCCATTGAAAGTTGATGTGCTGTGTATACCATAAATATACGTCTATGGCCTGTATTACCTCTACGAAGCACCTTATTACCTACCCTAATTTACACTTGAAAATTGGCTGGCGATCGTTAGCCAGACTCTTGGAAATGGAATTATTGGCTGTACAACGGTACAACGTACAACGATACCTATTCCACTTTGGCCAGGGTTGGAATGAGATATTCGTATTCTCGCATATGCAAGATTCATCGTAAGCCAATCTGTCTATCGAAGGATTCTCGTCGCTTTTTCCAGTTCCAACTGTGTGGATTCCATGGGGGTCACTTCAGCCCGTTGTCTGTTCGGTTCGTGGCGTACTTTGTACAACGTCAACCGATGTCATGTCATGTGTGAATATGTACTTCCCCGTGTTGGGCACTGGTCATACAGGAACACCTACGTCAAGTTGCATGCATGTAAGGTACTGAGTTATGGTAATGGAGGAATACCTAGAAGTTAGAGATCCCCTTCGTTTCTTCCATAATTCCCCTCCCGTGTCGCTACTCTGTACCAAGACTAGAAAAAGCAAAGCATAAGATGGACACACCGGGAGTGGGCTGACACGAAGTACCTACATACGAATACGTGTACAATGTACATATTTCATAGGGACAACAGTTGGAGAAACACAAAGGTATCCTATTCCGTTCGCGGTACCACCCCACATTAAAACGTCGCAGGAGTCGTCCCGATCAAACGGATGGAGCCCGGTATTGGTGTGCACACAGCCAACCCTACTGCCTAACCATGCTGCCCAGCGCCTTCCCTGTGTTTGTTGGTTCGGGTCTCAACAGGGACTCCTCCCGGAAGCCTTGAAAGCGGTCTGGGAAAGCTAATCGGCCTGAATGTCATGTAGGAGGCCGTCCATCTCTCCTCCCTTGTCGTCGTCAGGCTGTCACAGTAAGGCTTCTTATATGAAGTATTAAAAACCTGGGAATCCCTGTGTTGGCTTTTTTCATCTTGCAAGCATACGAAGTACAGCGTATTCGTACATAAGGTACCTCTCCATCTCAACCGATGACGACGACTGTCATCTCTCGCTTCACAAGACACAAGTACTTACCGATACATACTTTCTCCGACTTTACCGTACCTTTGACACTTGGACTACAAAATTACGTAGGTACCTACTCCGTCCGTGCTCCTCTCTTAGCGTCTTGACCCTGAGCTCCCCGAGATTATCATAGCACGAGCTACCAGGAGCTCCCAGGCAAGAGACACCCCATCATCCGCCTCTTCTCTCCACCTATTCCCACGGGGTCCCGCACAAAGACACCAAGGTTGGCGGTGCGCTTGTGATTACGGTACCCAGTCAACGAGGCCAAATTATAATTGCTGATACCTAGCGTACCTCTTAGTCTTCCTAGCTCCCCACCTCTTCCCGCGTTCACAACATTCCTACGTCGTACGTCCAGCCAAACGTCCATCGACCGAACCGAATTACGAATACCGAGTTGGCTTCCTCGTCGCTAGCTCATCGAGATCGTCATCTTCTGTCTCGCGTCCATTGGCTGCAAACCATCCGAACAGTCACCGGGATTTTCCTTCCGACGAAACCTCTTCGACCCTTCGACTCTCATCCCAACCTCTCTGTTTGGATTTCAATCGCCAAACCTTCCCTCACACTACACTCCCAATCCATACAATACAACGTACCCGACACCCTCTTGGATCAGTCGCTCTGTGTATCTTAAAAGGAGCGGGGGAGCGCTGTCTGCTGCCTCTCAATCGAAAAGCACCTTTAGCCCAGCCGGAATCTCTGACGGCTCGTGTTTCCTTTCCTTCATTTTTTTTAACCAGCTTTACTTACTCAAAATATGAGCGATCCTCAACGAGGTGGCAGAGGCCGTGGTCGTGGCCGCGGTGATTTCCGAGGCGAATACCGGGGTGGAGGACGAGGCGGCGGAGGTCGGGGCGACTTTAGGGGTGACTCCCGAGGTGGAGGCTTCCGCGGTGGTCGGGGTGACTTTAGAGGCGACTCCCGAGGTGGAGGCTTCCGCGGTGGTCGGGGCGACTTTAGAGGCGACTCCCGGGGTGGAGGATTCCGAGGCGGGAGAGGAGGTGGAAGAGGAGGCGGCTTCGGTGGCCCCAGACGGGAGGATGAGCCCGAGGTCTTCCGGTACGTATTCACCACCTCGCACCAAACGCTCGCCGCGTTACCTTTCGATTTCCATTCCGGCATGCTAACCCAAACCCACCCCATCTTGCAGCCAAGATGGTGTTGGAGCCCCTTCAGTTGATCCTGCCATCGAGAAGCTCGAGAACTCTCTGGTCAAGGCCCACCACGACCAAGGAACTGCCCTGACAAAGAAGATGGCCAGTCTCAAGCTGTCGGGGCCTGGAGCCGATAGAAGCCTTTTCCCGCTTCGTCCTGGTTTCGGTACACAGGGCGTCAAGGTCCTCTTGTACGCCAACTACTTCCGCCTCGACGTCAAGCCGGGCGTCCTGTACGTCTACACCTTCGATGTTTACAAGGGCAATGCCAAAGCCGACGTCACGGGACGCAAGCTGAGGCGCGTCATCGAGCATGCCGTCGCCAAACTGCGCGAGATGGATCCCAGCGCCGTCCTGGCCACCGAGTTCAAGAGCAAGCTCGTCACCCTGAACAAGCTGCAGATCCCGGGCGACACCATCGACGTCGACATGGAGTCCGGCGCCGGCAAGACCGATAGCTACGTCGTCCGCATCAACGACCCCATCGAGGCCGACGTAGCCGGCTCGCGCAAGTACATCGACACCATGGACGACCCCAGCGACCCATTGGGCCACAGCTTCCCCAAGTTCGCCGTCGCCGTCGACGCCCTCGGCATCATCCTCGGCTACAAGGGCCGCAGCGCCGCGGACGTGGCCACCGTCGGCGCCGCCCGGTTCTTCCCCTTCGGCCCCACCGGCGCCATGACACAGCTGGGCGACAGGAACGGGCTGTCGGCCGTCCGCGGCTACTTCCAGAGCGTGCGCCTGGCCACCGGCCGCATGCTGCTCAATGTCAACGTCACCCACGGCGTCTTCAAGATGGCCGTGTCGGTGGGCGAACTCCTCCGATGGGCCGGCGTGGACGTCTTCGGTGGCCAGGGCCAGCCGCCCCGCGGCATCGAATCGAGGCTCAAGACGGCCGCCAAGTTCCTGGCCAAGACGCGCGTCAGGTACGTCTTCAGAGACGCCAACGGCAGAGACATCGAGACCTTCAAGACCATTTACGGTCTGGCGAGCCGTAGCGGGCTGTCCCGAAATGTCCTGCAATCGGGCATGGTGCAGATCGACAGTTCGACCGGCTACGGAGGCCCGAAAGAGGTCTGGGTGAAGTTTGTGCCTCGTGACGGAGAGTCAACTGTTCTGGGAGGGAAGCCCCCCGGCAAGTACACCGTCTCGGAATATTGGAAGTGGAGTGAGTTTTGACTGCCGCCCTTTGCTCTTCTTTTTTTTTCGTCCGTCCTCACGAGAAATCATGTTATATGCTAACGTGGGGTTAGAGTATGGACAAGAGCCGGATCCCAGTCTTCCGCTGATCAATCTCGGAACAAAAGATAATCCCCGCTATATTCCGGCCGAGAGATGCACAATCGCCGCCGGTCAGGCTGTCCGGGCCAAGTTGACCGGTGATGAGACGACGGCGATGCTAAGATTCGCGTGCCGGACTCCTTTTGCCAACGCCGTGTCCATCACGACCACGGCCCGCGACGCCCTGGGGCTCGATAACAACCCCGAACTGGAGCGTTTCGGCGTCCGGGTCGACAAGAAGCTCCTTATCGTCGACGGACGCGAGCTGATGTCGCCCCGGATCATCTACAGGGACCCCAGGACGGAGCGGGAAAAGATGGCCAACACCGCCATGGGTGGTTGGAACATGATGGATGTGCGGGTTGCCAAGCCCGGGCCCGTGATTTCCAACTGGGGATGGCTCCAGATCTTCGGGAACCGATCATACGACGCGACCGAGGCCGTGGGCAAGTTTGTCGAACAGATCAACGACAAGATGGGCATCCCCATCGACAAGAAAACCAGCGGGCGTGGCATTGCGGTCAAGGTGTCTCCGCATGACAATTACGAGGCCAAGCTGCGCGACGTCTTCAAATCCCTGGCGCAGAAGGTCCGCCCGGGGACCAAATTCTTCCTCCTGGTGATCCTTCATGCGCAGGACACGGCTCTCTACAATGTTGTCAAGACCCTGGGCGACGTCGAATACGGCTTGCACACGGTGTGCGCCGTGGAGAAGAACTTTAACAAGGCGAGCCCCATGACGTTTGCCAATGTCGCCCTCAAGTGGAATCTCAAGAACGGCGGGATCAACCATAAGGTCCAGAACCAGATTCCCATCGTGAGGGATGGCAAGACCATGGTGGTGGGATACGACGTAACCCATCCCACCAACTTGAGCTTTGCTATCAGGGACAAGGAGAAGGAGGAGGCGAAGGGGGCCCAAGAGGGGCAAGAGGAAGCTGCGGCTGAGAAGATGGAGAAGGCCGAGGCGCAGGCTAAAAGCGGCCAAGGCAAGGGGAAAGGTAAGGCCAAAGCCCCTGCAAAGAAGCCCGAGGCAAAGTTGGCGGGACCCCTTCCTACGGATTCGAATCGGAGGAGGGGGGGCTTGCCACCCAGCCTGGTGGGGTTGGTAGCCAGCATCGACAAGGACCTGGGACAGTGGCCAGCGGTGGCGTGGGAGCAGCACTCTCTCCAAGAGATGCTCGACCACCACTTGGCACGCATGTTCGGCACGCGGCTGGACCTCTGGGCCAAGCACAACGCCGGGAAGCTGCCCGAGTACATCGTCATCTACCGCGACGGAGTGTCGGAAGGGCAGTTTAGCCAGGTGCTGGCGGTGGAGCTCCCGCACATCCGCAGGGCGTGCCAGGAGAAGTACAAGGCCAAAAACCTAAAGCCGCCCAAGCTGTCCATCATCGTGTCGGTCAAGCGGCACCAGACGCGGTTCTACCCCGCCGAGGAGGGCCACACGACCAAGTCGCGAAACATCAAGCACGGCACCGTGGTGGACCGCGGCGTGACGCAGACGCGGTACTGGGACTTTTTCCTGACGGCGCACAACGCGCTGCAGGGGACGGCTCGCCCGGCGCACTACACGGTGCTCCTGGACGAGGTCTTTTGCTCGCGCCACGGGACCACCAGCGCGGCGGCGGACGAGCTCGAGAAGTTTACTCATGACATGTGTTACTTGTTCGGACGGGCTACCAAGGCTGTCAGCATCTGTCCGCCGGCGTACTATGCGGACATTGTGTGTGAGCGTGCACGTGTGCACCGGTCTGAGATGTTTGACGTCTCGGACACGGCGTCTACTTCGACGGGAGCTGGCGGTAGTGGGTGGGCGGCAGCGGAACCCACGGATCCCCTGAGGGACGCCAAGGCGGTGCACCCGAACCTGAGGGACAGCATGTATTACATTTGAGGAGTGACCGTCATGCAACACAGCCTTTGAGTATTCTGTTTTTGATAGGGCATTGGCCATAGCGCACTTTGCAACGGGTACATAAAATGTCTTTGCTGGCGAGTGGATGGACGGCAGTCTAGTCTGGTTCTTGAATATTAATTAATGAGCTGTTGAGGCCTGATGATGGAAAAGCACCTTTCGGAGCCCTTTCGGAAAGCCAGTTTGGCAATACCCATGGCAAGTGACATGATGCCGGCGTGTAGGGCTCCTCCATGCGGTGGGAGGCCATTCACTGTGTGTCGTCCGGGGGCAGTTCCCCCCATCCCTTCCTCCTCTTCCCAGCCGCAGGTTTCGACCCCGTCTCGTCCGATACGGCCGGGTGAGCCGCACGCACAAAACGTAAGACCCAATCTCTGACGCGTCTGGTCTTCTCAAACTGCGGATGGGAGGCCCGCCCGTTTGGCGCGGCTCTCGCAAAGTCCCTGGCGCGGTAATACCCTTCTTCATCCCCGGGGTCGAGTCTCCGCCGATGAAGAAGGTGCAGCTTGGTCCAGCCCTTGCGCAGGCTCTGCCCGTAGACGCGGCCCATGAAGACGTTCAGGGCCACGTTTTGCAAGAGCACGACGTCCTGCGTCCTCAGCCTCGCCAGCGCGTCCGCCAGCAGCTCCGATTCCCGGTCGGCGGCGGCGGCGGCGGAGGCGGCGGGAAGCCAGAAAGTCACGGCGAAGCCCGCGCGTGTTTCGTCGCCCAGCAGGACCTCGACGAGGGACATGCGCGTGCCGTGGCGCGTGACGACGGTGCGAGGGGCGGCGATGGAGATGACCCCGGCGATGAGATTGACTGTCACTGTCTGGGGGACGAGGGCTAGGAGGTGCGGCGCGGAAGGGATGTCCTCCAGGTCGCTGAGGTGGGTGCTCGCCGCTGTGTTGCCCAGGGGCGGACGGGCGGACGAGGGGGAGGACGGGTCGCCATTGGAGGAGGAGAAGGATCCGGAGTTTCCAAAGAATGAAGTCGTCGTCTTTGTGGTGTCGTCTAGAGACGGGTGGGATGCGGGCGGGAGTTGGGAGGAAGGGATATCCTGGTGGCGAGCGAGCGAGTGGTCGTAGAATTGCGAAAGGAGGTCCTGACGCTGTTCCTTTTGCGAGGGTGCGCCTCCGTCTTGGGTTTCGGGCTCATCTCCCGGTGAATCAAGGGAGAAGGAGAGACTGGCAGTGGAGCAAAAGTTGACGTCCGGAGAGACGAAGAGGTTTGGGTGTGCATGGAGGTGAGAGTGGCCGGTTTCGAGTTGTGGACGTTTCAAGGGCAGGGAGCGCCATGCTGCGTTCCTGCTGCTGCCGATGTTGGTAGATTTAGGGAGCCCATGATCATGAGCGAGAGAAGGGATCCCAAGAAAAGTCGAGATGGGAGGCGTGAAATCTGTCAAAAGGTCGGATGCGGTCCAGTCTATGGAGGAAGGATCGGGAGGGCCAGTGAATAAGATGATTTTGGGCGACATGCAATTAACTTGCTATTATAAATAGTAAGAAATACCAAAAAAATAGAGAGAGGAAGATAATACAGTTCGATATATCCAATGGTAGAAGCATCACAAGTCCAAGTTGCGTGGTTACATTCGAGTCTTCACCGAAGGCAGTCACTTTGCCCGCACTCTTCACCGACAGTCACCGAAGTGGAGGCACAGTGATTACTAATTTAGCGTTCCAAGACTGCCGTGGGTCGGAGCCGAGAACGGGGCACAAGCATGTCCCGATGTACTCTGACCTCGGCATCCACACAGCCCATATCTTGACCCGCCCTGGAGCTACGAGAGGATGGTAGCCGGACGCCATCTCCATGTCACATACTAGTCCAGAGCTCTTGTATCACATACGTGGCCGCTTATGTGTTGATAGGACTTTATTAGGGTCCCTTATCTTAATCTACCTAGGGATCCTCGACTCCTTTACCACTTGGATGTCGTTAGCCTCTGCATTGACCATGTCTTCCGTCTTCACCATCAAAGGGCACATCATCGACGCGTCTCACATACGAGAGTTCCCACGCGGCCTAGCGAATTCACAGGAAGATGTCCTCCAACTCGCCGTCAAAGAATACATCCCCAAAGATAACCCGAACCCCCAACCCGGTGATGTGACCATCCTGGGCGCCCACGCCAACGGCTTCCCCAAGGAACTCTATGAGGCCCTCTGGGAGGATCTTCACGCCCATGCGCGGCGCCAAGGCTTCCGCATCCGCTCCATTCTGATCGCCGACGCCGCCTGGCAAGGCTACTCGGGCATTCTCAACGAAGACAAGCTCGGCAACGACCCGGGCTGGCTGGACCACCCGCGCGACATGCTGCATCTCGTCAACACGCTCCGGCCGCCGCGTCCCCTCGTCGGCATCGGCCACTCCTTTGGCGGCAACGCCATCGCCAACCTCGCCCTCTCCCACCCGCGGCTGTTCACCGCCGTCGTCCTCCTCGACCCCGTGATTTCCAAATGGTCCGCTTCCGCCCGTGGCTCCGTCAGCGCGTCGCCGGCCGCCAGTTCCGCGCGTCGCAGGGACCTCTGGCCGTCCCGCGAAGCCGCCGCCGCCTCGTTCCGACGAAACCCTTTCTATTCCGCCTGGGACCCGCGCGTCCTCGACTCGTGGGTGAAGCACGGCCTGCGCGAGACGCCCACGCCGCGGTATTCAGGCGAGACCGACGCCGGCAAGGTCACGCTCACCACGACCAAGGACCAGGAGGTCTTCACCTACTTCCGTCCCAGCTGGAACGCCTACGATACGCAAGGGAAGAAACTCCTCCGGCCCGAGCTGGTCCCGGACATGGACCCGACGCTCAACGAGCGGTACTACACTTTCCCCGTCTACCGAGCGGAGGGCGCCAGCACGCTGGCTAGGTTGCCCAACATGCGCGCCCCGGTACTGTACATATTCGGGGCCGACAGCGAACTGTCGACGCCCGAGCTGAGGGAGGAGAAGATGCGCGCCACGGGGGTCGGCGTGGGGGGCAGTGGCGGCAAGGCGAAGGGCAAGGCCGAGGAAGTGACCCTCGAGGGCAGGGGGCATCTCATCCCAATGGAAGTCCCCGATACTTGTGCCGAGCACGCGGCCAGGTGGATTGCCAAGGAGCTACAGGTGTGGAAGGCGGAGCAGGCCGAGTACGAGGCGTGGGCAAAGGGTAGCCGGGAGGAGAAGACGACGCTGACGGACGAGTGGCAGAGACACTTGGGCAGGCCAGAACGGCCGGACAGCAAGGGGAAGGCCAAGATTTGAGTCGTGCTAGAGTCGTATCAATGACCACGGCAGTACCAGTACTCATCCTCTCATGATGTGGTGGTGTGTCGACGCTGGCACTGACGCTGGAGGCAGGCGGTGTCATTTCTACGTAGAGCGAGTCAGGGTTGTCAGGACAAGAATGAGGTGCCCAACGCGTGTATTCGTACACGTATCACTTGATGTCGTAGTTTCTGGTACAACATAGGTACTCGGTTCCTTATCTCAGCAAGCTCAGACCACCCTGGGGAGAGGAGTGTGGGTGGCGTAGTATATACAGGAAATAGATTTATACAGAATTACCGGTATGGTACGTATATATGGGTCCGTTTTAGTAATCCAGCTAATTAGAGGTTTTTATTTTATTTATCGTGTTCTCTCCCGTAGGGAGGTCTGAGCTCCGAACGCAAAGATAATCGTAGTCAACGATCGCTGGTTCTATCGCGTTATAAACAACCACGATATTATCGTTTTCTAGGTCTGCCCCGATCGCTTAGTAATAGGCTTAGGCTAATCAATCTAATCAGGTTAATCAGGTCAATCCGGGTCCTTCAAAGGACCGCCCGGTCGCTCGATTCAATCAGGTCAATCAGGTCCTTTAATTAGGTCAATCCGGGTCCTTTAAAGGACCGCCCGGTCGCTCGATTCAATCAGGTCAATCAGGTCCTTCAATCAGGTCAATCCGGGTCCTTCAATCAGGTCAATCCGGGTCCTTCAAAGGACCACCCGGTCGCTCGATTTAATCAGGTTAATCAGGTCCTTCAATCAGGTCAATCCGGGTCCTTCAAAGGACCACCCGGTCGCTCGATTCAATCAGGTTAATCAGGTCCTTTAATCAGGTCAATCCGGGTCCTTTAAAGGACCGCCCGGTCGCTCGATTCAACCAGGTCAATCCGGGTCCTTCAATCAGGTCAATCCGGGTCCTTCAAAGGACCGCCCGGTCGCTCGATTCAATCAGGTCAATCCGGGTCCTTTAATCAGGTCAATCCGGGTCCTTCCATCAGGTCCTTCAAGGTCCTTCAAGGTCCTTCAAGGTCCTTCAAGGTCCTTCAAAGGACCGCCCGGTCGCTCGATTTAATCGTTAATCCGGGTCCTTTAAGAAGGTCCTTTAAAGGACCGCCCGGTCGCTCGATTTAATCAGGTTAATCTGGGAAGCACCAGAAGGAAAACGAGTACCCGAAACCAGGATTAGCATACTGCCTAAGCAGTAACCCATACAAACACGATTAAACCTACCGTCTAAGCTTCTCCTACGCTTAACGATCCTTAGGATATAATTTACTTGGCGATATCTGGTGTGTGGGCGAAGATAGAGGGGGGTCATCACCGCCGCGGAACTGCGTGCGGCTATCTGATTTCTCGACAGGGTATCTAGGCAAGCAATAATACTACTCATACAGGTTCAAAAATACCACAGATTCAATATTCAGTTATTCCTCAGACTCAGACAAGTAATATGGAGTCAATATCTTAACTGGTTATTACGTGGTTACGATTCGAAAAGAGACCCTTAAAATTTTCCCTATACAAAGCGTGCGGCTATCACGACTAACTCTGCGTTCAGTCCTTAGACGTTTATTCTAGGCATCCCAGAAATACTAAGTCAATGTACCTTTTGTGGCGTGTGGCTCAGGTTTACACCTATTAAGTGCATTTTTTGCATTTGTGTGACTTAAGGAGAATTATGTCACTATGTACACCACGAATCAGCCGCCCGCTATTTCCACGCCTAGAATTAAAACGTCTGAGCCCGCTGAGATAATCGGTTCCTACCTTTATGGAACAGCAGGGGCAAACACCGGCAGACTGAGGACTGTTTACGTACATACCTCTTTACCCGATATCAGGCGGAAATATATCGAAGCTTCCTACTATCGAGGTGTATCCTAGCCGTTACTCAGCAATTGTCGCTTTGATTGGCCAGACTCACATTCTCCAGGCAACGGACTCGGGTATATACATATACCTTCGTCCCGAGCGCCTCGCAACCAGCCAATCACCAAAGAAGAAAGATCGCGACAACCACACCATCGTCGCGTCAAATTCCACCCACTTCCATCAACTCCACGTGAGCTGTAACTGCGTGCGCTCATCGTCGCAATCCTACAGTTCGTCCTGTATCGCTCTACAACATCGCTGTACTTTGATCAAACACTGGATTCCGTTGGCAACTGATATTCTTGGTGACCTTTGCCCATCGTCAGCTACCATGCCTCCCGGTAAGTCACCTGCCCAGCCCACCTACCTGTCGCACCTGACTTGTCGCGTCGCCGTAGCTGCCACCCAGCACGCCGCCTTGTCCTATCCATGATGTTCCGATGCGATGCGACTCGGGGATGGTGGTGCAGATGAATTCGACATGTTTTTTGATTTAACAATGCTGACACTTTTCCTCATTAGCTCTCAGCGACCTAGAAAAGTCCGAATCCGAAGTTGAGCTCGAGGTGCCCCTCCGGAGCAGGCGCTCTACAAGTAACGGTAAAGACAGCGTCGGCTACTCGACCGAGTCGAGCGCTAAAAATAATGGCGACGTAGGCGCGAAGAGCACGCGCGGAAAGAAGGGCAAGGCCAAGGACGAGGAGGAGGTGCAAGAAGAGGAAGAGGGTGACGATGAGGTTGAGGAAGATGAGTATGTTTTGCCGTTACCACATGCACTACACACACACACACACACACACACACACCCTCTCTGGATTGACGATCCATGGCTTACACTCTACTTTCTAGGTACATCGTTGAGAAGATTATATCGCACACGGTCGATGCGCAAGTACGTTGGCACGGAACGCCAAACACCGACCCGGACCCTGGAAACACTGTACTGACTTTTAATCTTGTCGACAGGGCAACATCACATTCAAAGTAAAATGGGAAGGCTACGAAGACGAGACGTGGGAGCCTGAGGAGAACCTTTTGTATGCTTCTTTTCACGAACCCCCTCTACATCCCTGACGGTTGCCTACTGCATACGAGGCACAGTTTTACCATTCCATGGGTTGGACATTGTTTTTCTAACGGGAAGAGCGACACAGGGATGGCGCACCCGACATCATGGCCGAATATTACCGGGATACCGGTTCCCGCGAGGAGCTTATCGAACAGGCTCAGGAGGCCAGGAAGACCAAGAAGCGGGGACGCCCCTCGACCGGCGCCACGCCGTCCGGCACCTCCAAGCGCGCGCGGAAGAATGGGAAGCATCCCGCCGATAGCACGCCGCCCGCCAGCGCCAAGGCCAACGCGTGGAAGCCGCCGAGCGGCAGCTGGGAGGACGAGGTCGAGACCATCGACGCCTGCGAGGATGAGCAGACTGGGAAGCTCATTGTGTACCTCAACTGGAAGAACGGACAAAAGACCAAGCACGGCACCGATGTCATCTACAAGCGCTGCCCGCAAAAGGTATGTTATCTCTGCCATGCCATGCATGGATACATAAATGTGAGGCTGACTGGATGATTTACTTTTAGATGCTCCAATTCTACGAGCGACATATTCGGATCGTCAAGACGGCACCTGACGCCGAGTAGGATGGCATGAGGACAGATAGGGCCGCCTGAATTCAAATCACCGTCTCGTCGTCTCGGGGCTTCCCAGTCTTGTACTGTATGTCTTTTTTTTAATGCTTTTCATGTCAATGTACAGCTTTTTCGTTCCGCGTCATATCAAAATTGCTTTGCGCTACAATGCTGGGCCCCGTGTTTCTCGGCCACGTCGTCTTTACGAAAACTTTTGTTCAGGCTCGGACGCCACGTCTTCTAGTAAATCTCTGCTCGTGAATCACGGCAAGTTGCGTTGTTTGGGGAAAGGCGCACGTGAAGCATACGAATATAATCTACGAATACTTCAGATGCCTATGGGCTATAGTCCAAGAAAAAAAAAGGTACGATATTCCTGCCCAAAGACGAAATCGTCGTTCGCCTTGGGGTACTTCGTAGGTCATACGGATCATGTGAAATAGGTACCGTATAATGGGGGGTTCATTGGACAGAGAAAGAAGTACCTTCCTAGCCATTTTTCTACGCCAAGTTACTTAAAACGCGGACCCTGTGAGAAAGGAGGTTGGGCCTCTCCCGGGTAGAAGCTTGGGGACCAAAGACCCACTCATCGGCAGGGGTGAGCTGGCACCGACCATGGCGTAACGGGTACCCAGCCTTGCCATTTTATTGACTTTAAAGAAAGCTGGTGGCGGGGCAACGCGCTTTAATACCAGCCCTCTCTGCTGGGAGCTCCCGACCTCTTTGTACATTCCCCTTCCTCCATTGTTCAGCTTTTTTTTACCTCGATCTTGTCTCTTCAAACATTCCAACCGGTCGTGATTTCATCTCTGTCAAGCTTCAACCTGTCTTGGCTTGAACGATCTGTCGATCCGTCTCGTCGTTGCTCTTCTAGACCCGCCCACAGGTTCAGGCACCTAGGTGTGCATTCATATATGCGGAGACAGGCGTTGGACCAACTCGAGATAAAGCTTTCCCTCGATCTGAACCCGTTGAAACTAAAAACGATCTAACTTGCAATTTATTCACTCTTGGTAAGTATCCTTTCGTCGGCTGAACCTTGTACGCCATTCTGCGAAGACGGTCGAGCTAACAGATCCCAGGACATCACTCACCTCTCCTGTCACAAGCGACCTCGAATTCCTCGAAGATATTCAGGCCCACGCACCGCTTTCAATTGTTTCACTTTTCTCACACCTTGACATTCCTCAGTCACGGAAACCGCCTAGAACATATTTCCGCGCCTTTCGGAGCTTTGCACCGAGTCGTCTCGTTCCTCGTCCCCACGTGGAACTTAGACGCGGCACTCCCGCACTATACACCATCCACGAACAAGAGACAGGACACCCTAGCGCGGTCCCCGCCCTTGTGAGGGACATCCGCAGCCATGACGAAACCAAATGACACCATCGCCATCATCGTCATCGTCCTCTTCATCGTCCTAGCCCTCGTCGCCTTTGGCATCTACCGCCTCGTTCGTACCGCGCGACAGAGCATGAGCGTCACAAGCGCCTCCTCTAGCGAAGACAGCAGTGAGATTGTATAGCCTTGATTTCTCGCCCGGTGGGCATTTGGCTCTTCCACAGACGGCGACCACGGCCTCTTTGTCGAATTTGTGGGAAAGCCATCCATCGGTGTTGGAGGACGGCAGTCAGTCCACTGGCTGTCGGGAAGCGAGATGCCATTCTAATGAGGAGGCTTTGTTGCAATTGCTTTTCCGCACAAAAAAGAAGGGAGGGTGTAACTGATTTTTGTTTCTTTGTGTCTTTTTTTTTCTTTTCTTCTCTTTTGCATTTTCTGGGTTTCAAAGGTTCACGAGCCAGGGCGCACGAATATCGACGGACGTTTACGGGCGTTTCAATCATTTACGATTGTATGATATCTACGGAAGTTTTGTGTCTACACCACATTTGGTTGTCTTGGTTGGATCTGCTGTTTTTTTAACTTCACGAGGTGGCAGAGACCAGGGGGAATCTATGAGATCAGATCCCGACGTATATAGAGCGAACGGCTAGAGATTGTGGACGACCTGGCGAAATCGAATATGCAAGGTCGATATGATATCTCTTCAAGCACATGTGCGCTTCCTCGCCTCGCTACAAATTCAACGACGCCTACGTCGGACAGCTCCCTATTTCAGTCCCTTTCCCTCGTTCATTTCTTCCCCTTTCGCTTCCCCTTCCTTTCGGGAACGCTCGCACTCCCCTCGGCGAGCTCTCCCGCTTCGACCTGCCCTTCCATCTCGAGCTGCTTGAGCTTCTCCTGGCCCGAAATGAACATACTCAAGTCGCGGTTCATGTCCTCCAGCTCGGCAACCTTGGCCTGCTGTTCCCGCTCCTTGGCCCGGAGCGCCCCCAGCTCCGCCGCGTTGTGCTCCACCCGCTTCATGAGGCCCTTGGACACCTCCTTCTCTTCCTGCAGCGCCCTGCCCATGCTCCTGGCCAGCTCCTGCGCCTTCTCCGCCTTCTTCCGGTCCCGCTCGCCGTCCCGCTCCAGCTGCGGGATCACCTCCTTCTGCAGCCTCTCCAGGTCCGCCCGGAACATGGCATTCTCCGCCCGCAGGGAGTCTGACTGTTTCAGCGCCGTCTCGGCCGTCAATGTCGCCTTGGCCGCCTTGTCGGCCAGCTTGCTCATCATCTCCTCAAAGTACACGCGCTGCGACTCCAGCTGCGAACTCAAGAGATGCGCGTATTCCTGCCCCATGTTCTCCAGCTTGGCGCGCGGAACCACGTCGTCCCGCTGGTGCGGCCCGTCTTGGGTCCCGCCGCCGGTCGTCCCCGGAAGCTCGACAAGCTTGCCGTCGCCCTTCTCGCGGATCAGGCGGTGCACCCACGTATCGCCCGCGTAGTCCCAGACGTGCTGCGTCTCGAGCTCCAACGCGAAGCTGTGTGCCGTCTCCTTCCAGTGGTCCTTTGCATGCCCGCCCTTGTACCGTCCGCACCCGACCCTGCCGCAGATGAGACAGATCCAGAGGTCGTCGGTGCTGTCGCAGACGCTGCAGAGGTTCGAAACCGGTGACCCAAAGGGCTGCGTGTACGGGTTGGACGAGTCTACATCCAGATTGTCACTGGTGTGCCGGCAGACGGGACAACCGGGGCTTTTCCAGTTCTCCAGGCAGGCGCAGTGGAAGATGTGTTGGCAGGGAATGGTCATCAGTCCCGTCGTGTCGTCCATTCTCTCCAGACACACCGCGCACGTGGGGAGTTCGATGAGGTTCGGCGTCGGCGGCGGAAAGGGTTTCAGGGAATGCGACACGGTCCTGGGACTCGACGGTGTCATGGATTTCCCGTCCGAGTGGGAGGGCGTCGTCGGTGTCTCAAAGGTGATGGACTTGACGAAGACGACTTGGAAGATCTGAGGCTGTAGCGTGGGCCAGAGTCAGCGTAACGTTGTTATACTACGCAGATAGGGACAGAGGGTAACTTGAGTCCTCAAGACTTACGCCCGTGTTGTTGAACACCTTGCCGTTAAACTCCTTCTGCCATAACCGCGCTCGCTTGCTGTCCCGGAACTTCATAAGAACTAGGTAGCGACTCAACTGCTCGGTCATGACGATCCTGTAGTGACTGATCCCGTCCTTCCACTTGTCGCCGATAAAGCCCAGAAAGTCACCGGGCGTCCAGTAGCTGGGCACCGCAGGAATGCACAACGTGGTGCACTCGTCCTCGTCCTGGTTGTCCTCCTGCTGCACCGTGGCAGGCTTTCGCAAGTCGGGACTGTCCTCACCCTCGCGGTAGAAATGCACGATGCCCCAACCCATGTCGGTGTTCTTAAAGTCGAGCGGGAGGCACTTGGCCTTGGTGGACGTGCCCACACCGCTGAACATGGGACCGATGCCCGTGGCAGCAGGTGCGGTGCCGCTGCTATTGTCATTGCTATTGCTATTGCGGCTGCCGCCGAGCTCCCCCTCCTCTCGGGTCATGATTGTTGATGCAACCGGGTTCTCACCACCTGAATCCAGGCTTGCCACTCGAACCCATCCAAATCGCCAGTCCCTGACAGCAGTCTGAGGCTTGATGGCGGCGGACGCAGGCGGTGGGGGCAGACTCTTGGTCCTCGCCTTCCACTGGCGTCTGCTGAGAAGCTCAATGTTCTTCCCGCTATCCTCCTCAACCTGTGCGCGCGAAGGACCGCAGTCTATGACGCTGACAGGCAAAGATCCGCTTCCTCTAGGAGGACCTGGTGATGCCTCGATGTGACGGTGAGCAACGTGTTTCGATTGAGGCGATTGCGGCGGCTGAGTGTGAGGGCGTGGCCCAGGAGAAGAAGGGATGGAGCCCTTGTTCTTGGCGTCCCGTCGGCGGGGATGGCAGGGAAGAGCGTCGAAGATGTCGGTACCGGGCGCGGGCAGCCAGATTTCGTTTGTCGCTGCTGATGCTGTTCCACCTTGACCGTCCAAAGCGCTCCGCTCGCTGCGGGTTACCGGGTTGGCTGTCGGATAGAGTTCGAACTTGATATGATAAAAGTACGTAGGCATTCTCCACTGCCGTCAGGGGGAAGACGTGTCGCTTGGCGAGAGCTTCGGTATGGCTCGCCTAGAGCGAGTAAACGCGAAGCATGTGACGATGGCGTCGTCGGCGGGTGTCGAAAAGGACGTGGTGCGTGATGTGTCGTCTGCGGGCCTTTCTTTCGATTTTTTGTGTTACGGTGGCAGAACAACTTCGATCGGAGGGCCTTTCCATTTGTAGCACAGACTGCACATTCCGGAGAGGACCAGACGTAAATAAATATACGGAGGCACAAGGTTTCTTCAACTTTAGGAAGTAAAGGTGAAAAAAGGTCCCATCTTCGGACACTTTGAAAATACCCACCGGGCGGCGAAGTGGGGTTACTGTTCAACACGGCCCATACAACAACGTTCTCACGTAATATGTACTAATACATTCATCCACGTTTGACAAGTCACGGACAGCTGTAAGAAGGCAATAGCGAGTTTAGGCTGAAATACCAGTTTGTATTCCTGTACTCTCAAGAGTATAAGCCTTCCCAGTGTCATAAGTAAAATCCATCACGAATTCCTAAAATCATGCTAATTCCCTGTGACCCAGTTGTAGTGATTCCCAAACGCCGAAGAACTGTCGCCACCGTGACATGCACGAGTGCCACTAGTCCGCCCAAACGAGCCACGCCAGCTTACTGGCCTCCACGCAGCCGGAGAACCAGGTGGAGAGTCGACTCCTTCTGGATATTATAATCGCTCAGGGTGCGACCATCCTCCAGCTGCTTACCAGCGAAAATAAGACGCTGTTGGTCAGGCGGGATGCCCTCCTTGTCCTGAATCTTCGACTTGACGTTGTCGATGGTATCCGAGGATTCGACCTCCAATGTGATGGTCTTGCCGGTCAGGGTCTTCACAAAGATTTGCATACCACCACGCAACCGCAGGACGAGATGCAGAGTGGATTCCTTTTGAATGTTGTAGTCGGATAGGGTGCGACCATCCTCAAGCTGCTTGCCGGCAAAGATGAGGCGTTGTTGGTCAGGCGGGATACCCTCCTTGTCCTGAATCTTCGACTTGACGTTGTCGATTGTGTCGGATGACTCAACCTCGAGTGTGATGGTCTTGCCGGTAAGAGTCTTGACGAAAATCTGCATACCACCACGGAGACGGAGAACAAGATGGAGGGTGGACTCCTTTTGGATATTGTAGTCGGAGAGAGTACGACCGTCCTCGAGCTGCTTGCCAGCAAAGATCAAACGCTGCTGATCAGGAGGAATACCCTCCTTGTCCTGGATCTTGGACTTGACATTGTCGATGGTATCGGACGACTCAACCTCGAGGGTGATCGTCTTGCCGGTCAGTGTTTTGACGACTGTACATGACTAGTTAGTGGAATGCCGCCAGTCAGGAGCATGGTGATGGCATAAAAAGAAAAAAGAAAAAAACTTACAGATCTGCATGCCGCCACGGAGACGGAGAACAAGGTGAAGGGTAGACTCCTTTTGGATATTATAGTCGGACAGGGTACGGCCGTCCTCGAGCTGCTTTCCAGCAAAGATCAAACGCTGTTGATCAGGAGGAATACCCTCCTTGTCCTGGATCTTGGACTTGACGTTGTCGATGGTGTCGGAAGACTCGACCTCAAGGGTGATGGTCTTTCCGGTGAGAGTCTTAACGAAGATCTGCATGACGACGACGTTTCGCAGTTGCTGAGGTACGTTTGGTTTGTAGTAGGGGGTTGCGTTTGAAATGTGTACCCAGTGTGGTTAGAGTAGGTACCGAAACGGTTGAAGGGGAGTTGTATGATCGGAGAAAGAAGTTGAGATGGTCGAGTGTTGGGAGGGAGGTGATTATATACGAATAGGAGGGTGGCGTGGAAGCAGGATAAGCAAGGAGGCAGTGACGCAGGAGAGTGACTGACCGGGGGTGGGGTATTATTACCAAGCCAACATCCCAACTGCCAGTGACGTACCGAATCCACCCGAAGGCTCCAGAATGGGTGGAGAACGAAGTATCCAGTACATCCTTTACCCACTAAATACCAGCCCAAACTCATGTACCTTTGACCTCTGTCATCTCTGCACTCGTAATTCTGTACTTCCATGTCCGATTCGTCTAATCGGCCATCTCCCGCAGGAAGGCTGGAGCCTGGCAATGCACCTATTCGTACAGAGTAGGTAGATACGTTGTAGGTAAGGAATAGGTTTCCTTACTAATGAATATTCGTACGTACCGTACAAAACTCAAGAAATAGTGAGTGACTGCAAGTAGTAGGTGAGCACATCTAATGCCCGCCAACTACGGTACGTACATGGTTTACAACTGCTTTCGGTCGACACAGGCGTGGTATTATGTATTACATGTACGAATATGTCTCCAAAGTGCTTCCCTGAGCATATAACATCTTATCCATGCCGTACCTACAACGTACCAACCTCGTATATACGTTGTACTAAGTTATGTTCTCCTTGTGCCGCTTCTGTTACCTTGTTGGTTTCAAGGCATCCCGCCCATTCCTCAAGTGATGCATGCGTTCATGTGACAGTGTTTGGACCCCAATGCCCCACAAAAGTACCAGCCACCCCTGAGTTCTGGCCGCGGTTCAGCCTGAGCATAGCCTGCGGGTTCAGCGGGCTATCCGACTGGTCTCTGTATATATTCGAGTAGTTAGGATTACGTGATGTGTGATGTAGTCACGTGACTAGGAGTATTACGTGATATATGATATGGTCACGTGACTAGGAGTATTACGTGATATATGATATGGTCACGTGACTAGAATTATTAGGATTATATAATGTGTGACACGGATATTATTATAATAGATAAGGATATTATGTGTTCTCAATACCTTAGGGTCAATGAACACAGAGGTAGAACAGTAGTAACTTGTAGTGAACAGGGGGCGTACAAATACCGGTACTCTATAAATACCGGTACTCATATCTTGGGGTGGGCTATGGTGAGTCCTTACACAGACTCACTCATGTTGGACACTTCCTTTTCTTCCTGAGGCCCCGACCCCGACTTGACTCCCTTGTTCACATTCTCCTGTACCACAGACTCCAGCTCCTCCATTCTCCTCTTAAACTCCTTCTCCTCATCCCATGTGAAGGGACTCTTACTCGCAAACAGGAAATCCATGGCCTCTAGTGTCCGTCCAGCAGTCTCGGGGAAGAAGCAGTAGATAATGGGAATGTACGCCAACATGGCGGCACCAAAGACATAGAATGTCTTCTCACCAATGCCGTCGAACATGATGGGCACGAGGAGCGAACCACCGCCGAAGCCGACAGCCCAGCCAGCCACACCAAAGGCGTTGCCCTTGGCGCGCAGCCAGGTGGGGAAGATCTCTGTCGGGTAGATGAAGGGAATCATGAGCCAGGTTGAGCTGAAGATGAGAACGTACGCGAAGACCATGGCGATAGCGGCGGCGCTGAACTGGTCCTTGCGATCAGGGTGGTCAATGGCTCCTCTATTGAGACCTCCGATAAGGAACAAGATGATGCTAAGAACGACAGCGCCCCAGTACAGGGTGTAGCGTCTGCCGACGCGGTCAAGGGTGAATGCCGCGATAGCCGTGCCGAGAATGCCGACCATCATGTTGAGGGCGGAGAGCCAGCTGGACTTTTGGTCGCTAAAACCAGCGTTGCGGAAGATGGTGCCCGTGTAGACGACCACGGCAGCGATTCCCGTCCCGTACTGCATGAGGACTTGGAGCCAGAAGGCGAGTTGGATGCGGCGGCCAATGTGAATGTCGCCGGAACCGATGCCGAGGAACATCTTGACGTAGTTTGTGCTCTGTGAACTCGTCTCCATGTCCACCACGGTGATGATCTCTTGGTATTCGCGTTTGACGTCGGGATGGTCAGGATCGTCGTTGCCGCGGATTTTGCAAATGATTTCGTACGCCTCCTCACGCCTTCCTTCCTTGATCAGCCAGCGCGGCGATTCGGGTATCAAGAGAGATCCGGCGAGGAGGAAGAAAAGCGGGAGGGCTTGCATTGCGAAGACAAATCGCCACCGGAACTGGCCGCCGGCGTACTCGGTGAAGGAGGTGCCGAAGCCGATCCAAGCCGAGACACTGATACCGGTGAAGTTGGCAAGGAATGTGAGGGCAATCATTTTTCCTCGATCGCCGGCGGGAGAGAGCTCGGCTGTCCAGGCTGGTGCAATGACAAGGATGAAAGCCACGCCGATGCCTGCGCAGACGCGAGCCACCAGCATGTGGGCGAGGTTTACAGCCGCGGTCTGCAGAATGACTCCAACCATGCACCAGAAGATGGCCATCCAGATGCCCTTGATTCCTATGGCGCGAATGTCAGCGTTGTGCATGAAAAGTTAAGGGGTGGACAACAGAACGCGGAACTCACGGCCATATCGATCGGAGAAAGCACCCGCCCAAAAGGCGCCAATGAGAGAACCAGCGTAGTAGACTGCAACGATTCCGCCTTGCAACGAGGGTTTAATGACGTTCCCTTCGGCATCCGCGAAGCCCATTCGACTCTGCTGAAGAGTTAGCAAACGCTCGTGCGCAAGTCAGATGCCGCGTATTCACGTACGCCGTACTCGGGAGAAACGTTGACCGCCCCCATCACACCCTGGCTCATGCCTTCGTATGCAATGGCCATGGCCGACACGGCAACGATGAGCCTCAGAAGCGCTGGCCCCTGGAGCTTTTGCCAGTACTTCTGGC
This sequence comes from Sodiomyces alcalophilus JCM 7366, assembly GCF_042370955.1. Classification (NCBI taxonomy): domain Eukaryota; kingdom Fungi; phylum Ascomycota; class Sordariomycetes; order Glomerellales; family Plectosphaerellaceae; genus Sodiomyces; species Sodiomyces alcalophilus. Next base: position 2,315,226 of record NW_027263535.1, on the reverse strand, counting down.
GTCCGGCAACAACCATGTTGAATACACTGAAACGATCGAGTGAGTGGAAGGGATCAAAGAAAGATGACCGTGATTTTGAGGATGGAGAAGTAGAGAGAGAAGTATTGCAAGGCAACCGGTCGCTTTAATAACCAAGCCATCTCTCACCATTTCTTCCCCAGCCAAGATAGAGATGCCCGCGAGGTTTTATGGGCAAGTCACTGCTTTCGAGTTGGTCCAGGCCGCGTGTGGATTTCACATCGCTAGTTTATCGCTAGAGCACATGGGCTATTTCCCTCGAGACGAGTTTCCATTTGAGGCAAAGCGTGAAGGCGAAGAGGCGAATAGTGCGGATAGTGCGAATAGCGCAACTAGTGTAACTAGCGTCACCGGCATTATGGCGCCCTGGGTGGCCAGGATAGGCTAATTGCCCGCCGAGGTTCAGGGGTTCAGGGGCGATGCTGCTCCATAAGCAGCCTCTTCCCCGGATTCCCCAGGTTGGCCACGAGATGAGTCCTTGTCGTTACGAACATCTCCATTCATTGCCTGCATGTTCCATTGCATGCCCGTCGTAACGACTGAACCGCCCCATGGGGAACCTACGCTCACGGAACGGATGGTACCGTCTTACCCCCACCGCTATCCACGCAGTCGGTAATTACACGTAGGAAGCCGGAATGCTAACCGCTACTGCAGCCTGACGTGCAGATCACGCAGAATCAAATGTAAGTCTCTCTGCGAGTTGTATACCCCTGAAGAAGACACGCTCACACTGACGATTGATTGAATCATCGTTGCAGGTGACGAGAAGAGACCAGTATGCGGCAATTGTGAAAAGTCGAAGAGGACCTGTCGGCTGCCCAGTGGCCCGGGGACTACATTTCGAAATTATGTCGTCCCTGGCCGACGCCGGCGCCAGGCGACGTCTCCGTCCCCCGTGAGCGACACCTGTCCCGAAGCGATCGGCAGCGGCAACTCGAGTGCACGGAACGACCGTTCGCCGGTCCGAAGAAACCGCAGTTACCCCGGGGTCGCCGCAGAGCCCAGCTGCATCAGCAGCAGCAGCAGCAGCAGCAGCAGCAGTGCTGCGAGTCCCGCCCTCGACACGGCGGTGGTCTCACCCATCTCGCCTGCACTGAGTGCGGCGGTGCCGACCACGTCGAGGGCTGTGGACATGTCTCCGCTCGCCTCATCCGGCGCATCCATCAGCATCGCGCAACTTCTCCACTCGGACCATGAGTCTCCCCCGTTCAGTGCAGACTGGTGGACTCTGGCACCAAACATCAGTTGTAGCCCCCCTGCGCCGCCGCCGCCCCGGCTCCTCGAATTCCACGAGGCGCGTTTCGTACACCACTACGCGTGCCATCTAGGGCGATGGCTGGACTGTACTGATGCGTCGCGTCAGTTCGCCCTCAAGGTTCCCGCCTTGGTGACGTCGTCGCCCCTTTTGCTTGAAGCGGTAATATCGCTGGCCGCTCGTCATCTGGGGGACACTGAAGCGGCCAATACAGCGCATGATAAATGCATTAGCATGATCATTGTGATGCTCGGGTCGGACGGCGCGTGGCAGGATGACGTCTTGCTGTGCGCCATTGTCATCCTACGAGTCTTTGAGCAGCTTACTGGTGAGTTTTCTTGCTCCCCCCCTCCCCCTTGGTAAGACACGGACGTATTCTAAGCGCCGAACAGCTGTATCCGGGACCGACCAAGAGCGGCACCTTGCCGGCTGCAGCGCCCTCCTCCGGGCCTCCCAAGGCACCACACTCGACCTCTCGGCGCCAACGCTCCGGGAGGCCGCCTTCTGGGTATACATGCGTCAGTGCCTCTACAACGCATGTGTCCACCAGCAGCCTCCAGACGTGGACTTTTCTCTCGAAATCTTACCCATCGCGCCTTCGTCCGATGATCCCGTCGGGGACCTGAAATCCGAGACGGCATGGGCGAATCTCATGACCTGGATCTGCTCCCTGATTGTGCAGTTTTGCTTCGGCGGCGCGTCGGGGAATGGTGCTGAGCAGGGACGTAGAATGGAGAAGTGGAAGGAGTTGAAGGATAGGCTGGAAGCATGGGCCAGGCAGAGGCCGAAGAGTTTCGATCCGATATGGGAGAGTGATGAACCAGCGTCCGAGGCGAATGAAAATCCGTTTCCAGATATTCTGTTCACGGCAGATTGGCATGGTGAGACCCCCCCAGCCCCCTTTTTACTTCTGGCCAAAGGCCCTCTCGCGGTGAGTGAGCTAGGTACTGACGCTGTTCGCTCTGTAGTCATCGCCTATGGTTTCTACCAACTGTCCTGCATTCTTCTCATCATATACAAGCCCGAACCGCGGTTCGCGATCCGCAGTGTACAGTCGAGAACCATGCAGAGCATAAACGTAAGTGAACTTTGTAAACTGGCCCCCCGGACTTTCTTGCCCCGTATATTGACAGTTGGTTGCTTCACAGGACTATATCATTTGGCACGCCCGTCGTCTCTGCGGCTCCTGCTGGTGCGCCCCGCAGACGGTTCCGGCACGCATCACGCTCTGCCATACCGTGTTTATATGTATGTATCTGTCCTTCAATTGCTTCGTATCCATCATCAACGGCTTCTTAACAAATACTCCTAGGGGGCGCCCTCCTGACCGATCCACTGGACAGACAAGGCCTAACTCGCCTGCTCCATGAGCTGGAGCGAGACCACTCGTGGCCCACTGCCTGGATCACTGCACTACTCAAAGACGAATGGGACGCTTCATGATTTTTTATATTTTTTTATTTTTGATGTATATGTAGATTATGTAGAGCTAAACTCAGCCATGACCATGTTGTATTTCTTCTAGCATACCGAAAGACTAATGACCGCGTACTTGCCATTCTTCACCCAGTTATCCCCTGGTTCCTGCACCTTTAGTCGTCGAACGGTCTCCTCGTCAACACCGACGCATACATCCGCCTTGTTGGTCCTCAGCGCGAGGATCTTGAAGCCCTTGGGCCCGGCCAACGGTCCAAGCGCCTCGGCAAAGGGCGTGGTATAAGGCCAGGTGGCATCGCGTACGAGCTTGCGGTAGTTCAGGTCTCCCTTGAAAACAACCAATGTGGACGTTGACAAGCGCCCGAGGAGATCCGGCGCGACGGCGGGCATGCACTGGAAATCATACCCCGTTGTCCAGAATGGGTGTTCCTCCATGACAATTCGGCCTTCGTTGAGAAGCCTCTGGATTCTCGCCGCCAGCGCCGGAACTCGGCCGTTCAGATCGAAGAACCTCGGGTCCGAAAGCGTGGAGACGAGGATGGGAATGTCGTGCGGGTTCACGTCGGATACAAACCACGGCATGGACTTGACATGCAGCCGTACGGACCCCGCCAGCCCCGAGTCGATCAGGTACAGCGAATAAAGCAGGTCCGTGAAGAGCTCGAATCCCGCATTGTCGAGGATGATGTCCACGGCACCACCGGCATGGGCGGACAGGTACGTCCACGCATCGGCCATGTCGTTGCTGACGATACGGGCTTGGCCTTCCTCGATGGCCTTTCTCCCTTGTATGGCCTCGAGCTGGTCCGGGCTCGCTGCTGTCAAGAGGCTAAGGTCGGTTGCGTTTCCCCACAGAGCAATCTGTGTCATTTCCACAAAGATGGTGTAGGCGAAATCAGACCTGTCGTTGTTGTTGAAGGCATCGACGGTGGAGAGAGACATGTACCGAGCGGACAGCTCCTGGACGGCAGTCTTGGAGGAGATGAGTGAGCTGAGCTTCGCGCGAGCGAATATATCGTAGCCACGCCAGGATGGTGCACCGGAGATGATGGCATGGACGCGCCTGAAAACGAACATGTTAGATGCAAGTGAGACTTGAGACTTCAATGTTGCGAGGTAGTAACGTTGGGAGGTAGATAGAGAAAGATTGGGGGTTGGCTATCCTACCTGTAGAGGTAGCATTCAGCAAACAGCCACGGACAGTTGTGCCACGACATGGGGCCAAATGATGCGAGTTGGGCATTATACCCCATGATGTCCGATGACCCATCCTCGGGTAGGGCACTGTTGTCATCTCGTGTTAGTCCTGAAGCGCTCGGGGCGGCGTAGTAGAACGTACGGCAGCGCAGCATCCCCTTCGATGTTCTCCTTGAGCGCCTGTAGCTCTTGAATAATATCCAATCCTTCCTTCGCATTCCTTGTGTCCGAGTCGTCGTCGATGGTTTGTTGAACGTCATCTATCATTCCTTGCACAATGACTGGCCACCTCGTCTTGGCCGTTGCTTGGGCCATTGACCCTTCGGCCGATGTCCAGATCGGGCTCGGACTAGTGGCGGATACCATATTATAATGAGGGCGATGCGCGCGTGATCGGACGTGAATGAGACGAGATTTCGAGACGGGCCGTGCGTTGAGACTCAGCAGAGAGTATCATGCTCGGGGGTTACGAACAGTGGTGAAATTCCATGTATATATACCCAACTTGGCGGACGCTGGATGGTGGTCGCCGTTGTATATTCTCCGTGTGGTTTCCCAGCTAGCGTTCCGAGTTGACGAACTGAGGATCTCGACTCACGGGGGGTCGTCTTGGCTCGCCTAGGCTAGCCGTATGGGGGAATTCGACACGACCCTTCTGCGAACTCATGCAGGGTTCACTTCCGAAGACCGCATGCAGTCTTCCCGGCAATGTGGGTGGGGGGGGGGGGATTGCGCTAGCCCGACTCCATGGTCCTGAGGACTCGCCTCGAGAACAGGATCGTATCGAGTTTCCGAACAGAATCGTATCGAGTTCCCCCCGGCGGGGCGACCATCACGGGGTGTCTTTGTAGACGGCAGACTGGGGGGCTACGCATAGTAGAGGTCGAAGAACAGAGCCTAGTTAAAAAGTATATAATAGGAAAACGGCCATCGTCCTCAGTGTGGTACAATCACCAGCAGTCTAGCTACTCGATGGTAACGGAAATCCCACCACATCCCAAACTCCAACTAGGACGTCGTTGTCGCTTCCAGTCTTGTACATTTCCGAGATGGTCTCCCCCAGCAACTCCTGCGCCAACGGTACCAGCGGCGTCAACGAGACGAATGGCACCATGTCCGCCAAAAACGATGCCGCCCTCGACATCACCGTGGTGGGGATGAACAGTGGCACGGCAATGGACGGCATTGACTGCGCCCTTGTGCGCTACAGGCAAGATACACCAACATCGCCGCTTCATATGGATATCCTCAAGGTATGTAGTGATGGACCATCGATAGACGATCGATAGACGATCCTTTCCAGCGCGGGCCCCATGCTGACACGACAATCTCATAGTACGACGAAATCCCCGTTCCTCAGAAGATGAAGCGCCACATCCTCAAGATGCTCCGCGAAACCAGCACTACCCCCAGCGACATGTCCCAGCTCAACGTCCAGCTCGGCCAGATGTTCAGCGAAGCATTTGATACATTCTGCAACAAACACAATGTCGACCCAGCGAGCGTCGACCTCATAGGCTCGCACGGCCAGACCATCTGGCTCCTCAGCATGCCCAAGGACGGCGAGACGAGGTCGGCCTTTTGTCTCGGAGAGGGAACCATCATGAGTGCGCTGACCGGAGTCACGACTGTGACCGACTTCCGACAGGCAGAACAGTCGGTCGGTCGGCAGGGTGCTCCCCTGGTGGCTCTCATCGACGGCCTGCTTTTGCGCAACCCTACCAAGACGCGACTCTGCCAGAACATCGGTGGCATCGCAAACCTCTGCTACATCCCGCCGGACAGCAAGGGCGGCGTCGATGCCATGGTAGACTGGGATTGCGGACCGGGGAACATGTTCATCGACGCGGCCATGCGCTACTTTACCAACGGAGAGCTCGAATACGACAAGGACGGGGAGTGGGGCCGCCAGGGCGTCGTCCACCAGAAAATCGTCGACGACTTTTTGAACAGCAACCCCTACATCAACACGCATCCGCCCAAGACCACGGGCCGCGAGGTGTTTGGTGACAACGAATGCCAAGAGATCATCGACGCGTGCCTTGCGGCAAGCCTCTCCAAGTACGACACCGTGGCCACCATCACGCGCATCACGGCGGAGAATATCATCCGGCAATATCGCACGTACCTCCCCAGCTACGGCATTGACCCTGATTCCATCGACGAAATCTTCATGTGCGGAGGCGGTGCGCGGAACCCGAACATCATCGCCTACATGAAGGAGCAGCTGCCCAACACGCGCATCTGCAAGCTGGACGAGACGGGTGTGCCGGCGGACGCGAAGGAGGCCGTGAGCTTTGCGCAGCAGGCCCTGGAGGCAGTCTTGGGACGGGCGGCGCTGGTTCCCGTGAACAGCGACTCGCTGACTCCGAATACCATCTCGGGAAAGATCTCTCCCGGGCTCAAATGGAGGGAGCTTATGAAGCGATGTGTGAAGTTTGGTGACCAGTGGGAGGGTGAGGGCGCCTTGCCCACTGTGAAGGAGATGGTAGTAGATCGGCCGTATACGGATTGGATTCCTTAAGAGCTGTGGAGAGTACGAAGTATACATGTATTTCCAGGGGTTTGCTCGCTCGGAATAAGTTCATATACTCTGTTTATTGAAAGGTGAAGTAGAGTACTATAGCCGAATTGCAGACCGAAACATACGTAACTTCGTAGTACCTTTCGAAATCCTATCCCCCGGGTAAAGGCGGTCTCGGAACGTGAATAAGCCTCGCGAGGTAATCCTATACGTACAACGTACTCTATAATCAGAGAACGACGTCATCACATTTTTCGCTTCCTTCGAGGCTGGTACGGACGAGTTGTTCTCACTTACGCCTTCGCCCTATTCCTTCCTTGGCCTACCCACTCTAAAACCACACGAGTATTACGGTCAAGGACATCATTTGCCCATGAAGTGGATGGTGCAGATTGCTCATCAAAGCCAATGTGTATCAACGAGACCGTTCTGCATTGCCCGGTTGTAACAAGAGCAGTTTGGAGTGTCAATGCCATTCCATGGAATAGCTTCCGTCCAGTCCTCCAAATGTTGTCAAACGGAATGCAAACTTGAGGACAACGACCAAGCCTAAACAACAATCAAATGAAAAAAGGGTCAACAATATGTAGCAATGACTTTTAGGATATAAACACTAGTGTATCAAATACAGCTAAAGAGATGCCATTTCCGGCCATCAAAGCCTCCCGACTCAGGAATTCTATCCATGCGAGACCTCGTAGAGCATCCAACGCCCTCGTGCCATGAGAATCATCATCGTTCCTGTATGCGTTCTGTTGTTCGTGCCAATGCTGTCATTAGGCAATATCATTTCTTCCAAAACTCGTGTCTGCAAGCCAGCCAAGACTCGTTACGACGGCTGATTCGACGTCAACCCCGTAAATGCATAATCATCTCTGATGCTTGTCATGGTCATACATGTCGTTGAAATGAATCATCAACAGATTGAAATCGTGAAACGGTTTAAAAAAAACCAAAAGCAAAAAAAAAAAAAAAAAAATTGTCGAGCGTCGCCATTACGGCGACCAGCCGGAAAGGAGGAGTGAACTGCGTCGATGGGAAGCCGAGTAGAATAAAGCAGAAAAATTGCAGCACCTGATCGCGGATTCTGTCGCGTCGCCAACGCCGTGGCTGGGGTTTCATAACAAAGGAAATGGTAATATTTCGTGCCATCGGAGACGGCACGCTAGATCGTGGTATTCGGTATCGCCGTATGTGCATCGCGAGGTGAATGAGTTTCGGTCAAGTGTTGAATAACACCAAGGCCCAAGGCGTGTCCTCTCTCGGACTAGGCATTGTAGCAAAAGAGTACGAGGCCTAGTTGGCACGGATCACCAACTTTGACAGGAACTTGTTTGATAGAGAATCAAAGTCGTCACGGTCAAACGTGCAGTCGGGACGCTTGCGAAGATAATCCTCTGCATGCATGGTTAGAATGGAACTTGATGGGAGTGAAAAGCGCGGGACAAAACACATACCATGCTTGAGAACGTGCTCGCGGACTTCAGTCATGGCTTCACAGACAGCCACGTTGTTGTTCAGAATGTGGCCATGCTTGGCCGTGTCCCAATCCACAAAGGCGGGGAGCTTTTGCGAAATGGCATGGAACAGGCCGACGATGACGCCCACGGGCGTAGTTTCCATGTCATTGCAAAACTTATTGACCGCCGCCGGGTCGGGCATGCGGTAGTGGGAGTCGAACTGCATCATCTCCCACACGGCCAGTAGGATCGAGGCTAGCATGAAGATGGTCGGCCAGTTCTTGAGACGCTCGCCACTGTATACGCTGGAATAGAGAGAAGACAGTTCCTCGAGAATGTTCTTTTGCAGCTCGCGCCACATGTCGGCCAACGCGCACTTGATCTGGAAGTTGACCATGACCGGTGCGATGACCTGGCCGTAAAACTTGGAATCCTCGTCGTCAATATGCCCATCGACGTTGGTCTCGTCGCCCGGCAGCTTGATCATGGTGACGTGCGTCGTGAGGTTGTACGCAAGGACGAGCTTCAAGGCTTTTCGGATAGACGGCGTCTTCTCCTTGGCGTAGAACCGATGGGCCGTCTTCAGTATCTCGGTGATGAAAGGAGTGCCCTCGAAATAATCCTCGATAAAGTCCTCAAACGGTCCATCGATGTGTTGATCCAGGTAGGCATGGAGGGCCTCGACAGGGATGCCCTTGGCACCGACATCCAGCCGCTCGGTGCGCACATCAAACTCAATCGGGTCCTGATCGGCAAGATGCGACTCGACCCAGTCCACCTTGAAGACACTCTCGTCGTTGACATACACCTCCCGGACGTAAACGGGGAGGTGAAATCCGTAACCGTGCGTGATCCACACGAGCGTCTCGTTGGGGGAGAACCCCTTGACATTGTAGACCGAGACATTGCGGTTCGCGTGACGTTCGAAATCGCCCTTCCAACCCGAGATGAAATAGCCAATGTCCTTGATGTCAATCCGCGTGCAGGGCACCTGCCACAGACGAGCATGCGACGGCTGGCACCCAGCACATGGCTCGCCCTTGTCGCAAGTCTTCTTCAGGAACTTGCAGCGTAGACAGGCACGCAGCTTTCGTATTTCGCTTGCCTGTCGGCGCTGCTCCGGAAGAAGAGGACCACGCCGGCGCCCGACTTTCTTTTCGCCCGTGCCGTCCTTACGGCCATTGGACGAGCGTCGGATGACGGGCTTGGCTGTCTTGTTGATCGGGCTCTTCCTCTGGCCCGAGTTGCGTCTCGAGGCATTGACAGACGGCGATGTAGCGCCGGAGCCGCTGGACGGACTGGACCGGGTAGACGTGGACCGGATGGGCACCGGTGCAGCTGCAGCCGTCGGGCTGACTGTGTCATGATTGTGGCCGTGGTTAGTGTGATGTTCACCGTAGCAGCCGCGGTGTGATGTCTGTTCGGGATACGAATCAGAGTCGGGGGAGAAGGGGGAGATCGGGAACGGCGCGATCTCCTCGTAGCTTCCCAATTCAAACGAGTTGGCGCCGTCAGACGAATCGGAATTTGTCCGCAAATGCAGTGTCTGGCCGGGGTTGAAGATGGCCGCATTCGACTGTGCCGGTTGAAATTGATCAAAGTTGGGGCTGCTTCCAGGTTCTCCCACCATCATCCAGCCATCACTAGAACTGGTGAGAGACAGAACTTCCAGGAGAGTCCCGGTTGGCGAGTTGCTCCCGACGGTATGAGACAGCGTCTCGAGTTGCATCGGAGGAACAGCAGCTTGAATATCCTGCCAGTGGTCCACGGGGAGACCGGGCCAGTTCATAGCCGGGATGCTGTCGTCCATTGCGGGCATGGTATCGAAAGCCGTCGACGGAAGGAAGTTGGCTGGCATTTGCTGGGATGTGGCGGACAGGTATGTCATGGGGTTGATCGGGCCGAAGTGGGGTGTGAAGCCCTCGTAAGCCACGGGCATGTACGGGTCGGAAACGAAAGGCGAGAAATCGGACGGTGCCTGTTGGTGTTGCTGCAGGTGTTGTTGAAGGGCGTAGTCGGTGAGCAGATGGCCCGGTTGTTGGAAAGGGGAAGACTGCAAGAGAGGCGAGGTGCTTTGGGCTGGCGAACTCGAGCTCTGCGGCCGTTGCGGTTGTGGCTGCGGCAGCTGGGCTTGCAGCTGTTGTTCCGCCTCGGGCGAGGTCGTTGCCTGGACGGGACCGTTCGAAGCCATGTCAAGGGGAATGGGCCAGATGCGTTGGTGTTGTGCTGGCAGAGGGTTGTTAGAGGCTTGAGGGCTATTGTGGCCGGAGACAGAGGTCATCTGCTGTTGTTGCTGTTGTTGTTGTTGCTGCTGCTGCTGCGGGGTGGTGGAGGACATTTGGTGGGCGTACTGATGGAATCGCTGCCGGTGATTGTCTGTCAAATCCCAAAGTGCGTCTCCTCCACTCGGGTCAAAAGTGAAGTTGTTCATGGCTAGCCAAGCAGGAAGGGAAGAAAGAAAAGGCTCCGAAGGTCAGGTGGCAGAAAGTGGGAATTGGCAGCAGTGATATGGCTCTCACCGCCAGACACCGCTCTTTGACTAGGGTCTAGATGGGGAGCAAAGGAGATATTCGAGGGGTTCTCTCCGTAGTGAACAGGGAGAGGGAGAGAGATGTCGAGGATGGCGAGGGGAGACGAGGGTAAGGAAAAGAAAAAGGGAAGGTGGATGGAGTCGAGACGCCAAAAGAGGGCTGGCGACGATTATGGGGTGAGGACGAGAAAGAGGGGGGCCTTGCCAAAGGCCACAAACAACCCCCCCCCCCTCCAAAGTGAAGGAAAGCGGGATCTGTGAAGCGATAGGGACGACTCCGCGGAACTGGCGGTGAGCGACGCAGTTCAACGTCTAACCCCAGCCCCAAACGGGGGAACCAATCGCTGGCGCCGCTATTGCTGTCGGGGCAGCACAAATGTGGAGAGGCGTCGCGCCTCACCCGGGCGCCGGGGCCAATCACCAGCCGCCACCAACCACCTCCGTGCGAAAACAACAGTGTCTATTGGGTTGGACACGTTGTCGTAGAGTGGGGGTCGGAGAAGACTCAGCGGTTGTGTTCTATCCGTTCAGCGGCGTCGTACGGAGTACGAGACGAGGCACGAGGGATTCATCCTTTCGTTCTTGTGTATCTTGCGTTGTAGAAATGTAACAAGAGGCCGAAGGACCTTTCTCACGGCCGTCTCTGAAGCTTCGCTCATGATAAGGCTTGTTGGCTTCGAATCAGTTGTGATACTGTTACCTACCTCGCCATCTAAGTACCTAGGTACTCAGCACTTACCTCACATGTATGTACCTATGTATTCGTATCTACGAAGTTCACGAAGTAAGGTTGAAACGTATTTCACCAGCTGCTGCGTCATGTGATTGACTGAGCACTACTATTGAGCCGTCGACCACTTGACCCAGTGCCATTTATAAACTGAATACGTACCTACCTAACCTTCTGTAATCCGTACCTATCACGATGTAGGAACCCCTTTTTACTTTCCATTCCGCTAGTGCTCGCCGAGTTGATTTACCTGAAGGTCAGAACCTGTGGATAGGATCTGGTCAGCCTTGCCTCCCTGTCAGGAGTCTCAGCCGGTTCATGGATAGGGATTGGACCCCTACAAATACCCCGGGACCTACAAATGTCCCAATAAGTACCTACATAAGAATTTGTCTTTTCTCTAAGTACATGGTAGGTATGCACAATGCGCCATACGGGTACGATCTGGCGGCGGTGAAGAAAGAGCATCCATCTAAGTGTGGTACAATTGCCATAGCCAGAAAGTTGCTAGGAATACGCTTGTGGCTGTGTTAAATCTACGGCGGCTCCTTCTTTTTCCCCTATAAGGAAGATAATACTAATAGTGATAATAATAATAAAAAAGAGACACCTGAGTCTCCTAACCGCGAATCTCGGATCGGTCTGTTGTTAACAGGCCGCTGCATAGATCTTCTTTGGGTCCGTGCTTGGTGGGATGAAAGTGCAAAGGGGCTGGGCACAGCCTCTTAGTACCTTATGTATTCGTACTTTTGAATCGTCCTTGTCCTTTGGGTACCGTACACAGCGTTATTTTACATTAAATCGATTCAAGTCGGACACCACGACAGGTTCGAGTGGCACGAAGCGCCCTCGTGCTTCCTGTCAGGGAGGTAGCAGGGTAGTTATACTTCGTACGCGTCGACGAGGAGGCTTTTGATTTGGTTCGTCCCTCCTTGTGGACGGGTATACTATGTACAACGTACAGTACGTTGTACGTTGTACTTTGTAGATCAAGGAACCCCTGGGTCACATCTCGATCCCCGAAGGTCCACATGGCGAGCCTTGGCCAGGGCTCGAACCTCGGAGACAAGGGGTTGGAAGTGCCGACTTCTTCCCTTGCGCAACTGGGAGAATCAGCGCTTCTTTTAGCAACATACGTTGTACCTAGTTTACCGTGGGAAAATCTGCGCATGGTGCAACGATCTCGCCGCCAGCGGCTTCTGGTCCGCGGAAGCACCGCCCAAACACCCCTGCAAGGTTCTGGCCTGACGGGAGTTGAGAATCTACGAATTACACGTACGTCGTGGATAAATTCAGGTCACCACGAATCACCGTCGAGTCGCCCAGCCATACCATGGTTCAGTCAAGACGCAGAGGACGAACCCACGGGGGCCAGTGAACGCCACGCGGTGTTGCGTCGAAGAAGTCCGAATACCTCCACCTTCATATTTCTGTCCCGGCGGGATAGGGGCAGCTCCTTCACGATGTAGGTAGGTACGTATCAAAAGTCCGCACGTACGGCACCTATATTAAAGTCCATAAGGCATGGTATGGACCCGCCCTTGGCTCAGTGCTGGCACCTCTCGCGAGACGAGAGAGGAGGCCTGGTGGAATTCACTTTATGCCCGTTTGTCGCGCGCGAGTGCGCTCCGTCGGATAATCTATTCGGGCAATGCAGAGCTCCGTCTGCAGCCGATCTGCATCACCCTCTCTCTAGGCCAGGAGAGAACAAGGAAAATAAGAGCAACGCAACGCTGACGAGCGCTGAAACATCTTGACTTGGTGACCCGAACTAGAAACGGATTCGCCGACACCTGATAATGCATACCTACCCATGCAGGCGACGCTACCGCTCAGTATGAGTGGTCGTCAGCCCTTTTCCACAGAACCCCGCGCTCCGCGTTCCTTACCAGTTGTCTATCCTTGGGCCAGTTGCATCCGTTGCACGAGAGCCCCGACAACCGGACATGCTGCCTTTGAGTTCCCTTCCCACGCTTTTACCTGCCCATGGTCTTTCGTCGCAGCACCTATACATGCGGGTCCCTTGCTTGGTCAGTGGTCAAAGGTCAGGTGGGGTGATGAATACTGGCATTCTCTCATATGAAGGACCCCCCCCCCCCCGCCCCCCCCCAAATGCGCCACAAGAGGACAAACGGCCTGGTTGGCTTGCTCCTTGTTCGGATCCTGGAAAGGGCATCGAACCCAGCTTGCGGGCGTCGGAGGACAGAAACGTCCTTCGACAACACAAGGAAGACTCAGGCCCGTACCGTGTCAAATAGCAGAGACATGTCTTACTGGGGTAACACGGCGAGCTCGAGACCGCTAGGACCCTAAAGTCCTTTCTATGCGATGCACCTCCGATGACAGAATTGGTCTGGCGATTACGAATACACGAAAATGCGAACCACCTTCTAATAGGCGGAACGTGACGCACTCTCCTTCCCAATTCGCTGTCTCATCAAGTTGGGGGACGGAAGACCTCGAGTTACAACGTATAGAGCGTCAAGACGACTACGGGCGTCTCTGGAACGTTGGCTCATGATGCACGTCATATCCCCGAACGGCTCCCTGGTTGACATGCATGATGTGAGCATCGGGGGTGCCCGTCGTTGCAAACGACCTCGATCCTTGCTTTATTCGAATGCTCGGCCATAGATGTCCGTCCCGACCTGGTTAACAAGCGGAGAACGCGGAATCGAGGGGAAGGGAAGCTCACTGGTTGATACCCCGGCAAAACCTCGTGGTGTGCTAAATTCCTGGGGAAGATACCACCGCCACAACGCTCCTCGACTACGCTCGCTTAGAATGTCTCGCGTTGCTCTAGTACTCTCTTGGCCGGCGGCAACGGTACTCTAAATTACTACGTTGGCAGCGAAGCATCCTCGGTTGGAGCCCCCTCGTCATACGCATTCCTGGACTGGAACAGATATGAAATACTGAGAGACAGTTGGAAACGTGTTCGGTCCCGCGCATTGTCACTCCAACGAGCCCAGTCTGCGACGGGCCTACACATCAGAGCATCACGATTATGGTTCAAGGACGCACGGAATGTAGGGCGGGGTTACGACTTGGTACCAAAACCGTAGAAGGAACTAAAGGGGCTTGGGGTCTATGCTGCCTGCACCTGACCAAGTGAGAAGCCTCCAAGACCACCGCCTGTTGTCCCGAGTTGTCGTCCGCCGATGCGGAGATACAGTAAGGTGATCAGATGAAGCATCCCATCCAATCTTCACTTGGGCTTTGGTGGAGGAAGCCCTCTACCGGGTTTTTGGACCGAAGGCCAATCTGGAAATCGACCAACTTGGGGTGAGCCCAGAGTCGGGCCATGGCATTCTTTTGCGACAGATTGTAAGCTGGGTGAAGAAACAACCGTCCAGCCTTGCCACCCATCTCGCGAGTTTGACGGAGCATCACGTCTGAAAATTGAATACATACATCGGACGCCATCATATAGAAGGAAGCAAGGGATATTTGTTCGTCCTGGGCCGTATAGGTAGGTAGGACGAGAGCTTCCCTGCAGAGGAGGGTGGGGAGGATAGAGAAGAATACCAAAGGGAGGAGATCATAGCTCATTGTTCACCCAACCAAGACAATACGGAAGTACACACTTTGAAATATTATCTAAGCATGAGGTACCCACCTTGTCAAGTTGCCCTGTTTCTCCATCCAATCTCAAGCCTCCGATACCAGATACGTATTTCTGATAGCATGGGAAAGCGAGACCAACTGCAAAGCTCCTGCCATTGTCTCCTGCACTGCCCCACCCTGCCCCTCGTCAAACCAACCAAACCAACATCTCCTTTCACATTATAGCGACTCGTCATTGCAGCCTCAAAGGGTTATGACCATAAGACTGCGCAACCAAAAGACAATGCCTAACAACATTGCCTCTGGCTAACGCTACCCCAACCTGGAATCTCCTAGCCGGAACATGGACACTGCAGGCGTCATCTTGCCTACAAAAGAGCTCCTGATCCGCTTCATGACATGAACGCCCGTCGCATACGACCTCTAAAACGTCGTGTAAAAGCATCCTTCCGACCCAGACCAGCTTCCATGGCCTCCTCTATGACCCAGAATACCCCCTCGCGGCTGGAGGCGACCTACGAGGAAGACGATGGCTTTGTGGACATTCCAGATGGCCACGACCCGCGCCATGCGTCCCCGGTCGTTCCCAAGCTCTTTACTGAACCGCCTCCAGTCCACGAGGATTATTCGACACACACCCTGACTGTTCAGACTAAGACTATGAACGAATGTGTTAGACATTTGGCTGCGAATTTAGACGAGGTTGACTACAACCACCACGGCGTGCCGCGTCTGCGTCGTGCAGCTCACATCAAGTTTCTCAAGAAACAGCTAGGCACGCTTCCCGCCCCTTTCCTTGTCGCAGACGCAAGTCGTCCGTGGTTCCTCTTCTGGTGTCTTAATGGCCTCGCCTTGGCTGGGGAAGACACGACGTCGTACCGGCAACAGGTCATCGTGACAGCAAAGTCCATGCAGAACCCGACCGGCGGCTTCGGCGGCGGTCACGGCCAGATGTCTCACCTAGCCACTACGTTCGCCGTCGTGCTCGCCCTCGCCCTTGTCGGAGGCGAGGAGGCGTACGAGGTTATCGACCGCAAGTCCATGTGGCGATGGTTATGCTCCCTTAAACAGCCCGACGGCGGGGTGCAGATGGTCTACGGAGGTGAGGTGGATGTGAGGTTAGTCTCGATCTGTCCACCCGCGGTGGCCCAAAACCGCAATACACACCCATCATGCCCCTCCCCCCGCCTGCACGGCTGTCCCGCTTTTTGCTAATCCATGCCCAGAGGAGCATACTGCACGGCTGTTATCGTCGGCTTGTTGAACATGCCCCGTGAGCTATCTCCCGACTCGCCGGCCTATACACCCGACGGCAAGTCGACCCTCTTCACCGGCTTAGCCGAGTTTGTTCGCCGATGTAAGCCACGCTCCCCACCCGGTTATCTTTGCGCCCCACGTGCTCACCGTCAACGTCAAGGCCAAACGTTCGAGGGAGGTATATCCGGCCGGCCGGATGCGGAGGCCCACGGAGCATACGCATTCTGTGCCCTGGCTTGTCTTGCCATTCTTGATGCTCCCCATCGGATCATTCCCAAGTATGCCCAAAGGCTTCCCCATTGAGTTCTTGATATCGAAGAGCAGCAACACGCTGACAATGCTGGCTTCATGGCAGATACCTGGACGTCCCCCGCCTCATCGCCTGGCTTTCCTCACTTCAGTACGCTCCGGAGGGTGGGTTCTGTGGTCGCACGAACAAGCTAGTCGATGGCTGCTATAGCCACTGGGTCGGTGGATGTTGGCCGTTGATCGACGCCGCCCTCAACGGTACCAGTGACCTGGACGAACTGGAAAACGAGTCTCAACCGACCATCGATTCGATTGACTGGTACAATCGGGAGGGCCTGATACGCTATATTTTGTGCTGCGCCCAAGACGAATCCAAGAGGGGTGGTCTCCGGGACAAGCCCAGCAGGTCGGTTGAGAGATGAGAGGTTTTCAATCCTGAGTTTTGCCGTGTACTGACCTTGGTGCAGCTCCTCCGATGCGTACCACTCTTGCTACGTCCTCAGTGGCTTGAGCACGGCGCAGTACAAGTGGGGTCTAACGTACTTGGACGACGACGAGATGCTGCTCGCAGAGCCCAAGTGGAAAGTAACACCCCGTGTCGACGATTCCCAAATATATGACAAAGAGGACCGAGTCCAAGCCATCCATCCCACCTATACTATTCCCGACCACATGTTCTACGACATGCAGGGATATTTTGCCTCCAAGGCTGGGTTCTAAGCGGGACAACCACCATATGAAGAGTCCTTTGTCGGTTGGTCCCCCCTATGGATTCATGCGGCCTGTCCTGTTTTGCGGGGTACTCCTGGATGACTGACACAATCCTTTTGCTCAATGCCTACAGCTTTACATTGCGGCCATCCCATGGTTCAGTCAAGTTGTCGCCTCCCCACCTCCTATCACAAGCTGTCGCAGCAATGTCCTTGCTCGTCACTGCAGCATGACTTGCTTCCACTGGCCTTGGATGATGTGCGATGACTCAGGGAAGGACCGATGGCGACAGCCAGACAAACAGCCTGACTTGAATGGAAAAGAAAAAGGAGAAAGAAAGAAAGAACGGCAACGTTCTTCTGGGCTGTGGCGAAGGCAACGGGATGGAACGCTGTACACGCACAAATCCTGGCGCCATGCCTGCAGCTCGCGAGAATTACCCCAATCATACCTATTATGTATCGTGTAAACAGACACGATCTGGCCCAGCATGTGTCTAGGTTGCCCCGTTCACTTCTTCTTAAGCGGAGCCGTGTCTGTCTTGCACGGTGCTGGTGCGGATGGAAAACACCCAGGCTTGCGCCTTCGTCTCGCCTGAGGTCACTTCGAAACCCAACAAACTGACGGCTAGAATAGGGCAAAGAGCGGGAGGGGCCGGGGAAGGGAGCTCGAGACAGCAGATTTGATTGCCACCTTAAGTACAGCGGCAAACATAAGACGGACGACCCATAGCGCTCAATCTCGCCGAATTTCCCAACACCCCTGTTCGACGTACTTCCTCGCAGGCGATTTACAATGCTGACATGCTGACCAGTGGCCTGGTTCAGGCACTGGAGCGTACTTGCGTTTGTACGTATGACGGATATGTACACACTTTCAATGTTTTATCTTATTCTCTGCGTCCAGTGCACCTGATATCCCACATTCGTCTCGATCGTCATCTTGACGAGTCCCATTTGGGTCCGTGATACCATTTTGTTCTGAGATATATATACGAAGCGAAGTGGCTGGCGTATCTGGCTTCATGTATCACTTTGTAAAAGAGTGGTTTCCTATGGCTTCAAGCTTGACGTAACAACCCCAAGCATTCTTATGAAGTCCAACTATCCACGCCCACCCGTCTAGAGTGGACAATTAAGCCACTTCGTGTTCGGCCAGACCTGCATCCAAGTCTCTAACTCCTTTGTGACTTACGACAGGCCCAATATCCACACCTGTCTCCTCCGAAGAATTCTGTTGTCTTCTATTGTTGTTATGAGACATGCCCACGAAATCCCAGACTGGATCCGGCTCTTCGTCTGGCAAATCTGATAAAACACCGACGTCATCTTCGTCCATTACCAGGCTGGTATCCCTGGACCTCTTCATAGGAGTTGCACTGCAACTTCCCCCGCCGCCGTAGATCTGTTGGAGGCGTTGGCCGCTCATTTCCTCGCGAACATGCTGTAACTTGCCGTCTTCGTCGACACCAGAGACCTGGAGGACCCAGCGTTTCTCGTCCCGAAGGAGAAAAGGCTTTGCTCGTAGAAGTATAGCCCAGGCAAATCGTACGAATAGGAAATGTTTGGATCTTGTGCGAGGCCGAACAATCGTGTCTTGGTATATCGGCGAGAATTCCTCCGCTTCAGGCGATATAATATGTGTTACGTATTGCGGCTCAGACGATATCGTACTTGCTGTCTTCGGCACGATAACAAACCATCGTTTGTCGAAGCAGACATGGATATCGCTCTTCATAGGCAGCAAGTTTGCCTCGTCGTTAATACCTGTTAGACCATAGCCATAAAGATCCATCTCGTTCTTCTGGAACCAGGTTCGCTCTTCCTTTGGGATAAGATGGGCATTCTCAACGGCAAAGGAGAAGTTAGACACGACGCAGCGATCATGGCGACCGCCTGGTGGTATGTCCGGCCATATATCTTCGATCCTATCATGGGGAAACAGCCAGTGTCGAAAACTAGGCACGATGGGGTAAAGCTCTATGGGTTCCGTTAGTAATAGCATTTAGTATACGACGTAAGGAATGACATAGAGATATACCATCATCAGGAACCACAAAGTAGTATGAGCCTTGGGTTAGAATACCGTCCAGGGGAACGGATACTGCCTCTCCCCCCTTGTTCAGAGACAGATAACCGTCAAACGCATTGCCGGCCACGACCTGGCATGCCAGGAGGGCTGTCCCATGATGGATGCCAAAGTTGTTATCATTGCGGCGGTCGACTCGGGGAAGCGTCAATAGGTTATTGTCTGGTCCAGGGTATCCTGGATGGACAAAACGGATATTATCCAACTTTGCCACCTGGGGTGTTGGCTGGGATTTGAACCGGGGCCTGTCCATCTTTGTCGAGAGGGAAGCGATCCACAGCAGCAGGGCAGAAGTTGAATAACTCTTCAACAATCCATAGCAGGGGCGGAGGTGGGCATGCTTGAGAAGGTGGGTTCATCCAGCGTTGTTGTTTGATTGAACGAAAGGCCTGCCTTGCCTCCACTCCCCGAGGTGTTTGGTGGGACGGCCAGTATGTGGGGCGTATGCCCTCGACCCTGGCTGTTAATGACACAATGTTTAACCGTATTTGAATTTAAAGTGGGTGGCGGAATGCAGCTTGACACGTAACTACGCTTATACAACGTACAGTGACGAGGCAAAACTGTCGAGCCGATGTACTTATAAGACCACGTTATAAGTGTGCGTAGGTAGGTACATCGATTCGACACTTATGTCAAGTTACTGTACATACAACGTACAACGTATTTACTGCCTACCTACCTACCTAATTACAGTACTTCGTACGTACTCATACGTAGTTTATTTCGTACTCTGTAAAGAACCCGTCCAGTACGAAGTATTCTGGATTGTACGCACCTCTGGCCTTGATTAATATCTAGTACTGAGTAAGCATTGCCAACTCATCATTGCATGAGCGTGAAGCCTTCGCACCATCCGGCTCGCTCTGGCCTTGACCGGGTCGCCTTGTCTATTAGGAACTCTCAGCGAGTAAAACTTCTTCTTTAGGTGTTCTATCCTGTTTAGGAACCCTTGTCGCCCCTCTCTCTGCGCTGATCGTCGTCGTTTTGTGTTCTGCAGTGCCTCTAGGCAAAAACCTCCCAACCCCCCCCCCCCCACAAAAACACATCGTCTGGATGTCTAGTTTTCCCATCACCAAAGGAAAAATGAAAAAGGAAAAAGAAATGGAAGGCGGGGAGAAGGGAAGGAAGGAAAGAAATGGAAGGCCCCGCCCCCTAGCTATGCGTGTACCACTTCTTCCCTTTCGATGGAGTACGAAGTATGTATAATGTATGGTACTTGGGCCTGTCCAACTGCGCAGCTTCTTCTCTGGTCGACCTGCCGGCGTCCGGGGTTGGCTCGGCTGATTCGAGCCGACAAGCGCCGGTCTCGCAGTGATATGAACTCGACTATGCCGGGGTCGTAGCGTAGCTTTCGTTTCGTTTCCTGTTGGCCCGGCCTGATGGGTGGTTCGTGCAACAATGTGGCCAAGATACAACGTACATGTGTGCGTATCGCCCATTCTCTTGAAAGCGCTCACGGAAGCTCAGTGTCCAGGGGCGCCACGCCGAGACGGAGCTTCCAATGAGGATGACGTCTTGGAGTGGACTTTTCGGTGAGTGCTCCATTTATTACTTGTCGACGTTGTATGGGCCGCTGAAGGTGGCCGCAGAAAACGCGACCTGAAGAACAAGTCTCACCGTTGTCTGCGCTCTCACGACCCACGATTTCTCCAGCCTACAATCTGACCTCGGCGTCACCAGAGCAGATGGGTCATGCAGGCGCCTGGTCCTGTTTATTTTCTTTTACCGGCTTGACTTCGAGTCCGTCTCCAAACTAACACCCAACAATGGGCAATGGGCATTCTTTTGGGTCTTGGGTCGCTCTCTTGTTGCACTAGTCGCCGCTAGGACATTTCGAGGGGAGTGAGTATCATATTCGTATATAATACATAGTATCTCTATTCTCATTAGCCATTCCCGGCGTCGCCCTCACTCACACGCAGATTGTCGTGCGAACGGTTCTTCCCTGGCAGGGCCTGGACGAACGGGCCAACACGTCGTTGGCTGGCGATATTAATGGCCCGCACATCGTGACCCAAGTTTAGACAATGTCGTCCTTCGCGAGACGCTGACATTACAGGCACGCGACATTGGCTCGCCTCCTGACGGAGTGGGAATTTTCGGTTTAATTTCGCCACTTTTGCCATGGTGAGCCGACTAGCTCTGCATAACGGGTCGACTTGTCCATAGAGATTCACCTTAAGAGGCGTTATGTAAGGTGCGATGCCAAGCCAACCAATCCCCCCGATCCAGCCAGATCCAGGACGCCTTTGGTGAAGAACTTTGCATGTCTAACTACGGTACGTACACGAACCTTTCTTTGTATATATATAAGATATATATAAGGAAAATCTAAACCGCCATTGTCCAAAAGAGAAAATCAAACCATTCATCATAAAGAGAAAACAGTGATAAAAAAAAAAGAAAGGCAACTTGACTGTCACCGGTCGATGTCGACCACCAGCGGCTCGTACCCCTCCGGCCAAAGTTGTCAGAAATCATCATCACTTGGATCGTGGATGGGTACAAACACACCCCCTCTCTTCTTACGCCCACCCCAAACAAAGAGCTATTCCCGCCTCTTCCCCATGTGCTGCAAGTGGAGTTACCTAGTCCGCCCAGCGCTTCTATTCAACTGGTAACGAGGAAGCCAACACATCAGAAAATGGGTCGCACCTTCGAGAGCCGCATCGCTGGTTGCATCGTGCATTCTAAGAAAAACCGAAAAAAAGCCCCCATTTTCAAACTCGCCCACTGACGGTTATCCGTTTTCTTTCCTCTTGCGTCTCAAGCTGCTCATTCATCCATCCCCCCTCGTTCCCTCGACTACTTGCTAAAAAGGTTAACCCCCTCACACCTTTCCCCTCCGCCCCGCACTCATCATACCGAGTATGTCCCTCTTTGCCCTGCAATAAAGCACACATGTCTCGCTGTCTGGCGCCCGGATTTCCCGCATTCCCAAGAAGCCCCCGGGGATACGTAGCTTGACTACCACCATCGACCATCGACGCCCGACTTCGCCATCTCAGCCTATTCGTACCTGCTGCTACTACCATTCTATCAACCCGCACTGGCGTTTTTGGGATTTATTTCTCGGTGAATAGGACACCCGGCCGCGCGCTCATTTCTTCTTCGCCATTCCTTTTTCCTCTCATTGCTGCCCTACCTACGTTCACTAGACTTGGTGTGCTCTTAGCTCTTGCCCGCTAGACTTGGGTTTGGCTGCATCCAAGGGCGTCCGGTTCTCGGTACTGTGGCCTTCATACCGACAGTCCTTGTCACTTTTTTTTTTCTTTTTTTTTCTTTTAGCCCTTATTCTTTATACATCTTTCTTTTTACGGTTTTGTTCCATTTTGAGACGTCTTTCCATTGAGACGTCTTTGACTCGGGGACTGTCCCTCGCACCCGCCCACATATTCCGCCATCGCCCATCTCCATCGTTTCGACCCATTGGGCTTAATTTTCACCATGGGCGGCTTTTACATGCAGTACCTGGAAAGTAAGTAACCCACTGGATTTCAAGAATGTCGCATTTCAGCCCAATTCCCCCCTACATCGTCGACACAGCATGACAAACATGCTCCTGCAAGTGGGGGTGGACTGCAAACATCCAGGTGCTCATCGTGAGGAATGGGGTATGCAACCCGCTGCACTATGGCAGCAGCCAAAAAAAAGGGGGGAAGGGCCACGATGATGCACTTATTTCGTTCTTTCCGTCGATCGCCGTCAGTCCTATATCGAGAGTTGCAATTGCACTTACCCGTGGGACCCGGTGAGACGGTCAAGCGCGAGACGTGTTGGCTCCAATGCAGGTCTGCGTGTCAATGCTAATGCTTTGGGACGCCGTTCTCGCACGGTGATGCCACCCGCCGCTGGTTGCCACGCTGGTTCGATGACTTGGTGACGACAAGGTTTTTTTTTAAAAAAAAATTCGGAAATTGTGGACCAACACATCTGGGGAGAACACAAGGGGCTAACGGATCGGCCATCACAGGTCTCTGTCGACGACGCGGGTGGCAGGACCCCACGTACGAGTGCTTCCGTGGCCCGAGCGGGTTCACCTGCTTGGTCCTGGTCAACGGCCGTGAGTATCAGACGGATCTCGCGTACCAATCGGATACCCTGGCGCAGGAGAACGCCGCTATGAGGGCGTTCATGGTGTGCCAAAACTTCTCAGCCAACGGGGGGATGCTCGCGCGTAATGGTATTGTCCAGGGCCTCCCGGCCACAGACAATCCGCGCCGCACCACCAAGGCCCGCCAGCCACCACCTGGCCAGCGGGACAACCACCGACCTGGAAACCACTCGAGCAGCGGCTCTCCCGTGTCTGTGCAGTAAACGACAGACAGGTGCAATGCGTGGTCATTTTTTGTTGCCAATACCCGCAGAACAATCAGGACGGCCCCGGGGAGAGCGCTTCCACCGCTTGACGGGATAGCCCTGGGCGAGCGAAGGGATACGGGTGACGGCACTACGATATAGGTGGCCAGCTTCACAGCACATTTCCGGAGGATATACCCACGAGAACCGACGCGTTAACGACGACATGCCAAGAAAGAAAAACAAAAAGGACATCTTACGACCTTAGGTTGAGGGCCAAGGACGGGAGAGAGGACATATAGGTGCCCAAGGCACACGACCCCAAAACGGCGAGGCAGCGATTCTTCCGCGTTCCAACATTTCACCGCCACGACTTATGACGACTTGACGACACTAGAGATGATTCCCACTATCGACTTGTGGACCTCTTGTCCATGATTTGGGAGGTTTTCGTTTACTTACGTTTGATGATTGGGTTGGCTCGTTTCTTCTTTTTTATCCTTTTTATCTTTTTTTTTTTTCCCCCGTTCCCGGCTCCTTTTTTGGAACATCTTTACGATTCGATGGACGTTCGATCTCGAATTTCCGAGTTGGGGATGGACAGAACCACCTCTACAAATCTGTCTCCATCATATTCGTCCTCTGTCCCTTGGACTTCAAAGTCCATATTCGGAAAGGTCCCGGGTGTTTGATCTTGCTCGCCTGGGAGCTAGGCCACGCCACGGGAGCCATCGAGCTCTGAAACAAAAGAAGGGGGACACGACGCTTACACGTTTACGGGTCTTATATTCGGCGGCTAGACTCGATTTTTCATTCTGCTCTTCCGGCTGGGAGAAGGGGTCGGTGGGGATAAGGGCACTTTCCCCCACTTCACTCTATTCCGCTCCTATTCCATCCGCTAGGGTCTCGGAAGGGAAGGGAAGTTTCCATTATACCAGTGCGGGAAAGAGACTGGGAACAGGAAGGAAAAGCAAGGGAAAGATAAAATACGGACGGCATGGGGAGGTTGAGAGCATGGAGGCGGTGCCGACATGACGCCCAGACGTCACGGCAGGGGAGATGATCACACGCGAAGACTCGAGACTTTGTCGTCTCTTCCTCTTCTTTCGGGAGCAGAAAACCAGCACTGGAAAATGGGTGGGTGATGGGGTTGGGCGGTCAGATTGATGAACGCTTTGCATTTGATTCGGACGACTGCTTCTGTCTTGCTTGCTGTTCTTTTTTTTCTCGTTTTCTTCTGTTTCTTGCGTCTCCTTTCATCTTATGCTGCGATTCTCATGACGATTATGATGATGATAACGACTCGAAAGATAGCTTCTTATGATAATGACCCTTTGCGACTTGAATTAGGACTGCTTTTAAAGCCGAACGAACTGCTGCGGTCGTTTTTGGTAGTACAAGACTGGCTGGTGAACCGAACCAGAAACTCGACACACGCACGCATATACCCGTCCCCTGCCGTCACATTACCCGTCTGCAGGTGACAAAGCAGTGTAGGTACTACCCCAGGTAGAAGCAAGGGGCGGATGAATCAGGAACGGTGTGGAGGGAGGGAGGGAGGGAGGTGGTGTGCTGATGCTGAGGGTTCTAGAATGTCCCAAGTTGCCTCGAGGTACTACGATATTGTCAACAGACTGCTTGATGGAAGTTCAATATTTTCCTTGTACACTGATATATCAGCGGAATAAGCTATATTATTCCGTCTTGAGTTGCGTATCGATTTGGGTAGGAAGATTATCGGCAGTAGCTGGTAGTGAGATTGGGACAAATCGGGATTGGACTTTAGGGCCACTGATCGACCGGCATTGTTCTTTGCTAGCTTTCCTGATCTCCTCGGCCGATTAAAGGCTCTCGGGGATTTGATTTTAGTGTAAAGGGGACTCGACCATCTATCGAACTTTAACGGGGTGAGACGCCAGGGCCGTTGAACGCGTCAGCAGGACGGGTCAACGCCGTATACCCAAGTTTAATTGGCGGGAGCCCGGATGCAGATCAGTCGTCCGTATGCGTCTCGATTCACCGTTCTTATAGTGTACACGTATAATCAACAGTTATTCTAGCCCGACTAATAAAGCGTTGTCTGATGCCTCTAGAGAATTTGGAGAGCCCTGTGTTACCAAGTTCCATTTACTGTCTGTATCTTGATATCGGGAAAGTTTGGGTAAGGGGAGTCCGACCGAAATTACAGTAGTCTGGACATGGAGGGGCCCCGTTACCCCGTATCACGACGCAGAAACTGTTACGGCCCACGTGTTCTTCATCAGTGGTGCAACAGCACCTGGAGAATTCTCAAACGCAATTCTGAAAGCGATTCGGTTACCTGTTAGACTTGAGGTTTGAAGTAGCAGGTTGATTGAGAGGATAATAGTGGGGTGAGGCAGATGTTAAAACGTGGCGCAGCAACTAGCATGTTACTTCATATTTTTCTACGTTCCCCTAGGTGACGTTGAACTTTGTGCCGTATTCCCTTTATTACATTGCGTGTAATTCCTATTTCCATGGAATGAATGCCTTTTATCAAAATGGGAAGGAGGCGTGGGAGGGATGGGAATATATAGCAAGGAAGACGACGAGCAGATATGTGGGCAGATAATATTGGGGAAAAGCCGGCTCCCTTTGATTGGGTACATATCTCCTATCTCCTTTATCCAACTACCTATCGTAAATTAACTGATATTCTATGGAATATCTCTGCTCCATTTTTCAGGTATATATACAATATGCTCGATATAGGAGCCAAATGCCATGCCTTTATTAAACCGGTAGGAATGAATAACCCAAGAAATACTAATAGTGGAATTCCCTTTTTGATTCCCAGAACCAAGTACGAAGTACCTGGCTTCCTTGATAGTACCTACCTGGTAGGGATACAAAGTCCGCCTTTGGGAAGGTACCTAGGTACGTACGTCTCTAATTGAACCCCACTTCCGGCTCATTGTGGAGCTTATTTACGAGCCAGTCCCGACTTGAAGTTAGGGGTGACCGCGAACGTCCTGGGGCAGAGCTCCTGAGTACGTTGTACGTTGTATTGAGCTGGCATTGCTATCGTGTTATTTCGATCATTCACTGCCCACCCCCAGCTCAGCTGTTCCTGTCCCAGCATCCTCTCTTCAAACCCTCTCTAATAACCATAATAATCGGTTCCCTTCTTCCTTTATTCTCTCTTTTACGTGCACTGCCCTTTATAGTCGCAAGATATCTTTCTATACCGTTCTTTCCCCTCACCTGCGCGCGTTCTAGTAACCCTTCGCAATACAACTTGTTCTACACTCTTTGACGACAACCACCAGGAACATTCGCGCATACTCCCGCAGCTATGAAGGGTAAGTGTGGATTCGGATTTGCTATGCTCAACAGGACAGGAGAGGAAATTCGTACCCTAACAACAAGTCTCCAGCAATCATTCTTGTCGGCGGCTTCGGTACTCGGCTTCGGCCTCTTGTATGCACTCTCCCTCCCCGACTTTGTTGATGCCGTCATCTCTCGCTGACCCTTTCTTCGTGTCTCCAGACTCTCACTCTGCCGAAGCCTCTGGTCGAGTTTGCCAACAAGCCCATGATCCTTCACCAGATTGAGGCCCTTGCCGCTGCCGGTGTCACTGATGTCGTCCTCGCCGTCAACTACCGACCTGAGATAATGGAGAAGCATCTCGCTGAGGTATGCAGTTGGCTCCCCCACCCCCCTCCCCCTCCCTCGGAATAGCTGCGTCCTCCCGCCGTCCCTTGAGAACCACGGTATTTCTAACTTTTGCTCTCTCTCCCTCCACAGTACGAGAAGCGGTTCGGCATCAAGATTACATTCTCCATAGAGAACGAGCCCCTAGATACTGCAGGCCCCCTCAAGCTGGCCGAGAAGATTCTCGCCAAGGACGACACTCCCTTCTTCGTCCTCAACTCCGATGTCATCTGTGAATATCCCTTCCAGCAACTGGCCGAGTTCCACAAGGCCCACGGCAATGAAGGCACCATCGTTGTCACCAAGGTGGAAGAACCGTCCAAGTATGGCGTGGTCGTTCACAAGCCAAACCACCCTTCCCTCATCGACCGCTTCGTCGAGAAGCCTGTCGAGTTTGTCGGCAACCGCATCAATGCCGGCATGTACATTCTCAATACCTCGGTCCTCAAGCGTATCGAGCTGCGCCCCACCTCCATCGAACAGGAAACCTTCCCCGCCATCGTCCGCGACGGCCAGCTCCACAGCTTCGACCTGGAGGGGTTCTGGATGGACGTTGGCCAGCCCAAGGATTTCCTGACGGGAACCTGCCTATACCTCACCTCGTTGACCCTGAAGGGCTCCAAGGAGCTGACTCCCGTGACCGAGCCGTACGTCTACGGTGGAAACGTCCTCATCGACCCCACGGCCAAGATTGGCAAGAACTGCCGTATCGGTCCCAACGTCACCATCGGTCCCGGTGTGGTGATTGGCGATGGAGTTCGCCTGCAGCGCTGCGTCCTGCTGTCCGGTTCCAAGGTCAAGGATCATGCCTGGGTCAAGAGCACCATCGTCGGCTGGAACAGCACTGTCGGAAAGTGGGCTCGGCTGGAGAACGTGACGGTCCTTGGCGACGACGTGACCATCGCCGACGAGATTTACGTCAATGGCGGCAGCATCCTGCCCCATAAGAGCATCAAGGCCAATGTCGACATTCCCGCCATTATCATGTGAGCAGGGGAACTCGTTGTGTAGAGAAGCACCCTTGCCTGGGAACATGCGTTGGTCTGCCCAGGCCACTTGCCGGCTATACATCTTTCGGCCCTCGTTCTCCTTGAGCCCTTATATTTTTAATCACTTTCTAAGAGCCGCCTTGCGCGACCTTGGCTTGGAACACGAGTAGAAGGAGGAGGATGGACAGGTGGCCGTTCTCCCAACAACAAAACCAAAAGGGGGAAAAAAGAGAAAAAAAAAGTCCAGAGCCGCTGTTTAAGGCTTTGGCTGGCAGAAACGGCGTCGGATGGAAATGATGACGATTTGCTTTCAGCCTTGTTCTCTTTCTTTTCTTATCGGACTAATTTTGCGAAAACTGCATTTGGTCTTATACAACGAAAGCAGCGCAACTTGGCTTTGAGCATCGGGGTATGGGTGGGAAGATGGGATACAAACACGGTTGGACGCATGGAGGATGGCATCGTTCAGGAAGACTTGGTACCAAGCCTGTTATGTTTTCGTCGAGATCTTTGTTTTCTTTCTCTATTCTTTCTCGGCTTGGAACGCGAAGCATCGAGCCGATTTCGTCAGGTAGTTCGTCGGAGGCATGCCTCTTTCGCTAGGTAATGGGAAGAGGTGGGGTGAGGCGCAGGCAGACCGTCCGAGCAAGGAAAACACATGAAATTACAACCCAGGCCTCTCAGGGTGGTGCAGGTGAACGTGACCTGGCTGTCTCGATTGTCGGCAACGCAGCGCCTGTTTATCGGACCATGAAAGAATGAGCCAGGTATGTGTATTCTGTTCTCTCGACTAGTTTCCCTATCCTGTCCAGTCGCCTATCCTGTTCTATCTTGTTCCTTGTCGTTGCTCCGGTAGTCACTTGAGACGAGAGTCATGGTTCCAAGTGCATGTCCAGAGATCTGACGATAGGCCTCCTCCATAAGAGCATACTATGCTGCCGTCTTGCATTCTCTGTAAATGGGTGTTGCTTCTCTTTCCTTGGCCATGCTTGTGGGTTTATCGCATGGACCGGGTGTCTTAGCAGAGCCGAAAGCACAAGCAATCTGGGTACAGCAGCCGCATTCACCCTACCGAGTCCGTTCCATTTTGAGTCTCTTCATCTTTCTCCACACTCGAGAGGATCACCGCCTTCTCCTCGTTGGCATTGCCATTGCCTGCGCTGGTGGAATCATCTGCCAGCCAGCTAGAAGGAACACTGCTGCTGGTGCTCAGATATTCATTGGGCTCGCCATTAGGGGACCTCTGAAGCCAGGCGCGCGACAGGCGGACGGCGCTCTTCCACTTGCGCATCTTGCCGTCGAGATGCTGCTGGTGTTCCGGCTCCAGGTTGGGCAGGAAGAGGTCTCCTTTGGTCTGGCGGCGGGACCTGAGCGCCAAAAGGTCGTTGACGTCCCAGACTCCGATGCCGATGCCGGCGGCAAAGGCGGCGCCGAGGGCCGCCGTGTCTTCGCGGGGAGAGCGGTCGACAGCGAGCCCCAGCGTGTCGGCTTGGATCTGCATGCAAATGTCCGAGTTGGCGAGCTCGCCGTCGGCGGCCAGGTAGTCGAGGGGATGGTCCGACTTGTGGGCCATGCACCGTAGGATGGCTCGGGTGTGGAAGCACGTTGTCTCCAGGAGGGCGAGGGCGATCTGCCCTTGGGTGGTGTCGTGCGAAAGACCCACTGCGTTTGATCATATACAAAGTCAGTTTCGGGAGGGAGGGCGCAGATTTGGAAGGGGGGTTGAGAAAGATGAAAAAAGGGGGCATGGCTCTCGTACATATGGAACCCGTGGCATGGCAAGTCCCGTCCGGGTCGGGGAGACCGTCAAAGCCCGCCACATACGTGACGACTCCCGAGTCCTCTGCCTCACGGGCAAACTTATCCAGGATGCGGCCATCCCCGGCGAGCCCCAGGTTGTGGATGAGGGGCCCCATGACGGGGGTGACGGCGCAAGCGGGGGCCTCGAGAGCGTAGTTGGCGAAACGGAAATCGCCGGTGGTTTCGAAATCATAGGCAACGGTGGCCCGTAGACCCAGGGTCCAGTCACGGACCATGGGTTTCTCTTTGCCGACGTTGCAGAGGACGGAGCCGCCGTTGCCGTCGCCGTCGTGGTACGTGGCCTTGGCCTCGCCGGGCTGGAAGGCGCCCTGACCGACGAGAACGGCGTTGTCGTCGGCGAGGCAGCCGGTGATGCGGATACCGCTCAGGGGTTCGCCGTAGACGACGCCAAAGGCATGCGGGTCGGAGGAGGCGACGATGCGGGGGAGGTGGACGTCGGCGGTGTCGATGGCCAAGAGGTGGAGGATGCCCGGCTCGTAGTGCAGGTTGCGGAGGTTCATCAGCAGGGTGCGGGCGGCGTTGGTCGAGTCGGTGACGTGGACGGGGCGGCCGCCGGGGTCGAAGCCGCGGCCGTTGAGGTGGTAGACGAGCCAGCTGTCGACGGTGCCGAAGGCGAGATTGCCGTTTTCCCGGGCGTCCTCCACCTCGGGCACGTTGTCGATGAGCCACATCAGCTTGAGGGCGGAGCACGAGTTGCTGATGGGCATGCCGGTGAGGTCCGGGACGATGGTGGCCATGTACTTCTCCTTGCACTGGGCGACCAGCTGCGTGGTGCGCGTGTCGTCCGAGGCGATGGCCTTGTAGAGGGGCTCGCCTGTGGATACGTCCCATACAACGGTGGTTTCGCGCTGGCTGGCGATGCCGATGGCCTTGATGTCGTCCTTTTCGAAGCCCTGGGCGACAAAGTCCCAGTAGGCTCCCTCGATGCATGTTTGTACCGTGGTGACGATCTCGGCTGCATCTATCTCATGCCAACTTCATCCGGGACACGGAGTTTGGGGGTCAGATGTCAGAACTGAGTGATGGTTTTCTAGGTTCATTCCTCCAGGGGGGGGGGGGGGTTATAAAGGAAGGGAGAAAAAACGTACCCGGGCTGGGGGCGAGTGCTGGATAACTAGGCGGTATGGCTCGCGACTGGCTCGGCGGTGGCAATGTCGTAAATAACGAATCGTGTAAGGTTGCTGCGCTGCTCGATGGCACCGATGAACCCGGGCCTCGTGGTCTTGGGAGGCTCGTGGCAAGAATGCTCTGGGTGTCCGGGATCAGCATCGAGGCCGGTCTCCACGGTGCCCATGTTGGGTGTTTCGACACGCGACATGGTGTCTACCACAGTCTGCCGTCGAGTCTGCCGTCGAGTCTGCCGTCGAGTCTCCCAAGTCTACCAAGTCTACCACAGGGCCTGTTGATGTACTGGTTACTCTTGGGAGTCGAAGGAATATATTCGGGGGAGCTTGGCGGTACGCTGGAGTCTTGTCGAGACAGGGTCGAGCAGGATCAAGTCAAACCCCAAGCCCAGCGGGTTTCAAAGCCCAATTGCAATGCGGAAATTAGGTTCCAAGTTTGGCAAGGCATGGCAGGCATCAGCTGGAATCAATGCCATATATCGGTCCCGCCACGCCAAAGGTTAAAAGGGCATGATGGCCGGGGGAGAACGTTAGGCAAGAACGTCTGTTCTGTTGAGAGGCTGAAGCGAAGAAAGGAAAACGGAAAACGGAAAACGGCCTCCTCTTTTCTACCTATAATCCAACTCATCCTTCATCATAGTCCCCCGTCGCTCCTCTGCTGCACAATCCACCTTTCCGTCGGCTCTCTCCTTTCGCCTTCGTTTTGTGTCGTCTGTCCATCTTGGACCCATAGCCACTACTGTTGAAGGCTGACCAACGTATGTATGCACCGTCTCTAACCGGTATCTAATCTCCCCATATCTATGGCGGACCCCCCTCTGATACCAGGGGCTGTGGCTGAGATGCGTATAATGGCACCTTGTATGCTTCTCGATTGCCTCGTTGCGACAAGTGGAGACTCAACTTTTTCGCGTCGCGACCCCTGGATACCCAATCCGTCTTTGTCTTTGTCTTTGTCGTCGTCTTTGTCTTCGTCTTCGTCTTTGTCTTTGTCTTTCTCTTTCGTCCTCGTCTCCTTCTTTGTTTTCTCTCATGTAGCGCACTACAGCAGTTGCCGGTCTCTCAGGTCATCAGACTCGTCTTTTTTCCCCGAGGAGGAGGAAGAGAAAGGTAGTAACAGGCAAACATGACAGCTGTTGAAGCATACATCTCACCCTCACCCCGTCCGTGACTCCTTTTTTACGATCCCTCATCATTTACTGGGCCTTCTTTGTCTCCTTGCCAGCAGCCCTCTCGCGATCGCGCTTGGCGTAGATGCCAGCGGTAAAGGGGTTCTCGTAGGTCAGGGCGATGGTGTAGATGACCAGGACCCAGATGGACATCAGCACGCCGGCGGGCTTGCCGTAGAGCAGGGCGGTGCCGAGGAAGCTCATGGTGGAGCCGTGGTACATGGGGGCGTCGGTGACGTTGAAGGGGAAGCCGGTGACGATGTTGTCCATCAGGATGCCAAAGTAGTCGCCCAGGAAGGTACCGGTGATGCCGAGACGGTAGGTCGAGCTGATGACCAGCACGTTACCGGCCGCCAGGAGGGCGTAGCCGGCGTAGTTGGCGGCATCGGTCTCGAGGAGCGGGTGCGAGGGTTGGTGGCGGAGGGCCCGCTCGTATAGGTAGTCGCGGAAGAGACCGAGGGAGAAGATGGTAACGGCCAGGGCATAACAGGCCGCCTGAGAGCGACCACCAAAGAGCCTCGTGAGGACCTTATTGTGGTATTCTGTGGGGAAAGAGAGAAGAAGAAGCGTCAGTTCCGGCCGGTACGAGGAGACGACAATGGATGAACTGGGACAGACAGCAGAGCACGGCTCTGTGGGAGAAGGTCTGGCTGTTTTTTTCTGAACGAGCTGTCGAGGTTCAACTAACCTTGTCTCGCAACAATGCTATCAATATGTTAGTGTGAACCATGAATCAATCTCAGAGAGTATGGCACTTGAGGGGATATATTGCGTACTTCCAAAAGAGGGGATTGAATGCGATGGACACAGCCGAGACTGGACGCCGCATGGTCAGTTTCCAGGTCTTTCAAAGGTGGCCCAAGCTCCTCCGACAGAGAGGGAGCTAGGAGCGGGTAGATGGGGATCTATCACGCACTGAGCAAGCTCTTCTGGTTGAAATCAACCAAGCTGTGGATTGTTACGGGCGAAGCCATTGTAGGTGTGGAGGGAGGTTGATGAAAATCAATCTCGACTGCTGCAAGTCGTAGGAATGGCTGGTATACAGGGGAAAAAAGCGAAGAAAAGAAGGGACAAAAAACAAGGGACACCAAGAGTGTTCACTACCGAGCGCAGAGATTAAAATAGAGAAGCAAGCGAAATGGAAATGTCGAGGTTGGTTTAAATCCAGCTGAAAGTCTCAAGCCCCGACCTTCCAGGTTCCCTGTCGACATATGCGGGGACGTTCCAGCTGATTGCTACGTGACCAATAGCGTCATGGTACTTTTCGAGCCTCGAATCTCTTGATATTCCGTTCCGAGTCTTGGCAGTAGGTGTCCGCGATATAATGTACCTACTTTGCAGTAGCTCTGTTTCTTTTTTTTTTTTTTTTTTTTTTTCCAGGTTTATATTAAGTCCGTATACAGCCAGAAGCTATAACAGACTCTTCGGAAGTACGTTGTACCGAAGGTTCAGTAACTACATGTAGGTAGGTAGGTACAGTCACTAGGCAAAAATTCCGACGGATTCCTAACAACTCCCCGCTATTAGTATACGCGTTAATAAAGGTAGAAATCCGTCGAAATTATTGCTGAGCCACTGTATGTACAGGACCTGCTGTCTCGATAAGGATAGGTGCCCAGGTTATCGTTATCTACAACGTACTTACCAGGGGTAAAAGACTATTAGGTAGCTACCTGGTACCAAGTCTTCTTTGCCGCAGGTGAAAACCGGTAGGGGGAGCGGGATTCGAACCCACGACCTCTAGGGCCTACTAGAGGTAGTCCAGGTGGTTCACCACTCCCCAAAAAAGAAAGGCAAAAAAAAAGGAAAGAGAAAAAAAGATGCCTCGTACTGGGTTTGAACCAGTGATCTTTGCATATGACATGGAGTACAAGTGCAACGCGTTACCACTGCGCCAACGAGGCCATGATATCGCACAGTGTACGGGCTCTGGTGTTGAAGGTAAGCCGGTACAGGTACCCCGTCTATTGGTATACGAATAGTGACGTGTGTTCCATTTTTCGTGTACATGTTGTGTACCGAGTAGCCGTGTTCCTTTCTAAAGGTGTTGGTGTATCATCTTTCCATCCAATGCCAACGCCACGCTGTAGAGAAAGAGAAGGAAAAAAGAGAAGAAAAGAAGAGGAGAAAAGGAGAAGAAGAGAAGAAAAGGACAGAAAAGAGGGAAGAAAACAACCAAGCAAATCTCCGGGAACATCCCCTGCCCTGCTTCCCCGCCATCGTCACCTCCGATTCCTAGTCTTCTTGGGCGCCGTCGCGGTGTTGTTGTGATTGTTGTGGTTGTTGTCTTCCTCCTCTTCGTCCTGGCCCTTCTTAAGGTCCTCCGTCAACCCCCACTCTTCTTTATCGTACCAGTCCTCCCCATCCGACATGTCGCGGTTCGGCCCGCAGTGCGCCTCGGCCTTGGCCCACTGCAGCACCGTCTTGCGCAGTCGGTTCGCCTTCAGCAGGCCCTCGTGGAGCTTGTGCGCGCCCCGGCAAATCTCCTCCTGCTTCTGCACGTAGAGCGCCACCAGCCGTCGCATCTCCTCGGCCTCCGCCTCCGAGAGCCCCCCGCGGTCCACCTGCGCGTTGGGCGGCGGTCGGAAGAGCGGGTGCACGAACAGCTCGTCCAGCATCTCCGCTGCCACCGCCATGGCCTCGCTGGTGTTGCTGCCCGACTGCGTCAACGCCCGCGTTGACCCTTGGTCATCCTGTCGTTTGTCAGTCTTTTTCCCCCCGCCGGCCGTTGATTTGGCTTCCCGGTCGCCTTGTATCGCCGCTTCGTTATTCCCACTGGGATTCTTCTTGTCGGACGACGGTATTTCTCCATTCGGCCCATGGTCCGACGCCCCGGGCTCCTTCGCTGCTCCGTTTGTTAATCGCTTCCCTGCTTTGATCTTCCCCTGGTCTTGTTGTTCCTCGTCTTCGCCAATGTGAGTTGCGGGACCTGTGCCTGTGCCTGTGCTTGTATTGCCATTCACAGTCGCCTCTGTCATGGAAATATCTCCATCGCCCGCGTGCCCTGTCCCCGTTCCCTCCGTCGCCACTCCATGTGTAGACAGTGAATCGTGGTTCACACTGTGCGACCCAGCGTGCCGCGCCTGCCCATTGACCCCCGGTCCAGCATTTGCGACCGGGGAACCGGTGCCGTTTCGGAGTCGGGAAAGGGTCGCAAGATCATCCGAGTACAGATCGATGTCGTTGGGTCCCAGCATCATTTCGCATGGTACCCACGTGTGGTCACCCATCAGTTTGGTAAACAGGTGCCCAATTCGCCAGAGGGCTTTGTTCTCTTTCCGCATGATGCTACAGCTCTGGTCCGCAAGTTCGTTGAGCGTTTTCGACGTGAAGGGTTTCGACAAGACAGGGTGCGTCGGGAGATCGGTCGCCACTGTCAAAGGCGCAAGCACGTCTTTTGGATTTTGTTAGTAAAGGGGCCGAGGGTATACAAGCATGGGTCACTTACGCTCTAGCCGAATATTGGCGTAAGGATTCAGCTCGGCTGCCGATGCCATGGCTTCCTGCAGGCGTTCTTCGTCGTCGTCGCTGTCCACTTCGTACCCTTCGTCGTCGAGGAGAGGCGGGTTTCGATTGATGATGGAGCGACTTTGTCCAGCATATTCGACTTCCTGGAGAATCGGTCAGCCACCCATTGCAACTTGTCCGACATTTGAACACGCGGCCAAGGAGGTCAGGTCATGCCTCTTTGTAAACTTCGGGACCCGATGGCGGTACGAGTTGTCCCTGGTGTGCGAATAAGGCTCTCTTCTTCAGCTTATGCCCACGGTTGCTATAGTGCTCAATCTCGTTGTCCGAGTCGGATTCTGGAACGCCCTTGCATTAGCGACGCGACCGAGGACCGGACCACACGGGCCACACTGGGAGGGTTTGGGGAGGGGGGTTACCGTAGGCGGTTCTCTTCAATGCCTTCTTCATCCCAGCCACCGTCTCGCCAAAAAGTATCTGTTGTGCCGCCATGATGTCTAGTCGCTAGCTTAGACTGGAAAAGCGTCGAATAAAATCTGTTCGGGAGAGGTCCTGTTGTTGGGAGGACGCAGGGCCGAGTTGTTGTTCGGCCCTCGGCGCTAATTGGCGATCTGAGGACGACGGACCAGCAAAAGACAAGAAACCGAGTGGGCGAAGAGTACGAATAGGGCGGAAATAAACCAAGGTTGAGTGAGGATGGCAAAATAGATCTCGGTAGGCACGAAAACAGGCCGCTGAAGAATAGTAGGGAAAAGTGGTTTTTGTGGTGACGGACGGACGACGCGGGCGGAGAACCAAAAGGACGGACGCCCTCTCCAACGAGGCTGACCCGCTGAAGCTGGCCGCGCCCGTCAGTTGTGTCCCCATGACCGCATGTATCCCGTGTAGCCAATGAGCGGCCTGCCCTCGCTGAAATCTTGCAATATGGTACACATACTGTATCAATATTATTCACGATACTGTATGTAGCCTTTGGCCCCGCATGGACCAATTCAGAGCCACTCGTTATCTTATCGGGTCAGTGGGGTGCCGCGTATGTATGTACCTACGTACCTCCTTCATTCAAACGGCGTACCTGGACGAGTCGCCGTCGCGGTATTCGACCAGCCGCCTTAGATGCCAATAACCCTTCTTCCTTGACGCCACTACAAAGCCAACGTACTGCAATCATCTCTGCAGCAAACCAGAGTTGGATCTGCTTGTTAGACAGAGCGCCTCCGAAGAGTACCAACACCAAGTGTGCTTTCGTGGCCTTGACAAGATCGCGAGCTACCTTGGCAGCTAGATGACCTTTGAAATACCTCCATCCTCCGTTCTTCTCTGCCCATGCATACCTAAAGATAAGGAGCCGGCGCAATCATGGACGGTTATCCAGCCGGGAGCCTGGATCTCAACGTCCCCTTACTCGTCGTTGCCGGTCTCACGTCCCAACCGCCAAACGACTTGCCACTCGACCCCCAGCTGCAGGACCAAGGAATCTTGATACGCTCCGAACTGCCGAGTTTAGACACGGAAGATGCGAAAGCCGTGAGGGAATACATCTCGCTTCAAGATGCTAGGGATCAGCCGTGGAGCCCGCAGGACAAGATACCCTACAGGTTCAGGGTCGGGTTCTCTGGGAGGGTAACATATTGCCTCGTCTCGATTGTACTTGCGAAAATTTGGTCTTTCTGACTTTTTGCACATAGTCGTTGATCTTCCCGCCGCGTCGAGCCAGGCTCCCGGACCATGTCGAACCTCCCGAGCTCCCACCCGTCTTGCACTCGCCATTCTCGCCTCTTAGCCCGATATCGCCTCTGTATCCCGACGGACTCATCGACGCACAATGGCTTCAAAAACATCAGGAGCTGGTACCCAGCGTATACCTATGCTTCTACTCTCTCGAATGGGACCCCACGTTGGCTACACTGCACGACAAGAATTTGAAAACCGACATTAGCAACATCAGGCTCGCGCTTCTTCATTCGGGCTATAAGACTCGTATTGCTGTCGCACTCTTAGGTGACGGTTCCAAGACGTCAACCTACCCGGCAGATGCCATACAGGAAAGACTCGACTCCATACGCAGAGGGGTAGGCTTGGACACCAAGTCGTTCTTCTACATCCCCGCACAAGATTCAGCTACAGGCCTCCAACGGGCCACGGACAGTATCCTCTCCACCTTGTATGCCCAGTCAATCGAGTACTACCGTGACCTCGGACGTCATATAAGGAAGAAGCGAAGCCGAGGTGTCGCCCCTCAACCGACAGTCCCCCCGACAACTGGCACGTCCCGGACACTGTCCCTCCAAGGGTGGAACGTGCGTTATGACTTCAAGTCGGCGGTGTTTGCCGAGTTCCGACAGGAGATGGATGTCGCTCTGCGATCCTATGACCAGGCGTACGACGGCGTTTTGAGTCAGGATGTGATGGATATCCTCCCGAGCTGGAGCCCCCGGTGGAACGAGGCGCGCTTGCTGACTGACGTCATCTCGATCCGCGCCATTCGGTGTTCGTTATGGAATGGCCAGACCACTTCGGCAGTCAGGCGGTGGCGAGCCCACCGGGATCGCATAGCCGACTTGGTCGACCGGCGCGGACGCGGCACCAAGAACTACGGATGGGAGGCGTGGCAGTCCAGGTGGGCGCTCGTCATGGCGAGCCTGGTCGAAAGAGCCGACCCCCCGGGCTTGCGACCGTCTACGCTCGCCCTCTTCATCTCCCCGGAAAAGCTTGTCGCGGGAGAGCGTCTCCAGCCCTGGGAAATGCTTCACCACAAAGGCTACTGGTACCGTCTTGCCGCGCGTCATCTCGCCGCGCGTCGTCGACTAGCTCATGCCATACCCGACGAGGACAGGAGCGCGCCGCCGGGAGAATCGCCAGCCTCTGTTGCGGCGAGCAAGGCCTACACATATGACACGTACTTGTGCCCGGAGCCGCATGAAGAATATCCGCTGGTTGGGCAGGGCACGGATCATTCCCAGCTGATCATCGACTGCTTGGAGTTGGCTAGGACTGAGTTCCAAAGCCGGAAGCAGCTCCGGACATCGGCAGAAATCACGCTCGAATGGGCCAAGGAACTAGCGCACGTGGAAGCATGGGAGGACGTTGTTGCATTGCTGAAGCCTCTCTGGACCGACATGTCGTTTCGGAGCGAAGGCTGGTTGAATATCGCCGAGGACCTCAGCTGGGTCCTGCGTGCTGCTGCTGCGCGTATTGGGCTGGGAGATGTCGTCGTCTCTGTTGACTGGGAACTCCTGAATAAGCGTATGCCCATTCTTGTCCCACCATTCGAGACTCCGGCTAACTTGACGAGCAGAGTTCACTAGGCGGCCAGACTGGGAGTACGATATCTCCAAGTCACTCGAAGGTGTGGAAACCAAATCTAAGCCGACGGTGGCCTTAACAGACGACACTGTGTCGTCTTTCGTCTCCGCTTCCTTCATCTTCAAGAACGAGGAGGGTAGGGCAGGCGAAACGTGTCGGGCACAACTCGCTCTTACGTCCAACGCGCTCCCGTCCTCTGCACCCGTGCAGTTCGAGCAAGTACGTGTTGACTTCGACGGTAGCCTGAGAACCATTACGCTCAATCATGATGCCGGATCACATGCGGAGTCGACTTGCACCAGAGGCGATACTACTTTATCCGTCGTGCCGCTGGCGGAAACGGTCGGGAACGACGGTGACTCGGAAGAAGCAGCCGAGAGGGGATCTTTGCTGATTGGACAAGCCGACCTAGAGCTCGAGGCGGGACGCACCAAAGTCTTTGAGATGGCCATTCCGCTGCGGGAACCTGGCGAGGCGCGAGCGGTGTCGGTGGAGCTGTTGGTCAATGACGATACCTTTTCACTGAGCTATACCATTAGTTTTGGCGAAGTCAACGCGGCCAACATCTGGTTCGGGCCCTCCCTGTCCGCCAGGCGCATTCCGCGGCCCATGTCCCACGCCATTCGGGTGCAGCCGAAGCCGCCCAAAGTGGATATCAAGCACGTCAATGCTCTGAGCCAGTACTACGTTGATGAGCGCATCGATTTGGCGCTGGATATTGTTAACGGCGAAGATGCGGACGCCGTGGCGAAATTAGAGGTCCACATCCAGGGTGAACATGTCCCGACGTTCAGCTTCCACTTGGAAGAGGGCGAGGAGCAGCAGAGAGCAGAAGCTTCTTCCACTTCAGACGCGAGGCTCGCCAATATCTCACTCGGTACGCTGGGCACCTCCACGACGACCCGAGCGAGGCTCACCCTGGAGCCGTCACGGATGCCGGGGCCATATGAGGTCACGGTTAAAGTGGCCTACCATGTCGTCACGGACCTCATCACGCCCGTCATGCAGAGCGAAACCTTCCATGTTGACATTGTCAACCCCTTTGAGGCGAATTACGAATTTCTCCCGCGGCTTCACCCCGACGCCTGGCCGAGCTTGTTCGAGTATGAAGGAGCACCACCCGAATTGGTGGTGGATGGGGATGAGGCAGCGGCGCCCGCCCAACCCCGGGGCCTGGCACAGAAGTGGTGTCTCGTCTGCCACTATGCGTCGTTTGCGAGCGAGGACCTGCAGATCCTGGAGCTGGAGGCGAAAGTGCTCGCGTGTCAGCCTAGCGCGCGCTGTGTTTCGGTAAGCCGTCTCGACCTACCGGCCGACGGACTGACGATACCGCCCAAGTCGGTGCAGGAAGTCCGGTTCGACATGGTCATCCAGAAAGCGACGCTCGACGAGCGCGGGCCCGCCTCCCTCGATGCTGCGTTGGTGATACGATGGAGACGGCGCGGCGGTGCGCAATCGGCGGATCCCACGGCGGTGAACACGACGACCATGACGGTGCCGCGCTCCATCGTGCTGGGGATAGAACCGCGCGTGCTGGCGTCGGTGTCGCACGGAGAAGACGGCAGCAGCACGGGTCTCATGCGGCTGGACCTGACCATCGAGAACGCGTCGGGCCACTTCCTCACGTTCGGGGTGACCATGGAGCCGAGCGACGAGTTTGCCTTTTCCGGGCCCAAGCAGACGACGGTGCACGTCCTCCCCATCAGCCGGCGCACGGTATCGTACCGGTTGCTGCCGTTGACGCGGGGGAGGTTCGTACGGCCGCAGCTGGTGGTGAGGGACAAGTACTTCCAGAAGGTACTGCGGATCATACCCACGGAGGACATGAAGGTGGATAAAGACGGGCTCCTGCTATGGGTTCCACCTGCGCCCGAGGAACCTGGGGGGGGAGAGAGCGGGAGGGAAGGGCTGGATGGATGATTTTTCTTGGGTGAGAGCGGCTGCATGACAAGATTTCATCTAAACCGGCTTTTCGCAAGATGGATAGAAGACAGTTATGAGTAAAGACGCAGTTTGGCCAGGCCATTT
Organism: Sodiomyces alcalophilus JCM 7366; assembly: GCF_042370955.1. Taxonomy (NCBI): domain Eukaryota; kingdom Fungi; phylum Ascomycota; class Sordariomycetes; order Glomerellales; family Plectosphaerellaceae; genus Sodiomyces; species Sodiomyces alcalophilus. The sequence goes on along the minus strand of NW_027263535.1, from coordinate 2,274,318 downwards.
CTTGATCCAGAACCCGTGCATCGGTGAGTTCATATTTGATGGGAAATCGATTGTTCATGGGACGAGTCATGTCGAGAAGGGGTTGAGCTAGTGCGTCGTAGGAATTCAAGTCTATGTGTAGTGCAGGTGGGCTGCAGAAGCGGTAATTAGTGAGGCAAGGAAAAGGGGCGGAAAGGCGCAACGTAGTGCGGAGTCCCGGGTGCTGGCAGATAAGGGCTGCAGGAAGCAGGAGAGGCAAGACGGTGTCGAGTGTCTCGAGGGTTTGGCTGGCCGTTATTCTACTTTATTTTCTGGAGGATTTCAGGCTTTATGCCAACTCATGCCCCAGAATAGAGTACTTTCCTACGTTGTACACTTACAACGTACGTTGTATAGGGCCCAGGAAACAGGCCAGAGTTGGACCCCAAAGAGCCGAGTTGGGGTCTGGTCAGGGGCGGCCTTCAGGGGGTCATTCAGGGGTTACTGTACATATTCGTACATAGTATGTAGCGGTTTCCAACCAATCCCGGCCCAGTTACTTTCTTTTTCCCTCCAAGTCCATGGAATAGTAGAGCGCTTGAGTAGGATTCCGCGGCTGGGTTTCCTGAACCTTTGTCCGTCTAGATTATAAACCCAGGGATTACCACTGCATTTAGTGAGGTCACGGTGGAGTACTTCGTACGTCTCTCGTAGTACCTAGGCTGTACTGTACTTCTGCTAGCCCCTGATTGATGCTGGGTAGCAGTACGGATACAAAGTAGACAATCGTACCACGAGTGCCCTAACAAATGGTCCTGGACAGACACGGCCTACATCATACCACGGACCATCCAGAGACTTCCACACTTTGTTCGTCCCCGGGATTGGGGTATCCGAGCCGCAGCGCACGGAAGTCGAAGGAGGCTCTAAGTACCTAGTATACTTCGTACATACAACGACGTGTCTGATGGTCTGTGATGGATCTGCACACTAGACCGACTCTAATCTGGTCCGGGTCCGGGGGGCATGCCAAAGTGGTAGAGGATCACTTCGAGGCCCCTGAGCCCTTTTGACAGCAACATGTACACAATACGAAGTAAGGAGAAGTCTCGGTACCAGAACGCCAGAAGCAGGTCCTAGTCCGTCGGCCTTACATAATACTCGATAAAAACACCAGTAACCTATCGATGTGCTTTCACAGGTTGTACTTGTACCTCTACCTGTACCTGAACATGTACCTGTACTTGTACCTGACCCGTACCTGGACCCTCCTTTTCCCGTTTCTCCCCCATTCGCCATTCGCAGTTCTCCAACAAGCAGGTGGAAGGTGGAACCCTCAGCGCCTGCCTCTTGACCAAAAATCGTAGAACATATTCGTAATTAAATAAAACTGGGTGACATCCGTTCATCAACCACTTTTCCCCTTTCCGATTTTTTTATTCCTCTTCGTCTCTACATTTCCATATGTGACAGTCACTCCTTTATTCCCATTCTATCGTTGTTCTATTCTATTTTTAATCTTATTCCTCTTCTTCTTCATCTGTCGCTTTGTTACCTCGAATTCAACCACTCGTTTCAACCTCTAAAGAGAAGCTAATGACGAGAGAACCTGCTCCGAGTTCTGACTACACCTTCAGAGATAGGCCATCCCCTGAAGACACTGACTTCCAACATAACGCCGCTCTCGTCTTCGACACTCGTTTCACTCTTTCTTAATACCTAACCTGCCACAAGTCCGACCGAGTTCGCAACCGCGCGCCGTCTTTCCTTCTTCTTAATCGACCCTTATGACAGTTCGACTGCTCTGCTCCCCGAGAGCTTCTGTCAGCACAATTTTCTACTACACTTGAAGAAAATCCACTCCATCAGTTCCCCCCTCTCTTTTTTTTCCCACCCTGCCATACTCTCGACCTCTGACTTCGACCATGGCCGAATCCGGGGCCAATTCGACCGGCAACACCCCGAAATACTATGCCCCTAAAGACAAGAGCTGCCCGTACTGCGGCCAGGTCTTCACTTCCTCTTCGCTCGGCCGTCACCTCGACCTCTATATCAAGGAAAAGAACCCCAAGCCTCCAGATGGTATCCACGATATCGACGAAATTCGAAGGATCAGAGGGAACATTACCCGCCGCCAGCCTCGGCCCCGCGGCTCGCTTGGCCGCGCCGTGTCCACCCCGACCGGCACCCCCAGACCAGCTCCAAAGAGGGAACCTCGCAGGGAACCCGACCCCTGCCTCACGCCTGCTCTACCCAGGGAGGGGCAGTACGTGGTCGATTCCAAGCTGACCAGGTTCCCCCTCACGCCGGGATGGGACCAACCTACAACGAACGGGGGGCTGCCCTCGCGGACACCCGAATTCTCCCAAGGACATGCCGCAGGTGGTGCGGATGTTGTCCAGGATTCATCCGCTCAGAGGCCCGGCATGCCGAGACAAGTCAGTAGGCAGGTGCTACAGAAAAACCAGTTCGATGTCAAAAATCGCTTGGCCGACGCCATGGACACCGCCAGGGCCGCGGAGCTGGCCCTGCGAGAAGTATTGAGCTCATGGCGGGCTGCCAAGTACGACCATGCACTTTCTCTAGACCTTTCACTTCCCCAGACCTTCGTCTGCCTTTGAGAGCTAACCGTTCTGTGCGTGTGTAACAAACAGGCAACAAATCGACAACAAGACCATGCCCTTGGACTTCGACCCCCTCTCCCTCGACTTTCCCGCCCTGACGCTTCAATGCCTACAACCACCCCCGACCCTCTTCTCTTCTACACAACATCCGACCTCCACCTCGTGGTCAGTGCAGTTCCCCGGCCAGAGAGAGTTCGATGCCCTGCGAGCCTACTTCCAAGAAGAGTTCCGAGCTTGGAGGGCAACCCGCACCGCAGCCACCAGCGCCGCCATGGATGAATTGATCCACCCTCACCGGGACGGCCCGTCGCGAGAGTCTCGAGATGCCATTAAAAAGGCAGAGAAACAGGCCGACGCACTTGAACGCCAGGTGAATGAACATCTACAGTCCGCCTACGCCGTGTGGGACGCCCTGTCGTCGCAGAGGCGCAACGAGTTGTGGGTGCTGGAGCTGGCGAGGGGCGTGGGAAGGAGGCAGAAAGAAACGGAGGCTATGAAATCGGACCAGCACAAGCTGAGGCAGGAGATTGCCAACCTCAAGACGCAGATAGACCAGCTCGTACGTTGGCAGCAGCCGTGGGAGTTTGGCTTGGCCACGCCGGCCACCATACCGCTCGAGCAATCGCTGGTGGCACATGTCCTCGAGGCCGGGCACAAGGGCGGCGGGGGTGTCGGTCTGACGTCGGACGACTCGCATCTGGATCTGAATGAAGTCACCATGCGCTCCATTGAGCGATGGAAGAAGGTCATCGCATCGAACCGTGCCGCCTCGGGTGGCATGAACGCCCAACGGCCACTCGGCCAGGCCCTGAACGGGACGCCGGCTGCGACACCCACTGCTGCCGTCCATCAGCAGCAGGAGCAGCCACAACAACTGCCGGCACAACCACAATCACAACCGCAACCGCAACCACAGCAACATCCACACTCGCATTCAAATCCACATCCACATCCACCTCCATATCCACAACACCAACACCAACACCTACATCAACACCAACACCAACATCAATCGCACTTGCACTCCCAAGCGCCACCACGCGGAGCGCACCCAGTTTCGCGACCCTCCATGTCGCTACAACGACAGCCTACCAATACGAATGCTACCAATCAAAGTGATCACACTGCGCCGTCCACCGCTGGCCCGCCGTCCGTCCCTGCAAGCGAACGGGATGCTGACGCCGATGCCGACGCCGACGCCGATGCCGATGCCGACGCTGATGCCGATGAGGACGCAAGTGGGAACAACGCATATGGAGATGCAGACGCAGACGCCGACGCAGACGCCGACATGGATGCCGATGGTGACATGGATGCCGACGCCGACCTAGATATGGACGCCGATGTGGACGACAAGAGCCTCGTCATGATGGAAACCGAGACCAAGCCGCTCACATCACGACCCATGCAACAGCAGGCTACGCTCCAAGTACCGCGGACGCGGGGTCCCATTCAGCACCGGCCAGGCGACGCACGGTTCATGCTACAAGCAGGGACCGCGGGCGCTGATCGGAACCACGTCAGCATGAGTCGGTCCATGCCGAACATGCAGGCTGCCATGCAAGGCATGCCTTCAAACGACATGGTCATGGCTGGCGATCGGGGGGAACCCATGTATATGGATTAAAGACGGGATCGACCAAGCAGAATGTTGGGCTGTTTCCGTTTCTTCTTTTCTCTCTCGTTTCCCTTTTCTTCACACGCCTCGACATCTTGTTCCTTTTTCCTTGGATGACCTTCTCTTGGCCGAAACTGAACGGCCAATGCTCCTCGGGGATGGCTGGAAAGCCTAGCCCAGCTCCCTATATAGACACCATAAGGCTGGAGGTACTGGGTTCTAAAGACGACTCCCATGTATCACAGCCCATGACTTGTTACAACCTTTTGGATATATGCTGTGTTAATATGGACTTTTATTTTGGACGGGGTGAAAGATTCATGTAGCCCTTGGCGACTGATATATTGCCCATTGGATATTCTTCTGGTCCCCATTTCAAGCCCCTGCAACGAGGCAAGCATTTACAGTGAGGCAGTGAAGAGACTTACACGTCGGCGATACTTACACAACAGCGAGCTGCCAACTTGTATCACTTGAACCGAGCAGAGATGGCCTCCCTCCTCTCCCTTCGGACCGCCTCGCCTAAACGCCTGACAAACAAGATGACCGATGAGAATCACCCTCGAGGGGTCTAGCATCTAGCCATATACAACTCAAATCAGTGACTGTCTGAGACTCTCAATACCCGAAATCCTCCCAGACAACATCCTCCTGCTCTAGCCACTCTCGCAAGTCCTTTAGCAGAGCAGGTCCCGCGCAGAGGAAGAATTTCCGTCGCCTGGCATTCTCGCTGCCACTCGGCTGCTGCTCGGCAACGACGTCGTCTTTCTGAATCCTTCGCCGCTCAAGACCCGCAACGCCCAGCCTCTCGAGCTTCGAGACGATATCGTCCTTCCCACCTTCGGCTTCTCCTTGCGTGAAGGTCCCCGTCACGAACAGCTTCACCCGCTCGGCCAGCCCCGGTATCCGTTCCAGCGAGTCGACGACGAGACCCAGATCCGCAGCACGCAGCGTCCACAGGACGCGGAACGCCGCGGGTGCACCCTCGCCCTCGCCACCTACAGCGAGTAGGAGATCGGGCGCCTGCGCGAGGAGCGGCGTGATACCCACGCCTCCGGCCACGAAGACAGCCTCGTTCTGTCCTCCCTCAAGAGCCGGGGCTATGAGGAACCGCTCGCCGCCGCCAATGCCGCGGAGGGGAATCTCCAGCGGAAGGCCGCTGTTGAGATTCCATCTCTGGAGATGCGTCGTGGTGGGACCGCCCACCCTGGCCGTGATTTGCACCTCCTGCGGTTCTTCGCCTTGCGGCGGCGGGCGGTTCGACACGGTGAATGTCCGGATGTAGTCGTCGTTGAGGCTCTGCGGGTCGCTGTCGCACATGTGCTGATAGCCGTTGTCGAGCTCGGGGGCGAAATCGAGAGTGGCGTGTTGGCCGGCCTGCCAGCGCGGCGCGGGCTGTCCGTGGCTACCCGGGCCCGGTGCTAACGTGAAGGTGAAGCGTGTGATGCTAGGCGATAGCGGCTCGCGGCGGGAAAGGGTGAGGATGGCAGAGGTGGAGGGAGCGGAAGACACGGGGTCGACGGCGCCTTCCGAGACGAGAGCTCGGACCGGAGGGTTGTAGGGCGAGTACTCTACGGTGGATACGTTACGGAAGGGCAAGCCGCCCTTGACGAAGATGGCGGAAGAGACGATGATTTTGACGGCGAAGTTGGTGCGCGGCATGTAGGCGGTGGCGTCGGGGCCGAAGAGGAGCTCTGTCGTTCCTGTGATCTGAAGGGGAGTTTTGACTGTCAGATGAGCGTACATTTCTACCGTCCAGTGCGTTGTGGTGTCTGCGCTTTGGAGATGACTTACATAAAGAACATCAGACGTGTCAAAGTCGGGGATGACGATACCGACCATGGGGTTGATTCTGAGATTTCCGAGCGTCTGGTAATAGCGGTTTCCCGAGTCTGGGATCCAGGGGCAAAGTGTTAGATAGCTACCGACGGTCGTTCACGCGGGATGATTATATGCTCACATTCCGGGTACACCAGCTCGACGCCCTCTTGGTCATTCCGCGCGACTCTCACAAACCCCGAAGGCCCGCCGCGGTGGTTTGAATCCATCGAGTTCCCATCCGTGGTCGAGAGAAAGAACAGATCGGCCTTCCTAACGACACGCAAGGCATCGTCGCTCAGCGGCAACGTACGTTCCACGCTTCCCGGCGACGGCGTCCGCGGGACGACCTCGCGCTTGTTGAAGTACTTGGGACAGTTGCCCAAGCTCTCGTTGATCGCGAGCGCCATCTGCAGCTCGCCGCCGCTGTTCCCATCCCCGCCATCCTGGCGACGCTTCAAGTCCGTCACGGCGCCGGCGATCATGTGGCCGCCCCAGCTTGACGCGATCCCGGGTCGCGAGGTCGATGGACACGCCGGAGATCATTTTCCCCTGGCCGCCGCCGCCGCCGTCGGGCCGCACCACGGCATTCAGGTCGACGGTCGCCCCATCGTCGAGCCCCCAGAGCGCGCGGAACACGGGGTCGTGGTCGACGTCCACCTCGCCCCGCACGCCTAGGACATTGTCGGCAATGGGCCTCGCGAAACCCCTCTCGCCGGCCCAGACGGTGGTCCAGGGTCGGCCCTGGGCGTCGAGCGTGCCGATGGCTACCATGGGCGATCGTGCAACGCGGAGACCGAACGGCCCCGATAGGCCCGGGAAGGTGGGATTGTAAAGGTCCGGCACGTTGAGCTTACGTTGCACCTCCAACTCGCCATGATGCCATCCAAAACCCGCACCGCCAAGGGTCGCCATGTTGGACGCTACGAATTGGGGTGAAGGCAGATGATGATGATGGTGGTGAGTAGTTCCTATGAGCGAGGTGATGAGGGCAAAGGAAAATGATGGGTCCCTCATGTTGCCAGACGCCCCTCCTTTTTTTTCGTTATTAATATCTTTCCTACCGCAGCATCACGTATGGCTTTTTTTTTGTCCGAGGCCACTGTTATTCCCATTGAATAATACCCCGCGTTGGACTTTGATTATCATTGGGTATTCAGGGCATAACTGCACACACTGAAAACCTACTAACCGACTCCTTTCTAACTGTCAGGACGGAGTAAACTCGCACATCGGCCTGATCTGATGCCGAGACCCACCCAGGGCCGTTTTATCCCATCGTCGTGCTGATTCGTCACGTTTTCCTCGTCTCCACTTTTAACACTGTGCTTCCCGTGCCCACCCCCACGTTTGAAGTGGGGGCGTGAGCACCAGTAGCGCCAACGCCATTGCTGCTGCGTACATCGTCATTTACGTTGTACCTACTCGATTTTGTTTATAGCCAACGAACCAACGATCGTCGCGTGCTGTAAGCATTAAGGCCTGCTAACCAAAAGAAATTGCCGATTGGTGGTCAATCGCCTCGGATCAGACCTGCACGCGCCCTTCGCACCGCCTTGCTTAGACCATTGGAGGGGACCATCACGACAGAACTCAAGTTCAACGCATGGGAGGAGAATGTCAGAATTGTGTTGCGATAAGCGGTCAGACTCGAGTCAAACCGAGTCTCTACTTGTCAATTGTGTCGCGTCGCGATGGGAAGCGCAACGGATAAACGAACGAATCTAGCTCCAACGGCATCATGGCATGAAAATGCGCAGGGTGGCAAAAAAGTGCCTCCTTGCGCTAGTAGGTATGGTATCCATCGTGAATAAATTACAAACAAAAAAATTGGTATCTCCAGGGGTCATTCATCGGCGTTCTCGGGTCTTGGCTTTGGGGAAAGCAGATAGATACTGCTACTAGTAGTATCTTGGTTCCCTCTGCGACTCTAGGTCGGTATCGAACCTGTCATAACCCTGTGCCCCGAGCCCGCGAGGCTCCGACTGTTGATCTTGTGATGTTCCAGCACCATCGAAGTAGTCGGAAAAGTCGAAATAGTCGTCATCATCTTGAGGCGGCGCTGTCGGCGCCGTCGTGTTTCCTTGTGGAACATACCGGGGCCCAGGTCCCGGTCTTATTCCCGGCCCGTTCGATGATGGCGTAGGGCCGGTGGCACTCCGGGTCGGATGGTGCGGCGGATAGGCGGGGCCGGTGCCTCCGTGGGGTCCGGGACGGAGCGCCTGGGGCGTGCCTGACCGGTCCGAAAACGTCAAAGGCGCTGGACTTGCACGGTCACCGGGGTACGCTGACGAATCTACATAACCTGGCCTGCCTTGCCCAGGTGGTGCTCTGCTGTAACTGTGGAGTGCCGGCGCCGTCGAAGATCTCACCGGGGGAGGGAAAGACGGCATGGTTTCCGCAGAATAGGTGACCGGGCTCTCGGTCATGGTGTGATGAAGAGTGGTGGATGAAGAGGACGAAAATGTCGAGGCGTGATGCAGAGGGAGGCGACCGGTTTGTCGCGAATGGGATGTGTCGGAGCGCGCGGGTGGCCCGTAGTAGTCGTCCCCCCATCGCGGGGGCACTGAGCCGGCTCGTGAAGCCGGCATGTGGTATCCCATGTCGGCGCCATTGCTCACAAGCGGAGCTTCGGGAGCATAGCTGTTGGAAGACGTTGTCGCCGATGTGCCCCTCCTCGACGGCATTGGTGGTTTCCGGTCCAGCGCACCAAGCTCGATACTGCCGGGGGTCCCAGGCCGCGACGTATAAGGCGGCAAGGTCGCGTTCGTTGGCCTTCGGTCGAGCTGGGGCATCTCGGGGAGTTTGTCGGGTTCACCGACATCGGGAAGCGTCGGCAGGGTGGCCTGGCGCGATAACTTGGGCGGTTCGAAGCCATTCTTTCGCGCTTCTTCGGCTTCCGCCTTGAGTTTCTTCTGTTCTTCCCTGGCGAAAGCCTTCTCCACCTTTTCATGCACGATTTTGGTGAGGGACTTGTTGACTTTCCGTTCGCAGTAGCCCGAGAGACCTCCATCGGCCCGGGGGATCCAATGCCAGAGAAATAAGACGTAGAAGAGTACAGCGGCGAGGAGGAAGAGGGCGGAGAAGATCCAGATGACGAGGGTGAAGAGCATGCCCGACAGAATGACCATCTGCCGCTGGTCTTCCATGGCCAGCTTCCGAAGCTTGTCGAAGAAGCCGAGAATTTCCTGGCCCACATCGGAACCCCCATCACTCGAGAGCTTGACCATATAGACAGACCTCAGGGTCAGAGCGTTGATTGCCTGACGGGGCCCGGAACACAGGATGACGCGGATCCACGCTGCAAGTTTCGTTAGCGGGCGACTGGAGAGGGAGTGGCCAGGGGAGGGTTCGCGAACATTGAAAGCTAAAGTAGGTGAAGAGGGCAATGTACTCGGCGCCCTTTTTGCTCTTGGTAAGCTCGGCAAAGACGAGGAAGCGCTTGAAGCCCTGGCCTTTGCCGAAGCGGAGGCTCTCGAGACGGACGGCGATGTTGTCGAGGTAGCATTCGGCAATGTTTCCTCGCCTCATGACGCGCATGGCTCGGAGCTGTTCAAAGGCAAGGTTCACAAAGGAGGCAATAATACAGGCGGAGAAGATCCATTTCGAGATTTGGAAGTCAATGGCCGGCTGGATGGCGGAGGACCACCGGTCAAAGGCGAGTAGGTTGACGGCCGTGAAGGTATCAACACCGTAAACGGCGATGGAGACGATTAACATGAACCACAAGTAGACGTAGGCGAAAGGCGTGCCGCAACCCTTGGACTTGAAGTCGTTGAGATTCTACCAAACGCAGTTAGCCGACATGCTGTTCAGATGAGCAGGGTATTGTGAAGCCGATGGATGGGGAAAAAAGCTCACGATATAGTCCCATTTCTGCTCAGGCCGGACCTCCACTTGTTTCCGGCGATGGTTGCAACAACCCATACTGAATCATGTGCGGAGATGTCCCGACACGACCGATGGGTTAAAACGGAAGTAGATGGGGGAAAATGAAAGGAAGGAAGGGAATGGATCGCCCGACACAGTCGAGGCGAAGAAAGAACGAGTAAGAGAAGGAATGAAAATTAATAGCGACAGGACGAGGTCGTTGTGGTCGAGGCAGGCCACATTGAGATTGTCAATCGAATGAGCGACTGTCGACGGAGAGGCATTGGCGTCCGGGCCGGCCGTTAACACACACACAAGTCGTTCTTCGCCCGCGAAGTGACCGACTGTGCTGCTGTAGAATGCGCCTGCGATTCGGCTGCGCGAAAGAAGGTCGCGATCCACGTGACCCAGAGGACAGAAAGTATGTACTCGGTACAATTAAAGTAGGATATAGCAGCAGAAAAAAAAGAACCGAAGTAAGATGCCAAAATTGGAGGGTATGAAGAGCAAAAAGACTGAAAAAAGGCGGTATGGGCGGGTGGCCACAGACGGGTAACGGGGTTCTGAAACGAGACGACGCGTGTCACAGACGAGGAGGCCGCCGAAGACGGATAGGCTGGCGGTTAAGGACTGAGCGAGCGGATGCGCCAGCAGGACTCGTCTGTTCTTTTCGGTGATGATCTTTTACTCTTTCGGCTCTTGCCCCTTGGGTGTTTGATCGTCCGCAGCGGGAACGTAGCCGTGAAAGAATGCGAGCTTGCCAGCACGAACAATGGGGTTTGCGAAAACGCAGGCCACTCAATGTCGAATGTCGGAATCGTAGGGGATGAATGGCGGCCAAGATGGCGAATCAATAGAGAATGACGAGGGAGTGACGGGTGACTCCTTTTTTGCTTCGGATATGAAATGAGCGACGGCGTGGAATGAGAAGAACACGCGATGAGGCGGAATGCAGGCGATTGACGATTGAACGATTGACGAGTGACGAGTGACGATTGAACGCTGTTGAGAAATGACGAGTCTGGGGATGGATAGGATGGGGCTGGGGAAAGTGGGAATGGAATGAGAAAAAGGGCTAATTACCCGCGCCAAGCCCCAGACTCCACTTGGTCGGCGGTTCTTTCCTCGCCTGCCGTTTTAGGACGCTCGCGCCACAGCACACCTCCACAACTCCAGCCTCTTAACCGCCTGTCCTTCACGTACGTTGTACCTACGAGACATGACAGCCATTACAACGTACTGCTGTAACCTGCAACGTGGGTCGTTTTACCTTGCAGAAATGGCACTCGACCATGAAGACTACGTCCAAGGAGCGGTGGAATCGATTCTTTGACGATTGCTCGTTTCCTCGTCGAGTTATGCCAGCCAGAGTTCCCTGCCGCGGGCTACAGGTCATAGCCGCCCTGGATTGAGCTTGCCCTCGGAGGACTCCATCATTCAAGTTTGAAGAGTTCTTGCAAGGCCAATCCGCCACCTCTGAGACCGAGTTTATTGCCATGCTCAAGGAAACCATTGCAAAGCCGAGGCGCTCCACAATAGCATCGAAGACTTGCTATAGGCGACAGACCAACTCGTAGTACGCTGCTGTGGCCGAAAGGATATTCCTGTAGGTCTTGAGCCGCTGCCGATGAACCTCGACACTGTCCAGGGCTGGAACGACTTCGTAGTGCCTTGGTAATTTGTAATCGTCTAGCTTGAGTCTTAAGGTACTGTATGAGCTACTGGACTTCTAGCACCGGCCCGATTCTGCCACATGGTCTAAAATACACGCCTACCTTATCTCAGTGGCTATCCCGCGCCACTCCAGGGAGGTCTGAGCCCACTGAGATAACGCCTACCTACGTATTCGTACATAGCAGCTAGGTCTGACGGTATAAACGGCTGCCGCCCATTCTCGACGTATTTTTGACGGCGCCACCCGTTTGAAACGGATTATACACGACCCAGAGAATCCCATTGGCTGGACAGCAACTTACGGGTACGTACTCAGTACACCTGGAGGTACTTTAGAAGGAACGCAACACCAGCGCCTCTTTGGGATGGATCGCCGAGTTCTTATGCTTGACGTGCGAATGGCTGCAATAAATGCCAACCAACGAGATTTTGGTATCCATACGGGCCAGTCCAACTCGAAACAGTCGATCAGCGACTCGCGCCGAGTAACGGGTCAAGTCCACTGTCGTGCAAGTTAAAGTTGGAGAACCGTCAAACTCGGGAATGCCCACGGTATCTCACAAAGGACAACAACAAAGGACCAAGTCCGCATCCGGACGGATAAGCCTGTTAGCTATAAAAAGCCCTGGCTTATTGTCTGCATGGTTGCTTGTCGGCTTTGTTCGTGTCTGACCCGCTAAAAATACTCGGCTTGGGTGTCTGTCCACCAAACCATCATCTTGGCTGAGTATTTGGCTGAGTATTTCTGAGGAATAGTATGCATCGCCTGCTTCACGCAGGTTCATGCTCCCAAAGGCGTATACTCTTGTAGGTCTTGCGGGAGATCCTGGTTACTGGACAGTGCTCTTCTGGGTGACGTTGGTGTAATAAATGATGTGTTTACGCACACAAGTCGACGGCCGTCCCATTTCGAGACTCTGTACGAGTCTCACTCGGCCAAGAACAAAGAAGTGCCTCCCCGGACGAGACGATTCTTTGTTGTTGATTCCAGGGATGACTACTAGGACAGAGACTGCCATCGTATAGGTGCTTGATAACCACCCAGTGTCCCATCCTCCCACCTCGATATTCAGTTCCCTTACCAACTCCAACGTCTCTCGCTCGTCCCAAAAACAAAAGCCGTGTTAAGACCAAAGACCCGATACTGCAAAAATGGACCAGGAACCCCAACAGTTCCAGCTCGTCAAGAAGCTCACAGACGAGGTATGGTTGGCCACGAGAACCGACAGCGGGGAGGAATTCCTGGCGAAGAGAATCGATGATTTCGACGCGTACTTCCAGTCTCGCTTTACGGGATCCGGCAAGCGGCAGCGCCAGGCCAAGGGACTGATGGACCTCATCTACGAGCATAACATCGGGCGCAGCATCTCCCACGTCCTCAACCATGAGAACATTGTGTCGCTGGCCGGATACTTGCGCCAGAAGCCTCTCAATCCCAAGCCCTACGACACCAAGCAGGCCACGGACGACTATCTCGTGTGGGACAACTGCGATGCCGGCTTCCTCGAGCTCCTCCTGATCAACAGCCGCGGCGAAAAGGGCCGGCGCAAGTCGTACATGCCCGAATCGCTCTGCTGGCACGTCCTCACCTCGGTCATGCGCGCGCTAGCCTGGCTGCACGACGGATACCGGCCGGAGACCAACTGGGACACGGGCGAGCGCACGTGGATGAAGACCGACACGGACTGGATGCCCATCCTCCACCGCGACATCACTGCCACCAGCATCATGTTCCAGCATCCCCGCGGCGAGGAGACGTACGGCACCTGCAAGCTGGGACGGTTCGCAAAGGCGTTCGTATCGGGACAGCCGGCCGATCGGCACGACCAGGGGGCCAAGGACGGGTCTGTCCTGTACAGCTCCAGTGGCCAGGTACTCGCCCCCCATGCCAACCTACCCAAGGGGTTGAAGGCCCCGCCGGACGCCAGTGCGGCGACGATGAAGAAGTTTTGGGCCGAATATACCACCGGGAAAGCGCCTGTAAGTTTCGTAATTCATTCGTGTCCATGTCTGCCTGCTGACATGAACCTCTCTCCGTTCCAAGGACCAACGCCTCTACACAATCAGTGACGAACACTGGTCCCTCGGCGCCGTCCTATGGCGCATGATGACGGCCACGAAGCTCCCGTCGCAGGACAGCTGCGACCTCTGCGAGAACAAGTGCCGCCACGTCACGGGTTGCCTGGAACCATCACTGTGCCTCATCGCCGAGGCGGAGCAGGAAGAGGGCTGCCGATGCCTCTACGCCGGGTGCCAGCACGTTCAGACCCGGCTCGAGGCCCGCCCCGAGATACGGCCGGAGCACAGACGGAGGTGCGGCCACCTCCCAAAGTGGCGGCGGGCGGGGTGTGACTGTCCACATGGATGTCCGCGTCCGGACGTCCACATCGACGACGTGCTCGCGCAGCTCGACTACTCCAAGTTTCTCGTCTGGGCCGTGCGGAAGCTGTTCGACTATGATGGGGAGGCCTCGCGACGGGGCTCCGTGATGCTGTGCACCGAGATTGACGCTGCCTACCGACAGTGGAGGGCGCAGACGAAGGAGGGCCGGGAGTATGTTGACGTCCACGATGATGTGTGGAAGAGGTACATGGTTCTGAATGGGAAGTTGGAGGAGTAGAAGGACGCGTAGATGAGTGCGATTCAGTAGGTTATGTACGTGTTAAGTTGGGAATATGCTGCAAAGGAAAAGGTCAGGTCAGTCTCCAGGAGCCAGTCACGATACAGTATTTATACTGTATACGTACCTAGCACAGTGCCTCGGACCGTGCATGTGCCAGGACCTACCCCGCACCGGCTGGGCGTGCGCACGGACCTTACAGACCTTCTCATTTGGAGCTCCGTTACTGGTACCTTCCAAAGAGCACCGATGCTCTGGACAACCTGCTCCCTTTGTACACTTGATCGTAATCCAGTGTCCACCACTACGAAGTATCTCAACTTTCTCAATCTCCCCTTATCAACTCGAGGAATACAAAGCACTCGTACATCCGGTGGCCTTCCATTGCTAGACACACTATTTCCATGGTTTCCACCGGGAATTAGCGACGCAAAAGCTCTCTCCGCCAACTAGCTTTACGACGCGTCGGCCCATCGACCTCACGACACGACACGACGACTTGCGACTGTTGCACACCGAGAAATCTGGTTCCGTTTCCACGCTCCACGTCTTGTAATCGATCTGAAGGGACGAGACGGCATCCAACCATGTCCCTCAACACGCCCACCCCTCCGCTCCTACTCACAAAACGCCTCACGGCCTTCCTCAACGCCAACCTTTCCTCGACCCTCCACGCCGCGTTCCTCACCACGGCATCCGGAAAGCTCCTCGCCCACGCCGCGACCCCGTCCTTTTCCTCGTCCTCTCCGTCTCCCGGGTCCCCAGCACCCCCGGGGAGCGGTAATGCCGCCACCATCTCGAGCACCACAGCCTCCCCGTCCACGTCCTCCATCTCGCTCCCCGCCGGAGTCTCCCGCCCCAGCGCCGTCTCCCTCCTTCGCACCCAGGCCACTGTAGCCGCCAGCCTCTTCGCCCTGCACTCCGCCTCCTCCACGTCCATACCGGGCGCCCTCCCAGGCTCCTCCTCCGACTCCCATCCCGACCACGACGCGCTCTCCGGCACCACCGCCGCCTCGTCGACAACGACAACCACGGCCGGGAAGAAGAGAAACACCAACAAGCTACCCCTCACCATCACCGTCCAGCTCTCCAACGGCATCCTCGTCGTCCGCCGTCTGCGGTGCGGCCTGCTCTTCGTCTGCGTCGGCCCATTACCCGAACAAGGCGACGGCCCCGCCGCCTCCTCCACCCAGTCGTACCACGCCGGCAGCGCCCCGGCCGATGGCGCCAGCAGCAGCGCAGGTACCGGTACCGGCGCCAGTCTCAGCGTGCCGGGAACTGCCACCCCGCGCGGTCAACATGGCCACGCCAGTCCCGCCCACATGCCCGCCTCGCCGTCCGAGGTGGACAGCGTCATGAGCGTCGGCGCCGCCACCATCGCCAGCGTTGCTAGCGGGGGGAGCAGCGTCGCTGGAAGTGTAGGGGCCGCCGCTGTCGTGTCGATGCGGAGACACGCAGAGGACTTGGCGCGGTGGTTGGATGACAAACTGGGGACCCTCCGGGTGCCGCAGGACGGGGTCGGCGTGGAATGAAAGGCAGCTACTGGATTCTGTGCCGCTGCTGGTGTGCCATTTGTGTGTTACTTGGACAGAGGGGGCAGAGATGCCAATGGCTCAGCGCATGGCATGGGCAGGCGTTTAGGGGCGTTGGGATGATACCATAGCAGCGAATCGACCTGCACGTTGAGACAATAATTGCGAGACGGACAAGACTACTACTACAATCTGGGAGGTAAACGTAAATCAAGAAAAACGAACAAGGCTGAAAATTTCGGACGTTTAACACGAGAGGTACATCACGAACCTTACCGGAGGGGAATAATTATGCTGGCTCTACACTAACAAATAATAGGTAAGTATAAGTCTGGAATAATATGTAGTTTCATCAGTAACGCTCTGCCTAAGTATGCTTGGTGTCCGTGTAACGCCGACAATGCCAAAGGAAAAGAAAGAAAAAGAGAAAAAAAAAAAAGGCCCAATTGCTCCTCTCATGGGAGCCCAAACTCGCGCGAGATGATCCCATGGCCATTTGCACTCCCCCTTTCCCGTGTCCTTCTAGTTTCCTAAGTAATAATAATTATATTGGCGTCCATGAGCAGAGAATGGGCCACACCACAATCATTCGATGCTCATCCGCATCAAACCGTCATGGGTATCCGTCATGCCCTGGAGCCCAACCCGTCCCTTGTTGCCGCCAATGCGGCCGTTCAACGCCGCGCTACTCGCCATGGTCGAATTCCCCGGCGTCGCGCCGCCCACGCTCGTGCTTCCACTGCCGGCATCGCTCGGC
This sequence comes from Sodiomyces alcalophilus JCM 7366, assembly GCF_042370955.1. Classification (NCBI taxonomy): domain Eukaryota; kingdom Fungi; phylum Ascomycota; class Sordariomycetes; order Glomerellales; family Plectosphaerellaceae; genus Sodiomyces; species Sodiomyces alcalophilus. The sequence goes on along the minus strand of NW_027263535.1, from coordinate 2,257,847 downwards.
GCACCGCTCCCGCCGCCCCGATCCCCGCTGGTGCTGCCGGGGCGGGACCCCCAGGGCGCCACGTCCCGCTGGAGGGGACTCTGTATGATGGGAGAGTTGTGGGCGCTCATCCCCGGGCTGACGGCGCGGCGCTTGAATATGTTGGGGTCGAAATCGTCGTCGCGCCGCCGCTTATTATTGATACGGCGCGTAATCTCCGCGGCAGTCGGGAAATTTTGTGAGCCCGGTCCTTGTCCCGGCCCTCCGCCGAACCACCCCGACCCTTGCGACGGCCCCGGGGAAGGCCCGGCGACGGCGGACATGTCGCCCTTGGCCGACTCGCCGCTAGCACTGGCCATGGCGAACCCTGCCGTGGCGCCGAGCGAAGGGGAGTCCATATTCGTGTCTTCGCTCATGCCCGACGAGGACCCCAGTGGCATGGGCAGCGGCGGCGGCGGCGTGGTGCGACCGGCGCCTATGCTGCTGGATTCCGAAAAGGTGTCCCAGAACTTGGGGCCCTTTGAGTTCTTCAAGGCCTGTTGCTTGAAGCTGCCGGAGAGGCCCGACTCGGCCATCATCTCGTCCCCCGGCACGTCGTCGAGATGGTCCTGGTTGGCCAGGTTGGGGGACGAAAGGGCGGTGGGTATTATACGTGGCTCGAGGTCGACGTCGCTCTCGCGGACCTGGCGGATCACCTCGGCTTCGCGGCGGACTTCGGCTTCGATGGGGGCACATTCCTCGAGGAGTGCGTGTTTGATGCGAGCAAAGTTTTTCGTCTTGGGCTGTCGAGGAAGTTACGTCAGTACATGGGTGAAGAAGAAAAAAAAGGAAAAAAGAAGAAAAAGAAGAAGAAAAGCTCTTGGGAAGGAAACTGGCGAAGCATACCATAAGGTTACCCCGACGGGCAGCCACCTGCCGCATGATGGTATGCCTCTGTTTGAAGCCGTCATGGCCGGGTCGATCTTCGTCGCCACCGGATATGTGCAGCTGATTGGCCTGCCAGCTGATGCTCTCGCGTCGCGGGTCGGACATGTCCTTGACAATGGGCGGTGACTTGGACAGCGCAGCGGCTGCAGTGGGTGCAAAAGTCAGACCTGGAAGCCCGCGGCCTTTCTTCTTCTTGGGCTGTTTCCTCGGGCGCTGGCGCTGCTGGAAGCTGAGGAGGCTGTTTAGAGCCGGGGATCCGGGGATGCCAATGGGGCCGGTCCTCCTGGCAATCTGCGGCGTGGTGACAAAGGCGTCGTCCATATCCTCGTCCATCATGTCGTCGTCCTCGGAAGACGAAGTGTCGGAGCCGCCCATGTGGTTGGCGGCCGATCCCAGGGAGCTGGAGATGTTGGGGCGGTCGTGGTGGCCAATGACGGACCACAGCGAGTTGGACGACTGTTCGGCGTTTCCGTAGTCTTGGTTCTTGCGGGCCGGTATGTTCATGGCACGGCCGGCACCGACGGTCGGGGACGCGTCGGCCGAGTTTTGCTCGGCGAGGGTCGAATGGTGCAGGCTGGTGGCGGCGCGGGAGAAGTCGAGGCCGCGGGAGCGACGGGGCAAGATGTTTGTGGGGCTGGCATAAATATGCGAATGGTCGAGCTTCGGCGAGAGGGGTGCGGGCCTGGCGAAGACGGCGGGCGCGGGAGACTGCGATGGCGTGGCGAGATTGGGGTGTGGATGAGGAGGAGCGGGTGGTAGGGTGAAGCCTCGAGGGAGCTCGGGTCTTCTGGGTGTCACGGGCCCAGAGCCGGGGTTCCGGGTCGACGACGTGTCTCTGATGTGGTTATCGTCCTTGGACATTTTCCTCCCGGATTCGGCAAGAAACGGCGCTGGGGATGGTTTCGCCGGTGTTCCAACCCCTCCGCCTCCTCCATCTGAATAGGACCGCCCTCTGGAAAAGGACGAGGACGACGACGGGCCCGTGCCTTGGGTTGATTGCACGGTCTGGTGGTCCCTGCCCTGCGAATCGTCCACCACCGCAGCCTCGTCAAAGTACCCCGACTGGGTGGTGAACTGAAATGGTCGATCCATCTTGTGTGGTAGTCAATCGGTTCGGTCGTTCGCACAGCGGGATTTGGTAGTACGATGGATGTACTGAATGGACGCGACTTTTCACGTCATTGGTGTCGATATTGGGTGGGATGAAGAATATAGGTACACATGGCCAATGTACTCCGTATTGGAGGTGGTTGAGCGTCCAAGTTGATGAGCTCTTGATCAAGTCGGTAGGAAAATGGGAAGGCTGCTGAGGTGGTTAGGTAATTACTGGAAAAGAAGACGGTTATGGGAAATGTCGCGACATCGTCATGTCTTGCGATGCGCCACGGACGGGAAGGGGAAGGTCAGCCCCACCTCTCCGTTAGTAGGTACAGTAACTTGACATAAGTGTCCAGCCGATGTACCTACCTACGCACACCTATAACGTGGTGTAGTAAGTACATTGACTCGATAGTTTTGTCTCGTTACTGTAAGTACCTCCTCTACTCCTGGTACATGTATTCGTCGTACGTATACGTGTAAATTAAGTTTATATGGTATCCTCGATTTCCTGACGAGAATACCTAGCTATTATCTATTCTAAGGTACCTCGACCTATATGTAAATCTTGTAGCATTCCTACTCGACTGGTATATCGACTTCATTTACCCAAGGTTGGAAGACGCGTACCTATGCACAGTGTACATACACGAGAATCAACTATTACTAAGCGCCCTCGCTTCCCTCATTTCCCTCCCTGGCCGAATCTTGGACACTCAACGCTGTCCGTCCTTGCTCATGTCATTGTCGCTCGACACTCAACTGTATCCAACTCCCTGTCAATTCATCATTCCAGTCTTGCCAACTGTCCTACCGGTAACCAGAACTGTGTCAATGCTGCCGTCGTAATACTCAGTGGTCTGCGCAATAACCGCCAGGGCCCACCACGCAATTGGTGGCCAAGACCAATCATAAGCGCATGTGTCGAAAAGCCCAAGGTCGTACGAAGTAAAGAAAGTCAGCAGCCGTTGCATAGGTGATGTCACTCTCTGATAAGCTCGAGGCTACCGTTCGAAAGCCATCGACATTGGCACCTTGTCCCGTACACATGGACAGGCGACGGGTGAGGTTGGCTAGCCCCGCTAGCCTTCAACGGTATGGGTATAGTACGAGTACGATGCTGTGTTGATGCTGTGCCGTCTTCTACACTATTCCACTGGGTTGAGAACTGCGGGGCAGAGGATATCATCATCGTTCCGCACGTAATATATATGCAGCAATCACTCGACCCCGCCTATCACCACCCACCAATTTGGAGGACGTGAACTTTTTCTCTCCTCTCCGAAGACAAGCCGAACACCGATAAGACCGAGGGGCAGCATCAAACCGTATATGTACTCATTCCGTCCGTTGCAAAGAATTCGACAGATCCAAGCCCTCTTTATCACCAAACCAAACCCCGATACAGGTCCGTTGTCCCAATCTCGAGCTTTGTTTGCCCTCGGAACACGAGAACGGAACTGGAGAGAAGATCCATATCTATACTGACGATCTAAACCTGCCCTCCAGTAGCGCAATCTTATAGACGTTTCGCAACCATGGCGGCCACGACAGATACCAAGAACTACAAGCTCAATCACTCGATGTATGGCATCCAACCCGCGTATCTCATCTCGTCAACCCGACTCTGACTATCCACTCTCCAGGATTCGAGTCAAGGACCCGAAGGAGTCCGGTGCGTACTTTCGTCTTCTCCCCCGGAATGGTTTGAATTACTAACGTTTCTCTCGGACAGTCAAGTTCTACGAGCTGCTCGGCATGAAAGTGATCAAGACGATCCGCCAGCCCGAGGCCAAGTTCGACCTGTACTTCCTCGCCTACGACTCCCCCGGCGCCGTCTCGGCCGGCAAGTCCACCTTTGACCGCGAGGGCATCATCGAGCTGACCCACAACTACGGCACCGAGTCGGACCCGGACTACAAGATCAACAATGGCAACGTCGAACCCCACCGCGGCTTCGGCCACATCTGCATCTCCGTCGACAACATCCAGGCCGCCTGCTCCCGCATCGAGGCCGCAGGGTACACGTTCCAGAAGAAGCTCACCGAGGGCCGCATGCACCACATTGCCTTTGCCAAGGACCCGGACTCGTACTGGGTGGAAATCATCTCCTGGAATGATGTGGCCAAGACGGAGGGTATCACCGAGACGGACGTCTCGACGTACAGAATGGTTCGTCTAAAGGGAGGGTGAAAGAGAGAGATGCATGCCTGCTAACATGTCATTCCCCGCAGAACCACACCATGCTCCGCGTCAAGGACGCAGAAAAGTCGCTCAAGTTCTACCAGGACGTCTTGGGCATGTCTCTGGTCCGCACCAACGAGAACGCCGCCGCCGGCTTCACCCTCTACTTCCTCGCCTACCCCGGCGCCGAGGGCCTCCCTGCCCAGGAAGAGACAAGCGCGGGCGCCGAGGGCCAGAACACCGCGGATCGCGAGGGTCTGTTGGAGCTCACGTGGAACCACGGCACCGAGAAGGACGCGGACTTTAAGTACCACAACGGAAACGACCAGCCGCAAGGCTTCGGTCATATTTGTGAGTTGGAATCCCTTGGGCAGAAAAGTTCCAACGAGTTGGAAGCTGACAACAAAAACTAGGCGTCTCCGTCGACGACTTGGACGCGGCTTGCCAGCGGTTCGAAGACCTGAAAGTAAACTGGAAGAAGAGGTTGACGGACGGACGCATGAAGAACGTGGCATTCATCTTGGACCCCGACAATTACTGGATCGAGATTGTGCAGAACGAGAGGTTCAGCGGAAAGGAAAACTTTTAGAGGGCCAGGCTGGATGGAGTACGGAGTCGACTGGGTTGTATGAGTGTACGGCTGTGATGCGAATAACGGGGCGTTCAGGTGGATGGAAAAAAGGGAAGGGGGGGGGGGGGGGGAATGGGGATGGTCTGACGGAAACGGGGAAAAGGGGGGTCATGTTCGTGTACATGAGATACATGAGATTGTACAGTCATCCACATGTACTTCTCACCTGGCATGTTGACCGTGGTGACTTGCGAGACGTCGAATTGGAAATCCCCCCTGCACTCCATCTCATCGTCATCACCTCGGCGCTGCAACACGTCCCACGGTTCCGGTCCAGTAGAAAGTGCGGGGAAGACGAGCAGAAGCAGGGTGGTGGCAGCGCATTGCATTGATCCCGTCGTGCCTATGTATATCCCTGGCTATCTTGCAAGTTGCACCCTACCCTGACGCCGTCTCACCCACAACTCCTACGTCGCTACCAACATTGTTCCCTTATAGGTCGATGGCGTGCAGACATTCCATACCCCACGGTGCATCCGCCACTGAGTCTTCTCGATGAGTAAATGCTATTAGTAGCTACTGGCAGCTGGGCGGTCTCGTCTTGCCTGCTCTTTCTCCATTGTCTCTCTATCCGAGCGACGCGACGGAGCTCTCCCCCTGCCGTCTTTTAACGTACATCCGCCCCCCCTTGACGGTCACTTCACTCGAGGACAGACACATCTTGGAGGGAGGAGAGGGGGCGAAGGCCATGCATTGCGTCTCGACTTGGTTGCGCTCCTGCATCCTTGAGCGTCCAATTCGGGCCTTTGGTGGCATCAAGGTTGGCCGGTCGAATTCCCCTCGTCTCTTAGCAAAGAGATTGTCTGCCCTGTAGGAACTATAAGAACTGACGGTGGGTTCGTGTTGGGCCGTTCTGTCTCGGAGCTTCCTTTCCTCTTCAATTCTTCCTCGCAGAATCAAGCAAGGAAAAGCAGGAAAAGCATCACCTCACTTACCTACAAACCCTTTTACAACAAACCTAACACGCAAAGAATAGCAGTGGTTCGCCTTCTTTCATCACGCAATGGCGCCATCAGCAATCACATCCGCGATATCGTCGGTGTCCTCGCTCGCATCTTCCGGTAGGCCCCGCGTTCTCGTTCCCGAGAAAGTCTCCCCCGACGGCCTCGCCCTCCTCAACGACAAGTACGACGTGGACATCCGGCTTGGCTTGACACCGGATGAGTTGATCGCCGAGATCCCCCGCTACCATGCCTTGATCGTCCGATCCGAGACCAAGGTCACCGCCGGCGTGCTGGCGGCCGGCAAAAAGCTGAGGGTCGTCGCCCGAGCCGGGGTCGGCGTGGATAACATCGACGTCGACGCCGCCACAGCCCAGGGCATCATCGTCGTCAACTCGCCGGCCGGAAACATAGTTGCCGCGGCAGAACAGACCATCGCCCTGCTGCTTGCCACGGCGCGCAACGTGGGGCGGGCCGACGCGAGCATGAAGGACGGCAAGTGGGAGCGCGGGAAGCTCGTCGGCGTCGAGGTCCGGAAGAAGACGCTGGGTATCATCGGCCTTGGTAAGGTCGGGATGAAGGTCGCCCGAATGGCCATCGGACTCGGCATGAAGGTCAAGGCTGTCGATCCCTATGCCAGCAAGGACATTGCCGAGCAAGCGCAGGTCGAGCTCGTATCCGACCTAGGCGTGCTGTTGCCCGTGGTGGATTTCCTGACCATCCACACGCCACTGATGGCGACCACACTGGGACTCATCAAGGAGGCCGAGCTGCAAAAGATGAAGAAGACGGCCCGAGTTCTCAACGTGGCACGGGGAGGCGTATACGACGAAGGGGCACTGATCAAGGGCCTCGACGAAGGATGGATCGCGGGCGCCGGTATCGACGTCTTCACCTCGGAACCGCCCGCCGCCGACTCGACAGCCTCGCGACTTGCGAGGCATCCCAAGGTAGTAGCGACGCCGCACCTGGGCGCCTCCACCGTCGAGGCCCAGGAGAACGTCTCGTTGGACGTGTGTAGGCAGGTAGCCGAGATCCTACGAGGGGGCCTTCCGTCGGCGGCCGTCAACGCGCCCCTGATCCTCCCGGAGGAGTACCGCAAGCTCCAGCCGTTTGTGCAGCTGGTGGAAAAGATGGGCGGGCTCTATACGCAGCACTTTGTGCGCAGCCAGGGCGGCATGGTGGGAGGCCGCAAGTTCGAACTGATCTACCAGGGCGAGCTGTCGGGCCTGTCCAACACGCGGCCCCTGCTGGCGGCGCTGGTCAAGGGGCTCGTGTCGTCCATCAGCGACTCGGGCGGCCGCGACGTGAACATTGTCAACGCGGGGCTGATCGCCAAGGAGAAGGGGATCGTCATCAGCGAGACGCACAGCGGCGAGACGGGGAATGGCATCTACGCCAACTTGGTCAAGCTGCGGTCGTACGACGGGGACGGCGGCGGCGGCCACGGACCGGAGCAGTGCATCGCGGGTTACGTGTCGGGACGGAACGCGTACATCTCCAAGCTGGGGCGATTCCGCGCCACGTTCAGGCCCGAGGGGACGCTGCTGGTGCTGCACAACTATGACGAGCCGGGGAAGATTGGCGGCGTGGGCATGGTGCTTGGCCGGCACGGGATCAATATCCGGTTCATGCAGGTCGCGAGCCTCGACGACGCCGATGTGGGGGAGGAGAGGGCCAAGGGGGTTCTGGGTCAGCGGGCTACGAATGCGGGGGGTGAGTCGAACGGGAAGGAGGACAAGGAGGCGTTGATGATTCTCGGCGTCGACGATGTGATGAGCGAGGAGGTGATGGAGGAACTGAAAAAGGACGAGGGAATTCTCGATGTCAGTTTGGTGAGGTTGTAATCAGCTCGTGGGCCGACTACTTTGTACAAAGATAGCTTGGGTGAGACATTTTCCCCTTGTCTCAAGAAGGCCTGAGGTTTTTCGTTGGCATGATAATGACAATACCTATGCCTATTTTCGTTGTCTTCTATTTCGATGACTGGTGATTCTGAAAGCTGTGTATAATCATGCGTGGATGTGGATAATTTAATGCGTTTCTGTAAGTATCATCTCGCTCAAGTGACGACTGAATTTAAAAGGGCCAAGTGACGATGTCCGTGATGATGGATATTTGGTGGGCAAAGAAATTGGAGGCAGGCTTGACTCGGTCTGCCCTGCGTCACGTTTTACAAGTTGCGCTCCAGACCAGTCCACGCCCCACCTGTACCACATTCGAGGTATGTACATTCTAAGCAAAAGTTCCGAGCCACTCTTAACGATCCACCACTTCGCTTACACGCATTGCCGGTTAGCATACATCGTAACTTTTGTGGGTTACAGTACTACGCTGTACGTACCCTGAAACTCTGATGACTACGGCCAATCAACAACCGCAGTAGGGCCACATCCAGACCAAAAGTGGTTCTGATTGGACGCCGGCATGTACGTATGTACATGTATGTACGAATTACGCACAGATGCATGTGCGCATGTATGTACATGCGTACGGTACCTTCGTAAGGTCCCAGTTCCGTTCCATCACTTCCGACGTCCATGCGTCGTCCCGATCACAACCCTTCGACCTTTGCCCCTCCCCCAAACAAACCAACTTTCTTCACTGGATCCCCGTTGGCATCACCCTTCCTCTTGAATTGTTACGGGTTTGCTCGCCGTTTGTAGCATCGACGACTGTTTATTTCGAAATCGAGGCGCAACTTCGCCACCAGGCCCCCCAAGTCGTGTCCTTTCTCGTCCTGGCCATTCAATCACGTCACTTGGTCCAATTCGATCTTGATCGTCTTCCATCGCGTGACGACATACGGCTAGTGATCATGCCGTGCTGAGTCTCTCGCACCCACCATCGACTCGCGATACCGACGAACCAGTTCTACCACCACCACCTTTACTTTACATCCCTTCGTCCGCCCATCGAATCGAGCACATAGGGAACAATGGCTGCGAGATACGTGCCGCGGCGCGGAAACTCAGCGGGTGCCTTTGGCATCGTGCGATCCGGCGTCCTCGGCTTGGGTCGTGCCCTGACCCTGGGACTCTCCTCCGCCGTCGCCGCTCCGTTGTCTGCAAAGAGCCCCTACGATGAGGAGACCGAGGCCGAGCGCTGGGTCTTGTTCGTATTAGCAATGGCTCTTGTAATTTCCGGTGGAGCCTTTGCCGGCCTGACAATCGCGTATGTCGCTGCATTCTCTGGGGCCCCTCATCACGAAATTCATCTTGCTAACCTACTATAAAGCTTCATGGGCCAAGACAGCATGTACCTCCAGGTCGTTTCCGGGGATCCGAGCGAACGGCAGTGTAACAACGCGAGACGTGTACGCAAGTTGCTTAGCCGGGGAAAACATTGGGTTCTTGTCACTCTGCTCCTGGCCAATGTCGTTGTCAACGAATCTCTGCCTGTTGTGCTGGACCGATGCTTGGGAGGCGGCGTTGAGGCTATTATAGGCAGTACCGTCTTGATTGGTACGTTTGGCTGCTTCCCTCCCCTTTTCCGCTCCATTCTGGTCTAATTGTAGCCTGCAGTCATCTTTGGTGAAGTCGTGCCCCAGTCCATCTGCGTCCGCTATGGCCTGCAGATCGGAGGCTTCATGGCCAAACCAGTCCTGGTTATGATGTGGCTGTTGGCCCCCATCGCGTGGCCCATCGCCAAGCTCCTCGATTGGGCTCTCGGTACGGATCACGGCACCGTCTACAAGAAGAGCGGCCTGAAGACCCTGGTTACCCTACACAAATCGCTAGGCGCCGTGAGTGAGCGGCTCAACCAAGACGAGGTCACCATCATTAGTGCCGTGCTCGACCTGAAGGAAAAGCCCGTGTATAGCGTCATGACGCCCATGGAGGATGTGTTTGTTATGGCCGAAGACACAGTGCTCGACGAGAAGACCATGGACAAGATCCTCTCCGCTGGGTATTCCAGGATTCCCATTCACGCCCCTGGAAAGCCGAGAGACTTTGTCGGCATGCTCCTGGTCAAGATACTCATCACCTACGATCCCGAGGACGCCTGCCAGGTCAAGGATTTCCCCCTAGCGACCCTCCCAGAAACTCGCCCGGAGACGAGCTGCCTGGACATTGTCAACTTTTTCCAGGAAGGCAAGTCGCACATGGTTCTCGTCTCGGAGCATCCCGGAGAGGACTACGGTGCTCTCGGGGTTGTCACGCTGGAGGATGTTATTGAGGAGCTAATTGGGGAGTAAGTTTTTGACCTTTTTTCTTTTTTTTTTTTTGAAAAAAAAAAAGAAAAAAGAAAACTTTACTTTCTTGCCGCGTCCTATCGCAAACCAAAGCTAATCATCTTCAGGGAAATCATTGACGAGTCGGACGTGTATATCGATGTGCACAAGGCAATTCGCAGATTAACCCCCGCTCCCAAGGCCCGGGCTCACCATGATGGCCTGGTTGGCGGTGCGAACCAAAACGGTAAACTCATCGATGTGGACGAGGTTGCGGATCCCCCCTCCAACTCCGAATCCCTCAGCGCTCCGCAAGACGGGGCAGTGGTTATACCTAGCAGCCCCGGCCAGACAGCCACCTTCCTCATGCGGAGGAGCTCAGCCGGGCCGGATGGCCGTATGCAAGAATCCATGGTCCCCGTCAAAGCCAACCTGGAGGAAATCAAGAGCCAGCTGAGGCATCTCGGTCCCTCGAACCGCAACACGAACCCCCGGGATACCCGGTCGACTACGGTCAAGATCAAATCGATACCAGGCTTGACTCCGACCCCTATGATGAGCCCGTCGGGCCTTCGGCCAGTGTCCCTGGCGACCGATCGATTCGACTCCAGCCTGGACGTCATCCAGAGGGAAGACGAAAGCACGCCGCTCATGCAGCCCACCATCTCTGGAAGGGGCGGCGCGCAAGCCGTGCGCAGGAGCTACGGCGGCGCCGGTATGAGCGACGCACAGACGAGACTCGCGGCCCAGACGGTGGGCGACGTGGCATCCCCCGCCAGTGTTTCCGAACTGCAGATGCCCACAATAGATAACGAGAATAGTGGCACCTCCAACCCTGCCTCTGCCTCCACCGGTAAAGAACAGGGTCCCGCCAGTGGCGGGGCCAGCACCGCCAGCGTAGCCAGCGAAGGGTCCCCGACGCGCAAGCACCACATTGTCCGCAGCGGGAGCATCAGCGAGAACGTGGTGGAGACGAGCACGGGGGTGCGCAAGATCATCATCCAGGCGTCCAGCGCCGAGGTGGATGACCTGCCCGGCGGGGTGGGATCCAGCAGTCATAGGTATGGGCGGGAAGAGCTGCAGGTGGCGGTAGAGGAGGCATCGGGAGAAGACGGGGAGAGCGCGGGCGAGGTGACGTCGCCGGGTGGGCCGTCGGCGTCGACGGCTTCGGCATCGAATACGGGGGGGAATGAGACGAGGGGTGACGGCAAGAAGAAGAACAAGAAGAAGAAGAAGAAGGGCAAGTCCTAGCTGGGCTATTTGCAATTGGAATTCAGCACGACGTTCTGATGGAGTGTAGGATCATGAGGGGGCGAATGCTATGGTGAAATGTGAGCGTGCGTACTTCGGCGCACTGCCTGTATTATGATGGTATAAATTCAAAGCATGATGATTTAGCATTCCTTATGCTACCTTGGATTGACTGCTTTTTGTATTTTTTATATACATCTTGGGCTTTTTATTTGTTTTTTATTTGTTTTTGTTTTCCTCCACACCTTCCAACGCTACTATGGAGACGAGACGCCAGAAGACGGTCACTTGATTTGATCCAACTGTAGGAGGTTTCTTTCCCTTCCGCTTTCCCTCCGCTTCGCCTTCTTTCCCTCCGCTTCGCCTAATCATACCAAATGGCATTCATTCCGAACCCAGGCTCGGGAATCCTCAACCGTGCGACGCGCGCAAGAAACTCGTCCTGCCAGCGGTAGACCTCGATCCAGCCCTCCTGGTCGTCGGTGATGGCGATCCACTCGTCGCTCCAGTCGCAGGGGGCCACGGCGTTGCTGTGGCCGCCGCTGGTCGGGGTGGGGTTCAGGCAAATCTGCTCCTCAATGTCGCCGTTGTCGGCCAGGCGGAAGGCGGCGATGTAGCCGGTCAGGTCGAAGCTGTTGGCGCGGCTGGTGGCGAAGAGGTAGCGGCCCGAGTGGGACAGCTCGCAGACGTCGGAGCGGTACATGGTCCAGCGGTCGGGGATGCCGGGGGGGATGAGCGGGTAGGAGCGGTGGGTGTAGACGGGCAGCTTGGAGGCCGGGTCGATGAGGTAGAGGCACAGGCGGTTGCCGGCCTCCATGAGGGCGTAGAGGTAGTTCCCCGAGGGGTGCATGGCGACCCAGCGGGGGTGGTCGCGGGGGTCCGGGGCGTCGACGGAGCCGACGAGCTCGAGGGCGCCGGTGGTGGGGTCCTTGCGGTGGGTCCAGAGCTTGTTGGCGCGGAGGTCGGCCGAGTAGAGGTAGGTCTCGGTCGGGTCGAAGGCGGAGCCGTGGATGCCCGAGTGGGGGTCGAGGGGGAAGTGGTGGACGGGCTCGGGGGCGAGGGCGCCGGACGGGGTGACGGGGAAGACGGTGCCGGCGCCGGCGTGGTGATAGAAGGGGTTCGCGTAGACGGCGTAGGGGGGCTGGCGGGCGGCGAGGAGGAAGATGGCGCGCGTGTTGGTTTCGGAGGAGGATGCTTGGGCTAGGTCATTGTTAGGTTGGTCAACTCGGCGGGGCATTTGGGCAGACGTACGATCGTGGGTCATGGGGTGAGATGCTTCGTGGACAATCTCGGTTGGGCTCTTGACGGCGTAGCTAGACCATTTCTTCATGGCGGCGCCATAGATGTTCTTCTTGGCATGCTGTGAGTGTGTTAGCAGTCGATCGGGTGCAAGGGTCGGGGACGGAAGAGAAGAAGAAAAAGATGCAAGGTGCAAGGTGCTTACGTCAAAGGTCATCCAAGAGATGGGCTCGTCGTGTGGAATCTCGGTCCGCTTGACGAGGGTGAGAGTAAGCTTCTCATCGTCAAAGGCGACGGTGAAGATGGCCCCTGGAGGCGTCCAGGTGCCAATCATGAGGTGGTGGATGGTCATGTTGGCGTTTGACCAAGTGAAGGGTCGCGAAAATGTCAGCGATGGACGATTCGATGGACGATTCGATAGACGATTGTGCCGAAGAAGTCTCTTGGACAGGTAGAGTAAGGACATGCGCCGTCAGATCCGAAAACGTCCAAGTCTGATAGTGTCACGAGGGGATCGAGATGGAGAGGAGAGAAAGTGAAGAGTTGGAAGTACGGGGTACCAAGTACCTAGCTACATTACATGTAGCTTACTTTGTACTATAATCCCCGATGGCAGTTAGCGGACTCGCCGCCACCGGCAAAGCAGTAGGGTATGGTTCGAGTGTCCATCACCATGCATGCGGAGGGGGTCGATTGACTTGAGTCCAGATCTAGTTCCCATGGGGGAGGGGAAAGACGACGGCATTGGGGTCGGGAGGGTGTGGGGGGGAGAAAAGGCAAGGAAGTACCATGTACCTTGGAGCTGTGACTGATGGATATAGACGACAGGTGATTGGTCGGATGGGATGAGAAATGACGTCTGCGGGCCGGATTTTGCCCCGACAATTTTCCAGAAGACTGCGACAAGCCGCAACGTACCCCGCCAAGTGGGGGTCGTCCCAAGTCGAGGAACCTGAAAACGTAGGAGGGGCTTTCGGGAATTACGGCGGCAGATGTATAGGGATGTTACTTTTGTCGTACCCAAGGTATCTTGACACTTTTCTTCCCTTATTTCCATCGGCTACCCACCCGGCATGAAGAGGATATTTTGAAATCTGTTTTTTGCAGTATCTGATCAATTGAACCAGCTGATCATGGGACGATACCACACGATATCATGGTGCCGACAAACTTTTAGACCTTCCCCACGCGGGTTCTTTCGATCCGGGGGTGATTCTTCGGTGTGGTTCCACAGACTGCAAGGTACCATACCTTGGAGATACAAGACAAACCGACGGCATATTGACAGTTGTGTTTTACAGGTTTATAGTACCAATTCATGCAAGCTATTCTAGTGTAGATGCTGTGGGAGAGCCATAGGACGCCATGAGAAAATGTCGTGGGCGATCGCCAAATACAAATCTTTGACTGGTCGGTGTCCTTCAATACACCGTCATCCGGGACTCCCGATGTTGATGATATCAAATTGACGCTACAAAGTACATGAATCTAGTGTACTCAGTAGGTAGTCTATGGTGAGAGCCGTCCACGAGAGCCGTGTCGGAGTTCCGATATGCCGTAGAAATGTGGGTCCGTAGCGTTATGCGGGGTACACGTATTTTCTCCCACTCTCTCTTCCCAGAGGCTACTCCGTACTGAGTACAACGCCACAGAGCGGCCTTGCCCTTCGGCATCGGGGTCCCCCAGTCGGCGTCTCCATCCCAAATGACGGGAGCAGTTCATGGAGGGATTTGACACTAGCAGTGGACCAGAGGCCAGCTGATGTCCATCCCATGTGCATTTCCCTCTGTACTTAAGGATGTTCATGTCCTCCGCCTCCGCATCTCCAGACTTTTCATCTTATCACGCTCACCTCCTTTACCCTCCCAGTCGAGATTCGAACTTCAACTCTCAAAAGAAAAAAGAAAAAAAGAAATACAACTCTTTTCTTTTTCGTCACAGCCCTCATCACCATGGCTCCCTCAACCAACGGTCAGAACGGCAGCAGCCAGCCCAGCAGGGCGCATCGGTTCGACCCCAACTTCACCCAGCATGTCATCGATACCATGGGCCCCAAGACGACGCCCCGGAACCGACAGCTCTTCACCGCGCTCTTCAGGCACCTGCACGACTTTGCCCGGGAAGTCGAGCTTACCATGGACGAGTGGATGACGGCCGTCCACTACGTCAATTCCATCGGTCAAATCTCCACGCCGCAGCGGAATGAGGCCCACCGTGTCTCTGACATTCTCGGTCTCGAGTCGTAGGTCCCTTTCTTTCCCTTCTTTCTTCTCCCTTTATTCCCTTACTAACCCTCCAGACTCGTCGACGAAATCGCCAACAAAATCGTGGCCGACGGCGACCTCGACCCCACGTCCTCCTCCATCCTCGGCCCCTTCTGGTCCCCCAACGCGCCCTTCCGCGAGCTCGGCAGCTCCATCATCCAGAACCCCTGCGAGGGCGGCCGCGTCTGCAAAATGTACGGCACCATCACCGACCTGACCACCGGCAAGGGCATCCCCGGCGCCGTCTTCGACATCTGGCAGGCCTCCGCCAACGGCAAGTACGACTTCCAGGACCCGGACAACCAGACCCCCAACAACCTCCGCGGCAAGTTCCGCGCCGACGACCAGGGCCGCTACTACTTTTACTGCTACCACCCCACCGCCTACAGCCTGCCCACCGACGGCCCGGCCTACCAGCTCCTCCAGGCCATGGACCGCCACCCCATGCGTCCTGCCCACATCCACGTCATGGTGAGTCCCGTTGGTGTAGAGAGACAAAAAAAAAATCCAGTGCTGACACTTTCCCTCCAGGTCTCCCACCCCGACTACAAGGGCGTCACCACGCAGCTCTACCCCAAGGATGACCCCTGGCTGGAGACCGACACCGTCTTCGCCGTCAAGGACGACCTGCTCTGCGACTTCAAGCCCCTCAAGGGCGACCCCAAGGCCGAGCTGCAGCTCGAGTACAACGTCGTCATTGCGCCCAAGAACTACAAGGGCATCTATGCCAATGCGGCCAAGCAGAAGCTGTAAATTGGACCATTGTTCTTTTCCTTGTTCTATTTTTCTTGTATTTCCCTCGTTTTAAACCAGGGGAGAGGATTTGATGCGTCACGTGATACCTGTACCGTCTCCATTTACCTGTATATATTTTGATTAGAGCGTTTTATAACAGTGCTGGGAAAATTTCATCTTTACTATAACACATACGTTTCTCTGATGAATGCGAAGTCACCATTCCAATTGGGCCCACAGGACTGTCGAGGTCTTCTCTTATAATGGAGATAAAAATGAAGGGTTTAGAGGGTACTTGGTGAGACAGGACGGTTGTCTGCGTGGGGGTCGTAAGGGAAGAATCACATGAAAATCGACTGTCCAGAGTATCATCCGCGCCTTGAACCACCTGCCCCTTTGGTCATAAGAGCGGTCAACCAGTTTGTTCATCTGTCCGTCTAAACAACACGAACAGACAAGTTCTGAGCTCATGGGTCCCAGAGTGCTCGAGGGATTGACGGCAGGCGGTTTCGTCGGACATTCACCAAGTTTTCTTCTTCTTTATTCCTGTCCAAGGAAAAGCAGAAACATTTCAACCTTCGATCCGTGCCGATCCAGGAATTGAGCGAGATCCTGAAGAGCAGACCATCCTGTCCGACGCTCTTAGACCTTTCCCGATTCGGCGCGTGGAAGAAACGTGCCACCCACCGCGACATCTGACAGGACAGTCGATAAGAAACCCCTGGCCCGCTTCCTCCCAAAGGGACGGGTATCGGCGCCTGCATAGGCATGGCATGCAGGTGGGTGGGAGCTCTCTGCAGTGATCCATCCTCACCAGGCCCCTGATTGATTAATCGTGCCGACCCTACAAATATCGTGTCCTGCCCGTTCCAGCTGTAATGGGTGACGACAAGCCCTTGTTCGTCAATCTCGCGAGGGTTTCCCTGGACCTCAATTGGCTCCTATAGACTCCTAAATCGACTGTCAGATCAACGCCGCCCCAAGATGAAGATCCCCGTCGCTCTTCTATCGGCCATCGGGCTTGCCTCAGCTACCACCATTGCCGAGATCAACGGCAACCGCTTCCTATCCCCCTTCGAGGGCCAGAATGTCACCGCAGTCGAGGGTCTCGTCCTTGCCAAGGGGCCCAACGGCCTCTGGATCCGCTCCACCCAGCCCGACGACGATGATTTGACCTCCGAGGCCGTCTACGTCTTTGATCGCAACGTCGGTAACGGCCTTGCCGTGGGCGATGTCATCCAGCTCGATGGCACCATCCTTGAATACAGGTGCGACGGACCTTAGACCCGGGGCTCGTACATCCAGACTGACACGAAGATACTCCAAAGGTCCACCGACACTCACATGTTCCTGACCGAAATCACAAGCCCTCGCAATGTCCAAGTCGTCGCCCGTCACAACCCGGTTGTCGCCTATGTCGTCGGCGAGGACACCCCGAACCCCCCGACCCAGCAATTCAGCGGCCTGGACCACGGCGACGTGTTCGCCGTCCCCAACGACGTAGCTAGGCTCTCCGACGTGAATCCCGTCCTCGATCCGTCCCAGTATGCCATGGATTTCTGGGAGGCCCTCTCCGGCGAGCTCGTCACCATCAAGAGTCCTGTTGGTGTGACCCGTCCCAACCAGTTCGGTGACACCTGGGTACTCGGCACCTGGCCTGCAACCGGCCGTAATGAGCACGGCGGTCTCACCATGACCGACAAGGGTGAGTCGTTTCCTACCACCCCATAGTCTCAGGGGTTCGTTTTGCTGACCAAGGGTGAAAACCAACCAAAAGATGGTAACCCCGAGGCCATCGTCATCGGCACCCCGCTAGACGGCACCCGCAACCCCGAGTCCAAAATGGGAGACCGATTCGCCGACATTACCGGCATTGTGACCTACGCCTTCGGCTTCTACCGCATCCTACCCCTGACCGCCGTCGAAATCGAGGCCCCTGCCTCCAGCGACGCGGATCCCACCACCCTGGAAAGCCGCGGCGACTGCCGAGCCGTCACCGTCGGCTCCTACAACGTCGAGAACCTCTGGACCGAATCCGACCACCTACCCGACATTGCCGCCAACATTGTCCGCTACATGAACACCCCCGACCTGATTTTCGTCCAGGAGGTCCAGGACAACAACGGCCCGACCGACGACCACGTCGTCAGCGCCAACCTCACCCTCGCCACCCTCGCCGCCTCCATCGAGGAACAGAGCGGCGGCGTCCTCTACGACTTTGTCGAGGTCGAGCCCGTCCGTAACCAGGATGGCGGCCAGCCCGGCGGCAACATCCGCAACGCCTACCTCTACCGCCCCGACGTCATCGAGCTGTACCAGCCCAACCAGGGCAGCAGCACCGACGAGGCCGTCGTCGTCGACGGTCCCGCCCTCAGCTTCAACCCGGGCCGAATCGATGTCGGGAATCCCGCCTGGGACGCCAGCCGCAAGCCCCTCGTCGCTGCCTGGCGCGCCGTTCGCGGGCCCAGGAACAAGCCCTTCTTCACCGTCAATGTGCATAATGGCTCCAAGGGCGGTTCGTCCACTTTGCACGGCGACCCTCGCCCTCCCGTCAACAACGGCGTCGAGAAGCGCACTGAACAGGTCGAGAGCATCGGGGTGCGTTTGACTTTTTCCCCTTCCCCATCCCTTGCCCTTGCTTTGAACTCCTTGTGTGCCATTCACTGGTAGAATGCCACAATGCTGACAAGTCCTTCGTGTGGTGACAGAATTTCATTGAATCGATCCTCGCTCAAGATCCCAAGGCCCGCATCATTGCCGCCGGCGACTTCAACGAGTTTGACTTTGTTCAGCCCCAGGTCCTCCTCCGGGAAAAATACAACATGACCCATCTCAGCACCCACAGCCTGCCCGAGACGGAGCGCTACAGCTACGTTTTCGACATGAACTCGCAGCAGCTCGACCACATCTACGTCAGTCCCGCTCTGGTGAATGAGCAGGCCAAGATTGAACATATCCACTTGGCTGCCTGGCTGTCTTATCCTGACCTCGTCAGCGACCATGATCCCTTGGTCGCCGTGCTCAACGTGTGCGGTTGCTAGGGGGACGCGTTGGTATATGTAGTGTAAGTGAATGTAGCGGATGCAATATGACTGGTTATTGTTGCCGTGAATTGGATGATGGGTGTAGATATCGCCGTTCATGAGACACTGAAATCAATCGCGCGTCAGGCCTCGTCTTCGTCTTCGTCTTCGTCTTCATCCTGGTCAACGTTTCCCTCTCCTCCCGCAAACTCATTTTCACTCTCGGAAGAATCAGGCAGGGTCACACGATTCAAAAAGGTAACCTAGTATCGAACACGTTAGTCGTCTTGTGTCTAGAGTGTCCGTATAGTCCCCCTTGCATAGGATAGTATCGGACATGTGAGACGCCGGAATCCGATAAGGGTGACCCGAATCGAACACCAAAACGAATAAAACTCACAAATGGGACCAAGGCTTGAATAATTTCAGCCAACCTGTCCTGTGCGTCGTCCCTAGTAAAGATGTCGTCGTCAACAGGGACGCCGACCGTATAGCTCCGCAGCTTGAGGAGTTCAATATCCTCATGAGATGCGAGGTAGCCCTGTCAGATAATTCACGTCAGTCTCGGCGCACATAAGCAAATAAGAACGGAAAGCGAAAAGACGGCAAAGCAAAGACAATATTAAACCATAGACAGACCTTGGGCCTCGTCTTGAGCGCACTGAACTGGTTCGCCTCCACAAACGCTTTAACGGCAGCCTCCCGTTCGTCGCGACGCCTTTGGACCTCGGGATCCGCAGCCCAAAAACCTCCCAACCAACCAACTCTGACGCGTCTCCTCCTGCCGGCACTCGAACCGGCCACGCCTGGCTCTTGCTTCTGCTCCTGCTCCTGCATCTTCCTCAACTCTATCCTCTCCGCGAGGAACGTCCGCTTGAACCGCTCTTCGTTGAGTATCTGCCGCCACTGTTCTGGCCACTCATCAATGTGCCAACGGATATCCTGCACTTGCTTGGCCGGCGGGCGCCATAGCCCGCCGCCCCACAAAGCAGTTCCCGCCCGGCTCGACGTGGACGTAGTAACACGCGTACGGGCCCTTGCGCCCTGTGCGGGACCACGCCGCCGAGAAGTGTGGCTGTGGATGATTCAGCGTCAGAATAGAATAGACCAACCCAGATGTGACGGTACAGTTTTGGGGTTCGCATGCATCCACACACCTTGTACGGAGTCGGGTCCTTGGTAAAGCGGATATCGCGATGAACACGGAAAATAAAGTCCTTGGGCGGCAGAGGGGGTATGGTATCGTCCGCCTCGATGATCTTGGCCGTGAAAGTCTCGACGAACGACTCCCAGTCCTTCAAGGCGCGCCGGTACTCGCCATCGTTACCTAGCAGCCGCGATTTGGTTCACCTCGTTAGTCAAAATAGACCAGAGCGTTGTTTTTAAACATCTGGGAGACGCTCAAAGGGACGGTGTTGGATGGATTCACTCTTCAGCCAAGCCCTCCTGTTATTCGCCTGCAAATCCCGGAGGAACAAAAGGGTGTTTTTATGCAGTTTCTCGGCTTCGTACTCGACGCCGTCCAGCCCGCGGAGTTTCTTCAGTGGCAACACGACCACGCGCGGCGGTGCGTCCGAGTCCTCGTCGTCGTCTTCTTCGCCATGGTGATCGTCGTCTGCTCCCTCGACCTTATCCTCCACTACCTCGTCGTCCTCCGCATCGGCGCCAGACTTATGGTCATATTCGTCATCCTCATGCTTGCCCAGATCGTCGCCATCTTCAAAGTACGCGCTTTTCTTGGTGCTGGAAATGCGCCCCGAACGACGCGGGGGTCTCTCATGAATAGCCGAAGATGCCGCGCGCTTCCGTGGCATTTTGGCGTCTTGTTTTAATAGTGAAATGCCGTCAGTGCTTTATCGTGGATGATTACTCGAGACTCAAAGGGAACCCGTGGTTGCATCACGATCCATTGCGTGTCATTGCGCCAAAAGCGGGCAGAATACACGCGTAGTCACGTGACACATACCGGTACTTCATGACTAATCACACATACTTCGTATGCCATCCCATCCACTAATGTCCGGATAGTAGACTCCCAATACACCAATACACCCGCTAGAACTTCTCCCCCTAATCACATCTCTTCCATCTTAACACATTGTATCTCAGTAGAGGAAAGCCTTTTCCGTATTGAATTGGGTATCTTTTAAGACAGTAACAACTTGCAGAGAGCAATCCATTGATGACTCTGGAAAACAAACCCAAGACACCCAACAAGAGCATTCACTGAAAATCAGCACCGCCCAATTTTGATTCCCATTTTCAGTTCACCGTCTCCCATTCCCACCTTCATAAATCACGACACCATCAGCCAAGCCCGGCCTGTGGCGCCATCCGTCCGAGGGGTGTTCGGTCTCTCGGTTTCTCGACGAGATTCGCATACCCGTCCAAGCTCGACCCCATCACCCGGACCATGTCGAATATATGTGAACCCTTGAACGTCTCCGCCCAGAGTCGAATCACTGCCGCTGCCAGCTGCCTCAGCCTCGTGCTGTCCCCGGCGATGGCTTCCATGCTAGGGGGCTGCCCAGTAGTTGGACCGCCCAGGGAGGGGTCGATGGGAACAGCGAATTCCGTCTCGTCCAGCATCCGTCGCACCATTTCGAGCAGGTTCTTCTCTTCAGGAGACACCGGCGGATCGTTGGGCCCGATCGCGGAGAGCGTCAGCAGCCACTTGGACAATAGTACGGCGCATTCAAAGTTGCACACTGTTTCATTGTCAGCGAAAGAAAGTGGAAAAGGATTTTCTTTTGTCTCGGAAGACTAAACAGTCCACTTACGAGAGTGCTGAATGCTCCATTCCAGTGACTTTGTCCTGGCCACGTAATTGACACCGGCCTTGACCAGTATCGAGAGGGCATGGATCGCCTGGAAGACGGCTCTGTGCAGCCGCAAACTGCGAACCAGAAGCGGTATGTTGGTGAGAGACGACGCGATCAGCAAATGGTCGCGCGTCTCCAGGGCCCGACTGGGCGGGATATCGGCGTACAGCCGGATGTAGGCAAGTCGGAGAAGGGCCGTCGCGTTGAAAGCCACGGGCCCGCCGGGGAAGGAGTCGCCCGTCCCCACCGGCTCTGGCCCTCGCAGCTGGCGTCGGTGCTCGAAGCTGCCTTGCCAGACCCGCAGGGCCTGCGTCACATCCTCGACGTCGTCTGGTTTGAGTCCTCTCTGCGGCTCAAAGGGCGAACTCAGGGCAAAGGACGTCTGTTTGAGCAGGTAAATGTGCTGCATGATGGCGTGGATCAACACGTAGTGGCCCAGTGCCGAGATGTGTGGGGGCAGTGCCTGCGGTGACCTGCCGAACAGCCTGGCGAACGCGTCGTGGACCGTAATGTCTACCGGCGAGAACGCTTGCCGTGCCTCTTGCCACTGCCACGCCGTCTCGGCCCTCCACAGCTGAGACGGATAGGGCAGGAAGAGGTTCACGTCTGACGTGAAAATGAGCGGCGGCATGTTGTAGGCTATGCTGCATAGGTTGAAGAAGCAGAATGCTATCAGTTTCGTGCGCGAGGCGCCCTCCAGTCGTATCCATGTCTCCCAGTCGGGGGCAGCCCCGGGGCTGGATTCAGCGGCCAGGCCTTCTTCACGAACTAAGATGGCGATGTGGCTCTGGAGCGAAAGCGCCTCGTGCAGGATAGCATTGGCGCCCCAAAGCCCTACAGCAAAGAGGAGCAGAACGGCCTGGATGGTCTCCAACCTAGCTTGGGGAGTATTCGGCGAGCTACATCAAGACGGGCCACGGGTTAGTATGATGAAGGCCCTCGGCCGGGCAGAGAATAAGGGAGAAAAGAGGAACTCACAATGGCTCCCGATGTGTATCCTGTGTCATGGGCCGTTCTTGCTGTGCCGAGGCAAACGTGTGCCGAAAACCGGCACTGGGGGACGGCCTCGTCGAGTGCGGGCTGTACGCAGCGGGCGTAGGAAGAAGCGCATGAACCTCGTGGCTGTGCCTCCGCCGGATCTGTTCCAGGGCAACTGCTTTGGCCGCGTACCAGAGGGCATGGCCGCGATGACTCTCGAACCGATACTGGGCGCCGACGGCGAGAATGGCAAGCAGCAGTTCGGGAGCCATCTCTGCAGGCGTGAGGCTCGGGAGGTGGAGGAAGGGGAGATATTCGTGAAAGCCGCCGATGTACCCTTCGAGGAACCGGGTCAGGGTGTGGCGCGAGGGGAAGACAAAGTCGTTGGGAAGAACAGAGGAGAACTCCTCCAACCTGTTTTTGATGACGCCATGGTCGGCGGCGGAAATCCGCAGCGGAGGAGCGCGCGGCAGCGATTCGTCGCCGCTCCTGGGAGGTCCTTCTGGGCCCTCGCGGCCGTCTGGCTGGACGGAGGGGAACCGCGAGGGATATTGCGACCCGGGTTTGGAAGGACCCCGGTGGCCCAAGTCGCCAGGCGGCCTTGGCCACATGCCGCCGTTTTGCTGGTCGGGTTCAAAAGGTGGCGGAAGGAAATGGGACGAGCTACCAAACTCGTCAAGGAAGAGATTGTAGTCGTCGTACGGCGGAGGGGCAGGTTGTGGTGCGAACGCCGGCGCCAGGACAGGCGGCTCTTCGCGCGGACGTTCGGAGTATCCAACGGGCTCGCCGTACGACTTGATTCTCGCATGCGGCGTCTGAGACTGTCCCATGTCGGTCATCATGGGTTGCACAGGAGTGACTTCGCTGGCAAGGGCGGCATCTGACAGAAGATCCAGATTGCAGGCCGCACCACGAGACTGCTGAAAGCGAAGATCTCTCGGGTGTGTCGATGGGCCAGCGGAGGTGACGGGGTCCTGGCGATACTGTTGGGGTTGATGCGACGGCGGCTGAGGTGGCGGCTGTTGGTGAGGATGGAGGGGTTGGGGAGGTTGCTGAGGAGTATGTGTTGTCCCAAGGTGAATTTGTCGCGGAGGTTGAACGGGGTTTTGCTGAGCGTTAAGCATCTCATGGTCCCCATGGTTCTCGGACGAGGGGGGCTGCTGGCCCCCACCACCGGACGACTTCCTCAACCGGTTGGCATCTCTATTACTGCTTCCTTCGTTGAGGTGGACGAGTTTCTCGTGCCGCACCAAAAGATCACTGATGTCCATATAAGCTCCCGTCCCTCAAGCGGCGCGGCTAGCGGAGATCAGGGGGGAAGGCGGGGGAAGGCGGGGGGAAGAGAGGGGAGAGATATGATATGGGAAGTGAGTGGAATAGGGGAAAGGAAAAAGAAGAAAGGAAAAAAAAAGGAGAAAATACCGCCGTCCATGTGCGGTGAGTGCGTGGGAGGGGAAGAGAGGGGAGGGTAATTCAGAAGACTAGAGAATTATAACAACTCACCGACGTCCGAAGGTTTTCCCGCAACGAGCCCAACCACACGAGAAGGGTTTTTCTTTAGTGTGAGTGCGCTCATGCCTTTGCACGTGCTCTACGCGCCTAGAGTGAAGAATCGATATCAGTCAATAAACCGGGAAGAGAAGAGAGGGAGAGAAACAAAAAGGCGGGGGGGAATCCACCCCCAGGGGTGGCCAAGACAAGGGACAATGTCACTTTACCTGAAGCGTTTGCTGCAGTACTTGCAGGGCAAGGTTTTTGGTTTCTGTTGCTTCTCGGCGGGTTCCCCAAGGGGTGGTGCGGAGGCGCTGCCGGGAGCACTCATGGCCGAACTAAGGTGAGGAGGCTGGGCCTCGATAGACTGGACGGGGAGCATTGTTTTGAGAATTCCACACGGCCCCAATTGCTCGCGTGGAGCGGCGGCAGGCGGTGATGAGACGTGCGCGGCTTACACAACAACAGCAGTTGAGAAGTGGGGGAGCCGGAAGATGAGTGAGAGAAGGGTCGCAAAAGAGAGAAACGGGGGAGCGAGAGAGGGAGGGAGGGAGAGAGAGAAAGTGAAAAGGATCCACGTGGACAGAGGGACCCGGGGAGGGGCAGAAGAAGTCCGTCTTCGGGGGAAGAATCCCGCCTCTTTTTCCTCGTTCCACGCGGCGGCGCGAAAAGCGTTGATAAACAATATGGTGTCCCGTTGTCCGCTATTCAAACGAGGGTTGGTTCATTCATCTGTGTCTGGTCTGTCGCTGTTCGCTTTCTCTACTCGAGTGGGGGGCCAGAGGAGGGGGGGGGGGGGGGGGCACAGACCCCTCTCGCGGAACTCTTAGGAAAATAGAACAGAGAGTATCCTTCGGGTCGGCTCTTGGGACGTTGGTCAAGGATGGCTCTAGGTATGTACTCCCCTAGGCCATGCTCTTTTCGGTGGTTGGGGAACTAGACGAGCAGATGAGGCGATGGCAGGCCACGGAGGGAGCTGGCCAGGCGCCAGAAGAGGAAAGATTGGTGCCGCGTTTGCCCTAGGTGTGAAGAGAAACGTGGGAGCGAGGCGATGAGCCAGGGTTGGCGGGTGACGCAGACGATGCAGGTCTGGATCGCCGGTAGGGTAGGCTGGGGCAGCGTTTGGTTGGTGTTGGGGTGGTTTTTTTCTCTGGGTGGCTCGGGTGCTCGCGTGATGAAGGCGAAGCATGTACTCGAAGCGGAGGGTCTATAATAATAGACGTGGAGTCCTGACCTGGATAAAATGGAGGGATGGCGCGAATGATGAGAAGGGGAAAGGCGCGCGAAGGGAAAAAGGCGGGGAAGATGGAGAATGGGGGCGGCAGCGGTGAGGAGAGATGGGACGGAGGGACAAGCGACGACGAACGGAGTCAGGGATTTGAGAGGGTGGCTTGACAGGAATAATCGAGCCCAAGATGAATCTCAAGAGCCTCTGGACTGTTCTGTTCGTATTGTGTCTCGCTGTCCTGGCCCAGGCCGTTGTTGTTGTTGCCGTAGTTGCCGTTACTGCCGTTGTCTTTGCCTATCGTTTGTCGTCAACCCCGGCGTCGGCCGTTTGTTCGTAAACGTCGAGTGCCAGTTTGTTTGTATGTCGGAATCGCAAGGCGGTCGTGAAAAAGGATAAGCTCGCTAGCTAGGGACACGCCGCGGGGATGGATAATGGGTGGTAAGAAGACAGCTGTCTGTGTGCGTTTCTTGGAGAACAAGTCGAAGACGAGGATACGAATAGGGTGGGAAGCAGAAGAAAGAGGGGAACAGCATTACACTAGCTGGGAATGTCAGTTGGTAGAGAGAGGTAACAGGTCTTGACGGGAAGTGGGTGGATGAAGAACCTCAAAGACAGGCGGACTGGCGGGGAAAGGGCAGAACTGAGGGGGTGATGGCAAGTGGGCGGGCTTTGGGAGATGTGGGGGATGTACTGTACTGTACGTATGTACATACAATGTACCTACGTATGTGTACAGTGGGCTGCGGTACCTAGTCGGGGAATTGTGGCACCATGTCATTTTCATTGTTTGGGTTTGCTTCTTCTGATGGGGCTACGTTGGGAATGGATATACGGACCTGGGTACGAACCACTTAGTTTGGAACGTGACATGCGACTATTCGTGCCAATTTGAGGACACCCCACTGGCCGCTGCGCGTCGTCACGTCGCAGTGCGCATTGGCTGGGCATGAAGTAATTCTTTTCGCATACAAAGTACGTGCGGCAGTCATTTGTAAGTCGCGGTAGACTACGATAAGGCACGGTGGTAGGCAGAGTAGGAACGAGCTGTGAAACTTGTGGCCCAGACAGACTGATGGCGACAGTGAAGAAATCCCAAAATCTGGGGTCGGGGTCAGGAAGAGCCAAGACTTCCTAATTTATCAGCAATCTGGGGTTTCGACTCCGCATTGGAGAAGGTGGGTGCAGCTGCCTCCACCAGTGACAGTGGATGACGGGTGGATTGCCTCTGCCTCGGCTCTACGGAGTGGGAAGTACATGTACAACGTACAGCAGTAATAATACCAATCAATGTCAGATAGTATCAAAAACGCTTATGGGCTTCAAGTTCCCCGCACCCGTTGACCATTACATTCGCACGTTGAACTCCGTGGTACTCCGTAATGTTCCCGTTAGAAGAGCCCGGAAGATGCGCCAACCTCAACGACTTGGGTACATATGTGTCTAGCCGATTATGTAAGGGATCCCTTATGTAATGGGTGGCACTCCGTGATTCCGACTGTTTGGGAAGAAGCCTTTTCCTGTGTTACCCGAGAGAGGCACTGCTAACGATCATTATTAGCCTATTCGTGCCACCCACGTTTATAGGACACAAGCGCAACAATATTAGTATACGAACAGCGTCGCATATTCGTAGGTGGTGGGGGAAGAGACCAAAAGAGGAGAGAAACTTGGGGTCAGCGGATTCTTTCAAAAGTACCCAACTAACATCGGCGTTTACCCCCCAAACGCACTGACATGGGAGCCTGGGGCCCCAGAGTGTGGGGGTGGGTGGTTGGGGTTAGCTCACTACCGTACCAGACAGATGTACGTTGTACGAAGTAGTCTTACCTCCGGATC
Source organism: Sodiomyces alcalophilus JCM 7366 (assembly GCF_042370955.1). NCBI lineage: Eukaryota > Fungi > Ascomycota > Sordariomycetes > Glomerellales > Plectosphaerellaceae > Sodiomyces > Sodiomyces alcalophilus. The sequence continues at coordinate 2,231,046 of NW_027263535.1, read as the reverse complement.
ACATGGAACACAACGTCCCGGCCCCTCGCTCAACCGAAAAACTGCAAAGATGGCCGGATACTATTATTCAGTAGATCCCGTCCGCCATACTTATACCTCGGACTTCTATTAACGGCATGTGGATGTTTTGTCCCGAGTCTTATTGGTGCGTGGCTTCCCGTTCGGCCTCGGGTGGTTCCGATGTCGATTTCGATGTCGATTTCGATGCAGAACGGGTATCATGGATTTCTCGCAAAGCCGGCGAGATATCCCAAGGACCTTAACATATTGTCACCACATTCCCATCGCACGGCACCCAGTTTTTGGCCAGGTACCTAGACAAGGAACCCAGTGCAGTGTGCCTATGGCGCCTTGGGGTCCCACCAGCCGTACGGGGAGCTACTGAACGAGTGAACCAACTGGTCTGTATACCATACCATGCCTACTGGACCTGACGCTTGCCTGGTGTTACAGACTCCAAAGACACAAGCGTGTCGTCGCCACAGGAATTCACAAGAATGTTTAAACAATACGCACATGCTGCATAATAAACGCGCCCTACTAACCCCGAGATTATTAACTTCAAATAAGGTCCGTCCGGCGTAGTACATACATACATCCCATCCCTCATCCAAACCGCTGCTTCGCCAGTTCCTTGAGCCCCTTCATCGTCCCCTCCTCCCGCTCCCGCCACAACCGCATCCGCTCCTCCCGCTCGGCCTCCTTCGCCCGCGCAATCTCCTCCCGCCGCAGCTCCCTCTCCGTCTTGCGCCGCTCCTCCCGCGCCCGCTCCCTCCGCAGCTCCTCCAGCCCGTCGCCGCCCCCCATCAGTTCGCCGTCCCCCACCGCCGCGTCACCCCCGGGCGACTTGTCCCGGAACCCGCGCATCTTCTCGTTCACCGCCGCCCGCTTCTCCAGTCGCCTCTCCCGTGTTCCCGGTTCAGCGCGCGGCACCAGCTCCTCCAACCGCTCCTTCTGCTCCTTGCGGTCCCTCGCCCGCGCCGCCCGGATGTCTTCTATCCCCCTCTCGCGTGCCGCCCGCCCTTCTGACGCGCGCTCTTCGCGTCGCGCGGCGAGGTCGTCTAGGGTTGGCATCTTGGGACCCATGCGGCCTGACTTGGCCCGTATTGTCGGTGGTAGCGGGGGGATCATGTCGTCATCATCATCATCGTCATCGTCGTCGTCCTCGTCGTCTCGGTTATCGTCCCCAATCCTACTGTCGCCCCTGTCGTCCTTTGAGTGACTACCGCCCCTAGAGCGATCCTGTTCCCGACTTTCATCCCTATACCGACGTTCCTCGTCTTCATCACGCTGATCTCGAGACTTGAATGACTGACGCGACACTGTCCCGTCGCGTGACTCAGGCTCCGGGGAAAGTAGTTCCGCCGCCCTCTCCCTGGCCGTAGCAAACATGTCCGGATCATACCACCCTTCCCTCAACTCCCCCCGGTTCCACTTTCCCCGGAAACTTTTCCACCGTCCCCTGGCCTCCCTCTCATCCATGCCCGCGAGCGACTTGCCCTTCTGGAGGTCAAGATAGTACGCAAAGAGGGGTCGAAAGGTGTCAAAGTCAGATTTGGTAAGCGGCCGGGCGTCCAAGGGAAGGGAAGCGGGCATGTCGCCGCGCGGCGTAGACGAGCCGTGTCGTCCGTGACGGCGATCACGGCGTCCATAGTCCTTCGCGGGCGACTGTGTCCTGGATGGCTCGCGGCGGCGGCGTTCTCCGTCGCGCGACCTTGTGCGATAGCGACGGTCGCGATGGTGGCGCGAGCCCTGCGGCGACCTGGATCTGGACCTTGACGCGTGCTGTCGCCTACGTCTCCCGTCTGGAGACCGAGACCGAGACCGGGTCCGTGAGTTCCTCCCGTTGTAGCGATCACTTCCCGGCATCGCGTGTAAAGAGTAAGAGTAAGGTAACAAATCTGAAAGCTGTGATATCCTCAATTGGCAAGGCGGTGCTGCTGAGGGAGTGTTCGCTGGTCCTAGATGAGGCGGGTCTCGTCGTCTGAGCTGCAGGACAGAGAGAGCCGAGTGGACGGCAGATGAGCGAAGATGGGAAAGAGGTCGCGCAATGACCGGTAGTGACGGTATTCAATCTATGAGACGGAATCCTTTGTCGAAGATTCTTTTGAGCGGCCTATAGGGGTTGTTGTTTCGGAGATTGGCTCAACGAGGATGAAGCGTCGTTGGTCTTTGTATCGAGTTGAAATGATGCTACACAAGGTACATTCTATTTGTACCCAATCTTTCGGTATATACATATGCGTCGATTGCATATTCTGCGTTGCAACAATCAATGATAACATGTTGTAGGAGGTTTACCTAAGTAGTATGGGAATGCTTGTCACGTGACTTCGTCTACTCCCTACGAAGTACACAGTATCTATGTACACTGTATTCCTTGCTTCAGGCTTATGAGTCGAGACTCATCGAGTGTGATCCAAGCAAAGGAGCGATATGTCACTGATATAGACAGCTCTGGGAGTTTGGTCTACACCACCCCAATATGGTAAACGTAGATAGTTGACGTAGTGGAATGTTCATCTTCTCTATCTCACATTTTCTTTACAACCCATGACATCGAAAAGAAAAGAAAAGGGAAAAAAGAGAACAAGAAAAGCGGCCTCTTCGAGGATTCGCAAGGGTATCAATGCGAAATTCGAAACCATTCGCTGATATAAAAGGACGGTAAACCCAGAGTTCTAATGAGAATCTGCCCCCAGCTGAAAGCATGGAGAGCGGTTGGCCGGCGGAAAATGGGCTGCTGATTTGGCAGTCCCCTCCCTCTCAACAGAGCACCCCGGGGTGGTTGTGAATCTCACAGCCAATACACTGACAATCATCCCCGCAAGGACAAGACGCGGTTTCGCCCAGGCAGGACTCGAAGGGATACTCGACGAAGAAAAAATCGTTCGCCGACAGCTCCTCGTTCACGGCTGACGCGGTATCGGACGGGGTCTGCGGAGCTGATGGCGAGCCGCCCCGTGCGTCTGCGGCTGGGCGGACGTCTGAGGTCAAGTCCGTGTTGAGATTGGCCAAGCCGTCCATGTTTCCCTGCATGGTCGACGCGTTCTTCGCGCTGGTGGCACCGTTCGTGTGGAAGTAGGGGTCCTCTCCGACCATGGTCTGCCAGGCTGATTTGATGCAGTTCTGGGTGGCCTCGTTGTACGGGTGGGCGGCACAGCCAACGCATTGACAGCCGTCACCACATGTGCAGATGTGAGATACGCCCACCGTGGTACCTCCCACGTGTTGCGGGGCCAGGCCGTCGTTTGTATTGAAGGAGAGTGGCGTCGTCATATCGTAAGGTGTTTGCTGAGGGACAGGCTGTCCGAGTTGGAAGGCCTGCATCGCCTGCCTCCACTGTGCAGGTTGAAGTGGTGCCAAGTACGAGCCGTATTGAGGCGGGTAGGTGAAGAGGGTGGGCTGCGGGTAGTACGAGGGGTACATTGGCTGGCCAAAGTTCATGGAGTTTTGGAACGGGACCATAGCAGCAGCTCCATTGCCTGTAGGAATAGAGTTCGTAGGAGTCGCGCTCGGCTCTGCGGGTGAAGGTACGTTCTTCGACGAGCAGCATCCGCCTCCCTGAGGCGTAGGAGCAATCCTGGGACTGGACTCGGCGCTGTCGGGAGGAGTATCCTTTTGTCCTGCAGAGCAGCATGATCGACCTCCTGCCGGCTTGACCGCGGTTGGCATCTCGGACGCTGCCGCCATCCCGGAACCGACCACAGAAGACATGGCCGGGACCTCCTGGGAATTGTGAGACGCTAGGGGCGCCATGGGTAGCTGGTATTGCGGGTATGCCATGGGGCTGTGGAGTGTCCCGTTGGGAGTTAAAGGAATTCCCTGGTTATACTCCAGGCTAGGCCGGGGAGTCGGCATCAGGCCAAGAGGGACGCCGCCATTCAACTGAGAAGGTACCGTTTGCGACATGTCGTAGGCGGGTAAGATATTGGCCTGGCTTGCGTCCATGCGCTCAAGATTAGCGACAGCAAAAGACGGCTTGCGGCCGGTGGATTTGGCATTCGGTTTCGAGACACGATATGTGGAGTTGGCTGCCGTCAGAGGTTTCATGGTGGCTGGTGAGGCTGGCGGCGCCTCAGCAGCGGGCGACTCGACTTTGGCGACACCTGCGCCGTTGGATGTCGAACCGCTTTTGCGGTTCTTGTTGGAGGCAGCACCGTTGGATCCACAGCTACATTTTTGCTTCCTGGGGATGGCGGCAGTAACGCTGCTACAACCACAACTGCGGGACGGCGGATGCGGGCATGAACTGAGCGGTCGTCCGGGTTTCCGGACGGGGATCATCAGCCGTTCATTGGCGTGGGTGCACTTGGTGGAACGATGGCCCCGAATGCATGGCGCGCTATGTAACGGGGCGAAAATGAGTTAGTTTTGATATCATGTCTATCCGTGGTTTGAGGGTGCGTGACTCCAGCCAGCAGGATTTTAGACGGGTTCCGTTCAGCTGAGGCTGCTCACTAAAGCAGTAGCTGCTGTAAAGATAAGAGCAACATGTAAGAAACAAAGGAATGACTAACCAGGCCATCTTCTGGCCGTTGATGATTGGCATTATGGGCAGCAGAAGCGTGTGCCCAAAGAGGGCACCTAGGAGTGAATGGAGATGGCGAAATGTGTATGCAGCGTCTTCCACTCGGGTCGATTTACAATCAGAGTGATACTACTACAACGGAATCTCGGAATCTCACACCGGAGCAAACGTGAGTATTTTCGTCGCGAGTTGTTTCGTTTCTTTGATGGACGAGTACGATTTCAGGCGACAATTCCGACGGGGAGGCCGATGTGTTTGGGCTCACAAAGCGAGCACGTGCCAGGGAATGACGGAAAATGTCGAGGAAGGGCGGAAGAGGGTTTGACGAAGGACGACGGCGTTAGATGTAGCAGTCATCGGGGGAAAGAGGAGGCCGAATGTTCGATAGAACAAGGGGTAACGTTGAAAACGCGCCGCGCCCAGGAAAAAAAAGCGTGGGAGCGCGGGGGAGGCTGACGGGTTGCGCCCTGGTTGAACGAACGAATGTCCAGCGACCGTTGGACGACAGCGTGTAGGCGGACGACAGCCTGGTAGTTAAGCGGACGGACAGGGTACGAGAAGAACGTGACACTCGGCCGCCATGAACCCCAGGCGAAAAGCCGGTCGAATCTCTGACGACCCGGGCCTTTGCGAGCCAACAGATTGACAGGAGTTTGGTCTGACCGCAGCTTATCGCGGCAAGGTAAGGTTTTAGTCAATGGCTCAACCCGGTCAAAGGAGATCTATCTGTCGGCGGTGGGTAGCGCGGTGAGGCGTGGCATGGCGTGGCGTAGGGGGAGAGAAGCGAGACTGGCTGGTTCCTTTTGTTGTTGACGTCTTTTCTCCCAGCGTCTCGGGATGGCCTGTAGCTAAACTAAATGCGGGAACGGCTAAGAAAGCGTCGTGGGCTTTCTTTTTTTGGTGGGGTTGCGGGATGTCGTGGGAAGTGTTAAATGAGAGAAACCGGGATCAGCAGGGTATTGAATGTGCTAAAATGATGCTGATCTGCGATGCCTGCCAGTCGAGGAGCAGCGGGAGACGGAGGAGGCCGTGGTTTGCGTGGTAGTTGATGAAGGTAAAAGTGACTGTACGCCAAAGCCACCGCGGGATGGATTATTCTCGAGTACGTACTCATTATCCTGACTTTCTGTAGTGAGGGAATCGAGTGTTCCTGTTGGTGGAAAACGAGCCTGTGGTCTCCATCAACGGCGTGGGGTCAGACTTCAGGACTGTTTTCGAATCGTATCCACACGGTGCTCGATTAAGAGGTGCAAGTGAGTCCCAGGTGAGGTGAGGAGGAAGGAAGTGAGCAAGTTTTCGGGGCGCTAGGACCAGGGCCCCCAGTCGTGGCTTCCTTTCACTGCAGGGCTTCAGGGTCATTGCCATGGAGGCACGCTAACAGTAAGTGCATGCATGTACAAATGCAGTACTAATACCCGATCCCGCAACGCGTTTCACCGTTTCGACATGTAATTCTCCAAATCCCCTTCTTTGGGAGTTCTCATCTCGTAAAATGACCAGGGGTTTACGTTTAGAAAACTCGGCCGTTTCGCGACGTTGAACGGGCCGTTCTAGCGTACTCGGTACGTTGTATTACACGTAGACAAAGTATCTGCTTTGAATATGGAATATTACGAGGCAGGTCTATAATACTGTATGTACGTATACCTCCAGCATCTGTCAAATATAAGCGTGGGATCTCGCCCAGCCAAGTAACCGCACCTAGACATGTGATTAATTACCATCTGCACGACTTGCATGCCCTCCCAGTCTGACGGATACCTCCGTGGTTTGACCATACTGAGAGACGCTTCTATAACTCGCCATAGCTACGTTGTATGTATGTAGCATGTATGTATGTACAGTATCATCCATTCCTTATGCCACCGGGCGGCTCAATTATGCACATTAATCCGAGTCATCGGGTCCTGTGAACATGTCTACCGCCCTCATACGTCTTCTTCCCTGTGCCGCCGCAGATTTCGAAGGGTTTGGCGCTGCTGTAAACCTGAAGGAGGCCTTAGCATCCCCATCGCCGACCGGGGCAGACGGTCCCGGTTCCTCCTTGCTGGCGTTCTGTGCTCCTTCTGACGGTTTACCCAGAGCTTCATCATCATCTAGGGGCTCGCCTTCAACATCCTCCTCATCCATAGGTTCGCCTTCGACGTCCTCCTCATCCATAGGCTCACCCTCAACGTCATCCTCGTCCATAGGTTCCCCTTCCACGTCATCTTCATCCATTGGCTCTCCCTGGACGTCATCGTCACCCGTGGGCCCTTCCACGGACTGTTGGCCGCTGGCCGTCGACGTGGGTGCGTCGACAACCTTCCACCGACCCTTCTTCGAACCTTCGTCGTCGCCCTGCTCCCGAGCTGTCGTTGTAGGGGGGTTGTTGAAGCTGTTGGTGAAGAGGTCCTGGCTCTCGGCCGGGAATACGCACCAACCTTCCCAGAGATGAAGAATCATGCCCACGCTCCGCTTCCACTTCTCCGCCCTCAGCCGACCCCAATTATGTTTCTCTGCCATGAGGCCCAGCATCTCGAAGATCTTGCGATCCCTCAAGGCCCCCTCAAAGATCTGCCTGAACCGCCACACATGCCGCACGCCGCTCGTCGACGACGATGCGAGGATATCGCTCACGACGTACAGACTCACGAGGCTCGCCCCGCTCGTATCCTGGGCCGTCTCCTTTTCCGCCTTGTCGTCGGATCCGGCGCCCGCAACCTCAGGATCGTCCCCGTGTCTATTCTTCTCCCTGCCGTTTCGTGAAGAATGCTCGGGGTTCAGAGCGGTCAGTGCGAGGGGCTTCTCAATGTTGGAGACGATCATGTCGACCACTTCGTCCGCCCCTCGGCTGGCGTGCATGAGCGCAAAGGCCGTCACACGGGCGATATCGCCTTTCCTGATTTTCGAGAGCGTCGTCGGGAGACGTGACAGAAGGTGGGTAAGCTTCGCCTTGTCTAGGGGGTTGAGGAACGTGTTCTCGGCCTCGGTGTCTCCATTTTGCTCGCGGTTGCCGTCTCCGTCCAGGTCCTCGTCGTCTGACGAGTTGTATTCCGAGTCGGACACAATCTCGTCGACGCTCGTGGTGTATTCGAACGGGACGCCTTTCTCCGGTGCTTTCCAGGCGTGGCTCCCGTCGAAGAGAGGTAGATACTTCCCCTTGTTGCGCTGTAATGAAGCACCCGTGACAATCTCCCACATCCTCCACCGGTACCAGATGCCTCCCTCGCTGCGGGCGTCCCAAATCCACGCCCACTTCTCCTCCCGCTGAACCTCGGGACGTGACATGAGAAGAGCTTCAAACTCGGGGCCGTGTTCCAGCACAGATTCCAAGGTCTTGTTGATCAGTCGGAGCATCTTGATGTCGTTGGGCGGTTTCACCGGAACGTGCAGGATGCTGTTGCGGTTCAAAGGCCCGCCGGCGCTGGGCCCGTATGCGGCGGGCGGCGCAAAGCCGCGATGGAAGGCATGTTGCATGTGAGCTTTGCCTGGCGTCGGTCTCTGTGCCACGGGCTTTGCGCCGAACGGCCGCGACCCGGCCGGCGTGGCTCCCAAGCCAGACGTCGATACCGACGATGTCACGGCCGAGGAAAGATGCCGGTGAAGTGACAGATAAAACCCGTAGCCCAAGTAGCGGTTCTGCAGTGCACTCACGGCGGCGTCGATGTCGGTAGCAGGTGTCTCCTGAGAAAGCGTCACGATGGCCACCGTGCATTTCCTGTCCGTAGATGGGCCCGAAGGCGGCATAATCTTGACGTTTTCGACCGTCAGGTTGGAAGGTATCAGAGCCTTGATGGCGGCAGGCGACGTGCCCGGAGGAATCTGCGACAGCCTCAGCGTCGGCTTTGCGACAGTCACCTCCTGCTGCCTCGCATCGGTCGACTCGTCATGTTCATCCTCGCTGGTATTGAAAACTTGGAGCACCGACTTGGCCTCCCCGCGCTCGTCGTAGCCCGCCCGACTGCTACCATCCCTATCCCTCTCCTGCTTGTACGCATCAAACCCCCTCTTCTTGCCGTAGGAACTGGGCGGAGGGCCTAGGCTTCCGGGACCGCTCTTCAGGCTCGGCGGGGGACCCAGGCTCCCAGGGCCGCTTTTCAAGCCGGAGGCCCCGAAATGTCTCCTGGGCGCTGCCATGCCGCCGCCCCCCGGGGGGCCCCTGGGGCCGAGGAATTGACCTCCGCCACGTCGCGGGCCGCTACTGTCGTCATCGTCATCGTGATCGAAGCTCTTCTCAAACTCCCTGAGGACCGCCGCCGTCTCCGCTTCTTCTCGAGCTCTCTTGGCTTCGGCTTCGGCGCGCTGTCGCTCGAAGGCGGACTGTTTGGTGGGTTTCTGGAGTTTCGCCTCCACGGCTGGGAATTCGGCAATCTTCTTGGAAGACATGGTTTTTTTAGTATCGGAAGGTCATATCGCGGTCGAAAAAAGGGACGCCCGTGTCGGGGCTTGGGAGGCTCAGAACTTCGAGGATAGGGCGGAGGGAGTGGTAGATAGTATAGTTAACGATCGTTCAGAGGACGAGTCGGGGAGAAGCGAGCTTCAGAAGTGGGAGGCGCTTTCGAAGGATGCGTTTCAGCGTATGGCTTCTTTTGAAGTAATGGGCACGTAACACAGAACCGAATGTTAGGTTGGAGATGAATCTTCGCGAATAACGGCGACCTACGAATACGCTGTCTGCTGGTATGTCAATACGTACCTTGGTGGTCAGCATTCTCAGAGACTTAGTCAGCAATTTGGCAGCTCCTACGAAGTACTTCTAGCTGGGTACTCAGTAATTACGAAGTACATACTAAGTACAACCTACTTCGTAACTCAGTCGCAGCATTTGACAGGACGACATCACAGCTATTCCTCCAGGACGGGCAGTCCGTATTTACGAGCTCATGATATCCCAACAATTGAAGGCTTTCCTTGCGCCTTTTCAACTTCCCAGGCCCTCTTCGCCATATCCCGACCAAGTAAGGGACTATCGCACAGCTGAGGGAGCTATAGCGTGCGCCGCCAAATGATGGCCCTGAAAAGCGAGGTGGAGGACTTCCTCTAACCAGACATGCAGTTTTCACCGCTCGAGAACTGTTCAAATGGAAAGCTAGCAGCAAGGGCGGCTACATTTGGAGAAACGAGGGCGACTTCGGAGCCCCAGGGCCAAGGACAGTTGGCACCGACTGGTTCCAGGAGATCACCAGAAAGATTGGGGGCAAAAACGGGGGACGACGACACGAATCAACCGAGGTGGAGAAATACGAAATCGTCTATCGTGTCCCACATGCGTCCGTCGACAGCAAAGGAGAGATGCTCCGATGTGCGGGGCACTGCAGTCGAGCCCAAAGGATGTATGGGAGCCATGAAGAAGGAATCTCTCACTCCTCGCCCCTCCGTCGGCCTCGCCGAAGCTCATGCTACTTGTACCTGCCATCCGTTCGATCGATCAAGCAGACTGTAGACGAAGATTTGGTCCCCTGACACAGGCAAGAAAGGCCAGCAAAGGCGAAGAATGGACTCCTCTTCACCGCCCTCCTCCATTCTCATCATCGGGTCCGGCGTCTTTGGCTTGTCCACTGCCTTCGAACTCACCCAGCGACCCTTCTTCGCCCGCACATCCATCACCGTCCTCGACCGCTCACCCGATAACGGGGTCTTTCCGTCCTCCGACGCCTCAAGCATCGACTCGTCGCGCATCATTCGCCCGGACTATGCGGACCCTGCTTATGCCTCCCTCGCAGCCAAGGCCCACGAGTTCTGGCGCCAGCAGGGCGACGATGAGCTCGGCGGGCAGGGTCGCTACACCGAAAGCGGCATGATCCTCCTCGCCGATACACCGACAACTGCCAAGGCCGACCCCAAGATCGGACTCAGCGCGAAACAGGTGGAAGAAAAGAAGAAATCTGCGTTGGAATACGTTCGCGAAAGCTGGGATAACGTGCGGGCACTCGCAGGCCAAAAAGCCAGCGGTTTGTCACCAGACAAGATCAGGGAACTCCCAAATACGGCCTCCGTCGTCGAGGCCATTGGCGCCGACCCCTCAACAGCGGCCGCCAACCCGCCTGGTGACTGGGGTTATCTCAACGAGACGAGCGGCTGGGCCGATGCTGAGAAGAGCATGGCCTGGTTCCTGAAAAAGGTCCGACAGACAGGCCGCGTCACCTTTGTCCATGGCACGGCCGCTGCTCTGACATGCACAGGTGATCGCGTGACAGGCGCACGGCTGGACTCGGGCCGCCAACTCGTGGCCGATCTAGTGATCGTCGCGACCGGCGCCTGGACCGGCGCCCTCATCGATCTCGCCGGCCAAGCCATCGCCACGGGCCAGACCCTCGCCTACATGGACATCACCGCGGAGGAGCAAGCTGCCATTTCCCAGAGACCGGTCATCCTCAACCTGAGCACGGGGCTGTTCGTCATACCTCCCGCGGGCCGCCAGCTCAAGGTCGCCCGCCACAGCTACGGCTACATCAACCCCCAACCCACCTCGCCGGACGTCTTGCCCACGGCACCTGGCGCCCCTCTTCCCGCCACCTCCACCTCGCTCCCCCGGACACTTCTCACCGATCCGAACCTCCGCATCCCCTCCGAGGGCGAAGCGGACCTCCGCAAGGCCATCCGCGCCATGGTCCCGCTGAAAGAACTGCACGACCGGCCGTTCGTCAAGACGCGGTTGTGCTGGTACACGGATACGTCGACGGGCGATTTCCTCATCGATTACCACCCGGGCTGGAAGGGGCTCTTCGTCGCGACGGCGGGGAGCGGCCACGGCTTCAAGTTCCTGCCTGTCATCGGCCAGATGATCGTCGACTGCCTGGAGGGGAGACGACCTGCCCAGTTTGACGAGAAGTGGAAGTGGAAGGGCATCAGCGCGAAGGAGAACGTCAAACAGCTCCACAAGCACATCGTCACGGAAGACGGCAGCCGAGGTGGCCGGCCTGGACTCATACTGGAGGAAGAGCTTGCCAAAGATCACAGGGATAATAGTATTAGAGCGCGAATGTAACGCTACTTGCTGTCGATGTTTGATGTGAATGCGACATAGGACAAGCAGTTCCATGGTAAGGCGCGTGTCATCAAGCACAAGCAAGACAAATCCAAGAAAGATGATTTGCAAAACTAACAACTCTCATTAACTATAACTGACTGCTGTTCATTCTGTCCAGTGGACAGATCCACATGGAAGCGACATCGCTTACAACAGGGGCAGGAAGACCGAGGAGCATGTAAATATTACGCTCACTGCACTGCTTTCATGAATACATGGTATTTGTTTGGTGGTATCATCCTCCGCTCGATCCTCTCTGCCTCATCCATACTCTCATATAAGCTTACTCAATCATCTCGGCGCGCCGCGTCTCACGTCTGCGTCGCTCACCGACCGACGCCGCTACGTAACTTTCCATTAAAAAAGCGGCAAAGCCGACCTGCGCACCTGCTGCCAAACTGATACCACGGCAAATCTATGACGCGTCGTGGGATAAAGAAATCTTTCCTTTTTTTTGTTTTCCTCAAAGCAGTCCATCCGAGCTGGAACCCCTTCCAGCCTGGTACCGCCAACGCCAATGCAATGCTGGAAAATGTGGAAAATGTGATACAGGCCAAGGCTTCCGACGGCTGGACGACTTGTCCAATTCCCTGTCGAAAGGAAGCGCCTTGGTTTTTTACGAAACGTGTCGTGGGATTCGTGAATGTAAAAAGGGTGGGGGAATATATGATACATCCGCAAAGGACAAGGAAGGGTCCGTGGAGGTCGAGTTCCAAATGTGATGGAGATGTGAAGCCTTCGACACGGACGTCGCGACCAAGCCTTGCAGACCGTGTTGTATATCTAGACCTTGCGGAAATCTGGACGAGTCCATTGTCAGAGACATGCTCATGGGAAACATGCGAACACAAGCAGGAAACGTACCTTGCAACACGGGGTAAATCATCTCGAACGCCTGATAGATCTCCTCGCGGACCTTGGCACCGGTGAGGACGATCTTCCCGCTGACGAAGATGAGAAGCACAATCTTGGGCTTAATCATGCGGTAGATTAACCCGGGGAACAACTCCGGCTCGTACGAGCTGAAGTTGTGATGGCGCGAGGCCAACCCCTCGAGACGAATGGGGAACTTGATGTCGCAAGACCCGACGATATTCTGGATCTTAAAGTCGGTAAACTTGGCGTTGAAGCCCAGCTTCTGGATGATTCGCGCGTACTTGCGCGAGGCAAGCTTGGAGTCATCTTCCGACTTGGCTCCCGTCACGACCATCTTGCCCGAGGCAAAGATGAGCGCAGTGGTTTTGGGTTCGCGGATTCGCATGATAACAGCGGCGAAACGCTATTCCATTCCTGTCAGCATCCTTTGAAGTGAAAACCATGTCACACAGATGTGGCATCTAGTAGTACCTTAGGATTGTACTCGGCATTCCGCGCGTGCAGGGCAATCGTCTTCAGATCCAGACGGCAATCAAGATTGACCGTGGCGACGATGTTCCTTAACGGAAGATGAGTAACATGTACAGCCAGAAATCAAGACAGATGCTTTTTTCATCAGGGAAAATGAACATACTGCAGCGTGGGTGTCAAGCCCGATCCACCTTGTGTGGTGGCAGCAGGAGTCGCAGCAGGGGTCGCGGGAGTCACCCCATTGCCATTTGCGTTCTGCTGGCCGTTCGCGACAGGCGCTTGGGCGGGGGCCTTCTCGCCATTGGTAGATGGCGGTGTGAGCTCATGCGCACCACCAGGGAAGGAGAGAGAACCAGGCGCAGTGAAGGCCTTGGCCTGCTCGGCGGTAGAGGGATGAGTCTGAAGAGATGAATCCATGATTGCGGTGTCTCGACAGTGCGAGAATCAAACAGCTCGAGATTTGTGGGATGAGCGATCTAGATATTGGAAGCGCGGTTAGTTAGATGAAAATTGGTATCGTGGCGCACTTGAAAAGATATTGGTTGGTAGTTGACGGGAAGAAAACAGCAAATTGGGAGACTTTGGCGCGTATGCCTAGTGGACGAGGCAACGATTCTTTGTTGCCGCTCCAAGAGGAAGGTGCTGTGGTTGCCAGAGAGGGGGGGGATATAAAACGGGCAACAACGCCAAACGGCGGAAGAGGAAATTGCGCTACCTACCGAGTCTGGAGAAAAACAAGTGAATGTCTCCCCTACAGCGATTGCTCTATTATGTCTGCTTCGCCGTGCGGAACTGCGCGAGACAGAAACAAGAGTCGATTTTCTTCCTTCTTTTTGAAAGGGATATGGAAACCCGAATTCGTTAATAGGTATCTCGGACCTCGTCACTTAGGCACAAATGTTCTCTCTATTCTCGGGCATCGATGCGAACGATGTGTCTACAGAGCGCGGCGACCTCGGCGACAGCGACGATGGAGTGCTCTGTATCGAGTAAATCGTTGTCGTCGGTAGAGAGTCGCGCGGAAAATAAAGAAATCAAAAAACGTATTCCAGTTCTTTGATGCTTCAAAGCTCAATGTCAACCTCGGGGCACTTTCAGTTAAGAAGGCGCGCGCCTGTGTTCCTTCGACCGGTGGAAGAGGACCTCGAAACCGCAGTGGGCAAAAAGGAGAGTAGTCCGTCTCTTTCTGGATCACTGAAAACAACTGCGCCGCGCTGGCTGATTTGCAGTGTGGATCAGGAAGAGTCGAGTATGGAAAACCCCAATGCGGGTGTCGTCGTGAGAGTAGACGTCAATAAAAGTGGTATAATGGGTAGGTGGAGAGAAGGACGGAGTGGAAAAATAGAAAGGCCGAACGTGTGTGAAATTACGTAAGGCCGGATCGTTACTTCCGATACAAGTTCCGAAATCAAGAAAGGAAAGGGGGGAGGCCGGCTACTTATATATTTTCGAGCAGGTTGCCCCCCTAGGCAGCAACTTGTGGTGTGGCGTTCACTAGTGTTTGCGCTAAAAATGTTACAGCCAATCAGAGTTCGTCCCGGTGACACTTGGACCGCACCAGCCCCCTGCACACATTAACGTTGTCTCCCGTATCCTTTTCGAAGTACCAGTACCTGCTGCGATAAGCCGACGAATCAATAACACTTTGACCAATCGCCTGTCACGCTTGTTGTGGCGGTGATTAATTCTTAGCATCTCCTTTTCCTGCACTCGTAAAGTTTTCTCTCCTTTCTTCTTCTTACCCTAGCACTTTTCCACCCAAAAGGTCCCCTTGCTGGTTGACTCAACCAGCTACACCACCAGCTGTTTTGGCATCATCACCCCATCATCATCTTCTCGCCACCGTCGCTATAATTGAGAATGTTGACGACGTCGACGACGACAACAATGAAGGCGACGGGACGACGATTTTTAGATTCCGGCAGAGTCGGTCAATGAGCGCGATGAGTGTTGCCGTTGTCACGAAATCTCATGTCAAACAGTCGCAAACACGCATGGATGACCTGTTCCGTTTTGCGTGTATTGAAGCGCCTAGTCCTCGTCGGTTAGAGGACCACCGGGAACCGCCCATAAAAATCACACCGTATGGTCGAGAACGAGACCATGCAACATTTTTCCAACACCACGCCCATTGCAGTCTCAGCGCCGAATGTGGAGCCCCATCACATCCACCCTCCACCTCCGGACTGAAACGATGGGGCGAGCCCCTATTTACCTGGACCGCCCCCAAGGCTTCGACAACAGCCAGCCAATTCGGCTGGCGTGCTTTTCCTTCACAACCCCCTGCTTTTCGCCTTTTGGCTAGGTACGTTGTACTCACTCGCATCACCGTAGGCAGTGGAGTCTTCTCTTCACCTCATTTTCACCTTCCCCTTTCCATTCGAAGCAACTCTCAGGTGCGCTTGACATGGCACTCTGATGGCATATTATGAGGGCTTTCGTTTTGGTGGAAGACAACTGTGTCCTCTTTAAAGTTGACGACCGCGTGTGAGTCATTCCTTGGGCCCAACCGGGACCCAACCAGCATCGAGAAATGCAAAAGGGGGAAACACCACCACCGGGAAGCTGGGAAATTATTCCCCCTTCAACACGCAACGAACGTACCGATACTTCACAGTCATTGTTGCGTCCTTGGTCGCGTCTTCCTCTTCTTCTCATCTCTTGTCAGATCATCACCAATGCTGCACGAGGCGCGCCACAGATTACTTTACTAAACGGCGTAGACTACGCTGCCGCGGTGATATCATATGACAGCTTTCCTGACTCCTGCAGCCTTCGTCATTCTGGAACGGTTGTGCTGCATCTTTCTCATCGAACAGATGAAATTTCATGGCGCCATCTCAGCAACGCGCAAGTCTTGGTACCCGGCACGGGGGGAGCGAGGGCAAGCCTGCATAGCCCCTGGCTTGGTACGCTCGATGTACCGCCGTATCCACAGTTATGTCACAGTACTTTTCCGGCAGCATACTCGGCAGATACTTTTCAGCTGCTGCCGAAAGTTTGAAATGATTGGCCGCTTCGCGACTCAGGTCGTGGGCTAAGCTCGGTTCTTTTCTTGGCAGAGAGCGTCGTTTGCTTGTCACGGAAATCATGTTGCTCCGCGATCGGAGGAATTTTGATTGTTTGCTTTTTTCTTCTTTTCCTCCGAGATGTCGATGTGCGGGTGGTAGTGGTATGTGAAAACATACTGATTGTTTCGTGCCAGCGCGTCTTCTCTTGAAGCCAAGTAAAAAGACCGCGTTCGGATTCATTCCAGCTTCTCTGATATGTTGATGATCTGCCGCCAGGCCGAGAAAGAATCGAGTTGGTGGCGCGCAGACTCTTGGTCCACATTGAAATTTTCAATATTGCGTCATTCTGTGGCTGATGGGACGGAGATCTGTCCTCTTTACCTGTGCTGACTAATGTCCGACAATACCCGAGCGGTGTACAACGTAGGGAATATCTTGGGCAGCACTGCACTCAGCAAACGATCCGCCTCACGACCCATCGCATTGACGGACATGATCTATTCGTACGTATGTGCAGAGAATATGCTGTAGATTTTGAAAACGACCAGACGCCATATTACTACTTTAACTCATGTACACCAGTTACATCCACCTGGGATATCAGAACCGCTCTTCTAGGACAGATGCACCTCCCCCCTTTTTTCGAGATTTACAAAGACCAGCCCAGCCCTACGTGTACATTCATATTGGACAGTCGACTCTACGTCATGTAGTACTTGGGTCCCTCACCGCCCTGCGGCACCTGCCAGTTGATGTCCTGGTGGGGCGCCTTGATGTCGCAGGTCTTGCAGTGGATGCAGCTATCCCAATCTAGTCAGCAACAAGTCTACATCCGAGGGACTGAAGAAAACGAGGGAGAATAGGACTCACTTTTGGGCGTTGATCTGGAACCGCACGCCGAGCTCCTTGGTCTCGTCTTCCACGTACTCGTACACACCGGCCGGGCAGAAGCGGTTCTCAATCCCCTTGTACTTGGGCCATGTCTCGCGGGCGTGCTTGTCCCAGTCCTTGACCTGCAAGTGCACCGGCTGGTCCTCCTCGTGGTTGGTGCCCGTCCGGCTCACGCTGGTGAGGATGTCGAAGCTGATCTTGCCGTCGGGCTTCTCATACTCGATCTTGGGGCACTGGTCGGCATGCTTGGTGGCGGCGTGGTCCATCGTCTTGTGCTTGAAGGTCCACGGCACGCGGCCCTTGAAGAGGTAGGCCTCGAGGCCCGAGTACATGACGCCGCCGTACAAGCCGAGGGGGTTGTGGAAAGACGGCCGGTAGTTGCGCACCTCCTTCAACTCCTTCCAGATGGGCGACTTGCGCAGGGCGTCCTCGTAGTCGAAGAGGAACACGGTGCCGTCGTCGGTGGTGGACAGGGCGGTGTACGCGGCCTCGGCGGCCAGCATGCCCGATTTCATGGCATTGTGCGTACCCTTGACCTTGGGCAGGTTGATGAAGCCGGCCGAGTCGCCGATCAGAGCGCCGCCGGGGAAGGCACACTTGGGGATCGACTGGAAACCGCCCTCGACGAGCGCACGGGCGCCGTACGACAGACACTTGCCGTCCTCGAGGACGCTCCGGAAGAGCGGGTGCTGCTTGTACTTCTGGAACTCCTGGTACGGGGACATCCACGGGTTGGGGTAGTCCAGCGCGACGACGAGGCCGACGCTAACGAGGTTGTCTCCGAAGTGATACATCCAGCCGCCGCCGTAGGTGTCCTTGGGCAAGGGGTAGCCGAGCGAATGAGTGATCTCGCCCTTCCGGAACTTTTCCGGCGACACCTCCCAGACTTCCTTGAGACCGAGGGCATATGTCTGCGGCTGGCTGTCGCGGCGCAAGTCAAACTTCTTGATGACTTGCTTGGTGAGACTGCCGTGGCAACCCTCGCCAAAGAGGGTGACGCGGGCATGGAACTCCATGCCGCGCTCAAAGGTCTCCTTGGGGCGGCCGTCGCGGCCAATGCCAAGATCGTTGGTGGCAACGCCCTTCACACTACCGTCCGCGTTATACAGAATCTCGCTGGCGGCGAAGCCAGGGTAGACCTCGACACCGAGCTCCTCGGCTTGCTCGCCGAGCCACTTGGTGAACTGGTTGAGAGAGACGATATAGTTGCCGTGGTTGTTCATGGTGGGCGGCAGAGGCAACGGGATGGCGGATTTCTTGGTGAGGAAGCGCATGCGGTCTCCGCCAGCCGGGGTGGCATGCTCGAAGCGGTTAGGATTGTCCTCGGAAAGCCAGTCTGGGATGAGCTCTTCGATGGCGGAGGGCTGAATGACGGCGCCCGAAAGAATGTGGGCGCCAATTTCGCCTGCCTTCTCGAGGAGGAGGACACGGAATTCGTCGTTACCAGCTTCATTGGCTAGCTGCTTTAGTCGGATGGCAGCGCTCAAGCCGGCAGGACCTAGTCATGGGGTGGAGCTAATCAGTATGGTATCACACAAAGCGGTGATGCGTCTATGGCCAAGGGAAGAGAAGGAAGAAAGCAGCGAAGATTGCTAGCGCGGAAGAGGAACTATGTGTCATAGGAAAGCAAGAGGCGTACCCCCTCCAATAATACAGACGTCGACCTGGTCTGATTCACGCTCGATGGTGGATGGATCAAAGGTGTCCGAGTCTTCAACACTGGCCAGGCGCGCAACCCGAGTCGTCGCAAATGTTCTTGTGGAAATGGAAACGGCCAGGGCACCCCGTGGTAGAGGAGCTACCCGTGTCCGTACCCTCGAAGCTGAGGCGAGGTGGGGTCGCGCCTGGAATATTGTGCGGCATGTCGACAGCGAGCGGGAGCCACGTTGTAGAGAACGAGCGACGGGTACGGTAGAGGCGTTCATGGTGGCTAGTGGTGTTCAACGGCCTCGGTTTCCAGGTTCTTAACGGTCAAGGTCGGAGGTCGAGGATGGAGTCAGAAGGGCGCAAAGGACATTCCTCAAGGTCGCGCTGCCCCAATCGGTCGTGAGCAAAGCACAGCAGGACCAGGGGATGTATTGTCAAGGTGTGACTCGGGTTCAGATTGCCACGGTCTGTCGGTAGAGACCCCAATGCGTCGAATTTGCGTCGTCTGCACGAGGTGGTAGAGGTAGGTGATGTGAGAGCTACATACGGCACATGTTTTAAGAAAGAAAAATTATAGCGGGTAGGGTAGGTACAAGGGTCGGAGTTCTTTTTGCCTACGTAATGGAAGATCAACTGCCCCGGTTCGAGCTTGTGCTTCGGGTGCAAATAGCCGAAAGAAACCGGAGGCGGGGGTGACAAAGAACAGGTCGAGTACATCCAGTTGGGTGTTGTAGCCGGTTGTGCTACAAGTACCTGCCAATAAGTGAACCCCACCTCAGACTGGGGAGCTCCTCCACCATTCGGACGGGACGGAACGGAAGAACTTGAATAGTTGATCAGCTTCATCCAATGGGATGGCTTCCATTACAATCCCAGATCATGCACACAATTTTCCCATTTTCGTCTATTCATCTCCTCGTCGACAAAAGAGAAGAAGCAGTCCATCTCCCACGAGCATCCAGAACCAGCTCTACGAATTCGCTGAACCATTTGCCAATTCTATCTCACATTCAGTAATAGCTTTCCATGCTGGCTATTCTTGTTTGTGTTCCACAAGCTGGAAACAAGCCACATCGTAAAGAAGGCTGTCTGTCATAGGGTCACAATGGAGCGAGGCTTCCCATTACAGAACACGGCTCTCTTTCTCCCGGTCCCTTTTCATGATCCAGTGCCCAATTCGGATTTCTCCTGTGTATTGTCATTTAAGTGGTCAATGGCCCCACGACTCGGAGCGTGTCTAACTTGCCTCACATCACCTACAAACCGACGACTAGGATTGCGTCCTCTAGGCCATCGTCCGGTATCATCGGATCTTTCAAAGCACCAACTAGGTAGCCTATGGTGCCTAACTAATTTGAATGGTCCTACTCCAGCTACTCTTGCCCTACTTGGAACGCACGATACTTCCATAAGAATGTCCCGGAAACAAACAGTTCAGGCATCCCGGTAGCAATGATTTGGCTGTGACGTACACGTCTTTTTTTCGCCTCAGCTTTCCTGTGACTAGAAGATATCGTGGCAAGCAAAAACCTCTTCTCAAGGCTGGTCGCCATGGCTCCCTTGGTCATCTCGACTTCGATTCCCCGGCGTGCCCGGCTGCCGATTCTCATCGCCGCCACTGTGGCAGCCGTCTATGTCCTCTCCGCACGCCACATACCGCTCTCCGACATGAGCCTTGGCCAGTTTTCTCCTTTTCACAGCCCACGTCTTTCGAATCGCATGGATGTGCTGCGGTTCGTCGACCCTCTCATCGGGACCGCCAATGGAGGTTGTTTAGCTTCTCCCGTTCACCAAACGACCGATATCCCTTGCGACTAACTTGTCTTGTCCAACCATCTTAGGCCATGTCTTCCCTGGCGCAACCTTGCCGTACGGTGTGTTGAGTCTAGTCTACTTCTCTCCTAGGAATCTGAATGTGGTATCATCTCGAAGGCCAGGAAACTTATGCGCATCGTGGCCGTGGCTCTAGGCATGGCGAAAGCTGGTCCCGATACCACCGCCAGAGGCGAGAACGCTGCTGGCTTTGTCTCGGACGATTCGTTCATCATCGGCTTCTCTCACTTGCATGATTCCGGTGCGTCATGACCTCCCTGGGCAGTCATGTCTCGAGAGGAATGAGGTTGGGCTACTAAAATAACTGACTCTTGGCTCAAGGTACTGGTGGTGTACGTCTTCCTTCTATGTTGTTGGCCCAGCGGTCTAAGTCATCAAAACACACCGGGTCGTTCTAATCATCCATGGACGGACGAAGCAGGATCCGTCTCTAGGCAACTTTCCTCTCTTCGTCCACCCAGGCTGTCCCGGGGACAGTTATCTGAACTGCACTTTTGGCACTTTGGGCCGGAGCGTTACCCGCACCAAAGACTCGGCCCAGGCCCGTCCTGGCTACTTCGCCATCGGTTTGGAGAACACAGTTCGTGCTGAAATGACGGCTACCCAGCACGCGGCTCTTTATTCCTTCTCCTTCGTTCCCGAGCAGACCATATCCCTCCCCAACCCCCGGGGCCCTTCGACCGGCAAATTCGTCGAGATCCCCACCAACCCCCTCATACTTCTCGACATCCAGGATCTGGGAAAAACTCGCAGCGGCGGAGGCGTTCGGGTAGACGAATCCGGCCGCATCGTGGGCCACGGCACCTTTAGGCCCTCGTTCGGTGTCGGGGATTATCAGGCCTACGTCTGCGCCGACTTTCGTGGTGCCAAACTCCGTGCATACGGCACCTTTGACGGTGAGCATCCTCGGGAGGAACCTAAACAGCTCGAAGTGATGCAGCACGGATCAGCTGGCGCATGGCTGCACTTCGAACATCCAGCCGACGACCGGATCCTTGCGCGTGTTGGCCTTTCCTTCATGTCCACGGACCAGGCATGCGCCAATGCCGAAGCAGAGATTCCCGACTTCGATTTCGACCGCGTCGAGCATGCCGCCGCTACAACATGGGCGGAGAAGCTGAACGTCATTGAGATTGATGATCATAGCGGAAGTGACGAGCTTCAAACCGTCTTCTGGTCCGGTCTATACCGCTCTCTGCTCTCGCCGCAGAACTACACCGGCGAGAACCCGCTCTGGAAGTCGTCAGAGCCCTACTTTGACTCGTTTTACTGCATCTGGGATTCCTTCCGGGCACAGCACCCACTACTGACAATCATCGACCCGGAGGCACAGGCCCAAATGGTCCGGGCACTGTTAGATATCTATCGCTTCGAGGGAAAACTCCCCGACTGCAGAATGTCTTTCTGCAAGGGATACACGCAAGGGGGGTCGAATGCGGACGTCGTTATAGCGGATGCCTTTTTGAGAAACATTTCCAATGGCGTAGACTGGGATACAGCGTACGAGGCCGTCGTATCCGATGCCGAAGGTAACGATGATGTCCCTTTCTCACCAACGCTCACCTCCCAATCAGCACACCGTAATGGCTAATATGGAACATCGATCCAGTATCCCCAAAAAGCTTCAATGTAGAAGGACGCGGAAATATCGAGAGCTGGCTGGACCTGGGCTACATAGCCTCGGATCACAAAGATGCAAACGCCACAGGCCCGCACTCGAGAAGTGTCTCTCGCACAGTTGAGTATGCCTACAACGACTTTTGCATCGCGACTCTCGCTCAGGGACTCGGCCACGATGCCGACTACCAGCGTTTCATGCAGCGCAGCACCAACTGGCAGAACCTCTGGAACCCCGAACAGCGCGACCTACTCCCCATCCGGGACAGGCCGGGGCAGGAACACGAGGCGACCAGCTACGTCGGCTTTCTCCAACCACGGACCATGGACGGCGTGTTTGGATACCAAAACACACGCGTGTGCTCCCCGCTGGCAGAGCCGCACCTGTGCTACTACGACACGGCGCAGTCGACGTACGAAGGCTCGCCCTGGCTGTATAGCTTCTACGCGCCGCAAGACATGGCTACGCTGGCGCGCCTCGTCGGGGGCCGCGCCGCGCTGGCCGAGCGGCTCGACTACTTCCACGAGAGCGGCCTGGCCTACATGGGCAACGAGCAGTCGTTCCTCACCGTGTTCCAGTTCCACTACGCCGCACGGCCCGGCCGCAGCAGCTACTGGGTGCGCCGCTACATCCCGTCCCAGTTCAACACCACCGTCGCGGGTATCCCCGGCAACGACGACTGCGCCATGGGGGCGTTCACCGCCTTCGCTTCCATGGGGCTCTTCCCCGTCGCCGGCCAGGACGTCTACCTGATCACGGCTCCGTTGTTCCGCGAGGTGAGACTGCCGTCGGTGCGTGGGCCCGAGGCGCCGGCCATCATCAGGAAGGTCGCGGCGCCCGGACAGGGGAGTGTGGAGGACCATGACATGATGTATGTGCAGAGCGCGGCGTTGAACGGGCAGCCATATACGAAGAACTGGATCACGCATGACCTGTTCAGGGACGGCGGGGTGTTGGAGCTGACGGTAGGGAGGGAGGAGACAGATTGGGGGACGGCAGACCAAGACCTCCCGCCAAGCTATCCCTACATGTCCCATTCGTGAGATGCATTGATATCAGGTTTGTTGATAGTAAAGGAGGCATCAGCAATACACGTTCGGGCTCTAATCCATCATGTCCTTCGTCGGGATGTCTGGACGGTGTTTACAACATGTCAGGGGATTGTCCACTCAGTCTTGAAATTCAAGACGAGAAAGAACCATGCTAGATAAATTTGCTACTTGGGTCATGAGGAGTTTACTTCTACAATATTCGGATTTGGTGACGCGACTGGGTCCAAGCAACGAGAGGCCAAAGCTAGCAGGTCAATAACATATCGACGCCCTTGGTGTACATGAAAACAAATGGCAGAAACAAACCTACAAAGACTCATCGGAGCACCCGACTATCTGCCCTCCTCACGCTCTACCTGGCTATCTTTTTTTTTGTACTTTTCTTCCTGCTCTATGTCGGGCAGTGTAATCTGAACTCGGTGTTGTAGGTCCCAGCCACTTCTCCCTCCACCAGGAACAAGACTCACTCCGTTTCTCCGCCTGTTTCCTTAACAGCAACAGATTTGATATCGTCCTGGACCTCCTGGGTCTTGGCCTCTACGACAGATTCGCCGGCCATGTTGCTGGCCAGTGTCTTGACTTCCTCCTCCGGCTCCTCAGTTTCGACTTCCTCGGGTTGGATGTCATCTGTGTCCTTGGGTTGTTCGTCCGTTACAGTTGGCGGCTGTATTTCGGAACTCTCTGTCGGAGCCTCCGGGCTTATCGATTCCGCTGCCTTGGGTTCGGGCGCAGCTTCGGTCGTTGTCTCAGGCACAGCTTCCGTCGTCGGCTCGGGTACAGCTTCTGTCGTTGGCTCAGGCGCAGCTTCTGCTGTCGTCTCAGGCACAGCTTCTGCCGTCGTCTCGGGCACAGTTTCGGTCGTCGTCTCGGGCACAGTTTCGGTCGTTGGCTCGGGCACAGTTTCGGTCGTTGGCTCAGGCACAGTTTCGGTCGTTGGCTCAGGCGCAGTTTCTGTCGCCGGCTCAGACACAGCCTCCGCCGTCGGCTCAGACACAGCCTCTGTCGGCGGGGACACAACCTCCGGTGCAAGATCTGCGGGCATCTCTTTCGCCTCAGAACCGTCACTCGTGGCGTTAACTTCCAACGTGCCATCGTCGTCGATACTCCACGCCGTCTGAATTTCGGAGAAGCTGAGGGTAAGTGGCGCCGTAGTCACAGCGGCCGGGGGGGCCGGACTCTTGGCCGTCGGCAGTCTACGCTGAGGACCTCGGGCGCGACCCTTCCTAGCATCGCTGAGAGGGGCTTTCTCCTTCTCCTTCTCCTCGACCACGTCGGCCGCGGGCGGCTCCTCCTTCTTAGTCGGCAGTTGCGGACCGAGCTGCAGCCTCTTGTTCAGATCCGACATGAAACCGGCCTGGAGGGCCTGGATCTTGCTTCCAAGAGGGCGGGGGGGAACCGCCGGCTTGGGTCTAGGGGCCGCATCCTGCTCTTTGGAGTCCACGCCGGATGGCAACGTTCTGGTCGGCCGGGCTGGGATCTGCGGCTTCGGTTTAGCGCTTATTGACGGCTTGACCTTCTCATCGCTTGGTGTTTGCCTGGGCCGTGGCCGCTCGGGTATGGGAGGTTTCTCGCCTGGCGTGGGCCTCCTCTGCGGGCGAGGTGGTACCTGGGGCTTCGCCGGCACGCGGGTCTCTTCAGGGGCTCCTTCGGGTGTGCTCAGGGTGGCCTGTTGCATGCTGCTTTCCGGCGCGTCCTCCCAGACATCGCGGCTTGGGAAACGATTTTGTGAGCCAGGGCGCGTTTCTTGGTCCTTGATCCGTTGGATTGGATCGTGCTGGATAGGTGCCGAAGTCCTGCGGACAAAGTTCTCCGACTCGTGCGACTCTTTTTCTGCAAGGGCTTCCTGCCGCCTAGCGAAAGCCTGGGCTGGTGTTTCCGCACGGTCATCGTCGATCTTGGGCTTGGGGACTTCCGCGGCCAGCTCAGGCGTTGAAACCACAGCCGTGGCATTGGCACTATCGGGGGCATCCTCCCAAACATCCTTGCTCGGAAACTTGTGGCGCGGCTTCCCCATATCGGCAGCAGCTTCCTCTTCCTTTTTTCTGACTTGCTCCTCCTCGGGGAACAGTGGCTCGTATTCCTCGACATCTTCTAGTGGCGCCGGGTTCAGCTCCAACTGCGAAGAAGCAAGATGCGTGCTAGAGGGTCGGCTAGGGGTACGACCGGCGTCCTCTTCATCGAACGAGCTCGGGCGTCGCTCCGGTGGCACGGCAGGCTGCCAGTCGTGCTGGCCAGGGTCCTTGGCAACCTCGTCGGGGGCTAGAATGGGGGCATTGTAGGTATCTTCGCCATCTGCCACGTTATCCTCGCTTGCATGTTTCGGGTAATATTGGCTTTGGTCGGGAGGCGCGTTGACGTGGATGACGTCGTCGTCATGGCCTTGCTGGGCGGGGGATTCCGGGTCGGGGCCCGGAGAACGTCGGGGTGGGGAGTCGATGCGACGCAGCTCCGGCGACTTTGGCTGACCAGAGCCTGGGCGGGAGGCGATCCGCTGGGTGTACTCGTCCGAGGCCTGATAACCGACTTCTTCGGTGGGTGTTCCGGCGAAAGCCGCAGGTGTGCCTGACGGGAGGCGGTGCGGTTAGTTCAGTCTCGTCATTCGAGTAGTTTCTCGGAGTCTGGCCTGCGTCTTACCCAAAGCGGAATCTCGAGTTTCCCGCACAATTTTGTTCAGCTCGGTGCTGCTCAGCGCGTAGTCGGTCTGGCGATCGTGAAGGGAATGGACCGACTCCCTCTGGAGCGACTCTGGGTTTTTCTCATACCAGGCCTTTTGAAGCTTGTCGGTAGGCTGCGGTGTGCCATGGCCGTGCAGGCCGTAGCTTCCAGGGGGTAGGCTGGCGAAGCCCCCGGTGCTAAGCTTCCGACCATGACCCCGAGGCGTATGGGGGCCGACGTCTTCGGTGCTAGCGGAGCCGGGCGCAGGAGACGGGGCCTGGACATCGCCGAGATCGGGATTCATAGGCACGCGCTGACCAATTTCCGGAATGCCCTGCTCTTCGTCCTCGAAGACGCTCTCCGGCTCGGATGTTTGGCTCAGGCTTGACTTCTTCTTGAAATAACCGCGTATCGGGGGAAGCTCTTCGCTACTCGGTCGGCCAATGCCGAAGGAGGCGGCTTTTTCCGAATCGGTTCGCGTGACGGTCTGCACGCGCTCCTTGGCCGTCTGGGCGGGGAAAGACGGCTTCGGTGCATGAAGATGGAGGTCTTGCGCAACAGTTCGGGTTTGTTCGGGGGATGAGAGGCTAGGAGAGTCGGGCGACTGGGACGGCTGGGACGACTGGGCGATCAACTCGTCCTGCACAGCGGCGTACTCGGCGCCCTCCTCGCCGAGGGACGGCATGACGACGCTGCCGGGGCGTTTCACGGGCTCGTCCGAGTTGTCGTCAACATGGTTGTCGGTGCTCAAGCGGGAGGGCTTGGGGCTCTTGGGAGCCAGAAGAGTTTCGTTGAGGGGCGAGGGAGCGAATCGGTCGGGGTTGGGGGACAGGGAGCGGTCGGAGCGTTTGGCGGGACGGGGAGGAATCTTGACAGGCGAGTCGGTCGGCTTGCCTCGGTTCCGACTCCTAGTTGGCCTGGGAGGGATGGCGGGAGGCTGCGGCATGGTGCCAGCAGCTGTCATGCTTTAAGCCGTCGAGAAGTTGTGATTGTAGAAGCGGATCCCGGGGAGGAAAGTAGAAATGGGTAAGAGGTGAAGATGGTAACGCAAGTCGAGATGAATGTCTAGATCAAGTCCTGTGTGGAATGCACACAAAGTGTGGTCAGTATCCGCAAGCAGAGCAAAGACGAGCCAGGAGCATCGAAAAGGGGCAAGGAGGCTTGTCTGACAAGCAACGCTGGCTGACTGCCTGCCCCTGCTCAACTCACTGATCTTGGCAAGTGATTGACCTGTCCAATCCAGCTCCTTGGTCTTCAACCTCCGATAAGGCGAGTAACGTGGCAGAACGAGGGGGGCGGTTGTGGAATGACGGGACAGCCAGTCTTGGCTTAGGGTGAGGGGTGAAGCTCACAACTTGGACCTGAAAATAGAGATGCTGACGGCACTCTAGTATAAATTGATGATATCAACGGTAGCTAGTCGAGTCGACAAGGTCTCGTTTTGTAGATGTTTCTTGCAACGAAAGCAAGTTGAGGATGGCCGAACGATGCTGACGATAAAGCGAGGGGGAGAGAGCTGGACGAGGAAGGGAAGGGTACAGGGATCTAAGGACTAATGTGGAACATACGAATAAGGAAACGTGATGAAACCATGCGATGGGGTAAAACGAAGCTCGTTCAGCAGCGGGAGGATGGAGAGCCTCTTGGCTTTTATTGCACCTACGTAAGCGTAGCGCAAGTACCTCTGGAGAGGTACTTCGTACTGTGCTGACGTATCACGGCAACGGTCGTTGTGGAGTGGGTCCCATGGTCCAGTCCAGACCGTCTACAGCCAGTCAGGTGGCAGTGAGCTATCAATAATCCCGGCCTCTATGTATCTGCAGCGAATCAGTGAAGTAGCAGGTACATTCCGTCCACGCAAAGAAGCTGCCACGATACCCGCGAACTTGGATATGACTTTTGTACTGAAGAGATGGCGAATTAGTTCCAACGCGTGATTAACAACAGCACGGGATGATGGATCTGTCGTCATTCAGCCTTTACACGTACGTGCACACTGTATACTTGATATGTGTTGGCAGCAGGCCTGCTGTCCAGTGGGGTTCCATGCCGTCATAGTCTTGTTTGGCATGTATTCATACGGAGTACACCCGCACCGTTACGTCGGCCGTTCTACCGTCTTGGAAACGGACAAGCCTCGCACGAGCGTTAACTTGCACGGTATGCACTCGGTATCTGCACCGATTTTGACTCGTTTCCCATTCCCTCCAGGCACCACTGTGTTCGTGGACACAGCAGCAATTAAGCAGACTTGGTTGGCCTGGTCCTGACATCCCTTCTGCTCTGTTCCGCCTGAGCAGCTTGAATGGAGATGAAAACGCACAAGGTGGGTATCTTAAGCCTAAGCACGGAACGATAGACGTCCACTAGAATCCCTCAATGCGAGTCCCGACCCCCTTTTCCTCGGCCAACTTGATGAGATGCATACCGACGGTGAGGTCCATGAGTCCTAGGCCGACACTCTTGTAGATGACCGTGCCGTCCCGTAACCAATGTGCCAACGATGCATCTCTGCCGGCTTCTTGCGACTCCATATGTCGGGGAACATCAACCAACTTGCCCAATCTACGATGTGCATGTCAGCAGTTGTTGTATCGACCAAGATACGCTACACATCCCGGGGCCATAGAAATCGGAGGGAGAGGAGAAGAGAGACGTATTACTTACTCCAACATCTGACTAGGTTGAATGCCAGCCGAGATGAGCTCGCCGGCCTCCTGCAACACGCCATCCAGCGTATCGACGACAATGACCCCACCGCCCGGGGCATTCTCGTACGCATGAAAATACAATTCCGACCCCTCGCGTTTGGTGGCCTGTAGCAGCAGCTCCTCGGGAAGCTCACGCATCTCGGGCGTGTAACTCCCAATAGCGACGACGAGGCGGCCCTTCCGGCTCCCTTCGTGGCTCGTCAGGACATCGGCGCCAAAAAGGTCCTCCCGCGACGGGGTGCAGCAATAGACGACATCGGCGTCTTGGACCTGCTGGCGCAGAAGGCGCGGGTACTCGTCGTGGTTCGACGCGAGGAGACTGAACGTGGTATCCGGCCAGCCCTCGCGGGCGCGGACGTGGGCGGGGACGTCGCGGAACTGGGCGAGAATGGACCTGGCGTTGTCGGAGAGGGAGCGGACGATGACGTTCACGTGGCGGACGGAGGGGCCGCGGGTCAGCAGGGCGAGGCGGACGTGCCAGTAGGCCTGGAGGCCGGAGCCGAAGACGGTGATGGTCTCGACGGTGCGGCGCCTGGCGAGGAGGCAGGTGGTGGAGGGGATGGCGGTGCGGAAGGCTGTGAGGGTCTTTGCGTGGACGAAGCCGACGGGGGTCCCCGTGGGGGAGAGGAGGGTGATGGCGCCCGTGGGTCTTATGGGAGGTTTGGTGCTGTCGCTGGAGCTGAGGGTCACGACTAAACGAGCGAGAGTGGCCAGGTTAAGGACAACATGGTGAGTGAGGCGTTGCGGGTGGGTCGCTCAGGGACGGCTTGGCTTACCTTTGCATCCCATCCCGAGTGGACTGCACGATGGCATGTACAAGGTAGTGGCCCCTGTGGTGTGATTCTGGGTAGACACGCGGTGTGGTTGATGGTACGAGTCATCCTCGGGCGCCTGTTTGTTCTTGGAGGAATACTCATGGAGGGTTCTCGTCATGGATTGACCGAAGCCGTCATACTCGTCGAGAGTCAGGTTCTCCAGGATGACCCTGATCTGTTCATCTGTGAGCACAGTGAGGCTCATGATGAGCTGTGGTCGGGAGTTGGCAGGAGCAATAATGTCGGCGTGAGTGTTTCGGAGACGATCCCTGATGGTCATTAAATCGTCGGAATATCTACTTCGTACACACCGAACAAAGACATCCAAGTTGGTGTCTTTCCAGTACGTTTTAGTTCTCCCATGAGGGGTAGCACTCCGGCTACCGGCGCTTGGAGTTGGGGGATTCCAGGGACCAAATGATGTAATGGGCGTTGTCTTGGCACCACTGTGATCACTAAGGACAATTCGTTTGGCGTGATGTTCCAATAGCACGATCACTAATTCCTTGGTCGTGTCGAATATAGAAAGATTGAACACATTGCTCAGCCCTAAATCGCTGCCTGGGCTACCTGGTATTTAGGCCCTGCCCGAAATAGCCGCGTCTCTCGTATGTGCATGCGTATGCACATGCGTATACTTTGTACGTTTCGTAACGCTAAACGAGTCAATGGGATGGAATATGGTTGCCTGGGGACATGGACATGTCGTGATGTGAGAATCAGGCGAGGGGAGCTGGTGCGCACGGTGCTGGTTTCGAGGCAGAGTTGCATGACGATTTGCCTCTTCAGACTTCAGGGGATATGACAGTTTAAGACGAGTCGAAGCACACTTGGATCCAGAATGGCCCGCTGTTGTCGTGGTGGAAGAGCTCTACGAAGTAAGACTTGGTGATAGCAGCAGTGTGCGTGTACAAAGTACGTAGTCTCGTATACAGTGTATACAGTGCGGCATAAGTGGACCCAAGCTGTCAGGCCAAGCAACGAGAAGGCGCGCCTTGTAATGAGGCGACGTAACCTGTCGGAGCACAAACAGCAACGGAAGAACCTACCAGCTCCTGCTACTTCGTACACTACTAATTAATTACCCACTTGTCAAAACACCACCGTCCTCTTCTCCTTCTCTGCTGCCTACCATCAACCAGACTTCACTCTGCATCTAAATGCCCATTGGGGAAACAATTTCGGACGGCATCTGAGCACCTGAATCCATCCTTCCATCACCAACCGTCAATCGGCCAAAGGAACGTCCCATACATCCGTCCGTTCGTTGCGACGCACCATCCACACGTACTTCGTACCACCATCAGCACACATCGACCTAAGCAACGTAGCTGTCCAACGCGCCGTTTATCACCTTAGACTGCCGGGAGTCAGGATCGAATCTTCCTCCGTCGTCATCGACCGACTCGTTCTCATCACCCTCATCCAAAGCCACGTCGGCGCATTCCCGACTACCACATCATCGCCATGTCCATCGCCGACGAGTTCAGGACCCGCAACTTCAGTATGTCCATACCCCAGCCGGCGCCCGTCCTGGCATCGGAAAAGCGGTTTCTCTTTTACTAACGTCGCTGGTACAGGCATCTATGGCCAATGGTGAGCTACTTCCGAGTCGCCCCCTTGCGCACTTTTCGCGACCACGAGGCATACACCGTCTGCATTCCGATCGACCTTGCTTTTTTAAATCAATTGATACAAGCGTCGAGAGAGAAAGGACCTCACAGCTCTCAATCCTCGCCGGGCTGTCGTCGATGTTTGTTTGCGTCTTGTTGTGATTACACTTTGCTAACAGATCCCTCCTAGGCTCGGCATCCTGGCCATGATCCTGTGCCTTGCACTGGGCATTGCCAACATCTTCACCTTTGACCCAATCATCATCATCTTCTGCGCCCTCGCCATGTAAGCACAGTCGCCCCCGACAAGCCATCCCTCAAATCTCAGCTCCGTCAGCTAATCAGTTCCTCCTCCACCCAGTGCATCGGCCTTTGTCATCCTCTTCGTCGAGGTCCCCCTGCTTCTCCGCATCTGCCCGACGTCGGAAAAGTTCGACTCGTTCATCCGCAAAATCTCCACCAACTACCTGCGCGCCGCCACCTATGCCATCATGGCCGTCGTCCAGTTCCTCAGCACCATCCGCTTCAACACCTCGCTCATTGCCGCTGGTGTCTTCCTCTCCCTTGCCGGCCTCTGCTATCTTTTCGCCGCCGTCAGGGGCCAGGACTTTGTCAACTCCAAGACCCTCGGCGGCCAGGGCATTGCCCAGATGGTCGTCTAAACGACGCGCGTCTCCAGTGCATGTTGCTGGGATCCCGCCAGCTACCAACACTTTCCTGGTTTCAGGGAACCAATAATCACCAGAACCATCAACACGGGATAAGAAGAGAGGAAACGAGGAAGGGAGGAGGTCTGGTGGTGACTGCGACCACTGTAAGATGTTCCCTGTCCCTACAGCTGTAAGTGCATGAATCGAGGTAGAGGCAGAGGATACGGTAAAGGGGAGCACGATGAACCATGTTATTGTTACGTCTTTTGTTCTCAAGTCGGCAAGCGTCCATCATGATATCCTTGCTCCGAGGGGGGCAATTTGGCGTCGGGGATGAAGCTCGGGGTAGTTTTCCGCAGAAGTACCAAAAGGGAGATTTCAAAAGTTTTCTCGGCAGAATTATAATGAGTTGACTCTTCCATGCCGTCTCTTGTCCATATGCCGGGAACATGTTTGCCGGTATGGGCTCTGCAAAGGAAGGCAACCCAGCCACCGGAGACTATCCAGGGTAATGTGATATGTGCATATATGCTAGACGCATTCGCAAAGATGCTTCGTGCGGCTGTCGTGTGAGACATGGAGCCATGTAAATATCATACCGCTAACTCCTTAACCCCCCTCTATCCCTTGTCTTTAGATCCTTCCCATTTATATCATTAACGTGCTTCGAAATCGACGTCAGAACTACTGCTCTGTCCCCACCAGAGCGGCATACC
This sequence comes from Sodiomyces alcalophilus JCM 7366, assembly GCF_042370955.1. Taxonomy (NCBI): domain Eukaryota; kingdom Fungi; phylum Ascomycota; class Sordariomycetes; order Glomerellales; family Plectosphaerellaceae; genus Sodiomyces; species Sodiomyces alcalophilus. Next base: position 2,198,944 of record NW_027263535.1, on the reverse strand, counting down.
GCCCATCAACTCATCCATACCTGCTAGACCTCACACCCTTCCCATTCGCCTCACCCACCCCAAAGTGCTCGGGCCTCCAGAACCGCCTATCCCAGCGATGCCACCCCGCGCTCTCGGGGGGCGTCCAGCCCCGGCCGCCCCACCGCTGCACCAAGAAGGGCGCGAACGAGCTGACGCCCAGGCCGGGATACCCGAGCTCCAGGGGCGTCAGCACCCCGCGCCCGGTCTCCAGGAAGGCGAACTGCGCCGTCTCGGCCTGCCAGCCCCGCAAGGACGCGGCCTTGCCCACCAGGGGCCCGGCGTGCGATTCGCCCTCGGCGGCCAGGCGCATCTCGGCCACGGCGCCGGGGAGACCGACGTAGAAGGCGTCGGCGGCGTTGGACGACTTGGCGAGCGAGTGGACGCGCGACGGTAGGTTGCGTCGGCTCGAGGTGCGGGGTTGGAGGATGATGCAGGCGTTGGGGCGGTAGTCGTCGCCCCGCGCCAGGCGGTGGAATGTACACGGCGCGTTCTTGGCGTGGTCGCAGCGGCTGTTGGCCGGGTTGGGTTGCGGGGGGCGAGGGTGCGGTGGGGGTACGGTCCAGCCTGCGCCGTCTGGGGGGTCGGGGAAAGGAGGCGAGGGAGAGCACGGTTGGGCGTCGGTGTAGCGGTATTCGGTGTGGTGTTGGGGCCAGCGGTAATCGAACGTCTTGAGGTGGGGGTACTCGTTGCTGCCGGCCACGAAATGGTGAGCGCCCCAGGTAAGGAGGGAGGAGGTGGTCTCCTCGGGTTGGAAGATGTCACGGTACATCATGTCGTAGGGGGAGGGGGTTCGCGTGTCGAGAAGACGGACGGTACCGTCGTCCCATGCGGACAGCAGTAAGCTGCCGCTTCCGCTTTGGCCAGGGCTGAGGCCGCTCGTGGGAACGACCTCGAGGGCCCGAACGGTCGTGTTGACGCTCTTGGATAGGTTCCGCAGGAGATGGTCACTCTTATAGACCGCCTTGGGGACGAGCCCTGCCGGTGTGGCCTGCAACCAGCGCAGGGGGGCGGGATCCCCGCCCAGCGCGCAGGCGATGGTGTCGTTTGTCACGACTTTGGCGCTGTGGACGAACAAGGAGCTGTCGTGTTTGCCGTGGAAGGTATGCGAGTCGCAGGGACCGGTCTCTTCCGCGACGACCTCACCCAGAGACGATGACGAGCAGCGCAGGGGAAAGACGCTAACGGTTGCCCGGTTGCCCGTCAAAATGGACGTCTGGCCGGGGAAGACATCTACGTAGGCCGCGGCTCCCCACGACGCAGCCTTGACACGAGACGGCGGGGCGGGCAGGCGGAACGTCTCGACGACGCTACTCGCGTTTCCTCTTTCTGCCGAGATGAGATGCAGCTCGCCGGATGCCCGGCCGACCAGCATTCCCAGCCTTCCGGCGGGCTCGACGAGCTTGATGGCCGTCACATCGCCCCTGACGGCACTGTACCCGTTCCTCTGGCCCTCGAAGCAGAACCACGCGTCTCCTTCCCCCGAGGCGTCACCACGGCCACCGCTCCCCTTGCCGGCCAGGGAACGGAACCGACCGACGACGTCCTCGCCGGCACCCCAGACGACGAGCTCGAATGCGTCGTTCCAGACACGGCTGGCGTCGAGGACGGGCGAGAAGGGATGCTGATGAGTCCCCCTGCTGTTCTGGCCTGCGAAGAAGTTGCTATGTGGCGACTGTGTATGCGCTGCCGGTGTGTATGCGATGGGGAACATGCTCCTGCGGTCCCAGCTGCGGGACTGGGCCGTCAGCGCGGCGGCGAGTGTGTCCCATCGGTCGCCGCGGGGGTGGCTGACGGCGTAGGTGGCGAAGCGGTTCCTGACGAAGCTGCGCCAGCCTCCGCCCCGCGTTACGGTCCAGTGTAGGCTCCTGCAGGTACGCGAGACGCTGGCGATGTCGCGGGCGGTGGTGAGATGGGAGAGGATGTCTAGGATGACGTCGTCGGGGAGCTGGTCCAGAGACATGACGGTGGTCCAGGCTGCCGTTGTTTGGTATGACTTGGCGGCAGTTGCTATATAGAGAAAAGAGGCGGACGAGGCAAGTATGGCTATGTGATATCAACAATATGGACAGTAGTAAGCTATGATATGTGGCGATGTGTTGTTCAGATTGGAGCCGGAGTAGGGGTCGAAGAAGAAAAAAGAAAAGTTAAATAAGGTGAGCTAAAGCTGCTGTCCACTTCAAGGCCATGGTTTTCTCTTTTTTATGTTTTTTTTTTCTTTTTCTTTTTCCTTTTTTTCTTACTTATTTCCTTCCTCTTCTCCTCGAGACGAGGTAGGCCACTCTAGGCCACTTTCACTTTGCGCCCGCCAAGGTGCAGAAGTATAAAGTAAATGTGTCTCGAAATTATTTGTCTCTCGAGGAAAGAAGAGAAAAGGAGATAGAGACGACAGTAATACTTGGCGGCGAGTCGGTTGGAATTAGTAGGACGTCGGTGGCACTCGGTATATTTGATGTTTAGACCTTGGAGTTTTCGACTGAAAATGTTGTGCTCGTGAGATGGCGACAGGAGGCTGCTTACTAAGGTTCGGAGGTATAGTGGGCAAGGTGTACAGTAAGTTGACACAAGTGTCGAGCCGATGTACCTACCTAGGCACACCCACAACGTGATGTTGTAGGTACATCGGCTCGACAGTTTTGTCTCGTCACTGTACCTACTAGCTAGGGGCTTAATACTCCGTACGTCATCTCTCTTTTCACACATTGCATTGTCTTTCGCATCCTCGCGGTCTGGTAATTACGTGTACGAATACTTCCATCGCGACATCAGTACTTGGCCTGGGTATCTCGACCACCGTAACATGTACCTCTACAGAGTATTGAGAGACGGGCTCAACAAGGGCAATCAAGTTGTATACTGGGATCGGGAACAATACAAACTCAAGATATAATTGGCATCTAGGCTATCACGAAATCCAGGACCCCTGAACGCCATTCCAATCATCGTGGTACTGACTGAGAGCCACCATCCATGTCAACGCCTTGGCCCGGCCTGTCTTGTCCATCTCATCGACCACCTGTAGGACATCAACGCCACCTTTTCCCCCTTCCCGCAAAAACCTCGAGTCCAGAGTGCATACGCCAGCTACCTGTAATAATGGAAAAAGAAATGACCATAAAAAAAGACATCAATTCACCACCCGATCGTTCGTCGACCTCCGCCGCGCCCCCGAGTCCCCATACATAATCTCCATCAGCCTGCCCTTCTGCTTCGTCCGCACGCCCTCGAGGTAGACGCCCACGTCCTCCAGGCCGCGAATCTGCTCCTCGAGCGTCAGCGCGCTCGACTCGACGCTCCGCACCAGCGGGCTGACCAGCTTGCGCCGGAGGCTCTCCAGGTTGGCCTTGAGCGCGAGCAGCTTCCCGTTGTGGTCGACGAGCAGGCCCTTGTTGTGCACCGTCTTCTCGCGCAGGTTCTGGAGCAGCCGCCGGTTCCGCTCGTACTTGGCCACCTCGCCCGCGCTGGGCCCCAGGAGCCGCGTCCACAGCGAGCTGAGCAGGTCGGCGTGCTTCTCGTCCTGCGCGCTGGCCTCGCGGACCACCGTGCGCGCCAGGTTCAGAAACTGCCGGTCGATGGCCTCGAAGAGCGCAAAGAGCGCCAGCGAGTGCTGCAGCTCCGTGCTGATGGCTTCCTCCAGCACCCCCAGGAACTCGTTGAACGTCCGCTGGAGCGTCTGCCGCGTGCGCTGCGGCTTGGTCATGCCGAACATGTACGTCGTCAGCGCCCCCAGGCGCGTGGGACGGCCGGTGGGCGTCTCGAGGAGGCCCGTCGCCGACAGGAGGTTGTGGACGTTGTCCAGGGCCGCCGACAGCGGCGGGGACGGCAGCTGGTCCACGTGCCATAGTTCCCTGCGCGCCCAGTCCATGACGATGAGGATGCCGTCAATATCGCCGTCCACATTGGCGAAGAACCTGGTCAGCTCGACGGCGAGCGTCTTGAGGCTCTCGCTCAGCTCGTCGAGCTCCTTGACGATGAGGGGCGCGGAGGTCATGTTACTCGTCCGCACGCTCTCGCCCAGGTCCCACACCGCCACGCCCGTCGCCTGCAGATCGCCCACTTGCGATGCGCCGTTCTCGGAGAAGTAGATGAGCGGTTCGAAAGCGCGCGCGATGCCGGCCACTTTGATCAGATCCGGGACAGGTCTCGGGGCAGCAGGCGCGAGGAGGCTCCGTGCGGCCATGACGGAGAGGAGGGCGACGACGGTGGAGACGATGATGGACGTCCAAGATTTGGTCGCAGCCTGCCAGCGTCTGCGAACAAAGTTGACCGCCGTGTCGATGGGTTCTGTCCGATGCTGGACTTCTGCGCGTAATGCGAACCGAATGTCTTGGGGATGTCAATTTTTCTCCTTTGTTCATATGCGCTCATGTATATGTGTATATATATATATATATATATATATACGAAAGGGGAAAAACGACTTACAATTATCAGGCGCATCTTGAGGTCCAGCGCCCGGCGACTCCTCCTCCACGGCTACCTTGGCATGGTCAACCTTGGGGCCCGGGCTGGGCGAGCGGGCCTTCTCTGGGCTCACGCTGCCGGTAGGCAACCGGGTACGCATCGCCTTATCCAGAACGTTGTCGCCCCTGCCGCCCTCGTCGGCGTCGTGTTCCGGGCTCGACTCGCGCGAGCGCCGGTCGGGAAGCGCGTCCAGGATGCGGTCAGTCCTCCGCCAGAAGCCGCTGTCGCGGAGGCCGTTTTCCAGGCGGCGCCAGGCCGGAGGACTGTAGCCACCTGGCGAGTCGACCGGGTCGGGCATGTCGCTCTCGGTGCCGTCGGAGCGGAAGCCCGAGTGGTGCGAGTGATAGCCGAAGGTCGCCTTGGGGGGTGTCGTCGGCTCGAAGTCTTGCAGGGACGCGTCGAGATGGTCCAATGGATCGAGACGATGAGGGGTAATCGTCATGGCGGGTGGTCGTCGGTAAGGCGGGGAGGGGTTTCCACGAGGCTCTGCTGGTGGGAGCGGTGGCAGTGGAGAGTGTGAGAACCCCCGAGTTCTCGGCCGGGGTCTTTGCGCTGCGCCCGGCTCGGAAGTAGCGAAAGTTGGGCAGCAAGGTCCGGGACCAGGAGACCTGGATGATGTAGAGGTAGATGAAGACAAAGGCCAAGACGAGCGAGGCTATGTAGGCGCTAGGTGCAATGGTAATACTCAAAAGTGAAATGTTGTTGTTGACTGTCACGAGAGAGTACATAGGGTGGGAGAAACCGATGCAAAGCGACGCGTCCCAGGCCTGTAAAGAGGAAGTGATGGCGACCGAAAAGAAAAAGAGGATGAGTTCAAGTCTATCCTTTCCGATCGTTGTTAATCACGAAATGGGTTGGGTGGGAGTTTTCCTTTTCCCCTTCCGTTTATTGCGTATTCAGAAGAAGCAGAGGGAGTGCCTCATGGACAACCGAGATGATAAGTATGATTGGTAGCTAGGTGTGTGGTAGGCTAGGCCTTGACTTTTGGTCGTTTCTTGAGGGCGAATCAAGGCCTGTGAATGCAGGGAGAGAGGTGGGTGGGAAAAGGAAGAGGTTGGGTTGGGTCATGCAGTGAATCATTCTCGATACCTCACCTTCTTCTGCCGAGAGGTAGGGAGGTAGGTACTGAGTACGTCGTTACGGGTTACGTGATGCGGCTGCCAGAGCCGACAGCAAGCGCCCAATCATGTCATTCCCAAGGTACTGACGCCAGTTCAACGGCCATCACTGGGCCACAAGTCACGTCCGTTTTAAACTGTGGAAGTCGAGTCGTCTTTCGGACGACGCGGAGGGAGCAACGAGGGATCGTGGTGGGTTCGATTTGACACGTCAAGACCGCGGCGTGCATCGCGTTGTGTGGAGAGCCGTGATGAACTGGGCATCGTTCTGATATGGATAATCAATAATCACGCCTTCTACCGTTCGTTGACGATTGCCGTTGGGATGCAGCCTGTCAAGTGATCAACATCTTGGGTGAGGCAGCAGAGAGAAACTGACGAATGAATTCCCGCGATAGGCTTCTGTACGACTCGGCGAGGATGTATTCGTACTGTGATGCACTGTACTTCTGCACTGTACCTAGGTACCCAAGGCAAGGTATCTTATCACCCGCACTTTGAACGGTCCCCTCCGTGTCATGTCCGTGATGCACCTGCCCAAGCTACCAAAACATAGACTCAGGACCACGCTGTATCATACATGTACTCATTCAAGCATTCATGTCGCTAGCCTAATACTGTTCCCTCTCTTCACACTAATAGCCATAGCCATAATCAGTACACCGCAATGAACGCTCGTGTTTCCCTTCCACTCCGCTGCCTTCCACTCCGCTGCGAAGAACACTAAACAATCTACCACATCTTGGCCATTTCCTTCTTCCCCTTCCCCTTCGCCGAAGTCCCTGCCTAATCGACCTTGGCATTGGCTAAACTCCGAACCACCGGGTTGCTAAGGTTGTTGACTTGCCGCATCGGCCCTCTCCTATACTTGCTCTGCTTCCGGAGCTTCTTCCTCGCAACCATGACGGGGACGGAGCTTTTCGTGACGAGGTAGTTGGAAAACGAACCCAAGATGACCCTGCTATCGTTAGCACCGTGAAGTGTTGTGACGGCTGGGAAGGGAGAAAAAAAAAAAAAAAAAAAAAAAAAAAAACTCACCCCTTAAGAGCGCTGCGTCCCCGGCTCCCCAGAATAACCAGCGTCGGACAGACAAAGTCAATCACCTCGGTGATGAGATGCTTGGCGTTCCTGCAGTGTATCACCTCCACCACCACCTTCACCTGCAGCCTCGTCTTTCGCAGCAGCCTGGTGACCCGCTCCGTCATCTCGTCCACCACGCGCCGCCGCTCCTCCTCCGCCCGCTCCCGCTCCCGCTCTCGCTCCCGGCTCTCCGGCGCCGGCGACGAGCTTCTGGACCCAAACCCAAACGCCGACGCCCGCGCCAGCTGCGAGAGCATCGGCGCCGTCGCCGAAGAAGACGCTTCTCTGCCCGATACCGCCGCGTCCGTCGCCGCCGCTTGCTCCTCGTGCGCCTTGCTCTCGTCGGGCACCGCCACGTCCTCGCTCGAAAGCATGCCCGTCTCGTCGTCCACGCAGTAGATTGCGAGGAGCGTATCGCCGTCGCGAAGGACCGTCCCGACCGTCCATTCCAGCGCGTGGTTCGACTCCTCGCTAAGGTCCGTAGCCACCATGTACTTCCGCAATCGGCGGTTGTCTTCCTCGGCTGTTTTCACGAGTTCATCATATTCGCCGCGGTAGATGATGCGAACCGAGCGGCTCGACTCCGCCGTCGAAATGATGGGCGTCATCCGGAATGCGAGCTTTTGCGCCCGTTTAATGTCTGTCACTTCTCGTTCGTCTTCCGACGCTACGGCCGAGCGCGGTTCGGATCCCGGGTTGTGGTCAAACTCCGTCGATGGGTGTATGCCCGGTTTGCTCGATCTGGTCCCGCTGGGACCAGCCACTGTAACCGGTGGTTCGAGTAGGGACCTGTACTTCGGTCGGGGTTGCTGCGCAGCGACCTGGAGGCCTATATTTAGAGCCGAGTTAACATGATACGTTCAGCATTAGTGTTCACCAAGGAAGCAGGGGGCCGTCTGGGAGGAAAGGGAGGAAAAGAATGCTTACGTTCTTGCTCGGCAGCCGCAAGTAAAGTAGACGCCTCGCCCTCCGTAGCTCGTCGCGTCATTTCGCGTCCTCTAGAGGCTTCGCCATCCGAATCGTCGTTGGCGTCATCGTCGTCGCTACTATCGCCGAATCCGTCCTCGTCGTCCGGTATGAGGTAGTCCTTGGCCACGCGGCCGCTGCCTGGTTCCTCCGTTGCGCTCGAGCGCTTCCTGGCCGAAAGTTCCGACAGGCTCCCCTGCGAGGCCGCAAGGTTGGCGTCGGACAGCTTGCGATATGCGTGGCTCATGTCGATCACTGTGCCATCGTCCAGGACGGCATATCCCGGCGTCTGCTGCAAGCGGCCCGAAATGTTCGGGGCGAGATTCCCCCATCCCACGCGGCGGTGCGGGGACCGGGACTTACTGCCACTGTGGCCCACACTTATGCTCCTCCCTCCCGCGGCCCCCGGGGGAAAAGAATGATGACGCCGCCCTCTGTCCCCTGCCAGCGCGATGCTGGCTAGATCACTGGCCCGAACGGCATTAGTAACCACGACGCTGGGTCCCGCCGCCGGAAGCTTCCCGGCCTGCGTGTTGCGCTTGGGCAGAGCCTGGCCCATGTTGCTTGTGATGATGTCGGAAAATTGGTAGTCCGCGCTGGGATCGGCGCGTCCCCGAGCAGCCCGCGGGCCGAAAGTCGGCAGCGAGGCCGTATCCGACCGCGACCGCACTTTGCTCGATGACGGTTTGGGTGCCTCGGGGGAGGTTGGCCTGTTGACGACCGGTTTCTGCGACGACGATGCCCCGCCAATGTCGAGCATACTGCGGACCGGCGGCGGGGACCCGGGCGGCGGGGAACCGGGCGGCACCTTCTTCGTGTTGCTTTCACTCGACGCGCCCGCATTGTCGTCGCCCACATCTAGCATGCTCCGCACAGGCGATCGAGGACCCCGCGGCGAAATCGACCTCTCCGAGACTGACGATGCTGGGTTCGCTGGTCTCGCTTGCGGTCGGTTTCCTAAGAGCGCGAGGACTTCCCTCACTTCCTCGTCAAGAACGGCTTCCACGCTCATCGGTCGCGGCTGTTGTTGCGACATGGTGACCGACGTTGTAAATGTTGGACGGCCAAGTGACCAGAGTCGTTCAGGGTCTCGAGAACGTTGCGTTTCGTAGGTTAACTGGGGATCGCTCGGTCGGCTGATCTATATTGGGATAATGGCGTTGTTATGTCTGTTTCTTCGGATACCGCTTCTTGCCGCGGCCTACCGATGCAAATGGTTTCTTCAGGGGGGGATAATTTGTTGACGGAGGAAATAGGAATACAAGGTGTTCCGAGTTATCACCATTGTCGTGCGATCCTCATACCACGAACCAGACTGGGCATCGCTGAACCAGATCGAAATAGAAGGCAACCTGGAGGACACTTGTCAGTGGCTATCGAGTAGAAATGTGTGTGGGAAAGAGGAAAGACGTACCCGTAGCCGTAATGCACAGTTTGTTTGAAGGAAGGTGAGAGTAGCTATCAATACAGGCACGGTAACCTGTTCGTCTACGCTGTACTTCGTAGTATGACAACACTTGCCACATCGTGGCGTAGAGCCACTATAGGATAGACCTCGGTACTCTGTACATATTTTGAGTGTACTCTATACAAATCATGGTATGCTACCGTCCTATATTTAAGTGGTAGGACCATTATCTCGGAAAGTACTCGGGTACATATCTTCAGCGTCTTCACCGAGGACTCCACCCCGCTTTGACCGTTTCCGTACCCCGTGTCGCTCAATCCGACGACTCGTGATTGCAACAAATGGCTCAGCAAAAGTTTGACGGATTCTAACCTTCAAGACGTACTTCGTATAGTATTCGTAGTGGCAGCCATTAACGAATCAGTCGGAATTTGGCTTCGTGGTTGTAAGTTTCGTCAAAGGTAGGAAGTACCGTACCTACCGGAGAAGCGAATTCCGACGTCATCGCCGCTTCCCTGGATCTGCTGCGAAGCCCATAAGAACCCAGTGGAAAATCTAAATTCCGATGAGACCGTGCTTTCAATGAGTAGGAACAGAGCTAATGGGCAACTGGCTTGTCACGACATATTTTCACAGGCCTTACTGTACGAAGTAGGCAGTAGTAGCCCTCCCTTTGCATCTTATGGGGATCGCCCGGACTGACACCGTTCCAACTAACAAACACCGCATCTCAGCACATTCCATCAGGGACTTCAGAGCCGTAGGAGACAAGTTCAAAGCAGGTGGTAGATATACAGTTTGTTCGGTACAGTGATACAATACATCGACCCCCGGGAATCTATCTAATATTACAACGCCGGCCGTCGTAATGGGTCGCTCCCCCTCGTCGCTGATCTAGTGGGCGCGGACGGGCTTCTTGTTGATGTTGGCTCGCGTCGCCGTGCCCAGCTTGTGGATCGCCTGCCTCTTCTCCCAGACCGACGACCGCCCCTCCGCCACCGCGATGATCTCGTTGGCGATGCGGTGCGCAAGCTGCGTGCGCCCGCTACCCGACGACCGCTTCTTGGACACCACGTCCAGAATCCACTGGAACGCCGTCCGCCTCCGCTGCCGCACCATGAGCGGCTTGGGCACCTCCAGCGCACGCCCACCACCGGCACCGCCCTTGATGTAGTTGATGCGGACCAGCGGCGCCACGCTGTCGATCGCCAGCGTCAGGTACAGAACCGGGTTGAGGGGGAGATGCGACGCCGGCGGGTGGCCCGGCAGTAGCGGGTATTTCTTGCTGAGGATCGGAGGTGGTGAGGTTCGGAGGAAATTCAGAATCATCGCCATGTTCTATGGACCGCTTTCGTCAGTAAAAAGAGGTTCGCTTCCCTTTAGCGTCCAACGCAGTGCGCGGGCTTACCCTCTGAGCAACGCTCTTCTTGCCATGTCTCATGAGCACGTTTGTTAATTGGTCGAGCACCGGGTGGTACCTGGCCTTGAGCTTGTTCTGCGGCTCCAGGGGCAGCGTAGGAAGCGGCCACTTGTGCGTCCTTCCCCGAGAGTCCACCTGGACCTGCTGCTCCTCCACTGCGTCTGCCAGCAGTCCGCCGGAGGCCAGCACTTCAAGATCTCGCTGGGCATTTCCGTCCGAGACCGTGGGCGGGATGGACCCTTCACGGTAGAGGTGCTCCTCCTGGCTCGCTGTCAGCCCGCCCTCGAGCCCGGCACCGCTGCCCTGCCCTTGTGCGGCACGTTCCAGCTCTCCCATGGCCTCCTCGATTGTCAGTCCAGACTTGTCCGCCGCAGCTTCTTCGGCCAGAGCATCCTGTCCAGCGTTTCCGGTCAGCGTTTGTCCTTCAGCACCAGATTCTTCTAACAGACGCCGTTTCGTCCATACCCATTGTTCTCTGGCTTTGGATGCAGTCCTGTTCTTCGCCTTATCGGAAAGGCCGGCCAGAGCAGCTTCGAGCTGGTCAATCGCATCTTCCGTGCTCGATTGCACAGAGAAATCTTCTCCTAAGCCCACCTGCTGAAGTCGAACTTGTCAATGACAAAGTAACGCGAATTGTGCATGTCGGTCTTCTTCACACCACCTTACCTTCTCTTCCGCTCGATTCGAGGCTCCCGCTTCCTTAGATTGCGTCTGCGACACATCTGCTGCCGGAGTGGTGCCGGTCGCATGATTTAATGGGTTTGCAGGAGGCTTGGTCGTCGAGTCGTTGGCATATCGTCGTTTCGAGAGCGACCACCCGAGGGCTTCCTGTCTCGGCAGTACTGGCCTTGATCGTAGTGCCAGCGTTCTGCACGCAAGCCTGAAACTCGGTCGCAGAGACATGGTCTTCGGAAGGTCCCTTTTTTCTTCACTCCCAAAGCCTTGATCCCCGATTGGGAGTTTTCTGGGGTCGGTCGAGTTTGCGTCGCGCTGGTGTCAGGATGCAACACGCAAAAAAGTGCAGTCGATCGAATGTGGCGCACGGATTACTGTACGTTTGGGGCTGTGCTGCGCTCCACTGTGGCTCATGAGTTATCACGTGATCTAAGTGGCTTGGTGCCTCAGCGGTGCCACACCGCCCAACAAATGCGAGTCCCTTTTACGGAGAGGGATTCTTGGATCCCAAAGCTGCGGCGATTCCCCAACGTCCCCTCCCTATTGCGGGCTACGATGGGCGGTCTAAGTACACTAGATGCAGTTCACCGGCTGTTTGAAGTAGCGGTCTTTCGTAATTATCATACAGCACCACCCAAAGGGACACTGCGGCGCTGACCAGCTCACTTCTCCTGTACCTTGCCGATTGGGAGGGCCGGGAGTTCTGTCCGTTATCGGTCATCGTTACCGGGTTTGTTGAGACTTTGCGTCGACCTCAATCTTGAAATAGCTCATCCTTGGGCACCAGTTCCTTCCTACATGACGACGTCTAGCAACGACAAGGGCTTGGACGCAGGGGGACAGCGTGTCGAGAGTGGGGCCGCAGCACTTCGAATCCTGCTGACCTCACAGCGTCTTGGGAAGTAATTGCATTACATGACCTTGATCGCCTGGTTTACAGAGTGACCACGCGACGCGCCATCCGGGGTGATCGACAACAACATACAACGTAAGCAATGCAACGTACGTTGTGTGCACAACGTAGTGTACAACGTATGCCGTCTTCAAAAGGATGGCCCGTCGATTGAAGAGGCTGGCAAGTTGGGCTCTTTAATACGAAGTGGACGGACCTACGTCCAGTACAACACAAGTTGTATGTCTGAAGCTGCTACACTTTTTGTATTAGTCTCATTTCACTCGTTGCTTTTTGACTCCCTTCATTTCCGCGGCCATCTCATCGCATATCTCTATAATGATAATAATAATAATAAATGCATTTTTTTTTCCTTTTTTTTCCGTCTTCTAAAGCAAATGACTAACGCCCAAGTGCGTGCTCCAAGTCCATTCTTTCTGTTTGCCTTGGACCGAATGCGTGGCGTCTTTCTCTGTAGTTCGTAACAAGTACATTAAATGTGACAATATGTGGGAAGAACGGCAATTTCCAACCTTGCCCATGAAAACAGCGCCGCCCCCCTTTCTTCAGATCACTCGTCTCAGCCCAACAAACCAGTATCAATGTTCGTGACACACCCAAGTTGACCTGGGGAGACAAAATCCAAACGTTGCGCCATTCCCTTCCCAGGTTCCCTGTTTTAGTAATCCCTGACGCCGTGGGAACCCAGGTCGGTCGTTTTCCCTTCGCCAAAAACTCCAGGCAGTATCGTACAAAAATCAAAGTCGCAAAGTAGGAAAACCCCCAAGGACGAGTACAAGTCGCGCGACGCTGATCTGTGCATTGAACCGCGATTGATGTCGAAGGAGCCTCTCTCCCTTCAGCGGCATGGTTCTAGGGGCCGTCGTCTACCAGCTCCCTCTGCTATTGGCTGGGGAGCTGGGATTGGAACCTGCAAGGTAGTTGAGTGCCATCTCGGCAGCATCTTCCTTTGCATTGTTGAGGTTCTTGCCATCATACCAGAACCTCGCTGCGAGAGTCCGCCCCTGAATCGTGACGCGGCTGGACCAAGCTGTGCGGCCACCTGGGTAACAGAATCAGACCGAGAGCCCTTGCATCAAATACTCTTCGCAACGTCACTTACCTCGGCGGTCGGAAACGATTTGAAAGACAGGCGGCATGATTTGCGCCTCGCGACAAGCATCTACCACTTGAGGATTAGTAAAGAAATAATCACATGACTTTCATACTTATTTGGATGGACGTACCCTCCAGGCGCTCCTGCCAAGTTCCGCAATTGCTGTGAAAGGAAGAGGGCGACATGATGAACGAGCAAGGGTTCTGCAATTCGTGCACAACGGGGGGGAATGCAGGCCTCTGTCCGAAGAAATAGACAAGATAATGATGGCGAGACAGTATGGTCTGGGAAAAGTAGGATGATAGATAGAGGACTAAGTCAAGAAGAGAGGAAAGATAAGGGGTGATGTCTGCTCATGAAACAGCTTCGAGGTGAAAGGCTCAGGCAACGGCGGCTTTCTCTTTGGTCTTATACCCGTAGGAGGCGAGATGGAAGGCGTCGAAATGAAAAGACCATTGGCGTGGGATGGTTGGGAAGAAATGTCGTGGCATGAACGGATTAGCAGATGGTGCTGGTGAGATGCCGTGCAGTGAGCGAGCCCTATGTATGTATGTAGGTAGGGTATAATAGATCGGAGCCTGAGCTGGAAGATAGGTGGGCAGGCAGATGGACGGGAGCCCTGCGTTTGATTGTACGGAAGGAAGCCTTATTTACGCTGGCACCCTACGGCATGCTGCATGTTAGGATAGTAGTCAAGTGGAAGCGGGTGAAAATTTGCTAGGACTCGAGAGAGTGAGAGAGGAGAGAAGGAAGAAAAGCACATAGGAAACAAGTGAGAAATAAAAAGAAAATGCAAATAAAACGCAATAAAAACGCAACACAAGGGCTACAGCACTCACGGTATGCCATTGTACTGTATGATGAGCATGGGCTCGGGCTCGGGCCTGCGTTAATACGTCGTTCTTCTGTCGTCCACATCTCTCCCACGTTTCTTTTCCTCCCACTCAACCCCTGGCAAACCATGACATGGCGGGGGTCAGGCATGATGCCGGGGTCAGACTCGGAAAGCTCTTTCTCTTACGTATCAGAGGGTTGTGCCTGTCCAGGTAGGTAGGTACATACAACGTATGTCAAGTGCGTGTAATTACATACCGTACCTATCGAGAGGGCGTGGGCGGACAGACCGAGCGGCGATCTTGGCCCTCTGGCCGTGTCTCTGTCTCGTTGCTTTTTTTCTCATCTCGACTCTCCGTCTTCGGGCCCAACAGCGACATGTGGGGGGAAATCAAAAGCCTAGGTCCCCACTCCTGTCCCCGGGCACAATTGCAACACAGGGAGGCGAAGGCAAAGCCTGAACGGACGCACACCCCCCCGGGCGGCTGTGTCCGTGCCTTGCGGGGGCCCAGCCACAAATCCCGTCCCAAGGGGAGCGAGACGGACCCTCGGGAATGGTTGTGTGGGATGAGGTACCGGTACATGTGCGATACCAGGGACGATGACAAAGGAAATCCCCGTCCCGGGGCTGACACTTGTCAGGGTACCTTGGCAAGTTGATCAAGTCCAGAATCTGGACCGTAGACGACAGCCCGAGAAGACTACATAGCGTCGATATGGAGCTAATCCGGGGGTTGGCAATCCAATTGTCTACGACGTAGTGCGCCGGAAGGTGATGTTGTGCCGTTCCGTTTACGGGGAAAGGGCGGTGATTGGAAGGAAGCAGAAGCACGACATGCGCAGCAACCTCAAGATGAAGGGTGTGGTGTGAAGCTGCGACCACATCGTATGCCGGAGCAAGTAAGATGCATCAGGAGGCGATGATGAGAAGAAGGACAAAAGGACCCGTATGTAAGGGGAAATCGAGAGTAATCAGGTGCAGTGGGCAGGACGGAATTGTCCCGTAGGGTGATTGCCAAGTGCAGAAGACAGGTAATAGGCCCCGCGAAGAACATGAGGCGATTGAGAGCATTCCAGTTCAGTTCAGAAACCAATTCATGGCTCCTGTTACCGGGTAGGACAGAGTTGCGCGAAATGTCAAAGCTGTGCCTCCTCCATTCAATTCAATGCCGGTGATGGGGTGACGGGCGACGCGGATGGTGTTACCTGTCAGTCAGGTCCCATGGCATGTCAGGCTTCATCGACGTCGTAGGCCTGGTGCCTCGGAGGTCGGGGGAACACGCCGTTGGACTGACGTGCGTCGATGGGAAGGTAGAAAGGTATCAATGGGGCTGTTCGTATGACGGAGACAACGAGGCCGGCAAGCCACGTTGGATATGCGGCGCGGATGGGAGGGCAGCGTCGGGCAGCATTGTCGTTCGGATGAGCTATGGGAGACGGTGTGAGGCTGGTGCTGGTCATGGAAGCCTCGGATCGGATTCAGGGACGCAGTAACCCGGGATGACACGACGACACTGGGTACGATTCTCGGAGGCAGAGCCCCCAGGGACTTTCCATATCAGTGGTTGTAGGTCGCAAGAGTCACGGACATGCTTGGTCAAGGAAGGCAGGCGCTCAGGAGAAGCCAATTCGTAACGGTTCCTGCGCAAGCAGGTACTGTACATTGTATCTAGCGTACAAAGTGCACCGGTGCAAACAATAAGGTACCTATACATACGTTGTATACGTTGTATATGAACAAAAAAGTTTGACAGCCGGCGGCAGCCCACCGCCTTGTGGATGCAAAGTTCAATTGAATGTCCTACCAGGTACATCACATCGCCGACGCTAGGACGAAGCCGATGGGGCGTTGAGGAAAATTTCAGTCGGGACAGAGGCACGACGACAAGTGGAGTGAGGGTTTGCATTACAGAGCAGTACAACACATACCTACGGTAGGTACATACACGTAAGTACAACGTATAGGATAGAACATCCACTGTATAAAATAGCTCATTATTTAGAGTCCGTATATACCTAAAGCATATCAAACGAGACTTGAATCCCCAGTGACTAAGTCATATGAATTCCTGTCTATTTCTCTCTATTAAATCAGGAGGTCTGGGACGGTATTATTTTCCAAGTTGTACCTTTTATTATTATCGTCTCTCACTCTCGTTGTTCTGGTCACGTTGAGTAGGAATGGGCCTGCTATTGAATGCCCCCGATTGGTAGTCCCTTCACCGCCGCTTGTCCTGTCAAGGGCAAAATTGGGTGCAGATCGGCGCCGGGAAGCTTCCCGCGGCTTGGAAGGTACCTTGTGTGGGTCCGCAAGACTCCAATGTACGGGGTACAAATCCAAAGGACTTGAGCGGCTTAAATTGAGGCTCTCGTCGAAGCCTTGTCTCGCCTCGTTCCACCGAGACTGAATCGGAACAACGACGGTCCTTACTTTATAGAACCCTCACCTCCTAACCGGCAGTGGGATGTCGAGGTTATCTTACACTATGTACACGGCTCGAAAGTATTCTATCCTCGAGGTATCCTCGTAGTGTACGTGGATACGGCTCTCGCAGCCTCCTCTGATCACAGCAAGGTACCCATGCTCTATCCCTGACTATCCCCCCATGTTCATCCTGAAATTTGGGATAGGTACCGTCATGTCGGTCAAGTAATAAGCGGTCTCCGTAACCAAGCCATTGGCATCTTACCATGTTCGCAGGATAGGTCCACCGCGACACTGTACGTTTCGAAACAAGCAATAACCGTAGAGTCGGTTCACACAACAAGGCCCCCCCCCCCCCCCATTCTACACTAGTCCCAGCCGAGCCATGTGCGGACCCAGTCGCTGAATCACGAGATTGTCTGTTGTCACTTGAGCTGAAATGACAAGGCTAGGTCACGCCGACACCTTTTTTTATTTTTTTCTCCCTGATGTACAACATACAACGTACATTTTATCTTGTTGACTGGGGGGCCACATGTCGTGGGTGCGATCCCCGGGATCGTGAAGACAAGGACACCTTGTATGGAGGGACCAGGCAGGCGATCACCTGCAATCGACCTCGTTACTGTGCAACGTAAAACGTTGTACACCAACACTCTGTGCCAGCTCGACCCAGCCGGTTTATCTCTGACCGCCCTTGGACTCTATGCCCACGCACGAAAAGCTTTCATAGGATTCTGAATCGCCGTTACCATTCTAGGAAACTCGATCCAATTCATCAAAACTTGTCACTCTCCATCATCATGGTGACACATTGCATTGGCGTGGGATGATGAACTGTGATCTGTTATTCTCCCCCACTCTTGAGCCAGACCGACTAATGAAGTCTTAATTTGGGCGGGATCCACCCCCCAACTTGTGCACCTCGCGTGTGGGGGGAAGACTTGAAGCGAACAGTGGCTTTTTTTCAAAAGACAACTGGAGTGAAGCACCGCAGACTCTTAGACGAACAGCCAGTGGAATATTGACTGCCCAACAGATTGTCCCAGTCCTGGTCGCAGGCCTCACAGCGGGTCATACTCTAGCCCGTCGTCTGTTGCTCCCCGTTCAGAATTCGCATGGTTGCACGCGGCCAGTAGCAGGATTACATACAACTATAATAGCCCTTCTATAGACGCAGGGCCAAGAAGCGAATCCAATACATCTCACCATGGCCCCACCAGGCGATCAGACATCATCACAGAGACGTTGGCGAATCGCCGTCGGTCAGTCTTGTATTGAGGGGGATTGCCGCCATGGACTCGAGAAATGACACGGCCACCTTGGCGCAGCTAGCGGCCCTCAGCACAGCGAATTCATCCAGAAGAATGTTGAAGGAGAAGGTCCGCCAAGGGGATGTCCGTCCCCGTCTAGTCAGGGGAAATGTGAGCACGTGGCTCGAACGAACGGGGTGGACACGGATCACTGATTCGATTTCCAGAAGGAACATGGGATATTGGCGGTCATTGACATCAGCGCGTCTGAATGGCCAACGCGTACATACGAGAGGCGCCAACGGGTCATGTCATGCCAGTTTCCTCAGTTGGGCCAGGGGATTCGTGACACTAACACCTGGTCTGGTTCTGTCGCCGTTTTCCGACGTGTCGCCCATTTTCATACGTTATAGACACCGTAGTACTGTCGGAATCCGCAGTGAAGAAGATTACCATCATGGCGGCTGCCGGTCTCTTCCCACGTGGTACAGGCGGAGCTTATCGGGCTCCGACCGAGCCGCGCCGCGTGGCCGCGTCCCAACCCGAGTTCCAGGTCGTACTTGGGCTCTGATCCGCAAGACGAACACAGGGGCCGCGGCATTTTTCGGAGCAGCCAGTTGGAAATACACAGGAAGGGAATGTTTTTTTTCCCCTCTTTCCTCGACTTGAAGCGACGAGTCGACTAGCCGACGGGCCACGACATGCTCGTGATTCGAAGGGCTTCGATTGTTGAATCTCACACAGGAGAGATGTCACACAAACAGAAGGCCGGAAGAGCGGCTTGACGCACTGGTAGTTTGGGAAATGGAGTATGCAAACTCAAGTTCACTTTGAACCGCCAGTTACGCAACGCTGCGTGTTGCAAATAAACGAACTGCTTTCTCACAATGAGCGACCACCTGTTCTTTCACGAGTGTCCCAACTTGGAGTTTCGAGTTCATCGGCTAACAGGACGGCGGATGCCCTTAAAATGGGGGATCCCAGGATCGACCGAGAGACTGCAGGGGATCGCGTGGACAGGACACCCCTCTTCTCTTTCTGGCTTGATGATTTTTTGTTGGCATTCGTGCGACGCAGGACAGACGCAGTGCGGTGCGACGTGGCAACTCATGCCAGTTATGGGAGGGATATGAGTGAGTGGAGATGACGGAAGATGTCCAAGAGGGGAAGCGAGATCTCTGGAAGAACTGGAAGCGATTTCCTCCATCGCCTAACATGATGGTCGGAGTTGAGACGGGGCATGGGTCGTTTAGGTATTTGGTGCGTATTCTCTAGTTCAGTGACGCCAGACGGCATTTGTCCTCTTCATTGCACTCTCTCCCGAACCCAGGTCTACCTACGCCGGCAGCCGATACCTTCGTCACGCGACATACTGAATTATTGCGGTATACATACGTCCAAGCTGCCCTTGTGGTCGGGTCGGGCGGTAGAAACTTACCAACGCGACCCTTCTCATCCGTAGGGGAGAAAGAGTTGAGTCAATCTTATGCGTGATTCTCTCTCGTATCCTGGGTATTCTCGTGCGCCTGTGGTGAGGGACGGAGACAACAATCAACAATGCCATCGGACAGGTGTTGGTGGTCGAGAGGGCAGACATTGCAAGTCCAACTCACGCATGTGACTCTCAAAGTGGAGTAGGACGGTTTAGTAATCACACAGTGTGTATGACACCACTTTACAGTTTATACCAGCACAATTCAGAGGATTGATACTGTGCTTTTGTGGGGACCACACAGCCGGTCAGGAACCTCGGCATCTGCCTTGCCACAAGCTCCAACTTGCCATCTCGTGACAATTCCTCCCCTCTAGCCAAGGAAGACCTAGCAGCCACGCTGTAGACAGCTCCTATTGCCGTTCCGCCCTTTGTTCCAAGACTCTTCATAGCCTGTTTGAGATATTGGATTTCACATGCGCTTCATATAACCATAGAAAAACGCTTTGTAGCATCTTTGTGCAAGCTCTCTACTACCCTACACTAGACATCACCAACCACTTTGCGACCGCTTCTTTCGCCATCAGACCTTGTAGTCCTCGAATCTGAGCTGTCTCGAAGCCATCTACCTTACCAGATAGACCTCTGCTCACCATGACGTTGGTTACTGAGCTGACCAAACGACTGGGCATCAAAGGTACCCTTGCGAATGTGGTGGTGAAGAACCGAACCCTGGACAGGAAACGAGAAGAGCCTACTCCCACCACCCAGAACTATAGCTAACACACCGCTCCTTCTTTCCATCAGTCCCCATCGTCCAAGGTGGCATGCAACATGTCGGCACCGCAGACCTCGCCTCGGCCGTGTCCAACGCCGGCGCCCTGGGCATCATCACGGCCCTCATCTTCCCCACCCCCGCCGCCCTCCGCGACGAGATCCGCCGCTGCCGCACCCTGACCACGAAACCCTTCGGCGTCAACCTCACCCTCCTCCCCGCCCTCGTCCCCCCCGACTACGCCGCCTACGCCCAGGCCATCATCGACGAGGGCATCACCATCGTCGAGACGGCCGGCAACTCCCCGGGCCCCGTCATCGCCCAGCTCAAGCGCGCCGGCGTCACCATCCTGCACAAGTGCACCTCCATCCGCCACGCCCTCTCCGCCGTCAAGCTCGGCGTCGACTTTCTCTCCATCGACGGCTTCGAGTGCGCCGGCCACATTGGCGAGTCGGACATTACAAACTTCATCCTCCTCTCCCGCGCCCGCCAGGCCCTCAACGGCGTCCCCTTCATCGCCAGCGGCGGCTTCGCCGACGGCCAGGGCCTCGCCGCCGCCCTCTGCCTCGGCGCCTGCGGCATCAACATGGGCACCCGCTTCATGTGCACCGTCGAGGCCCCCATCCACCACCGCATCAAGGAGGAGATTGTCCGCGCAAACGAGACCGACACCGCCCTCGTCCTCCGCCGCTGGCGCAACACCACGCGCCTCTACCGGAACTCGGTCGTGGAAGATGCGCTCAAGGTCGAGCGCGAGAGCACCACTGGCAACTTTGAGGAAATCGCCCCCTTTGTCAGCGGAAAGAGGGGCAAGGAGGTCTTTGTCAACGGTGACCCCGACTATGGTGTACGTTTCCCGTCTTCGGTTGTCGTTGTCATTATTATATCATACCACCATGCTAACGGCCGTGTGTTCAAAATCTAGGTCTGGACTGCTGGCCAGGTTATTGGTCTGATCCATGATATTCCGACAGTTCAGGTCCTGGTCGAGAGGATAGAAAAGGAGGCCGAAGAGACGTTGAAAGACAGACTAGCATTGGTGACGCCTCAGCCCAAGCTATGAGCACAGCAACATATCGAAATTATGCACATGTATCTAAAAGTAGGACGGCCGAGAAGAGGTCATCCAAGGCCCAGTGACCATTTTAGTCGTTGGACAGACTATTATCGGTCTTTTGACCATATGTAGAGATATTTCAGATGATGATCGGGCACATATCCAAGTCAGCTTTGGCATCAATGCATCATCGCATGTGGGGAGACAGCTCTAGTTCATAGAAATAATCTATTAAAAGCAACCCCTATCTTAAAGACGCGTAAACCCTACCTCCAGCCTGGCCTGGCGAGAACGGCGACCACCGTTCTGGGGGGTATTGGCGCCATCCCTCTTGGCTCGAGGCCCAGCTGCTCCTGTTCTCTCAAAGACTACCCTAAACGCCTTTCCGGACCTAACCGATGGATAATGAAGGTGTCAAGGCATATCATGGTCGAATGCCAAACCACCTGCCGGCAGGGTGGTACCACCGCAAACCCCGTCTTCCCTGAGACAGCAGCAAGGTCGACCAAATAAAACCGCGGACACGTAGTGAACCATAGACCGACCTCCTATCCATCTGCTGCACAACGTCCTGCCATAAGAAAACCCCGAACAATAAAAAAAAAACATTTGATGATGCCACCTAAAGCCCAGTAACTTTTCCCGTTCCCGTTCAAGACCATCAACCCATGACAGGATGTGGCCAGCAAAGTATGGCGATGCAAACCGGGGCGCGCAAAAAGATGAAAAAAGTAACTGAGGTCATAAAAAGAGAGGGGTATGTTTACAAAGGAAAGAATCGGTACTCAAGCCATGAGGAGAGTTCGAGCGGCCTAAGCCTTGGTCTCCTCGGGCTTTTTCTCCTCCTCGCCGCCTGCTCCCTGGTTCTTGACGTATTCTTCATAAACGCCGAGCGCCTCGTCGACCTTGGCCTTCAAGGCGGCCTCGTCCTCGATGCTATAATGCGCGTTAGTCTTTGTTCAGTTCGTCCACCGTAGTGTAGTGGAAAAGGAGATGCATTTCGCAAAATGAACTTACAGATTGACCAGTTCCGAGTTCTCCATCTCGAGGAGCATGCCGGTGATCTTACCGGCGAGCTCAGGCTGCTGTTGAGCAATCTTGGGGAAGATGAGCTCGCCCAAGATCTGCTTCTGCTGGCGGGCATCAGCCGCAGCGTTCAGCTGCTGCTGGATATGGCTGACGGTGGGGCTGGGACCGCCGGCCGGGGCAGGGAAGTTGCCTGGCTGGGGCTGGCCGTTGCGAGGGCCGCCGCGGCCACCGGACTGGCTAGGCTGCGGGCGATTGTTGGGAGGGAAGCCGGGCATGCCAGGGCCGCCCATGCCCATGTTGGGCATACCTTGCATAGCCGGGACTGCTCCCCGGCCACCCTGAGCCCCGCCGCGGCCGCCACCCATGGTGGCCTGCTGTACTTGCTGCATGGCGGCGATGAATTGAGGGTTGTTGGCCTGGGCACCGAAGGGAGCCGCGCCGGGAGGGAACTGGCCCGGGATGCCGTACATGTTCGGGGGCATCTGCTGGGGCATGCCACGACCGCCCTGCTGAGGGTACCCGGCGGGGTATTGGCCGGGACGTCCTCCTTGCACACCGGGCATGGCCATGTTCTGAGGGAAAGGCATGCCGCGGCCGGCAGCACCAGGAATGAAGCCGGGCTGCTGGCCAGGGGCGAAGTAGACAGGCGGCTGCATGTACTGATTGGGCATACCCGCCTGGGCGGCCGCCGACTGCATGCGCATCTGGTTGCGGGCCTGAATGCTCTGCTCGAGCTGGGTCTTT
Source organism: Sodiomyces alcalophilus JCM 7366 (assembly GCF_042370955.1). NCBI lineage: Eukaryota > Fungi > Ascomycota > Sordariomycetes > Glomerellales > Plectosphaerellaceae > Sodiomyces > Sodiomyces alcalophilus. Next base: position 2,176,237 of record NW_027263535.1, on the reverse strand, counting down.
CGGACGTCCTTGCGCTGGGCGAGGGCGACATAGAGCGGCTTGTTGTCGACCATACGCTGGTTCATCTCGGCAACGGCCTTGGTGGCGTCCTCGGGATTGCTGAAGCAAACGAATCCGAAGCCCTTGCTCTTGCCGAGCTTCTTCTCCGACTTCTTCTCCGGCTTCTTCTCAGCGCCGTCCTTTTCCTCGGCGCTCTTCTCGGCCGCCTGCTCCTTCTCCTTTTCGCCCTCCTCCTTGCTGGCCTCGTCCTTCTTGGCCTCCTCCTTGCCGCTCTCTTCCTTCTTGGCCTCCTCCTTGTTGGCCTCCTCCTTCTTGGCGTCCTTGTCCTTGGTATCCTTCTCCTCCGAGGTCTCTTGTACAGTCTCACGCATGACCTTGGCGGAGGTGATGGGACCAAACTCGGCGAACATGGACCGCAACCTGTCGTCATCGACCTCGTCGCTCAGATTCTTGATGTACAGGTTGACGCCCTGGTACTTGTTGGCCTTCTCCTGGCGGGCAGCCTCGTAAGACTTGCGGAGTTCCTCCTCACGCTCATGCTTCTTCTGGGCACGCCCGACATAGAGCTCCTGGCCATGGAATTCCTTTCCATTCAGTTCCGCAACGGCCTTGGCAGCACTCTCGTGCGTGGTGAAGTTGACAAAGCCGAAGCCGCGGCTCTTTCCCTCCTGGTCACGGGCCAGAGTAGAGGACGTGACATCGCCGTATTTGGTGAACAGCTCGCGGAAGTCCTCCTCGGAGGCCTCGGGGTTGATGTTCTTCACGTAGACGTTGGTGAAGTTGGCCTTCATCTCCTCGAACTTGCTCTGACGATCCTTCTTGGGGATGTGATAGCCGACGTAGACCTTCTTCTCGTTCAGAAGCATGCCGTTGACATGCTTGATGGCTTGAGCGGCGGCCTCATCTGTCTCGTAATGAACGAAACCGTAGCCCTTCGAGTTACCGTGCTCGTCCTGGGCGACCTTGCAGCTCAAGATGTTACCAAAAGCAGCAAAGGTGTCATGAAGGGCCTTGTTGTCGATGGCGACGTCGAGGTTCTTGATGAAGACGTTGCCCTGGCCGGTCTTGCGGAGGGCAGGGTCACGCTGAGACCACATGATGCGGCAGGGACGACCGTGGATGAGGGTGTAGTTCAGCTCTTCGAGAGCCTTCTCGCCATCGGCCGTGGTGTTGTAGTTGACGTAGGCGTAGCCGAGGGAGCGGCGGGTGACGGCATCACGGCAGACACGAATCGAGGCAACTGGACCGATGTGCGAGAAGAGCTCGAAAAGCATCGCCTCAGTGACGGAAGGGTCGAGTTCGCCGACATACAGGGACGCGGAGGCCTGAGGGTGGGGGGCAGCGGAAGCCGGGGTAGGGCCCGCGGTGTCGACATCGTCGCCCTGGGCGGCCGACTCGACGTTGGTGTTGATAGCGGGGGCGCTCTTGTCGCCACCGTTCAGAGAAGTGTTACCAAGTTCATTGGCAAGCTGGTCAACAGCGCCGGCGTTGGTAGAGGCAGACATGGCGACGACGGGTGAATGAGTTTATGCTGAGACGATACACCAGGTTAGAATCAGAGCGCGCAGTACAAGCATTTGAAGATAAAGGGAGAAAAAGTGTAAAGGTAAGATGAAGCCATGGAATGTCGAGTTGAGGCGAATGGTAATCGTGCCATGCGAAGTGGGAAGTGGGGGGCAACAACAAACGGCGAGACCAGAGACGGCTGCAATCCCAAGGGAAATAAAATAGCAAGTCCGAAGTGATCTGGGGCTCTCAGTCGAGAGTGGATAACTTACTCTTCTAGACAAGAGGAATGGAAGGACGGATGGTGGTAGGATTGATTGCGGGAGGTAGGTCGTGAGATCAAGAGGAAGCCGGGAGAGTGGCCTTTTAAGGTTGGCGAATATGGGTTTTTGATTTGGGGGGTTTTCAAGTTTTTTTGCCTTTTTTATACTTTTGTGTGAAGGAGGCGAGCAGAAACAGAGAATAAGTACGACGGTCGTACTCGTAATCTGATGCTCGTGGATGTCCTGACGGTGAGTGAATAAAAGGTGGTTGAGGTGGATGGGTAGAGGAGAAGGGGAAAAAGAGAATTTTAGTGTTCCTTGTGATGACTTTTTTTTCTTCCTTTTTTTTTTCTTCCTTCCCCGACTGCCTAGCACGTTCCGTGACTCGCTGGTTGTGCTTTCCTTTGATACCTTAGTCACTCGAAGGGAAGGAACTAGGAGGGGTTGAAAGGTAAAAGGTACTTCAACTGTCGTAGGGGCGCAAGGCGAAGCTTATTCTACCTATCATAGCATCATATTATTCGCTTAAAGATCTGTTAATACCCTGATTGGTGGTCCTCATTATAGCGCCACCACTAAGTACTTGAACCTTGGGGTTTGCCTACCAGATTTTCGCCGATTCCCTTGATAATTCTCTCGGGTTGGTGGGAGGGCCTGAGCCTTACATAGAGGGGCTGGAGAATTACAAAGCAGATTCATGTATAGTGGGTCCACAGATGTTACGACGAATTTCGATCTTCAATGTGGTGGCACTACGTTGTAGGTATTCTCGAAACCTTCCTTGGCTTAGTAATTGTATATACTCGACGCTATTCCGCAGATACTCGAACCGTTTTCTCAGATGTTGTCGTCATGATCATCATCAGCACACCTCTATGCAACTGCAATAATAAACAAACATGAAGTGTCGTATCTTCCCCGCCCAAACCTGGCCCTTGTTGTGAAACGTCGCCTCGGTACTTTGGTAAGGTACCCAGTCACCGTACTTTCCATGTTCTTGGCACGACTCATCTCAGATAAGAGATAAGATAATGTAGAACCATCTCCTTGTTTCCTTCGTCGTCAGGGAGCTCCGATCAGGCAGCGTAGGGTATGATGTATGCTTGGTAGCCCTGTACCTTATCCACCCCGCCTACCCACCTCACCCGATTCCTTACTTCATACAACCTCGCCGTGTGCAACATTCTGTACTGCTTCCCGGCCAATCTACACGTTATTCTATCTGTACATCATCCTGGAGATGATGCCTGTCTAGTCCAGCAACTGCAGTAGTCAGCAGCAGCGACGTGCTTGACTTTCGTCTCGTTTCCCTCCCCAGGTTACAATAACACCTGCTCTGATATGTTCCATCGCCACCCATAGTCCGATCTGACGGCGTACGTCCCCGACAACATCTGAACTGGCATCTTTGACCAGTGGTCAGCGCATCCAACCATGTACCCGACATTCACGGGCAGCTCTCGCCGCACACGCAACGTAAACTTGAGTGGCCAACGCCAGAACCCCTTTGCCGCAGCATGGTCTCCCTCCACCGGCTCGGGCGCGTCCCAGACGATTTCCAACGCTCAAGCGGAGCGCCAACAAAGACAAAAGGAAAGGGAACGGATCAAGGCTGCGAAGACCATTCAGCGGACATGGAGGAGTCACCAGACTCGGGTGCAGCTGCGGAACGCTTGGCGGCAAGACTTTGATCATATCTACTCGGCTCCGGACAACGGGAACCCCCAGCAGAGAGCATCTGCCGCGTTCCCTCTTCTTTCGGCCTTCTTCGAACCCAAACTACACGACGACCAGCAGCGGGCGCTTAGATTTGCGAGCGATCTTGCTTCCACCGACCTCCAATATCTCTTTTCCACACAAGTTTGCTCTTTCCGAGTGACGCGCCTGTTGGAGATATTGGTACATGGGCTGGATGATGCCTGTAGTCAGGAAAGGTTTGACTCTTCCCAGTCTACCAGTCCCAACGTTGAACTTGGCTAACAAAATCCGACAGCCAATCCCGGGACTATGTCGAGCTTCTCCTGTCTCAGCTGACGAGGGTGGTTTCCTTTGGGCCGCATTATCTCCCCCGAGTGCTACAGCCGTACTATAGGACTCTAGCTCGCTTCATGGCCACTTCTACCTACTTGGCCGAGGACTTGTCAGGTCCAACAATAGAGTGTGCGATCGCACCTTTGACAGCCGCCGAAGCGCCGGGTAAGTCCATCCCAGCCCATCATTTCACGCCTGATTCAACCCATACTGATTGGAGGCTAGATTCTTTCGTCTCCGACGCCTACGAAGCCCTCGCGTTCAACCTATTGACCGCTAATAATCTCACTTTTCTCGAGAACCATATCAGTGTCTTTTCTCGGCATATTAGCATCGTCAGACTTGCGTCGGCGATTACTGCAGCATACACTAGTGGGCGTGCGTCTACTACGGATCCCGATGACCTGCTCTGGCTTCTAGCCCACTTCATCGACCTACACAAAAACCAGCCCAGTAGTGCAAGAGGGCCCTCCGTTTACCTACGGGCACTATATGTGCAGCTCTCTACTCTCAAATCACACATAAGCACTAGGTTATCCCTCCTAGATCGGGGCTCCAGTCCAAGCTCCAGCCAGAGCTCCAGGGGCGATGGGAGGAAAAGCAATAAGTTGCCTGGGCCTCTTTCCCCTTATGTGGCCAAGCAAACCACCTCATTGGTAGACCGAGCCGGGATAGGGGCTTTATTGACGGATATTACAGCGTTCGTAAACCCACGATGCACTGCGGGTGTCGAGCTAACTTGCCCAAGAAACTTTGCTTCTAGGACGAGCACCGAAGACTTTGAAGGCGCCAGCCTTCTAGCTGGGTACATCCTCACGCTCCTTGAGTGCTTTCCGGGGGAAGGTGATGGCATTCGAATGCGTCTATTTCTGGGAGACATTCCCTCCGCCCATGGCGATGTACCCGTGCTCAAGTTTCTTTGGAATACCATGAGCAAGACCCGAGTATATCAGAAGATCCTACGAGAATCGTCGTCCGTTAATCACATCGTACGGAGACATCTTTCCAGCTCTCTGGCATCATCACAACTGTCCGCTGAAGAACAAGAATGGAGACTGATTCTGCTATTCCTGGAGCTTTACACGTTCATCCTGCGAATCAGCGACGACGACGACTTCTTCAGTAGCATTGAGCCGAACATGGCGGGACATAACCTGACGCCACCTTCCCGGCTTCGGTCTTGCGGGCTTTCGCTTGCAGAAGTCAAAAGCTTGACGAGTTTTCTGAAGAACTTGGCGTTCACGCTCCATTACCATGCCTCGGACATTGTCCAGAGTACAGCCTCGCCCGAGTCTGTGACTGATACTGATCCCATGAGCAGGCTTGATGAGTACTTCAGCGTGATTGCAGGGACGAGGGCTATAAGAGATGAGAGAGGATCGGGGTCGACGACAACAATGGCGAATCCAGACGTGCAAAGTTTGCGTGGCATTGTGACTACGACCCTTCGCTTGCTCTACGAACGTGATTCAAGACGGCCCTTCCTGCCCACCAATCATTGGCTCATGACGTCCAAGTTTGATATGGAAGGGTTTGTCAGTGCTGTCGTCTCAGACCAGAGACGCCAGGGAGAGGAAATGTCGGAGGACGAGGACGAGGAGGGGGACGATGGGCATGACGAGGAGATGGTTGACGCCTTGCCGATATCGCATACAGCTGCCGGACAGCGGTGGTCACGACATGTGCAAATCGAACGACTACAAGCACAGCAGCGAAAAGCAAACAGAGACCGGACATTGTCTAACATCCGCCCGAAGCTCGAGATACTGAGGCATATGCCGTTCGTTATACCCTTCGAGACCAGAGTCCTGATATTCCGGGAGTTCATTCGTCTCGATAAACACAAGAGACGCGGGGGCCTGGACGCTGACCAGTGGTGGATGTCGATGGTCCAGAGTCCCCTTTCACCGGGGCGCGACCGCTCCAGGAAGCACCACGGCACGGTCAGGAGAAAGCAAGAGTTTGACGACGCATATGGACACTTTTACAAGCTAGGCGACGGCTTGAAGGAGCCTCTACAAATCCAGTTTGTGGACACGTTTGGGAACATCGAAGAGGGCATTGACGGTGGTGGGGTCACCAAGGAATTTTTGACCAGCGCCATTGATTCCGCGTTTCCTGAGCGTGACAAGCCCGGTAGCAACGACAGATACTTCGCCAAGAACGCGCAGCATCTGCTCTACCCCAACCCGAAAGCGGTCGATGCCGAGAAGTTCCGCATGCAGAGGGATAAGGTACCCGATGCTGAGCAGCGCGAACGTCTGCGGGACCTGCTGCAGCGGTTCGAATTCTTGGGCCGTCTTGTCGGAAAATGTATGTATGAGGGCATCCTCATCGACAAACCCTTTGCTCCGTTCTTCCTGTTGAAGTGGCCCTCCGGCCAAGCGGGGGAGAACAGTTATCGCGGCAACATCAACGATCTTAAGGACCTCGACCAGGAGCTATACCAGGGCATGCTGCGCCTCAAGAACTATCCTGGCGATGTTGCCGAGCTCGACTTGGACTTCACAATCGAGGACGAGATTACGGAGGAGGGGCCCACCCGTACCATCACCAGATCGCTCATGCCTAATGGCAAAGCCACCACCGTGACGAACGATAACCGCCTCCTTTACATCGCGTACACAGCCCGGCACCGTCTCGTGGTTCAGCCTGCCCAACAGACAGCTGCTTTTCTACGCGGCCTCCGGTCTATCATTGCGCCTTCCTGGCTCTCCATGTTCAACCAGAATGAGCTCCAGCGTCTGGTGGGCGGCGACTCGTCCGAGATTGACGTCGAGGACCTCCGTCGCAACACGGTCTACTCAGGGCTGTACGAGATTGGCGACGACGGCATGGAGCACCCCACGATCCAGCTCTTTTGGAACGTTGTGCGCGGTTTCTCGGACGAAAAGCGTCGACAGCTCCTTTCGTATGTCACATCGACACCGCGTGCGCCGCTGCTGGGGTTCTCGCAGCTCAACCCGCGTTTCAGCATCCGCGACGCAAGCCATGAACAGGGCCGTCTACCGAGCACGAGCACCTGCGTAAACCTGCTCAAGCTTCCGATCTATAAAGATGAGGAGACTCTGCGAGACCGCCTCGAAACAGCCATTGGCGCACAGGCTGGGTTTGGACTCAGTTAGATGGAAGGAAAGGTAAAAGGATGCGGGTCGTTGTGTATTCATTCGACCAAAGCAGACATAGCAGATATGACGGTATGAGAGCGTGTGTGTTAAACAAAACATAGGGCAGTTCAAAGTAGGTCGTTATTATATATACAATCGCTGAGACAGCTAGCGAGTCATGGTTTCCCATGCATCCCATCCCGAGTTCCCGAGTTCCTTCAATATTCCCCGTCCCGGCATTTGTTTGTTACCCTCATCGGATCTGAACCAATAGTTTACTCAGCAACCCAAACGGCACTCATGCCCATACCGGTGCCGACACACATGGACGTATTTCCAATCTTCTGGCCCCGTCTCCTGAGCTCGTACAGGAGAGTAGAGACCTGGCGGGCACCGGTGCAGCCCAGGGGGTGGCCGAAGGCGATGGCGCCGCCCTTGGGATTAATCTTCTCGGCGGGTATGCCGAGCTTCTCGGCGCACCAGAGGCACTGGGAGGCGAAGGCCTCGTTGATCTCGTAAATGTCGACGTCCTCGGTGCGGATGCCGGCGAGGGCGTTGGCGCGGGGGATGGCCTTCCAGGGACCCTGGCCCATGAGCAGGGGCGGGACACCGACGATGGCGGCGGAGACAAACTTGCCCAGGATGGGCTGGCCGAGGCGCTCGGCGGTGTCGCGGCGCATGAAGAGGACGGCGGCGGCGCCGTCGGAGACCTGCGAGGCGTTGCCGGCGTGGATGCTGCCGTCCTTGGCAAAGGCGGGCCTGATCTTGCCGAGGGACTCGGCGGTGACGCCGGGGCGGACGCCGTCGTCCTTGGACACGGTCAGGTCGCGGGTCTCGCCTGTCTTGGGGTCCTCGAACTTGACGGTCAGCGGGGCGATCTCCTCGTCGAACAGGCCTTCAGCCTGGGCCTTGGCGGCCTTGGCGTACGAGGAGGCGGCGAAGGCGTCCTGCTTCGCGCGGGAGATGTGGAGGTCGCTGGCCATGTTCTCGGATAGGACGCCCATGGGGACCTTGCAGTTGGCGGCTTCTTTGTGGTTTTCGAGGTTCTCGGAGAACTCGCTGACAGCGGCCGGCCTGAACAGACGATATTGGTTAGCATAAGTGTGCTGTAGTAGAGAAGACATGCGCGAGAAAGAGGCAGAAACAGGAGAGGAGCGGCAGGCGAGGTAGTTTTAGGGAGACAAAGAACGTACCCATACTGAGTGCTCATACTCTCGACACCAGCACCGATGCCGACCTCAATCATGCCCGTCTTAATCTGGTTGATCACGTCGATGCACGCCTGCAGGCCCGAGGAGCACTGGCGGTTGAGGGTGCGAACGGAGGTGGTCTCGGGGAAGCCGGCGACGAGAGCGGCAGCGCGCATCTCGGTCGCACCACCACCAGGTGCTAGGACGGTACCGACAGCAATATCCTCGACAAGAGCCGGGTCGATCTTGGAGCGCTCGAGAAGTGCCTTGAGAGCACCGACCATCAGGTCGGAGGCCTGGGTGTCCTTGAAGCCACCCTTGCCTCCTCTTGTGAAGGGGGTTCGGAGGGCGGCAGTCACGACGATCTGGGAAGACAAGAAGTGTTAGGCGGAATGACGGTAATGGCTGTGAAGGAGAGGATTTGCTTGGGATAACATACATCATCAGGGTTCTTTTGCAAAATCTTTTCCTTGTTGCTGCTGGCGCCGCCAGAGAGCTGGCCCGACAGCTGCGACAATCTCTCAATAGCTATACAGGTGGTGTCGTCAGTGTCAGCCGACCGAGAACTCGTCTGGCCACAGAGCTCCGATGAATTGAACGGAAGCACAACTTACCACCCATGATGGCGATCGTAAAGACAGGAGACCGTGAAGATGGGGACGACGTAAATTGGTAGGTGGTTGGAGTAGGCTAGACAGATGGAAACAACAGGTCGTCAAGATGAAGAAAAGGTGTTCAACATATGTCAAACACGTTGGAGCAAAAGAGATCCGAGGACAAGTAGGTCAGATGCTGATTCAGCTGTGTGCGGCGTTGTCGCCCCCGAGTCGGCCGAGGTATTCCCAAGACAGGACGAGGAGAGTGGAACGTGACGACCGAGCTGCCTTTCACATGTTAGAGATTCTGCACCATGCTCGCAGGTACAATGTACTTCTGCTCGTGACCAAGCTTGTTATTGCCGCTGTGGGGAGAAATGTGGGGTTAAATGGAAGTATTCGTGGCCGAGGTACCGCAGTACGTCATGATCGCTTAATACATCCCGTTGTCACTCTTCTCCAGGGCGAAGGACGAGATGGAATGCGGAGTAGGTACTTTGAACTGTATTGAGTACGAAGTAAGGGCAGCGTACGAATAGGGAGGTTGGAAATAGTTCTGAACGTGACCGAGGCACCCATGATTCTGCTGGGAAGTGCTCCATCAATGTACTTTGTATGTAACATTGTTTATTAATCAGCGCTTTGCCGTCGGCTGAAGCTACTTGGCAATAATCTCCATTGAAAGGGAAGCATATTCTTGGACCAAACAACTTCAGCGGTTGATCTGTTGGATGTATCGACCGAGTCGGGCTGATAGATTGGATGATCGGGCCAGATTGTCCATGGCAATTTAGTGTCTGCAATCGCATCGGCGATGCTATATCGAGTCCTGCCTCCTATATCAAGGGCGCAGCATCAACAAGTCGAGGGAATCACGGACCATAACATAGTACCACATTATGCATATTGAGACGGCCATGTTGCACCAGTATAATACACATTTCTCCCGCTGAGGGAATTGTACTTGCTTCTGTACAAGGTACAGCGTCCGAAATCCCAACGAATCCGGCCACCCCATCCGCTTGGATATTTCACCACGAATCGTTCCGGCCAGCACGCCTTTCCCGCTCCAAGAGCTCGTCAAACTCTTTCTGAGCTTTACTCTTGGAACTCTCCTTATCCCGCTGGCCCTGGCTTTCCGGCCAGTCCGCACCGGCGTCGCCCCAAGACGACGCAGTCTGCGAGCCCCAAGAACTCGACGGCTCTGTCGACGGCTTGGGTGGGCTGCTCGTTGCCTGCGCCCCCGACCGAGCTTGCTGGCGGATCCGGTCCCAAGCCGACCCGCCCGAAGAGGAAGAGGCCCCTCGCGCACTAGGGGCCACGGGCGAGGCGTCGTCGTCGTTGAGCGAGCCGAAGCTGTCCGCACCAGAGCTTGACCCAGTGTCGGCTCCCCACGAGGCGGTTCCCTTCGACCCTGCGGCCCATGTCTGCTCGGCAGGCTGTTGAGACGACGTAGGCTGGCCTAACCGGCTGGACGGCACAGACCCGGCGCCAGTGGTTTCAATCGGCCAATCCGTGCTCGATGCCAACGAACCACTCGAGCCGCTCAGTCTTTCAGTTTCCTCGTGAGTATCGGCGCTGCCCGATGCGAAAGAATCGCGCGACCCGCCCGTGCGTTCCTCCACCTTGGCTATGAGTTCGTGGTAGGCGAGTCGCAATTTCCGAATTACCGCTTCTCGTTTCTCCGGGCTGTACGTATGCAAGGGGCTGCTGGGGTTGTCGGCGTCCCGCTCCACCGTTTCCAGTCCGGACTTGAGGCTCTGCAGCTCGGCCGCGAGCTGCTCCTTTGTTCCCCGCGCAAGTAGCTGTCTCACGCGTCGCTGCCGCATCCGAATCACGGATTCCATCTCATGCTGACCCTTCAGTTCTTCGAACGTTTCTTTCAGGCGAGGGTCTCCCGCAAACTTGCGCATCAGCATCCCCTGGGCGTATATGCCGAGCCCGGTCACCACGGCGAAGTGAGAGACAACGTAGTAGGCCGCGAACCGGGCGGTATGCCATGCCCGCTTGGCACGTGCGCCGGTAAAGACGGGGTTCTGTAGTGACGGGAAGACGTTGGGGCTTGTGAGGACGAACTTGGGTCTCCAGAAGGGGAACCCCATGACCCGACGGGTTCGGTAGGCGAGAAAGGCAGCCAGGGAGATGTTGCAGACGGGTTTCAGAGTCTTGGCCGCGATCAGCTTGGTCACAATGTCACCGATGGCGTCGACTTCGGCTTGCGTAGGAGGCCGGCCCATCTTTTGCGCATGGGCTGCGACCTGGCGTACGGTCGATTTTCGCACCACTTCGTCCGTGGCCCCCAGGAGGTAAGCCCAGCTCGGAAGACGGGATTCGGGCCACTTGTACGAATCGGTAACCTCCTCCATGTTCATATTCTCTCCCCATGATTGGGAATTCGAGCCGTCGCCCGCCATTGTGACGTTTGAGATCCGGTAGACCCCGGTCGTTCAGAAGGGTGGTGTTTCTTGCAAGACGGATATGTAATTGTGCCGTACTAACGTGTAGGCTATTTGGAGAGACGTAATGTAGAGGACAGAGACATGAGGGTATTGGGGAATAGCAGTGCTCAATTGGAGAGTACGTTGTAGCTTCTTGTCTGTGGAAGCTCTCGTCGAACGATCGGCTCGTTTGGGATGTTCGTCATCCAATCCCGAGGGTCCGTGCGCCATCGTTAATTGCCTATCATATGAACGATATGACGTATTGCATATTAAGTCGACTAGTTGGGAAAACGCGCTCTATCCAATATCACGTCACGTCTTCTCAGCCAACGGGACAAAGTTTATCCGACCTTTACACCACGCGCCAAGCCATTCCAGACGCGTCGTCGACGTGTACCTACTCTACTCTCTACCCTAGCTCATGATGCATGGTTTCATACCGGAAGCTCCTCCCACCTTGAGCCCGCTCCCCTCCCGTCCTATCTGCTCTCTTATTCCAGGTGATATGACGCCGGGCCAAGTCACCTTACAAGACTCCTCCTACACCAGCACGAGCGAGCCATCGGCATGACTCTCCCTCAAAGATCATATTCCGAGCAGGCCGGCTATTCCAGGGTTCGTGTCCGCCATATCTGATCATAGACGTGCTGTCATTACCAGCGAATTGCTCTAATGTACCGAATATAGGGTCGTCCACAGTGGAAACGTTCCCACAGTCATGCGAACAGCGGTCATTCGAATATCAACACACGACCTTTAGCACCTATATCTGAGAAGACCAAGAACAAGTTAAACCAATTCCAATTCCAGCCACCCAAGGCATCAAGCCCCGTGGAAACGACACACGACGGCCCTCGTGCCGGCGGTGAAGCAATCAATGCCAATGCCAATCGAGAAAACCAGACTTCGGGGAACACTGCAGTCAAGAAGCAGGCCCCGGAACCCATCTCTAAGGAACAGCTAGGCACCGCGACCCCGGCCGGGCGAGTGAGTCTCAGAGATCTCCTGGCCAGCGATGCAAGCCACGCACAAGACGACAACGCGCATGTCTCGCCTGGCGAACACATCATGTGGAATAACAAGCACGACCACAAGTACCTGACCCCCTTGTCTCCCATGATTCCCAGAAACGGCCGGAAACGAGCCCGAAGCTCATCACCGTTATCATCCCCGCTCAACGATAAACGGAGGACCCCGGTTCCCGCGGTGGATGTCAAGAAACTTAGAGAAGCTCTGAAATCACCACATGCCGACCCGACCCTTGAGCTCTGGGACCGCTTTTCTCTCGGCAACAACACCAGCAACGCCACTACCCCCCTCGGCGCGTCGAATCCCAACTTGGCTCAGTTCATGGTTTCTTCTTCCCCCAGATCCGGCAAGAATACCTTGGCTCGTACCGAGGGCGGCCTGCGGAGGGCCATCAGTGCCGGCCTCAACTGGCCAAAACGACGTCGGATCGACCGTCCAGAACCCCCAGGCTCCCTGAGAAAGCCATCCCGAGAGCTTTCCGATACCTCGAAATCTTCCTTGGTTACTGCGCTACTCGATACAGTTGAAAACAACAAAGATGAAGACCTCCCATGCCTCGAAGATTTCGAAGGAGATGGGTCAACTGGGTCCCCGTCGCCGAAGAAGAAGCAGAGGGAGACTATCGCTGGGCCTGTCGGATCTATGCCCGCCGCTCCCAGTCAGCCCCTCGGGCAGACGTCTTCTGCTCCCCAAGCCACCTTCCACCCCAGTCAAGCAGTCGATCAGAGCTGCGCCCTACCGGAAACCGCCAGCGACCCAGATGGATCGGACTACGGAGATGACGACTTGTTGGATGGCGATACCTTGCTGCATCTAGAAAGCAACATGAACACCCTTCCAGATGCGCCAAAAGCGGCAACCCATCAACCTCCCGGGAACATGTCGGAAAAGACACTGCCCGACGCGCCGGCTGACGGCGCAGCGTTCGATGCTGATTTCGACGACGAGTTCGACGATGACCTGGACGATACCATCTTCGAGGTCGCCGACCGCATCGCGGCGGACGCTGAGAACAAGCTTGCTGGTCTACCCTCCACGCCCGGGTCACGGGCGCAGCACCACCATCCCCTTCCAGCGAAGACTCTGGTCAACGATAACGAGTCGGACGATGACTTTGGTGACGACTTTGGCGACAACTTCGACTTTGACGCGGTAGAACGTGCGGCAACACAATCGATCAAGCAACATGACCTCTCATTTCCAGCTGTACGTCCGAGACCGTAGCCGGGTACGCCAGATAACCACGAATGCTAAAACCAAGGTAGACCAGCCAGAAGCCCAGAGCTATCCAACGATATTTGGTGACAAACGTATTAGAGAACGAGTACATCGATAGCCGAAACCGTTCACGGCCGGAAAAGGTATGGCCAATCTCTTTCCACTCCGCTGTCCCGAGGAAGGTGGAAGGTTCGCCCACTGACGCCCAAATCACAGATTCTTCTAGTACAAGTCGACAAAGCCAAAACCACCGGCACTATTCATCTTCGGGATGTATGGTATGACACGCCGGCCCACGCAGGGTCGTTCGTACATGTTATAGGGGCGTTTTCCGCCGATGGACGATGCATCATCGACGACGATCACAATATCCTGATTCTGCATCCTGACCAACTTATTTCGGCCACCGTAGTGGCAGACTCCTTCACCTGCATGCGCCGCGCCGTTCTCCAGGACCGTGTGAAGGCCACGAGCGAGGCTTCGCCGCCGCTTGTGTACGGGACGATACTACACGAAATCTTCCAGGCGGCCCTCGTCGCCAATCAGTGGGATCTCCCGTACCTAAGCACGGTCATCGATCGAATACTGGAGAGGCATGTCGAGGATCTCTACAAGATCAAGGTCGGCCCCAACATCGCCAAGGAGCATCTTCAGTCCAAAATGCCCGAGCTCAGCAGCTGGGCGGAAGCCTTCATCTCCTCCCAGCCGAACCCAGATGCGCTGGCGTCAGATCGCAACGGAAAAAAGGTCAACATGTGTGTGAACAAACTGCTCGATGTCGAAGAACACATCTGGTCGCCCATGTACGGACTAAAGGGCAACATCGACGCGACGGTCCAGGTCATTATGAAAGACGACAATGGCACCCGTACCTTGACAGTGCCCTTCGAGGTCAAGACAGGGAAGAACGTCAACACGAGCCACGTCGCCCAGACGGCTTTATATAACCTTCTCCTCTCCGATCGGTACGATATCGAGGTTGCTTACGGCATTCTGTACTATATGGAGTCATCGCAGACGACGAGAATACCGGCTATTCGGCAGGAACTGCGGCACATGATTATGCAGCGGAACCAGCTCGCCTGCTACATTCGGGAGCGCAGCGTGCAGCTGCCTCCGATGAAGAAACAGAAGCACATGTGCGGTAAATGTTATGCCAAGACCACTTGCTTCACGTACCACAAGCTGGCAGATGACGGAGATGGTGTCTCGAGCGGGATGGACAAGAAATTTGACGAAGTCGTCAAGCACCTGACGCCCACACATAAAGAGTTTTTTGTCAAGTGGGAGAACCTGCTCACCAAGGAGGAAAAGGAGAGCCACAAGCTGCGGCGGGAGCTCTGGACCATGATCAGCAAAGACCGGGAGAAGCTAGGGCGCTGCTTCTCAGACGTGGTCATCGAAGATAGCTCCTGGTCCGAGGACCATAACAGTCCCGAAATCAATCGGTTCCGCTACACCTTTGTCAAACGGGAGCGCGGGACCGGCCACTCTTTCCTGGAATCACAGCTATCAGTGGGCGAGCCGGTTGTCGTTTCCGATGAGCAGGGGCATTTCGCCTTGGCTCTAGGGTACGTCACATCGGTGCGCAAACAGAGAATCAGCGTGGCAGTGGACAGACGGCTGCACAATGCGCGGGTTCGCCAGCCGGGTTTCGACGAGTACAACAACCAGGTGTTTGCGGGCATCATGGAAGTTGAGCGCGAAGGAGGCGGGCCCTCCAGCCAGTCCGGCCACGAAGTCAAGAAGGAGCCGATGCGATATCGCCTCGACAAGGACGAATTCAGCAATGGCATGGCCGTGGTGCGGAACAACCTCGTCCAGGTCATGGCCGACGACGTCTTCGGGGCACGCGATATCCGACGGCTCGTGGTTGATCTGGCTCCCCCCAGGTTCAAAGCAGCGCCCAGCCAATACGAAATCACTGACAAGGGATCTCTCAACGTGGACCAGCACGCGGCCATTGAGAAGGTCATGAGCGCCGAAGACTATGCGCTGGTTCTCGGGATGCCAGGAACCGGCAAGACGACGACGATTGCGCACATCATCCGGGCGTTGACCTCCAAGGGCAAAAGCGTTCTCTTGACCTCGTACACCCACACTGCAGTCGACAACATTCTACTCAAGCTCGAAAATGACAACATCCCCATCCTTCGACTAGGCGCCCCGGCCAAGGTTCATCCCGCGGTGAAGGAATTTGCAACGCTGGCCAGCACTCCCATGCATTCGTTTGATGAGATCCGATCGGCCTGGCACGATACCCCCATCGTTGCGACCACGTGCCTTGGGATCGGCCACCCGGTGTTCAACGAACGCACGTTCGACTACTGCATTGTCGACGAAGCCTCGCAGATCACGCTCCCGATTTGTCTGGGGCCGATCCGCATGGCGCGGACGTTTGTCCTCGTGGGCGACCACAACCAGCTTCCCCCGTTGGTGAAGAACGAGGAAGCGCGCGAGGGCGGTCTGGATGTCAGTTTGTTCAAGGTTCTCTCGGACACGCATCCAGACTCGGTAGTGAACCTGGAGCATCAGTACCGTATGTGCGAGGATATCATGACCCTCAGCAACAACCTCATCTACAAGGGCCGGCTCCGGTGCGGCACGGAGCAGCTGCGCTTTGCCAAACTCGAAGTCCCGCACATGGACGCGCTGAGGCAAAAACATTACGACGCCTCTTCGCTGTTTCCACCAGACACGCCACGCTCTATCTGTGCTGGCGCTAGGCCGGGTAGCTGTTGGCTCCGCGACCTCCTCGACCCGGAAGCTCGTGTCCGCTTTGTCAATACGGACACGCTCCAGCCACACTGCCGCGAGGAGGCCAAGGGCAACCGCATCGTCAACCCGGCCGAGGCGCGCATCGTGACGCAGCTCGTCGAGTCGCTGCTCGCCGTCGGCGTGCCCGAGGCGGAGGTGGGCGTCATGACGCATTACCGGTCGCAGCTTTCCCTACTCCGGCACGGTCTCCGGGGCCGCCCGGGCATCGAGATGCACACGGCCGATCGTTTCCAGGGGCGCGACAAGGAGGTGATTGTCCTGTCTCTCGTCCGGGCCAACGACGCCTGCGCCATTGGCGACCTGCTCCGCGACTGGCGGCGCATCAACGTCGCGTTCACCCGGGCCAAGACCAAGCTTCTCGTCGTCGGCAGCCGGGCGACGCTCCAGGGCGCTGGGCAGGATGAGATGGTGGCGCGCTTCGTCGGGCTCATGGAGAGCCGTAACTGGGTGTACGACCTGCCGGCCGATGCGCTGGACAGTCATTTCTTCGACGACGGAGCGGGGACTCAGCTCTCGGGGGGGCTTAGTGGCGGGCCCGCCAGGTCGCCCATCAAGTCGCCCATCAAGTCGTCCGTGAAGTCGCCCGTGAAGCGTGGCAACGGGGTCCGAAGCCCGAAGAAGGTCATGAGAGGCCCTCGCAACCTGGCGAGTCAGGACCAGGAGAACAGGCAGCCAGGGCCCAAGAGGGTCATGGCTGGGCAGAAGGTGTTGATGAAGAATCGGCCCATTATGAGAGACATACTCAACGACATGATGAACGGGGGTTACTAAAGGGTTTTCTTTTTTCCATAGAGAGAGAAAGGGATTTGGGCTATGGGTTCTACATCAGGATAGGGTATGGTTGGCTAGGTAGGCGTTTTGGTCGGGAGTAGAGGGCCGCTTGTTTTGCATCCGATTCTCTGGTGTCCTCCCGTTATGACGTTGTGGGATGAGTGTTTGTCTTTGGTCTTTGGGTATCGTCTTCAAGCAGTTTGTATCATAGGGCAGACTTGGATGAGCACAAATCGTGGGCATTAGCATGTTGATATATTCCGGCATGATCCAATAAAGTACGGAGTGAGCAGGGTCTTCAAACCAAGTTGATGCGATGTGAAAGCATCTGCGCCCGAATACATGCATGTCGTATTCCAGAACTCGTCCGGGCCTGAATAAAAGGAGACGACGCAGTTGAAGCTCATGATGTAGAATGTCCGGGTCTATTGTGTCGCGTCTCCCCGTTTGACCCGTTCGCCCCTGAATTAGACCCGCCGTCGGATTCCTCATCCGACCCATCATCGCTCGTATCGGTCTCCTCTTCTGCGTCTTCGTCGTCTCGGAGGTCGTCGTTGTACCTAATTCAGAACGTCGTTAGATGACACGAGGCCTTTCGAAGCAGATTACAAGCCGGCTTGAGCTCTGCTCTATCAACTCACCCTTGCTCCCCAACGATAAGCTTCATATACCGTTCCATTTCTCCCAGTTGCGCGACGCAACCCGTCAGACTCTGGTTAAAGGCATGGGCATAGATGTGTGCCCATTTCTCGAATCCGCCGGCAAATTGGGGCGTCTTGGCTCCGTGGTGGCCTGCGTCTTGTGTGTCGTTGTGTCTATCTGCCAGTTCTTTCTCGATTTCGGTCATTTTGTCTAAGAGACGTTTGCGAGCTGCGGCCGCATTGGGGAGGTATCGCTGAGGATGAGATTATGATATTAGTTTCCCGTCTCGGCATATTCATCAGGCGGCTCTAAGTTGAAGGCTAGGTAGAGTAGGTGGTTGTGGGGAGAGAGTTGGTGTGTCGGGGTCTGTGGAGGGAGACGAATATCAGAAACGAGACGGGGACGTACAGGGACCTTGCGGCCGGATTTCAGGGCGCCAGCCAAGATGTACAAGTTGCTGAGGATCGATGCTACGGCATCGCGGCGGAAGGGAAGTAGTCTAGCGGCAATATCATCCTCGCTTCGAATGTTCCCCGGATTATAATAGAGGGCGGCTTGACGAATAGACACGAGGTGGCCGAAGAAGTGCTCGCAGGCATCTGCCAGGGCTGAATAGGGCAGAGGTTCAAAGGGGGCGCGAAGACGGAGTTCGTGCCGGGTCATGATGAGGAGCTGGCGAATCCGCACAAATCCCTCGCGCAGACGCCCTTCGAGCATCTCGGAACGTTCAATGTCCTCCCGAGTAGGTTGTGCCTCATCGTCGTAATAGACATAGCGAGCCAGGGTATCTACGCCTCCCGGTTAGCTACGCTATATCTTCTCTTCCGCCTAGGTTTGTCTGGGTGCTCACTTCGATAAATGATGCTCTGGAAAAAGAGCATGGACGACAGAGCCTTCCGAAGCTCGTGTCTTGCGATGAACGGCCAGAGGATCCAGTTGATGACGACGGCACTGACAGTTCCTACCAGAAAAGCCAGGCCGCGGGTGACCGCCATGAATGCTGGCGTTGGGCGGCCTTCTGCAGTGACCAGCGATAACGAGACCACGGTGAAGGAGATGCAACCAGCAATGCCGGAACGCTAAAAGCAACTCAGCATTATACATCGGAGGCGTTCCGAGGGAAAGAAGAAGCTTACCGGGTGGGTGCTCTGGGTAAAGCGATAGAGCATGGGGAACATGAAAAGGGTGGCAAAGATGGCCATCACGTACGGGTTGCCGTCCCCGGCGGCATATGCGGCCCCTGCCCAGGCGGAGCCGAGGACTGCGCAGAAGGCTCTCATGACGAGATCTTGCACGTTGCCACCGATCCTGAGAGGTGGGTGTCAGTCTTCAACTCCCGAGTGGGAAAGGATGGAAGTCGGCGGAAAACCAACCTAGGATGCACCATCAGCCATGCCGTAACCACAGCCCACCACGTCTCGTACTGGTTCCACCACCCGCGGCTCTGTTCCACCCAAGCTGGAATGGCGAGCGAGACGGTGAGTATACACACTTTGACGGCGTACTTTGTCTCGAACCCTTGAAGCCGATGAAGCACGCGCCAGATGCGAAACATGATTCTCCGACGTCTGGACTTTGGCCCGGGGTCTTCCTCCGCCTCCATCCTGGTCGGTGTTCTCTCGATAGTGGTCATCTTGGTGGTCGTCGTGTCGGCTGATGTGGTGCTGGGCCACGGAGAGAGCCCACGAGATGAAGAAAGACGGTGTTTGCGAGACTTGATCGAATCAATAAGAACCCAGATATCGTGGAATGTGCCCTTGTACGAAACTGGACTGTGGTAAGCAACATATCGCAACTTCTGGGGGCAGTAGAAAAAGGGGGCTCCAAGGAGACGATACGTACTAGCTGTCACTCCTCCGCCATCGTGTCGGACTTGTTCATTGGAGTATTTGACTATCTTGCTGAGGGGATACGATGGGAGGTACATCCTACGCGAGGTCGAGGTTTGCTTCATACTTTCTACATGCGTCCCGAGGGCATTGACGGAAGTGGCCGCCATTCGGATATACCGCGAGAAGACCAGCAGCTCCGTCACCTCGGGCGTCGCGAGAAAGCTAGCAGGGAGGCCACCGGCTCCGTTCAGCTCATCGTCAGCTCGGTCAAACTTTCTCTTGGCCCGCTGAAGTTCTGCCAAGGCCTCCTCGATGTTCAGGGGGATATCGTCAGGCGGTCCCAGAGAAGTGCGGTAGCCGGATATGTCCATCAGAGCAGCATTACAACATAACAAGGTGCGTTTCATGGAAGATAACACCTCCCGGGTGGGCTCCGCTAGATGTTTCGCCACAGTTCGAGGGGAGACGATGTCGTGCTGTCCCAGACCTGCTGGTAGAGTGTCGGCAGGTCCGGAGGAGGACTCGGTGGAAGAATGAGTTCCCGAAGTGTCCGAATCGAATACGGCCACGATAACCGGAGTCGAACTCCCTTCCACTGGATCCCAGTTGTCGAAGAGACGGGTGTCGGATTTCAATAGGAGCAGCGAGCGAATGACGGCCTGCATCAGATTCCGCAAGTTCCTAACATCGCTAGGACGGAAGCGGCTGATGGAGATGTCTATGGCAAAGTCGCGGTAGGCCACGCCCACATTCACAAACGACCGTGCAAGGAGTCTCTGAATGTGTCGATCTCGCGGTCTCGGGACATTGAGGGCATTCTGCCAAACTTAGCACTGCCCTGCCTGCTCTTGCCTTCCTGAGAGGGGGATCACCAACCTGCATAATGGCAAAGCACTCGGAGACAGACTCGGCCAGACGGCGCGATCCTGCATCAGGGAAAAACAGAATGTTAACGGCCAGACAGACCGCCTGACCGAGAACCCAGGGCACGCCATAAGAGAAGAGCTTGGGCCAGTTGATTTCCTGCCCATCGACTTCTGCCAGACATGTATAACACATGGCTATCCCGGCACTGATGGAGAAGTGGAATAACCGAGGAAAGTAGGATCGTATAAAGGCGGCACCGGCGAGGAAAATAGAGAAGAATAGGACGAGAATACCGGCGAAGCCCGCTCGAGCGGCCAGGGACGAATAGGCCAGAAGAAGACCCAAGACGCCCCAGCCCAGACCGGCGACGGTACCCAAAATGGTGGAAACTGCCCCGTCGAGCTGAGCACCAAAGGGCCGCGCGGGATGGTTTACAATGGTGGAGATGACCATGATGTGGCTGTACCGGCCCAGCCAATGCCTGACATGGGGTGTGAGGCACAGGGCGTAGGCGATGAAGAATGCCATAAAGGCCTTTAGCAGCCGAATGCCGGCACTAGTGGTGGTGGTCTTGAGGATGACCGACTTGAGCTGCCGGCGCTGCTTGGGGAGGAAGTCGCGGACGGACAGGGGGGACGTCTTGTCAAAGGCGGCGGGGAGGGTGGACCGCGCGCGCTTCAGCAGGCTCTCCCTGTCCAAGCGGGGCGCCTTGAGGAAGATGGCGTCGAACCAGCCGTCGCGCAGCTCCGAGACGCCGTGGGTGTCGATTTCGAGCTCGTCTTTTTCGAGCAGTTGGGCCACCAGTTCCATGTCGACGATGGAGCTCCGCCGCCTCATGCGGTCGACTTTATCGGAGGGGATGTCGAGGTAGGATTCGCGTCGGCCGTACGGGTCGGCCGTGCTTCGCCGAACCCAGCGGCGTCTGAAGACGGATTCGCGACGCTTCGTGGGCTTTGCGTTCTCGGGCCCGCGACTGGTGGTTTCTTCCCCCGGGGCCGACGCATTCGCGTTGTCAGGAGGTGCGGCTGCCCGGAGTGCTGCTGGCGCCGAGGCGAGCATGGATAAGGGGGAGAGGCCGGGATGGCCCTCCGAGCCGACTGGTTCTGGCATGATTCCTTGGTATACGGATACACCGACGGAAGACTGAGGATATGGTAGAGTTATGTGGGAGGGATGGGAGGTATTGGAGGTAGAACTGGACAGAGGTGCCACATGTCGCTAGAATATAGCGAGGTGATGAACCGTGAGCTTGACCCCTCGTCGTACCGAGAACATTGCCTTATGAGACCTGTAGATATGAGCAATCGACTCTTATTTCCCAATCTTGCGCATAGGGAGTGATGAGTGCATTGTCCGCAGGCGAGTGTATGTCCTGGGATCTTGAATAGTTGCTGATGGGAGACTTTGGGGAATGTCAAAGTATTCACTGTCTTTCCATATCGCATCAGCAATCAAATGATAGCTCATGAAACGGCCTCCGTTGAAAAGCCTCTCCGTAGAGAGAAAGAGTTGGGAATGGGTGCATACGTCGTATATTATCATCTCCATTTACAGAAGGCTCCCGAGTCGTCGCCAAGAGGTCGTATCAGAACAGTCGGTCTCTAACTCGCACGGACCACCCATCACACCGACCAAATTACGAGCTCTGCTTAATCATCCAGTCACGTGTCATTGGCAGACTCACTTCTCCCCAATCCCGAACATCCTGTCCTGCTGACTCGCAACGTCGGATCGATTGACGACAAATCCCACCACATCCGTCTTCGACAACACGACGACGACGACGCCACTCCACTCCTCCATTCCAACTCCCTCGATAGCCGAAGAATACCAATTGGGACATAGACGCAACGAGACGCTTGGGAAAACAGTCAAATCACCGTTACAACATGTCGGCGGTCCGACCGAGCACCGCCCTGGCCCGCGCCGCCACCCGATCTCTCAAGTCGGCGACTGCGCCGACGGCGCGCTCCTTCTCCGTCACGGCTCGACGCCAGGGAGGCGGCTCCAACTTTGACCCGCCGAGCGGCTGGCTCTGGGGTGTCAAGCCCGGCGAGAAGTACGAGCGCGAGGGCTGGGAGATTCCCTTTTATACCCTCTTCTGCGGCGGCCTGGTTCTCTCCGGTGTCGTTCTCGCTTTCAAGCCCGACACTTCGTGAGTTTCCCCTGTTACCCTTTTGTTCTTCCTTTATGCGTACGGCCGGCCGGGTTTGTTTTCATAGCTACGACTCTTCCTGGACTGGGAGGGCTGTGCGGTAATTAGGCTGGCCAGGAGAACTTTGTGCTGACCATGTCCTTCCTCGCAGACTCGACACGTGGGCTCTTGAGGAGGCCAGGAGGAGATTAGAGAAGGAGGGCATTCTGCCTGACCCGTACCCCGAGAAGAAGGACTAAATGGCCGCCATGTCCGGATAGACAAAAGAGTCTGGGGGTCTTAGAGGAGGTGCACAATGGCGGGCATATGGGCCGGGAAGAGAAGTGGCTGGAATAGTATCCCAGTACGTCTGGTACGGGTTGTACATGACAACGTCTGAGTGATCTCATTTGATTTCCTTTCAAAGTCACATGTTTATTCGTCCATCACTTGGAATGGTTAGACTGCATGCACGACGCTCGATTCGTCAAACCTCTTCTATATCCGACTGACTATCGTACCCTGGATTGAGCCCCGACATCCCATATTCGCATGGTGCTCAGCTGGTTGAATATCACTGTGGTCCCAATCTTCTCATCTACAAGAATCTGTAAAATAAACAAACAGCACATGCTCCGCTCTATACAAAATGTGATGTCCCGCTGGGCATGGCGGGATGGCGCTAGAAACACCATCTACTCGTCCAGTCCGTCTTGAAGCTCCTCTGCTTGGCTCGCATCCTATGCAACGACATAACTCCACTCATGCTCCTCGTCACCATACTGCCGGCCCTCGATCCATCCCTTCATCCGCGTGGCAATCTCGCCCGACTCCTCCGTCTCGGCCAGGCCACAGCTGACCGTCTTGCCCTTCCAGGCGATGGACCGGACGGGGCTCACGACGGCCGCGGTACCGGCGCCGAAGGCCTCGACGAGCCTGCCCTCCTGCGCGGCCTCGTACAGCTCCTGCATGGTGTACTTGCGCTCCGACACCTTCCAGCCCTCGGGGACGAGCTTCTCGCGGGCGAGCGAGAGGACCGAGTCGCGGGTGACGCCGGCGAGGATGGTGCCGTCGAGGGGCGCGGTGACGAGCTCCTTCTGGCCCGTGGCGCGGTCCTTGATGGCGGCGAACATGTTCATGGTGCCGACCTCGGTGACGTACTCCTCCTCCCCGAACAGCCACAGGTTCTGCTGGTGGCCGCGGCTGGCCGCCTGGAGCTGGGGCACGATGCAGGGCGCGTAGTTGGCGCCGAGCTTCTTGTCGCCGACGCCGCCGGGCCACGCGCGGACGGCGTAGTCGGTGGCCTCGAGGGAGATGGCCTTGAATCCGGTCGGGTAGTACGGGCCGACCGGCGAGGCGATGACGTAGAGGAGGGCGGAGCCGGGGGGCCCGACGCCGAGCGTCTTTTGGGTGCCGATCATGGTCGGGCGCAGGTAGAGGGAGTAGCCGCGGGTCTCGGGGATGAAGCGCTCCTCGAGCCTGACGAAGCGGGAGATGAGCTCGATCAGGGCGGTGGGCTCAAAGTTGGGCAGGGCGATGCGGGCGGCCGACTTGTTGAAGCGGGCCATGTTCTTGTCCGGACGGAACAGGCGGATGTTGCCGGCCTTGTCCTTGTAGGCTTTCAGGCCCTCGAAGCACTCAAAGGCGTAGTGGAAGACGCAGGTGGCCGGGTCGAGGGAGATGTTTTGGTAGGGGACGATGCGCGGCGCCAGCCAGCCGTCTTGTTCGTTCCACTCGATGCTGAGCATGTGGTCTGGGAGGAGTTAGCGGGAAAAAAATATTAAAAATTAAATAAAAGAACAGAAAAGAGAAGACGAAACACATTGAGTGGAATCGCAAGGCACCAACCTGTAAATTTCTTGCCGAATACCAGATCTTCAGGATTTCCGAGGCTGCCAGGCGTCTTGGTCTTCTCGATGGTCAGCTTCGAGGCGTCCAGGCCGAGGGGCTTCGCCGCGGAGGCAGCCTGGGCCTGGACACTGTATAACCTCGCAGGTCTCTGCCATGGTAGTGATAGCCGGCTCTGGGTCGGAACGGAGGCTATTCTGAGTGCCCTGGAGGCACGAGGCAAAAAAGGTCGCATCATGGTGAATCCGTCTGGGTTGTTTGCGCAGGAGGAAAGACTCGAGAGTCGGCAAGAAACTTTGCAAGTTCAAATATCAATGGGAGGAGGAGAACAGGTAGACGGCTCGAGTAATGCGAACCTCCGCCTCTGAGAGGGAAGAGTCAAGAGAAGGAGCGGCTAGAGGTGGAAGGGCCCGAGTCGTGAGAAGATCGGAAACATATCGGAGCAACCAAAACCCATTGATGATTTTCCAGGGACTGGACCAGGCGGTGGGGAAGGGTTTGCTTATGTAAGACGAGCTATCGGCGTAGTGTGAGACAGAAGGACTCCAAGGTGTTTCGACCAATGGGAGAGCTCCTGATTAGTATAGCTTCCAGGTACTGAATAGGTACTAATTAGTGGAGACACAGTGGGGTAAAGGTACCTATGTACGTGTTAAGGCTGACTTGGTGCTTCCCCTGACGTTCGACTGATAAGGTACCAGACCAAATACACCCACAAGCACTATCACTATCACCATCCAAAGCTTCCACGACAGTCAACTCCACGGCTTCAACCCAGAGCAAACAACTATCATCACACCTCGTCCGTCATGAAGATCGAGCCATCACATCCGATACCCCTTCCACCGTAACGTCCCCCAGCGCCGACCATGTTTTCCTCGGCGTTAAAGTCCTTCGCCTCCAGCAACATCACATCCAACTATTCCATCTCCCAGACGGTCACGTCGACCGCCGGGCCGTGGAAGATCTACGACTGCAAGAAAAAGTCCACGGGCAAGGCCTACAGCCTCTTTTCGTTTGAGAAAAAGTCGCTCGACGGCCACGGCAGCTCCCTCGGGCGCAGCAGCGCGTCGGCGTTCAAGCGCGCCACCGAGGAGGTCGTCGAGCGCCTGCGGAAGGAAGCCAGCAGCCTCGCCAAGCTGCGCCACCCCAGCGTTCTCGAACTCGTCGAACCCGTCGAGGACACCCGCGGTGGCCTGCAGTTTGTGACCGAGGCCGTGACGGCGTCCCTCGCGAGCTTGCTACAGGAGAAGGATGACCAGGAGCGCGGCGGCGGGGGCGGCGGCGCGGGTGGTCGATCTAGCCGTTATGTGACGGAGAATGCCGACGGCGTGCGTAGGCGGCGCGAGCTGGAGATTGATGAGCTCGAGATCCAGAAGGGTCTCTTGCAAATCAGCAAGGCGCTGGAGTTTCTACATGACCATGCCGGCCTCGTGCATGGAAACCTAACGCCTGATGTTATTTTGATCAATGCCAAGGTCAGTCTTTTTGCGAAGTATTAAGGCGTGTTCTCAAGTTGTTCGACTACCTGTGCTAAAAGAAAATCGTGCTCAGTCGGATTGGAAAATCAGCGGCCTGGCATTCTGCAGTCCACCGGAAAACTCGAACAAGGCGACTTCGTTCCAACCCATCAGCCTGGGCGAGATTCTCAACCTAGACCCCCGACTCCCCCGGTTCGTCCAGCTGAACCTCGATTACACATCCCCCGATTTTGTCCTAGACAACAACCTCACCCCAGCGGCCGACATGTTCTCGCTGGGGCTGCTCTGCATCGCCCTCTACAATCATCCCCACCAATCTCCGCTCCAGACGCACGGCAGCCTCTCGACGTACAAGAGACTCTTTTCCTCTTCCTCCACCGTCCCCTCTTCGTCCAACGGATTTCTGTCGTCGAGAAGCCTGCCGCGGGATCTGTCGGCGCACGTCTTGCCGCGACTGCTGGGCCGGCGGCCGGCGCAGCGCATGAGCGCGCGGGAGTTCCAGGACAGCGAATACTTTGACAACATCCTGGTGTCGACGATCCGGTTCCTCGACGCGTTCCCGGCCAAGACGCCCAACGAAAAGGCGCAGTTCATGCGGGGCCTCAACAAGGTCCTGCCCTCGTTCCCCAGGGCGGTGACGGAGAAGAAGCTGCTCCCGGCCTTGCTGGAGGAGATGAAGGACAGGGACCTGATCGCGCTGATTTTGCAAAACGTCTTCAAGATTATCGAGCTGCTGCCTGCGCCGAAGCGTCCGTTTGCCGAAAGGGTGCGGCCGGTTCTCAAGCAGACATTCCTGTCGACCGGCAAGAAGGAGAACGAGCCCCAGCGGGATCCGGCGAGAGACGCCGGGCTCATGGTCGTCCTCGAGAACATGTCGCTGGTCACCGGCAATTGCAGCGGCAAGGAGTTTACAGACGGTAAGTGGGCGACGGCGAGCTAAAAGCACTTCTCCTCCTCTTGCATCCAATCGATTCAGACCTTGTGCCATTTACTGACAAACCCGCCGGTAGATATCCTTCCCATTATCATGGCGGCCATTGAATCGACGACGCCGGCCGTGGTCGATGCGGCGCTGCGTGGTCTCCCTTCGGTACTGCCCGTGCTTGACTTTAGCACCATCAAAAACGAGCTGTTCCCGGTGATCGCCACGGTGTTTAGCAGGACGAGCAGTCTGGCCATCAAGGTCCGCGGCTGCCAGGCCTTTGTGGTTTTGTGCGGCGGATCCAACGATGCGCTGAGCGGCGGAGTGGACGACCTGGGCCTGCCGAGGAAGAAGCCGTCCTCTTCGTCGAGCGCGGTGGACAAGTACACGATGCAGGAGAAGATTGTACCGCTGATCAAGGCGATCAAGACGAAGGAACCGGCGGTGATGATGGCGTCGTTGGGCGTGCTCCGGGTGGTTGGCGAGGTGGCGGACGCGGACTTTGTGGCCATGGAAATCTTGCCAATCCTATGGCACATGAGCCTGGGCCCGCTCCTCAACCTGAAGCAGTTCCAGTCGTTTATGGAGCTGGTCAAGTCGCTGTCGAAACGGGTGGAGGAAGAGCAGTCGCGGAAGCTGCAGGAGCTCAACACGCACACCAACGGGACCGTGGGCGGGTCGGACGACCTGCTCGCCTTTGGGGGCGTGACGGGTACTTCGTTTGACGCGTCGAACACGGCGACGGAGAACGATTTCGAGCAGCTGGTCAAGGGGAGGGCATCATCCGGGCAGGCGTCGACGGCGGTTACGGACGGGCTCGCGGGCTGGGACGAGACGACGCCGGCAAGCGGCGGGACCAATGCCGGTGCGATGGGGAGGTTGTCGACAGGCTCCGGGTCGCGGTCCAGCACGCCGGCGGCGTTTTCGTGGTCGACGCCGAGCCCCGCGCCGGCGCGACCTGGCGGAGGCCAGTTGGGTGCCGCCAAGCCGCAAGCGCAGCCGGGGTTCCGGACGGTGACGCCGGATTTGGCGACGGCATTCCCGTCGATGCAGCCCTCGACGACGCAGTTCTCGCAGCCGCTGCAGCCGATGACGCAGCAGAAGACGGGACCGAGTGCAGGGCCATCGTCGTCGATTAACTGGGGCGCGGCGACGGCGGCGGCGTCATCGAATCCGTGGGCCTCGACGGCGAGTCCCAGCACCATGTCGACCTTGTCACCGCAGACCACTGCGATGGCGAGCTCGAATACGGGACTGGGTGGGATGAGTACGGCGATGGGCGGGATGACGCTCGGAAGTCAGAGGCCTGGCGTGGGATCGTCGCAGAGCTCCTTTTCGCTTCCCCCTCCCCCAGGCGGAAGTACGGCTCTCAATAGCAGTAAATCGGTTGGTTCGTCCGGGCTTTCGGGGTTCAGCTTGCCTTCACCTCCGGCACAGCGGCCGGCGTCGGGGTCAATGGCTGGTTCGATGATGAGCAACATGAATTGGCAGACGAGTACGACAGGAGCGGGCGGTGGTATGGGGACGGGGATGACGATGGGAATGGGGATGGGAATGGGCTCAGCAGGAAGCATGAATAGTTTCACGACACAACAACAGAGCCAGCAGGGACAGGGACAGGGACAGGGGCAAACGCAAAAGTCTGGGCTGGACAAGTACCAGAGTCTTATCTAATTTGGCATGACGAGGTGTGAAGGTGGGGAGTTACGGGTCTGTGTATATAGGAATGGATGGAGAGAAGTCCACAGCAAGCGATGATGGGGAAAAGCCATGTCGGGAGTTTGTACGATGATACTCGATGGTGTTTTACCCGAAGTACTGAGTAGGGCATGTCGTGAGACCCTCCGTAGGGGGTTTGTCAGTGATGTACCTACAGATACCATACACGCACACATATATACATCATGTACATATTTATTTTGTATCACACTTTGGAGGACGAGTAGTTGGTATAGGGGATGTTGGAGAACCCAGTCCTTAGTTTCACTGCTACTTTATTTGAACCCCCGTATTGGTACCAAAACGCACTTATACCACCACCACCGTATAAGAAAAAAACATAAACTATAGTGAAAAAAGACATCTAAATGATAAAAAAGAGATGGCAATAGGTCTGGGTACTCCTAATTTTCCTCCTCTCTTCCTTGTTTCTACTCAGCTTTAATCCGGCTTTCCGAAGAGGGAGAGGGTATCAGTAGTCACTTCAAGTACTATGCCATCTGCTTCTCGGTTTACATGTAGGTACTTAGTCGGTAAACTGCCTATACCTCTATACGTCTATACTACAACTAAGCTACTATTAGTCCGTGGTTCTTCGCTCTTCTCATTTCGTTTCTTATTCCCATCTCACTCTTCCTCTTCCTCCGCCTCCTCCTCCCCCCTTACAACTCGGCTTTTCTTTTTCCTCTCTTCCCACTCCATACCAAAAATCACAACCAGCGCTCTCCTTCTCTTCTACCCTCCTTATTCCCAACTACTGGGCTTTCCTTTTCCTCAATCACAACTCAGACTACCCGCAGATAGGCTTCTCTATCAGATTGTCATCAAACTGAATACCAAAGAAACAACTTCTTAACATTCGCCTTCATCGTCTTCTCTCCAGGCGTCACCCTCTTTTCATTCCATCTCGCGGACCATTCATTGATCACCATCACGGACGAGAGCTTAACTAAGGCACCCCAAGGCTGCGCGACGTGACTAGACAGACGACTCAGCCAAAGCAGAGCTCCGTCGCTTGACTGTAAGAAATTAAAACAAGCTGTAAGCAAGAATCCCTTCAATTTTCCTCCCTCCGTCTCTCCTCTCTTTTGACTCTGCCCTCCCCTTCATTCACCCACCATATCACCACATGATCAATATCTTCAGAAGCAAAGCAGTGGCGACTCGGAATACTAATTCTACTCTTCCACTAGTTTCGCATTGCCCAAGACAATTCTCAAGTGTATTAGACTTGGAAAAAGGGCTTTTGTCTATCTAGCAAGCCGCACATAAACTCGTGCGTATTTTCACATTGGCTTCTGCTCATTCACCTGTTTGTTCCCAATTGGATATCTTTGAACCTCTTCTTTTCAGCACTTGCTCGCCATCGCATCATAATCACTCTTCGTCACTTCGCTTCTTCATCTATGCCAATTCACCAACACTTTGAACTTGTCCTCGACAAACGACACCAAGACAGATTCTAACACCATCACCCCAGCTATAGCTTCACAACTTCACTCTTTCTCGTCTTCGCCAACTAGAAGAATCCTGGCATATGAACCTATGAGCCAGAGTTTCAGAGCACAGCCAACCTCCCAACCGGCCAAAATCATTGACCCTTCGTCGTCGGGTTCATAAAAAGCGGCTTAAACGCGCAGGTTCCAAACTCAGCCTCAAACACGAGGAATCCAAGCCATGCCCAAAACCACCCGTGTTGCTCAGCTCAAGTCAAAGTCCAAGACCAAACACCCGTCGTCACGCTCCCTGGCCTCGGGTGCCGACTTGGACTCCGACACCGTCTTGAGCCGCTCCGTCTCTCTTTCCGCCTCAGCCTCCCATGCTGGGTCTGCGCCCAGCTCGGCTACCGCCACCGCCACTACGAGTCCCGATGCCTCTGCTTCTTCTTCTTCAGAAGAAGACGAACCCATAGCCCGCCACGATTCCCATAGTCTGCAGGAACTTGACGACCGGGCCAAAGATGCTCAGGAGGACTTTTCCAACGATGATTCCCTCTTTGAAGATGCCATCAATGGCCTTCCCGAGGTCGTTTTCAACGATGGCGGTAGGTTCAACTCATCATCCCTGCCTTGACCACCACCTGTGTTGATCGACCGTCGTGTCCAGACCCCAATGTCTGCCAACCCGCCGAAGCCTATATGCTTCGCCAGCTGCTCCGATCCGTCGGCCCCCGCGAATTCTGCCTCCGGACAGTCGACTCGGGCCGCTACACATCCAAGAAGCTCCTCACCGCTTTCGGCATCAAAGCCCCGGCCTTCCTCGAAGACGAAAACGACGCCCATGCCAACGAGGATGCCTACCTGAGCCTGTTGACCCTCGCCATCAGCCGCGAGCTGTCCAAGCGAGCCAAGCTCCTCCAGTACAACACCCTCGACGACGCCGTCAACCTCCTCCGCACGAGCCGCAACATCATGGTCATCACCGGCGCCGGCATCTCCACCTCGCTCGGCATCCCCGACTTCCGCTCCAAGGGCACCGGCCTCTACGCCAAGCTAGAGCGCATGGGCCTGCACCTGTCCGACCCGCAGGAGGCCTTTGACATTCACATGTTCCGCGAGGGACCCCACCGTCTTCTACACCGTCGCCAAGGAGATCGTCGTCAAGATCAACCGCCATTCCCCCACCCACGCCTTCATTGCCATGCTCGACCGCATGGGCAAGCTTCTCACAAACTACTCCCAAAACATCGACAACATCGAAGGCCTCGCCGGCGTGTCGCCCGACCGCCTCATCCAGTGCCACGGCTCCTTCGCCACCGCCACCTGCCTCAGCTGCGGCTACCGCTGCAACGGAGACGACATTTTCCCGGACATTCGCCAGAGGCGCATCCCCCGCTGCCCGGAATGCCTCGAACGCCACCAGAAAGAACTGCAGCAGCAGCGTGGACAGTCGAAACGAGCCAGTCATACCAAGCGGAAGCGTTCAGACAATGGCGACGCCACAGGCGCGTCCACCCCCAGTTCCGCCGCGAGTTCCACCTCGGCCGCGCCGCGCAAGCGCCGCCGCAACCGAAACGCCTACGGCTTCGACCTCGAAGACGACGACGACGAATCCGACGACGACGCCCTGGCCGCCGCCGATTTCGCCTTTGACCACCCCGCCGGCATCATGAAGCCCGACATCATCTTCTTCGGCGAGGGCCTCCCCGACGCCTTTGGCGAGCGCCTCGCCCACCACGACAGGGACAAGGTCGACCTGGTCCTCGTCATCGGCACCAGCATGAAGGTCACCCCCGTCTCCGAGATTGTCTCGTGGCTCCCGCCCCACGTCCCCCAGATCTGCATCTCCCTCGAGCCCATCACCCACATCAACTTTGACATCGACCTCGTAGGAGAGTGCGACGTCGTCGTCGCAGAGCTCTGCCGCCGCGCCGGCTGGACCTTGCGCCACGACATGGTCCCCGACGGCCAAGTCGTCGATATCGAGTCGGAGCCTGGCTTTCCTCATCGCCACCGGTTTACCCAGGTGTATCCGCCCAAAGTGCCCAAGATGGAGGATCCCGAGGGCGAAGACGACGAAGATGAGGTGAAGGTGGAGGAGGAGGAGAAGGAGAAGAAAGGGAGGGATAGAAGGATAGGAAGGAATAAAGGCTCACTAGATGATTGACGTTTGCGAAGCTCATGGCGTTCCGGGGAAAGGGGAAATAGGAAACGGTAGTCTTATTTGTTTGTTTGCTCGCCTGCCAACTTTGGAATATCTTGGTAAATATCATTTTCGGTGGTGTAATATGATTCTCATGATCATGAATTTAACCAACTGCTGCAGTGATCTTCTCTTATGTCTTCCCATAGCTGGCAAACGGGATATAGATGTTGATGGTTCGAATTCAGACACAGAACATCGGCAGAAGCGATGAGAAACAAGAAACTCCCAGGTCAAAAATCGCACCCTAAAATATTCATACTCCTTAGGTATCATACAAATACAAATACAAAAGGAACGTGTTCCTGTCCGCACAACCAACCGAAAACAACGCCGCGCAATGTCCGTATTACTCCCCGCTTGGTACTAAAATCCCCTTAGGTAGGGTTAAGCGGTTACTCCAAAGACGCCTTGTCCTTCTCCTCTTGCTGCGATGGTTCCGCCGTGCTGATGTTGCCTTGATTGTGAATGCTGCCACCAGACGCCGAATTTTGTCTATGAATCCCATCCCTGCCTTCGCCTCCCGTAGCCTCGCCGCGGCGACTCCTTCCGTCGGCCGGTGACCACCCAGCTGCTACACCAGCCGCTACCAGACCGGCCATGACGGTGGGCGCCCCCAACGCCGAGTTGGACCGGCTGCGGTTGCTCCTCGACCGCCTCCTTGACTCGGGTGTTGGCGGAGCCTGCTGCTGCATCGAGCTGAAGCTATTCTGCCGTTGAGGAGTGACCGGCGCCTTGTACGAGTTGGCCCGCGAGTGCGATGGGCTACGCGAGTACGAAGCAAGCGTCTCGCGCGGGTGCTGGACCGCGAATTTGAGGTTGTTCAGGCGCCCGCCCTTCATGCGCTTGAGGAAGGCCAGTTCGTCACGCACGTCTGCCAGCGGTTCCGGGTACACGCCGAACCGCTCTTCGTCCGACACGGTCACCCCGGGCAGCCGCTCCTTGGCCCGCCGCTTCAGGTAATCCGGCACGAGCCGCCTCACGAATTCGTCGGGGATCAGGCGGATCAGCATGCCGACTGGGATCGACAGAAAGCCCAGGACAATGGCGACGCCCCACTGCGAAGGGGTTTGCCCGTGTTTGGAGATCTGCAAGGCCGGACCGCCCACGAAGATGATCAGGATCTGGCCGCCGATCATAGCGCAGCTAATACCCATGAAGAAGTAGTTCTTCGTGAGACCTTCGAAGATGTTGAACTTGTTGTCCAGGCGTCGGTTGCTGTGGCGTGGTAAGCATATACTCAGGGCACTGTCTCCGGTCTTTTTTTCGGCTTTTTTTTTTCTTCTTTTTTTTTCTTTTTCTTTTTTTGCGGGCCCTTGAACAAACAGGGGACGGGAGGTCGATAGAGGACTTACTTCCACTGGTTGAAGATTTGCATCCACACAAACGTATTGAACACGACCGTGTTGACCTGAGTCTGAAAGTCCTCCGGTTCCAGATTCATTTCGTTTCCGGCCGGTAGGACTTTGGAGCCGCCGTAGAAGAGCATAAAGGTGATGGCTAACTGGTACACGGTCTGTCCGAGGACCATCTTCCACATGGTCGTCGATATGATGGACGCGTCGCGGGGTTCTGGCCGCCTGTCCAGGACGCTCCGCTGCGGCGGGTCCGTGGCGAGGGCGAGAGCTGCGAGGGTATCCATTATGAGATTCACCCACAGGAGCTGCACGGCCGTTAGCACGGATGCTTCGTTGGACACA
The DNA here is from genome assembly GCF_042370955.1 of Sodiomyces alcalophilus JCM 7366. Lineage (NCBI taxonomy): Eukaryota > Fungi > Ascomycota > Sordariomycetes > Glomerellales > Plectosphaerellaceae > Sodiomyces > Sodiomyces alcalophilus. The sequence goes on along the minus strand of NW_027263535.1, from coordinate 2,142,520 downwards.
GCCGTGACGAAGGTCAGGATGACGGCCGTCACGTTGACCGTCAGCTGGAACTGCAAAAACCGCTTGACAGCATCGTTCACCGCACGACCCCACATCAGGGCCTTGACGATCGAATTGAAGTTATCATCCATGAGGATGATAGCTGAGGCCTCCTTGGCTACCTCGGTGCCCGCAATGCCCATGGAGAAGCCGACGTCGGCCGTCTTGAGCGCGGGGGCATCGTTGGTGCCGTCACCGGTAACGGCAACGATTTCGCCTTGGTCCTTCAGGCGCTTAACCAGGATACGTTTATCTTCGGGGCTCGACCGGGCCAGGACGTGAAGACGCGGGATGATCTCTTCTTGTTCCGACCTGGACAAATTGCGAAACTCGGGACCTTCCATGACGATACTGTCGGGCTGCAGGATACCGCACTCTTGGGCGATGGCCTTTGCCGTGACTTTGTTGTCGCCCGTCACCATGCGAACGCAGACGCCAGCCCTCTGACAGGTACGAACGGCTTCTGGCACCCCTTCGCGGAGTGGATCCTGAATACCGACGACGCCGATGAAGGCCATGCGCCGGAAAATGTCCTCAAACTCAACCTCACCCTTGCCCCCGTCATGGCGGCGTGGGGAACGAGGGGGCCACCTGTCAAAGTCCCTGTAGGCGAGGCCAATGGTGCGCAGACTTCGGGATGCGTAGCTATGGATCAGGGAGTTGATCGACTTATGATCCTCAGCCGTCATGGGAACGAGCGAGGCATCGGCGGATGGATCACCAAAGATTTGCGTGCACTTATTGAGGACGATTTCCGAGGCGCCCTTGACGTAGAGCCGAGCCCGGCCGCCCGGCAAGGGAACAACGATGCCCATACACTTCCGGGCCGAGTCGAAGGGGATGAGCTGCAGCGTCTGCACGCTGGCACGCTCTTCGGCAACGGGACCCATGCCAAGATGGTTCTGGGCCAGCAAGAGCAGGGCGGTTTCCGTCTTGGAGCCAATAAAGGTTTTCTTGCCGTCGACTTCGCCCTCAAAGGCGGTGGAGTTGAGGGCGACTGACTGGACCATTATCTCCTTGACTTCGGGGCTGAGGGTCTCGACAAACTTGGAGACGGAAGCGCTGTCGCTCACGGTGGAATCGCTGGCGTCCCTGTCCCCGTTGTCGTCCGAGTCCTCGGGGGAATGGGCGCCGAATCGGTGGGTGGTGCCAATGGACCCGGTCACGACCTGCATCTTGTTCTGGGTCAAGGTTCCCGTCTTGTCGGAGCAGATATTGGTGGCATTCCCCATCACCTCGCAGGCCTTGAGGTGCCTGACGAGGTTGTTGTCCTTGAGCATTCGGGTGGTGGCGAATGCCAGGGCCAGGGTGACGGCGAGCGGGAGGCCTTCGGGCACGGCGACGACGATGATGGTGACGACGACGATGAAAATGTTAATGAACATCTGTCCTTTCTCGGTAGGGGTTACGCCCGACATGTTCGGAAGGCGGGCGAGGAACCTGATGAAGAGAACAATGAAGAGCAGCAGACCTGCGGCACCGCCGAGCTTGGCAATGTATTCGGCGATGGTGTTCAGCTTGGACTGCAGGGGCGTGACCTCGGGATCTTCGGCCAGGGACATGAGAGTTTGGCCGTAGGTCGAGTTGACGCCTGTCGAGGTCACCATGAAGGTGCCGACGCCTTCCATGACGCGGGCGCCGGACAAGATGAAGGGGTCCATCTTGGTAGTATCCTCGTTGTTCTCGATGGCGGCAAAAACGTCTTGGGCGGCTTTCTTTTTAATAATATCCGACTCTCCCGTGGCCTGCGACTCGTCACACTTGACGTTGAACCCCTCGATGAGGAGACCATCGACGGGCACCAGGTCCCCCGGTTCGAGATGGACGACGTCGCCGACGAGAATGTCAAAGACGGAAATCTCCATGACCTTCCCCGACCGGACCACCTTGACCTCGCGGTCCTGCTTCTTCTTGTTTAGCTTGGCAAACTGGCGCTCCTTGGAGTAGTCGTTGAGCGACCCGACAATGACGACGATGGCGATTGCGACGACGATGGCGACACCCTCCACCCACTCTATCTGGGGTTCGTCGTCGTCGTGCTTGATGCCTACTGTCTGATATATGCCAATGGCCAGGGACACGGCGGCGGCGGCGGTGAGGAGCATCAGCACTTTATCTTGGTAGGTGATCCACATCAATTGGAGCAAGCTTTTGCCCTTCTTTTCGGGCAGCCGGTTGTCCTTGAAGACTCGCTTCCTGTCGGCGAAAGCGCCTTTCCCGGGGCTGCCGGAAGCAATGCCAGGCTCCTCTGCGGCCGGCTCTTTCGTCTCTTCCGGCTCGACGTCCTTCGGATGGTCCGAGTGATGGGCGCGGCGGCCAACGTGGGCCGTGGCCTGCTCGAAGGTTACGTGCCGGACAGCCGTGGTCTCGTCCAGGCTCAGGCCGGCTTTTCGGTCGCTCTGGACTCCTTTCTCGAGGCCGGTGAGGCCACCGATTTTGTAAAAGGCAGCCAGATTCTTGGGACTGAGGAGCTTGTTCAGTTGACCAGGACTGAAGGCATAAGGGTTGTTCTCGACTTCAAAGTCGGCTTCTTTCCCCTGGTCTGGTTTCAAGGCGTCGTCGTCGTTCACCAGATGGTCATTGGTGGCGTGGCCGGCGGTGCCAGACTTCTCCGAGACGGAGAGGGAGCCGAGGGTTTCGTCCTGGGACGAAACAAAGGAGCGAGGGGCATCATCGGAATCCACGGAGTTTTGTCTCGATCGTGTGTTGGCGGGGACGGCTAGGAATGCGCGGTCGTTGCTCCTCTGCGTGGCAGATCTGTCGCGAGAGGTGGCCCAATCTACGGCTGTCGGGTCAAGGGTAGTCGAGGGGCTGATCGGTTCATCCTGGGCGAAGACGGGGCCGGCTCCTGGATGTCTTGAATGGTCCTGGGGACTGAATTCCGGCGGGGGTTCCCAGGCATCGGCGCCTGTGGTGTCGATGGTGATGGTAGGACTGTGCGCAAGACGTAAGGGAAAGGAAACAGGAAGTCAGTCGGTCATTCAGTTGAAGGAGGTGCCCGGAAGGGTTTGCCCGCGACGGGGACCATACATACGCTCTAGGTCTGCCCGCAGGCGGTGATCCGCCGTTGGGATCGGGCGTCATGGTGACAACAGGTTGGAGGAGGGACTGATGGCTCCTATGGGAGCGGCCCTAGACGAGAAAAGGGCCCAAACGGGCGGACAAAGGAATACAAACGGGCGACTCGAAAGGATGGTCGGATAGGATACTTGGAAGGAGACGCATTCACCCGGCCGGTGCAATGAAAAGGTTCTAGGGTCGGCGATTGATGCGTTGTAGGAATCGAGTAAGTAGAGCAGACAGACGCCTGTGTCGATATCAATCTATAAATGAAACGATCGTGAGTTGGAACTCGTAAAGCGAAGGGGCGCTCTCTAGTGAAGGCGTTTGAGAAAACGCGTAAATATAGACAGGCTCGAAGGGAATGAAGACAACAAAGAGGGACAAGAAGAAAAGCGGTAAAATAGAAATACAATAAAAATAAAATACAACTTGAAAGACAAAGGAGTGGCAAGGAATTAGCGACTCGTCCCGAAGCCGCTTCCCAAGAGAGGTTGCAACAGTTTCCAAGTTGGAATCGCAGGAGGCCCCTTCCCGATGAACTGGAGCTGAGCCCAGGTACCTACAGTGTAAGAGTCCGAGCTTGGCATGCCAGAAACACTGTGGTGTCCATGGGTGGAAATTACCTAATTTAGCTTCCGGCTTCCCTAGCCGTAGGTGTATACAGTGCAATACAGTGTCTAAGTCAATAGAAATACACGTTACTTGTACTGTACGGTACGTACAACGTACCTGCCCGTGTTGAGAAGATGAAGACGTGATAGTGGAAGGAACGAGGGAGGGAGACCTTACGAATACTTCATGTGATGAGGAGAAGGTGCGGCCAATTTGCAACCGGTATGTCTGAACTCGTAACCACTTGCAGCAACTCTTCCATTTTCATATCGGCCCCTCGCAAGCAAGCTTACGCGATACAAAGTCCGACCATATGACTCGACCTTGAAACTGCTTCCCTCGAGTAAGCAGCCAGGGACAATTGTCACTTCCATTACTGTTTTCAATGTCCTAAATGGGGATGGGATGGTTGTCGAGACGCCTATGGTACTATTGTGGTCTGTCTTACTTCCACTCTCGACACTGGCGAACGATGGCGAGGGCAATGGCCTGTCAATGACCTGTCAGCCATGCGGGTAATCATTCTCCCAACTCCCAATTACCTCCCATTGCCATTGGCAGCCCAATACCCCGAGTCCTTCGTTCTCGGACAAAATCGAAAGGAAACGGGGCTCCATGGATCTACGAGGCAGACCCTGCACACGCCCAAGTCGATCGAGCCGGCGAGACGGAGCCAAATTCAGACGTCTCCTCCGTCATGCAGTCTTACTCCGACAAAGGAACCTCGCTGAAGCGCCTTTTCAAGTAAACCATGCCGCCAAGACATAACATCACAGCTATTTCTGTATCTAGGGTAATTTGTCTAGCTCTATGATGCTGCGGGGGATCAATAACCTGGCATCCGCTGGGCCATATCACCGGCGATGGATGAACATGACTGCATTGTGCATATGTAAGAGCGCAAACGACAGCAAGGGCTGGGAGCTCTTCTCGTTCCCACCCAGTATCTACCGTGACCGTCCAGGAACGATTTAGCAGCTTGGCGTCTGTCGTTTGTCTCCAGGCTTACCCCGCGAAGTAAGCTGACGTGAACCGATAACGACGACCAGTTCACCGCCGTCCTCACTCACCGCCTCCCGAGCTCAACATCCCGCGCGAGAACCAAGCGACCGTCGCCAGTCCACTGAGCTTCATCGTCCTCTCGCGACATCTCCTTTTCCAGGTCTTGCGTACCGTGACCTTGACCGACCCCGAAGAATCCCCCGACAGCCACCCGCACCGTCTCCCTCCAGAACCCTTCCACCACCACCCCGGCCTCTCCCGTCCCCGTCTGCCGGAAATCCGGGAAGGCGTTGACTTCGAGCAACCACGCCGTGCCCGCGGCATCGACAAGGAAATCGAGCCCGAACACTTCAAACGCGTTCTCCAGCGGCTGGAAATGAATCGGCATGCCCCGCGCCGCCGCCTCGAAGAGGTCGCCCGTAACAGTGCGGATCTGCGCCATGATGTCCTCCCCCGTCTGCCGAGGCAGAGCCCCGGACGAAACGAGGTCACGAAGTCGCTGGACCGCGGGTAAAGACTCGGAGCCGGAGCCGGAGCCGGATTCAAACCTCCCCTGCCGGAGACACGTGTTGGTAAGGTGAACATCCAGGTCCTCGTTGCCCGATTCCCACGGCGGCGAGTACGGCTTGGCGGCGAAGAGGACCAGCACGTCGTCGTAGACGTACACCTTGAGGCTGCCGACAGCCAGGACGTAGACGCGGAGGTGGAACTTGCGGCCGTCACCCGCGAGGGGCATCGGCGGGTGGATGTATGGCTGGACGACAAAATGTCGGAGATGCGATGTCACGATGTAGTCTTTTCCTTCGTCGGCCCCGTCCTCCGCTTCGTCCTCGTCGTCGCTGTCCGGCCTCTCTTCCTCCCACTCATCGAATATCCCCTGTAACTCGTCCATGGTGCTGAACAGCTTGATGCCCTGCCCGCGATCGCTCATGCCAGGCTTGAGGATCCACCACTCACGTTCCGCCGCGCTTTCTTTCTCTTCATTCCGGTCGAGGCTCTCGCGCAGGTCAAACGCCTCGACGAGCGCGTCGTCCAGGAACTCGGCGTAGTCGACCTCGAAATGCTCGCTCCGCTTGACCCCCTTTTGGAGTGCCGAACCCGGGTTCTTAGCAACCCATGTCTCGACCGTCGCCGAGAGGTAGTGCTTCCTTATCAGGGCTTTGCGGATGATGTAGCTATTGATCAGAGTCGACTTTGGATGCGATGCGGCGTGGTCGAAATCGAGGGCTTCGTAGGGCATGATCTGCAACACGCGCGCCGTCGGGTCCGGGAGGAGTGCGCCAAGGGACACAGGCTCGTCCAGGTTGGTTGTCTCCGAGGAAGGGGGCAGGGAGAGCGGTGCCCAGGTACCTTCTGCAGCGAGAGATTTCATGGCCGACATGATCAGGGGCTGGACGTAATCGTCTCCGTAGTCGATGAGGGCGTAAAACTTAGGCTCCTTGGGCGAAGCTCCTTCATGCTTAGCAGGCCTCACGGGAAGACCCTTTTCAGATGCGCCAGCAACTTTCGGCGGTCTGTCAAGACGAAAGGTAAGACTCTGTTCTATTGGTGTATCGCACAAGTGTAAAAATACAGGCGAAATCTCCAGCGTCCCTTCTCATCGAGGACCATCCCTGAGTTCATGTAGAGCGTAGAACCATGATCTGACCTCTAACGTCTTTTTTGCATCTATTCTTCAAATCCGAAGCATAAGAAAACAGGGGGTTCGAGCCCAGAGGCCAAAAACTCACAAGACTAGCTCCTTTTCGTAGAGATGCTCAGCGGCGTGCCAGAAATTGGCCTTTAGAGGCGTCACACTAAAGAATAAGTCAGTAAAGGTCGAAGAGATGGATTCGTGACGGAAAAAAAAGGAAAAAAAGAAAAAAAAGGACCAACCTGGTATGGCCCTCCTGAACAATCCAGCCGTCGTTTCCAGGGCCCGCCTCTTCGACGCTCTTGTACACTTCCCCAAACTTGGGAGACCACTTGAAGTACCTCGAGCCCTGAAGATCGGCAACGACACCACCCTGGACTTCGCCCTCGGCGCCCTCGCGTATCCTCTCCTCCTCGGCGTCCCCGTCGGGGGCCGATCCCCCCACAACCTCCTCGAAGCAGCTGCCCTCGCGCCAGTAGTTCTGCAGCACCTTGGCCCAGATGGTCTTGTTCTTCTCGACGCCCTCGACGAGGGGCACATTGACGCTGTAGAGGTCGAGGCTGCGGTCGGCGGGCCAGTCGGCGTAGAGCTTCTCGATGACGCGGACGCCGTGGCGGGCGGCGCCCTCGATGACGACGGGGTCGTGGTTGCGGGTGAAGAAGGCGAAGCTCAGGGCGATGGCGCGGTGGCCGCAGACGGCGGCTTCGAGGGCGCCGCCCAGCGTGCCGCTGGAGAGGGCGAAGACGGCGGTGGTGTTGCGGCCGTAGTTGGGGCCCGAGACGACGAGGTCGACGGGTCCGCGGTGCTTGAAGAGGTGGTGGAGGCCCAGCTGGATGCACGAGGCCGGGGTGCCGTTCACCAGGACCCATTCGGCGTCGGCGTCAAAGTTGCCCGGGGCGCCGTTCGGGTCGGCGGTGGTGGGGTGGCTGTGGGTGGTGCCTTGGGACTGTTCGCCGTGGAGGTGTTCCGAGGGCCGGTAATAGAGGGGCCGAACAGCCTGGCCGATGATGTGGGCTTTTCCGATCCAGGAACGTTGGGTATGCGGAAGACAGACGGAGACGGTGTGGCCGGCCTTTTTCAGTTCGGCGACAAGGGTAGCAACGTAGGGAGACGAGTGAGGTGACGGAGGGCCGTCGTCGTTGGTTACGAGGATGTGCATTTTGACGGTCTAGTCTAGATAACGAACAGATGAAAAGAAAAGAGGGATTGGGCAGATTTTACTTGACGGTGAGGGAAGGAAAAGAAAGAAAAGAGAGACGGCAAGGTGAATCGATTCGTCTTGAATACAATGCGCCTGGATCGGATCGTAGGTGTAGTTCGCAATTTGATTTCTAAACGGAAAGAAAGAAAGGGCGACTCAATTCAAGAAAGGTCGTGATGAGCCCCGCGCCATATACAGTAAAAGTAAGGGAAGGAGGGGTCCATCGGCTCTTGGGGGAATTCGCGTGGCAATAGCGGGGCCGGTTGACGTTTATCGGAAGTCGTTGGACACCGACCATTCAGGTTGGCGAAACTGTCGTACTTGTTGTACCTAATGATCCGAATTCGTATCCGATCCGTACCACTACGTTTGTACCTTGGAGATGGACTCGTACAACGTACATATAGGTACACCGTCAATTGTCAAATGGCACTTTTAATTTAGAGCGAGTTACTACCTAGCAATAGACGTCGCAAGAGGTTTCATCAATATTAGTCGTCCCGTCGTCGCCCGTTCTGTGACGGCTACACCGACAGATAAGGCGGACACAGAGCACGTTTACAAGCCCCCTCTAGCTAATGATTCCTTGTTCCCGACGCCAAGCCTTATCCCTTTCCTGGCCTTGACTCGGACCCGACCCAGAGTCGATCTGACTAAGAAACCTGCCCTGCTGTGTCCATGTCCCTCAAATTGCAATTGCCCTCTCGAAACCCGCGAACCAATCCGGCCAAACAAGAAGGCAAAAAGAAAGAAATACAAAAACCAAGTGTAATTATTGGGGGACTGCATTGCCGTTCTTGTTGTGCAAGCCATCGTACCCGGCCAAGCTGTTGTTGCCGCGGTATGTGCGCGTGCAATCCTCGACACAGGATGACCTGATAATAAGTGTACAGCCAGCCAGGGCAAGATTGCTGCGAGAAGTGTAAAGAGGAAAACAAAAAAATAACCTAAAGGGAAGATAGATGTCCCTTGCCGGCCGAAGAAGGAACACGCAAATGGGAAGCCGTAATTAGCCGAGACGTAATCCTCACACTGATGATACTGACGCTCGGTGGGCATTTGTAGACCAAAATGTCTCCCTAAACACCTCGGCTGCGCTTGGAATCCGAAGGCGTCAAGCTGGACTCTGCCGACCGTTTGGGGACGCGGTCCTCGCTTAACAAACGGCTGTAGGTTGCCATGGACTTTGAAGGCGTTGATTCCTCCGCCTTGGGACCAAACCGAGTTCTCCGCCGCGTGTCGGGAGGAGTGGCGGGCCCGAACCGGGGAGCAGACGGAGTGGATGGGCCCGACTTTTCAGCAACCGGGGTTTCAGTTGCTTCGTCCTCCGTCTCTTGCATGTCATCGTGGTCCTCGATATCCGTCACCGCCTCCTCGTCCTCCGGCGTGACTTTCTCAGCCGTCTGGAAGAGGCGTCGAGGCTTGATGGATGACCGGGTAAGAATGGTCCGTGAGCCCTCTGCGTCTTCGTCTTCTTCGTCGACGTCAAATTTGCGGAACACCCTCTTGCCGCGGCTGCAGTAGTGTTAGTAAATCTTGTCTGTAACCGACGAGCGAAAAGAAAGAAAAAAATGTTGCGAGTTGAAATACTTACAAAACAAAGACCATGCCATCCTCGCGCTCCAGAGCTTCGTCGATATCCTGGGAACCTTCCCCAGGAACAACGACGTTACGCTTGCTGCGGCGTAGACGAGGTTCGGGCCGGGTAGTTTTGTTGTTGTTGTTGCCGTAGAACGGGTTATCCGCGCTGGTGTCGACCTCGGGGACGCGATCGCGGGAATCTGTGTAGATCTGAATGGGCTCCTCGGCTTGCTCGGCCCTGAAACTATCCATGGAGATACCGGTATACTTTTTCGGCACACGTTTCTTGCGCGCACTTGGGCTGCTCGTCGTTGTCGTCGCCTCGTCACCCGGAAAGAGGTTGCGCGCCACTGCCTGGATGCTGGCGGCTTGGGCCTCGGTGGGCGGCCTCTTAGGCGTCTTGACCGGAGTAGGCAGCATACCGGAGCGACGGGTAATGGACGCCGTGCGCGACTCTTCCTTCTCCTGGTGGTTCCGAGGTTTCTCAAAATGGAGGCGGGGAGCGGCCTTGGAGGTACTCCCGGAGGCCAGTTCACCTGAAGTCCGACGAACGGAATCCGAAGCGGGCTGCCGCCGTTTCTGCGGCGACGCAATGGGCGACATGATGGCGGCGCTCGACGAAACGGCCGACTTCCTCGTGGTGCGAGGGGTGCGATGCGATGAAGAAGGGGATGGAGTTCGGTTGGCAGCTCGTTGCGAAGAAAGTCGAGCTGACCTGCGGCAAGGTGTATAGGGCTCCCAGTGGTCGCTATAGCCGTGTTTGGGAGTTGGGGGAGTTCGGATGCCGTGGGGTGGAGGCGAAGGGGTTGAAGTTTGGAAGGACGCCATTTCGATCGATTTTCTGATTTTCTTTTCTCGAAACGGAAAGAAGGCAATTCGGGAGTCGGATGAATTGGGTAGGTAGGGCAGGCAGGCACCTAAGTGAAGGAAGGCACCCGGGCGGTGAGGGCAACTTTCACTTTTCTTTCACCTGAAGACCAAATGGGTTCGCCCGGTTGTGGTGATTTGCAAGACCCCTTTAATCTGACGGCGCGCATATATGTTCAATAAGATGAACAGTCAAGCCACAGAGTCGTTCTGATGCAATGATTGCCGGACCAGCTCTCCTGTATAGTTCGAGGCGAGGACTGTTATGCCACCGTTATGTCGAGAAGAATGCGTTCGAGGATGGATGACCCGAGGGAACAACAGATACAGATACTGCGCAAATGAATCTTATCAAACTTGTCTGCGCATGTTCTGTTTTTCTTGTCGAGTAACTATATCCAGAAGGGCAATGCTGTCTCCTGGGGTAGAGAATGGGGATGAAAAGTCGTTTGTTGTTGTTGTTATGGCTGGGTAATGATAGGGCCGTCAGTGCCTCATCGAAAGGGAGAAATGCAGAATGCAAGGAAACGAGAGGAGAGATGAAGTGGCCGATAACAAAGCCGTTGCAGGTGGGTGCGGGTACATGAAGGTGGCTGGTGGCTGTCTGCTGTCTACCAATGGCACCAACCTCCCTGTCAAACTGCCGTCCCAGCCCCCCAATTTCACAGGGCTGCGTTAAAATTAGGCGAGACCCACCATAATAAAAGACGCGTTTCCCAAGTATCTTGGACGCGACTTTTCGCGTTCCTCTCCGTATCCGCACGTTGACAGCCACAGCCAATCCCATGCCAATGGCACTCAGTTGCCATAGTTGCGTAGAGATGCCAATTTCCTACTCCGTACTAGCGTACTCTTCAGCCTCGCCCCGCCTATCGTGCAACGTACTTCGTACTTTCGATGCTTCCAACAAAGACCCCTCTATTTTCTGGTACACCGCAAAAGACGTCATCGCCAATCAACCCAATCAACCCAAGCCTTGTTGAATCTTCTGCGTCGTAGAAGCGAATTAAAAAAAAAGTATCTCGAGCAGCCGACTGGATTTCGTGAGGCACCGAAAGTGGGCAGCCTCTCGTCATCATGGCCGACCCCATGGACGACTCCATCACCGAAGACATCTGGGCATCTCCAGAACAGCAGCCCACCAAGAGGCCCCAAACTCCCAGAACTCCCAAGACACCGCCACCGCCTAGGACACCAGGACCCAACCAAGGGGACGAGTATGACAGAGAAGACAAATTGCGCAAGGAGCTCGAGGGCGTTCGGAGCATCAACGCCTCCATCGAGGCCGTCATCAGCACACTCGAGAGGGCCCAAGGAAACATGAACGTATGTCTTGCCGTGTTCATCTCGGTGTCGTCCTTTTTTCCGTAATCCTGACCCGTGCCACAGACCGTATCCGGCACAGTAAACCATGCGACAACGTTGCTCAACACCTGGACCCGCATCCTCTCCCAGACCGAACACAACCAACGGCTCATTCTCGACCCAACCTGGCGCGGCGCAACCCAGGACGTGCTCGACATAGAGGCCGAGGCACTCCGGAAACAACAGGCCGCGGAGCGCAGGGCGGCCGAGGAGGAGCGGAGACGAGAGGCGGCGCGGCGGAAACGCGAAGAGGAAGAACAAGGTCGGCAGAAGCAAGGGGTTATCGGCCGCACACCCAGTGTCCGCGGTCGCGGGACCGTCCGGGGTAGGGTGCGGGGCACGACCACGTCGCATACCCGCGGCTCCAGCTATTCGAGTACGAGCGCGTCCGGGACAAGGATCGGTCGAGGACCTTCAGTTTCGTCCACACGTGGTACTCATCGGGGCCGGGGCCGGGGTGCGACGTAGGTTGGACAAGGTTTTGGTGGGACGAGATATTGCGGTCGGGTGCTTTTTTGGCGAATGACCCGATACTGGGCTGGACTAGCAGGAAAAACTCCCAAAACATGGCGGCACGTAACCGTAGCGTGTGTGTGTTGTGCAATCCTCCCTGAGGACCAGCTGTCGTGGCACGGCGGGTCCGTGCCATTTTGTTCACTTCTTCTTGAAGAATTCGCTCAGCTTCTTCATTCCGGAGGTGTTGACCTTCTTCAGTTCCTTGACACCGCGGCTCTCGTTGGCTTTCCGCTTCTTCTCCTCTTCCATCTTCCTCTTCTTCTCGGCCCGTGCCTCCTCTTGTTCGTCGTCCAAATGTCGCTTCCGGGAGTAATCGGCCATGGACCGTGCCGAGGCAGCTTCAGCCCGCAGCTTGGCCAGTTCCGCGAGATAGGTCTCCAGGGGTGTAAAGTCCACCCCCGACATGGCTTGTTCTCTAAGCAGACCTTCCAGGCGGGTAGCCGCGTTCGGAGAGACGTAGCTCGAGCAGATGAAACCAAAGGCGACTTTCAGCCTCTGTAGTGCCACCACATCATCCGAAGCTTTCATCGAGCTTGACACCGAGTCCTCCACCATTTCGCCGTTCACTGATGTGGCTGCTGTTGATGCCGTCGATGCAGACGAATTCGTACTGTCGACAGTGGTGGCCGAATCCACAGTACTCGCCGAGGATTGGGATTCGGCCGATTCGATGACGGGGACAGTATCGGCTGGCTTGGTTTCTGTCTTGACGACATCGCTCTTCTGCACACTGAGCGGTGCCTCGAGGACCTTCTTCACGAACCTGTCTTCCATACTGGGCGGCAACGAGGTCGAACTCAGGGCCCTGGCTTTCGACAGAATTTCTCCCATGAGCTTCTTCTCATTAATTCGGAACATCTTCTCGTCTCCAGCCTCCACTGTATCGCATATGACTCCCATCCTTGCCTCGAATAATGCCCTCGTTTTCTCGCATCGTAGCACCTCTGAAAAATGCGTCGACCCAGAGTCGGAAATGGAATCAAAGTGGTCCTCGCTGGTTAGAAAGAGACGCTTCGCATCGTTCGACTTGGAGGCGGCCGGAGTGGCTAGCAGCGCGGGCAATACCAAGAAGAGAGGATCAACCGGGGTGGCAACGAACAAGTCGGCGCCATTGGTGATCTGGGTCGGAAGCTCCGCCTCTTCTGCCGCCGGGGTCGCATGTTTTCGTTCGATGAGCCAGCTTCTCGGGGTGGTCTTTGGGGCGGCAATCTGGGTAAACTCGTAGAGGCCAGACTCGGGACAAAGGAGGTATCTGGTAGGTTTCGAGTAACGGGGATTCGGTAGCAGTACGATGCGGGCAGCACTTGTGGCCTTTGTAGGGAGAATGAACACTCTAGAGGGCTCTTTCGAGTCTACTGGCAGCGCGTATCTAGATTTGGAGACGACAGGCTCGCTCTGGTCACCACCTGCAGCTGGAGCAGCTTTAGCTGACCTCGTCCTCGCCATGAGGTCCGAGAATGGGCAGAATGATGGGAGCTGAGGGTGGAAGAACAGGGGTAAGGAAAAGACAGAGTAAAGACAATGATGACGAGTTGAAGACAAAAGTCAGACAAAGAACCAAGTGTGAAAGCAGTTGATGTGCCTACCTAGGTAGGTGTATGTCTCTGACCGGTTAGAAATCACTCGAGGAAGTACGTACGAAGTACGACGTACTGGTACGCGTTGAGCGCGTCGTGTGTATTACATAATCATGCAATTTAACGAGACGCGTTTCCATGTTTCAATCAACGCCCTTTTACGCGTCACACGTATCACGGGCTAATTACGGAGTACACCCAATAGAGGCTTGGGAACACGAACATGTCCACAGCCTCTCCAAGACCTCCCAGACCATTTTTTTGTCACACCTTGCGTAAGCTCTCGTCATCTCAGGATCCCTTGCTGCCATCATCACTAGACGCTGAGTACCGCTGGCCCACAAGGCTCCATCGATCCATCCATTCATCCATTCGTCCATTCGACCCATCCTTTGTTATCTCTCCCTCAGAATTGTCCGAATAGCTCCCCCCGTCGATTCGCAACAAGTCCATCTTTCTTCCAGCAAACGCATGACGGAGTCCGGTCCCGCTGCTGGCCTCGCCCCCGGTCGGCGGTTGGGATTGAGATACTCGTCTCAAGTAATTTCTATTTTCGGAACGTTCGAAGAAGACCGACCCAACCAGCCATTTCGGAAGTCTCCCACTATAGAAAATCTCGGTTGATCGTCCCAATCGTCTCATGCCACCTCGTCAGTGACTTCCGCTGCCCGGAAAGAAAGAAGAAGAACAAAGACCATGCAGGATTACTGACAGCACCCCCCAGCCACGCAAGTCGACGAGCCGCAATGGCCTCCACGATCTCCACGCGAAGCCCTCCTCAGCACCCCCGGCGGCCGTGAGCGCCTCAGACGGTTCGCCAACCGCACCTCGCCCTCTCCTTCCCCTCTCGGAACTGGACGATCACGCCCCAACCTCTCAAGACCTACGAAGACGGCCGCGATCGATATGGAAGACCAGCTCGTTCTCGACGACGATGACGACGAGGAGACACTCCAGCTCAAGCTGCAGGAAATCCAGGCCCGCTTAAGGTTGAAGAAGCTCCAAAGTGCCAAGGCGAAGAAGATCGAAGCAAACGACAGTATGGAATCACCTAGGCCTGAGGCTGCCCTTCCATCTCCGAGGGGGACGGCGCAGCAACGTCGTCCGGCCCGGCCCGCATCGCAGAATACCATCGAGATCCCGGTGTCACCTGTACGACGAGCAAGACCCGAGCCGGCGGTGCAGACGTCTCCCAGTCGAGTCCTACTCGGTATCGACAAGGGCCTCACCGCCAAGGACATCTCCCTCAAGCGAGCTCCTAGCCTGCGGAAAAACCACGGACCACAGTTTGGGCGGCAGCAAGGAGGCTTACACCAGCAACAACAGCAACAAACCCAGACACCTGGAGGGTACCTTCAGCGGTCAAAACCACTCAATCCAAATGCAGTGACACAGCAGCAGCAATTCACAGACCCTCCTCGTCCCCTCACCTTCAACGAACGTCTTGCGGCCGCACGGACGGAGGAAGACGGCCGCCATGCGCAGCGGGTAAAGGTACAAAAGATACGGTCAAAAGCCGTCTTCGGCATAGGCCAGAAGGAGATAGAAGACCTCAGGTCCAAGGCCGTAGAGCTCCCCGAAGTACCGGAGCAGGCCCCCGAGTTTAGCCGGGACGAGGTCTTGGCCGGGGAAGATGCGAGCAAGAGCTCCGCCGGGATGCAGCGTAGCAACACGGCACCAAGTCTTGGTCTCGCGTCACAGCCAGCCCGCGACAGACCGGTACAACCCAACGCGTCCCGAAAAAAGACGCCGCCGGACCAGGTATCCGAAGCGGAAGCCACCGCCTTCGAACCCTATTCCAGCTTCCACCTGAGCCGGCGCATCGTTCCCCACAACGTCCTCACCCGCAACCTCTCGGGCAAGAAGATCATGGTCATGAAAGACCTGCTCCGGCACGTCAAGTCCCCAAACTACGAACTCCCCGACGTTGAGCAGGACATTGTCTTCTTCGCCGTCGTGGGCAAGCGCTCCGAGCCGAAATTGCACCAGGCGCGTCCGGACCGGAACGGCGTGAAGCAGGACCGAAGGGGCAAGTACATGATCATGACGCTGGTGGACTTCAAGTTCGAGCTGGAGCTCTTCCTCTTCAACTCGGGCTTCACGCGCTTCTGGAAGGTCAGGGAGGGCACCGTCATCGCCATACTCAACCCCACCATCATGCCGCCCCCGGCCGGCCGCGCCGACACGGGCCGCTTCAGCCTCGTCGTCAACTCGGACGAGGACAAGCTCATCGAGGTGGGCATGGCGCGCGACCTCGGCTTCTGCAAGAGCGTCAAGAAAGACGGCAACATCTGCGGCCACTGGGTGAACCGCAAGCGCACCG
This sequence comes from Sodiomyces alcalophilus JCM 7366, assembly GCF_042370955.1. NCBI lineage: Eukaryota > Fungi > Ascomycota > Sordariomycetes > Glomerellales > Plectosphaerellaceae > Sodiomyces > Sodiomyces alcalophilus. The sequence continues at coordinate 2,126,741 of NW_027263535.1, read as the reverse complement.
AGTTTTGCGAGTTCCACACCAACGAGGCCATCAAGGCCCGGCGCGCCATGCGGGTCGAGGTGAACGCCGAGGCAGCCTACGGGCGCCGCAAGGTCAATTCGTACGACATCCACATCCCCACCCAGAAGGAGCTGCGGCGCGGCCAGTACGACCGGGAGTCGCAGACCCACTGGTTCGCGAGCAAGAGCTTGAGCTCGGCAGACCTCATCGACGGAGTCGGGAAACTCGTCGACAGGCGCGAGAAGGAGGAGAACCTCAAACGGCGGCTCGTGGCGCAGGAGCGCGAGCGGGCCATCCAGACCAAGTTGGGCAAGATTGGCACGGGCGCTGGGAAGGAATACATGAAGCAAGCGGAGAGCCAACAACAAGCTGCCGTGTCTGCTTCTGCTGCTGCTACTGCCAACCAGGTGTCGTCGTCAGTCGCATCATCTTCATCCTCCACGCTGCCCGGAGCGAGCTCAACGCCTCATCCATTAACCTCACAACCCCGCGAGGCGGCGCCCAAGCTCGACGCCAGAGCATTGGGCTTGATAGCGCCGCCAGGCAAAGAGCACGTAATCCATCTCGGACCTATCAAGCGCAAACGGCCCGAAAGCTCCCAATCCGGGTCGACGAGGACATCGTCGTCCCTTGCGACAGACGCGGGACAGGGGCCCAAACCCGGTAATGGCGGGTTCGGATGGGGCGGGGGACTGAGGGATAAACTATCGAGAATGAAGGACGGCGAAAAGCTGGTAGTGTTGGATCCGGACCGTCCGCCCATGCGGAAAAAGACGCGGTTCGTCACCGAGAAAGGGATCCGTGAAGCCGGGAGGGAAAGCCTGGGTGATGGGCTTCCTGTGGCGCCCGGCGCCGTAGGGCAAGGAGGACAAGCACGAGGAGGCATGGTTACTCTGGATGACGATGACGATGACGATGAATTGGTTATTCTCAGGTAAAGGCGCGGCGTTAGCGGTCTTTTCATGTTGGGATATAGATGGGTTTAATTGCGATACCACCACATGACATCGAATCCCAATGCTTGTTTGCTTTCGGGGATGAACATCCAGGCGATGATGCAGTTGGTCTTGGAGACGTGCAGCTTCGAGTCTGTCTGTCTGGATCGAGAAGACCCAGTTGGAAATTGGCCACGGACGTCCGAGAGATTCGATGCCCAACTCGTCACCAACTCGTCGGCCATAAGGCGCGTTCGGAGGATGTTCTTGATCCGGTAGACTTGGATTCCTTCGCCTAAACCAGGCACCCGAGAGATGCGCGCTGCTTGGTGGCGATAGTCATCTGCTGTACGACTCACCCGTGGCACGGCACGCCTTTGGGCACAGGGCCTTCACAATCACGCCTTCGATTGCGTGATGTTCGTCATTTCTCCCCGGATTCTCACCCCTAACCGCCAACCGCCCTTTCGATACTTATCGACCAGCGATCCCGCCCTCTGGATGGGACCACTGCTTGCTCATCTCTTCCATCCTTTTCTCTCCGAGGACGCTATTGCAAAACGCAGCTCAAGAAATCCGGTATCGAGTATCCGTATTGATTCATCTCGCAGTCCCTGCGTCAGGTCATCTGCTTCGTCGTGAGAATTATCCTGGCAAAAACATTGTACGCCCTAAGCGCCTTGGTCCCAACAAGTTCGTTCCGTTTCCATGTACGAAGGTCCAGATCCCGTGGTATATCACTCGCGGCTCCTCGCCTCTATCCAACTCCGAGTCCCATAATGCATCCGCCTAGTCCAGCATCCGGATTGCTTCCCCGTGAAGCATTCAGATCGTCCGACACCTCTCGCCCGGGCCATCAATTAATTACCACTACTGGCCATACCAGCCGTCGGAGCGAACCCGTCATACATATCCTCGTCGCTGCTCTCGTCCACATCCTCGAGGCTCAGCGGGCTGTGGGCATGGCTCACATCCGCACTTGCCAGCCCACTAAACGTGCCCGCAGAGTGAGTGCCCCCCATGCTGCTCAGCGCCGAGAACCCGCTGGAGAGCCCACTGGGCCTACTCACGTTACGCAAGCCGCCATTGCCTAGGCTGCTGCTGGCCATGTCCACGGCACTGCCGCTGCGGCTTATCGACGGCTTTTCCGGCAGCTTCTTCAACAACCCCGTCGAAATGTCGAGCATCATCATGGCGAATTCCGTCAGCCCCTTGCCCTCTCCCGGCTTGGAGCTCACCGAGAGCGTCCATCGGTACTCGCTCAACCGGCGCCGGTACCAATCGGCCTCCTCCTGGCCGGGACTCGTGGCCCAGAGCAACGAGCCAAAGGTGCCAATCAGCGCAAAGTTCGTCTTGGACGCGAAAAACCAAAAGGACCGCAGGTGAGCCGGCGTGAGTCGGTTGACAAAGTCCATGGCCGAAATGAGTCGGGCTTTTGCGGCGCTGCGGCATATGTGTTCGACGTACGGATCTAGCGTCGACGCGGGTGCCACGATCGACCGGATGACGCGGCGGTGAAGCGTGATTTCCGTGGCGAAATAACCAAGGTGAAGGTGACCAATGCTGGATAGCCGGGTGCCGCTGCCCGAAGACACCGAGCAGAGACTTGAAGTGCCGAGCGAGTTGTCCATGCGTATCGAGCTCGGCAGCCCGGCATACCATTCCTTTAGCTTCAACTGGATAGGTTTGGCGAGAGATAGTATGAGATGGGTGCCCTGCGGACCAGCGTCCTTGACGTTCTGATTCGCCTGCAGCGTGTAGAAGGTGTCGAGTATCTCGGCGAGGATTTGGGTGAGCACCACCATCTGTTGGAACAACGTTCTTCCCGTTTCGATCTCTCGTTGCCCTTCTACGTCATCCTCATCCCACTCCACGTCAGGAAAGTCGTTCTCCGAGAGCGGTTGCACTGCCCAGTTGGCAGGCATGATGTGAGACGGCCGTCCGTGGACCAGAGCACCCCACTTGTCCTGCATATACAAGGCCCACGCGAGTCGCTTGCGCAGTCCCTTCTCCCACGGCGGAATCTTCCAGTTGGAGCAATCCAGGTGCAGGCCGAGTTCCTGCGATATGGCCACCAGCTGGGCCGTGGGCGCCCACTGGTCCCCTTCTGGCCGTTGTGATAATAGCAGGCCGGCCTGGATCGTCGACAGTTTCGGTCGGTGCATGGCGTCGGCAAGCGTGGTGCGGATGAGCCGCTCGAGCTCACGGACATCCGGCCGTGGCAGGCCGGTTAGCTCTTTGTCATGGTCCCACCAGTTGATGGCGAGAATATAGACCGCAGCCAGAAGCGGCGGCGAGAATTCGCGGTAGCCTCGCTCGTACTTCTCAAAGAACACCGTCTTCTGGATGATGGGGAAAGCCGGGTGTACGACGCGGAAGTAAAGATCCACTAGCTTGCGACCGTGCGGTCGGACAATGGCCTCGACTTCTTCGACATCTTCTAGGATATGGTCATAACCGAGAGAGTTGTGATCCGGAAGCATGAGGAAAGTGTCATCGTTGCTGACCTTGCGTAGAGTCCCTCGCGACAAGAGACTCTCGTCATGAGGGTCGAACGGAGACAGGTTAATAAGCGACGGTTCGAAATCAGTCGTCGGTCCGATATATTGGCTGTAGCGGTCGTTTTGGAGACCGAGAGTCCTCCTAAGTAGGGTTGGGCCTCCAACATTGGCCATATCTTCGATGAAGGAGTTTGCCATGCTCGAGAGACTCGATTGTTGGTGCTGACCCCTTCGTCGGATCTCAGACTTTCCCGGTGAGCTGTCGGAACCAATAACATGTTAGAAATTTCTGCTATCAACATGGCCGCCATGCATCACGCCGAGAGAGCGGGTCTAAGAGAGAGGGTGTGATAAGGTGTTAGGTGGCACGCCAAGCCAGGGGAGGCAGCGGTGGACGCTAGAATCAGGGAGAAAACGACACACGACGGCTCCCGGAGAAGCAAAGAGTGTTGCTTCCTCCCTCCCTCCCACCGCCCCCTTTTCGCAGAAACGGGGTAGGAGACGATGTGAAAAACCAATGGATGGCAAAGCAGGAAAGAAAGAAAGAATGGGATTGTGTGTGTGTGGAGACGAGGAACTGACCTTCTCTTGCCGTCGTCGGCCAGAGCCCCGTTGAGCTTCCGCTTCCGGCCTGGCGGACTCGAGACAAAAGAACACTCGGAACCGCGGTTTTGGCATGGAAGACAGCCCTCCTCGTCGTCGTCGCTCAGAGTGCACTTGATCCTAAAGCGTTGACATATGTCACAGGGATTCGGAGCTCTGCCTGTGTACGAAGCGTCTGTCGATTCCTGGCCGGTCATACTGCCGTGGCGATACGAGTCCAAGCTGTCTTGGCGGTAAGGTGGTCGCGCAGGTTTGGGAGCAATGGCGATCGGCGCCGTCCTGGTGACGAGAGGTTGACTCGATTTGGACATGATGACGGAAGAGATCGGACGGGTAGGTGGATATTTTAGGTTAAGATAAGGAGTTCCCCCGTGGTATCGCTACCAGCAGCAAGAACGGGATGAAGGGCAGCCTAGGTGATACTAGCCGGGGCCGATGTAGATGGTGCGGTCCGCTCCCGGGCTCCGTGGGAGGGTTAATCTAACGCGTGCCAGTTGAATGGCCGGGAAGCTAGGTGGCTCCCCGATGAAGCGCTTAGAACCAGTAAGGACTCAAAAAGAGATCGATGAGCTCTGGCTCGTATGTTGGAGAGATGAGTATCTAGTAGTGACGATATGACGCAATGGCTCCCCTCCCAGGAAAATGGTCAAGAGGTTCGGGGGTATACGTTGTGTGGATGGTAGTGTAGCTCGTTGCCACGCCTGGCGGGCCCTAACCGGGGTTCACTCCTGTGACAGGAACCACCAAACGGGCTTCTCTGATAACGGTTGTGTCTGAGGTAGGTCGGTAGCAGAGATGGCTCTCTGAGTGGTGGAGAGGCAACTGGGCGGTATGCGAGATCCAGATGCGGCTGCAGAGGTGGCTGGCCACAGGGCAAGATAAGAGCAATCGAATGAGTAAAGAGGCCAAAAAATACCCAATTCCCGGTGGATATTCGGGGGCCACCTAGATGTGACGATGTCGTGAAATTATCTCGACGAATGGATAAGCAACGGATAAAACGGCGCAGGGCCGATGCGAGAAGTGGGCGAATCCGGGTTGACTTGCGGGCGGGTTTCGGCTGGGGTCCCCGGCACCTGCCCGGAGATGAAGGTTGAAGTAATCGTATGAGGTACAGAGCACGAAACTGGAATGACAAGATGGGATGGTAAATCGATAAGGCTGCTGTCGGAGATCTCTTCTTTAGATGCGATGCCGTCCTAATTTCAGGTGATGAAGGACGCGAGTATGAGATAAGCCAGGGTTTTGCGCGTCATTGGCCGACAGGATTAATGCTCCGGGTCCGTTGGATTACGAAAATCCCAACCTAGACGGAAAACATGATAGAAGAGTATTGAGGAGAAAAGTGTGGGAGTGGGATGTTGTGTGGGTGACGAGAATCAGGGCGATGGAACAGAAGGGGAGAGGAAGAGAAGAGGTAGGAAGGCGAAGGCGAATGAAGGTTATCAGAGATAAGGAATCAGAGACGCCGCATGGTAGGTACTGGTACTCCGTGGTAATAATACAGTAAAAATAACAATAATTCAGCGGCGGGGAGCGACAAAACAAGAGGTAGGTAGGTAATGGAATGCCTAGTCTTACGTACCTTTAGTCAAGAACAGAAGGAAAGTACAAAGTAGGGAAAGTACAATGACACGGACGTACTTGTTGACTGGTAAAACGCGGGAATGCCTGGGCAGACGTACGAATAGATACGGAGCAAAGAAACCAAGGTAGCGCGAGGTAAATTATCCATCCATGCAAGATTCGAGATGGGGATCGGGCCCCCCGCCCTTTTCGTGGTTCCGCCCAACGTACTGAGTACACGTACAACGTACTCGTACTCAGTATTACCATCCTTGGACTTGTAAGAGGCTGGCGGGCCCCCAAATTGGGAACGCTTGCACGCGACGCCAATATGCAGTCCTTCAACGGGGCGCACCCGGCTAGGGCAGCCAAAGAGAAGACTACGAGGTACTTCGTAGGATGGATGGTGCGTTGGTACCGGCATACATATGTATTGTCACACGAGTATGTGTATGCCAGCAATCGCCCACCAGGCATCCTCATCTCTCCGTGACCACAAGTTCCGGCAAGTTGACCATCCTGTACGACGCTGGCGATCGAACGCTTCTATTGAGCAACTCAATACCAGCGGCATTACATAACGTGCTTTGTATTTGTATCCCGCGGGTGATGTAGCGTAGCCCGAGTTTTCAGGAAATGAGATCCAGCACCAATCTAGGCTGGATCAGTCTGATCTTCCCAAGGTCACAAGAAATGGGATAATGGCATGCCATTTACGGGGCCTAGGACTGGATCGGGAGCGTCTCGTGACGGCGGCGTGGCATCTTGAGAAAAGCGAGGGGGAATACGGAGGTGCTGTGGTCGAGAAGTCAAGAGACGAGGCTATGAGATGTGAGAGGAAGCACAGGGGCCATTGCGGCCCTTATCTCTCGCCCTATGAATTCGTACGAGAGACAAATACATAATAAATTCCGATATGTTTGGCAAGAAGGGCCTTCGGTACTTTGAAGAGACTTTCAGGGAACCTGAGGAAATCTATAAAGAGGAAGCAGAAATGCAGGGAATATGGACTTGAGAAGAAGTTGATACAAAGTAGAGCGGCTGATGCAGGCTGACGTCCCGGTAGCCCGCGCAGCTTTGGTCCATTTGCTAATGGAAAAAACAGGGATTCCTCTTTCTGCCAGAAGCTGTAACGTAATAGATGGCACCGGGCTTGGCCTTGTCCGAGTCAGAGCCTTGGCAACGGCGCACGACCGCCTTCTCTTTCCGTACCCTGTTCAGGGAGAAATGCGAACGAGTTACCTTGCATGTCATTGGTCGCTTCCGAAGTGGCAGGACCCTTCACACTTATCATTGCCCAATGGTTGGAGACTCTTCCCGGGACGTAGCGGGGCGGTTCGGGAAACATCGGAACGGCGAAGACGTCGACACGGGATGCGAAGTCGAGCGCATACCGCGTCTTGTCAGTCAGGATTCAGGAGACCTTTTGTTTTGCAAGAGTTCCGTCGACACTACTATAGTTTCCATGACATTTTTAATGTTAGACCCTGCAAGCTGTCTGCGACATTTTCTTTCTCGCCCCTTGGCATTGGAGGGCTTCAACCGGCCCGCGCTTCCTTGGTAGGTTTCATGAAGCACGACGGTCCTGAGCTGATGATAATACTCAATGCAGGTTACTGTATCGAGGTCGACTGGAGATTCTTATGGATACGTACAGAGGTACACTACTTCATTGAACAGAATGCGGGGTAATTGTGGAGTAATGCCATCAAACTCCAAAAAGGGACTTGGGCTGGGAATTGTCCCAATCGATTGGTTCCTCATCGCAAACTGATATCACTCGACGAGGTGTAATCAGGTCTATTCGTACATATATATACCCAATGGATGATTGTGTCGTCTTTCTTCCCTCCAAGCTTTCATATTATTCATACATTGTGCCTTGCATGGTGAGAAAGCCTCGAAGCTTTTCGTCTTGTCATGACATAATTAGGTATACAGAGTATACCTGTATGAATATAGGCACATTTTATGGCGTCTAAACACTTTCTGCTGAGCGGCGAACCCGACGAACGACATCAGGGTCGTCCCCAGGGTCTTCTGAGGCCAATTCGGAATCTCGGCTGCCAACCCCTGACTTGCTATCCTTGCCGGCATAGATCCACCTTCACGATCTCTTACTCAGTAGCTTCGAGTCGGGGATCCCACCAACGCTAAGGTTGCGCGGCGGCATAGATACGTACCAGTATCACAATTCCTGCTTGTCCGTAGGGTAATAATATCTACCACTGTAGCTAGTTCTCCGTAATTGCGCGCTTTACCGTATAGCAATTATTCGCAGCAGGTAACCATAGGAACATAGGGAGTACACCCTCCCATTGAACTTTTTGAGGTCCCGGGCCCTGACTACGTAAATAGCACATATCTATTTGATTATCATCACGTAACACGTCAACCCATATGGGCCCATGGCATACGTTGTATATAAGGTGCTCCCCAAGTAGGACACCAAATCTTACAAGTCGAGTAGTTACGTACAGTTGTCATACCCCCTGAACACATTCACGCTTTCCTCCGTGCAGCCTAAATGGAAGACAGAATCTGTATCACGACCTAAGCATAACCCCAACAACCGGTGATACAGTCGGCTAAAGAGGCATTCCGGTAGTGCGAGGAGAAGGAGAGCTGAAATGACCGCGTGGTGTTAGTAGACCAAGTGGTATTCGCTCCATTAGGCCAAATTCGTGCCACTGATCCTAGGGTTCAGCATCTATATCAACATCCCGTTGCTTGCTCCGTCTTGTCTGGATCTCGGGTATTCTCCGAAGAAGGGGTAACGGATGAGTGCGTCTAGTCATGCCATCAAGCCTTCCTGATGATTGGAGTCTAGGTACAACTTATATCAAGTAGAAGACGGATCCCACGGACGCCCGCTGAGTTTCGGCTCCGGCGACACGACCTCGCGGTCAGTTAGTATACATTTCAGAGACGAGTCATCTTTCTCCCTCTCGATGTTATTGACGGCGAGTATCTGGCTTCGTGCTCGAGCGGGAGGCAGACACCGAATAATAGATGGTGAGTGGGGTTGGACAACGAGAGGTCCCAGGAGAACGCCTTGGTGACTTCGGGCTGGCTGGAATGTTTGCCCGGTTGATGGCCGTGGGTAGTATCAACAAATGCTGTGCTGGGGCCCCTCGCCATGGTAAATTTCTAGTTACCGCTGCGCTAGGGATGTTGAACATGAGAGCAACACCAAACGTAGACTTTGGGAACAGGTCAGAGACGGTGACAGAGTCGGCAAAACCAATGGCAGAACACATACCTTTATATTGAACTAGCGTTCGTTCTGTTGGATACATTCCCGTTCACGTTTCGTTCCCTCCGTAGAATCGCTCATGGAACGGCTTACATCCTCCTTCATCCGAACGTCCCGTCCTCCTTCATAGACCCAATCACGGGCTCCAGCAACCGAGGCAACAACGCTGCCGCATCCCCAACGAAGCCAAAGTCCTCCGGCCCCAACGTCTCCTCCGCGACCTCGGTGTTGACGACACAGACGCGGGCGCCCCGCGCCGCCGCCTCCTGAACGTACCCAGCGGCGGGCCAGACCTGGGCGCCCGTCCCGATGACAAAGATGACGCCGATGGGTCCCTGGTCCAGCCACTCGTCGATCTCGCGGAGGAGGGCGCCGTCGAGCGACTCGCCGAACCAAACCACGCCGGGCCGGGTGAGGGAGGCACACTTCGGGCAGCGGGGGAGTTCTGAGGGGGGGATATGGGCTAATGGGACATCCGGGTCAAGGAGTGGAAGGGGCTTTGTCGCGTCAGCGGGGGCTGTCACGGACGCGGGTGCTAGAGATGGAACGAGAGGGTCGGCGGTGTTGTTGTGTTCTATGTGGGTGCACCGGCGGTTGAAACATTTGATTGTGAAGAGGTTTCCGTGAAGGGGTCGGAGCTGGGAAAGGGGGTGACCCGCTCTTTGAGAGAGGTCTGTGGCGGTGTTAGATAGAAGGTACTGAGGACCAGGTAGTCTTCCCCTTTCCCGCCGTCATTGGATTGTCCACCGCTGTGTCACCCATCCACCCATTCGCACATGACCACCACCACAGCCGCCGCTGCCGCCGCCACCACCACATGGTCATGCAACCTTACGGCTTGCCGTGCATGAACCTGAGTTGTGGGGAAGGTTCTTTTCGGGGTACACGGCATGAAACGGAGGGAAAAGAAGGAGGGGGAGGGGGAGGGCGGGGAAAAGAGACGTACTGTCGACGTTTTGCGTCAGACAGAGGAATTCCTTCCTCTTACGGGCCAGAGCAGCGAGTGCGTAATGGGCAGGGTTCGGTTTCGCCTCGAGGGCCATGTGACGACGGTAGGCATAGAAGAGCCATACGAGGGCCGGGTCGGCTTTGAAAGCCTCCGGCGTGGCAAGACGAGTGGCGTCGTGGTTACGCCACAGACCGCCGGCGCCGCGGAACGTGGGCAGGCCCGAGGCGGCCGAGAGCCCCGCGCCGCAAAGGGCGAGGATACGCGAGTTCGCGTTGGCGGTTAGGAAGGCTTGGAAGGCGGGGATGTCGTTGATGATGGGCATGGCGGAATTCTTGTAGATGCTGGGGGGGGAGACCCTGGAGGTACGTGGTGGGTATCTCGAAAATTTATTCCTATGGTAGGCTCACCTTGATAATGGTCCGGGTGTTTGTTATAGTGATGAGACCCTTGAAGTCGAGTATGTTGCGAGAAGTTATAGTGGAAGTACGAGTAGCAGTATATATCCTCCCCTTGTTCGTATTTGCTGTCACCTCACTCTCTTTGGGAAGGTCGCCCGACACCGCGCCTCGCTTATATCTTGGCCCCCGAGGCCCGAGTACCGGTACACTTTATTTGATGCTAGGGATAACGAAGTGCTTGGCATTACATACTACGATAATGTACCGATACCCAAATATCACAGGCTAGGATATAAGCGATGCGCGGCGTCGGAAGACCTCTGTAAGAATTTGAGGCGACAGCAAATACCGAACAGGGGGGTGATATTTACCAGTACTCGTGGAAATTGGGAATACCTCCCATTTAAATCGCATAGTACCCACCTATCGACGTCGTCTCCAGATACAGGAGAATGGAGGGCAATTCTGATCGATACCTGGCGTAGGTAGTCTGCTGATGTCATATTTTCTAAGAGTAAGTAAGGCAACTTTACCTCTATGGTGGGCACAGCAAAGAACGGCTTCCACAACCCCCTCGCGCCCGCTTCTCCGGGTCATCGACTTGCTTCACGTGTGCGACTCGGGGCATGTAAGACACCTTCATAGAGAAGGAAATGATGCGAGAATACCGTGTATAATCTAGAACGACCAGGACGAGGCAAAAGCAATAGACAATACGCGCAGATAATGCGTTAATGTTCGTTGCTATGAAAGCAAGCCGAGACACCCAACGCCTCACTTCGAGAACGACACGGCGCGGATGATGCCGATCGAGTTTGCATGCGTCGTGTGCCAGCCCTCGTCATCTGTCGTGATGGATTCGTCGGCGCCCATATCCAGCACGCCCTGCCCCCTTGTAGGAACTGCGCGAGATGCCTCAGGGTCCAAAAGATGCTGGGCGATGGTCCAACAAGATATTGATATTCAGCGACTAAGTGGAAATCTGCGAACGGGTACTTCCCAACCCGCGACCGTGAGGTACGGTACACACAAGTATATCCTCCCCGGAGTCTAGTAAGGCTCGAAGTCCAAGATATATGCTTACCGTACTGTAATCTGTCATCGCCGTCAACAACCAGCGAACATGCGTTCGAATCTGTCTTGGGGATAGGAAGTTAAGCCGCTGAGTTTATAACACCGCAAGGGGAGGAAAATGACGATGGGTGTGTAGCAAGAATAGCCCCTTTTTCAAAATAAATAAATGGAGAGGCTCAACGATGGTGGCTGAGGAACAAGCCACATTTGAATTCAACTTCTTGTTCTTCACAGGCGAAGATGTCAACGCAACAAAGAGCATGTGGGATCCGGACTGCCGCGGGACGGTATGAATACTCCGGGAAGCCAGAAAGTCTCATCGGAGATTTGTTACGGCAAATCCCTGTCCGTACACTACTCCGGATTAAGACACCGAGGGCTGGCAGGATTCATGTAATTTGATTAGAGTGCGCCTCGAGCCAACGGCACTCGGCACTCACAATGAGCAATCAAACCGACTTCTAAAATAGGGGCGAGCCATGTTTCGTTTGCGCCTCGGAACCAGAGGTCATTTATCAATTCTCTGCTCTATATGCCCACCACTTCATCCAAAGGGCAGGTAGGTATCATTGCTAAAACTATCAACAAAAAGTCCATCACCTGTCGCGAAGGGAAAATAAACCCGCCTCGAGGTCTGCAGACCATATCAACCCCCCCCCCCCCCCCCCTAAACGAAACAGAGCCGCCATATAGTACCATCGTCCCGTGACCGCGAAGTCCATTCCAGTATCATCATGTCTCTTGCCATAACAAAAAAACAGATTCGTTGCCCCAGGAAATAAAAAACGTCACTGGTCACTGCAAAAGGAAGAAAACAAAAATGTGACCAAGCCGTGCCTCCGAGTTGCCGGTGCTGACGAGGGCAGAGAGAAGAGCATGATGCGATTACAACGAAAACCTATGTATTGCGCAAAAAAAAAGGGGGAAATTGTCCCAACTCCCTGAAAAGTTATGTGCCGCTCAGTGCAGTCGATCCGATATGGCGTAAAAGATCCGCAAGGATGAAAAACAGAGAGTGAGAGGGAGAAGAGACAACGAGAAGTAGAGACAATATATGATCACGCTCCCCCCTCCGACCGACATGATTTGAATGTCAAATCGCGCGGTCCTTGCTGTCGTGCCGGCATGCAACGCGCGGTGAGAAAGAGGCGCCGTATCGCGCCCAGCTCCCACTTGTCTGCCTCGGAACACTTAGAACATGTAGGCAAGGAACAGACCGGCGATGCCCAGGGCAAGGTTGGCACGAGTGGTCATGCCGGCAGAAGGCTCCTCGCTGACGACGGCGCTGGGCTGCTCGACGGCGGCAGTGTCGGCCGGAATGGTCGGCGACACTGCGACGCTAGACTCCGCAGCGGAGGAAGCGGCAGCAGAGGACGAGACGACGGAGGTGACCATGGTGGACTCGGCAGAAGAGCTGGCCTTGCTGGCGGAGCTGGAGGGCTCGGCGGACGACTCGGCCTCGGAGCTGCTGGCAGCAGAGCTGGTACTGGCGGGAGCAGAAGTCGAGGTCTTGGTCGAGGTAGTGCTGGTGGCGGTAGTCCTGGTGGTGGTGGGCCGGACGGGCTCGGTCTCGCCGTCCTCGGTGATGACGATGACGGACTCCCAGGTGCCGGAGCGGTCGCCGTACTTGTACTCAACGGCGCCCTCGACGCCACCGGCGTAGTCGACCATGCGGCAGTCGCGGTAGTAGCCGACGAAGGGACCCTTGGAGAAGTCGGCAACACCGCCCGCCCAGTCGACGGTGCCCTGGCTGGCGCCCTCACGGCCGGCGGTCCAGGTGCCGAGCTTGACCTGCATGGGCGCCTGGGGGAACTCCTTGCCGCCCTTGGCGTCTTCGTAGGTCACGGTGCGGATGACGTGGCCATCGATGGTCCAGTCGATCTTCTCCTTGGTCCAGACGATGCCGTACTTGTGGAACTGGCCGGTGGGGTTCTCGACGGGGTGGATGCCGCCGCGGTCATAGGTGGTGGTGTCGCCCTTGCTGAAGTAGTTGGTCTGGACGTTGTAGTTGTCGCCGCCCACCCATTCCCAGTCAATCTCGTCGAGGTCGTCGGCTTCGAGGACGATGCTGGTCACGATACCAACTCCAGGAGCGGCCTGGACGGTACACTCGACTTCGCCGAAGAAGATGTACTTGTGCGAGGCCTTGGTGGGTGCCTCGGTGTCCTTGGAGATGGAGAAGACAGCGCCGAGCTCGTCGTCGTAGGTGACCTTGGTGCCGTCGAGGCTGTACAGGTAGTCATCGCCGTTGCCTTTGGTAAAGTCCACGAGGACGTTGGCCCCCAGGGCAGGGGCGTTAGGGCAGTCTATACCAAGGGGCGGCGGTCAGCGTCAAGTTTCAGCCGAGACAAGAAATGCGAGAAATAGGCAGCAGGCGGGTCATGTACATACCTTCCTTGGTGGGGTCGCAGTCAGTGAAGGTCTGCGCCGAAACGAAGGTTGACGCGGCAAGAGCCACGGCGGCAGCGGAGAAGGTCTTGGGCAACATGGCGATCGTCCTGGGTTGCGGAAATCCTTGGGCGGTAGTTTGATAAGTGTGGATGAGTGGGATATTATACGACCGGTGTCGTTTTTCGTACTATATTCAGCGAGAGTGGTGATAAAGAAAAGAGAAACAGGTTAAACAAAAGACCGTTGATGAGCGAGTGGCAACGGTTTGGTAGGAAGAAAAAGGCGAAAGGCGAACGACGACGAGAAGGAAGTTCGGTTCACGAAGGATTGCGCGATGAGAGAGAGTGAAAGAAAAGAGAGAAGAAGAGAGAAGGAAGGTTGAGACACCGGAACGACAGGGCCGGTGGTCTTATCATGATGCACCCAGAAGGGGGGGGGAATTGTCTTGGATCTCCAAAGGATGCGCCAAGACCTCACAGCCCCTTGCCATTGCTATGGATACGATGACAGGGGGTTCCTGTCGGCGGGAATATGGAGTGAGAAAAGATGATACTTTGTATGGAGGAAAACGTGTGGAATGGAAAGCTGTTGGTGATGAGAGAGAGGCCAAGGCTGGACCCCTAGAGCACACTCTTGGCCCCTGAAGGGAAAAGACCCCCCTCCTTCCGTATGGGGTCACCGGGGTGCTGCGCTAGCGGGGAAATAAGAGCGGCTAGTTCAATGCATCCTGGACTAATTAGGCCGTAGCGAAATATTTTACCTGCGGACTATTCTTGTACAACGTACGGTTACGGAGAACATGAACTTTGGAAACCTCGGCAATGTGACACACAATTTTGACGAGCACCAGATTTGCTTTTACAATATAGCGCAGCTCAAGAAACCAGTTGCATCGTTCTCTAATGAGAAAGCCTCGTGAAGAGTTGCACTTATCTTATATACAACTAGTAAATAGCTTATAACTTATCTCCTATTCGTACGTCGTGTTAGGGCTGTCCACCTTATGTGAATGCTAGAAATAGCTACCGGTAGGTCATAGGGTGGCGCATATTCGAGACGCCACGTTTCCCAAGGAGAAGGTGGTCTGGCAACTTGCCAAATTTCCGTCTATGTGCTTAGTGCTGACGAGGTACCAATCTGGACGCTGGTTTTGTGGGGGAGGGGTCTGGCGTCTGAGGCCCCATTCGTACATCAGGTACAGTGGGGGGTGAGCCGTGGAAATGTTTGTCGGCCCACGAGCTTCCAATACTTCATGGTTCTGCTTCATGATTCTACATTTAACCTACGACTGTCTTGCCACTGTTGAGCCTGGCCCTCGCCAGATCCCGACATAAATATCATGTCTCTCTTCTCTGCATGTCACCTGGACAGCATCGTGTCTCGGTAACTACTTGGCTCCCCTCGGCCAGGTCGCCTGACAACCACCAACAGCATAGCCTCGCAAGGGTTGGGCGTCAAGTCCCTGTTGCCTCCCCGTGCCTCTCTGGTTCAACAAATCCCATTCGTAGACCATGAGCCTCGGCCACCAGGTCCCTGCTGTCAACCTTTAGGAGCCTTACCCTTCTCGGTCTGGGCTCGGCCTTTATTGGTCTTGGCCCGGGGGTTAGGGGAGGGGGGGCATTTTTGCCTCAAACGGAAACGGGAAGAGGGGTTCAAAGGTTCAAGGGTTCAAATACGCCCTACGGTTACGGAGTAGGTACGTTGTACAACGTAAGTACATACCGATACATGGAGACGAATCCAACGAGGATAGAAAAGGCCTCAAACCATTCAGACAACATTGGAAGCGCAGGACGAAAAGAACGAATCAAAGCGTATCTCGACTCGACCAAGCGAATGAGTTCCGACACCTCGTCATAAAGCCGTCTCTTTCTGACGATGATCGACCTCATGCGACACTTTTCCTCTGTCCCCACGTACACTATCGCAGCTATGTTTGAGAGGTGAAACAGCTTCCGTACATCGCACGTATGAACGGCTTCAGAATCGGTATTGGAACAAACCTGCCCTTATCCCTTCTTACCTAATCTTCAATGTTCGCATCTACCGGTACGCGCGTCCGGCTCGTCGATCCTCGCGGGACTCGTTGATCACCGTTCCACCTCTTATCCCTATTCGCCATCACCGTTTCTTTCTGCGCTTTGAGTGTTACGAAGCAGCGACACACGACGTAAGGCTGCCCAGGTTCCAGAACCCCTGGAAACGGAGGCACTCCAGACACACTGTGAGACATTTGTGCTTTCGAAGAAGAATCGCCCAACGGTCTCGTTGCGGCCGTTGTCGACAGACACTTTGGTTGTCTTGTCCACGGCCAACTGGTATACCATTTTCTAAATTTTCTTGTTGTTACCTTCTGTTCTTCAGCCCACTTCAAAACCCATCCGTCTCTGGGACAATACGGAGACGTCGGCTGTGTCCTGTGCTCTCAGTTGGCCAATGTGTCTCTGCGCACATGCTTTGTATGTATGTACGTTATATACGGAGGACAGGACGGTGGTGTGCGAGCGTCTCCAAGTCCCAACGGTACCTATACAACGTACTAGTACGAACTTGATACAGGGGTGTAGCCTGTTGAATGCCAACATGTGCACAGGGGGTGCTTATTTTACACTTGGCCCCATGAGGCTATGCCGCTTGGCAGACTACCTGTACGTTGTATACGAAGTACGAATATTTTGCACCTTTTCATCGTGGTACTTCCCCCGGAGGCAGCTCGTCACATCGTATCGACTCGTCATCTGTCTCTTCATCATCACTGTAAAGAGAGCTTTGGAACGGCTTTTTATAGCACAGGAGAATATCCGAAACCAGTCGAGTTTATTTCTGGCTATTTCGACTGAAGCCTGTTAGGTCACCGAATCACCGAGCTGTTTCGTCATGTACAACGTACAACGTACATACAGTACTTACGTTATAACTGGGCAGAAGCATCACGGAAAAGCCCGAAGTCTTACCCTACCCTCAACTATCGGAGCACCGGTATCCCGCATAGGCCCTGTCCGGTATCCCGCATGCGCTAATTGATTTCTATGTATCTTTGAAGTACCTTTCTAGCTAAATTGCGTGGTAAGGTACTTGCAAAATACCTTGAGTGCCCCGCTATATTTATGGAGAATGGACTATGTATCTTTAAGTACTGTCCCAGCCAAATTTAGTGAAAAAAATACTTTATAAATACTTTACTCCTGGGGTACATCATAAAATAACATTAATGTATCTTATATGTACCTTACCAGCTAATTTTAGTGACTAAGTACTAAAAGTTACTTATACGCTATGTTCTATCCTATGATGTATGTACCGGACTTCGGGGCGACTTAATCGGGCTCGGTCAACCTTCCTAAAAGGGATAGGCGCTTGCGGGATACCGGACAGGGCCTATGCGGGATACCGGTACTCCAACTATCGAACTATCGCCCTGGTTTCACTCGCGTGTTAGCTGATAGCCTAGCTAGCACAAGCTTCGTTTTCCCCGGGAATCCCCTGTATGATGCGCAAACGGCGCCAGTCTAACGCGGTGAAAATTAAGTTCTATGACATTCAAGTGATGAAGATCTTGGGTAATTATATGAAGCCACCGGAGAATATCAGATCCTGCTGGTATGCGATGCGATGCATGTCTTGAAAATGCAATGCAATGTCATTTCCGTGTGCAACAAATTCGTCTCTCCACCGGTTTGACTTGCGGCTTACTTTTTTCGTGCAGAGAGTGCAGATATGATTTAGGGCTGCCCCTTACAACACCTAATACGTAGGGTCGAGAAATCTCTTGTCATGTTGTTCCTGTTTCCTGATGATTCCAACATCCGACTTGCCCGGAGCAATGGAAATCAGCAGAAACTGCACTGCCATGAAGCTCTACAATACGGTAAACGGCACTCTCCACGTTGTCATTGCGATTCGCTTGCTCTGACCACGAGCAATGGAGCATTCCGGATCCCACCCCTGATTTGTCAACTTTTCGTCTTCGTAACTCGCTGCGCGGGTTCTCGCGCACTGGATGAGTTCCCTCGGCGGCTTCCCCTCGTAACTAGCAGTTCCCGCACAACATTTTCAGGCAACTCCGAGGATCGACCAGCGCAAGCCGGCAGACGGCGTACTGGCGCTTCGTTCAAGACGATTGAGCTCGTACGTGATCGTTCCACGTCAATGTGCACCAACGGCTGGGGTCAGAATAACTGCGAGCTCGTAACGGTAGACGTTCAACTCCTCCGCTCGAAATTTCAGGAGAGGTGTGCCTCCTTTTCAGACAATGGCCCAAGTGGTAAAAGGAGACATCCACGTTACCAACTAGGAACCCAAACCCATCTCCCGACTACCTGTGAGCCTTGCACGCGGACCGACCTGAAAACCCGGCTCAGGTGCTAAGCTGGCGATCCGTAACCCGGAAGGGCTGGAAGTATGACGAGCGGAGTCCGCATATCGTAGATCAGGCGAGGTTCTATTACCGCCGTCAGTAGGTGCGCATGTCGTCATAGTGGCCGGAGGAGAGGCTTTTGAGCAATCGCTCGAACATTTCGACGCGAATCTAGTGAAGGACGCATCAGGGGTCTTGCCGACAAGCCGAACCTTGTCATCAAGGCTACGTTTGAGCGGTGCGCCGGCCGACCCTATCCCGTCCCCACCAGCGTTTCACGGTGAGTATGGAACGGCATTCAGTAATGTGACGAATAAGAATATCGCAATCATTTCGGGGTTTTCGGGCAATAGGAGAACCTCGCTCGCGCCATGCTCGGCAACCGAACGGACTCGCTAGACACACGGAGCAGGAGCTGCCCGTCGGCTTGGCCCTTGCAAATCCACCGACTCCTCGGCACCGAGACCGGAGTCCCTGACCAGGAGCCTCTCAGCATGTTCCAATCCGACCACTCTCCCCATTTCCTTTTTCCTTTTTCCGTTTTATTCTTTTTTTTTGGTTTGTTTGTTGAAGTCATCGACTTGGACACATCCAGCTAAGACTACCTTCTCGTCCCGCTTCCCAAGTGGTGGTATTTTGTTGTTCTACCTGACCAGCGAAACAGTCTCAACTGCGATTCATCCTATGGACCACATAGCCCTCTCGGTTCGTATGATTAGCGTTCCCAGTGTGGATTGTAGCCCAGCCTCCGAACTTGACAAATGGACGTCAGGGTGGCCAGTTGAGAGACGGGGCCTATATGGGAGGTTGGGAAAATCGGCCTAGAACCACCAACCCAAAGTCTGTTGGTCTTGGTTTGCAGTTTGTCACTGGTATAGTAAGGATAAATCACCTACATGTATAGGAAAAACTAGCCTCAAGCCTCAAGCGGGAGGTGACCTTGAAGCCACCTCCAGGTCAAAGGGTCAGGACCATGGACGACGGCGGACGAAGTAAAATTGCGTGGCAGATGCCAGAATATGCAAGTGAAGGTACGAAGTAATGTCAAGTCGGTCGCGCTTCTGATTCTATTTATATAGTCTACGTCATCCCAGAGTGGAAATCGCGCCACTGAGGCTGTACGAAGTCGTTAGCGAACTTGCCCAACCACCTCAACTCGAAGCAGACGATTGACTTTGTGTCCTGAAAGGGGGGTTTCTTTGACATAGGGTTGAGGTGGGGGGTTAACTAGGAAATACAATGAGCAACTTGTATGATACTGATGTTAGCGTCGAGTTTGGTCTGTCCCCTTCTAGTACAGTCTCGGCGATTGGGTTGGGGTAATTACGTAGGGAACCGGCGGCCGAACGAAGCTTGATTGAACGTCACCTTCTAGACCGAGAACTATGGTCTCGACGGGAGCTTAGGGCGGGCAGGCCGACGCGTATGCTGCCTCGCTGGGTGCAATGGCCGCATGCGACTCCGAGTGACGGCCGCGGTGATTCATGACAAAGTCAGACAACCACGACTTACACCTGATGTCTCGGTGCTGGAGAGGAAGCTTAAGGATGGTCTTTTGAAACCACGCGATGTAAAGATTTCTCGAGGGTGCCTGGTTATATCGACAGTCGCGAGAACAACAGCACGGGCTTGGGTGGGACAGCACACACTCTCTTGCGACAATCCGCATTCTTACATTCAATTCAAAGGAGATCCCGTCCCGACACATGTTGTCCTGTCACGTGGTACCTTCAGACTCGGGAAACAATTCCGTTGTCTGACAGCTCACAGAGAGCTCTCGGAGGGCCGTCATAGGCAACGTGATCCTGCAAGTTGGATGACCCGATAGTGATACAGACAGGGGAACGGGAACTTTCCTCGATTTACTGTCCCATGCATACAGAATCGTTCAATTCCATCGGATCAAATGGACCACTGGACAGCGGTGCAGCCGAGGGCTTGCACATGAACAAATGAAGATTCCAACGACATGGACAGATCCTCGTGTCTTTTCGTCTACCGTGTTTTCGAAGAGAAGCACGCACGGACTAATGACTAATCACTATCCGTGCGCAACTCTCATATGACGTATCACGTGGCTATAATTTCTTCTGCTTTTTGTGCGTATCACCAACCGTCGTCTGGTAATGCTTCCCGCCCGAACCAGGAATTGAAAATGAAAATGTCCGGTTCGGGTCTTTCTGTGTTACCTTATCATTTCGTTTCCTTTTCGCAGCTTCACGTCTTGTCTTCTTATCACCGTGTTCTTGCCGACACCAGACGCATTCACTTCGACTTTGGCTATGGGCAAATGATTGCAGAATGGCAAACAAAAACCCCGGCCAACGGTGATCAATGGCTGTCTTAGTTTCCCTCCCTTGTCCAGTCCATCCCCTGGCCCGAGTCCTTGGGCGCTTACATAGTGCACATGTCGGGGACTATTGACATCCCGTATCCCTTGGACGCCGACGATCACTTGCCGGACCGGGTCGTCGTGCGGATATTCGTATCTTATTCGAGCCTCATGATCGACAGCGTGCATCTCATTTGCCAATCTGACATCAACTGTCTAACGTCTCTAACATCTGGTGGTCAAAACGGGGTCGACGATCCACCCGAGAGCCAGGACATTGACACAAGCTCCAGCTCCTGACAAGGTCGACAGACGGGAACCTTGCGTTTTGCTCCCACCTTTTTTCTTTCTTTTTTATTTTTGTGCTGATCCGTGATACAATTACCTCTTCGACTGGAACTTTCGGCCACCTGCAGCATAATTCTCCGTATCCGACTGGTTTTTATGTGGTACTCAGGCTCTCGCGCGCCGAATGGTGCGACCGATTCACTCGCGAGGTCGAACGAGGCCTGCTTTTGATAGCTGAAAAAGGGGCTTTCCGCATACCTAAGACAACCAGGCTGTTGGTACGGGGCTAGACGGCGCCCACCTGCGGACTTCGGACTTCGGACCTGCACAATGGCACGGGCTCCCAAGTGGCCAGATGCTACATGTCGAGTGAGCTGTCACTCGTCGTCGCGTTGGTGCCCGGTACAACGAGGCAGCCAGAGTGGGGAGCTCATGGACTCGTCAGTTTGGCCTGGACGCTTTGATCACGTCCGACTGCCGTACAGGACCGTGCTCTACTCGTTCTTGACAGAAACCACTGCCAGCCTTCAAGCGGCGTGTGTTGCCGACTCCACCTTATGTCGCCCGCCATGACTGCCCATCATAGAGACACGATGTGTACACTGTCTATGCAGGCTTTGGTGAGGTGCAGCACAAGTCTACGAATGGATACCCGCACAATGCTGATGCTAAACTGCCCTAGGACCCGACGGCAGGGTATGTTCGAGGCATGACTGCAAGCTGCGTCGTGTCTAACCTTGCTTTTAATAGATCGACAAGGCCTCTTGGTGCCGCGTGTCCCATACATACATATGCATGTCAAGGGAGAAGAGACGGAGGGGGAGAGTAAAGAAAAACTGTATATATTACTGCGTTGATCCCCCATTTCCTGTCTAACGCCTACGGCCACGCAGTTCCCACCTCAGTCACTCGTTTTCTTTCTGGTCTGCCGCCCAGTTTGCCTGTCGCCATGTTTCTTCTCTTGTCCTGGGTGGGCTTCGCCACCCTGGCAAGCATCCCTTTGACTGTCGCCCAGTCAACTTACCCCGTGGTTGGAGTCAAATCCGGTATCAACATAGAAACGGGAGAGACACCTGCCAGGAGGAACATCAATGACCTCCACATGGAAGCTGGGCCTGAATGGTGAGACATGGTCTCGCGATGTGTTCGACGACCGGTATCCCGACTGACACTGGTCTAATCAGGGACCTTCTCATCGGGGCTCTCTCCGCCATGCAAGCCGCCAACGAAACGGATCCTCTTTCGTATTTCCAAATCATGGGTACGATTCGAAGGATGGTCGGATGAGAAAGAGGGACGCCCTCATCGCTGACTCCTGTCGCAGGGATACATGGTCAACCGCACATGGCCTGGTCTGGCGGCGGTCCTCAGGATGGAGGCAGCGGAGGATATTGCCCGCACAATGTTAGTTCAACCCTGCTCCTATGCCCCTTAGCCGCTCCCACTTTATGCGACGAGCACTGACAACCCTCTTTCCAGGAAGTTTTGTTTGGTACCTGGCATCGCGGCTACCTCTCACTCTATGAGGTTTGTGTCTCTTTGCGCCGTCTCCCTGGATGGAATCGAGAAGTGAGCCGATCGATCTAACACCCTTGGTAGCAAGTGCTAGTCGCACAGGCGCAAAGAATAGCAGATGGCTACCCCCAAAGCGTGAGAAGAGAGTACCAAGAGGCCGCCGATCGCCTCCGTGTCCCATACTGGGACTGGGCGGCCGATCCGAATGTCCCGCCTGCGACGATCCCGTCCACCGTTACCATCCGCAGACCCGTCAACGGGACCCTGGCCGCCATACCTGTCCGGAATCCCCTGGCTGGCTACACATATCCAGAATCGGCACAGAACGGAGAATTTGGCCGGTTTAGCGGCTTTGGGAGCACGAAGCGATGCACGCAGGAGGGTACTAGCTATCCCGACTCGGCCAATGAGGCCATGTCCCAGCAAGGACTTCGGGAACGAGTTGTGAGTCCACATCTCCTTTCGGTTGGCTACCCCGAAGACACGGACTGAGTTGACCTTTCGTAGTACACCTCATTGATCAGGGCCCAAAACTGGACAGAGATCAGCTCAACGGCCGGAGGACCTAACAGCATTGAAGGTCCGCATGGGAACGTCCATGTCCATGCAGCCTGCGGAAATGACTTCCTGTGGGTAGAGACGTCGGGATTCGATCCCCTTTTGTACGTTTCTCCCACTCATGTCAACCTCATTTTTGTTGCGTCTTCCTCGTTTCTGACCAAGTATTTCATTCTTTTCCAGTATGCTGCACCACTGCAACGTCGATCGGCTCCTCGCGTACTGGCAAGCCCTTAACTACGACCATGCCAGCATGGAATTCGAATATCAGACCCATGGGCTTTTCGCCGCCCCACGGGGAACAACCGTGACGGAAAAGACCCCCCTGGCGCCTTTCGACGGGCCAGACGGGCCCCTGGATAGCGAGGACTTTATCAGCAGCCAGGGCTGGGGCTACACGTACGAGCCGCTGCGCTTCTGGGACCAAGAGCCAAGTCAGCTGAAGACGGCGGTCACGAGGACGATTAACGAGCTCTATGGCCCGGTGCGCCAGGCGGAAACAACCGGGGCCCGCGGCGGCATCTTGTCGAGGATCGGGGTCAGAGCGAAACGGGATGTTTACCGGCCCTGGCAGGAGCAAGAACAGCCCACGACGGAAACGGAATACTTTGCCATGGTCGAGGTCGAACGGTCCGAACTCGACTTGCCTGCCGTGGTCAACTTGTTTGTTCGCGGGCACCACGCCGGCACGGTCGCCTTGCTGGGCATGCCGGTCGAAGGTATCAGTTACGACGAAATCCCACTGCAGCGGATCATCTCTCCGGCTGGGCTGGCAGATCTCGATGCAGATGACTTGCTCTGTGCCTTGACGGAGGACCTACAAATCAAAATTATGAAGGTGTGTTTTTCTGTTTGCTCCTTTTCGGTGTTTATTTGTGGTTCTCCTGCGGTGGATGACAACTGGGACGACCAAAAGAAAGAAAGAATCAAGGGAACCTCGCATAGGACACAAGCTGACAAGAAGCGAATTCTTTAGCCCGACGGAACCTCCATCCCCCTAGAGAATGTCCCCAGTCTCAAAGTCGACGTGGAGAGCGTAGACGTCGTGCTTCCCTCCAGCATGGACGAACTTCCCCTGTTCGGTAAACCGCACAGCCGACGTGTCCAACTTAAGGTGCTGGGACTGGAGATAGGGCTCGACGTCAAGTTTCCCTTTTGAAGGGAAAGAGGATGTCGCTGCGGGTGTCGACGCTATACTCACGGGGATATGACCTAACTTCCCTGGGCCTGTATGGCTGGCTCCTCCATGGTCAGTGGAAGAGAGAGGGTTTCTGATTGTTTCTCAGGGAGGGCGTAAAAGCGCCCTTTATATTTTGACGGCCGTTCTTTGAGGTGCCCCTGATATAAGCCACAACAAGGATTTCCTTGACATACATCTTCATAGGTACATTACATTCACTCGGATGAGATATAATATTCATTCTATATAACAGAGGTCTAGCTTTCATCCATGTGCGAGATGGGCCCCTGGGGGCCAGAAGATCGGTCTTTACAATTCAATCCGCTCCGATAACTGCCTCACGTATATAATGACCCAAAACGCCAAATGCTCCAAGCCGTGACCGGCTCGTGTCCCAAGAGGACTCATACTAAACGGCGTCTCTCCTTGCTTCTGTAAATGTGGTTGGTTTGAAATGGAAGGGTATCATACTATCAACTAAACGGGCAAACAAGAATTCGTCATGGCTATGGTCAGTTCCCCTGTCGCCCCAGCGTCATTCAGGAAGATATACACATATCATCCCGCTTATGCGTATGTCTGGTATCAGTGATTATAGGCAAGACATGAAAATGGAGGCTGTTTTCGGCCTACCCTGGCCTTACCTAGGGTAGTCGTAAGTGATCAGCAAGACGGGGACAGGACAGGCTGTCGCAGATTGGTTCCTATACGCTCCCTAGGCCGCGGAGCTCTGCAGCGAGGCTGCCTGTCAAGGTGTCCTCGGTACACGCCCGACCGGGCTGCTGATAGTGTAGTTGTTTTTGCTGAGGGGCCTCGCCGTTTTTGCGCTTCAGTTTGGCTTTCGTCAGCTTGTGGTGGTATTTCCAGACGACGAAGACGACAAGGGTCGATGCGACGGCGCACACCCAGAAGATCCAGAACTGCTCTGCGGCGGCGGTGGGGAGGGACTCCATGGAGAAGACGGAGGCGAAGAATGTCCCCGGGAGGAAGAACATGGTCATCATGGCGATGGATTTCATGGCCTTGCTGTCCTTCGTCGCTGCGGTGGCGAGCTCTGTGTTGAGAGCGGCGAGCTCCGTGTTGCGGGCCGCATCTTCGTGGGTCATCATACTGAATATCTGTTTGCGTTTCGCAGTGTTAGCGGCCGGCTTTCTTCTTCGCCCTCTTTCCTCAACACGCCCCTCGCTTGGCTAGCGTGACGCTGCATATCCCCCACCAAAGACGACCCAAGGGAAACGATGGGAACGCACAACGCTGGATTGGCCCTCGGCCCGGGTTTGGAGATAGATCAAGGAGGTTTCAAGGTCGCTGGTCAGCTTCTTCATGGCGGGCATCAGGGTGAAGAGGTAGTCAAAGTCGGCGTCGCAGCTGGCAGCGAGATCCGGGTGACCTAGTAGGTCGTTCCACTGTGAACTCCGGCGCGGCGTCTCCAAGTATGCGGCCATGGTCTTGAGATAGGCATCGTGCCGGAGCAGGTTGGCCAGGTGGACCCGAATGGTGGCGACTTTCTGGGCGGCACTTGACAGTTTGTGAATGTTCCGACGCTGGGACGAGGACGACGGTTCCGATTCCGACGACTGCGCGCCGAGACCAGGGCCGTGGCCGGTCATGGATTCGATTCTACGAAGGTCGCGAACGGTCAAGAACACGGCTTCCTGGGACATGCGACAGAGATGAATGTACACCATGAAGGCGAGGAAAAACGGGGTCCGGGCATAGGCCTTGTACTTGTGGAGAGTGACATGGAGACGGGCAAAGACCAATGTGCCACGGTCGAGAACAGGGGTGGTCCGTAGGAGGAGGATGGCGTTCGTCCTCATGGTGGTCGGGTTGTAGGACCAGGCCAGCGAGTAGACGTAGGTGCCGATGTAGAAGCTATAGGCATTTCGGTACGGCTCATCGTAGTGGTGGAAGCCGTAGCTGGTCAGGGCGATCTGCTGAAGGACAATGGGGTCGATGTCGAAACGGTCGAATAGGTCGAGGAAGCTGGATCTGTCTGTCATGCCTATGCTGTCGTCCTCGGCGCGGGGGACGATGATGAGCTGCAGGGACGTTTCCGGCTCAGCAGAGGCAGTTGTCGAGACGGAATCCGACGACGATGTCTCTTCTACTTCTCTGAATAACTGATCTTGGCTCACATCTGCAGGTGGCTGTAGTCTCACGGAATGGGCCGTGGCGGTTAGTTTGATAAGCCTGAGAAGGGCGAGCTTGGTTGTTCCCTTGAACTCAGACCGTTCGCCGAATGTGGACCTGGTGAGGAAACGCAGTTCGTCCATTGCAACGAGGCATTCGACGACAGCGGCTCTTATGGCAGGAGTCTTTATGTGATGGTGCAAGGGCAGGCGATAGGACAGTCAGAATATTGTTGTATTGCATGATAGTCCACAAGATGGGAGTTGGCTCATCGGAAGAAGAGAGGGTGAGGTCAAGAGACCGGCGGCCTGGTTTGCATCATGAGCAGGCGATGAACAAGGCGTGTAAAAAGGCAACCCCTGTCTCGCGTCGACCCAGCGGCTGAAGTTGATCCTTTCGGTACCATTGGTTACGGTTCAGCGTGGGGGATGCAAGGAGGTGTCAAGGAGGAGTACCGGTATTTGTACGCCCCCGGTTCACTATTTATTATCCACTCAATCCATTTTTGGAAGGTTACGCGACCGCGTGCATAAGCAAGATCTTGGCCGCATATGCTGCGTACCTGTACCTCACGATAAGCCTTAATCTCTGCAATCAAAACCAGATGTCTTGAGCCACCAAATCACTACTGTTTCTGCCTCTGTATTCATTGACCCTAAGGCATTAAGAATATATAATGTCCTTACGCTAGGTACCCTGTTATATACACTATATAATCCTGATACCCTAGTCACGTGACCTTATCACACACCACGTAATCCTGATACCCTAGTCACGTGACCTTATCACACAGTGCGGAATCCTGATACCCTGGTTACGTGACCTTATCACACACCACGTAATCCTGATTACCTACTCTAACGTGTACAGGTACGTAATATTTACAGCCAAGATCTTGCTTATACACGCGCTCGCGTTACCTTCTTATTTGGGGTTGAGTGGACAGCAAATACCGAACAGGGGGCGTACAAATACCGGTACTCGTCAAGGAGGGATGGTGGGAATTGGAGTGAACTGGTAGGACAGGACAGGGTTGCACACGTGTAAGTATTCTATTTTTGTCTCAGCAGCCTCATGTGGCTCAGTCTGTGGCTAGTGTGCAGAAGGGTGGGGTGGATAAGTCAGCAACAGACATCTCCAGGTACAGTGCCTTATTACTCAGATACGACATCGGAGGAGGGAAGGGCAGGGGCAGAGACAAAGTTAGCACCTTACAATCATGAGCCAATCAACTACCTGCGAAATCGTACTTAGTACCTGGGCGCCGCATCCATCGCGCCCTTCAACACCCAAGCGTCCCATGATCATCCTCAAACATCACCGAGTCAATACGACCATCACACCAAAAACCCATCAGCTCCATCTTTCCATACATCTCCTGTCCGGTCTGTCCTTTCGTCGCCTCCGCCTCCTCCTCCGCCGACCATGCAGGGCTTCAACATGGGCCGCTACGTCCCCCCGGACCTCGAGGGGACAACGACAGGCAACAAGCTCCATTCGAAACTCCCGCCGGGCCGCCGCGCCTCCAAACCAGGCACCCAAACCGTCCGATTCGAGATGCCCTTCGCCGTCTGGTGCGACCACTGCCCCAAGCCCACCCTGATCGGCCAGGGCGTGCGCTTCAACGCCGAGAAGCGCCGCGCGGGGAACTATTACACCACGCCCATCTGGTCCTTCCGCATCCGCCACGCCGACTGCGGCGGCGACCTCGAGCTCCGCACCGACCCGCAGAACACAGCGTACGTGGTCGTCTCGGGCGGGCGGAAACGCGACGACGGGACAGACGAAGAACGGAAAAGGCAACAGCAGGACGGAAGCCTCGTCATCCTCACCGACGCCGAGCGCGAGGCCCTGCGCAAGAGCGCCTTTGCGAGCCTGGAACGCACCATCGAGGACCGCGAGGCCCTGCGTGCCGCCTCCGAGCGCATCGACCAGCTCGAAGACGTGTCGCACCGCCAGTGGGACGACCCGTACGAGCGGAACCGCGCCCTGCGCCGGGCCTTCCGTGTCGGCCGCAAGGAGCGCGAGAAGCAGGCCCTGGCCGACGACGCCCTTCGCGACCGGATCGGAGCGAATATCGAACTGCTCCCTGCCACCGAGGAGGACGCGAGGAGGGCGGCGCTGGTGGACTTTGGGACGGCGCCGGAGGAGGAAGGGGAGGAGGGGGAGGAGGAACAAGAGGAAGGGGTTGGCGTCAAGCGCCGCCGGCCGCACAAGGCGGTAGCGAAACCTCTCTTCGCCACTGCATCGACGGCCGCAGCGTTGCCGAAAGGGACCCCCAAGGCCGACGTGCTGGCTGCGAAACGGCGACAGGGTTTTGTGTCTGAGGTGGTGAGAAACACGCGCGCCGCCCATGACCCCTTTCTGCTGGACAATAGGGCTTTTGGTTCTGCGTCGGGACGAACCCCGGCTCGAATTCCGGGGGTCAAGCGGAAGCGAGCCGTTGATGAGGGAGGCGGCAACGAGAAGACGAGGGCAAACGGCGGCGTACCGAGAGCTGAACCGCCAATACAAGCATCAGCGCCCAAACCTGCTTTGATTAGCTATGGGTCCGACTCGGATTGACGACGATGAGTGGTAATGATTCCACAATCGTTTTCCCTTCTCGTTTCTCTCTTTTGTTTTCCCGACAGCAGGCGTTCAGCGTGTCTTTGGGAGGCCGTTTTCAAGCCTCTCGCTACAACTTAACGAATACATAGATATAGATGATACCCCCCCTGCCGTTCAGTTGCAGGCATGTAATACAAATGGCATTCCATTGACGAGTCTCACCGGGGGAAGTATCCGATCAAGACGAGAGGTCGTTCGCTCTATGAGAAAACAAGAGGAAGCTGGCCGTGCCTATTAACTGCCTATCCGAAAACACGCGCCCAATAAAAGAGCAATCCAATGCACGCATATTCCTAAAGCCCATTCCAAATTCACCAACTTTGCAGGTGCACAAGTCCTCATGCCTCGAGACTACGAGACCTCCAGAAATCTCTGAAGAAATCCGGGCGACGGCCGTAAGACAGCCACCCGGAAGAGGACAAGACGACCAGGCTCAGAAGGGGGTTAGAAAACCCATGGGCAACAAAAAAAAAAGGGGGAGATGGCCAGAGCTCTGCCAACCAAGAAAACCCACCCGCAACCCGCCTGTCTGCTCGACGCTACGGCTGCGAATGCCAACTCCAGTGCACCTAATGACGCCATAATCGCCTATGTAAGATGAGTATCTACCGACGCCCGTTGTTCGTGGGCGTTCTGCCAGGACGAGCGCCTATACATCATCCAGTCGCCCCGCGGGCTGCTCGTCTTCATCGTCCCCGAAGCTTCCCACAGACGACATGTCGTCGTCGTCGCTACTCTCCGCGCCGGCCTCGTCCGCCGCATCCTTGCCGGCGTATTTTTGGACATACTCTGGGTCGACAAGTTAGTACAGGTCCTTATTCATGTCTCCCCCCTTCGAACCACCTCTGGTCGGAAAACGCACCCTTCACCTTCACTTCGTAATTCTTCGGGTCCTTGATCATCATGGCAGCGGCCTCGCCGTTCAACGGATCGGTCGGGTTCGGGTACCGGAGGAGCTGCGGAAGGAAGACCTCGAAAATGTTGATCATGTCAAACATCGGAGACCAAGTCTGATTGATCACATCCAGGCAAACCGAGCCGGACCTACATTGACGACCCGCAGTCAGCTACTTGTTTTGACTCGGGGAGGGGATTATTTGTTTTCGAGCCGGCTGCCTGGGGGGGAGGCTCACAATTCGTCGATGTTCGGGTGGAAGATCCGGTTAACGAAGCCGATGCTGGGCGATTTGTATGGGTATTGGTCCGGAAGTTCGACGTGGATCTTCCACGTGCCGCCTTCAAAGGGAGCTATGGCCGTGTCAGTGACTGATTATGGGAAAACTTCCTTCTTCTACAGGCTGAAGCAGCACTAACTCTCCGTCGGTCCCTTAAACCGGACGTAAAACTCCTGCCTGTTTTTGATTTCAGTTAGATCGGCCGATGGTCGATGACGGGTCTGGGTGGAACGGTCGGTGGTCTTCGGTAGCTTACACTGTGTTCCCAAGGTTAGTCGACAGGCTATCAAGAGTAGACCTGCGCAAGGCATAGATGGGACTTTGGGTTGGCTGTTGCTATGGTGGGTGACGTGAGAGGCAGCAGGGACTTACTGTTATCGTTGACAAGAGTGACCTCATAGTCGCTCATCAGCCTATATCATGAGCGTGAGAAAAAGCCTGGCGAACAAGGATTCGGAAGAAGCATACATCCTGCATCACATCACGTTAGCTAGATGATCTCCAGTACAATGACGGCATGAAGAACACCTACTTCATGACCTGTTCACAGATTAGCATATTAGCCAGTTACCTGTAGACAAAGAGCAGAGAAAGAACCTACATCTGTCTCGATTCTCCGGCGCGGGCTGCTCATGGTGATAGAGCTTTGCAGCGAATGCGTGCGCAGGGGAGACGGGTTGATGGATGTTGAGGCTTGAGATTAATGACGGGTGGCGTGTTGGGATTGGGGAACCCGTGGGGTAGAAGGTTCCAAGTGGCACTGGCTGCGGATTAGACTTAACTTCAGCCAGGGAGGCGGGAACAGTAACGGTGGTAAACAGTGACGAGGTGGTAAGCCGAGAAATATAAAAAGAGAGGAGCCCTGACGATCAAACCGATCGCATAATATGTGGTGGAAGGGAAACAAAGGAGAGGGGGTTCTCAGGCTCTTGGGGATGTCCAACCCAAGTCACGCGCTGGATGATGCCAGAGAGGTACTGATAAGCACGGTGGGGCCAGGTCCGATAAGGTGGTCCGGACTCTGGTTAGTAATGCTTGTACCTATCGTACTTTATCGTACCTTTAGTATGGTATCGTAGGTACACTCTGTTGTATCTGTATGCGGGTAGATCCGGAACTTCTGCTGAGGATACCTAAAAGAGCATGTGACCAGATCGGGTGATGTAAAGTACCTAGGGATTAGATGGAATCCTGTTCGTTCCCTGGATTCAAAGAGTGTGTATGAATATTCCTCTTTCCAACGTTCGTTATACCTATGCTGAAGTACTTCGTTATTCAGCCAGTAGCCAAAGTGGGACACTCAGTGGTGGCCATCTTTTAAGTAAGGGTCTCTTTACGTCATTAATAAGAGACGATGGATTTGAAGTTGGGTACGCTCAAACCCAGCTCGACTCATCGATCCCTAATTACACTGTCGAATTGCATGCTACCCGTAGCGAACCACTGCAATGGTGACTAATGTTTGGGTTGCGGGATCCATGTGGCAAGCTTCCCTTGGCAAATGTCAGCCAGTTGCAACGCAACGCATCCTACGGTGACTCAGTCTGGAATCAATTCGTACGATACCACTTATCAACAAAGAATGAGGTAAAAAGACAAAGGCCCGGAGCTTCGGACGGGTTTCGCTCTTGGGGGAAATACCCGCCCCTCCCTCGCTCCGGCACCAAAACGCCGAAGCCGGCGAGTGCCTCGGCACGAGCAGATTATGTCAGCATGTACTTGTATAAGCATTTCTGCCTCGTCCGTCTCAATGATTGGATGAAAAGAGACGAGGACCCGGTATTCCTTCTAGAAGTCTCGCCCCTGAAAGGGATTTTGGCAAGTCACTTCCCTTTTTGGGGCGACAACTGGCCCCGCTAAGAGGAGAGAAAAGGGAAAAAAAGAACTCCAGGGGCGTTTCTGGAGATACTCATTTCTACGCAGCAAAAACTATCATGACCTCGGGGGAATAAAATAAAACTGCTCGGTTGCGGATTCGCTTCTTCCTTCGCTCCTACAAGATTTTTAAACTTTTTTTTTCTTTTCTTCGCGACTAAGCGTATAGCATTAGACCCAACTCCGACCTAATACTCTTTACTCCTTTTTTCACCCCTCCTCTTCCCCTGTCACACATCCATCACTTATAAGTCCTTGTACCTTTTTTGGAAAGTATCAGGTACATCTGTGTTGCACGGATGTCTCACCCAATAAGAAGTACCGTGGCAAGGTCGTGCGCTTCGGCCCTGCGATGCACGCGACCGTCGACCAGCACCGTCCGGCCTCCGTACTTTTATTCCCTTTTGCCGCAACACAACCCCACTCGGTACAACCACCCACGATGGAGCTCGCATTCCCCCATGGGCACGCCCTCCGCAACACCGCGTAAGAAGGTCACGCTGGGGACGCTACGCAGCCTGTACAGGAAGGGCGAGCCGATCACCGTCATCACGGCGCACGACTTCCCCAGTGCTTACGTCGGGGATGCCGCCGGCATGGACATGATCCTCGTCGGCGACAGCCTGGCGATGGTGGCTCTGGGCATGGAGGACACGAGCGAAGTTGTAATGGAGGAGATGCTGTTGCATTGTCGGTCCGTCGCTCGAGCCACCAAGGCCGCCTTTACGGTGCGTAAAAGATGGCCGGCACCATGGCCCCTCCCCTCTCCAAGACACTCACTCCATAGACGTTCTTGCTAATATGCGACAACAGGTTGGCGACTTGCCAATGGGCACATACGAGGTTTCGCCGGAGCAAGCATTGGAGACGGCCATTCGGTTCATCAAGGAGGGCCGGGTCCAGTCGGTCAAGCTCGAAGGAGGCAAGGAGATGGCGCCAACGATTCAAAAGATCACGTCGGCCGGCATTCCCGTCCTCGGCCACGTGGGGCTCACGCCGCAGCGGCAGAACGCGCTGGGAGGATTCCGGGTGCAGGGCAAGACGTCCGGGGGGGCCATGAAGGTCCTGGAGGACGCGCTCGCGGTACAGGAAGCCGGAGCGTACGCCATGGTGCTGGAGGCGGTGCCGGCCGAGGTGGCGGCGCTCGTGACGCAAAAGGTCTCGATTCCTACCATCGGCATCGGGGCCGGGAACGGTTGCTCGGGTCAGGTGCTCGTGCAAGTGGACATGACGGGCAACTTCCCACCCGGCAGGTTCCTCCCCAAGTTTGTCAAAAAGTACGGTGATGTGTGGGGCGAGAGCTTGCGCGCCATTGAAACGTACAGGGATGAGGTCAAGACTCGGCAATATCCTGGGCCGGAGCATACTTATCCGATTTCCAAGGAGGAACTGGAGGCT
Source organism: Sodiomyces alcalophilus JCM 7366 (assembly GCF_042370955.1). Taxonomy (NCBI): domain Eukaryota; kingdom Fungi; phylum Ascomycota; class Sordariomycetes; order Glomerellales; family Plectosphaerellaceae; genus Sodiomyces; species Sodiomyces alcalophilus. The sequence continues at coordinate 2,093,647 of NW_027263535.1, read as the reverse complement.
TTCTCAAGTGCGGTGGAAAAGCTATGAGGTGGGCCGTCAGTGAGGGTACTGGAGGGAATAGAAAGAAAAACTGGATGGGAGGAGGTAATGGGAGGGAAGATAAGGGTCGCTTACAACGGGGATTTGGGCCATCTATGGGCGGCAGCATTGAGCATGAAGCATGAAGCGGAGCATCCATGAATCGCATGGTTTTCTTTTTCTGGAGGGCGCTTTTTCAAAAGCTTGGGATACCATTCTGTTTCGAGCATCTCGGTCTCGTTTGCTCTCCCTCTTCAGGATGGGCGGGACGGGATGGTCTCATCCTCGTCCTCTGTTCCATCCTCAGCCAAAGGCTGGAGTCATAGAATAGGATACGACAAGCTGATCATTCATATCCTTGAAGCACTTGGCGAGAGTTACTGTCAATACTCATCCCGGCTGTGCCTAAATAACCGTAGATCCAAATTGACGCGCCAGAGAGAAGACATACAGAGTGCAAGTTCCCGACGACCTCGTCGAGAGAAGGAGCAAAGGCGCTGTTGATGTAGAGGAACACGCTGTCGGTATCTTGGACCTTCAGACGCCTCCTGAGCCAGGAAACGATGGCTTCGAATTTCTGGGCGGAGCTGATCTTGAAAGTGGCCCGGGCGAGGGCGGGGGCGTTGCCGATGGGCTTAAAGTGAACAATGACCTTTTCCTGGGGGAACTGGACGGCCGAAGCGAGTGCGGCGGCGACATCGCGGGGCTGGGCAGTTAATATGGCGGAGGCGGTCATGGTCAAGGGAATGCCGGGCGATGGCGGCCTATCTGCGATGCCAGAGTCCGATGGGGATGAAGGATCGGAAGCCATTTTGTGTGAGTGTCTCGATGAGCTTGTCGGGTGAGCGTGAGCAGCGGGTTCGGACGCCGTGTGTGAACTGGTGAGATGAGAAGATGCTGAAGAACCCCAGTAGTTCTAGTGAGTGTTTGAGTCGAGCCTCGAACCTGATAGAGTGTGGATGTCGAAGAAGAAGAAGAAGAACAGCGTAGGTCACCGGGACATATTCGTAGGAGGAGGTGAGCATGAACACATTTGAGTTACAGTACCTTCAGTTACGGTGATGTATCCGTACCAGAGGTACAGGTTATCTCAGGGGGCTTAGACTTCCCTAGTGTGGCTAGTGGTGGCACGGGTATATGAGACGATAGGATACAATTAGGTAAGCGTGGTTGGACATGCCACCGATGCTAGTGATATCAAGTTCACAGGATTTTGGCACACAGAAAAGAGAGTTCCACAGAGTCAATCGAATAACAGATCGAACGCCTATCATCGTACAATAGATTGTGCCACGCTGTTTTGTGCAACAGTGAGGTGTTGAGAGGATTTTGCTGTATTTTAAGGCTCCCTATAGTCCTAAAGAGATAGTCCTAAAGAGAAAAAAGCTTTTACCGACCCAATGTTAGATTATGGCGTTGGCGGACGCATCATTAGTCGTCCAAAGCAGACACATTATATCGATGTGGCTTGTCTTGATTCTCATCTTAGGCCGTCAAAGCAAGAGGAAGCTTCAAGGTGACAAGCTAGACGCGCTTGGGCGAGCATCAAGGTAAATGGGGTTGATAGACCCTCGGAAAAATTCACCTTTACTTCATTCATGTGTAACATACGAATCCCGACTGCTGTCAGCAGGTCGGTAAATCTACACGTAGTTCCATTTCACCCTCAAGGCGAGACGATCATGACAAGATCTCGTTCTCGAACCCCGGGCCCCTCTGTGCCACCCACCCAATGCCGAAAAACTCGGTGCCGGCCACATCATCCCAGAAGCCCCAATGCCACCCACCCACCAGCGGACTACCGCATCCCCTCCCACCTCGCATGTCAACTCCCAATACGCAGACCTGATAAAGCCCTCAAACGAAAGTCGAGAAGAAGAACCCCTGAAACCCCGGAGAATGAATCGCCCCAAAAAACTGGGGTATATATGTAAATGCTTCACGCCGTGCGCCTTGGATGTCCATGCCATGCGTTCAGTGCCTGTCCGCCTGGGCGAAAAATGGAGAAAACCCCCGACCGAAGAGAAACATAAACCAGAGGAAGTAAAAAGGGAGGCCTTTGAAAGAGGTCTCATGCTGAACCGAGTGGTATCACTGGCTATGCAGGAAGCAGAAGCAGTTGTGGCTCGCAAGAAGAATGATAGAAGAGACGGCAAAAAGATGACGGATCAATGGCTTTCGGTTCGCGCGTTTTCGGGTCCATGACAGGAGGTATAGCAGGGTCGTAGCAAGTCACGCCAACAAGGGGATGGAGTCGAAGCGTCGGGAAACGTTGGGCCACCCCTTGTTCATCGACCATCGTAGTGTGGACAGCCGGACAACCATGCAGTCTTACTCACGGTAGGGCTTCCGACCAAAATCCTCCCCATCACCAGCGGGGAACTTGGGAACCCGTTTCAGCTGCGTTAACAGCTCGTCCAGCTCGCCCCAGTTGTCATCGTTTTCGGCAAACTTGCGATGCTTGCGAGAGACGATGTGCTACGAAGAAACCTATTAGCCAAATGGAGAAAGAACGCCAAACCCCCACAAGAAGGGTCATGGTGCATTCAAGTCTGCTTACCTCGTCAAAGTCCCTGAACTTGTCCTGGCAGTTCTCGCAGTAGCCAGGCTTCAGATCACGCTTGCTCTTCTGCAGAGGAGCGGCTGCCTGGGTCTTGGAGGCGGCACGAGCATGTTTCAGTTCGCCGCCGCTCTTCCCAGCGTCCTCCTCGATGAGTTCCAGCCTCCGGCTCGTGGCCCGAATCGTGCCCGTCGATCTACTAGATGCGACATCCAGACTGAATTCGGGCCGACGAGAGCTCAACTCGTGCGAGTTGGAGGCGCCGCGTTGAAGAACCTGCCGCTGCAGGCCATGGACTTCCTTGCTCGTTCCTGCCTTGGCGGCACCGACCCCGGAGGCCGACGAGATCATCTGCGATCGGATGGCCGAAGTCACGTTCGCCGGCTGGACACCCGACGCAACCGGCTCACCCGCCAAGAGACGACCGGCTGGCGCTCGGCTCGTGAACCCCATCTGAATGGGGCCGGCGGCGGGGGCGGCATCGGCCTGCCTGGCATTCGGTGGCTGAAACACTATCTCGGCCGGCTTGGCGCCGGTGCGGGCTGCCTGGTTGGGACCATCCTGCATCTCGGTCAAGGTGCGCTTGGCGCCGATGACTGACTTGGTGGCAGTCGGCTCACGAGTCTGCAAAGACGGGGCCGCCGCACGAGACTCGGCTGTCCGCTTGTTGGCGGCACGTTCCTTTTCCTGCGCCCGGGCCATTCGGGACTCCCTGTCCTGCGGGCTGACTTCCTCGACAAAGGGGCACCGACCTTCGGTGACGGTCCGGAACTGGGGCCATTCCCCCTCGTATTTCTGGCTCACCCTGGGATACTCCCTCACCATGATGGGTTTTTGTTTCTCATCCATATCGTAGACATAAATGTGAGGGCCCTTGAAGTGAATGAGCTCCCGGCTTGCAACCGTGGGGTCACGGTCCGAGGGGCCGTTGAGGCGTTCGTATCGCAGGAGCCTGGACAGCATGGGCTCGTCATTTGGCCTTATCCTCCACGGGGCGAGGCGAGAGGTTCCGTCTCCCCTGACACCCTGAGCAGCAGCGTGAGGATCCGGCTGCAACAGGATATCCAACATTCTCTGGAATTTCTCGAGGGGCCAAATCTTCTTCCCCATTTCACGGGCTTTGAAGAGCACGTCATTGTTCCGGACAGTCCTGGGACGCCGAAGGCCGTCGTCTTGGGCGTGGGGCTGGGCTCGCCTCGAGGCTGTCTCGAACAAACGACGCCTCGGGTTGGTGGACCGATCGAGGAGGAGAGATGGGTTGATCGTTTGAGGCTGCTCTTCCGGATGGGGCTCTTCGCGAAGGGCTGCCTGAGCAACCTCTTGTTCGGTTGGGATCGGACGGGTCGTGACAACATGCGTGATGTCGTTTGAAAAGAATCGTTCCTCACGCTACATTTGGAAAGAAACATCCCCGTCAGTTGCCTTGCATTATCACGCCAGAAAGAACCCGGACCGGCTACTTACAGCACCGAGACTGGTAGCGTGTTTCGATATTTTGGCCCTGACATCTTCCGAGATACTCTCAAAGTAGAAGACCATTTTGGGGAAACGAGCAAGATATTCGGTCCGCCATTGCCGGATCCTCTCGATATTGGCATCATGCTGTTGGGGGGCATACTGGGCGCTTTTTGCACTGGTCGTGGTGGTAGTAGATGTAGTCGAGCGAGTAACCCGCTGAGGGAGGGTCCTGTTGATATTGATTTTGGTGGGAGACCGAAGCTGACGTTGGGAGCCAGCATCGAGCATCTGTTTCTTCAACGGCGGAGGTTGGCCGTACAACTCCTCACGTTGGATGTTGGCATGGGAACGCTTCTGTTTGGCCTGGGCCAGAGCTGAAGCACCTCGCAATGGTGAGTTGGCGACATTGGGATTGTTGGACAGGGGAGTCCGTCTCGTGCTCGTCGACATGACGGAGAACGGGTCATGAGAGGAAGATAGAGATATGGTTGCCATAAAAAATGCCCAATCAGAAATACTGTTGGGGGTGAAGAGGGAAGAAGAGAGAGAAGACGGAAGGGTACAAGGGCGGTATGAAAAAGGTGAAGAAGTCCCTTCTATGTATGTTGACTTGGGGTATGTGGGAGAGGTAGAGGGAAGTGTTCTGGGTGGAAGCTCAAGCTCTCTGTCTGTCTCTCTCTCTCTCCCCTGGATGGGCACGCGACGTGCAGAGGCAACACGTCTCAACCGCGTACTGAGTCAGACATGCACGAAAAAGGGTCAAGAAGGCATTAATGAATGGAGAAAGGACGCCTAACAGATTTGACGCCCGACAGGTGGGAAGAAAGGGGAGCAATTAGGAGGATGTGCAAGTCGAGGTGGGTGTGTTTGGTGGTGGATGGGAAGGTTGACCGATGAAGTGGGAGGAAGAGCTTTGGGGAAGTTCGGTCGTCGACGTTTTGCTGTGTGCCGGAAAGCGCGTGTGCTGGAGGGCCGCCCCCACTTACTTCGTAACGGTTGGAGAAGAAGAACAACAGCGCTAATCCAGGTTGGGCGCACCACATAACATGCACGGGCCACATTCCGCTCCAGCAACCACCCAAAAGGGAACCCGTCCGGCCCGGGGTTACCTTACGCCGCTGTGGGGTCAGCCTCACCACACTGTAACACACTGTAATGGTGCTGCCTTCAGGGCGTTTTACAGCGACTCTACACTGTACTCTCACTGAGATATAGCGTCTCTCTGTGCCTGAAGACACGCTTTTAGTTCCTTGACATGCCGTGACGGCGTAGTCGTGTACTGTCCACACGGCTGAAAACCTGAAGATCCTACCAAGGGCGTTAGACAGTCGACACGACGAGGAACAAGAACCGACCGGACAGATTCCGAAGCACGAATCTCATAGGACATTAGTCACCAGAGGAATCTCTTTCCCATGCTCCTGGCTCACTCCGTCATCTTATTATCACCATCCCTAGTCCCCATCTCGGTCCCTCTACATAGAGGCACCTGTCTAGCTCGTCATGAGCTTCACGAGTTTAGCTCGGTGTAGCCGACAGAGCTTGAAGAAGCTTGCTGTGGCGACATCTCGCCACGCCCTACCTCGAACTAGAGTCGCCCAACCGCATATCTGGTCTCCATCTCGAAGCTATGCGTCCATATCAGCAGCTGATATGCAATTCGGCCAACCGGTCCATGAGACGCACCCTCACATTCTAAAACCCGGTGAAAGTGCGTGAGCGCTCTCCCTTTATCTCACTCCAATCTTGCTATTACTCACTTTCCATTCCTTCACCTAGTCACACCCGGCATCACCGCTCAAGAATACTGGGACCGTCGAGCGAGCCTCGCCCAGCGCCTACCCGAAGGTGCCGTCGCCATTCTCACGGCCGCTGACGTCAAGTATCGCTCGGGAGCCGTCTTCCACGCCTACCGCCAGGAGAGCAACTTCCTCTACCTCACCGGTTGGAACGAGCCCGAATCCGTCGCCGTCATCCGCAACACGGGCAAGGAATGGGGAGACTTTGTCTTTCACCTCTTCTGCCAGCCCAAGGACCCGGCCGTCGAGCAATGGAACGGCGCGCGCAACGGGGTACAGGCCGCCACCGACATATTCAACGCCGACCACGCCGCCGAGATCACCCGCCTCGACATGATCCTGCCCGATCTCGTCAAGGGAGCCTCCCAGGTCTTCGCCGACATGGGCGAGCCGGGCCGCCCCGGCTCCGAGAGCAGCATCTGGTCCCGTCTCCGCCGCTCCGGTAGCTCCCCCGGGTGGCCCTCGGCCATATCCGCCCTCTACCCGCACATGAACGCCCTGCGCGCCATCAAATCGCCCGCCGAGATAGCCAACATGCGCAGGGCCGGCCAGATCTCCGGCCGCGTCATTACGGACGCCATGCGCCGGTCCTGGACCAGCGAGAAGGATCTCCACGCCTTCCTGGACTACCGCTTCACCGTCGACGGCTGCGACGGCCCCGCCTACATCCCCGTAGTCGGCGGCGGGAAAAACGGCCTCTGCATCCACTACGTCGTAAACAACGCGCCCCTCCGCCCGGGCGAGACGGTCCTCATCGATGCCGGAGGCGAGTACGGCACCTACGTCACCGACATTTCCCGCGCCTGGCCCCTGGACGGCCGCTTCACCCCGGCCCAGCGCGACCTCTACGAAGCCGTCCTCCGGGTCCAACGCGACTCGGTCGCCCTCTGCCGTGCCAACGCCGGCCTTTCCCTGGACGACATCCACGCGCGTACCGCCGCGGCCCTCCTTCAAGAGCTCCGCGACATCGGCTTCGACGGCCTCACGCCGCGCGACCTCGACATCCTCTTCCCTCACCATGTCGGCCACTACATCGGCCTCGATGTACACGACGTACCAGGCTACGGACGTCGTGTGCCGCTCCGCTCGGGCCACTGTGTCACCATCGAGCCGGGCATCTACGTCCCCGACGAGGACCGGTGGCCGAAACACTTTCGTGGAATGGCATTCCGCATCGAGGACAGTATCTGCGTGGATGAGACGTCGGCTTTCAATTTGACGACCGAAGCGGTCAAGGAGGTGGTCGATATTGAAGCCCTGCGTGACTGAACAAAGGAAGAAAGAAATGTCAAGGAGAGTGGCGGGGATATCCCCTTGGCGTGTAAGATTTCGAGTCCTGTATATTACTTCCTTGTATTCTTCCTCCGATGTGACCACGGCGACACTACATCGCCAGGATGAATTATTAGATGCCACCAGAATTAGCCACACATGTATGAGCATAGACTTGAGAGGTTTTATTAGTTATACGTTGCACCTCAAAAGGGTGCTATCCTGACATAGAACGGTCCGTATGGTCAGTTCTGGATGCTCGCCAAAGCAATCGTAGCGTTTTAATTCTATTCTCCTTTCTTCCGCTGGTTCAAGGAAACCCCAGGTCTTCCATCTTTTATAATCTTCGCCCAAAATAAGAACTCCGGGGACATGAAATGTTTCGTGCGCGCAGGGGAGTGTGAAGATGTATGAAGTACAGTCGGGAGATATTCGACCCTCGCAAAGCCCGAGAATCGACAAAAGACCTAACAGAAGCCACGAGGATCGAATAGCGTCCTGCTGTATGTCGGCATGGGAAATGGTTGCCGGGCTGTGGAGGTCAAGAGCTGCTCGAACGCCTGTAATCGTCGTGATAGTTCCTGGTGCTCTTTCATGATGGCTTTGTTGCGTTTCTCGAGTTGCTGAATATATTCCGTCGCTTTGAGCAGAATCATCCCCTACAGTCCTCACATGTCAGTCCAGCCCTCCAAGCCCCTGACGGCCAGAAATAAGAGAAAATAAGAGAGAGAGAGAGAGAGAGAGAGAGAGAGAGAGAGAGAGAGAGAGAGAGAGAGAGAGAGAGAGAGAGAGAGAGAGAGACTGACCTTGCTCACTTTGGGGGCCCCTCGCGGTTGATCCTCGCCATCTCCATCCTCGTCGTCTCCACCGCGTATAGACCGAAGTGAAGGGACGGCATTGCGCAATTCTGCGATTTTCACTTTGAGATTTGTTCGATATTTCCTTTCAATATCATTATGTGCCGACCGGTCTCCTGCCTTGGCTTTTTCTTTCGGTTTGTCTTGGGCGCAGCCCCCCGCTTTGGGGGCCTTTTGTCCCTTGGTCGATTTTTCCGTCGGCTCGTCTTTTTCTTTTTCTTTTCCCTTGTCCTTTCCCTTTTCTTTTTCTTTTTCTTTTTCCACCTCCTTTTTTTGTTCTTTTTCTTCCTCTTTTTCTTTTTCTTTTTCTTGGTCTTTGTCTTCATCTTTGTCTTTCTCCTTTTCTTTACCCTTCCCCTTCGACTTGGGCGTCTCGTCCTCGCCTCCCTTGGATATCTCGCTGGGATTTGCTGTTGCCGTGGTGGACCTCCTGCGTCCCAAGTTGGAGTGTTCCGATTCAATATCGTCGCCTGTTCCCAGGCCAAGGCCCGTACTTGAAGAACCACCCGCGTTCAGTGCTATGGCAAGTAGTCGCCGTTGTTCTGGGTCGAGCATCGGGGTGCCGATGCCAAAGAGCGGCGGATTCATTGGCAGGCCGGGGACGGGCTTCTCCCAGCTAAGCGGGGTCGAATAAAGTCCTTCCCGTGGAGGCACCTCGGATGGCGGCTGGGCGTCGATGCTGGACATTTGTTCGCCGAGATTGATTGAATCAAACAGATCCTCATCATCCGAGAGAACATTATCGAGGGCGCCATCGTCGAACTCGAACTCGTCCTTAAATGTCGGGTTCGCATAGAGACCGGTGCCCAGGCCGGGAGTCGTCGGTAACGGGTTCAGACGGCTCGTAGGTCTAGAAGAGTCAGCGTTTGACAAACGGGGAGACGTCATCATGTTGCGCCGTACCTCCCATAGCCACCAAAGCCTGAGGGGTAATTCTGACGCCTGGAGAAATCAATCTCGAAGCTTCCACCGAGGCCATTATCCATTTCATCGTCGTTGAACTGCAGCCAAGGGTCGGCCGGTTCCGAGGGCCCAGCGTTGCTATCTATCCTTGTCCTCTTTCTTTCGTGGCCAACCCGCTGCCGCTGGCTGGCTATCGTCGGATCAGAATCTGATGGCGCATGGCGCTTGAAAGTGTTCGGAGTGGGTTGCTGAGGAATGGAGTTGCGATAGGGGTGGTGATACCCGGCTGCGTGCTGCTGGGCAAAAGGAATATTGGAGGTTGATGCTGAGGCGGCCAAGTCCTGAGCCACCAGAGCGTCCCACAGCGCTATATCATTCGGATCCCGTGGTACGCCCGCTATGGAAGGCCCTGGAGGTTGGACGGCATTGGGTGGTAGGTTTTGACCCGTGAAGTAGTTGAGATTTCTTAGGAAAATCGGGTCCATAACAGCGCCAGCATTCCGGCGCCGAGTCCCTCGGCGGTCGGGTCGACTAGTTTGTGAGATGGAGGAATCGACAAGGGGTCAGAACAGGTTATCCGACAACAATCAATCGAATATTGAAAGGTGCCGTCGCTGATGACGGGACGTCGCAGGTCAGTTGTCGCATGAATGAAGAGACGAGATATCACTAGGATGCGGATGGAAAAGATGTTCAGGTCCGGCCACTAGCAGCTTTTCGCAATTCGCGTCGAACGGAGGCTCCGGGGCGTGTCACTAGCAGGAGACCGGCGTACTTCGCGGCAAATCCGCTAAACTGTGAATCGGGGAAAGACTACGGTTTGTGATGAACGAGAAACAGGGTGTGCGGTCTGTTCAAATCAGCGACCCGACCGTTAGAGAGAATGATGAGGAAGGCGACGAAGAACGCGAGAAGGCGAGTAAAATGGGAGGGGGTGGCCAAAGAGCTAGAACACAGTTGCCCGCATACCGTTCACGGAAAAAAGACCCAATGGGTGTCGTTGGAGGGGGGGCGAAGTCGCACACAGGTAGTAGGTACGAATATCTTGACCCGAGTTGGCGAAATTGAGAGAGGACCAATCAATTACATTGGAAAGTGACATTTGAATAAGTTTCCTTGCGAGTTTGGGGAAGACATCAAGAGAGGACAGATTCGATTCATGGGCCGACTTGGAGCTTCACTACTACGCGGCAGAAAGAGTTTTGGTAGGCGGTACCGAAATCGACTGTATCGTCGTGTCCATCGTATGATACTCGAGGCTGAGGAGGAAGAGTCGTGCCATTCGACGCCAAGACTAGATGAGAAAGCTTTCCGGTTGGGTGGCACCTCCACTTGCCCCACTTTTGCCCAGTTCAGCCTTGCATGTTGGTGGGTACCTATACCTAGGTACATTTGAAGACGGACACAGGTATCGGTGGACATTGCTGGCATCTGATTGCCAAGAGGACCAAACCTCAGAAGGGTACGTACCAGGGCAGAAGTACCGTCACCACCCAACTCTTTCTTGTTCAACACCACGAAATGCTCGTCGAGGGAGGGTTTCATCATGATCCTGCAGTTGCCACAGACCCAACGAAATTCGATCTCGAAACGTATAAACACTGAAAAACACAGCCGTCATTAAGGAATATGCTCCTCAAGACGGTACACCACCGTTTATCGTGGAAACCCTCCCTATGAAGACCTGGTGACAGGGAAGCCGTCACAAACCTCGTCACGGCCTTTGTTCGACGTCGACCCCGTTTGGGCGCGTCACACAAATCTTCCAATGCCGGACTTCCGAATTCGATTCTCTTTATATCACAAGTATAGTTGGGTCATGCCTCCAAGGAGTAGCCCTCCCTGCTGCTGCTCCGGTTGTTTTCTTTCTAGCTTCCCTTGTCCATACAGCCAGCAATAGCTACTATATTTACTCGAGTAGTCATGCACTACACCTTCTTGCCCCGTAGGGAGGCTGGAGTCCAAGGCTTTTCGTTTCCTAGAAAGCACTCGCAAAGTGCCATGCATGTCGTTCAATAGCAACTAGCTTATTGCGCGTCGTATGCATCCTATTGACATCCCGAGTTTGAATTGTCTTTTGTTCGCTTGTCCGCAATGCGAATACGCTCAACTGTTTCTAAATATACCAAGATGGAGGAACCAGTGTTGCTCTGGTCTTCTGCTTATAAGTCCATTAAAGCTGCCTCTAACCCGGTATTCCATTCTCCAGTGCACAACTGTCTCTCAACAGCGGCCGTCGAGACTCAAATCCATTCCATTCACTCCATCAAACCAGTCTCTCAACAATTGTTCCGAAAGTACCCCAGCGCACTCAATATGCAACTCCTCCCCATCCTGTCGTTCCTCGGCGGCGCAACGCTCGCCCTCTCGGCCGCCGTCCCCGAGGTCAGACCCCCCATCAACACTCCGGCCCCTATGCAGCCCGGTGCCTATGCCCACTGCGAGCAGTTCTACCTCGCGTCTCCCGGCGTGACGTGCCAGGACATCGCCGCTGCCCATCGACTTAATTTCGATGTTTTCATCGCCCTCAACCCGCAGGTACCGGCTGCGGGTGGGTGCGACGGCGGCGCCATCATCCCCCACCACTGGTACTGCGTCAAGGGTGACCCGAGGGAGCTCCTCTTCCTGCCCAACGACGACCCCCCTCCCCGTCAACAGGACACTGTCGCGGCTACGCCCAGCCGGGGGGACGGAAACTCCGGAAACTCCCCCAACACTACGGAGCGCCCGTCGCCGACGACAGCCAGGGCGACAACGACCACGACAACGACCACGTCTTACCCCACGATCACCTGCAGCGTCGACGACTGCTGGCGGGCGTTCAAGCTGGCCGTCGGCGGGGCCAAGTCGAGCCAGAGCTCGTGGTGCTCCCGATTCATGACCACACCGTGCACCGCCAGTGCCATGCAGTCCCTGGCTGGTGTTCCCAACCTCGTGTCCCTGCAGTGTACGCAAGCCCCGCCCTGTGAGGCTGTCTATTCTGGCTGCGGATGCTATAACGCAGGGTACATGAACTCCCCGCGAACATGGGAGACCTAGTCGACTCTGGAGAGCGATCTTCGAGTATTCGGAACAAAGGAGGGGGCCAGTGCGGTAGAGACACGGAAAAGATCGGCGCCTTTTCTCTTCCCTGTGCGTCTCAACTCGACTCGACTGCTTTTTCTGGAACAAAGGGAGACTTGGCTGCACGAGAAGGAAGGAGAAAGGACATTGGGTGTTTTTTTTTTCTTCTTTTCCTGAGATGGAACCCAGAATGGCTCGTGATTTGTCAACTTAGAGCAAACACAATGTTACCACATAACTTGCTCTTTTAGCTGTTTTGACTCTCTGCTCTCATGTGTGTGCGATTCGGGACGTATGCTAGACGGTGGTTCCGGACAGCCCTCATGCCAGTTTTGGAACCCCGTCCGTGGCGGGCCTGGCGAGGTTTCTTCACGAGGACTTGCGCGTTTGTTCGGTTCTCACAGTGTAATTCTCATTGGCAGGTTGCGGATTTGGGCCTTTGGCTCGTGTGCTGCAGTCCATACATTTGCCTTGAACATGAAGAACGTCATGCTTTGCACCTGGACCACGACAGCCCTCCTGATGACACCATCTGATGTTGAAGAAGCCGACATGACCGCACTCCCACCGTTTATCGATTTGCGTGCACATTGGCGTATGGCCGGTTGCGATATAACCATGTGCTTTGTGGTTGAAGCTGGATATCCGGGGCTTGAAGCACTCGGCCCATTGAAGCACCCTCGCGGAACTGACCGTCCAACCCAGGTAACCACGCCGTGTCGTGTCGAGAAGTTGTCGCTTGTGATCACTATCAGCTCACTGTCGACCATAAGAGGAGGGAGGGATGGTCTCATGATGATCCGTTGTGTATTACTAATCAGTATTTATTTCAGGGGTCCGTACTTCGTAGCGTGGCTTGCGCTTGTGGCTTATATCACCTGTGGCTACAGACGTCCTCTCGTCCCATGACTGCGCGAACGTCCTCCTAGACCGCCTGGATGGAAACAAACTAACTTTTTTTCTTGGATCAATGAGTTGTCGGTTTCTTATCATGCGATCCAAAGCAATTCTGTTGGGTCTAGACCAATACGATGTGTGAGATTCCAGCAAGTATCCCGGAATGGACAGTGTCGTCCTCAGCAAGCAGTTCTGGGCACAATGCAAGCCAAGCCGCCCTGTTTTCTCTTCGGAATGGACATTGAAGTCATACTCTTGGTGGTCCTGGTCCAGATTTCGAAGTTGTGGATCAGGGAAAAAGTCATTCGCGCCGTTTTAAGAAAAGCAAGAGTCGCTCTGCGCATGGCACGGCTTCGGTAGCTCTCAGTTAAGGTCCTTTCCCAAACGGTACTCCCTGGTTCGCATCTTTAACATCTAAAGTACCTAAGTCACTAGCTCCTTCTATGGAAGTTAGGACTGCTCAGAGAAATACCTACCTACTTCGTCACCTCGTCTGGGTGGAAGTCGCACTCGCCTCGTACCTACTCTGGCCATACTTCAGTTCTTGCCGACATAATTGGCCGTTCTTCTACCTTGTCTTCCTAACACATCTGCCTTATAGGCCCTTTGGAAACGGGTAAGACGCCCCTCGCCCTCCATATATTCGGTCGAAATAGATTCAACTCTCTCTTTCTACTACCTCATCCTTCTCGCATCTGCCTCGAAGTATAAACCCTACCGAACTCCTAGTAGCGGCTTTCTGTTTTCTCTCCAAGCAATCTCAACACACTCTCCTTTTTGTGAGTTTGCGGCGGGCCTGCGTCTCTGTCGCCGTGGATCTTTTCATTTGAATCTCCCTCTTCGTCGCGGCACAGTTGCTGGCTCGGGCCTTGAACCCTGCAGATCGATGCTCTCCTCCATGTGACTGCACTATCAGCTTGATACGCCATATACGACCTACAGAGAGTCAGCTGGGATTAGTAGCTCCGGAAAGCGGAAAACATGCTGTGCTTCAAAATTTGGGCTTCTTTTGGGATCCTTGGGATCGTATTCTGGGACGGGAGTCATGGGCAGGCCGAGGCGTTGTCATGGGGAAGAAACAAAAAATATTCGACTGGCATGGAGTTTGAGGAAAACGCGATCGATCGTACTCTCCCCAGGTACCGAGAGTCGCGTCTTCCCAACATCTACGCCGTCGCCATGGGCGAACTTCAGGAACTTGAGTCGGAGCCGTTGTGCCACAGGATTGCCGCTCGCCTGCTAGTGAACAACTGCCAGCTTCTTGACGGCAAAGACGACGCGACAGTCCTAACAGACAGTGGGCGTCAGGTCAGGGATTTTGTCGACTCGTATGCAGCGAGCTTGGCTATCTGTGATCTGGAGAGGGGCAGTTTCGCCATCCCCAGTGCCTGTTCCAAGTTTCGCGAAGACGTCTTGGCCCGAGTTTCTGTCCCCGACGCTCCTCGTCTTCATGTTTCGTCGCAGGAAATTGACTCGTGCCTTTCCGGGCTAGCCCAGTCGGATTCCGCCTGGAATACTTGGGTCAGCTACCGTCACAAGTCTCTCAGGTTCTGTGAGGCCGCCCGAGCAGACAACGAAAAGGGTAGGCATCCCACCAGATACTCCCTATCGAGACAGACCGCAGTGGCCTTAACTGACCGCTGAACTCTACATAGCCCAAAGTATCTATCTCTACCAACGGCTCGCTCGGGTTCTCGAACAGCTCACGGAAGGCGTAGAGGCGGAGCTCGAAAAACACTGGCAGTCTATTGATACCCGGGCCAGGGAGGCATTGGAAAGCCTGGATAATCTTACTCCTCAGATCGATCGTCTTCGACTTAACGTTGACTCGTTAGAGCGAGCCTTAAACACCGACTTACTACATAGCGTCAAGGCAAGAGTCCTGGATCTTGTCATTGTACTTGAGAGTACTAACTAAAGCAGGACTCCGCTGATATTGCGAAGGACGGCGTGGAGAGCGCGAAGTCTCTACAGCAGCTCATGACGGATCTCCTGAGAACGGTGCTCGAAAGCAATACCGCAGTTGCTGTAGCTCAAGAGGGGGCGCTGGAAGAAGTCTCACAGCGAGCGAATGCCGGAATATCCATGGTCATGGCGACCCTCACAGCTGCTGCTGCGACCAGCGCCGCTCTATATGACCAGCTAGTAGGTGGGCCACGACGAGTATGGGATGACTTGACCTAACGAATTCGCAGGAACTCTCGCGTCTCCGCGCTGCGGAACTCGAAGACCGGCAGGCCCATGTCGAGCAGGTATGCATGCCATGTTGGATCTCATTTAGGATGAGTGGCTAACCTACCGGGTATCAGGGGATGAGCCATTTGATTACTGCGGCAGAGCACCTGACCAACACTTACCACAACCATAGTGGACTCCTCGATCGCGCGCAGGAGAGAACAGACGGGATCTTACAGACCCTGAGAGAAGCATCAGAATCTGCGTCGGCTGTACAGTCCTCCTTCGTAAAGTCGGGGCAGGCCAGTTGGTGGCCCTTTGTCGTGTGTCCCACGATCTCGCTCATGATGGGCTCCTACGGGCTTCCCCCGTCGATTTACAGAAACCTTGGATTGATTGCTCTAGGTTTGACTCGATGTCTCCGTCTTCGACTGATAGTAGCTGACAACCTCCCTTTCGCAGGTGAATTTGCCGGACTCGCAGTCTCTTACACCGAATACCTGACCTCGTTTCTCTCGGACGGCTCCTCCTCGAAAATAACACTTACCCCTGAATCTAATCAAAAAATCTCTCTTGATAATGTTCCAGACGACATGATTAGCTTGGTTTCGGCGGATCTACGACGGCGTAAAGTCCGGAACCATGCTTGACAATATGGCTCTTCTACATTCCTGCATTTTCTTGGGCGTCCTTTCTTATTGCTCCTTTGGCATTGGGAGATTTCACATACCGACTCGACGGCCATGTTTGCTCATCTCTTCGTATTGTTGGTTGGAATTGGGGGACTCGTTTATACTGGGCCAGGGTGTTCGGGATCCAGGGAAGTAATGGGGAGGTGGTCTTAAGACGATAGGTGCTGATACTTTCCTCATGGGCCGAGTTACATTTATAGTGGGAGACGGGTCATTGAAAAGGGGCGCACAATGGGATATTCATATGGTACGAGAGCCTTATCGCAAACAACCTCCATACGTTGAGTGACACTGAGATTTTCTCGTAATTACCATGCGCCAGTGTAGAAAGTTGGAAAGATTGATTTGTAAGGTCTTGGGGTATCATAAATTCCATAGCATGTCGACTGTTGAAAAGACGGAGAAAAAACCACGCTCCCCAGACCCCAAGGTCAAAGGCATACAGAAGCCATCGCGTCCTGCACCACCCACCGGGACATAACACGTCACTTCATCCCGCCAGAATCTGAGTGAGCTCTTCCTGATAAGCCAGAAATTCCCGCCTAGCCTCGATCTCCGCAAGGCCGTGCTTCCTCTCCAGCCGCTTCCGCTCCCGTCGGACGTCCCGGTCGAGCTGCGCGCCATCGTCCTCCCCGGTCCGACGACGCGCGGATCGCGGGGTTCCGCCAGTAGCGTCGTCGACGAATCTGAGCCCTTGGTCGTCTCGCGGGGTCCACACGCCCTGCATGTTTTCCGGGAGCGGGCGCTTCGCCCTGAGAATCTCCATGACCTGGCCCGCGAGGCCGGGCTTGAGGGTCGCGGCGGCCAGGGCGGTGATGACGTCCTTGCGCTCGTAGCCGATGGATTCGAAGCGCTCGATGGCGGCCATGAGCTCGGCGCAGTCGTTGGCTTCCGCGTCGCTCGCCATGGGAATGGGGAGACCTTCTCCTTCTGCTCCATCTTCTTCTTGTTGTTGTTGTTGTTCTTGTGCGTGGTTCCGACCCTGCTTTTGGGCCTGCGTTTGCGCCTCGATCACATTGGCGGACCATTCTAGGATTTCGTGGCCGGAGGGGGTGGTTCTTGACACGGAAGCTCGGTGGGTGTGCCTCATTGACCCGGGCGTTCTGGATGGGCTGCCTGTATGCCTTTTACCATTGTCACTCTCTTTTTGGTTTTTGTTGCTGCTGCTGTGGATGTTGCCTTTGTCGCGCGTCAACCGGAAAGGGACAGGGGAGGTGAGGCTTTCCTCGTAATGGAGCTGCTGAGACGGGGTGCTGTCCCACTGTTCGGCCTCTTGCAGGTCTGAGACTTCCCCTGTTTGGTGTGTAGCGGAGACGAGGATCCGGGTCTCCCGTTCGATGCTTGTCCTGCCGGTGCTTTGCGCTTCGAGCTGTCGGGAATTCTCCAGTCGGACTCTTACTGACCGAACGCGTCTGGAAGGGCTGTCCATAGAAGGACTGCCAAAATTCTCACCGAGGATTGGCGGTCTCCTGCAGCGCAGCTTTTCGTCCGGGGTAGACGGTATCTCATCGTCGCGGGATCGTCGTTGACGTTTGGCAGGATTACTCCTGGTTCTATGGACATCGTCGCTCTCGATATCTCTCTTGGACCCAGCGCGTATACCTGGTGGCGGCAGGTCACCGACATCGCCCGCTTGCGATGGTGGACTAGAAGCTTCGATGGGAGGCGCAGCTTCATGTGCCACATTCTGAGGGGACGCTTGCCTCTCAGAGCGGCCCTCGTCGATCCCCTCACTGCCCGACTCGTCCTCGTCCTCGTCGTCATCGTCTGACTCCTCAAATCCTTCCAGGGCGACAGCAAAATCGCGGAGAGTGATATCGTAGCACTTGCGAAGTTGGTCCGGGGAGTTAGGAAGCTTCTTCAGATCGAAACCAAGCGCCGTGGCAACAACGGGCCAGTTTACCTCGCCAGAAAACTGCTTGACGAGTTGGTGGAGCTGGAACAGGTCCACGTTCTGGCCGAAGATCTTCGGGTTCAGGTCCGGTTTGTCGTTGCCTATTGTGCTGAAATAGTCGGCCAGGTCGGCGAGAAACTGCGTCTTTTCCTCCTCGTTCTGCCCATCGTTTCGAGTAACATGGGTCTCCCGCGGCTCGCCCTCTGAAACAGGCGGGGGATCGCAATGAACGGCCTGGGCTGTGCCGCTGTCGTTAGTGTCGTTCGTGTCCGGAACCGGGACAGTCGCAGTCTCGACACCACCAGCTTGCGGTGTTTGATGTTGACCAGTGGCGAGGCGCGAACGCGGAGACTGTTGTGTTCCGAGAGGCGGGTCCGGGAGCCGATCCAGGCCAGCCAGCTGTAGCAGTTCATTGTCCGAGAACTTGGATAGTCTCTTGAGCCACCTGTCTCTCCACGACTGCCACGTATGGCGGTTATTCTGACAAACGGTTAGCCTATATGGCTCCCCTTGTTCCCTTCTTTCGGCCATGCTACACACCCATCAACCACATCCACCTGTAGATACTTACTGTCTTCTCCAGAGACATGTACATCTCATTTCCAGACGGGTATGACGTGGATCTCCGGGACAAAACCCAGTGTATGAGGTAAGCGTCGTCATCTCTCGTGTAGGGCGTGCGTGTGCCCTTGACGGGTCGGGACGATGCGACAGGGCGGGCTTCGCCGACAGGGGGACCGATACGGTACTTTTCTGGGTCTTGCAGCGAGCCCTTCTTCACCGACTCGTCTATGAACTTCCACGAGATGGAGCCTGGCGGAACATCCTTCCTGACATGGTCAGCGATAAGGTAGTGCGCGTCCACTTCTTTTCCCACCACACTGCCCCCGTTTTGCTGTATGGAGTTAGCATGTCGCATCTATGATATGACTGTGGGAAAGATGGGTGTGTGGTGCAGGATACGGATGTTCGCCGAGACTGGAATAGGGGGTGCTCACCTTTATATGGGCGATCAAAGTAGATCTCATAGGAACGCGGATAGCAACCCAGAACTTGATGCCTGTGAACAGCTGACCACCTCCACCAGCATCCGGAGATTCAACACCGTCGTAGACGACGGGAGTAGTCATCTTGACTTGTGGGCACCAGGAGCATGAGAATCCGGTCAAGCGACGACGATGGTAGCGTATAATTTGGCTATGGTGACAGATAGAGTGAGGGCATATATAGCGTCTTCGAAATCGCCTGAGGGAGGTCAATAGAAAATCAAGGTCGAGGGAAGGTCGTGAGAGGTGGCGTGACACGAGTTGGGGGTTAAGGTTGTAGCTGACCTAACCGTGGGATATGGTTAGAAAAAAGAGGACAGGTCAAACGCAGTAGAGTCAAGGCAGCAAAGAATAACACTGCGAACCGCCCACTATGACGAGGGTGGAATGACTTTATATGATAGATTATTTTTTAAGACAGAAGTTGGGTAAATGGCCAAGCAGGCACACCACATACCGATATACTTCGTACTTTACTTTGTTTGTGATTACGGTGCTCCTTAGGTACGAAGTACGCGTGACAGACATGTACAATGTACAGCAGATGTCACGAAGTCACGTGTCTGCTTTCCTGGAAAAGCGGGAGAGCACTCGATATATCTATATACCTTAGAGACTTATGTTATATGAAAACACGTATAGATGCATACCATTACTTGCATATTCATTGAAAAGAGGAACATATGTTCATACGGAGTTATTTAGTTATACGGGATACGGATATGGGAATTAGTAATCATCCAAATTCTGACAATAACCAGGCTGTCTACAATGCCTCTCTACTTACTCAATCTATCAACAGTGACACTAACACGATTTTTTCATACAATAATACGCCTGCTTAGGATGATGTGACCATGGATGGTCGTACCGTTGTAGCTAAATCGAGGCACAGTGGTCTTTTGGCTACTGTTGAATGGATATTGGTGCTTGCGATTGTTTCCATGGACTCCGATACCCGATGGCTAATTGCTGCAACGCTTCCAACACCTCCCCGGCTGTTGAACTCTTCTTGCCAGCACCTTCGAATTACCTAAGCAGCCGGGTTATCCTCTAGAGAAGGGAACTCGTCCCGTACATACCTTTCTTCCACTCGTTCATCCGACGGCTCCTGGAAAGGCCTCTTTCACGCGACGATTTCGAAAATCGCGGATCTCAGGGCAAAAAGCTCCCGTTTCATGGGCGGCCGATCGTTGAAGTCCCTCCCTCGAAGTGGTAATTCGTATCGGGGTTCGCAGAACGTCGGCGGAAAGTCATACCCCTCGAGAAGCGAGGCCCCAAAATCGCCGAGCTTCACACGGTATCCGTTAAAGAGAAAGAGATTTCGACAGTTCATGTCGCAGTACTGCACGCCCTTTGAATGGAGATGATCGAGTCCCATTACGACATCTAGTGCCATCTGAAGCCGGGAGTGCATTGGAAGAGGCTCGTTGGCATGCTTTTCGATGAATTGCCGGACGCAGCCCAGCGGGGCCAGTTCTAGGCGGAGCCCGAGTGGACATTATCGTCATGTCGCTCGAGACCGAAGCATCTGAGAATCTGCGGGTGTTCGCCGAGATGTTCGTAGATGGTGGCTTCCCGAGCCAGCTCGTCCTCACACTCGTCTCGACTTACATAGTGTGCTCCGTCCTTCCAAATCTGGTGACCCTTCAGAACCGTCTTATGATCGGTTGTCGTGAACATAGCATGTTGCTCCGAGGCCCAGCAGCTCGTGGACCATGTTCAATCTTGCGTTTCTAGACGGAGCTCTGTAGGGAGGTACGTAGCGACGAAGAAGCAAACGACTCTTGGCCGTGTGACTGCTTCATGAAATGTCGCTGGAAACACGTGATTCGGTATCGGGGTTAGATTGTCCGATTTGCATTCACTGCTGCGACTGCGTCGTAATTAATTGTTAGT
This sequence comes from Sodiomyces alcalophilus JCM 7366, assembly GCF_042370955.1. NCBI lineage: Eukaryota > Fungi > Ascomycota > Sordariomycetes > Glomerellales > Plectosphaerellaceae > Sodiomyces > Sodiomyces alcalophilus. The sequence continues at coordinate 2,073,114 of NW_027263535.1, read as the reverse complement.
GTGGCCGATACTGCGTCTTGTATTCTTGTATCTCTCCGCGACGCGGTTGACCGGTTTGGCATCTGCTTATTCGGGGTCAAGGAAGTGCCCTAGATTCTTTTAAAGAAGTAAAGAAAACAGCTCTTAATCAAGGGACAAGGAGGAGAATATACGATATCTCACCTCTTCAGACGGCCGCCAGGGGTTCAGCTGACGCATCTCATCTGATTATCAACCGAACCATCTCCGAGACAAGTCGAAGCCGCCCAAGACGACAGTCCTGACGGAGACGAGACGTGGTAAAAGCATGAGCCGTGTGACAGCTAACTTGACAACATGGGCCTCCTCCGTACCATAGCACTCATTGTGCTTGGGATTTCTTTTTTGGTTTTTGTTCTTTTCTTTGGGAGACTTCCTGCTTTAAGGTGAGTCTGTCATGCTCTACTCACCCGCACTTTCAGGGTTGTTCTCTCTCGCAACCCTTTTCGCTGACATGGCATAGACGCACTCCAATAGCGACTCTGCATAATATCTTCTTCATCCGTATCCCTCATGGCCTCGTTGCCTTGGACGAGGCCGTCACCGGCCGTCGCTTGACCCGGTCCTTGGCGAGGTTCATTGATTTCATGATGAATGATCGCCATCCTACTGTCGTGGTAAGTCTCGACTTCCAGGGGAAGGAAACAAAATCCTCATCTAGCCAGGCGTACATCATCAAGAAACTTATATTCTAAAACCTAGATATTCTTCCTGGCCCTACTCGCCGGGGGCGAATTCCTCTATCTGCCCACCGCATGGCCCATGATGTCGACATGGCACCGAGTCGCCGGGACCATCGCCGTCGTCCTCCCGTATCTGTTCCTCTACCTCGCCGTCATGGCCGACCCGGGATACATCACGCCGGAGAACCACGCGTACTACATGTCCCTCTACCCGTACGACTACTCCATCTTTTACCCCGGCCAGCACTGCCGGACCTGCGGCTTCCTCAAACCCCCGCGGTCCAAACACTGCAGCATCTGCAAGCGCTGCATCGCCAAGCTCGACCACCACTGCATCTTCATCAACGGCTGCGTCGGCTACGGCAACCACCACTGGTTCCTCCTCCTCCTCCTCTCCACCGCCGTCCTCACCTCCTACGGCGCCCTGCTGGGCTTCTCCCTCCTCTCCGACCTCATCGCCTCGCGCCACCCGGCCTGGTCCCTCTGGCCGCCCCGCGGCATGCCCATGTCCCAGTACCTCGTCACCTGGACCCGCGGCCTGCAGGACAACGTCTGCATGGGCGCCGTGTCCCTCCTCGCCACCATGACGTCCCCGCTCGTCTGGGGCCTCCTCGCCTACACCGTCTGGCTCATCTACTGCGGCACCACCACCAACGAGTCCCTCAAGTGGTCCGACTGGAAGGACGACATGGACGACGGTCTCGCGTTCAAGCGCCGCATGTCCCCCGACCGGACCCGCGACCCCCGCGTCGAGTCGACCTGGACCCGCTGGCCCCTCGGCACCCAGCAGGTCCTGGTCCGCACCGACGATGGCATGCCCCCGGGGCCCGGCGGGCCCGGCGAAGGCCAGTGGGACCGCGTCTGGAATATCAAGGATGTAGAGAATTTATACGACATGGGCTTTTGGGATAACCTGATGGACGTTTTTGTGCGTGATTACTCTTTTGGTTCGAGCCGCGAGCAGCCGGCTGTCGAGGGCGAAGTGCGGATCAGAAAGGCGCCCAAGCCGTCGTGTTTCTGAGGGTACAGGTGGATTAGCTCTGCAAAGGAAATACAGAGTCAAGGGATGGCCCCTGTATGTATCTATCTATATAGCCTAGTATGCTGGTTGACCTATGGTGTCACTGATGTGTGAGGGATAACGTTATTGCGTCAATAGAATAGCGACTTGTGTCTTTCCACTGAGAAGACTGCAACTCATGATCATGACTCAACATGTGTTCAGAGAAATGGGCGCTGAGCGGGAATTAGCATGCATTAGATCACACACTAAACCGGAACGGCAAAGGCAGCTATTTCAAGTTTACTTTCATTCAACATATCTCATGAGCCTCATTCCCAGCCGGGCGCCCTTGACTGAACCGTGGAACCGTTGTCTCTAGTATCCTGGGCAGCCTCAATAGTTCTTCCTCGCACCCATCATCTACATGGTACACTCATGTGACGAGGCCTTGCGACCCAATGCCACCGGCAACCAACGCAATACACCATCTGCTAACTCCCACACTCCGAGCCAGCGCCATTTACAGGATGGTCCCGAAGCTAGAACAAAGTCAGTGACCGAGAGTACAGAAAACTGACAGACTGGGGACCCAACTTACCCGAAAGTGCGCTTGATGCTATTCACATAGTACTCCTCCCAGTTCCGCTTGGTAACATCCTCCTGGCCGATGGGCACGCCCTCCCAGGATACCCTCATGACGGTAACGTGGTCGACATCGTTCTGGTCGAACGAGATGGCCAGCTTGGAGAAATGACCCGCAGGCCACTGCTTCAACCTCCATTTCTGGACGATGGTCTTGGGCGAGCTAAGCTCGACGTACTCGCCCTCGACGTTTCCGTCGAAGAGCTCAAACTTCCCACCCGGCTGAGCGCCCTCGAAGACCTTGGGAGGTGCTCTGGTGAAGGCGGCGATGCGGCCGGGGTCGGTAAAAGTCTGGTACAGCTCTTCGGCCGAAGTGCGGAACTCGGCCGAGTCGTTCAGGGTGACGGTGTTGACGATGCTGCCCCTGTTCTCCTGGGTTGTGGAGCTAGAGCTGGCAGCAGCAGCCTTGGTCGGCTGTGGGAGAGTGCGCGGCGTGGAGAATCCGCTCGACGGGTTCGAGCCCGGAGCGTGTTGGATATCCTTGCCGTGCTCCGCGACGAGAGCTCCGGTGAATTTCTGGAACTCTTGCCTCAGTTGCGGGACGATCTTGGACCGGACAAGATCCTTGACGGGCTGCTTCTCCTTGGACTCGGTGTAGATGTCGATGTCAAACTGGGGTGGGACGACCTTAGTTACACCGCCTAGACGCGTCTTCCCGGGCTACAAGTGTTTACTCACCACATACTCATCCTCGGAGGTATCATGGGCGACCTCGGGGATGGTGATGGTACCGGACACTTCGGGGGCATCAGGAGCACTGCCTGGACGAAGCATTAGCGACACGTCACGTCAGGTCAGTCAGAGAGCGAGAACGTGCACGTACCAGTATATTCCAGGACGAGCTTGACGTCGTAGATAGTGATTACTTTGCCCTTCCTCTGGCTAACATCCACATCGCCGTCCATGCTCACGAGCTTGTTGATTTTCGCCGTGACGCCGCCATCCTCTGCCTCAAACTTTTGGACGGCGGTGTCAAGGTAGTCCTTGGCCCATGCCGAGACGTCCTTGTTCACCCAGTGCCAGTTATTGGGGTTGTGGAGAACCATTTTTATCGGGCGGTTGACGATCGCTTGCGTGAGATGGTTGGCTTCTATCTTGGCTCAATTGTGGTTAGCAACGAGGATTTTCCAAGAAGAGAACAACGAAATAAGAGGATTCGCAGAAACAAAACAATTGGGTTCCGGATCAGTAGTGGTCATTGACCGCAGCTTCGTCATCAATGAAGGGAGTACAAGTCACTCTATGACTGGTGCCAGCTGGTGTATCATCATATAGAACACAGGGGAAAGAGAGAAACGTGAGGCAAAACAAGATGTCTCCTTACCTATGGATGGGTGTCGTTGTTGTTATCTCATCATGAGTTCTGAGCAGAAGGCAGGAGAAGGGGTGGAAATACCCCGAGGGAAAAAAAAAAGGAACAAGGAAAGATGCCGAAGCTGGGAGGTGAAAGAAAGCTCTAGAATCTGAATTTTGGAACGACTGTGGGTACTAGCTTAAGTACAAAGTACTTCGTACATGTACCTTTTTGATCGGTAAAGGTTCGGACCATACGGTAGCCTTGCTTATGTACACAATATCGGTCACCACCAATCACATTTGCGGTCGGTTGAACGGCTGCGGGGGGACAATAGAGCATAGCCTTTCGGAAGCGGTCTGTACCACCGCCATCTCGTCATTGTTGGTGTGTCGCCTTGATAGCCAGTATTTCATCATGTCGTCCGGTGGAAAACCATGGCTTTTTACCGTCGGACGAGGGCATAGAGCGTTTTGGTGACACGGTCCCCTTGCGTGTTACCTTGTGTCCTCCCGCAGACCATCTCGGAGCACTTTTCAGTCTTCCAGTGGACTCGTATTCGTAGTTGATGCGACCAAGGTTCCCAACGTTACGTTTGTTGATGGAATGGCACTGACTCTCCCAGAACTACCTGCCGACGCCGTCTCTTCAAACTTCACTCTCGAATCTCCTTGCACAACCAAGCGATAAGATGCTATTTGTCATCAGGAGAGAAACACTGTTCTAGAAAGAAATCCCAATATTTTCCCAAGGTCAATATACGTAGGCGGGATTGGCCAGCACTTGCCGACTAGCTGGGGGATTTCCTCTCCACGAGATATAGTGTCAGTTGCCCTGGGCATCTGTTCACTGGCTATGCGACGAAGTAAAGCTTGCAGTGGCTCCCTCTGGGCGGACAAACATCTACATACATACCTATAGCCTACGATCGAAAAGGCTGCCAGACGAGGAATGCCGGCAACTGGTGTGGAACCACATCGTCCAGACTTCTCACACGATAGAGGAGCGAGCTCTGAGATGCCGAGAGTCGTGCTCAACTGTCATGGGAACCCCTGTAATATCACTATTAATACCATGCTTTCCCCAACCAGCATTTCAGCGTGCAGGTTTCTCATCGATGCCCATCGGAAGATCGAGGTGCTAGGTCTCTAACGTGCAGAAAGGGGCGACATGAACCAGTCGGAACCCCCCTGAATGTGCCGAAACAACCCGAGCTGCAGATTGGTAGGCGTGAACGGCGAATTTGCTCGACCTGGATGCACCGTACCTCGCCATCCGTCCGCCTAGAAAAATAATACTGTGACATTCACGCCCGGAGCAGTTCTTCGAAGAGAACCGTCGATGTGTCCCATTCTCCACAGTAAGGCCCAGGAGGCCTAAGAATCGAATGATGTTCCCGAACATGCAAAATTACGGGACCGGGGTGAAAGAGTCTCGAGGCCTGGTCGAGTTGGGTCCAGAGAAAAAGAGGGGGGTCCAAGAGACAGTTAAGCGCCGCCCACGCCGTCAACCCCCCGCTTGGGGTACTGAGTGTCCAATCAAACCTCCGATGGGCTCAAGTCACCCCCAGAATGTTCCAAGAATAGAACTCCCCTCAACCGTCTTCGCCAATAGACGCCATTCGCGGGCCCGTCGCGTCGGTCGCCATGCGTCGTTCCTCACACTGGCGTGGTTCAAATCAGGAGACCTTCCAAGCAGATGCCATGCTGTTGGCTGCAGCGTCCTGCTTTGCCGTGTCCTGCCTGAACCGAGCTACTTTGTACATCGAACCGTTAGAGATAGGGATCGGCGAGACGGAGCGATTCATCCTCCTCGATGGCTTCGCCGATCATAGTCCTAAACCTGAGAAGTGGCGTTGTATGTACGTGAAGCTGAAGATGATCAATCGTCAATTTGATGACCCTATTCGAAATTGAAAGGGGTAACCTATCGAGGAAGCCAATGTAGGTAGATCCACACTCCCCTAGAAACTGACATCTTGACAGTTAGTCGAAAAGAAAAGAAGATAGCCGCGTCCTCGCCTCCGCGGCATCCCACTCAATCAAAACTCGCTCCTTTGATTCCTCCATCTTCGTTTGCACCAGAGGCTCCATGGCCGCTCGTTCCTCTTCATTCAAAAGATGCACTCTCGTCTTCCAGAGTTCCTCCGTAGGGACATGTTCGTCTCGCTCACCGAAGAACCTCTCGTCCAGATACTTCCAGTAAATGGTATCAAAGGCCCAGCTTTTCCTAGCAGCATAATTAAGCCAAAAGCGACCCGTTGTCCAGCTCTCTCGCATGTACGCCGAGAGTGGTAAAGAACCGGGGCCCATGTCTTGTTCTGCCTCTTCCATGGCCGACAGCCAGGTCTGCAGCCGTCTTTCATAAATGCTGGTCCAGTTATCAATACCATCATCCCACATCTCCGGCACATCGAGTAGTAACCACCAAGGCGGGTCAAGGACAAATTGCGTTGGCGCGGCGTATGAAAATTCCCAGTCGATTGCCCCGAGAACGTGGTCATTCTCATCAATGAGAATATTGGCTGGCCTAAAGTCGTCGCACCAGAGACGGAAAGAGCCCGAACCGTCTGGTGCCGGCAATGTTGCGCGAGCGTGCTGGCTACGGGCCGACCAGCCATCTTCAGCGAATCCAAAGCTTGATAGTCGGCCTTGTTTCGCTAACCTGCGGAAGAGTTGGCGGGCGACGTATTTAGTCCTGCAGTCATCCTCGGATGATATTATATCGTTGTGCTGGAAGAGGAGAGTCGCGATTTGCATTTCAGCTAACACCGTGTACCACTCATCGGCGGTCTGATACGTGGTGTCTTTAGACGGAAAAATTGATTTGGGAATGTTGGAAAGCTGAACCATGTTGCTCATATTAAGGGTGAAGGGTCGTTCCATTACATGGTAAGATGCAGGGCTGGTCTCGACGAGAGCTCCAATGCGAGGAAAGGTGGATTGTGTAAGTTGTAGCACGCAGTGTGCCAATTTAACGTACAGGCACTTGAGCTTGCTTTCGGAAATGTCGGGTCGTAAGACGGCAGGCTCGCTGGGATCCTCCCGGGGGGCTTCGAGAGCCTGGCCCATAACTCGTCGAGATCCGAGGTCTTGAATGATCATGAACGGCCCAATATCGGGATCAATGCCATGGTTGAAGAGTTTTGGAATTGGGATACGAGTGCTTTGGCTGACGTAGGCAGCAGTCGCAGCTTCGGCCAGCGTTTTTTCTTCTGGGAACACTGCCTGGTTGGGGCAGGGCAGGCGAATAAGAACATTGTCGGAGAGACCCTCGATTCGTATGGGATAGAGCACATTGAAGCCGCCAATGATTAACGGGGTGACCAAGACTGCAGGTTTGGCAAACATTTTCTCGGCAAAAGATTCGATTCTGCGACAGGCTGCGGATGATCGGACGTGCTTTATGGCCTCCTCCCAGAGCGCATCGCTCCGGTCCCATGCAAGATTGTCAGAGTCCTGTCGAGCTGTCATCCTGGACGGCTTCAAGACAAGGCAGGCAAGATGAAGTTGGAGGGGAACGAAGGACCGAGCATGTAATGGTCAAGTGAGAAAGAAGCCTGGCCATAGCTTGGGCGCTGATCATAGGGTGCGCCTAGGCTCGACCATAATTGAGTTGCCGTCATCTTGCGTTGGCACGGCGGTGATGGGAGAACAGCTTTTCGGCTCTGTTTCCCATCTTTTCCATGCCCAGGTAAACAAATCAAAGACAACGCGATGAGGTTTTGTAGAGCAAAACGTACCTACATATCACAAGATGTAACATAGGCATGACAGACCAATACCTAAGCAGACGCTGAAACGTCCTCATCCAACAAAGTCCCTTGCCGATTGGCGGGCTACTTTAATCGTCGTGATTCCAGATGCAGACTGCGGCAAGCGTAAGGGGGGGTGAGTTTGTAGTTAGTCGCAGGGATGGCAGCCGAAGAGACGAGGGGTTCGACCAACTGTAAATTTGGGGCTAACTAAAGTGGGCGAACCGAAAGGCCGGCTTGGACTCAGTGTGCGTTGTATAAGGATGCCGTTTCTATCGCCTTACAGTATTCGTATACGGAATGAAACGGTGGCTTCTGTCACTCGCGTACGGATACACATAGGGTACAGAGTATAACGTACAGACCCCTGAGTTAAGAGATCCCAACCACCGTACTGAGTAGCGAGTAGCAGGCAATGTCACCCTTGGCTGTCCACTCACACTCACACCCAAGTCGGGTGAGTATGGCGTGATTAGGGGTAAATACTCCTGGTCGTACGCAAGCCGTTGGGTCGAATCCTCGTTCCAATCCCCTCAGCTTGTGCCGAAAATGATCGTACAAAGTACGAATACATACACGGAGGACTAGGTAGCTATGTACACCCAGTGGGCAATGGGGAAATATTAGTCAGACTGTGCAATGACTAAGACGAGGTATAGGGTTAGCCTCCGCAAATGGCTAGCGTCATTTACATGCGCGTGTTGAATTAAAATAGAAACAACAACTCCACTATCCCCACCCCTCCTTTGTTCCCCCCTGTCAGGGCCTCCAATCTGGCCACTGGGGGCGTGGTACTCGAAATCCGGTTACCACCCTCTCCCACCCTTTTCCAGGCTCTTACCAGTGAGGAGGGCTCGTCGTCGTTACCTTCTCCCTCTTATCGCCATTTTCGTTCTTTTTTTCTTTCAGCCGCGTCTTGTACTCCCACCACTCCGGCCCTGACCTCAAGACTTGCTAGTCCGACTTTGCGATCTTTGTTCCGTTTACGAGTCTCGTCGTCGTTCGCGCCCAGGATGCGACTGGCAGCTTGAGCAGCCGTGGCCATTCTGTGAACCAAGCTGTCGGACATGAGAGCGCATTAAAGCCAACAAAGAAGACGACTCGGGAGTCCAAGCAGACTCTCACCGCCATCTTTCAAATTCATCTCGATCAGGAAGGACTTGCGCCAGGCGGCGGCGGAGGAGGACGAGGACAGACTGGAGAAGGACGAGTAGCTCGACGACGACACCGATAGCGACAGCGACAGCGACAGAAACATATCCCAAATTGACACAATGAATCATCCACGCGAACCTTCACGGCTGCGGCAAGGACTCAATCCTCTCGTAACCTCGTCCCTAGGAGGGCCTTACCATCAACACAACGCGCCACTGTCTGCTGTGTCGTTAACCTCCAGCAATCTGTACGCGCTTCAAACACCCGTCAATAGTGCCATCCAGCCCTACAACCCCCAGGAATGGATTGGCTCTCCAGCCGTCGGGGCGGATCGATCGCATCCGTTTCCTGAAAGCCAAGGTAAGAGTGAACTCCCACAAATCCCGCCTCCCTCTCCTCCCCGTTGGCCTTCCTCAACGTCCCATTCTCTTGCCTGACAGCCCATTATGTGCGGCATTTGAATTCTTTTTTGACTGACATCTCCCTGCAACCAATGTAGTATCACCGCCACCGCCTCCCCCTTACAGCCCGCCATGGAATCAGCAACGCCCGGGCAGCGTCAACTTCGACTCGACACCAGCCGCGAACACGTCTACACCACGGATGCCGCCAGCGAGCATTCGGCCTTCTCCCGAGCCCGTGGCACAAACATCCTTCCCGCCGCCGCCGGGGACCACCGGTCGCGGTAGCTCCCGCGAAAGGCGTTTCGGTTTGTCTTTTCGACGGCACCACCACCAAGAGCAGTCGAGCCCTCCCGAGTCCGTTCCGCCCGTGCCCTCTGTCCCGAGACCCCCTCCACCCCAGATCCAGATCCCGCTCGTGCAACCAATCCCAGAGAGAACGGGATCCAACTCCTCCCAACCACCTGGCGCTCGTCGGGCCGTATCTACGGGAGCTATCGAAACCCCCACGTCGGCCAGGTCACGATCCGCGTCCCAAACCAGATGGGCCCCGGGTATGCCTCTGCCCCCGCCGCCACCAGGACCGCCGCCAGCGGCATCTCGATCACAGAGTGTTCAGGATATCAGCAGGTCGAGCGAACCCATCGTATCGCCCCCCACCAGGCGGCCTCCGCCGAGCAATGGTTCCGCTTTGGGACCCGTACCGCCGACGCCGGCCGACTGGGACACTCAGGGCAACCAGAATGTTACTTCGGGAAGGGGACGACCCGTCAATCTCACCATCGACACGGCCAACGCCGTGAATGCGGCCCAAGCTGGCGAACCGAATCCCTCAGTCGAATTGATGTCCGCCGCGACCCTCTCCCGCACGGGCGCCGTACGGCGCGACAAGACCATTGTCCAACGGCGCGCTGAGAGCCGGACCCGGGAGGCCGGCGCGTCGGATGAATCTTCGGCCCCTCCGATACAGCTCACTGACATAGTAGTGCCCAACGCGACGACGCTTTCCCGAAGGCGAACCATCACCAAATCAACGCCAAGGAGCGGAGGACGGACAATACACGACACGCCTCGAACCGGGGAGGGCGAGTCGTCAAACCGAGACTCGCGTAACTTGACCCCGAAACCGCAAGGATCCGCCCAACACCCCCATGACGAGACGACGACGCCGCCCTTTTCGCCTCACCCCCAAAAGGCGGCGGCCATGGCCAACACGGCTTCATCCAGCGTCGTGCCCAAGGCGCTGCCAACGCCTCCGGCCCAGAGCCGGTCAAGCTCGGCTTCTCAACTGCGGGATGCCCTGACGCCCGACGACGGGCTTCCGCTCTCTGCCACAGTGCCCCGGCAGCTTGTTGTCTCCCAAACGACGGATCAATTCTGCCAGGGTACCATCGAACGGTTCCAGGCGTTCGCCACAAAGGAAGCTGTCGCGGCGTCGGACGTAGACCGCGTCCGTCTGTTTGCCGATTTCATTGTCAATGAGTCGAGGATTCGGCGGGAAAGGTACAGTTCGGCCATCGGCGCCATGGGGTCCGAGATTTTCGACTTGACCCGCGACCTCTTCCGACCCATGTCCTCGAGGCGGGCGTCGGGCGTCTTCCACGGCGAAAGCGAATACACGCCGCGGTCGTCCGAAGCCTCCCGGTCGCACCGCAGCTCGATGAATTCTCTCTACCGAGACAGCAATGGGGCACAGTCGAGTTCCGCGCCACCATCCGCCAACCTGGCGAGCTCGCCCGGGAAGCCACTCAGCGCGACCAACGCGAACTGGTCGTCCAACTACATGCCGTCGCTGTCGCCCATTTTGAGTCTGAGTGTCAGCGGCAACGGTGACGGCAGCTCCAGAGGCCGTCCCTCGAGCCGATGGTGGGAGACGGATTCCACCGGGAACGGGAACAACTTGCTTGAACGGTCGAAGCGGGAGTCGAAATACATGAGTATGCCCAAGGAGGCACGCGAGGCTCTCCAATGGGCGGAGAGTCCGATCCAGGAAGACAGTTACGCGGCGTCGAGCGAACGAGATTCTTCCAGCACCTACCCGGCCGAGAAGACGGGGTGGCACGAACAAGACCCAGTCTTGACGCCGCAGCCCTCCCGGACATCTGCGCAATCTTTCGCCTCCTCGTCTTCGCCCTCGACGCCCAACCCGGCCCACCTGGACGTTTCGCGCCTCATCACCCTTCCGCCGCCGTATCCCCGCCACTACCCCGCGGTGAACAACAACCACCCCGAGCTGGCGGCGATGCGGACGACGGTCCGACAGATCAGCGACCTGACCGAGGTGGAGGGTACCAAGGAGAGGTTCCTGCAGAGCAGCCGGAAGAAGCGGGAGGAGGCGGCCAAGGCGGCGGCGGAGCGTCGTGCGGCACTCCGAAAGAACCTGCAACAGGAGATCAACACGGGCGCCATGAGCTTTGAGGAGGCGTCGGCGATCGACCAGGACTCGAGCGCGGCGGAAAAGGAGACGATCAAGGAACTGGAGAGGACGGATTTCGAACTCTTCCAGAGCCAGGTGGTGGCGCCGCTCAACGAGCTGGTGACTGGCCGCATCGCCAAGGCCACGGCGCTCTTCGACGACCTCTCGAGTCGTTTATTCGACGACGACGTGGAGGGAGGCGGCGCGGCGGCGGCAGCAGCAGCGGCAGACATGCCCCAGGAGGAAGGCGATGACCGGCCGGAGCTGCTGGAGAAACTCCGGCTCCTCAAGTGGATCTTCGAGTGTCGAGAGACACTGCACCGGGCCATCTTCGACATACTCTCGGACCGGAACGACCGGTACCGCGACGTGGTGGTGACGCCCTACCGGCTGGCGAACAACACGGAGAAGGTCCGGTCGGCCGAAGCGTTCTTCAAGCAGGACGCGGCACGGCGCAGGGCGGCGTTCGCGGCGGAGGTGTTGGAGCGGACGAAAGCGTTCCGGGACGTGACGGAGCGGACGGTGGTCCGCGGGGTCGAGGTGCAGCTGTCGGCGTTCTGGGACATTGCGCCGCCGCTGCGGCGGCTCCTGGACAAGATCCCGGCGGACCTGGCGGGGACGACGGGGTTCGGGGTGCAGATCCCGGCGCAGGAGTACCAGGAGAACCCGTCGTACCGGCAGCACCCGCTGCAGTACCTGTTCAGCCTGCTGCTGCACTCGGAGAAGAGCTCGTACCAGCTGATCGAGTCGCAGACGAACCTGCTGTGCCTGCTGCACGAGGTCAAGGAGGCGGAGGCGCATGCGTCGGCCAACGTGGTGCGGCACCAGGTGGGCGGCGAGGACGAGATTGAGCCGACGGCGGAGCAGGCGGCGGAGCGGGCGGCTAGGGCCGAGGCGCTGCGGCGGGAGGAGGAGAAGAGGCTGACGGAGGATCTCAAGGAGAAGGTCCGCGTCGTGGAGGACCAGTGGCAGAGCGCGCTGGGGGAGGCGATTAGGCAGGTCAAGCAGGCGGTGGGGGCGTGGCTGCTCCAGACGGGAGGGTGGGATGAGTCGTTGGAAGAGGGTGGTGTGGGGAGCGTGTGATGGAAAGGGGGAAGAGGAAAAGAAGATGTCTTTTTTTGTACGCGCTGTCCCGAGTGTTGGACTTTCAGACTATCGTTGATACCCCATTATTGAGCATGCAGGGATTTTGGCATTCCATTGCAGTTTCTTGTATCATATTTCGATCCAAGTGCCCAGGGGGAGGACGACGAAGACGAAGATGAAGAAAAAGACGATTAACGGCCTTTAGGCGTGGTAGACGAGCCCAAGCGCAATAGAGATGATGACATTTGTTGCAACAATGCGGATATCATTATGACCGACCACCTCTAGTGATGCCTCGTGTTGATCCATTCGTCGCAGGCCAAACTCCCGACTCCTCGATGATCATGTTGTACAATGTTGTGTTACAGGCTGCTGTCCTCCGACCAACCTACTCCCTGGTTCATCCGATACATCTAAAGCCTATCGTATATGAAGAATGTCGAGGCCGAGACAACAACGGAGGAAAGAGATGCGAAGGGATTTCCCCTGGACGTCTGTAGACCTCTCCAACAGTGCGTATTGAAACAGCCGCTTCACCCAGAGAAGCGAGACCTTTCTTTCTTCTGTTCTTCAAATGTCACTCCTCAAACTCAACGGGAAGATTCATGCCCACCCTCCTCGCAGTGAGCCTCACCCTCTCCTCCTCGTCCATGTTCATGCCGGGGTTGTAGCGGTCGACGAGGGCGGCGTAGGTGCGCTGGGCTCGGAGGTAGGCGATGTACTGGCGGGCCTCGGCCGAAGCGCGCGAGTGGGCGGATTCGGGCGAGGAGAAGGTTTCCCGGAGGCGGATTTGGAGGGGCGAGCGATCGCGGGCGAGGAGGGGACGGGGAGGGAGCTCGCGTAGGAGGGAGCGGTAGAGGGAGCGGACGGTGGCGGGGCTCGGTGTGGTTGCCATGTCTGTTGTTTCCTTGGTCTGTTCGGTTCTTTGGGGTCCTTGAATGTCGCTCGTTTGATTGGGAAAGTAGAGGCGGTATATATGCTGGACTTTGTATATTGAAGCTGGAGGTGGTGTTGGTGTTGATGTTGGTGTTGATATCGGTTCTGGGAGAGCTTTGGAAATAAATGATTACATAAGCTCAATTGAGTTTTTTTTGTTATGTACGTTGTACTGGTACTTGAAGCAACCCCGCGGGGTACCGTACCGATGGCGGGGCAGGCTCGTCAACACCATAATTACAACGAGTACGAAGTACGTACACAGCTTCGGCAGCTCATGAAGCTTCTTCTCTTCTTCTTCTTCCTCCTCCCCTTCGTCCTTCGTCTCTTCCCCTTTCTACAACGTCACTCCCAACATCTACTTCCATCGCATGCCGTATTCCGACGCGGCAACTCATAAACCCCAAAGTACTCACAAACCAAGGAGTCTATCCCTACGACTCCTCCTCTTCTCCCTCTTAGCCCTCATCCTGGCATTCTTCTCCCTCCGAGCCATCCCCCGAGTGGCTCTCCTCAAGAACCATCTTTACCCCTCGTCTGCCTCTGCCTCTACCTCTCCGTCTCCTCCGACAGCCACCATGTCCTACGCCAAAGAGCTCCAAGTCGCCCAGCTGGCCGTCCAGCGCGCCACCCTCCTCACCAAGCGCGTCTTCCGCGAAAAGGCCAAAGGCACCGTCGACAAGTCGGACAAGTCCCCCGTCACAATAGGCGATTTCGGCGCCCAGGCCCTCATCATCGCCGCCCTGCGCCACCACTTCCCCGACGACGCCATCGTCGCCGAGGAGGAAGCCGCCCAGCTCCGCGCCGATCCCAACCTGGCCGACCAGATCTGGTCCCTCGTCCGCGACACCCGCCTGCCCGACCCCGCCGCCGAGGACCTCGTGGGCGGACCCGTCCCGAGCCTCGACGCCATGCTCGACCTCATCGACCGCGGGAACAGCCCCGGCGGCGCCAAGGGCCGCATCTGGTCCATCGACCCCATAGACGGCACCAAGGGCTTCCTCCGCGGCGGCCAGTACGCAGTGTGCCTCGCCCTCCTCGTCGACGGCCACGTCCAGGTCGGCGTCCTCGGCTGCCCCAACCTCCCCATCGACGACGCCGCCCCGCTCTCCGCCGACGTGGGCTCCGACGACCCCTCCGACGACAACGCCCGCGGCGTCCTCTTCTCCGCCGTCCGCGGTGCCGGCGCCCATTCCGCCCCGCTCTCCACCCCGACCGCCGGTAAACCCATCGCCATGCGTCCCGTCTCCGACATGACCGCCGCCACCTTTTGCGAGAGCGTCGAGGCCGCCCACAGCGCCCACGGCGACCAGGCCGAGATTGCCCGCCGTCTCGGCATCACCCGTCCCAGCGTCCGCATGGACAGCCAGAGCAAGTACGGCAGCATCGCCCGCGGCGCAGGTGACATCTACCTCCGCCTCCCCGTCAAGGCCACCTACCAGGAGAAGATCTGGGACCACGCCGCCGGCGACCTGATTGTCCGCGAGGCAGGCGGCCAGGTCACCGACATTGACGGTAAGAGCCTCGACTTTTCCGTCGGGCGGACCCTCGCCAACAACAAGGGTGTCGTTGCCGCGCCCGCCGCCGTGCATGGGGAGGTGCTCAAGGCGGTGCAGGATGTCCTGCGCCAGAAATCGACAACAACATGAGATGACCCATCTTGTGTTCACCTTGCGAAGTGTGAACGCACGAAAGACTTCAGGGAGAAAACGAAAGACGGAAGAAAATAGTAGTACACCCGTAACATACATAGAACAAGATTTTTATACATACAGAGGGAACCCGAGAAATGGCAACAGCGGGTGAACCCAGCCTGATATCCCAAGCCCTTCCCACGCTTTCGACCCTCCCGTACTTTTTCCCTCTTCGTCTTCCTTCTTTTTCTCTCCCGTCTATTATGCAATTTACTTGATCTTCTTCTGCTTCAGCTTGATCGTCTGGTCATTGATGAACACGCCCTTCCCCTTGTACGGCTCGGGAGGCCTCCACTTGCGCACCCGCCCCGCGAAGCTCATAATCTCCTCCCGGCTGATGCCCTCCACCAGGATGCGCGTCGGCGAAGGCGTGGTGACCGTCACCCCGCGCGGGATGCCCACCTCGACCGGGTGCGTGAACCCGAGCTTGAGGCACAGGAACTTCTGCCCCGGGAACTCCTCCTTGCCGGCCCGCGGCTCGACCGTCGCCCTGTACCCGACGCCCACCAGCCGGATCAGCGCGTTGTGTCCTTCCGAGACGCCCATGATGTAGCGGTTTAGATATGCCCATGTCGTGCCTGTCGGAAGAGGGAGGGAGGCGTTAGCGGATGAGAGCGAGGTGGAAATGGGATCAGAAAGAGTAGGAAACGGAGAATCGCTAAAGGAGGACACTAGGGCCAAGGGAAGAGAACAGGAATACGCACCCCACATCTCCTTCTGCTGTTTCACAGTATCGTCCTCGATGCTAAGAACAGCCATCCTCTCCTCGACATCATGGTCAATCTTCAAGTACGACGGAATCTCCAAATCAAGCGACCCTGTACAAAGACCTCCGTCAGCAAACGTATAACGCCGTAGTAATTCCTTTTTTTCCTGTTCTGTTTTGTCCAATTCCCCATTCCACCCAGCAGACAAGTCCACCAGGTCGAACAGGGACAATGGCAGGGAATCGCCAAAAATACAACCCACCTAGCGGCCCCTTCACAGTAACAGTCCGTTTCGGGATCTTCAGGTACGTAGTCGGGTCGTGCTTGACCTTGGGCTCGCCAATGAAGAGCTCAACGCCCGGCGGAATCGAAATGGGTGTCCGACCCAGCTTGGAATGCCGCTGGCTCGTCGCAGAGAAGGGCCGCCGTGCGGTCGTGGTCGTCGTGGTAGCTGTAGTGGTCGTCGTCGTCGCCCGGAACGCGGCCGGGACGAGAAAGCTCGGTAATGAAGCCGTCGGTGAGGCGCCCAGGGCTTGCCTCACCACCGACCCTCTACTGGACGCGAGCATCCTGCGTGTATGTATGTCTGTGTGTGTGTCGTTTCGGCGCACAAAGCCGATTCTTTGGGAAACAGAAACTCGGGACTGTTCCGCGTGGGTTGTCGACTGGAGACTTTCGAGATGGAAACAAAAACTAGGGGAGCTTTCTTTGCGCGCTTAGTCATCTGGACATGCGCCCTGCAAAGACGCACGGATCACCACCATCTCGACGTATCCCAACCAGCACCAGCAGAGGAACATGGACACTATAGTATAATTTCGAACACATTGCACAAATTAAATAACGGATGCAGACTTGTTATATATTAGCAATAGCTGTAGTTTCGTGAATTTATTGAGACGCCGGCCACAATACGAAGAGCGGGATATCTAGAAAAGTGCCCTTTTTTCCGACGGTGGCACAGGCCCAAAGTGAAAATTCCACATCCATGAGGCGTGGCAGGCCAGTACCAGATAGCTTATTTTGTTCCCCCCATGATCTAGCTGTACACATGCCCGTGCCAGCCGACAACACATGTCGAGGTCTTGAGTTGGTTCTGTTGGTTACTCTTTTTTTACATCTCCTCCTCATGGGGAAGATCCTCCTCGTACTCCTCCTCCTCCTCATCAATACCAGCATCCTGGTACTGCTGGTACTCGGAGACGAGATCGTTCATGTTGGACTCAGCCTCAGTGAACTCCATCTCGTCCATACCCTCGCCAGTGTACCAATGCAAGAAAGCCTTGCGCCGGAACATGGCAGTGAACTGCTCACCAACACGCTTGAAGAGCTCCTGGATGGCGGTCGAGTTGCCGACGAACGTGGAAGACATCTTGAGACCCCGGGGAGGGATGGAGCAGAGAGCGGTCTGGACGTTGTTGGGAATCCATTCGACAAAGTAAGACGAGTTCTTGTTCTGGACGTTGCGCATCTGGTCCTCAACCTCCTTCATCGCAACCTTGCCACGGCTAAAGAACGAGGGAAAAACACACGAGTCAGTTAGGAACAAACAATGCCAAGTTCAGAAAGATCACTCACAAGATGGCAGAGCAGGTCAGGTAGCGGCCGTTGCGGAAGTCCGAGGCAGCCATCATGTTCTTGGGGTCGAACATCTGCTGGGTGAGCTCAGGAACGCTGACGGCACGGAACGAGTGGGCGCCACGGCTGGTCAGGGGAGCGAAGCCGACCATGAAGAAGTGGAGACGGGGGAAGGGAACCATGTTCACGGCGAGCTTGCGGAGATCCGAGTTCAGCTGGCCGGGGAAACGGAGAGAGGTCGAGACACCAGACATGACGGCCGAGACGAGATGGTTCAGGTCGCCATACGAAGGGTTGGGCAGCTTGAGGGTGCGGATGCAGATGTCGTACAGGGCCTCGTTGTCAATACAGAAGGTCTCGTCCGAGTTCTCGACCAGCTGGTGGACGGACAGGGTGGCGTTGTAGGGCTCGACGACGGTGTCGGAGACCTTGGGCGAGGGGACGACCGAGAAGGTGGCCATCATGCGGTCGGGGAACTCCTCGCGGATCTTGGAGATGAGCAGGGTACCCATACCGGCACCAGTACCACCACCGAGCGAGTGGGTGATCTGGAAACCCTGGAGGCAGTCGCAGCCCTCGGCCTCGCGACGGACCACGTCGAGCACCTGGTCGACCAGCTCGGCACCCTCAGTGTAGTGACCCTTGGCCCAGTTGTTGCCAGCACCGGACTGGCCGAAGACGAAGTTGTCGGGGCGGAAGAGCTGACCGAAGGGACCAGCGCGGACGGCATCCATGGTACCGGGCTCGAGGTCGACGAGGACGGCGCGAGGGACATACTTGTTACCAGAGGCCTGTCACAGACACATGTCAGTACGTTCCCATGACGATAAAGAGTCATTCACAAGTACCTCGTTGAAGTAGACGTTCATCCGCTCAAGCTGGAGCTCGGAGCTTCCGGCGTAACTGCACAGGGTGGTTAGATTGATCTCAACGACATCCAAGTATTTGAAGACGGGAGACGAGGCACGCAGGAGTTGAAGCAAATACGTACACGCCATTAGCGTCGAGACCATGCTCGCCAGAGATGATTTGCCTGGAGAACACCAGTTAGTTTCATGTTCTGTGTTTGTTGTTGTTGTTGTTGTTGTTGCCACGATGTCGGAGGTGGTACGAACCAAAAGGCAGCACCGATTTGGTTGCCCTTTTTCAAATGTTAGTCTCGCAGCGTCTTCCCCTAGGACATTCTGGGTGGTTTCAACTTACGCACTGGCCGGTCTGAAGGTGAACCTGTTGACGAAAAGAATAGTCAGTGAAATGCATCCATGGAAATCATCGTGGTCAAAGTCGAAATGGCCCAGTTTGGGAGAAGCCGAGGCGTATGGGCTCGTGTGGGGGGCAAGGGACCAGTGGATCGATGCCTGGTTGTATAGAACCAAAAGACTTACAATCTCACGCATCTTGAATGAAGATGAAGCTTCGGAAAGCTAGGTTGAGGGGGTGTACGGCAGAGTAGAGGTTGATGAAAGCTGGGCGGAAGCTTTCTTTTGGACGCGAGTTGCTGGCGAGGTGGATGTTTGGTGTGGTAGGTAGAGAAGGTTAGTTAGGGGGAAAGGGGAGATTCGAGGTTGAAATGAATATTTGGGGCACGGCGATTTTGCTCACCGCCAGGCCAGGTCCCTGTCCAGGGGAGTCGCTTGTTTACTTTGGTGGTCTGTGCACGTAACTGCCCATATTAGGCATAGCACGGCCCAAGGCCAACAGGCACCGACGATGATGATAGGCCTTGGGTCATCCCCTGAAAAGACCCCGCACCTGCCTGTTTACTGAGTACCTAGGTAGGTACTTCATGTTCTCAAGTGTGTACAACGTATTACAACGTACTTCGTACTTCGTAGTTGTCAACTTTATCAATAATAGCGTTGTTACTGTTAGTCTCATCTCATAGATCATCTCTTATTAAGACCGGCATAGGAAGATGAGGAAAGGATAGCAAGAATTATATGTCATCAGCCTCACGATCAAGGTTTAGTTGAGAAAGTTGAGATAGCAGGCATGTTGCACTTGTTTGTTGTAATTGCTCATGTACTGTTAATCTAGACGCATTTGACTTGTCCCCTACGCCAACATCCTACGGCATCATCATGTCTGCCGTTCTTCAAATGTGGATGCCTAGATTCCGTAGAGAGGCGGTTGCTCTACATGTAACGTCCAACTCATCAATGTGCCTTGACCACACCCGCGTTATCGGCCTGCGCAGTGATTCTCTTCTTGTACGCCTGCACATCCCCGGGGAACTGTTCCACTGTTCCGTTGTCACAGACCCAGAGCGACGTGCACACGGTCTGCAGCATGGTCACGTCGTGAGAGACCATCAGAACACCGCCCTGGAACGCCTTCAGCGCCTCGGCCAAGGCATCCATGGCCTCAATATCCAAGTGGTTAGACGGTTCGTCGAGGACCAGGACATGGGGATTCGTCAAGGCCAGGCAGGCAAAGGCCACACGCGACTTTTGACCACCGGAGAGGAGCGCCATCTTCTGCAGACCCGTCGTGCCCGTGATGCCGAACGCACCCAGCTGCCGGCGGTACTCTTCGTCCGTCTTACCCGGATACGTCTTCGCCATGAAGGTCACGGCGCTCATGGTGAGATCTAGCGCGTCGACGTGGTGCTGCGCGAAGAAGCCAACCCGGAGGCGCGGGTTTTGCGTGATGACGCCGGACAAGGGTGTCAGCCGTCCGATGAGCAGCCTCAACACGGTGGTCTTGCCAGCGCCGTTCGGCCCCACAATGCCGATCCGCGAATCGAGCTGGACGTCCAGGTCGACGTTGCGCAGCAGGATCTTGTCTTTCGAGTAGCCAAAGGTAACCCCGGACATCTGGATAATGGGCGGCGACATCTTCTCAACGTCCGGAAAGGTAAACTTGACGCTGTACTCGGTCTCGGGCGGCTCCAGCACGGGCATCTTCTCAAGCTTCTTGATACGCGATTGCGCCTCGGACGACTTGGCGGCGTTGTATCGGAACTTGTCAATGAAGGATTGCAGGTGCGCTCGTTGCGCCATCTGGTTCTCGTATTCCCTCTTGGCCGTCTTCTTCCGCTCCTCCCTGGTGGCATAGAAGCTGTCAAAGTTGGCACCCCGGTAGTAGTCCAGGCGTTGCGAGTGCTGGTGTATGATATCCGTGGCGACCTCGTTGAGGAATGCCCGGTCGTGACTGACCACGAGGACCGTGTTGGGGTACGTTTGGAGGTAATTGGACAAGAACGTGATGGACGGCACGTCCAACATGTTGGAAGGCTCGTCGAGTAGCAACAGATCCGGTTCGCAGAAGAGCGCTCGTGCGAGCGCCAGCCGCATTCTCCAACCACCCGAGAACGTCTTTGTGGCGAATTGCTGCCGTTCGGGCGAGAAACCAAGACCAGCAAGGATGCTAGCCGCCCGCGGTTCGGCCTTGTCGGATTCCATTTCCGCAAGCTTGCCTTGTACGTCTCCAAGTCTTTGGTCTAGAGCTTCGCGTTCCTGGTCGATGCTGACGGCATCCGCCGATGTGTCGGCCAATGAAGCTCGCTGCTCCTCTATCTGTGCCAGCTTCTCCGTGATATCCTACCAGAAGGTTAGTAAGTCTGGTAAGAAATTAAATAAAAAGGAAATCCCAAAGAGACTGGCTTACCGTTTGTTCCCTCAAGAGAACCTTTCGCCAAACATCGGCATCGAGAACGGCCTGGAGAGCCGGGGTATCGTCGCCAGTAATCTAGCTCGCATGGTCAGCGGAGTTACATGAGTCACATGAAGCCACGGGGCTTGCTTACTTCCTGTTCGACGTGCAAGATGGTGATGTATGGGGGAATTGGCAGCTCCCGCCTCGCCAGGGCACGTAGAAGCGTGGATTTTCCGATACCGTTGTGGCCGACTAAGCCGTAACGACGACCATGGGCAAGCGTCAAGTTGGTATCCGTAAGAATGCGCAACCCCCCAATCGAGACGTCGATGTTGTCCAGCTTGATGTCCTTCGTCTTGTTTCCCGACGCGCCCATCTGCAGAGGGTTGACAGCCATGTAGAACTCTTCGTATGACTGGGCCGAGTCGGGCTGATTGATGAGCTTTGATGCCTCGTACTCAACCGTCTTGAACACTTTCTTCTGTTGTTTCACAGCAATCCTCCTCTCTGCCTTTTCGAGCTTCTTACGATCCACCTTGGACTCGACCTTGCGGGTGTTGGCCGACTCCAGGTCCACGCCTCCCGTCGACACGGCCAGCGTGGAGGACATGTTTCTCTGTGCGCTGACTTGGATGGTCCGATCCAGCCGTCTCACCGCCGAAGGGCCTCTCCGCTCATGGCCGTTGGCGGCATTGTACTTCTCGACCCATTTATCTACCAAGTCATGGATCTGTTTCTCGAGCTTCGCATCGGGAATCCCCGCGGCCGATAAGAGGAGCTCAGCGATGGTGTGCGCGGCCTCTTCTAGAGGCGACGCCCTGGCCGGATCGTCCTCATTGGAATATGAAGTCGAAGCATGAGACAGATAGCCTGCGGAGTACTCGGAGAGTACTGGGTCGATGTTGGGCAGGACACTTCTGATTTCCGCCTCCATTTTGGGAGACTTGCTATGTCCGGCTGATGAGTGGTTGGCTGTGTAGGTGTGACTGACGGTTGTCCCTAATGTTACAAGGGGAGTGTAGCAGCGACTTTGGCAAGGCGATGAGACAGGCACTGGCTTATTCCCTGAACTGAATTTCACCGTCCGTCTTCCTATTCCGACCAGAGTGTGAGGTTGTGACGAGTCTAACTATTGGATGGCCGGATTATCTCCGGGATACAATAGGTACCTCCCGCACATACGACTACGAAGTACTTCGTACAAATACAACGTAGAGCATCATGTGAAAGTACACGTGACTACAGAGCTATCTCAGTCGGACTTCAACGCTCCAGCTACGCAACGAAAACATGTCAAGATGGGATATCGTCCTATGCTCCGAAAGTTGACGTCCATAAATCCTGCCCTGCGATCTCCCATCAACAACAAGTGGGTCATCTAGTCACAGCGTGTCAACAGCATGAGATGAACGTGCCGTGCACGTTCGACAAACTCATGACTGCTGTTATGACGTTTCGCCTAACAAGAGATGTCAATATGAACTCTGGGAATCTCGTCAGGGAGGAGTGACGAGGGGATATCTAGGCTGACAATTCCTCTCTATAATTACCTACTCATAGCCAAGAGCGGCAAATCGAGGGCCGGCTCCATCAACGCGATGCAGTGATGACCAGCGAAATGCTCTGTACCCGAGCGTGCACACTTCCTTGTGCAATTCCGGCATGGTAATGCAACGTACTCTGGGCATAGCCAGCTGCGAGTACCACATTGGTAGGCGTGATAGCAATGTCCGGGGCTAACCCGCGGTCGAGTTCCAGATTAGCGAACGCGTCCCGATAGTGCACCATTCGCTCGTGGTTTGGGACTCCGACTCCATCCTTCTGTCCCTAAAATAAAGGAGACACGCGACCAGGCAAGATTTCCCCTTCTCTTTCTGTGCGTCAATGGCACGTCCTCCGAAGTAGTTATATAAGGACATGCAGGGCGAAAACCAAAAGGTCCTGATCCCCTCTCATTAAGATTAATCGCTGCATTGATGCTGCAACCCGAGATGAGGGACCCCGTGCCAACCATCCTTAAAATTGCTGCCAGCGAACTACATTTACATTGTATGCTTCCAGAAGACCATGGAAGGCAAAATTAGGAGAAAGTTCCAAGCATGAAATTCCCATACGCTTGGCGATCGAGATGTGCCCAGTTACCGTATGTATGGAATAGTGCTACTAGCAGTGGGGAAGGCGCCTCGTCCTCGTCCTCTGGGCAAGAAAGGAAAAAAAAGAAGGAAGAAAAAAGCAGTGTTTGCAACACGTCGTCATATTATAATGCCTGCAATATTTCGTGCTTCGTGGTCTTGAGCCCTCGACCACTTGTCAACTGCCCGTCAGTCTCGAAATAGGTACATACGTATTACTCAGTACCGTATGGACAACGCCAATGAGCGAGCCTCTGCCCTGCGTGTAACATTCATTAACGCCAAGATTTTGTCTGACACGGCTAAGATTGGCCTGTCATATCACAAGCGAACCTGACCCCCACGACCGGTTGCTGCTCTCGCCCTACGAATATGTACACTACCTACTCTGCACTTGAGACTCGTACTTGAGGCTCAGTCCCAAACCTGGAGAAGCAGTCTTATCGTTCCGATACAGTGGGTAGAGCGACTATGCAATTCTGTTCTCCTGACTCGAGAGCTGTTAGCCAGCTATCAGGTATTTCTGCTAGGGCTTACGGCCAGTGAGGAGATCGGAGTATGGTATCCAGCGTTCGTCATTCTCTTCTTCGCCCCCTCACGCGACGTCGCCCAGTCGAAATGTTGCTGGAGGTTGGAGTCGCCGGCGATAAGAAGTCTGTAGGTACGTTGTACGTACTCCGTACTACATGGACGACGGGAGGGAGAGTGAAGGGAGGAGTCTCTCATGAAATATGGAGAACAGGATGAACGAAAGGCCATAGCGACGACCGATTGAGCATAGTCCCTACGTACTACGCAAGGGAGGTGAAAACAAGCGTGACAGACGAGTCGTGACAGACGCTATCCGTCGTGGACCCTTGAAAGAGATGGATCCAGAAGCAGGGATCGAATATGATGACTATCTTAATCGTATGCAGTCGAGATACATTACGCAGGCGATGATGGCTCGATGAACATGAAGCAGCTACGAGGGAAGTAGCCGCCCGCGATATGACATTGGTCCCTGGGCCTTGCGTGACGGAACACAGAATGCACTTTGTTCAGTGTTACAGATCTTGGAAGCAGTCGGTATACCTAGAATCGTAGGACACGAGATCGGCAGGAGAGCGACAGGAGACACAGAGATGAGGATGTTTTCCTGGACTTTGTACTTCGACCGGCCCGAGGACCCTTGTTTGACAGAGATGAAGTCCGAAGGCACAGCAAAGAGCATCCCAAAGCCCGTTATGTGTGTCGAAGCTAATACATACGAGGGAGATACGGGGGGATTGAACCGAGACTTCTCTAGCAATAAGCAAGGCGCACTAGCCAGGCAGGACGACAAATACGGCATGACGTTGTATGAAGCAGTCTGTCGGTCTATCGGTCTGGTCTGGTCTGGAGGTGATTGTGGGATATTAAGAAGCGCCCAGCCTTCGTGTCGGGAGAGAGTGGAGATTTCCCAAGGATTAAGGTATGGGGAGCCATGCCTTGCCATGCTGATTCCCGGCAGCTGAGGGACGGCCAAGGTGATACAGGAGAACAAACTTGATGGCGAGAGAGAAGGAATTCATCTCGAAACTGCAAGCCAGGCCCATCCATAGCGGCATTTGAGATATGGTGCGAGATGTAGTGCAAGCAAGAAAGGGCGACTTGTTGGAGATTGGATCAGCCCGCAAACCAAGCTGCGTATCTTGATATATTGAAACTCGGGCGCATTGGAGGACAATCGAAGTAGAGGCATCCGCGATCAGATACTTGAAGACGTCAATAGATAGTTATCATACGCTATTTCCTCAAAGTGCGGAGTACCAGGTAAGCGGTTTGGCAGGTGCTCTCAAAACCACGAGCCGCGACACCTGGAATGGTCTCTGGGGTTGAAAGGTAATTACGACGTACCCACGACGAAGAAAGGGGTTGATGGATGGCTGCATGCACGAAAGACATCTAATAACCGGGCAGGCCCAAGCGGACGCGCATAACATGCCAGTGAATACGTACATCTGTGCAGAGATACTTGTACATTAATAATCCGTACCTAATGCTGCGACATGACGAGGTATACTTCGTAAGTATTATCACTGTATAAGTAGGTACTCTTACTCTATATGTGGTATAATAATGGAACAAGTCGAGGCACGAAAGAACAAAGGGCCGAGTCGGAAGAGAGACAAGACACGGGCAACGACTTCCAATTGCATCTCGGCTCGCTGTGTCTACGAAGTACAACGTACAACGTACTTGATAGACTTGACGAATACAACGTACGTACAATTTACATTCACACCAGGCCTGAGACTGTAGCCGGCTTTGTCTGCGCATATAGATGTATCCAAATATACTTTGTGTATAGGAACAACGTAATTATAGTGTAGGCTGCATTGAACCAAAAACAAAAACAATGATCAAAGACCAAGCGTCTACGAATATGTAGCGTATGTACGTATGGTGGTCTGTGGTGGTTCCTTTGTTATTAGCGTAGCGATCGTTGGCGGCTTTCGAGAGATGATAGGTCTCAGCCCAGCCGCGCTAATATTAGGAGATCGATGCCCCATCTCGGCGTTGTTTTGAGAAACGAGAGAACCCTATGACTGGCTGGATAATTGACCCTGGGTTGGCTGATGGGCTGCGTGGGATGCAACAAACGAATGGGCGCCTCGGCGACCCCATCGGCGCTGACTACTGTTGTTGTTTACCGGCTTGGTAATTAGCGGCAAGCTAAGATGACGATTAAGTATCCGTTGGTGGATAATGATGGAGGTCCAAGTGCAGTTCAATGTTTCCTGTTTATCAACATGATGATGTTCATGTTCCTTGGTCTCACATCCAAACCATGCGTGAGGTGCATTGGATACGCGCGTCGTGGAGCGAAACCGTCGATACGCCGGGCATCTAAGAGTGAATCTTCCTGGAGAGATCAAACCTCCAAGCTTTCCATGTCCAAGAAACAGGTTTGTCAAATCAATTGGCAAGTTTGACGTCTTTCCCGGTGTCCAATCCAGGTTTCTGTAAGCATTGTCTTGTCATACACCTGCCTGTACATAAGGGTCTGGTACCTACATATACGATGTACCTCAGCTTCCATGCTACGCACTCCTCCGTACAGTTACATGCGTGCCTGCATCGGCACTCCTTTTCCCCGCGTCAACTTCATATCTGTACATAAATGCCAGGCACAGTGATCAATACAACGTAGATACCAGGTACAATACGTACAACTAGGGAGTACAGATGTCTCGGACGGCACCTGAACGTGCCGTTTCGGCGCCTGTAGACACCCGCCCATGTTGCGTTTTCTGGCCCGGAACGACCTAAAGCAGCTCCGGCTATAGTGGGCAAGCACCTGCCGTCCTTCCGGCTTACGGGGAAGCTTGGGCCCCTTTGGGGGGGCTCGTTCTTTACCCACAGTGACCTCAAGATCATCTCCCTTCCACTTTCTTTCCCCCCTCCCAAAACACGTCTCACTCCACTGCGATCCACCGTCGCCGTGGTTGCACTTTTCTTCCCATTCAGTCGTCGTCTGTTATCTTTTTTCCCTCCTCCCGTCCACGGTCCTTCTCTTCCTCTCTTCTACGAATCTCCCCTTTACCTCCCACTTGCAGCATAGTCTGCCTCCCTTCAGTTCCCATCTTTTCCTTGTCGGGGGTTTGTTTTTTTCCTTCTCTTTCTTTTCATCTGGGGAAATCTGGAAGCATTGAAGCTTGGAAGGCATAGTGCATTAGGGGATTTCCAGTTTTGTTTCTTTCTCAACCTCGTTTTCCCCCTCCGATTTCTCTTCCCATCTCGTCCTTTCCGCCCGAGACCTCTTCTCCCTCGACTTCGACTTCGACTTCCGACTTCTACTCCGACAGACCCTCCATCTCCATCTTCCGCCGTATCCACTTGTCTATTTTCTTTTCCTCGCCCACTTCCTTAATCGGCATACGACTCGGCAAGCCACGCCGTCTTGTCGCATTCCTCGACTGCGTCACAGCAAATTGGACCCTCATGCCTTGACGATGCTCAATCCGTCCCTCGGAACCATAGACGACACCTTCGCCCGCATGCTTTCCCTGGTCTACTCCGCCCTGTGAGTCGACCCGCTCGGAAAACATGCAGACCGTTCCAAGTGTAAGTTGACATCCCTTTGTTATGACCGGTGTGGCTGCCTCGGCTTCCCCTTTTATCGTATTCTTTCTTCCCCACCTACTTCCTTTGTGGAAGGAGGTAGCCACCTTCCAACAACCTAGGTTCTTTTGTCCAAGCTGTGGCATGTAAAAAACAAAACGCCGTAAGAGCACCAACTGACCGTTTCGTTCCCTATAGCTCGTTGGTTCCGGTACAGCGGTTGCCGCAGCTGCCCTCGGCCTGGTATACGCTCTCCCCGACAGTGATATACACCCAACATCCCCGACGACAACGAGCAGGACGAGACCTCATACCGAGTATGGAGGTGCCTCCAGTCGTTCTCGACTAAGCAGCGCTCCCGCTTCGTCTCGCCCGGGCACGAGCTCCACCAGCCGCGTCCCGTGTATCAAAGAGACGCCATACAGAAACATATCCCCTTTCACCGATACTAGCAGCTCGGGCCAGCCACCTGCGAACCCGGCCGGCCAACAACATCTCAAGAGCTCCCAATTGACGCCTCCCAAAGTCAACCTCAGAAGACGTCCGTCATCTCGGTACGGTGATCCTGCTGAACAGCCCGTTGCCGAAAACCCGCGAGACTCCATTTCCTCCACCGGCTCGTGGATAAGGCGCCTATCGATTCGACCATTGTCCCGACATGGTAGCTTTCTCTCCAGCATCGGCCCAGATTCCCAATCCATTACCTTCTCGCACGGCTCGTCTGCACCTATACTGTCCCCGACCGGCTCTGTTCCTGGCCCGCTGCCGCCCAACAAGCTTGTCAAACGCACCCCTTCCACACAACCAAACGGCCCTGTAGGGCGTCGTCGAGCCAAGTCGCATCTGCCTACTCTCCGCCGCCCGGCAACGAGCCATCAGCGATCTGCTACTCTGCTGCAGGGAAATTTGGATTGGGATTTCACCCAAGGCTCCGTACCCCCGAAATTCTCATTGGATCGGCAAATCCTACACGAAGACGTCCCTCTGCCTTCTCCCATCAAAGCCCCGTCACTGGCTCATCAGGGGGAACCACGTTGGTTATCTTTGTTCCACAGTCGGATTATCAAGGTGAATGCGAGAGGTCTCAGGGCAACGCCCGAGCGTGTTCTGGATCGTGCATCGCCGCCCCTTTCCAAACGTATTCGCGCATTTGTGGGAGAAAAGACGGGCATCTATCTTGTCAAGGCCGGAATGATCACCGCAGCCTCCGGTTCTGTCGCGGCTGCTTCCGAGTCGGACGATGCGACGGGACTTGGTCAGGACCTACGCGAATCGGAGAAGGAAAGCTCGACCTCGGAAGAAACCCCGACGAAAGCTCTGAGGCGCTCCATCTCCATGACATTCTCCTCGCCAAATAACCCCTTTTCAAGGGCTGGCAGTCTACGCCGGCCAAAACGCGGTGTGGTGGATCCGAGGGGAGAATACAATGCACGACACGTATCTGCGCCTCTGCCCCAGGGAGTGGCTCGCAGGTCCCTTGGTGACCCCGCAGGTGGTCCTGCAAGTGATGCAGGCGACCTGCAAACTCAGCTGCACCATACCGACGGCGGTCCTGGCTCGTCCATTCGCCCAATAAAGCGTCGGCGCAATGCCTCGTCCCCGCTGCCCCCTTTGCCCCATACTTCGAGCTTCCACTTCGACCTATCAAAGGGGGTTCCGCCGGCTGCGTTCCCATCCACCCGACCCGTGCCCGCCACTGCAGGCTCCCTCTACTCGGCAACAGCGTCATCTCTCAGAATGCCCAGACAAGACCGCAGTTCCACCCTGAACAGCTCCGACACCGACATGGAAGTGAGAGGCTTTCAATCCGGCGATGACGATGACACGGACTTTAGGAGTGACACCATGACCATGTTCGACTCGATACGAACCATGACCTCGGGCCGCAATCGAGCACTGGAGAGCCCGGCCGAATCCATGTTCGACGAATCTCCCCCGGGCACGGCAGTCCTCAACAACAACAGGACCAAGCGCTTGTCCATCCAGGAAATTCTCGACCGGGCTTGGGAAGCAGATGACAGAATCGTGGAGGAAGATGAGAAGAGCATACCCACACCCGTGCGGGACCGCCGCCACGAACGAATGTTCCTTTCCGATACGGAAGCAGCAGACCCGGTCCCTTGTCTTTTTGGGCCTGAACGCCCCTCACTCGACGTGTCTGTCTCGAATAAGGACCTCTCACGACTGTCTTTTGAGGACGACTTTGACACCGAATGGGCTCGCGGGGAAGATGAAGATGAGATGGGCTTTGGCAATCATCTTTCGCCACCGGGGTCCATGAATTCTCGCGGGGTCAGTCCCCACATGGCCCTCGCCCTCACTGCCGAACCCCGAGAAGAGGCGACCAGTGTACCTCGCGGTCTGCGGGCTGAACGACCGCGGAGCAATGTATTTGACTGGACCGAGCCTGTCACCGATAAAGCTGATACCGAAGGCCATTTTCCCCGCCCCAGGACAGTCCACGGGAAGCAGGAAATGGACATAATACGAGGTGGCCGCCCATCGAATCGGAGAGGACCTTTCGCCGCCCACGTTCGAAGCCAAAGCGTTCCGACTCTGTACGATCCGCCAGACGCGGCGAAGGGAGCGCTTCAAAAACCGTACGGAACGTGGGGCCTGGGCAGCAAGGGAGCTAGCGAAGACTGGGACGACGATTTTGAGTTTGGCAGTGCGGATTCGGGTGAAGGCATGGGTTGCGAGGAAAACTTTGCCATGGTCGTCCCTGCGTCGATCCAGGCTTCCCAACCGAGTCTGAAGCAGCATTCCGGTCAAATTAGGGAGCTCTCGCTACTCGTCAACGACCTCAAACGACTTTGTCGGCACGGCCGAGACCTGGACATTGTGGATGGAAGCCATGGCGGTCTCTGGAAGGAGGCAGAGGGCATCATCGCCCTCGCTTCTCCGGACGAGGATGAACTGGAGGGAATGGACGTCGACTCGTCCGAGGTGGATTTCGAACACTCCACGCTGAGCGAGCGGGCGGCGGATGATGAGCTCGATCCCGACCTTCTGAAGAAACTGGAAGATCCGTTCGAGACGCCGGATCTTCGCATGGCCAAGACGACGGTGATTCGTGAGCGGCCATCCGGGCGCAGACGATCCGTCTTTTCCCCGGACGACGACATCTTCGGTGGCGGCGGCCATATGTCTACCGTCGACACGAGCACTGCCTCGCGGCCCAAGACGCCGGAAAACAATATTAATATGGGTGGACACGACGTGACCGATATCGTCAAGTCGGTGCTCGACGCCATGCAGCAACGGTCCACCTCGGACTCGTCCCACCGTTCCGCGGGGACGGGTGACAAGGTCCACTTTGGAACGAATAACCTCAAGGCACTGGTAAAACGAGCCAGCGACCTACGGGATAGTCTCTCGGAGGTGATCCGACGTGCCGACCAGATTACGCAGAGCCCGGCACGAACTCCTCGGCGATCGGACCGGGGCAAAGAGAGCCCAGCGTTCACCCGCGTCTTTACACCGGAATCGCGGCCTGCTTCCAGCCCGCCACGGCGTCATCCCCACAGCCGAGGCAGCAACTCGGCACTCGGCCGCGCGGCACACGAGGCATCCCCATCCAGCGGACTGTCTCAGCGGATGCAGATGATGACGGTCAGCTAGGGCCGATCACAACACGGCCAGTCAGCATGGTACAGCACCCCCGCCGCACACTCTTAAGCTCATGGCCAGTTTCTTTATCTTTGTCTGTACATGTACGAACATCTGGGTTTCCTTTTTCCCTCCCTGCATAGCGACGGTCAGGATCTCATGTCTTTTTTTTTCTTTTCTTTTCTTTTCTTCATGTTTCTATTCCTACGACATGCACATATAAGATGGCGGACGATATCTGCTGGCCTGCGATGTGGCTCAGTACGCATCGACAGGCCAAAGGGGACCGAAGACACAGACGTCACTCGGGCCCCGCTCCCCCGTGATAGAGGGATTCTCCTGACTGTTCGACCTATGGTACGGATGGTTCCAATAGGACGACGGAAAAAACAAAACGATACATTCGCGCATTACCTCTTTCTTTCTCAGTATCGCTCGGGGCCGATACTTTAACAGCTAATCACTTCTACGGCTGGTGGTTTGGAAGGGAAGGGGAAGAGGGGCGAGGGAAACAAAAAAGTTTGGCAATTCTGGTGTCTGGACGCGGCGAACAACAAGAGGGCGAGGAAGCGACGAGAAGAGAGGTGGAACCAAGGACGGGGATGAATGGGCTCGCAACTAAAAAAGAGTACACTTGGAGGGCTGAAGAGGAGGACGTGGCATGGTCCTTTACAGTTGATGACTGGACAAGTATCGATGGCCTTATGGACTCTGGTTTCTGGGACTTCTCTCACATACATGGAACGGACAAGGTTTGGGCAATGGTATTATGATGATGTTTTTTTTCTGTCTCGGAATAAAGAGTAAAAGAATACGATCAATTCTTGCTGTGACGTCTATCGTGCATACGTATGATATGTTACGTTCCTGCGTTCGCTGTCCTGCTTCGGTAACTGAAGACTAGAAGAGTTGTTATTTTCGAGAGGCTTCTCTTTGCTTTTTTACATAGTAATATGGATTCTCTAGCTATAGTCGAGTTAGGCCTATGAACAAAGGAGGTCGTCGCGCAAAGAACACTAACCAACTTGACTACCTTAATAGGTAAAGTCCCCGTTTTTCGGTGAGAAAAAAACAAAACAAAATAGAAAAGAAAAGGGTAAAAAAAAAGCATGTGATAAACACATTGAAAGAACAAGAAAGAGAACAACAAAAAAGGTACAAACAAAACAAAAAAGAAACGCGTCCCGCACAGGACTCGAACCTGCAACCTTAGCCAGATAGGCCAGAACCGGAAAGCTACGCGCTACCATTGCGCCAACGGGACCTGTTTGCTTAGACTTGATGAACGAAAGCCGGGATGTCTCAACTCATCAAGGTTGGCGACCATGCGTTCTATTTTGGGGACAGGTTGGCTATACAAAATAGGAATTGAAGACAAGAATAGCACTCGACAAAGACTGACTGACCTTAACGAGTCCATTAACTATGGTGTGTACATAGTATTACGCATTGTTATTCCCCCGATATAATCCCTACAATTCGTCCCATCGCTGCCGACCTTCCTCGTCCACCACGAGAGACGTTTAGTATCGGAAAACCACCCTGGAAAACCGCGCAAGCTGCTTCCGAGAGTCCAACCAGTCCGCGTCGTTCCCGCGCACAGCGTCCTTCCTGCGCTCCTCGCTGTCCCACCGGTTCCACAGTCGTTGGCCCGAGACATCCACCACCGTGGCGCTGATCTCGGCCTTGCTGTTGCTGTGAATCCTGGCATTCACGCGCTTGCGCCGCAGGCGGTGAGTCTCCACATCCTCAGCTTCGCCTCCCACCGGGCTCGTGGAAGGTGGGGAGGACTCGGATGATTGGCGGCTGGTCCATAGCAGACTGGGCAAGGCTGGTGTCGCAGACACGGGCTTTGTCCAGAGTCCACGAGTGGGAAGGGTGCTGAAGGGATGAGCAGTGACTGTGTTGGCCTTGGCCCCAGCCGCGATGGCCTCCTTCAGTGCGGCATCCCAGTCGGCACGGTAAGCGAGGAGAGGTCGATACTGGCGCCGGAGGGGAGGAGGACGCGTCGTTTTCATGCTGTTGGTACTCAAGTACACATCCTGTCGAGGAGGGACAATGGAAGAGGCCCTGGTAGACGTGGTCTTCATGGAAGCCGTTTCGGAAATGGGCGAGCTTTGGCCAGATGAGGAGGCATAAGACGGGCTCTGCGGGCCAACCGAGGAAATGCTGATCCAGTCATACTCGTATGAGGTCATGGCCCCCGGGGTCCAGAGTGCAGTAGATGTCAGCTCGGGAAGAGAATCCTCATAGACACGGGGCCTACGGGTCATGCCCAAAGCAGCCGGTTCGGCAGACGTGGTCCGGGAAGCGGTTCTTCTACGACCCGCCTGGAAGAGACCATCGTAATCCTCCGACAGGCTTTGTGTGGGCATGGACCAGAGCGACGCTGATGTTGAGATGAGTTGTCGGCTATCTGGTTCATTCACCTTGGAGGCTGTAACCTCAGGTGGGTTCCACAGGCCTCGAGGGGCGTCTCGAAACTTGACATCACGCTGCGACTGACTCCAGAGGCCAGATGAAGCCGGCGATTCCTGGATAGGCTCCTCAATTGGTCGTAACTTTCGGGGCATGTACAGGGCCGCAGGCTCGGCAGTCGTTGTTCGAAAGACAGTACGGCCACAGCCGGCTTGAAAGAGCCCTTCCGGCTCCCGGACATCTCTCACGGCCGGGGCTACCCAAAGGAAACTGGCTTTAGGCGTCACCAAAGAAATTGAGACCTCCTTCTCACTCGATGCGGATGGAACGGTGGCAACAGGCGGGGCCCAGAGATGCGGCGTATGGGTAGCAAGTCCGCTAGTAAGCTCAGTCGACTTGGTCCAAAGGCGTGACGACAGTGGTAGCTCCTGGGTTGGCTCGTCCATTGCTCGAGTCTTCTTCCGAACAACACCTCGACCGATGGGCTCGGAAGATGTCGTCCGGTAGTCCGCGCGCTTCTGGATAGGGTTGAAGAGGCCTTGAGGTTCTTGGGTCAGGTCTTGGACACGGGCGACCCAAAGACCTAGGTGCATTCGTGGTGGCACTTCCGCTGCCGATGAAGACACGCCCGCAATCCAAAGAGGACGGCCACAAACCGGCTGCGGCTTGTCCCAGAGACCGGAGAACGGAGGCAGCCGAGCTAGGGGCTCGTCCAGAGCGCGGCGTTTGCTGATCATATCCCGAGCCGCGGGTTCAGCGGTAGTCGATCGGTAGCTAACCCTCTTGTGATTAGGGCTGAAAAGACCCTCAGACTCATCGGTCGTCATAGACGGTGGAGCACTCCAGAGCAAGTCTTTCTTTGTCTTTGCAATAGCTGTATGAACTGAAGCTGGCTGCGGTGCACTCCATAGAAGCGCATTGGATGTCACGGCCTCGGACTGTCGGCTCACTGGCAAGGTCCACAGAGAGCGGCTGTGAATGATTGACGGCTCCGCTTCCTGATACTGGTGACGCACTGGCGCATCCACCGATGAGACAACATACCCTTTCCAGGTATCCTCGTCGGGCTGGGGCAGGCCAAAGCTGAGAGGAGCGAAACGCTGTTGCGCGTTGCCTTCCCAGAGGGCCGATGGGCGAGGGGGCCGAGGGAAAGCATCCACATCGAAGCCGAAGGTGTTGGAATATTGGTTGAAATCCACACCATCATCCTGCTCGTTGTCTGTCTCGTCCTCGTTGTATTCAGATGAGCCATAGTCAGAATCTCCCGGGGAAAAGGGAAGAGTATGACCAATGGGGGGAAACAGGCTATCCTTGGATGGGACTTGATTCGATTTCAAAAGGCTGGCAATCTCCCAGAGTGTCGTCTCGTCAAAGTCATCGTCGTCACTGTTTTCATTAATCTCAGAAATGGCATCATCATCTTCTCCCTCGTCGTACTCGTCTTCAAAGTATGACGACTCATGGCCGACGCTGGGAGCAGCCGTCATCAACATCCGTCCGCCACCGCTGGACATGGTGCCCGGCATCGGCATCAGCATGATGCTTGCCGGCTGCATCTGGATAGTAGCGTTGTCAGAGACCTCGCCCCATGGGAACCGGAAGATCCCCAGGGTATCTCGCTTGTTGGGCAGCGGTTCGGGACTCTCGGGGATGTCAGGCAAGTGCGTAATCCGTTTGCTGCGGCGGGACGGGCGTTGGGTAACCGGACCAACTTTAGCCTTCTGCGTCGGAGTCCGGGAGGGCGGCGGGATCGGGGCTCCTCTCCAGAGACCAATGGTAACAGCATGTGGCTTGATCGAAACTGCACGCTTGGGCGTCCACAGCTGGGAGCTGGAGATGGCCAGAGGCTCGAGAATCTTGCGAGTGGCGGGCCGAAGAGACTGATTGGGAAGCTCTGCCGGAGCAACAGGTTCGACCGGCCTCTTTTCTTCTGGGCTCCATAACGAGTTTCCCCTAGTAGCTGGGGCATGGCTCGCTTTTGGAACCCAGAGTTTGGCCACTGGCGCATCTCTTCGGCGCAGGATCGCCTCTACCCGGTCATGGTCCTCGCTGTCCGACTCGTCCGTGTCTGGCGGTGTAGGACTAGATAGCTGGGCCCTGGAAACCATGAAGGGCTTGAGGTGGCGGTTGGAGGCAGAGAGGGGATGTAGATGTTCGGCATGATTCTGCAGCTGCGCCAGGACAAGGCTGTGGTGCCGGCTAGCTGAGTGCAGGTTATCCGGGCGCATGGAGACGCCGAGCGCCGCCAATGACTGCATACGAGACGAAGGGGAAGGAGACGCCCAGGCATTTGCAGACGAGATGGGCCTCGAGGGACCTCGGCTTGTCGTCTCGGCGGTCGAGATGGAATTCCGGCCCAGGCCGGTTTGCATTTCCTGCCATTGGCTCTCTTGCTGACCCATCTCCCTCTCGAGGCTTTCCAGCAAGCGAATCTTCTGGCCGTCGCTTGCAACCGACGCCCGGCTGGCCTCTTCGAGGTCCTTCAGCTGTCGTTGGATTGCCTCATAAGCCTCTTGCGGCGAGTCCAGAGGGGAGGGTTCTGCGGCCCGTATCACGTAGGCATTGCTGCTCGTCACGTTGAGCAAGAGTGGCGTTGGTGGTGGCATCCTTCGCGAAACGACTCTGTCCTTCCTGGCCGAGAAGGTGGCGCATTCGTCTCCCAGGCGGTGATGCCAGCCGGTTGGATGAGAGCCGGCAGAACCGGGACCGTTCTCGATCTTCTGTTCGCCTGACTGCGGCGGGGTAGGTACAGTATTGCTATGACTCTGGGCAGCAGTATCGAGCATGGTTGTCATGACTTCTTTACCATCGGCCGAGTTCAAGGCCGAGGGGTTCCGGGCCTCGCGGTCCATGTCGGAATTCTGCTGTATGTACATTTGTTTGGGAATGCATCGCGCCTCTTTGATGTTGACGGCAGCAACCGGTGAATAGATAGATCCCCAATGCGTAGTCCCCTCATCATCGCGTGTATGGACGTCGCTAAACACGGACATTGGTCCTTGCTGGTCCGGAATCACCTGGGACGACCTTCGCTTGGAACCATCGGACCATTTGGATGATCTGTTGCTGCCGCTAGGCGCCATAGGCCCCGCGAACCTGTAATCGTTGCCAGGCTCACTTGTCCCATTCCTCTCGGTTGTCGCATGTGTATCGCCGCTGAAGGCGGATACATGGCGACCTTCTTCTTCGGCTAGGCGCGGAACGGGTTTCTCAGTCTCCAAGATGTTCAAGGCACGGACCGACGTCTCGATAGAGCCGTCCGGACTATGAACTGCGGATGACTCGAGATTTGTATTTTTGTCCGGCAGGTAAGCCGAAGGAAGGGGAGGCACGTCTGGAATCGAGTCTCTGGCCACAGAGCTACGCATAGCACTTCTGGGGGAGGGAGGGAAGAAGAAGTCCATCTTCTCATCGAATGTCATGCTTCGTGTGTCGTTGGGGAGCGGTCGGCCAGGGACACCTGCGGTTTTCGGCAGGGGCGGCAGGGGCGGCAGGCTTGTCGGGCTACCCGGGTCGGATCGCAATATGGACCTCCTGCCGATGAGGGAACCACCGGAGCGTGATCTACGGTGTCTGCCGGGGGACTGCTCGGATGGGAACAGTTGACGATCTTTTTCGGATTGTCGCGGGATGGGCCTGGGCCGGTGGATAATTGACTCCCGCTGTTTTGGAGCCTGTCCTGACAGACCTGCTGTCGTAGATGGAGCGGTCTTTTGTTCCGTTGCCGTTGCCTCGGCAATGATATTCTGCACAGCACGAGGGTCATCATACTGGATCTTGTTGAGGAATAATACCGTTGGGTGAGCCGCCGCATCCGTGTCCATAAAGCTCTTCATGCTCTGGGCCCTTGGGTTCGAGGGCAACCCAACGGCCGGTCGTCTCGTTTGGGACCGCTGAGAGGACGACGTGTTTGGCAAAACATTTTGAGCTGGCGACGGCTGTGTCCTCGAGGGCCGGATGGTAGCGCGAACGGACGGTTGTCTGGGCCATGTAGCAGGTAAGTCTGGCCTGATCGAAGACTCAGCCCGGCTCGGCGGCCGTGGTGGGGACGACCCTGTAGCAGCGGTCTGAGAATGGCGCCTCCGGGTCGGAGTAGCGGGATAAGCAGCGGATGATTCTGGGGCTGTACTCGTCACAGCTTTCTGGCTTGCAATGGTTTGTCGTTTAGCAGATACTGGCGCCATCTTAGCATAGTCGGATGGCTGTGCCCCAATACGAGACTCCTGTGCGGGCAGGGGAGGAGGCACGCGCGGATGTTGAAGAGCTGTTGATGGCATCTCCTGTTCTTCCAGGGGGAAGAAGTCCTTTGGCGACTGGCGGGGAGATCGTCTGCGAATCTGCTCCACACCGGGGGAGAGCTGGGTCGAGGTGGCTGTTATCGCAGTTGTAGACAACAGGGAACCTTCTGAAGGCTGCGGAGCGATCTGCTTCCGCTTAATGCTGTGATTCCGCCGCATGATCTCCTCAGGGGTGATGGCAGGAGGTTGGGGGGCGGGGCGCTGGGCAACGAGACTGTCGGGGTTTTGCAGAGTGGCCATGTCCCTCCGGTCCCTCTCGTTCTTGGCAGCAGTGGCAAGATCAACCGTTGGGATTCTGCGAAAGGGGCTGTCTTCGCTCGACGACTGCTGTATGACAGGATTAGATATGACAATCTGGCCCGAATTTTCGCTCGCAGCGGAGACTTTTCGACCGAAGATGTTCCTCTTGGGCTTCGTCTGCTGTTGGTCGGGAATTGCTCTCGTTCCCGCTCCTACAACAGTGGTTGTAACGCCTGCAGCTTTGCCAAACATCTCACTTGCACTGAATCCCCTTCCAATGTCCGGTCGACCTTCGGGATCGGCAGTGGCGGAGGCGGTGTTTCCATCTTTGAGTTCTTCGAAACGGCTTGGCGGGAAGTTGGAATCAGACGACGAAAGATCTCGGCGGCGGGTTGACATGCCGCCGGGAGATTCATCTTGAGCGAGCGTCGATATATCGGATCTAGAAAGAGCTAGGTGGTCCACGGATAGGGAAACGAGCACTGGCGTAAGGCGTTAGCACGACTCTCCCGGATGGCCGGTGACTGGTGATGATGCGGTGCCAGGTCACACAAACCTAGAAGGATGGACAGAGCGCCTGCAGGTAGAGCCGTTCGCAGGGCTAGGCCCGTCGTCTCTATGCCTAGGAACATGGGTACGCTAGCCTATGGGCTCATGTCAGTGGATAATCTCCTCAACAGTGGTGGAGTGGGCGGCGCTCACCCCAGTCCACAGCGCAAAACCGGCCATGACGCGGAAGATAGCTTTACTTCGCCGGGCACCAGGTCCACCGCTGCGAACATCATTGGCGTGACCGGTGAGAAAAGCTCGGAGGAGGAGAACGGCGGCGAGGACTGCGTCGGTAGCAGCAACTGTGATGCCAACGGCCATCCATTCGGGATGAGTCTGGCAGACCAGGCCCAGCTGGGGCCGCTGAAAGCCGACATGGACAGCACCAACAAGAAAGCGAAGCGCAAGGAGGGCCTGCGGGATAAGGGTGTCGGCGGCAGATTTGCGGTCCTGGTTCTGGTTGATGGCCCAAACGAAGTACTGTAGTAGGGCCAAACGGGCGAGTTGGTCAAAGGCCGAGGCGAAAACGATGATGACCTGGCAGCCAATCCGAGAGGTAGGGTCGAGGAGAATGGTGGCGAATCCGACAAGGGCCCAAAGGGCGGCGCTGCAAAAGAATATGGTGAGGGCCAGCCTCAGGCCGTCCCGAAAGACTCGGATACCATGGCGGCGGAATAGGGGAAAGAGAGGCACCGCGGCAAGTGTGAAGGTGATGCCGCTGGATGTCCAAGAGCGAGGTTAGACGCAACGACACGACACGAGCGAGGGATCGCGCAGACGCGACGCGAGGATGGGGCGGGTGTGTACAGGCGGGCGACAAGAGGGTGATAGGGAGACTCACAAAACAAAAGCAGTCGCCGAGACCTCGGTCTGCGCGGAAGCAGCAGACGACGACATGGCAACAGGGCCGCGAGGCAGAAGAAAGAAAGTAAGAATAAAACAGGTCCAGCCGTTATATCGCAGAAAGAATCGAAAGCCCAGTCGATGGGCGGTGGAGGGTGTTGGAAAGGAGGGAATTAAGGACAAAGAGAACAGATCATGATGGAAAGCAAAAGCCTCATGCTAGATTCATGCTAGATGGGCGTGACGTTCAGCTGGAGCCGTCAAAATGAATGACACGGCCGATGATGGCCAAAAAGAAATCAAAAGAAAATAAGGTCAAAAGAAGAGAAATGATGAACTAGAAACGAATGTGTTCATTGATCGTGGAAAAGCGAGGAGAAGGACGACGGCGCAGAGAGCGGACTGGAAGGATGCCGACGAGAAGGTGGACGAGGCCATGGTGCAAAGGCATAATAAAGTCTCAAACGAGCCGAGTCTCAATCAACCCCGTCACACTAAGGGTCGGTACGGTTCGCGATTGGGCGACGAGGTAGGCTGGTAGAGGTTTTGCGAACTCCCTGACGCCGTACCAGAAAAGGGCGACGCCGAGCCTGCGATGGTGTTTCAGTGCTGAAACCAAGGGACGGACGGGGTCAGGGCACGGCCGGGGGGATCAGATTAGACGACGGCCGGGATGGGACTCTATACCATCCGGTCATATAGGTATGTGCGTATAGTAGTAGGACTTGTTCATCCCAACGTCGTCTCCTGGACCGCACGGAATATTTCGCGGGGAACTGTCATCGCAGTCGAATCATCACGTCGAATGTTTAGTTGCTGGGATGACCAGGAGTAAGTACATAAGACGGTCCATTCGGGGGAACGAGAAAACGTATACAGCTTCTAAGCCAGTATGTCTGATATTTGTTTGTACGGGAGAGATATGAGAGCCGGTTATTTGACCAGGAGAGGCGTTCTTCGTGTAATTGAGAGGGAGGTGAGATGAAGAGAGACGGAAGCACCACGAGTTGGGAAGAGAGTCGGCTGAGATTGTCTGTACCGTTATGTAACACTGTGTCTCACACTGTCCTCCTTCCGCATCGGATGTTTGGCTTGATACGGCAGGGCCAATGTGTGGGGTAGTGTGACGTTGGCGTTGGCGTGGTGGTCCGTGTGGGTTATGGAGTACCGATACAGTACGGGGTACAGTTTCATACTGAGTACCTCTAGGTAGACTCTCCGTGGTATGAGAAGTCAGCCGTGAACTGCGAGTGAGCGTCAGAATGGAGATGCTCAGTAATTATTTAAACGTAGAGGTGGCTTGGAAGAACTACGATGTATTCTCCAGAGTCAAGGTCGGGAAGATGCGTAGTGTATAAGCTCCTTTGTTTCCTCCATCCAATACCGATCGGGCAGGAGCACGATAGACATCTCCCTTCATTCTCTCTAGGTATTATCGCGACTCGTGGAAATCAAGTAGCGGTTAGGATTTATCGGAATTATCGTCGTTTTCTAGCTTCCCTCTCTCTCTCTCTCGTAATTACTTATTTCCAGATGCCTCTCTTAGGCAATCCCAGTCTCTACGGCTACGTCTAGACTCGCAACGTCGTCACTCGGGCACCGCCAGCCACATCGTCGGCCTCCCGCCCCCACACCAAACTCCCACAGCCACAACTACCGTTCTGTCGTCCTTGTCTGTCACATACGACCATACCCACTGGAAAGCTCGGGATCCCGTCCGCTCTCCCATAGATAAGTCAGTGAGGGCCGGATTAGTAGTTGGGTCGGTGACGACCAGCGAATACCCGGTGTTGTATGTTCTTTTTTGGGCCATGTTTTTTCTTATCCTTTTTATTTCATTTTATTTTAATTCTTTTTTGGAAGATATCTTTTCAGGGAGGCTATATAAGAGCCTCTACACTCCAGCACTGGTACATACGACCATACCCACTGGAAAGCTCGGGATCCCGTCCGCTCTCCCATAGATAAGCCAGTGAGGGCCGGATTAGTAGTTGGGTCGGTGACGACCAGCGAATACCCGGTGTTGTATGTTTTGTTTGGGCGTTTTCTTTTCTTTTCTTTTTTTTTTGGAATATATCTTCTTAGGCTATATAAGCTAGTACAGTGATGAATGAGACAGACCCTTTCGAGCCACTGCCGATGTACTGGAATGACCGCGCCGACAACACTATAAAAATCAGAAAATTACGTATTATACAGGCAAATAGGTAGCTATAGGTACTGAATATCAGGTTGTATCTTTCGTATTACTTTGTGTAACACCCCCCGGCCACGATACACAGTGGTATAGTGGGTAAGCATTAATAACGAGTAGTTTCTTAGCCACCTACGCGCGTTACCTACTCATCACTTTTGCTTACTCACTATACCTAGATAATCACCCTCATTTGCTCCCGCGTGTACGTGAATAGCAAAGCAAGTATCGTAATACCTACATATACGCTACCTACCTAGTTGAAATGATCACCGCCGGAAATCAAGCAGTCACTGGGCAAAAATTCCGACGGATTCTTAACAACTCCCCACTAACAGTATACACGTTATAAAGGTAGAAATCCGTCGAAATTATTGCTGAGCCACTGTACTCCCTGTGCCGCCGATTCTGTACCGGTAAGCGCCTGTCTTTTGATTACCTTTTCCAGATATAGCCAGGACATTCATGACGGCGGCGATGTGTACAACGTAGGTAGCCATCATTATTCTATTCGTAACCACGCTTAATTGTTTGCTTGCAAAAACGCACCCCCCACTCACCCGCTCTCCTTCAACGGTATCACCACCCACGCCAGGCTCGACGGCGGACTCACAGCGGTATCGGCAACAAGTCCAGAGGAAAGTTGTTTTTACGAATGTGGGCAAGGGGTTACATGCAAGGAGGTACATGATTTCCATACCATCCTTTGTCTTTGGCCAGGGGGGCTCGTCGTCGGACATGTAGAAACTGGGCCTGGCGGGTTTCGTTCTGGGAGGAAAAAAAAAAAAAAAAAAAAAAAAAAAAAAAAAAAAAAAAGCCCACCTGTCGGTGCGATATCTTGCCAGCAAGATTCCTGGTCAGCCCACTTCCCCGTTGCGAGGCCGCGAAACCACACTTAGCACGTCCCGCACTTCATTGAGTTTGCCGCGGACAATGCCCAGTCCCTCAGGTCCGCCGCGGAGGCGCAGGGTCGGCACGTCTAAGCCCGGTAATCGGTCACTGTCAACGAGTCAGCTTCGTCCGGCGGGGATGCGATGGGAGGTTGATACATACACAACTGTTTCGGGGACTTTCGTGTAGACAATAAGGAAGAATGATGCGCCAATCCTTGGACGATAGGCTACTCTGTTGTGACGCTGAGTTGAGCAGAAACCTCCCGCAGAGCGTCCGCAGCTTCCTTTGCGGAGCTGTAGCCCGAGTCCCAGAGCTTCCGAATAATGGATCTCGCTGGGTTATCGTCGCTCACGCGAGGATACTCACCCTTCCCAAGCCTCTCCTGGAGTTCGTCAATCTCAATTTCTCCATAGGGTACAGCCCATTCAGTTATCTCGCAGATACCAGTCCCGAGGGCGAACAGCTCCTTCGCGAACACGTCCTTAGTGGGGCTCGGAGGCGTCCTTGTAGGGACCCAGTATCGCGGTTCGCACGTAAAGAGGAGCTCAGGATACACGCCTCGAAGACTGGAGCCGGCAAAGTCGCTGAGTTTTATATGAAGATCATCGAAGACAAGGATATTCCGCGCCGAGATGTCGCCCCAGATCACGCCTCGGTCGTGGATGTGCTGGAGGGTTTCCGCCAGGTCAATCGCCAGCTGCAAACGACGGGTCATGGACGGAGATTCGTCATCGAGGATACGCTCGCGAAGACTGCCATGGGGGGCCCTCTCGAATCTCACTGCCCAGGCCTCCCTCTCCTTTGGGTTCGTCTCCTCTCCGGCTCGCAGGTATGCTGCGCCTAAACATTTGAGGATATGTGGATGTGGGCCGAGAGCTTCGTAGATGGCGGCCTCTCGCTTGAACGTCTCGCTGGCGTTCTCGGCAAAGGCCGCACGGTCGTACATTTCTCCATCAAGCCAGAAGCCCGCGGCCTTGATGGCGATCATAGGTTTGGACTTTTCTGCGTAGATGATGCTGAGGCCTGTCCGTCCCAGTGGTTCGAGCCTTTCCCGGACGGCTTGGCCAGCTTCCCAGTCGGTCATCCGCATGTCGATTATGAAGGCAGTAAACAAATTGAACACCGAATCAGGCAGACTGGAAACAAAGTTGGACAGAAAGCTGACACCGCAATGAGTCCTCGGCGGTGCGACAGCAGGCGAAGACACGAGCAAGGGCGACTGTAAAGTATTGATACTAGTAAGGCGAGAATGGTAGAATGTGTGTGACGAGAAAGCATCAACATGAATCAAGTCGGATCGGTCGGTTCTAATGTATGGAGGCTGAGAGAGTGCACGGCCCGCCGGGTCATCTGACACCGCCTTTGGTGACGGGAGCTGGTCACAACATGCTTCCTGTGCCACCGGCC
Organism: Sodiomyces alcalophilus JCM 7366; assembly: GCF_042370955.1. Taxonomy (NCBI): domain Eukaryota; kingdom Fungi; phylum Ascomycota; class Sordariomycetes; order Glomerellales; family Plectosphaerellaceae; genus Sodiomyces; species Sodiomyces alcalophilus. The sequence continues at coordinate 2,029,480 of NW_027263535.1, read as the reverse complement.
AAGCTTGGGGTTAGTTGAATTCATCCCTTCACCTAGTTAATCACTTTTACCCGCCGACTCTTTTACAGATACGCCCAGTTACGCCGGATTCCGCGGGCCCGGATGATGGAGTCATGCATCCTGGGACGTGAGAAAGTCCGGTTTGCTTCATGTGAAGGATTATACAGTCTCTACCAGTTAGGTTCAAGGGAAGCAGATACCTGAGATAGTCGCCGCTTTCAATATACGAAGTGGCCTCCTTCACGGCAACTCCCAGAGCACCTCTGTGCCGCGAGCTGGCCACACTCAATCATTCACTAGAGGAAGAGATTGTGTTCTTTGTGCGAGTATTTGTATCTACGTGCTATTGTTGGTCTTTTAGCTTTTGCCTGGCGGTATTCATTCATGAGGACGCTCGGCGAGCCAGAAGACCTGATATAGTCCTCAAACGATATGGGTGGCATCTCAGTCGCCATCCGTATCTGGCTAAGCAGTGACACCCAGAACCAATCAGCGTAATACGCCTCATATGGGCGATCCGGGGCTGATGTTGCTCTGTTATGAAACGGAGCAGCATAACTTATCGAAAGAGGCACACACCTCTATGACGACTCTCGAAAATCCCGTCAAGAGAGCTTTCGGCAGAGAAAAAAAAAACCCCAAAATGAGAATAAAAAAGGTTCTCACCACAGCTCCCAGATCTTTCCGGGAATCACGAAGCGCATCACATCCCAATGTCCCAGGGCACTCGACTGGTGCCACTTGGCCAGCTTCTGCGTCTCATTCTTCGCCATGATACCACCATCCTCGGTCGACTTGAAGCTCGACTCCTGCACTTCGTACCTGGGCATGAGGTAGGCCTGTCGCGACCGGCTGCCAAGTAGATCAGCCGGCGTGGGATCCCTAAAGGTGATGTCGCCGGCCGTCTTCTTGCAGAAAATGACCATGTTGGTGAAGTCCTGGCCGTCTTTGGCGAGCGTTTCCGCGTCCGGCTCGGGAGATTCGCGGAAGACGCGGCAGGTCGGGAACACCTCCTTGATAGTGTCGACGATGATCTTGGGCGCCGGGTGCATGAAATCACCGGCGTAATTCTTTGCGTAGCTTTGTTAGACTCGGCCCGAATCGCCAGGGAGAGAAAGGAAGGGAGAGGCCAAGGAGGGCGAAAAGCGCGCGGCGCACTTACAATAGCAATGACACCGTCCGGCTTGAGGAGAGTGTTGAGACCCTGCAAGAACTCGAGCGTGAAGAGGTCCACAGGCTCAGCGCCTCCCGTGAAAACATCGTGGACGATGTAATCGAACTTGGCGTCCGTCTCGGCAAGAGACGCTGTGTAGCTCACGGCATCGTCGATGACGGCGGTGTGGTTGGCGGGAAAGGCAAAGTACTTTGTGGCAAACTCGTGAACCACGGGATCAATTTCGACCACGGTTGTGTCGATGCCGTGCGCCACCAATGCGCTCGGTGTTGTGCCGATACCCAGCCCGCTATCCTCTGTCAGAAAATGGGAGAGATAGAGTGGGACGAAAAAGAGAATGGGGGAAAGGGAGGGAGAAGGTGATTCCATGACTTACATGACAAGCGCCTTGGCCTCGTTATCAGGGACAGGCTCGGGCACCTTGACAAGCCTCACGGCTTCGAGCATGACGAAGACGCCATAAATGGGCTCCGACACCCGAGGATCCGTAGGCCGAATCTTCATCCACTCCCCTCCCAGCAGCGAGTGGTCGCACCGCAAAACGCGGTAACCTTCCTTGAGGCTCTCCATGACGGAGATGTACCCCGTCGTGGAGTCCCTGCGATCCAGCAAAATCCAGTCCTCGGCCTGCAGCGTGCTGTTAAGCGTGGCCGTCACCGCCGGCGTCGGGACGTGATAATTGAACGTGGCCGTGTGGTACATGGCCGGGACGGCCAGGGCGGCGATGCTGGACGGCGCGAACAGCGTATAGGCGAGGCCCAGGAGCATCTCGTAGCCGATGCGTGACGTGAGGAACGACCAGCCGAGGAAGACGTGCATGTAGCCGCCCGTCAAGCTCTCAGCGAGCTTGAACAGCGCCCACGACCCGATTCCCGGGCCGGCCTCGGCGGCGAACGACGGCAGCATGGAGAGGTCGGCCCCCTCGAGCAGGTTGGCCACCGTGGCGGACGAGAGGGCGACGAGCGGGAACAGGGTGAGGAGCTCGGTGACGGCCGGGCCGTAGCGCGCCGTCAGCGTGCCGCTCAGGGGGAACAGGAAGAACTGCACGGTCGGGATGTACGCCGCGACCACGGGGAGGAGGCGGGCCGGGTCGAAGGGTAGCGCGCGCGTGAGCCACACGTTGCCGGACCAGCCCGCGAAGGCGGCGGCCATGACGAGCCTCGCGTGCCACACCGACGTCGGGATGGCGCCGTAGACGGGCGTCAGGGCCAGGTACGACGCGTTGCAGGCGGCCGCTACGAGGGTGAGCAGAATGCCGGTCCTAATGTAGATGGATGCCTGCTTTCGGAACCATGGCCAGCCGGTCTGTTCTTGGGCCTTGGCCGCGAGGTCCTTTAGTTCCTTTTCGAACCTCTCAGGTGAGGCCGCTGGGGGCGCCGCCGAGGGCTGGTTGTTGCTCTTCTTTTTGGGGGGCATTGTGGTAGGAAGGATCACCGGCACATTGAAGAAGTATTGTATAACAAAATTATGTACAGACCTCCCGAGACGACAATGGCGCGAAGCAAGTCAAAATGTCAACAACAGCCTGCTGTTGAAGAACTTGGGAGTGGAAAAAAGAACGCCCCTTGGTCTGGGACGCTCTTGTCTCAGCATGGGGACACGTGCTCATTGACCATGGTTTTTGTACCTGCATCACGTGACAGCGGCGTGAAATCTCATGGTTTGATGTCGGTGTTTACGACTTTGGCCAGGACTCTAACGTCAACTCTCGACGAATTATAAGTATCTCGCTTTCAGAAAGGGAAAATTAAGGAAATTAAATAAATTAAATTTACAAAATGCCGCCGTCCTTTTTTGGGTCCTCAGAAAGAGGCGGCAGCCTAACACAAACCCTGGGATGACCATACTCTGGGTCGTACGGATGCCATCGTGACACTACGGACGACAATCCTGCGAAACCCCCATATACCGTGTATGTTTTATCTCTCATCACAGGCGGCCTTAGATCTTTGGTCCCTCGAGGATAGGCTTAGCGGCATCGGACGTCCACCAGCTGACCCCCGGCTCGCCGGGGTAGGCGTACCGGTCCATGCTCTCGGGCTTCATCTCGACGCTGTATCCCGGATCGGTCGGGGTCTGGTAATAGCCGTCCTTGATGACGGACGGGTGGAGAAAGTGCTCGTGCAAATGGTCGACGTGCTCGAGGAGGGAGAGCTTGCCGCTGACGACGACGTAGTCGATGGTGCTCAGGTGCTGGGTGTACTCCGGGAGCCCGACGCCGCCCGAGTGGGGCACGACGGGGACGTTGTACTTTTTGGCCATGAGGAGGACAGCGAGGGCCTCGTTGACGCCGCCGAGGCGGCAGGCGTCGATCTGGCAGACGTCGATGGCGCCGGCCATGAGGAGCTGCTTGAAGACGACGCGGTTCTGGCACATCTCGCCCGTGGCGACGCCGATGCCGTAGGGCGCGAGCGCGTCGCGGATGGCCTTGTGGCCCAGGATGTCGTCGGGCGAGGTGGGCTCCTCGATGAACCACGGCTTGAACTCGCTGAGCGCCTTCATGTACTCGATGGCCTCGGGGACGGACCAGACCTGGTTGGCGTCGACCATGAGGACGTTGCCTTTGTCGTAGCCGATGACGTCCCGCGCGATGGCCAGTCTCCGCTTGTCCTGGTCGAGGTTGCCGCCGACCTTGAGCTTGAAGTGGCGGTACCCCTTGGCGAGGGTGTCGTGCAGGAGGGCCTTCATCTTTTCCTCGCCGTAGCCGAGCCAGCCGGCGCTGGTGGTGTAGGCGGGGACGGCGCGGTTGTTCTCGGCGTCGCGGATGCGCTGTCCCTTGAGCGGCTCCTGCTCCCTGAGCATGGCGATGGCCTCTTCCGGGGTGATGGCGTCGGTGATGTAGCGAAAGTCGATGCACCTGACAAACTCCTCGGGGGTCATGTCGGCGACGATCCGCCAGACGGGCTTGTCGAGGACCTTGGCCCAGAGGTCCCAGACGGCGTTGACCACGGCACCGAGGGCGAGGTGGATGACGCCCTTTTCGGGACCGATCCAGCGGAGCTGGCTGTCGTTGACGAGATGCCGCCAGGTCTGACCCCAGTCCGCGACGAGGGACGATAAGGTCCGGCCCTTGATTCTGTCGGCGAGATGGTCGATGGCATGGCAGACGATATCGTTTCCCCGTCCGATGGTGAATGTCTAGGAGAGTGTATTGTGAACGAGAGAAAAGGTGAGGTAGGGACCCGAAGTAAGCGAGGCACGACGTACCATTCCATGACCGGAGTGCTTCGAGTCGGTCTGGAGGATGCAGTAGGCAGCTGAATAGTCGCCGGCAGCGTTCATGGCATCAGAGCCGGTTTTGTCCAGTGATGTGGGAAACCTCACGTCACGGGTGAGCCAGCCGGTGATGGTGATTTCCGACATGTTGGCGGAGGCTGTGATATGCGGCCTCGGGATGTAAGACGGGAAGTGTATCAAGAATGAGGGCAGCCAAAGAGGGTCGCAACGTGGTATATCTCTCGTTGAAGAGACAGAACCGTAGCTTTATACGAAGTAAAGTGATTGTGATCGTCCCAAGAATCCGCTTCGTCAATGGGCCTTGCGACACGCGCTCCAACTGCGACTGGGAGACGACAGTGAGGGGTCATGGATGAGGGGCAGCAGCGGAGAGAGGCCGACCAGCACCGACGAGATGCGGGGATGATGCCCGTAGTGGAGGCCACTACCCTATGGTCGGGGGGCACTGGGACCGGTTTAGGGGGTACCTTCGGCGTCCCTTGAGGTAGTTAGGGGACCATTTTCGGGGCACTTCGGGAAGCTCCAGTGTAACATGATCAAGGCCGCCCCCGACTCTGATTGATGGAGAAACTATTGGGTTCGACTCGACTCTGGTGATCTCCCGACCATGTCTCTTTTTAGTGATCGCCGAGGACGACGAGGTTGAGGGCTGTTTTTGATAGCTGGATCTTCTCTTCATGGCAACGGTGCATCGCATCTTACCCAGCGACCCGGTGGACTCGGTGAGTGTCCAGTGCCGAAAACAGACCTACCAGCAGCATCTTTGGCAGCCCCTGAGGTTTTCATTCATTTTTCCATTTCTTTCCCTTTTTCCTTTTTTTCATATATTTCTTGTCTTTTTCTTTTGTTTTTCCTTCCTCTCTCGACACTGACCTGGCATACCTTTGGAGGCGACTGACGCGGGGATACGAGGCCAAAATCGGGGATGCCCTGGATACCTGACGACGAGAATGAACATATGATACCACGGCGTAGGAGTGACATGAGGTTCGATAAAGTATCTGTCATGGGAAGCGAGGCGCAAAAAGACCATAGATGGATGGGATTGATTTCAATATCCTATCCCGTCTGCATACATATCAAGTGAAGCAGGCTTTACAAACAAGAAAAGCTGAGGTAGGGACTTTTGGTGACCTCCAGAAATGATGCAACGACTAAGCGGCGATAAGATAAGACAAAGGGCCCTTATCTTATCTTTCACTCACCTCCCAGTCCGAACCCTCCCATGTGTTCACGTCTTCCCTTCCAACACCAAGAGCCGACTATCCAAAGACCGATTCACTCTCGCTCCCCGGGAGTAGGATGCGCCTCCGAGACTATGGATGACGATTTCGGGGCGGATTCCGAGTTTCTCGAAGCCCTCGCGGCGTCGGCGCCGCCGAGCCAGCAGCAACCCCCCAAGCCGCCCGTGCAACAGCCAGTTCCTCAGGTCCAGAGGACTCGGGCCCAGCAGCCGACACCCCAGCGTCTAGATAAGCCGGCTCCGGCGAGCGCGTCGGGTCCGAAAACATCCCAGCCTACACCGCAAGCCCTCCCGAAACGGTCCTCGGGGTCGGCTATCCAGGTTTCGCCCCGCCAAAGAGGGAACCCAGTCCTCGCCGCGTTGCGTTCCCTGCCGTGGGAGTATAGTGATATCCCTGCCGATTACGTCCTCGGGCTCACTACGTGTGCTCTCTTTCTGAGGTGTGTGGGACAACCCGTCTCTTGTCCCGGGCTGCGTCACCCCGCAACCGACTCAATTGTACGGATGGATGCTGACAACGATACCCTCACCCAGCCTGAAATACCACCGACTACACCCTGAATATATCTACCAGCGGATCCGCAAACTCCAGGGCAAATACAACTTGCGCATTCTGCTAACCCTGGTCGACATTCCCAACCACGAGGACTCTCTACGGGAACTGTCCAAGACGTCGGTCGTCAACAACGTGACCATCATCCTCTGCTGGTCGGCCGCCGAGGCAGCGCGCTACCTCGAACTCTACAAGTCGTACGAACACGCCAACTTCAGCGCCATCCGCGGGCAGCAGTCGTCGAGCTACGCGGAGAAGCTGGTCGACTTTGTCACGGTGCCGCGGAGCGTCAACAAGACGGACGCCATCGCGCTGGTGAGCAACTTTGGCAGCCTGCGCGACGCCATCAACGCCGACCCGGGCCAGATCGGCATCATCGCCGGCTGGGGTCCCGTCAAGGTCAAGAAATGGGTCGGCGCCGTGGAGGAGCCGTTCCGGGCGAAGAAGGCGGCGAAGCGCACACGCGACGCGACGGCGGCGACTGGCGGGGGTAGCGGTGCAGGGACGCCGTCGGTGCTGGATGAGGCGGTGCCCATTGGACGGGTCCCCTTGCGCGACATGCCGACGCTCAGCGCGTCGTCTTCCCGGGCGACGCCGGCGTCGGATGGCCCTGGTGGGAAGCAGAAACAGCCTGCGCGGGGTCCGGTGGCGGAGATGGATGATGTGGATATGGATGACGAGGAGGCTATGATTGCGGCGGCGATTGAGGAGTCGAAGCGCACGGCGGAGGCGGAGGCGTCGCAGAGGGCGGGGTCCGGGCCTGCCAGCACCAGTGCCAGCGGCAGCGGCAGTCGTGGCGACGGCGACAGAAAGTCCGGAGAGCCATTGAGCGAGGGTGTCGCGGCCGCATTGGCGAGGCTGAGACGAGATGCTTGAGATTACACCGAGGGCGCCCTCACTCGTCCTTTTCTCCCACAGGCTGAGTTTCTAAAGAACTCTCGCAATTACTTGACACATCTCACAGGAAGCGTACCTCGAAACGTGGCGGTTATAGAGAGTCGACAGTTTATTGGTGTTGTGGCCAGCCACCAGCCCAACCACCGTCTATACGAGAGAGCTCTACGGCTTATACATACGCGGGAACGCCCTGCCTACGAAGTACACTTCTCCTGTCACTGACCAATATATTCCACCCTATTCTCTGCCACTGTCCGTTTCTGCTCTTCTAGTCGTTAGTGATACTTTCCTTGTCCCATCCAGTGAGGTAGTATCCTGTGTCTCCCCTCGTCTCTTCGTGCCTGTGATAGGTAGGCAAAGCTAACCCCTTTCGTCCCTTTTGTGAGCGTGGAGGAAAAGAAATATTGGCTGGCCCTGGGCGTCTCACAGGACTAAAGAGATACGTGATCCAAAATCGAGGTGGTCTCGTGGTCTTGTTGCCTCGTCATCCTTCTCGACTCTCCTCAGGCTCGTCGCCTGGATCATGCAATATCACCACCTCTAGCTGTCCTTTATCCAAACCATCCTACTGCAGTCCATCACTCCCCTCACTCCCCCTCCCTTCGCTCCAGTTCCATCATTTCCACCCCAACACTTGGACTTGAAGACCGTTACCCATGCACATCGGAAAGATCGCCGTCGCGTTGCTGCTCGCGCAGGCATCATCGGCACATCCTGCCCCTCGAGAGCCTCCCAGGCCTCACCTCGGACCACGTCTTCCTTACAGGACGCATCCCGAACGAACCAGTGCTATAAAGGAGGCTTTCCGCCGTGCCTGGACGGGCTACCGGAAGTATGCGTTTCCTTCGGACAGCTTGCGACCCGTGTCCAACACTGGCGAGAATGACAGGTGAGAAAGGAGGCCCCTTTGTCGTTTTTCTTTTTTTTTCCAAATCATTTTCCCACCGCCCTGCTCTAACTCTGCCCTGCCTCTTTCCCTTAGAAACGGATGGGGTGCAACCGCTGTCGATGCCCTCAGCACTGCCCTTCTACTGGGTGAGTTCGACGTGGCCACCGACATTCTGGAGTACATCCCCAATATCAACTTTGATGTTACCACGACATCAGTATCCCTATTTGAAACGACCATCCGGTACTTGGGTGGCCTCTTGTCTGGTAAGTCATCATGGCCTCACTTGCCAAAACCCTCAAGAGGTTGATGACTCTTACTAACCCCGGACCGCGCCGCACTCGTCTATGAAACGACAGGCTACGACTTGTTAAAAGGACCGTTCGCGTCGCATGATTTCAACAGCAGCCATGTGGATTCCCTCCTCGCGCAGGCCAAGAGGCTGGCCGAGAACCTCGCGGTGGCCTTTGACACGCCCTCAGGAATCCCCGACAACGAGCTCGTATTCGATCCCCGGCCCCGCAGAGCCGGAAGCGTCGTGAACCATTTGGCGACAGTCGGCACCCTGGTGCTCGAATGGACGCGCCTTTCCGACCTGACACGCGACTACCGCTTCTCCAACGTTACGCGGAGGGCAGAGCGGTATCTGCTGCATCCCCGTCCCGGGGCCGAAGTCTGGCCCGGCTTACTGGGGACCCGCGTGTTTATCGAGAACGGCACAATGGCAGACCGCTCGGGCGGCTGGGGCGGCGGTACCGACAGCTTCTACGAGTACCTCATCAAGATGTGGATCTACGACCCTGTTAGGTTCTCCTACTATAAAGATCGCTGGGTCGCCGCGGCCGACTCGACCATGGCCCACCTGCTCTCCCGTAGCAGTGTATATCCGAACGCCGACTGGGTCTTCTTGTCCTCATACGCCGATACCACGCCAGTCTACGCTTCGGGTCATTGTAAGTGTACTGGTCTGACGAGAGCCCCTTGTACCGAATGAGTGTCCGATTGCCACAACGGTTTACTGATCATCTTGTGCTTCATCACGTAGTGGCATGCTTCGCGGGCGGTAACTTTATCCTCGGAGGCCTAGTCCTCGGCGAACAAAAGTATATCGACGCGGGCCTCGCCATCACGGACGGCTGTCGAAGGACATATCAGATGACGGCGACGGGCATCGGTCCCGAAGGGTTCCGGTGGCAAGACTCAAAGGCCCGCGTCAACAACCCCCAGCCGCCGGCGGCGTGGAAAGCCTTCTACGACGTGGCGGGGTTCTGGATGACGAGCACGAGTTACCACCTGCGGCCCGAGGTGATCGAAAGCTACTACTACGCGTACCGCGCCACGGGCGACCCCAAGTACCAGGAATGGGCGTGGGAAGCGTTCCTGGCCATCAACAGGACGTGCAGCGTGGGTAGCGGGTTCTCGGCCATCACGCACGTCAACGATCCTCGTGGAGGACGCTTTTGGGACTTTCAGGAGAGTTACTTCCTGGCGGAGACGCTCAAGTACAGCTACCTTCTCCAGGCCGAGGCGGACAACGAGGTGCACGTGCAGGCGGACAAGGAAAACGGATGGGTGTATAACACGGAGGCTCACCCGATGCGGGTGGCGAGGACTCAATGGACATATTGAGGGAAAGAAGAAAGATGTCTTGCCTCTGTGATGGTATGACGGGCCGATGCAACGATTGAGCAAGAAGAGAATGACAAGACTAGGTGTCATGGCTCTGAAATCCAATAGATTTAAGTATAGCAACAGTTATAAGAGAAATTGATCGCTAGAGCCACCGGGCGTGAAGTTGTGCCGCCTTCAAGTCCATCAGCTTAAGAGCCTCCTTCCCGCTTGGCGTACTCGTCCTCCATGTTTTCTTCGTAACGACGGTCGGCCTCGATTTCGGCCTGCGTCTTGGGCCGGGTAGTGCCGGCGCCGGTATTCACGCCGGCTCCAGTGGGTTGGCCGGACTGGGCGGGGTTGCTTGCGGCTCCAGAGGTAGAAGTAGAGGCAGCAGCAGCAGCAGCCTGAGACGAAGAGGAAGACTTGTCCGTGAGTGGGAGGCCCATGATGAAGTGAGTTGGTGGGTTGGTTGATTGAGACGAAGGTGGAAGATGTAGTTTGTTTGAGATGGTGCGTAACACGAACGTTGCCTAATCAGAAGTATTTAGATGAGGATGTCTCGAGGAGAGAATGCCCTGGATGTGCGATCGGGGTCTTTTTAAGGTCCCTGGCGGTGGCAACGGAGCCGGGCGACTCGTGCGGATCGGAGAATCGGAAGGACCTCGGTGGATGCGGAGATGCTACTAGAACTGATGTCATTGCCTCGTCCTTCTCGGTACGGTACCAAGGTACATACAAGTCGTCACGGGTCCCACGACTCAGGGGTACACGAATCAGTGGCCTCCTGAAGTATAGAGAATGGCCAATCATGAACGAGGTATTTCTGCTTATCCTTCCACACCACTAACAGCAGGGGCAACCGAGTGAGTAGGGGATATACCAACCACCTGCAGAAGCAATATAGGTTGGATAGATAAAGAACAATGTGAAGCTCGATACATCCTTCTTGCGTTCTGCAAGACTACGTGGCTGAAATCACTGCCTGCACTCATATATACCTCTACAGCGAGTGCGAGACCACTTGCTCCTCGTCCTCGTCCTCGTCCTCCCAACTGTCACCGACATACCATCGTCATGTCACTTGTTGCATTCAGAAACCTCTTCTTTGGCCGGCCGACGACACACTTACCAGCCAGCGCAGAGCCAGGCGCTCTAGAGTCTCAAGATGTCTCAAGTACGGCCCACCAACCGGAGACGCAGCCCTTATTAGGAGAAAGGGGAGTCAAGCCGACGCCCTCCATCTCATCTTCCTGTTCCAGCACAACCCGCGGAGAAGAGCACGGAACCGAACGGGAAGACGACAAAAAAAGGAAGCGCCGTTTTCGCATCCATGCGCGCATCATCTCCAACGCCACCATCGGACTTGCCGATGGCCTCACCGTCCCCTTCGCCCTGACCGCCGGCCTGTCTGCCCTGGGAGAGACCAAGATTGTCGTCTACGGCGGACTCGCCGAGCTCATCGCCGGTGCCATCTCCATGGGTCTCGGCGGGTACCTGGGAGCCAAGAGTGAAGCGTACGTGAACCATTCTCCCCTTTTCTTCTCCCGAGGGACGCTGACATGTTTCCCAAACAGTGCCTCGTACCGCGAAACACGCGCAGAATGCGCCCAGCTCGCCCAGGAAGACCCGGCCCGCGCAGCTGCCACCGCGCTACGCTCCCTCCTGGCCGGCCCAGCGGCCACGGCAGTACCCCCGCACGCCCTCGACGCCCTGGCAAAATACCTCGCCGCGGCCCCGACCGAGGCGCGCGTCGACCTCCTCCTCCGCGCCAGGCACGGCGCCGACGCCGCGGCCGACTCTTCCTCTTCCTCTCCCCCTTCCTCTTCCCGCAGCCCGGCCGTCTCCGCCTTCACCATCGCCACAGGCTACCTCCTCGGCGGCCTCATCCCGCTGACGCCGTACTTCTTCGTCCCCTCCACCCCGGACGGCGTGGCCGAGGGCCTGAGGGACAGCATCGTCGTCATGGTGTTCGCCTTGTTCTTGTTCGGATACGTCCGGACGTGTGCTGTGGCTGGTTGGCACGGGCGGACGCGCGTGTGGCATGGTCTCCTGGGTGGTGTGGAGATGGTGGTGGTGGGCGGCATGGCGGCCGGTGCGGCTATGGGGTTCGTCAAGCTTTTTGATCGTTTGGGGGGAGACTGAGCGCGGCCATTTCGTTGTTCCTTGCCTCTTTCAACCCCGTCTCTCCAGATTTCGTCTCTTTTTCTCATTGGTTTCGCAAGGCGCTCTTGTCTCGGGGTTTGGCGTTTAGCGTAGAGAGTTGGACAATGTCTACATTGAAGACTCGAAGAGAAAGCCGCGGCCACCATGTCGTTTTCATACCTTGTTGTGTTGGTATAGTGGTGTGGTGTGTGTATTATGATACATCAAAAAGGGGCTATAGACAGGAAATACAACCTGCCCTTTGCGAAACAAAAATGCATGCCATGCCATGCTCGCCAATCAAAGTCTGCCCACAGTAGTATACAGAACTTGTTCTCCCTGCCTGATGGCAAGTCGAATATTCCCTAAAACGCCACGCTCGTTTTCGCCATCTCTAGCGGCTCGCATTGATACAATGAATATTGCAGGAGGAAAAGAAAAAAGAAGAAAAAAGAAAAGCATCCGCATGAGACTGATGCCATGCAACGAACGCTCAATACTCCTTACTCTGGCCAATCTTACAAACGTCAAAGACGCCCATCGCCGGTAAACCCTTCCGCTTCATGGCGTCCTGCAGCAGCTTGGGCGGCTCTAGCACCTCTTCCATGGTCAGCACCCAGGTACCCCAGTGGATACCCAGGGCGTTCTGGCAGCGGGTGTCGCTGAAAATGTCTACCGCGTCGTACGGATCGGCGTGCATGCCGGACATGGCGGTCCGCGGGTAGTATGCGCCGATGGGGATGAGGCCGAGGTCAAAAGGCCCGCGGAGGTCGCCAATCTGCTTGAACTGGGGGCAGGTCGGGAGGGCGCGGTACTCGGGCGACTCAATGTCCATCCCCTCGTGCACCACGGCGCGGTAGCCCGTGTCGCCGCCGAACCAGACGGACTTGCCCCCGGACGAGACGGCCCAGGAACACCAGAGGGTCGAGTCCTTGTCGAACAGGGTGCGGCCCGAGGTGTGCTGGCAGGGGAGGCAGGAGATGGTGGCGGTGATGGTCTGCGGGTCGCTGGCCTTTGCGTCGGCGGCGGGGGTGCCGGGCTGTTCGACCGAGACGGCGCCGTCGGCGGTCTTGTCGATGGTCAGCGACAGCTGGGTGTCCTCCCACCAGTCCATCTCGGTGACGTTGTGCAGGCCGCCCTTTTTGAACCAGCTCTCGAGCCCTAGGCCGACGAAGAAGTGCGCCCGGGGGTGGTGTTTCTGGATCTCGAGCACCGAGGGGTAGGAGAGGTGGTCGTAGTGGCTGTGGCTGATGACGACGGCGTCGACGTGGGGCAGTGAGGAAAAGTCGCACGGCCGCGGCGTGTAGCGCTTGGGGCCGAGGAAGCTGAAGGGCGAGCAGCGGTCCTCGAAGACGGGGTCGAAGAGGACGCGCAGGCCCGAAGGGAACTCGACGTAGAAGCAGGCGTGTCCCAGCCAGGTGGCGCGCAGCTTGTCGGAGGCGTTGCGCGAGGGAAGAAACTCGGGTTCGATCACGTCGACGGTCGGAGGCTTGGTGTCGGGGAATTTGAGCTTGCCTGTTAGCATTGGCCTATCCTCGCATTTAGCGTAACGTAACTCCAGGGACGATGGGCAATGGGGACTATCTGGGAGAACGGATCAACGTACCACACGATTCTGTTGAACATGATGGATGGTGTCACATGTTGGTATGACGGATAGGGATTCTGGAAGCCCACGACGGAGCCGTTCTTGGTGATGTGGTGCGGCTTGGTCGAGGCATCATCCGGGACGGGGCCGAAATCGGCGACCTTGGTGACGGACGACGTGTACGAGGCGACGGCCATGGCGAGGATAGAGGCGGGAATCGAGGCTTTCCTGAGACCGAATCGTGCTGGTGGGGGGTTGAAGAATCGAAAAGGAATTCGTCCTCTGGGCATGACTGGCGACGAAGCGGAGGAAGAGGGGGCTATTAGGTATTTGAAGATTAATAAAAAAAAGAAAAACAAAGAAAAAAAAGGACGAATGTTACTCGCTGCCTGCCTTGGCTCTTGCCTGAAGCGGCGTCTGTCTCTTGGCAGTGAGAAGACTAGAGGCGAGGCAGTGTGAATGGAAGAATCAAAATAAACAATTCCCGACTTTCCGGTGGTGTCCCGCGGCATTAAGGGAGATAAGATAGCAACGGCTCGGTGAAAAGGCCTTACCTGTACAACGTAAGTCCGAAAGTACAAAGTACGAAGATGATAACAGACAAAGCAGGGCGAAACGCCGTTGTTGACCGTTGTTCAAGTATATCAAGGTACAGACCCACTGTGCCCGGATGAGTTGACCGTTGTTCGAATGGTACTGGTGTACCTCGCTCCACCCACAAGTACCTGGTACGGCGGCTCGTGTAACATCGCGTCGCGTCGCCGAACGATACAGATCCGTCTCCGTCTTTCAAAGGAAATCAGAGAACACCCGACACATCGCATCAAGAAACAAAGAATAAAAAGAGTGTCGTGAATAATAATGGACGGACGAGTCCGAGGCTCATCATCTCTTGTTCTGTTCATGCCATCGTCATACAAAAAGTATCATCAACACCAACCCAGAACGCTCGAATGAATGTCATCAAGGGAGCCCAACCCTCTATCGACCAGAGTCCCATCCCCAAGTCGAATCTCAAAAGCCCTCCAAGGCGTAGAAGAAGAGAAAAAAGAAAGGCCAAGGGGAAAAGAACCGAAAACTAAAACAGACCATTACTGTGTCCCTTACAAGTCGAGGGCACGGGTATCTTCCTTCATCTCATCGCTTCCCAACTCCTTTTCGAGCTCGTCCGCAACGAACCCTTCATAGTCGTCCAGGTTCTTCTGGATATGAATCTTGAACTTGATGACATCGTTGAGCATCCTGTCAATCTCCGTGTGAAGCTCTTCTCTTAACGAGTTGGCCCTCAACACCAGCTGTTCGTACCTATTTCATGTTAGACTCGGAGATGTAGGGATGTGGGATGGAGACGTAGACATACTCAATGCTGGTGTTCATCTCGCGCTGCTCCATCAGCTGCACCGACTCGGACAGCGTCGCGCGCATCTTGGCCAGCTCCTTCTCCATCTTCTCAATCTGCGCATCCGACGCCATCTTCTGCGCCGTCGTCACCTCCTTGGTCTTCTCGTACTCCTCCTCCGCCGCCCGCACCCGGTGCTCCAGCGCCTCCACCTCGCTCCGCTTGTCCTCGATGGCCTCCTTGATCCCGTCCAGCAGGTCGTGGTCCTTCATCATCACCTCCATCGCCACGCTCCGCCTCTCCGACACCTCCTTGCGCAGCGCGATGAACCCGCTCTTCACCTGGCCCCGCAGGTCCAGGTTGAGAATGTGCCCCGGCTGGTACCCCGTCACTGGGTCCGCCAGGAGCCTCTCCGACGTCGACGGCATCGCCGCACCACCACCACCGCCGCTCAACCCCAGATGGAGCTGCGACGACGTAAAGTCGGGCTCCTCGCCCACCTCGACCCGGAGCTCGTAGTCCTTCCCCTTGGCGTTGACCGCCGTCGCCGGGATCAGCCCAATCTGGTACGCCACCGTGTTGTACTTGTCCACCATCCTCTCGAGCTCCTCCAGCTTGTAGCTCGCCTCCATCTCCCTCTCCGCCGCCCTCGTCTTGGCCTCCTCGAGCCGCTGCGTCGTCGACTCGATCCCGCGCTGCAGGCGCTCCCGCTCCGACGTCATGCGGTCGATATCCTGCATGCTGATGCCCTGGTCGTCCACCATCTTCTGCAGCCCGCGCCGCTCCTCCTCGGCCTCCCGGAGCTCGCCCACCAGCTTGTCGAGCTCCTCCTGCAGCATCTGTATCCGGTTCTCGTACTTCTCCGTCCTCTGCACCGCCAGCGTGTTGTACTCCTCAAACTTGACCTTGTCCTCCTCCATAATCTTGAAGTGGTCGTCCAGCAGCGCCGGGTCGGGCGTCGTCTTCTCCAGCTCCTCAATCTCCCGCACCAGCCGGCTGTTCTCCGCCTCGAGCATGTCCAGCTCCGACGTGTACTTGGAGTTGGCCTGCTCAAACGCCTCGGCCATCCGTTCCACGTGCGGCGCGAGCACCTTTTCCGCGTCGTCGTCGCCCGCGTCTTCGTCCATGGCAAGCCAGTCCCTATACGCGTTGCTCAAAAACTCGAAGATGATGTGGTCGCCGCTGACGTCGACCCCGCTCTCCAGACACGCGTCGTCGTACTGGTTGGCCGCGTACCCGTCCAGCATCTGCGCCAGCTGCATCATCCAGTGCAGCACCCCGAGGAACGTGCTCCAGTTTTGCCCGCCGACCGCCGCAATCTGGCTCTTGGTGATGCTCCTCTCGTACGGGTACCGGAGCTGCTTGAGGATCGGCGGTACCTCCTGGTCGATGTTCTTCTGGAACCGGTAGCTGGGGTCGATGCGGTGATACAGCCATTGGAACATGTAATTAAAATCCTTTTGCGTCGGGGATTTGATAATGTTTTGCGACAGGACGTGCTTCATCTGCATCTCAAAGTTATTTTGCGCAAGATAATCAAGCAGTTCCTGTCCTATCCTGGCCTGGTACGACCTGTCTCGCAGAGGGCGGGGATCGCGCGGTACGCCGGCCGGCTGCGGTGCTTGTTGGAAGAAGCTCTGGTGGCTCATGGGCCCGTTGGTCGACGGGCGTGAGCGGTACACGCTGCTCCTCCTGTCGGCATCGATGGACGCGCGGGTGGACTGCGGGCCTGGTGTGAAAGTGGATTTGGGGTCGCGGACGGAGGTCCGTTTGACCGACGAGAGACCGAGCTCGGTGAAGTTGGTGCCGGACGAAGAGCGATGGAACCGAGGCTGACTGGGCCGCGACAGCGCCAGGGATTGCCTAGATCCCGACATTGATCGCACATGGCTCTTGCTGGTGGAGTAGGGCGCGCCGACGCTCGAATTGGATCGTTTCATGGCCGACGCAGGCTGGGGTAGGTTGGAATTGAAATTGAGATGTCCAAGTGTCTGTCGCGAGGGTAATGGTCAGGATCTACTTGGTTAATTGTCGTTCTTTGTTCCCTTTCCAACTGACCCTCGATGGGGAACGGGAGTGGGTAAGGCTCGCCTACCTCTCGGGGTCTGCGCGCACTCCAGAATCCCGTGTCTTGCGACATTGTGTGGGAACCGTCTATGGCAGCAAAACCTTTCGCAACCGATGCAATACCCGCCCGGCTGTTGCAACGGGTGCAGCAATTGTACGATGTAGAAGCTATTGATGCAAAGTATATCGTCGATGATGCGGCCTTGGGAGGGGGTGGTCGGTGTAGGTGGGATGGAGGGGAAGAAACGAGTTGGGCTAAAATTGGGGGTTGCTCTTGGAGAGGAAGTAAACAAAACATTCAGGCTTTTGATTGGCTGCGCGAACACCACTGGCAACCACTTTGAGCAAACTGACTTGCAACGCGACCACGTGACTCTCAGCCTTCTCTAAGTGGGGCACTTCTGCCAAGCTCCAAAGCTGGTCCCTGGCGGTGTGCGACTCCACTCTTCGATACGTACCTTTCACTTGGCTGTCTGTTTCCCGAGCCTCGGCTTTTGAACCCAAGAGCATCACGGGCAGCACATGGACTGGCTTCCTTCACCAACCCGCCACCGTACGAAATATTCTCTTACATTACTTTTCGACTGATCAATTCCGTGCTATTAAGTTCGGCGATGCATCTAACTTGAACATGGCGATACGAGAAGATATTGTCGCCTCTGCGGTACGTTCCTAGACTTCCAACCTCTCGCCATGGATGATTGTGATCAAACTAACATGACGATCATAGGCGCAATGTTAGTATGACCCAGCGATCGCCTTTCTTGACCCGGCTAGACTGACTGACCCGCTGCAGTTCTCCAAGATCCGAGCGTTGCCAACTCGTCCGTCGAGAACCGCGTTTCCTTCCTTCGAACGAAAAACCTCACCCAAGAAGAGATCGATGCCGCCCTAATTCGAGTAGGCGTTCAGCCTCCTACATCAGCTGCGGGAGCCCCTTCCACGGCTAGCCCAGTGCCAGTCGGGCAGCCGCAACAACACTACACGCCAGCCTATCCAGCGCAATATGCCGCTTGGCAGCCTCCACCCCCCGTTCCCAAGAGGGACTGGAGGGACTGGTTCATCATGGCGACCGTGGTGGGAGGCGTCAGCTATGGCGCCTATGCCTTGGCGAGAGTATGTTTCCCATCCGAACAATGAACAGAGTGGCATGGCCGATGACCGGATAACTGGGCTGACAAAGTTTTCAAGCGCTACGTATATCCGCTCATCGCACCGCCGACCCCCGAACGCCTAGAACAAGACAAAAAGTCCATCGAGGAACAATTCGACAAGGCCTTCTCCCTAGTAGAGCAATTAGCTAAAGACACGGAAGCTCTCAAGGCGGCGGAACAGGAGCGGACAGAACGGCTCGACACGGCCTTGTCCGACTTTGAAGCCGTCATCAACGAGATCAAATCGGCCAACCGGCGCCGAGACGACGAGGCCCATCGCATCCGCGACGACGTTAGCGACCTTAAGAGCGAGATCCCCAAGGCCATGGACACGCAGAAGGACCTGACGGACCAGCGCCTCCGCGAGATCAACGCCGAGCTGACCAGCCTCAAGACCCTCATCTCGCAGCGCATGCAGCCGGCCCCGGCGCTGTCCGCGTCCTCCCACGTCAACGGGCTCCCCCAGACGACCAGCGACACCGCGGCGGCTTCCAACCCCATGGCGGGCAAGCAGGCCACTGTCACCGTCGAGAGCCCCACGCCCAGTGCGGCGACGACGCCGGCCGTCGGGGAGACCACCCAAAGCCCCCTATTAACCAGAGGCCTGGGATTGGGCAGCCCGGGAGCTAAAGCGTCGATTCCCGCTTGGCAGATGGCCATGGCCAATAAGGGGTCCGGAAGCTCTACCCCCGCAAACGCAGCGGAGGGGTCTGGGAGCGCACAGCCTGAAGCGAGCGGTTCATCATGAACGACTTGACGGAGGAGACAGACTACTTGTACAACACAAAGGGAATCATTTACATCGAGTACCAGGCAACAGCGTGCTAGTGTAGGGAGGCCTGGCTTTGGCTCAGACGGTGGATTTGAACCGTGTTGGTCTCGCTGTGGAGGATTATGGATCAACTACTGGAACGGCTAGGATTCTTTCTGGGTTAATTCATGCAATTCGACTAGTGTATCACCACTGGTGGCCGATGGCCATCAATCTCCTGTAGGCCAGAAATACCCAGGTGCTGGAGCTGTCATGTGAAGGCTGTTTGTCCCTCCGACTTGACGAACATCGTCAACGTAAAGCCCAGAGTAGACGGTAAATCGAAGCTCTCCAGAATAGCTGTGACATGCGCTTCTGGGTGGAAGTTGGAACAACGAAAGATACGAGCGTTCGTCTGCCAAATACCCCTGAAGACCGTTGGCGATGTTGATTACTCATCAGGCCAACGTGTGCCGAGGCTCATTTGTGTCATGAGATCAGAGATCCCAGCAGCTCTAATTTCCGTCTCTTCCCATCTCGACTCCCTGAATATTGATTATGTTACATGTATTTCCATGTCGAACACTAAATACACGTGTCTTGATCTGCGACTCCATGCTGTGAAACGCCATTCCGCCCATCGAGCAACCAGAACGTGCGCGCCAGTGACCCGACCTCTTGACATCCCGACATGACTTCCACAGCTTCAGGCGAAGCGCAACCGCGTGAGCCACTCACCACATGGCAAAATGTCAAGTTCTTCCTCTCCATGGCCCCGCAACTCCCCCTGGTGGCCCGCGTAACACTGCAACATCTCCTGGGTCGCTCCGAGCCCGCGAAATACCTCGACCTTCGCAGCGAACTCACAGTCGCCGTCCTGCGCTCCATCATGCAGCCCGCGAAACCTCGCTCCATATCCTCGACGCAAAGGCTCGTGGTGCGAGACCCCGGCGTCCGCGGGCGCATCTGGGTGGCCAACTACGCGGCCCCCGCACCTCCAGAACCCGACGTATTGGATGCCCTAGTCGATGCCGTCGTGGGTCTACGGGACCCGTCGTCCGAGCCGGTGGAGATCCCGCGGCCTACCATCGTCCCCGTCGAGGCAGAGTGGACCGGATACCGCGCGGGTGCGACGGATGACGCGCGGCTGCCGCGTCTTTCGGAGAGGGAGCTGTTCGAGGAGATGCAGAAGGAGGTCACTAGCCCCGTGACGATTCTCTACCTGCATGGTGGCGCGTACTATGTCGGCGATCCCTGCACACATCGGCCTGTTACCAAGAAGCTGGCCAAGATCACGGGCGGTCGGTGTTATTCGGTCCGGTACCGACTGGCGCCTCAAAATCCTTTTCCTGCCGCGTTACTCGACGCCCTGGTGTCGTATATGACGTTGCTGTACCCACCCCCTGATGCATACCACACACAAGTGGCTCCAGAGCATGTAGTCCTGGCGGGCGATAGGTAAGCGCATCACTTCCATTTCTTCTCATCTACACCGTCTACCGTTTCTGTCTATACCCATGGCTCGAATAAGTCCCCGCTTAATAATGCCTCCGAAAGACACTAGCTGACTTCCTTGGCCCCTTCCCCTCCCCTCCCCCATGATAGTGCAGGAGGAAACCTCTCCCTAGCCCTGCTCCAAACCATACTCGAGCTACAAAGACAAGGCCGTCGACTACGCTGGTTCGGCGTCGACCGCGAGGTCCCTTTACCCGCAGGGGTAGCCGTGTGCTCGCCATGGATGGACATCACGGTGAGCTCGCCGAGCTGGCAAGCCAACGAAGCCTTCGACTACCTCCCTCCGGCGTCCAAGTACCACCAAATCAAATACCCGCCTTGCAGCGCGTGGCCGGCCAGCCCGCCGCGGCGACACCTCTACGCCTCTGACAGCTTGGTGGCACACCCGCTCGTCACCCTAGTGATGGCGCGTGACTGGACGGGCGCGCCGCCCGTGTACCTGTGTACCGGGTGGGAGCTGCTGGCGGACGAGGACAAATTCGCCGCGCGGATGTTTCACAGTCAGGGCGTTCGGGTGGTGTTCGAGGAGTATGAGGCCATGCCGCACTGCTTCGCCATGGTACTACCGCAATCGCGGAATGCAAGGCGGTGTTTTGACGGATGGGCTGGTTTCATTCGGGACGTGGTGGAGAAGGGGGCAGACGGTATGGAATCGAAGGCTGTGATGATCAAGGCTCGTACGTCAGAAGAGGTAGAACTGGACTTTTCCTCGCTCGGCTGTGACGCGGAAAAGATGAGGGATCGCGTGCTGGCGCATGTAGCAGACCCGGTAGACGTGCCATCGGAGATCGTGGCGAAACTGTAATTCGTTGTGACAGATAAGGACCGTTGGGTACTACTAATAGGGAAATATCAATATACCACCAAATAAATAGAGACGATTTCTATCTAGGTAGGCCAAATAACCTGAATGTCACGCCGTAGTATTCGTATTCGTAAGTATTCGTACTGGAGTTCCGCGGTGTACGATCACACCGATGGATGCACCATAGATTACTCAGTACACTACCATTGGTCAAATTTATCTTATCAGATCTTTCGGCCCATACCACGTCTTACCTAATTTTAGCGACCCACTCCATGAATCCGCTGACCCACCCACGGTACGTCACTACGTACTCTAGAGACAGCGACCTCGTCTCTTTGAGATACCTACCTATACGACTTTGATATTCAACCCTAGTCCACTCGTCTCGGTCATATTTCTCCTTTTTGTACCTCACAAGACCATCGGTCTGACAGCTCCTCATCATGGAGCGCCACAAACAAGCCGTCTCCGAGATTTCGGCGGCCGTCAAGGGTTTCTTCGACCGCAAAGAACCCTACCGCATCTTCCATGGCTCTACAAACAGCACCCGGCCCTTCCGCCGGGACCGCTACGTCGACATCAGCGCCCTCAACAACGTCATCGAGGTGGACAAGGCTCGTCGCGTTGCCCTCGTCGAGCCCAATGTCCCGATGGACCGCCTGGTCGAGTCCACTCTCCGCCACGGGCTCATCCCCCCGATAGTCATGGAGTTCCCCGGCATCACGACCGGCGGTGGCTACGCCGGGACCGCGGGAGAGAGCTCCAGCTTCCGTCATGGCTTCTTCGACGACACCATCAACGAGGTCGAGATGGTCCTCGCCAACGGCGACGTCGTCACTGCGCGCCCCGAGGGCCCGAGGGCCGACCTCTTCCGCGCCGCCGCCGGCGCAGTGGGCACCTTGGGCATCACCACCCTCATTGAGATCCGTCTCATCGAGGCCAAGCGCTTCGTCCGTACCACCTACCACCGTACCAACTCGGTCAAGGAGGCCATTGACCGCGTCCACGCAGAGACCCTGCGCCCGGAGAACGACTACGTGGACGGAATCCTCTTCTCCAAGGACCACGGCGTCATCATCACCGGTTCTTTGACCGACGAGAAGCCCCCCGACAATGCCAAGCCGCAGACGTTCAGCGGCGCCTGGGATCCGTGGTACTACCTCCACGTCCGAGACCGCACCAAGTCTCTCCCTTCTTCTTCTACTTCCCCAGACGCTCCCTCCCCAGTCGACTACATCCCGCTGGCGGAATACCTCTTCCGTTACGACCGAGGCGGGTTCTGGGTCGCCGCCTCCGGGTTCGACTACTTCCGCCTCGTTCCCTTCACCCGCTTCTTCCGCTGGCTCCTGGACGACCTCCTCCACACCCGCATGCTCTACCGTGCCCTCCACGGGAGCGGCGAGTCGGCCCATTTCTTCGTCCAGGACCTGGCCCTTCCCTACGCCAACGCCGAAAAGTTCATCGACTTCGCCGCTGACAAGACCGGCATCTGGCCCCTCTGGCTCTGCCCCCTGCAGCAGACCCTGCCGCCCACCTTCCACCCCCACACGGGCGAACCCGCAGAGGAAACCGCCGCCGGCAGCAGCGGAACGGGCGACAGCGCCAACCCGAACCCCGAAAACGCCGCCAGCAGCACCCGCGGCCCGCGAGGCAAGCCAATGCTCAACATCGGCCTCTGGGGCTGGGGCCCGAAAGACCCGGACGTCTTCGTGGCCACCAACCGCGCCGTCGAGGCCAAACTCACCGAGCTGGGCGGCATGAAGTGGCTCTATGCCCACGTGTACCAGTCCGAGGACGACTTTTGGCGCGCCTACGGCGGGAGGGCGTGGTACGACGCCCTGCGCGCCAAGTACGGCGCCGAGTCCCTGCCCACCGTCTACGACAAGGTGCACATCGATGGCGACGCCCGCACAAACGAGCTCAAGCAGGCGCGGCAGGCCTTCAAGTCGCGCTGGCCCGTCGGCGGCCTCTGGGGCATCTGGAAGGCCATCCGGAGCCGCGACTACCGCCTCCATCGGGACGCCCAATGGAAGTATAAGGAGGGCAAAGAGCTGTTGCCGGAAGAAAAGTAAACCTAATAGACCTGTGCTCCAGGTCGAGTTTCTTTCTCCGTTGAGATACGCCGCGGCCTTTTTGTTTCTTCTTCTCTTTTTTTTTTTCGTCACACCTCAACCAGTATAACACATACCGTAATGTATAAAGGCATCGTCACCTAAGGTAACACGGAGCATAGATAGAAGCTTGGATGCATCCATTAGATTAGACGTCCATTTGCCATCCTTCTTGTATTCTTTTCTTCTTTTCCCGGCTCCTAGCTATTACGTACCTCACCAATTCTCTTGTCTACTAGCAGACCCAGGTATAATTTCGCCTCGTTCATGTCATCATGCCCGTGGGTTTGCATTATATTCATTAAGATGGGGCCGCCTCCCTGGTAAAGTTCTAACGGACCTCAAAAGTGATGGCCCACTCTGCCCTCGGGTCCTCTTGCGCGCCTCTATGCCAAGTACGATGGAAAAACCGATGCTAGCTGCTCTCTTTCTTTTTGCCATGAGCGCAAGCTCTATGCACCACCGAATCTATAAACCTCGCGACCCGCGAAGTCATCTTTTTGATCCGCTGTCGCTCGCTCTATGGCGCCCTTGGTAGATGCGACTCGCCATCTACTCTCACGCCTTGACCGAGTATTCGCGCTGGAACATGTCGTCCACCTTCTCAAGGTAGTAGGTGCCCGGCGCAAGGGTGCTGGCGTCACCCTTGGGAGTGTAGTTCTTCTGGAGGTGGGCCTGCTTCCGAAGCTCGCACATCTGGTAGAACAATCCTTGTCAGTCCAGGCTCACTTTGCGGGCATAAACAAGGTCAAAGCGGGTGAGAAAGGAAGCGACTTACCGCGTCGTAGGTCTCGGGGGCAACCTGCCTCCGGGCGGCCAACCGGTTCGGAATATCAAGGGCCTTGGCGATGGGGGCCACGCTGCCATTGACACGGAACGACATGAAGCTGGCAGCCAGGCCCGAGCCGTAGCTGAACAGGCCGATGCGCTTGCCAGTAAGGGCAGCATCGTCGACGTGCGCGATCAAGCTAGCCAGGCCGCTCCAGACACTAGCGCAGTACGTGTTGCCGCACATGGTGGCGACCTGGATGCTGGGGTTGACCCTCTCGGCAAACTTCTTCTTGGTGAGGGCCATAAAGGTCTTCTCGACGGCCTTGTCGGTGAGCGACTTTTCGTAATCCATGTCACGGAGCTCCGGGGGGACCTCGGCAAAGAGGGGGCTGTCGGGGTTGGCGAGGTAGTCGTGGTAGAGGAGGCGGGCGTACGACTTTTGCACCAGCTTGCAGGTCGGGGCGTGGAAGGCCAGGTAGTCGAAGCGGTCGAGCGGGGTCTTGGACGGGTCGGTAGCGGAGTGGCCATTGGTGAGCTTCGCCTCGCGCTGGCAGTAATCGCGGTAGGAAGCATCGAGGGCCCTGGTGTAGCACGTGAGGGAGAAGTGGCCGTCGACGTAGGGATACTCGCTGGTAAGGTCGGGCTTGTAAAAGTCGTACGCGTGCTGCATGTAGGTACCCCGCAGGCCGGGCTCGACGGCGATGGGGGCGTTGGGGCCGACAAGCATGGCGACGGCACCAGCGCCACCGGTGGGCCGGGCATTGCCCTTGGCATAGAGGGCAATGTCACCGGCGACGACAATGGCATCGCGGCCGTCCCAGAACGGCGACGAAATCCAGTGGACGGCGTTGATGAAAGCGTTGGTGCCACCGTAGCAAGCATTCACAGTATCAACACCTTCAATGTTGGTGTTGTCGCCAAAGAGCTGCATGAGGACGGTCTTGACCGACTTGGACTTGTCAAGAAGAGTCTCGGTGCCGACCTCGAGGCGGCCAATCGAGTTGGGGTCGATGTTGTAGTTTTTGAGAAGCTTCGAGACCACGGTCAGGCCGAGCGAGTAGATGTCTGGCAGGGAGGGGGTGTCAGCACGCGAAGGGACGTCAAACGGATCTGATGACCATGGAGACAAGAGTAGACATTGAGCACTCACCCTCACGGTCGTCGCAGAAGGACATCTTTGTCTGGCCGAGGCCAATGGTGTACTTGCCGGTGCTGACGCCATCGAACTTCTCTAGCTCGGATTGCTCGACATACTAAAGAGACGACGACAAACGACAGTTAGACAGCCGTCTCCATCACGTAAAATTCGTTTTGATCCTGCTCTTGCCATGGTTCCGTGATGCCCCCGTGATGCCCCCTATTCTTGAGGAGAGGCTCGGAGCGATGTCGGAGGAGAGGGGCAGAATAGGGGGGACGAAACAGGGATCCGGAGAATATAGGGATCACGAACCTGGCTGGGGAAGTAGATCTCGATGGCCTTGATGCCAATATTTTCGGGACGGGCAGCCATCGTAGGAGTATGGATTGAAGTGTGAAGGCGAGAAGGAGAGGAGGTTGGTTTACTGAGTGAGGACTTGGGGATGGTGTCAGGTCGAGGGAATAAACAAGAGGGTTTATTATTATGATTAGACACAGGTTTTTTGTGAAGGGGCCCGGAAGATTTCACCGCTGTTTGGTTCGCGAGAGACACGCGCTGATGGAGGGGTGCCTGGGAGGGGTATTGGATAGGCAGGTACAGATACATGTGGCTAGCGCGTGCTGGGCTGCTAGGCATTTGTTAGGCTTGAATCCAGCAAATGAGATTCGTAGGCCATTTGAGGAAAGAACCATGGTACCCGCATAATTACCACCTACGGAGTAGTGTACAAGAGGGAAACGCAAAGTTCTGTTGTTCCGGTATTAATATCACTAATACTTTACTTCACTGGAAGACCAAGGGAAAATTTAGCGAGATTCGTCAACATAAACTCGACATTGACAGTAAGAGCGAGCTCGGAGACTCAAAGAGAGCGTTCTTGACTGAAGTATATGACCCCTTTTTCTGATAACTCACTACAAGTATCTCTACAAGTCTAGGTCCATGTACATCTGTTCAGTGTCGAGATCAAAGGGGGTATCAAACAAAGTACCACTTCTTAGTATTGTTCTCCACTTAATAGCACCAATATTAGTCCAGGTCAAAGGGATTCAAGGCTCGAGAAACAATTGCTTTATCAATATAAGACCATAGAATCTGATGTATATTAAACTCGTAGTTATGAGTTATAATTACCGGTCGAAACTCGAAGTAGAAGACGTTGTGTACAACGTACGTTTTATTCGTACTGAATACAACGTACATACGCAATTATTAGGCGGAGACTCTTTTGGGCAGGAATAACCTTACCTTACCTTAGTCTTTCTGCAATCCCCGTCTGCTTGGCATTCCTATCTTTTAGTGGGGAATTCAGATTTCCAACCTATCAATGATGTCCGTTCTACCTAGATAATCCGGAAGTTTAAATTAGTCTTTCCCCTGGGCTTATCACCGTTGAGGGTGCACGAACCATTTACAGGGAACCGAGTGCCAAGCAAATAGACAGCACCAATCACACCACTTAATCGGCGCTAAGCCCACACCAGCTAGCTGATTTGTCCTATGACAGGACTTGGGTACTGTACTGTACTTAGTATTAGTACTTCGTACAACGTACCGATCTACTCTCAACGAGACTCTCAACGTCGACTTCCTCTGAATGGCACGGTCGTCCGTTGTCAGGCGACTTCACAGCAACCTCATGCGAGGGAATTCTTGACATTCTATTGCGAAAATGTTTCCATGCTAAAGGATTTTGATACAGCTGTATCTGATGTAACCTTGTACATATACCCCCATCGACCATGCCCCGAAAACGCCCAAGCGCCATGTTTACCACAGAATACACCGGGACAAGTCTCAAGGTCCAGCACCAGCAGCCTTAACAGGCGTCCCATATCCCGAGTCGGAATCGCTCTGGTCGTCTTCTACAACGTCCTTTCCTGGGTGAGCCGTC
Organism: Sodiomyces alcalophilus JCM 7366; assembly: GCF_042370955.1. NCBI lineage: Eukaryota > Fungi > Ascomycota > Sordariomycetes > Glomerellales > Plectosphaerellaceae > Sodiomyces > Sodiomyces alcalophilus. Next base: position 2,002,598 of record NW_027263535.1, on the reverse strand, counting down.
CCCCGCCTCTCGGGTTGAGTAGTCGACCCGTTTTCCTCTCGGGGCTTGCCCTCATCCTTCACACGGGCGGAGGAGAGTCGCGGCGGTGTCATAGGCTCTGTTGATTGGGACGTTTCCTTCTCACCATCCCCCTTCTCCCTCTCTCCCTCGTCCATCTTCTTCCTTTCCCCTTCGCCCTTCTTCTTTTCCTCTTCGTCCTTTCTCTTCTCCTCCTCTTCCTTCTTCTTCTCCTCGTCCTTCTTTTCCGCCTCCTTCTTTTCCGCCTCCTTCTTCTCCGCCTCCTTCTTCTCCGCCTCCTTCTTTTCCGCCTCCTTCTTTTCCGCCTCCTTCTTTTCCGCCTCCTTCTTTTCCGCCTCCTTCTTTTCCGCCTCCTTCTTCTCCGCCTTCTTCTCCGCCTCGCGCTTCTCCTCGGCTTCTTTAATCTCCTTCTCCTTCCTCTGCTTGCGGGTTTCCGTGACCCACTCTTCCGTCAACTCGATAGCCGCCGCCGGGTCCCGTTTGTGCCGCATCAGGAACCCTTGAATCTCCGCTGGGCTAAACTCGTGCTCTGGAATCTTGGCGGCAAAGTCGCGGGACAAGGCTTCTATGTGCGCCACCATGTCGGCCCGTTTCTCTGCCGCCCTCGCGGCCGCCGCCTCCTTTTCGTCGGCGGATAGAAGGTCGTGCATCGAAGCCGGGTCGCCGCAGCCCCCCTGCTCGCCCTCGAGGGGCGCGTAGATGGCCCGGAAGATGGCGCCGGCGATCTCCTCGTCGGCAAGGGTAAAGTTGACGGTCATGTCTACCCGGCCAGGTCGGATCAAGGCCTTGTCGAGCTTCTCGACGTGGTTCGTCGTCATAATCAGGACGCGACCTTCCTGGCTGGCCACGCCGTCCAGTATGTTTAGCAGTCCGGAAAGCGAGAGCCGCGTATTGTCCGTGTTCGAATTGTTCCCCTTATTGGGCTGTCCAGGCCCCGCGTCGTCCTTATTGTCGTCGCCGCCGGTAGTCGTCGTCGTGCCAGTACCTTCCGTTCTGGTGTGGGTCAACCCCGCCGAGTCGATGTCTTCGAGAAGGACGATGCACCGTTGCGGGAGCTCGGCGAAGAGGGTGGCAAGGTTGTCCTCGCTGGCAGATATGGAGTTGAGGCTGACAATATAGATCCGCATCTTGAAGTATCCGGCCAAGGCCAGCGACAGTGACGACTTGCCGGTGCCGGGAGGGCCCGTCAACAGGTAGCCTCTCCGCCAGGGGATGCCGCGGTTCGAATACCAGTTCCGCGTGGCGGGCGAGAGGTAATCCGTCACGTCGTCGATGAGCTCCTTCTTCTTCTTCTCGTTGAGGATCACGGTGGAGAAGGGCCGCGATGTACGTGCCATGCAACGCTGCCAGGACGGCTCACTCCAGTTTGACCGGGTGGTGCCGCGGTAAATCATGGTGCGCTTGGCGTCCTTCTTGAGGTGCTCGCGGCGCGCTTCGAGGAGGAGCTGCTTCAGGATCAAGGGACTGCGTCCGAAGCAAGAGAGGCTGATTTCCTCGGTTTCGCTGGCCGTGTAGCCTGAACCCGGACCATGGTTCCGGCTTCTGTTGAACCGGAGAAGCCTGCCCTTGTACCAGAAAGTGTGGCTGCCGAAACTGGGCGTGTAGGCGAGGGCCTTCTTCGACACGCCGGAGATGTCGTGACCGTCGTTCTCATTGCCGCTGTTGTCGGTTCCGTCATCGTTTTCCGTGTCGTCGTCGTCGTCGGAATGCCATCGCCAAAGAGCCCAGGCGCGTGAATTCAGATTGGTGTTGGCCACGAAGCGCCGGGACTGCTTGGCAAACCGTTGCGTGGCCACCCAAGCCATGATGATGTTCTATTCAATTAGTTAGCCATGGGACTTGAACAGCGAGCGCTTAAGTGGGGATTCATGGATCAGCTCGGAACGTACATAAATCTCATCGTCGACACGGATCTCGACGGAGGACATGAAGTAAGTCTCTATGACGCCCCAGAGGTAGTCGCTGAAGTACTGCCAGGCGAAGGTGGCGACGCCGCACATGATGAGAACGGGAAGGTACACATTGAGGTCGATGCCGAGGTATCGGACAAAGGCGGTGGATACGATGCTAAAGCCAGGGAAGAAGAAGTCGACGATGGCAAGTTGGGGTGCCGGGGTCGCGAAAGGCGCTTCAGTCGTCGCCCCGGGTGGACATTGTGTCGCCTCCATGGTCGCTGCAATCCGACGAGGCGACAGGAACTGAAAAGGTGACAGTCCAGAGCGGCATCCAACGATGCGATGCTTGTATTATCGCAGCAAGGACAAGAGTTCGGCGCAGTGATGACCTGGAGAATGAAATGCCGTTATAGGGGTGATGGATAGGACATGGATGGACGAGGCAGTAAAGACCGTACAGACGGTGCACCTATATATGCATTTTGGCATTTGAACGCTTTTGACGTCAAGTTGATTATGATCGAGTAGAATCATGTTTGTCGGCGACGCATTAGGCACCCAGGACTCATACAGCGATACCTGACTCTGCTCTACGAATCCCAGCTCGATTCACTCAAATGTGGCGGTGCGCCGCTGCGCATGTCTGTCCGATGATCTCACTGCATTTAGGCACGACCAAGGTGATGTAGCCTACCTTGCCGGGTGAGGCCTCTCTCGTCCAGTCAGACCGCATCGCATCTGCACATAGTGAGATTCAATGCGCGTGTGATACGGGATGTGGGATGGGGGGAATGGCCCAGGGCGCGAAATCGAGTGACGCATGTGATACTGGGCAATAAACAATATTGCGCCAAACTTGACTGACAGCCAAGGGCGCAAACTTCAGGTTAGGGTCGGGATAGAGATGAGTCGTTGCCGGGAAGCTTGAGTGGTCGGTGGCGTGGCCGCCTTTGTAAGATGCATGCATGGGGCCGCTCCACTGCCTCCATACTCTCGGAAATCGAGGACTTGAACCAGTCTTGATGAGGCCTCATATCCTACCCAACGTGCGTGTTCAGTAATACAGAGTATACGACAAAAGGCCTCAATAGGGATTGGAGAATACTTAAAGCCCGAGGCCTTTCGGCCGATTTTACTTCCCTCCGTATTGAGACTGAAGTGCCGGCCTGCAGGACACTAGCAGCCCACGGACGCCTTGTACTAAGCATCTTGACTTGATGTGCTGTAGGCTCAGTGTTACCCAGCGAGGGCCTAGGGCCATGCACGTCGCTGAATACCTTCACCGAGCCCCTGGGCCAGACGGAAACCTGTGCACACAGAAGTCTTCCATGAACACACTGTCCCACGTAGCTGTGACCCGCCGGCGGATGGAATATAAACCATGCCATTGTTTCGTCATCGCCGCCATGAAGGAAAACACACCAGCCTTCTGTTTGCCTATCTGGGCTGGAGGCACCCACCTCACGTTTCGTCTTGTTTGTCTGATTCCCGTCCAACTAGAGCTAGGTGCTGACTGAGCCCCTTTTTCGCGAGCGACCTGACGATCATCATGGCCCTGTGGGGGTTTGGTATGTCGGTACAGTCACTACCGAAAAGGTACGTGTGGAACACTGGAACACAGTGAGTCACTTCAGCTTCATTCCCCGGGGAAGGGGATGGGACAAGGCCATGCAGATACATAAGAAACGCAGACGCCGTTGGTTGGAGCAAGCAAGTTTCCTTACCCCAAACCCAACTGGAGAGTTCCGTATTGCCCTTCCACGCCACGTCGTCGCAGTTTCGCCAAACGCCTGAAAACTCCGACCCAGGATGAATTATGAATCTTCAAACTCGACAACTTCTCTCGCTCAAAACCAAACATTACCTCCATGATTATCGAGTGCTGTCATGTTCCCAACACTGCTGCTGGTGCCGTTTCCTCGTGTCATGTCGAAAGGAAAAACAAAAAAACGTATTATGTTCGCCGGCTTACCCGACCTTCCCTACTCTCAGTCATCATGCCCTCGAACCCCGCCCCCTCCGCCCTGGCCACCAAGGTCGATAAACCCCGGTATCTTAACCGCTACCTCTCGCGGTGGGAAAGAAGAGGAGGGGGATGGCTGCGACTAGTTATGCGAGTGGGCAAATGCTGTCGTCGGCCGCCCTGGCCCGGGAGGTGGTGGTGGAGGGATATCGGGGTGGCCCATGAAGCCAAAATCGGGACACATCCCGTCGGCCATTGCCATATAGTCCATTTCATCCAGCACGCCTGGCGTCATATAGGGTCCAGCATGGTGCGGAGATGGAACAAAACCGGCCCCCGGAGGGGGAGGAGGTTGTGAGGCTGGATCAAATCCTCTAGATTCCGGGCGACCTTTTCGTCTACGCCTCCGGTTCCTGCCGCTGCTCCTGGAATCGACGGTGGAAACACCGTCATCAAAGCTCGGGGTGACCCAGGCATAGGTGAAGTAATAGCTGTCCATGTAGACCATGGCGGCCTCATCGTGGTCATAGGTCTCTTCGGTGGTGATGACTTGCGTCTTCCGCAGCGTCAGGGGTTTCGAGGGAGGCACACCGGTGGTGTACTTCATGAACTTCCTGGCCCAATTGTCGGTACTGATATTGGCATGCGTGACAACCGATGATGTTGACGTCTTGGAGCTGGTCGAGGACCGAGAAGGGGACCGTGTCGAGCTTTCTCCCGATTCGTGTGAGGTGGTCGAAGCGTAGTCATGATGGGACATGACAGCGCCGTTCTAGGGATGTGTCGTCGGTGTTTGGATATATAGGCGGTGCAACGAGCCTCGTCGAGACGTCACTTGGTGGTTTGGTCTGTCCTAGAGAAGGGGGGAAGTGTGGCAGGACTAGATAATTGACTTTCATATATCCCCGAAACTAGAGATGAGATGAATCGAACGGCAACATGGAGAGAGATCACGGGCCAGACTTGCAGGGGGAAGGTGTTTGTTCAAATAGTAATCCTATCCCCGACTAGGTGACCTTCCACGGGAAGCAGTGTTCGGTTCGCATATGGCAAGCAGACCCAGGAAAGACGCGGGCGTGCTCGTGAACCTATGAACCTATGGATCCGAGTAAAGAGACGTTAAGCTGGAGGTTACGTCAGTCTCCTCGCATCCACTAGGCTGGCTGCCTTGGGTAAGGTGATGGTAGGAGAACGGGCAACCGGGCAAAGAGGCGGTATGCGAAATCGAACCAGTGAGAAGGGTTCACGGTCGAGGTGGACAGGCTGGAGCCGTTACACAGGTCAGCGAAGAATACGGCCATCTCGCCCGGCTTCCACGACCAAGCCCGCAGCGCAGCCTTCCAGCACAGCGTAACTAGTACGCATTCCGTCCACGAGCTTGGGGCGTAGGCTGGCCTAGGTACAACGGGAAATAGGCAAAGACCCGAGAATGTGGAACAAGATCAAGCTGGCGATTTCAGTGAGGCAGTCGATAAGCCAGCTGCCCTGACCCCGAACTCCAACTCCGACACCGAGCTTGACAGCCGGTCTCGCCCGGCAGCTGTTGCGCGGAATTATACCGGTAGATCGGAGTAGGTGGTTACAACGTACATACATACAACGTAAGGGTGCGGGGATCGAGGCGGCAGTCTGACACAAACGGGGCTGCTCGAGGGATGAGTGGCTAAGAGTTTTGAGTTGACGGGATCCGCAGATAGGGCAGGCAGGCAGCCGGGAAGCCAGAATACATAAGGGACAGAAAGAGGCGTTCTTCTCACCGGTCACCCCGGATGGTTCATGGCTCGCGAATGAGTGCCGTTGGTCATCGTGACGGATGCACTTACGGCGTCTCCCGCCAAGCCATTGAGGAAGATTGACAAGTCTTGACCTGCAGTGTGCCGTTCCTCTTAAGCCGCAGACGGCCTAATGACATGGGACCTTTGGAGGAGAGATGTATCTGTGACACAGGTATCCCAGACATTGGGGGGCGGTGGTCTCGGAACGGAGAGACGAGTCGGATAGCTACATGGTTGGTTGGACGATAGTGACCGTTCTTTTCCGGGAGAATATAAACCAGTCAAGTTATACGTCTGAGAGTTGCGGGCGTGTTGGGTGAATGGCAAAATAAATACAACGTAAGATGAATATAAGAAATAAAAAGAAATAAACTGTCGTGATGGTGAACTCGGTGGAGGACGTACGAAGTCGGACTTGCTTTTCTTTCCGAAAAATCCACTCAATGGATGGGACGGAACCTCTCCGTAAGAATTACAACCACACACGGTGGTACCGAGCTAGACTTTCTGCTACGTTCTATTGGCAGGAATGTGAATCGCCTTGAACAGGTACGTTGTATCATTAGTCGACCTGCGTACAGAGTAGGTACTTCGTAATATAGTTGCTGTGCGCTTGGATAGATACCCTGCCTCTCTACCTTCGCTATCAAAAGCAGGTCGTCCCTCTTGCTTTTCCAGTGTTGGAATCCATTCTGATCGGCCTTGAGAGCAGAGCAAAATACCCATCATGGTCAAATTTCACACTGTGCGTCCCCTCCCTTGCCCCACTAATGACGTCCTTTGAGTACAAAATATGGTTCTGTTTCCGTGTTTACTTTGTCAATCTCGGAAGAAGCTGGTCCCGTGAAACATACAAGTACTCAGTACAGTCTAAGTACCTAGTTTGTACATAAGTCCAACACTGTTCTTACGAAGGGATCTTATAAAGCTACGAGTGAGCATTTCTCTTGAAAAAGCCCACTACTATAATAATTACCTGGCACTTATATAACCATCTCCGTAGTCAGTAATCAATTCGTACAGTTCTTCTTCTTCCTTTTTCCTTCTACACTACAGACATCCATCCTTGGCACACGGGCAGGGGCTTGGCTTTGTGAGCCTGGGTACTGTCTAGGTCTGTCTAGGTACTTGAGATCTCGTACCCTGTACATGTACGTTGTACATGCGTTCCGCGGCCTCCAATCCCATTGCTACACTCAACTCTGAAACCAGCGCAGAATTTGGCCCACTCTCCTCATTCCGACCACTCCTGCTTCGACTTGAGCCTGGGATCTTGGCCCCCTTTTTTCTTTTCGCCGCCACGCTGCCCGCATGATCCGCTCGTCTTTGGCTGCTGGCTGCTGGCTGCTGGTCGTTGACCCGCCAGACCCTCTCCTCGTTCCTCGTTCCAGTTGCCTAGTCCTTGGCCTCTGACTGGGCGCCGGCGTCCCGGCCATAATTCATCCACTCCCGCAGCAAGTTTCCTTCGTTCTTCCGCCAGCCATTGAGGACGTTTCTCCGATCCATGGGTAGGTCCCAGCTGTCGTTCTCGCTCTGACCGTCAATCCCAGTTCCTATTCCATGTCTCTTGTCATTTCGCCCAGCCCTTGGTGTGCTTGGCCTTGGTGTTGCCAGCCCTCTCTCTCCCTCTCTCTCTGTGTCCAACCCCAACCATCACTCATTTCTTACCCTCCAAAGACACAGCCCACTCCCAACACCCACCGAATTCCGTAACCTCTTGTTCGACCTGGGGGACACATCTAACGACGATCATATATCAATTTATCAACCCATCTATCAATCAATCACCAATCGAAAAAAGAAAAAGAAAAAACATCTTTCTCTATAGCGAGTCGCGTCTTGTCTCGTTGCCTTCGCTCGAATCTTGACGAGGTTGTCGGTCGTGTTTCTTCGCATCTGGGTGGAGCAATAACAGACGAAAACTCGCACAACGGGGGGCTTCCGCAGGGCATCCCACGGCCTCTGGACGGGGCCAACTCGAGAAGCCTCCATGTTGTCGTAACTCTGGTGTTTCGAATAAACCCTCTCTCTGGCTTTGTCCTTCCGCCGCTCAAGCGACCCGACCCTCCTCTCTCACGCTCCTCGTAGCTGCGCTCGTTTCCGCCCCTTTGTGCCCAATCTGAAGCCGTGTTCTCTTCATTATGGCTCCATCCAATGTCGAACATACTGGCACGGAACCGAGGGACTCGACCCGGAATTCGACGGCAAGCCGGGACGATGACGACAGCTACGACCTGAGTGCCATGACGGTTGCCGATGGGTTCAGACCAGCCTGGGCGTCTGATGCGTCTGATACTCCCACATGCGTGCCATCTCGCTCCCCAGTATCGTCAGACCCTGTGTCGTCCTCCGAGCCATCAAGTTCAGCATCAAACGAGACACCAGCCACGTCGCATTCTGACAGGCCCTCGAGTATTGCGAAGCCGCCGCCAACCCACGATCCCCTCTCACTTCGCTATGATGGCGCAACCGCCCACCTGGCCCCGTCTCATTCCGCCCGACCGCCCAGCGCCTCCCACGAACCTCCTTTCTCGCGCCCCGAAAGCCCCCTCCCAAGCTCCGCCGGCCCATCCCACCCGTACCAAATGTACTCTCGGCGCACCCTGAGCACGAGCAGTACACCCATGTCAGAGCGCTCTTATGCCGGACCACAGAGACCCACGCACCCTTACGGGCTCTACCCGCAAACCATGGTGCCGTTGGATTCGTCGCAGGTCAACGATATTCCCGTGGGCTTCGTCGGTACGCCCGACAACTACCAGAGGCGCATCGGTCCCGACGGAGAAGAAGCCTCCGGCCTCATCGGTCCCCTTGGTCACACCGAGGAACTACCCCCTTACACCCGATACCCGGAAGAGGCATATACTAGGAAGGCCGTGGTAGGGGAAGATACCGCCCACGTTCCCCCCCCGCCAACGATCCCCCCGCCAGCGGCTCCCGAGGGAACCATACCGGGCGCAGGTGGGATCGGCCTCGCCACGCGGAACCCCGAATTCGAGTCACGGGATGACCTCGATGCGGCCCAATCTCGACTCTCGACTCGCAGCGTCGTATCGGATGCGAGCCAACACGAAATCAACACGGCTGCTGCAGCCTACAACGAAAAGCAGGAGCAGGGCAAATGGCAAAAACGGGCGAGGAAGCGCTTCTGTGGTGTTGTGCCATACTGGGCACTGTGTCTCCTGGCTGTGGCCATGGTGGTCATGTTCGTCTCCCGGCCCCTCGCTTTTTTTTTCTTTATTTTTTTTTGTGCCTCGCAGCCCGTTCATCGAGACACACTCAACGCTAACATTAACCCAGGGGTATCGTTCTAGGCGCGGTCATTGGCACGGTGTTCGCTGGCGACAAAAGTGAGAACAAAAAGCCCGATGAAGACGCTATTCCGATGACTACCGACCCGACGGTAGACACCATACCACTCCAAACAGTGCCTGCTGATCTACCTCCGCTTGACGTTGGAGCCTACATCTTACCCCCCCTGGTTTCCAGTCAGGCACCGACTACGTGCTTCAGCGACGTCGCGCAGGCCCAGGCCTGGACATGCGACATTCAGTTCAGCATGTACTCCATGACGGTATCGCGACTGACCGGTGCCAGACCGGTCTCGAACCATGCCCTGCACCTCGTCATGAACGGCTCTTCCACGCCCGATCTGTTCACTTGGGGCGCACAGTCCCCGACCATCATCGATCCCATCCATCTGCAGCTGGTCAATGATACCTCTGTTCCCGATCGCGGGCCTGCCTGGTTCGGACAAGTCGCGTACAACAAGACGGTCGTCATCGCCGAAGACCGGTTTCCCAAAGTCGATTCATCTCCATCGCGACGCAAGCGGGGCACCTGGGGTTTCGACACCATCCATACATCCAGAATGAAAGGCGTCATTGGGGCCGATGACGGCGACCGTCCCTGGATCTGCACATGGCCTGGCACGCTCTTGGAGGTCTTCATTTACCCTTCGCACAACAACAGTTTCAGCGAAGATTCTTCGGCTTCCGTATCGAGGACCAACACTGTCACCGAGACGATCACTTTGCCGGGGATCAGGGCCACGTCGTTAGGACAAGACGATGGAGAAGATGATGGGGAAGAAGAAGCAGAGGAAAGAGTGCCATCGTCCACACGCACCACGTCGACTGCCCAGTCCACGGCCACCGGGAGTTCGAGGCTGGCGGCACCCCCTTACCCCAAGGTTATGAAGATCGAAGAGAGCCGTATCTCGGACGACGATTCTCGGGCCGCCGTCTGCCGCCAGGTGGAGATCTTTGACGGTGGTCGGAGTGCGATGCCCGTTCTGAACGACCGTGGCGAACCCGTGGAGGTCATTATCCTCGAAAACCAGCGCCTCGTTGCCTATCGTTTTGAGGAAGTCAATAAGAAGAGGCGGTGGGCGGGCAATGACCCGCTGGTGCGGAAGGATAACGACGACGACGACGATGATGACGACGATGATCAAGGCGATGCTGTTTACAGTCAGTTGAGCGAGTGCGGCTGTATGTGGTGGTTCACATGAGCCATTCGACGAGGGGGAGAGATGCATCTATCGAACAAATATGTGCGATTGCACGATGAGCATCTTATTATCGACAATACACACACACACACACACACACACACACACATATACATATACATTTATGTATGTATATATCATGGGCGTTTTAGTTGCGGGTTCGGCGATCTACATTCACTTGATTCCTCAGAGCCCGTTGGTGGCGCATTGCATGCAAAGTTGCCATGCCATTAGGGCATACGTTTGGATTGGGTCTTCTGTTGCTTTGGGTATTGCGGACGATGGACGATATCCTTTTCCGAGACACTGGCACCAAAAGGAGCGCATGCGGGAGTGAGCCCTGTTCTACGGAGAGTGGGCGATTGGATGGATCTTTTTCTTCCATCTGTTAGGTATTTCTTGCCTATTTGTTGACTGCCTCATCCATGATAGACGTCGTTTTTTGGATACGAAGAGAGAGATATATCAATGCACTTATCTTATGCGCGACGAATGTCAGACCCTCTCTTTCTGGATCGTAATCGTTCGTGGGGGTATCTATCTCCCAGTACTATCAAGTGATTTAATATGCGCCGTGGACACAACTTATGCTAACGTCTCTCGCTTCCTATGACCCCTTTTCATCCCGTGCCTCGTTCTCCGTGCTTCCTATATCGGCAGCCAAGCCCTCCAGAAAGCTGTCAGCCATTCTCTTGGCGCGCCTCTCCTCGAGGTTGCGGCGCCGTTCTTCAATCTCGCGCCGCCTAGCAGCCTTGCGGTGGTCCAGCTCGCCCCTCTTATCCTCGGTGCGGCGCCTCTCCTCGTCCAGGCTGCGCATCTCCTCGGCGCGGGTCTCCTCGTCCTTGCTAAACTTGTAGAAGCCGGTGCCGCGGACGCGCACCTCGCTGTCTGCGTCGTAGCGCTTCGCCTCGGGCGGCGTGGGGCTGCGGTCCCGCCGCGCCGCCAGCTCCTGCATCTTCTCGGCGTCCTCCGGCGCAAAGGCGAGCGTCTGGATCGCGTCGCCGCGGATCAGGTTCTCCGGGGCCGCCGGCCGGGCCGACATGCGCTCCAGCTCTTCGGCGCTGAGAAGGCCCCGGCGGTGTTGCCTTTCGAGGCGGGCAATTTCGGCGCGTGTCCCGCGGCGTAGGCGCCCAAACTCGTCTTCGTATTCGATGATTTCCGCCGCTGCTGCCGCCTTGTCCTCGTCGTCGCCGCCCGAATCGGAGTCGTCATCGTCGTCGGTGCCAGAGCTGGATGCTTCCCCCGTGTCGCGGCGTTGGGCTTCGCCTTCGGCCCACTTGCGGTCAAAGTCGATGAGGGGCGCCTGCTCGTTCTCCTTGGCAACGTAGTCTCCTCGCTTCATCGCTGCGTAGAGACGGGCCTTCTCTTCCATCTTCCGCCGGGCGCGGGCGAGGGTCTCTGCCTCGTCTTGGGCGGGGGCGTTTTTCAGCACGAGTTTGTTGTCGTCTTCGGAGGCACGCTTCTTGCCGGACGATGCGCGGCTCTTGGGTTTGTGGGAGCTGAAGATGTCATCCTTTTGTTGTTTCGAAGGGCGGGGTCGGGCCGCGGAAGTGTTGGAGGCTGAGGGAGAGGAAGGGTTCGATATGAGGGAGGTAAGTTGGGCTGTAAAGTCGAGGGAGCTCGAGAGGGTTATGTTGTTCTTGCGCTTCTTGGGCGGAGGTTGCCCGTAGAGGTTCGGGTCTTGAGGCATGGCGATGTGGGTTGGACGTGGCGATATGAAATGACATGCGAGTTGTTGAGAAATCAGCGCATCAGGTATTTGTAGTAGGCGGTGCGTCGCGAGTAGTAGTTGAGTTTTCGATGCTAGTGTAGTTGCTGGAGAGGTTGCTTCAGAGGATATCGGGAGAGCTTAATCTTGAGCCTCTACCTCAGTACGAATACTGGGTTCCGCACAGCCACTTGTGGGGCAAGTTTAGGGCGGATGTACCTGTACTTGTACCGTTGGTGATTGCATCTCTAGCTCCTAACACAACTGTCGAGCCACTGTATCCCACCGTTGTCTGTCTGCGCCCCAACCGCTAGAGCTTCAGAGAGGCGGTCATCGACTTTGATGTTCTAAAGCGATTGGCAAATAAGACGGACTTTTCAAAGACCAAAAAGAAGAAAAAAAATACAATGAGCGAACTGCACTAACTTGGTTGTTCATTAGTACATTAGCTTCAGGTAACCCCCAAGGCATAAAAGGTGCTGCCCTAAGAGGATATAGTGATCACAGCGCATATTTCCCTCTCACCCAACCTCCACAAACTCCCAGGATCTCATCTACATTGGAACAATGACTCTGGCTAGCCGGAAACTGGAGAGTTGTTTCTTTCTCCTATGGCCGGAGCTTCTCGCCTGCGGACCGCCTGGCTACCGTCCGGGGGCTGCACTGCAGTCGGTGCATCGGCATCTTCAACGGCGCGTTCCGAGCCCAAGTCTGTGTTGGACACCTCCCGATCTGCCTCTACCAGCTGCTCAGGTGATTCATCCCAGCGAACAACGCTGATCCAAAACGTCCTGCCGACCCAGAGGACGATATCCAGTAGGATTAAGAACACGGCTGGGAGGACGAAGAGGAAGCCCAGTAGAATCTTAAGTCCCGTCAGCATTTGCTGCGAAGATCTAAAGCATGTACGAGTTGCTCCGGTATATCGGTTGATGTTCAAAAGGTAAAGGGAGGGCGGGGAATACACATACGAAAAAGCCCGAGATGTACCTGACGATCGTAGGATGCTCCGACGAAAGCATGGCGTAGTCCATGAGGCCGCCGAGCCATGAGCTCTCCTGGTTACCATGGCCCGTCTCCATGGCCTGTCTGTCTGGTGGACTTTGGCGACCCGTCTTGTGCTGCGTCCAAGACTGTGTTTGTGTAAGGTAGCTTTGGTCGAGCGGTTGGTTGAGTGGCTGGACTGATTCTGCACACGCCGTCGCAGATCCTATAATGCTATAAAACTTGGTCCCCGTGACTGGTACTGCACAGTCGTCCCCGAGAGATGAGAATGGCGCGAATCGATTATTGGTAAATCGTCGGTGCTCGGCCTTTCGTTTTCCGCATGGCCATGGGTTACCGAGGTGTGAAGCTTCAGGCCCTACCGGATTCCCTTTGTATTTCGGGCTTCCACGTGGCCAGGTTCGATGTCTGACGAAGGACGGAGCATTCGTAATCCTTTTTACCACGCCTGATGCATAGTGAAGTGATAGCTTGGAGTTGCCTTGGCGAGATGGGGAATAGTACGAAGTGTAACCTTATGAACTGATGAGAAGTCATCAACCCACTGTATGTACTTCGTACGTCCGGCCGTTCGCACGCAGTCCATCCCAAGTCTGGATCCACAGTGTTAGGAGTTTCAGGTACCTGCAACGGTCATGTACTCATTGCGCCGTCACCGCCTTCTGGATGAGGCAATGCTGCTACCCCAGCTAGAGAAAAAAATGCCCCTCCACTCAAGAACAACAGACGGAACTCCCAATCTGCTTACCTCATAACCAGCCCTGAACGCCAATATCACAGTCTCGTACCTACATACCTCGACACTGAAAGAGACGAATCCTGAACTGTTCTTCAACCATGGGGCGAGGCATGACCAAAGCGCAAAAGCGCGCAGACTGGCGCAATTCTCGCAATGAGAAGAACCCCGAGATGCCCAGGAAGAAATTCTACCGGCAACGAGCTCATGCCAACCCCTTCTCAGACCATCACTTGTCATAGTTGAGTACGCTCAATTCCGGCCACCAAGGGCCTTTCTTGCTGACTGGGTTTTGGCACCGTCTATAGCCCGGCCAGCCCCGACGACATGGACTGGTCGACCTACTATCCAGCCTTTGTCGCCCCGAACCCCTCCGACACCAGCGAGGCACAGCAAACCGACACACCATCTACCTTGACCGCGCCGAGGCCGTTGACGAAGGATGTCGAGGTTGTGGATATCGGCTGTGGCTTTGGCGGGCTGCTCGTCGCACTTGCGCCCCTCCTCCCCGACAGTCTCATCCTCGGTGCGTTTCGCTCCTGTCATGCCCGGCAGGCGCTTGACGTTGGACATGTGGCATTGGAAATTTCTGACATTTGTGTATTGGACAGGCCTCGAAATCCGAGTACAAGTCACCCATTTCGTCCAAGATCGCATACGGGCGCTACGGGCTCAGAATCAGGGAGCGAACCTATACCAGAACATTGCCTGTCTCCGGGCCAATACCATGAAGTTCATGCCCAACTTCTTCCGAAAAGGGCAACTGTCCAAGATCTTCATCTGCTTCCCCGACCCGCATTTCAAGGTTCGCAAACACAAGGCGAGGATCGTGTCAACCACCCTCAACTCGGAGTACGCCTACGCGCTGCGGCCCGGTGGCATCGTGTACACCATTACCGACGTCGAGTCGCTGCATGAGTGGATGGTGGAGCATTTGGAAGCCCACCCTTCGTTCGAACGGATATCGCCCGAGGAGGAGGCGGCGGACCCCTGCGTCGAGGTGATGAAGAGGGAGACAGAAGAGGGGAAAAAGGTGGAGAGGAATAGCGGGCCCAAATTCGTTGCGCTTTTCCGCAGGGTTGAAGATCCCCCGTGGTGATGGCCAGTCACCTATAGGCGTTGTCAAGCAGGCCATATTAAGGATTTGAATAAGATTTATGAACATGACGACACTGTGAGAATTGTGTCGAACTAGTACGGAGTACATCTTCGGTGGAAGCTTCAAAGTACATGTGGGCTTCGTTCGGTTATCGATAAGACCAGTACATAATAACGTAGGTACCTAGGTGTACACCTCTCCAGGGATTAAATACGTTAGTTTGTATACAATATGATATGACTGGTTAGGGATCGGCACTAGCCCCGCAGGTATAGATACAATTAAATATAAGGGAAACACTAGTGACAGAAAGTACATATACTTATTCAAGTTTTCAGTTCCTTAACTCAAGACCATTAATAGTCTGTATCACCGCCATCCCTCTTAATAACCTGAGGCAGGCGTACGGGAGGCTGTTCGTTGATAGGCAGGAAGTGGTGATAGCTTTAGTTGTTATTTACCTGATTAACGTTAGTCTCATACCGTCATACTGCTTTGTACCTCTCCATACAAATTTGTATGGAAAGATACCGATCGGCGCTGTAAACCAATGATCGCTTGGGTTATGGGACCAAGTCACAAACTAACGTATTTAATCCCTGGAGAGGTGTACTTCGTACTTCCTCCAAGCCACCTCACCAAGGTACAACGACTCTCTAATTATCCCAATCCGACGTCAGAAGGCCAACCCTTCCTTCACCCCTTCGACACGCCATGTGCTTGCGGCAGCGACCCGTTCCACCCAGGCTCCTCGGAATATGGCCCTCCAGAGAAGGGAACTAATCCTTGCTGGGATCGCATGTTTCGTCGCCTGGGGCTACGCCGTTAGCTGGGTCCCTGCGCTGCGGTGGGCCGGTCATGCCTTCGTCGCCGGCCTCGTCATCGCGACGCTGGGCTCCCTGGCCGCCGTCCTCATCACGTCCCGCGGTTCCCGGCTGACCTCACGGCATCGATCCCCGCGTCCCAACGGCGTCGCTTTCCTCGCCCCCGACACTTGGAAAGCCGACACGGCGAGCTTACGGAACCGACACGCCTACGTGAGGACGCCCCTCTACGCCGACTCGCCCAGCGTCTCCAATGCCCTCGACCAGCTCCTGCACCTGGTGGTTCGCGACTTTGTGGTGTCATGGTACGGCAATATAAGCAAGGACCCCGTGTTCCCCAACCAGGTCGACAAGGTTGTGCGCATCGCCCTCAACAACATCGGAGACCGCCTAGCGGGGCTCGACCTGGCCGACGTCGTCACGAGCCGACTGGTCCCCATCCTGACGACACACTTTAGGGACTTTAGCGATGCAGAGCGCGCGGTTCGCGGGCGGAAACTCAATCGATCCGTCACGGAGTCGGAGGAACTAGACCTCGCGATTGCCTCCAAATACAAGGACGGAAAACTACACCCCGCCGCCTCCCTGGCCTTTTCCGATATGAAGCTCGTCCAGCAAGACTATTTACGCAACCTCGTCTCCGACATTCTTCCCCAAGTCCTCCCCGAGAACCTCCTGGCGAGCCGGGCGGTTTCCATCATCGTTCGCGAACTCGTCTCCTGCGCTGTCCTCTTCCCCGTCATGCAGGCGCTGGCGGAGCCCGATACTTGGAACCAGATTATGGAAAACTTGGGGCGCTCCATGTTGCAGGACCGGTCGACCGTCCGGAAGCTGAGGGCCGCTCTGGATCAGCATGCCTCCCCCACCCCGAGGTCCGGCAAGGCCGCCATCATCCCGCGCCTCGTGGCCGGCGACAGCGAGCGCAAGTTTGAAAAGTTTATCCGGGCCATCCGAAGAGTCAACAACCTGTCGGATGCTCGGCGCTTGCGGAGCGAAGTAGCCAGCCAACTGAAACGCGACTCGCAGCAGGAGAATCAGGACCAAGTCTACCTTCGTCGGCTGGACATGGGAAAGCGCCTCTTGGACCAGCGCGTTCATTACCTTGCCGTTGGCGGGGATCGGCGCGCACCTCCGCCGGCCGTGGCACCAGCTCCGCCAGGTCCCAGGACGTCCAAACTCGAAAACGCACCGCTTGTCGACCTCCTCCGAGATTCGGCCGGCCTATCGTACTTTATGGAGTTTATGGATCGGCATCGCGTCCTATCGTTGGTTCAGTTTTGGCTCGTCGTCGATGGCTTTAGGAATCCCCTGGAGGACGAGGAGGCAAATGACGAGCAATTACCTCCCCAACTGCCCATGTGGACGGACGCGGACCGTCTCGACCTGGCTCAGATCCACCAGGCCTACCTGTCCAAACCGGAACTCAATGTCTCGCCGGCTGCCCGGGCCGAGGTACGAGCGTTCCTCGACGCGGGGAGGAAGGCAACGCCGGAGCAGTATTATAAGGCGCGGCGGGCCATCCTGAGGGCTCAGTCGGCTGTGCTGGAGAAGATGCAGGTGAAATACTTCCCGGGCTTTAAAAAGTCGGACCTGTTCTACAAATGCCTTGCTTCACGAGAAGCCGCAGCCATGCCTTCTCCGGTTCCCGGCGCGGCGTCCGAAGCGGGGCTGGAGCAAGCAAACGCCCGGTTCGCCCAGCCTCGGACGATGTCCCAGTCTTCCCAGGGCAGCCAGAACAAGCCGCGACCGGTCCCACGGCTGGCTCCCCGGCTTGCCTACCAACAGGCGAAACGCGCCGGATCAGCGTCGGACCTGAAATCGCTCAGTGCGAATGCCGCTACCGTCGAATCTCTCGGTGCGCGGCGCTCCTTCGACGACAGCGCGCCAAATCCTCTCTTCGATGACGATGACCTGGATAATGAGGGGCTTGCGGACTCGGTTCAAAGCTTAGACCAAGATGGTTTTGCCCAGAACGTGCCGGATAGCCGAATCGTCCAGGCGATGGAAGAGGCGCTGAGCAACATCATGGAGGATGGAGATCGGCCAAAGACGGCCGAGGAGTTCCGCGAGTCTCTATTCGGCGGCGAAGAAGCCATGTCGGCGAGTCTATTCTCCGCCGATGGCGAATCTATCAGAGAATCAATAGACACGGGGAAGATGACGCAGTCTACCAGCAAGGACGGCGAGAAACCAAGCTTGTCATCGCTAGGACTCGTGAGTGCCGCATCTCGCATTGGGGTGTTTGAGGATGACGACCTGTTCGGTGACGAAGATCGGTACATATCGGAGGGGCAGGACGATCTCGAGGACGACGACGGGGATGATGACGACGAAGACCAGGTCCACGAAGCGGCACCAGGAGACCTCGGCTTGGCAGAAGCCATTACAGCCTTGTCGAACGACATTGACAAGCTGTTTGCCCAGGACGCCATAGTCGACTCCCTCACCAAGAAGGCGGAGCTGACGAACAACACGGCGGAACTGCGGATCCTCAAAAAGTCCAAGGCTAGCTTGCAGAGGGAAATTCGCCGCAAGGAGCTGCAGAGGCAACAATACGTGATTCAAGAGAGCGACAACAGCCTCTACGGGCGGTCGACCATCAAGATCAAGTCGATCCAGGTGGGCAGCGAGGACGACGGGCGAGAGTTTGTGCTATACGTGGTCGAGGTCCAGAGGGACGCGGGGGAGAAGATGCCGGCGGCGACGTGGACCGTCACGCGGCGGTACAGCGAATTCCACGAACTGCACCAGAAGCTCCGGTCGCATTATCCGTCGGTCAGGAACCTCGACTTTCCGCGGCGGCGGGTGGTGATGAAGTTCCAGAGCGAATTCCTCCGGAAACGACGAGCGGCCCTGGAAAGCTACCTCCGCGAGCTGCTCCTGCTGCCGGAGGTTTGCCGGAGCCGCGAGCTGCGGGCGTTCCTGTCGCAGAGCGCCATCGCGCAAGGGCGGGACCTGCTGGACCGCGAGGACAAGAAGGACATGATGACGCGGCTGTACGACTCGGTGACGGACGGGATGGAGGATATCCTCGGCAACATCCCCGTGCTGGACCAGCTGTCGCTGGCGGGGCAGAACCTCATCGCGGCGGCGACCAACCAGCTCAACGCGATGCCGCTGCCGGTGGGCGAGGACGGGACGAGCGCGGCCGAGGCCGAGGCGGAGCTGAACGCCTTTGAGGACAAGGAGCTGGAGCCGTTTATCAAGCCCATCTGCGACATCTTCCTGGAGGTTTTCGAGCTGAACAGGGGCAACAACTGGCTCCGGGGCCGGGCGGTGGTGGTGGTGCTGCAGCAGCTGCTGGGGGGCACCATCGAGCGCAAGGTGCGCGACAACGTCCGGGTGCTGGTCCAGGAGGAGGCGCTGCTCCGGTACGTCGGGCTCGTGCGGGACATGCTCTGGCCCGGCGGGCAGGTCCGGCGGAACAAGGCGCCGCGGAGCGCGTCGGAGAAGAAGAAGAGCCGGACCGAGGCCAGCGTGATGCTGGCGACGCTGGTGCCCGACGTGGCGGGGAATGTGGTGGGGAGAGCGAACGCGCAGGCGGCCAGCCGGCGGATCTTTGCCACCTTGAACAATTCGAGGCTCAAGTACACATCTATCCTTGATTCTATGGGTCCCGTCTACGTTGGAACACATTTTGACTGACTACCGAATGTTTAGTGCGCACCTGGCTTTTACTCTGATGGACGAAATCGTGGAGGTTCTGTTTGAACGGAAGACGCCTGCCGGCTAGTTGGACACTGTATATCTCTGATGGACTGCATGGACGGCGTTGTGGCGAACACAATGCATGCTTTGGGAGGGCGTTTTGTTTGAAGGGGAAATAAGCGTGCAAATGCTACGGACGAGGAATGGACTTGAGCGAATAAACAAGACTATAGTAATAAAGATGGAGCGTATGAGACCACGAAAGGCTCGTTTCCATTCCAGAGCGTGGCTCTGCTGAAGAATTGACTTGAGGCATGGATTTGCGTGAGGCTCAGGATAAGTGATGCGATGGTCTTCTGGGTAGCAAGGTGTAGTCTTACCAGTCTCCCGTGAACAGCTTGTCTATCCCCTCGTCGATTGAGGATTGGTCCTTTCTAACAAGACAGGTTCATGTACTGATATATTCAATGCAAGGTCGAGGATATAGGCTGTCGGGACGAGAGGCGCAGGGACTTGGAAGCCGTTAAGGTTGAGGAGTCAAGGCCAGCTTTCCTCCAGTTGTTCTCGTGAAGCTGAAAGAACTCTCGTGCTCTCCTCGGAAAGTAGATTGCCAATTTCTACCGTCCAAAGGGTTATGCTACCATCGTATACTCGGTGGGCAACCAGGAGATGCATCGGAGGTTGTTTTTATTTTTATTTTATTTGATTTTATTTTACTGTTATTTTTATTTATTTTCCTTTATGTCGCGTAAAGGAGAAGTGGGTCCAAAAGTATTAGCTAAGCCAGAAGTCAATGCACAGACCACAGCTGCATCGGCACCTGGCGCTGCCCAAGCATATCGGGGATTGTGATTGGTTCTAAGCTTGCTCTTGTGGGGCGTGATTGCCCGACCTCACCTGAACGCCTAGCAAGGTCAAGTTCTTGGTTCCCCCCCCCCCCCCCCCCCCACCCCACGCGCTCCCGTCTTCTCCTCGATCTATCTCCCAGGTCCGTGATCCCAACAGCATCACCTCTCGTTTGGCCAAACACCTCCCCCAAGGAGTAGGATTTCCCCAAGGACCCGGCTCGTTTCCATCGCGGATTTGGTTCCTTCTTCCAAGGTACCGGTACCTTCCTTGTACGCCCAAAGGTAGCGCGCGCCTCTTGCCCAACCCCCCCAAGGTCACACGGGCCACCCAACGTCTCACCGCCAGCGAGTCCATCTCGACGTCTTCTTGACCGTCATTTGTGCCTCGTCGTCTTGTCCATCGCTCACCCCCGGACTACATACAGACACGCATTAACAACGAAGGAAGGGAGAGAAAAGAAAGCAAACGCTCATCCCATTCCCACTGCTTCGGCTGCCCATCATGACCGAGGTTTCTGCCACCAGGCTCTATTTGGGCAACCTTCCTCGCACCGGTTGGTCTCCATAGACCTCAATTTTTCGCACCTTCTTGGAATTCCGGCCGCTGATATATACTCTCCTCACCTTCATCTCCACTGCAGCCACCAAAGCGGATATCGAGGCCCATTTCGCCTCCCATGGAACTGGCGAAATCACCGAAATCAAGCTCATGAATGGATACGCATTCATCGAGTACAAGGATCCCATGGATGCCCGAGATGTTGTTCCTGGTAAGATTGGAAGCTGAACCTGCTGCAGTTTTTACACCCGGTTTTTTTTTTTGGAAGGACCCTTGCTGATATGCCTCGTTCCTCACAGCTTTCCGTACGTCCCTCTTCCAACTCGCAAAAGTTGCCGGCTTCCTCTATTCTATACCCACCATCTTCTCCCGTCATGGACTCACCTGCTAATCCGCCCTGTCGAAAGATGGTTCCATCTTCATGAACCAACGCCTCACCGTCCAGTTTGCCCGCGGTAGCCGTCAGCGAGAAAGCGAGCCCGGTTCTGGTGGCTACCACGATCGCCCTGCCCCTCGTCCTCGCCGCACCCAATACCGGATGCAAATCTCGGGACTCCCCAACGATACCAGCTGGCAGGTCTGTTTGGCACATTTTCCCTCCGTTTCGTTTTGATTCCTGGATACCCGGACCTTCCTCTCCCTTGTTGTCTCTACGCGGCCGCAGATGGGGTGCCAGGCCCTGGGGCTTCCAGGGAGACAATCATGTCCGTGCGCCTCGCCTCGAGCTTCCAATCCTTCGGTCGCCCCGCTGCTGGGAAGTTATGCGCTCGCTGGTGTTCTCCGCTCTCCTTGTTCGCCTTCGGAAACCCCCTTGTTCTGGAGGACCAGGGCGCGAGCGGACTCGTCTCTCCCCACGGTGGACTTGCGTCACTTCTGGCTTCGGAGGTCTCTTGGCTGGTTCCCTTCCTCCTGCGGCTTCACTCTTGGACAAATCTACCCGTATTCGACTTACGCTGTTCCCAATCTGGACTACAACTTACTTTGGATCATTCCGTTAGGACCTCAAAGATTTCGCTCGTCAGTCCAACCTCGACGTTGTCTATTCGGAAACCTCCCGTGACGGCCACGGTCGTGGGTATGTTCCGGTGACCTTGATTTTTTTTTCTCTTTTCCCCCGCCTCGACAGAGCTGACATGACTTCTAGCTTCGTCGAGTTTGAAACGGCCGCCGACCTGAAAACCGCTGTTGAGAAGCTTGACAACCGGGAGTTCAAGGGCAAACCCGTCACTTGCGTCGATGATGTACGTATTCTTCTCGGTCCGTTTCCATCGAGCGAGCGAGAAACCTCCCCCCTAACCTGCTTCTAGACCCAAGCAGAAATTCCTAGAAGTGACTTCCGCGGTCGGTCTCGGTCCCCCGGTTTCCGGCGGCCGCATCCCCCTCCCATAGATGACTACGACCGCCGAGGCCCTCCTCCCCGAGGATACAGCCCGCGCGGCTACCGCGAGGGATACCGCGACAGAAGCCCCCGTCGCGATTACTACGACGACAGAGCTCGTTACCGATCGCCCCCTCGGCGGCCCATGGATGATTACCCTCCCCCCCCTCCACGAGGCCGCTACGACGATCCTTACCGCCGAGACTATCCCCCTCCGCCCGACCCCTACGCCAACGGCCGGCCCTACGACCGCCCTCCTCGGGACTTCCCGCCTCCGCCTCCACCCCCTCGCGATGTCGCATATCCCCGTGATCCGTACCCGCGCGAATATGATCGCGGCGGCCGCTACTGGTAAATCCATTCCCAAATCCATTCCGCTCGCACTTTCCCTCTCTGGGGATCACTCCTTGACTCTGCATAGATTCTGAGTGACGCGGACGCGACGCCATGTGCCGGGGAAGATTGCATGAACTAGTACCAGCAGAATAATGGCCAGACGGTAGGGACGCAAACATCCACGGGGTGAGAGGACAACCAGGCTCGTATATGACCCCAACTATTGCAGAAACACTACCAGGTCGCGACGCAAGGCACGGTAACTTTGCTTTTCTTCGTATCCACGATTGACTTACGACTTTTATCGTCCACGTGCAGCTGTCCACTCTATTATGACTGGGTTTCCCGCTAGCGAGATGCCCCGGGGCCCGGTCATTCCCTACAGGTGGAACGTGGGATTACACAAGGAATGGAATGATGTTTTCATGTACGATAACGAATGGGAATATCACATAATCAAAATTGTTTTTTGCTCGTTGCAAAGGGAAAAGGAAATGTCAAGCATTATGTACAGGCATCTGGATCCCTGACTCGAGTCCAGAGTGTGCTGATCGAAGCAGCGACTATTGACAGAGGGATAAACAAGGAGAAACGCAACCATGTAGAAATCGGGGTGAACAATGTGACAAATTAAGGGCCCCTCCAATATCATATGGCCGTGCTTCCTCTCATGTTATGGGTTTACGCCGTCTTCTTCCATTGGGTATAGATGCCGACCAGACTGCTGATGGTACCGGTGATGCCGACGATGCCATCGTCGAGGGCGACCCAGTTCAAGCCGGAGACGGGGACGGTCAAGTCGCAGAGGTCGCAGAGGAGCTGCATCCTGCTGGTGCTTCGTTCCCTAAGGCACGCAAGAGGTCGAGTTAGTGAATTGTACACGAACATGGGCAAGAGGGAAAAAAGCAAGGGAAAAAAACGCACAGAGTTATCCTCTTGCTCTCGACGGCGCCCTCGGCCTCCTTCAAGTCGACACGGGCCTGGCGCTGGCGGAGGCGGTTGAGGGTGTAAAGCTGTGCGAAGATGCTGCAGATGATACCTACGGCCCAGAAGCGGTAGGCCTCGCGCTGGAGGGTCTTGGTGCGCGGGGAGCGGCGGATGCCGAGGGCGTCGGGGAGGGTAGCGGCGTCGAAGGAGAGGTATCCGGCGTAGCCGAGCTGGCGGCCGATGGCGGCGTAGCGGAGGAAAGGGTCCATGGAGGGGGCGGCGTCGGCGGCGACGGCGGCGGCCTTGAGGTGCTCGACGTTCTTGCCGAAGCGGAGGATCTTGCGGGCCAGGCCGAACTGCTTCTTGATGGCGTCCCAGGGGGCGACCTGCGAGGCGGCGGCGTTGGTGCGGTACAGGTACCAGGCGTAGAAGCGGGCGAAGTACTGCAGGGTGCGGAGGAGCTTGTCGCGGCCTACTGTGGTGGCGACGAAGCGGAGGTAGTGGGCCACCGACGGGTGGTAGACGAGGGTGCTGGCGACCATTTTGGAGGGCCCGGGGAGGTGGTGACACAAGTTGTTGCGCGATGTAGGCGGGAGGGAAGACGAGAGGGAGGAGACGAGAGGCAGAAATGGCGCAAGAGGGAGCGAAAGGTCAGCGACGTGTCAACTACAATGGAGAGCGGGTGGAAATGTCGAAGAAGGTGGGATGGATGGCGTCGCAGCGGTTTGCGCGCGTCGGTTCGTCTACAAAGGGCGTTTCGAAGATGCTTTGGGGGATAGTTTTGCTTTGCGACGGTTTAGTATTCAATCAGGTCGGTCGGACACACGAGCATTCCCTGGCGTGTGAGCGGGACTGTAGAGGTAGGCTTAGGGAGGAGTAGGGTAGGTAGCTCAGAATGCTAGAGTGTTGGGGGAGGATATGGAGCACATGCCGAGGTCCACCGACATAGTTACCGAGAGTCAAGCCCGAAGGGGGGGTAGCTGCGCGTGTCAGATGACAAAGCAGAGGAGGTGGAGTGTGTGACGTGCATTCTGAGGCCGGTAGACGAATAGAGTGCGTGGTGCAGGAATATGTGGCTTGTATGGCTACATTTGTGGCTGAACTGCACTTTATACTTCGTACATACTTCGTACAGTTTTGTCTCGTCACTGTACGTTCCAATTACGTCACAGCATAAATTGTCCTAGGTAGCCAGAAACCAGAACCCACCCAGACTTCTGTGTCCTGAAACCCACCAACTCACCACGCTCGAGTAGAGGTAGAGGTCTCCTCTATTATATACTTACTGTACCTTGGCGAGTGCGTCAGGGCATTGCAGAGAATTACATAAAATAGCAGAATCAAGGGTCACGGGACTGGAGTCACGCTAGTTCACCCGTCTGAATTGCGGGGTATGGCCGTCTCGGGATAGATACAACGAGAGACATCGGGCGTCTTCGCGCCTGGCAAGGGTTTCCGCTTCCGAGGAATCCTCGCCAGTACGATAAGCCGCGCCCTTGATTGGCGCCTTCTCTTTCTCGGGTTGCCCTCGGCCGGAAACGCCCAAGCACCAGTCAGGTAGCCTGGGCGCAAGGCGAAGCTAGCCCGCTGCCTGTCTACTCTACGTCGTCTAGCCCTTCAGTAGCCGTCTGCCGAGTTATTCCGCTAAACGGATAAGGGGGATAAGGGGCGCGGCTTATCGTAGGCCCCGGGGATCGTTTGTCGTCACCGGATCAGTCCGGCTCTCACCGTTACGACCGGCAATTCCATACATCGGGCATTACACTAGACTGAGATTTTTCATATCCTGTTTGCATTTCTACGTCCCTTTGGTCCTTTATTTGCCTTATTAATAACTCAATGGGCAGACATGTAGAGACATACGAATATATACATACATCATATTGCCGATCCATCAGTTCCTGGCTGTCGTCATCGTCTGTCTTGCCGTCCCTGTACTCCGAAGATACGGGTATTATATACGACCTCCCGCCGGCAGGGAAAACGTCGTGTACCCGCGGCTTTTGTCAAGCTTCTACATCCCCACCCAACATACTAGTACTTCAGTAGTCTGGTAGTCTGGAACATGTCGGAAACATAAGTGTCAATAGGTACAGATAGTGTACATATACACACATGCTCCCCACTCATGTCATTCTTATGAAAACATATCAAACATCTTCACTAAGAATATATCCGAATCGACCTTGGAAACAAAGCTCAACGTCATTGTAGTTCTCCATCTAACCACCACGAAGAGCCCTCTTGTTCCTCTATAGCCCTGCCCTTCAACCAGCACCGCCCAGAAACTCGCCCATCATGTCGACACAACGCAACGGTTCCCCCCCAGAGATCGAAAAGGTCAACACCCAAATCGTCACCCTCACCCGGTTCCTCACCGAGGAGCAAACAAAACACAAGGAGGCTACCGGTGACTTCACGTAGGTTCCCCCCCGGGTTCCCAGGCCACAAATATCTCCCATCACGGCACTAACCCCCCCGAACAGACTCCTCTGCCACGCCCTGCAATTCTCCTTCAAGTCCATCGCCTACTACATCCGCCGCTCCACCCTAGTCAACCTGACCGGTCTGGCCGGCTCGGCCAACGTCAGCGGCGACGAGCAGAAGAAGCTCGATGTCATCTCCAACGACCTCTTCATCGAGGCCATGAGGTCCTCGGGCAAGTGCGCCATGCTCGTCTCGGAAGAGGAGGAAGACATCATCTTCTTCCGCGGCAACGAGGGGGCGCGCTACGCCATCGCCTGCGACCCCATCGACGGCAGCTCCAACCTCGACGCCGGCGTCTCGGTCGGCACCATCTTCGCCATCCACAAGCTGCCCGAGAACGCCACCGCCACCAAGGAGGACATCCTCAAGCCGGGCACCGAGCTCGTCGCCGCCGGCTTCACCATGTACGGCGCCTCGGCCCAGCTCGTCATCACCATGAAGGGCAGCAGCGTCAACGGCTTCACCCTCGACAACGGCGTCGGCGAGTTCATCCTCACCCACCCGGACATGAAGATCCCGCGCTCCCGCGCCATCTACTCGGTCAACGAGGGCAACTCGCTCTACTGGGACGACAGGACGAAGAACTACATCAACTCCCTCAAGGAGGCCCAGCCCAACGGCAAGCCCTACAGCGCGCGGTACATTGGCAGCATGGTCGCCGACGCCTACCGCACCCTCCTCTACGGCGGCATCTTTGCCTACCCGGCCGACAAGAAGAGTCCCAAGGGCAAGCTCCGCATTCTCTACGAGTGCGCGCCCATGGCCATGGTGTTTGAGAATGGTGCGTAACTTGTACATTCTTTCCTTCTTTCCCTCGATTGCGTGCTGACAGGTAAATCGCATAGCTGGCGGTCAAGCGGTCGACAACAACATGAAGCGCATGATCGAGATTGTGCCGGAACACATCCACGACAGTTCGGGCATCTTCATGGGCAGCTACGATGAGATTGAAAAGGTCAAGACGTTCTTCAAGTAGACAATGATTTCCTGTATCGATTTAATTATACCTGCCAGCGAATGGGACGGGGCGGGTTGGGAGACGAATACAAGGGGAGACGAAACAAGAATACTGTACGAAGCGCCATGCATTCCGGGATGGGACAGTCATCAGTTGGTATAGGGAGCGTTTCTCGGGAGGACACTGGAATATGAGACCACGGGATGAATCCACTAATCATAACGAATTGTGTGCATCGTCAGGAGCCTCCTCGACCTGCTGAACCGAGACGCGGGAGTTGTGTTGACTCGAGTTGCCGGGGAGCTTCCAGCAAAGCCAGACATGACGACACAGGAACCGCATTGGTGAAATGAGCCAAGAACGAATAGGAAAAGGTTTGTCAGAGTTGACAGGAAGCATCAATTAAACATGGGGAAGAGTTGAGAGACGAGACATCGTGTTGCCGGTAATGAAAGAATCGTACGTGTATTTGGTAAACATCATACAGTGTATATTATATATTTATATACGGTACTGCAACTGTGAAACGGTCCCACTTGGACTGTCCATACAGTATGCATACAGTGAACTTGTCGCTCCGACATCGCAGCCATAAATCGACCCCGCCAAATCCATCGTCGGTAGTGAGGGGCAATTGAATTTGAAGTTTCGACAAGCCTGCCTCTCCTTTGCCATCTTCATTGGAAGTTCGTCGAGATTACAAAACAAACAAAATGGCTGCCGCAAACAAGCAGGTATTGATCGCCATCATTGGTAAGGCAAATTCTCTCTCTTCTCACCCCTCTTCTCGCCATTCTTGTCTCCCCTCAACACTTATGGCGCCAGCAATCCATCTCGCTCTTTACCTCTAGCTAACCATGTGACTTGCAACGACCTTAGGCGCCGGAGGTGTGGGCAAATGCTTCCTCTCCCAGCTGTCATCCCTGGCCACCCGGCGGCCCTCGCCCAAGCTCAGCCTCTGCTACATCTCCACGAGCAAAAAGGCCCTGTATAACGACGACTACTCGCCCATCGCCCTGGACGGCACCCTAGACGCCCTCGCCGCGTCCTCCCGCTCGCCCCCGTCCCTCGCGCAGGTCGCCGACTACCTCGCCGCCGCCCCGCACAAGGTCGTGCTCGTCGACAACACCAGCTCGCAGGACGTGGCCGACCAGTACCCGGCCTTCCTCCGCCGCGGCATCAACGTCATCACGCCCAACAAGAAGGCCTTTTTCCGGCTCGTACGCCCTGTGGCAGGACATCTTCGCCGCGGCGGCCGAGTCGGGCGCCTCGGTGTTCCACGAGTCGTCCGTCGGCGCGGGGCTCCCCGTCCTCTCCACGCTCCGCGAGCTGGTCGAGACGGGCGACCGCGTCACCAAGATCGAGGGCGTCTTCAGCGGCACCATGTCCTTCCTCTTCAACACCTTCGCCCCGACCGAGGGCGCCGGCGGCTCCTGGTCCGCCGAGGTCAAGAACGCCAAGGCCCTGGGCTACACCGAGCCCGACCCGCGCGACGACCTCAACGGCCTCGACGTCGCCCGCAAGCTCACCATCCTGGCCCGCCTCGCCGGCCTGCCCGTCGAGTCGCCCACCTCGTTCCCCGTCCAGAGCCTGATCCCCGACGCCCTCGCGTCGTGCGCCTCGGGCGACGAGTTCCTCGAGAAGCTCCCCGCCTTCGACGCCGACATGGAGAAGACCCGTGCCGAAGCCGAGAAGGAGGGCAAGGTCGTCCGCTTCGTCGGCAGCATCGACGTCGCCGCCAAGCAGGTCAAGGTCGGCCTCGAGAAGTTTGACAAGTCCCACCCCATCGCCGGCCTCAAGGGTAGCGATAACATCATCAGCTTCTACACCGAGCGCTATGGGAGCAACCCTCTCATCGTCCAGGGTGCCGGCGCCGGTGGCGAGGTGACTGCCATGGGTGTCACCGGGGATCTGCTGAAGGTCCTTGCCCGTATCGGCTAAGTCGGTCCGTGGCGATTGGGAAAAATTAAAAAATAAAACGAGAAGAAAACAAAAACAAAAAACTAATGAACTGACAATTTTCTCCGAGAGCCTGTTTTTCTCCGAACATTGAAATGCTTGACGTAGTTTTCTGTAACTTTAGATGTCGATGGCTAACCACTCTGGAGTCTCGCCCATTCTGCCCCATCAACTCGCAGACGCCACAACCGGGACGTATTGGAATCAAGCAAGAACAGAAAAATGCTGGGCCACGACCCATTATGCTCTCGACTGATGATTGGGTCGACCCTGAGGCTATTTGCTAGTGTACGGAGCATTGCAACGCGGCCGGGCAGCTAATCGTGAGACTATATTTCGCTGTGCCGCTTGACAACAGAGTTTCAACGAAGTTCGGTCTAAGGTTCCTAATTAGGACGAAAGTAAATAAGAAGGAAAAGAAAACACGACGTTTGTTTTTCGGCGTGGGAGGACGGAAGACGGACTCCTGTATGTCCCCGACGCCGACTCACTCGATGACAGACGTGACTATCGAGCTTTGCATATCAGACTTTTGGGTTTTCCCCGTCCCTCGCGCACTCGGCCATACATGTCAAGCATCGCCGTGGAGTTAGGACGGCGCGCTTGCACCGCGTCTTCCAAAAGGGAGGAGGGGATTCCCGTATATGTAAATGGGCCCGGTCTTCGCGAATGGGTGTCGTCGGGATAGTTTCTCATGAGCATTCCGTGACTCGAGCTTGTCTCGCAAGGTCCTCGAAGTAGGTTGGTTTTAGGTAGGACCGGGGTCGAACTGGATGACGTCGAGCATGCTCCGTATCAACAAAACAGACGAAACAATGGACCAGGGACCGAGGCCGCTAAGTCGTTAGTAGGGAACAGCTCCGACGTGGCGCGGAAACGCAGCATCTCTGGCCTCGGACGATTGGCTTGTCAATGCCGAGGAGCGAGCCCAATACCTGTTTCCGAACCATCCAGGTGTTCTTCATTGTTCGGTGAACGATGCAGAAGAAAAGTTTTGAAAAAAAAAAAAAAAGGATAGTTATCGGATTGAAAACTAAGTCCGGCTGGCACCACGGAGTTAAGTAGCCCGACTAAATAAAGACCGTGGCTGCGCTTTGAAGAACAAACAACGTAATTCGGGTCATTAGACCAATCTGCATTGGGACGGGGGGCGTGTGTGTTGGTGTCTGAGTAGGCGGAAGTCGGAGGATTGATTTTCGAACCAACTGTCAAGTTTGATGTTACAACGAGGAGAAGAAAACAAAAAAGAAATCCGCCGAGTCCAGCGTCGACGCGCCACATGTCAACGATGTCACGAGACCAAGACGGGTTGGCGCCTATTCGTCGCCGCCCGTCCCGTTTGTGGCGCGGCTAAGTGGGGATGGTGGCTTGGTTCATTCATCTTAGGGCGTCTGCTAGCCGCGCCTCGTCCCGGCGAACCCAGCGGGGGACAACGCGCTTTTTGCTGTCATTGTTTTATTGTTCTGCATTTCTATACTCCAAACTAGCCAAAATCGAGGTCATGGAAAGGAATGAAAGGAGCCTCAATAAGAGAACGATGCAGGGTTCAGGAACATTCCCGAGTGGCCGGGATAAGGCGCTTAAAACACGACCAGAGAAAAGGAAGAACTTTTGTTACCAACCGTTTTCTCTTGAGAATGTACAAAGAAATGCAGAAGAGGACAATGGTAGGTTTCCGCCTTGGGATTGGTGTGTTGGAAGCTGTCACGTTGCGCCTGGTCTTCCCCAACAGTCATATGTTGTGACAGCTCATTGTTCATTAGTGCGGGTGTGTTTAAGCTAGGTGGATCGCCCGGGCTATTCAAGGATGTCCCATCCGAACTATTGGTCGGCCGATCATCAAGTGATAGTTATACACTATTGTAAACAGTTGTCGGAGACAACTTTGGTATCCCCTCCACCTACTACACTACGTACGATATGTTTTGTTGGTCATCGAGTCGGCCCGGGTTCCCTCTCCCCTCCGCTCGGGACCCGCACGGATTCCGAGTATACTAAATTTACACTGAACAATAGGCCTGTCCTCTGATCGTCAGTTCTGACACAATCCAATCCAATCCAATCCTACTCCACTTTGTTCGTAATTCAGTATGCGGAGAAAGCAGTGCATTTCTAGCGGACCTCGGACTCGAACTAATAGACGAACAGGTATGCCGGGCGGGACTCGGCGAAAATGCCCCACTCTAGATCGGCAGCCGGTGCTTTCGGCCTTGTTAATAATGATGCCAAGTAGACACTTAAAACACTGGATTAGCAATGCCATCGACCTGTCAACATTTCTAAGCGACATTGTCTATAATCAACATGTGTAGGCGTTGAAGAAGCAATACCCCCCGGTCATCTCGGTGGCCATTAATGCACAGCAGTTGGCTGGTCCACATATAGTGTGCGGCACAGCATTGCATCGCATCATCATAGCCAAGTACGCTACACTAAATATAACATAGTACACACGCAGAACGGCTGCATTGGCTGCATAAAGGGAATAGACAAATTTCCCAAGTACCACCGTTGTCCTTCATCTCGAACCACCCCCGAGGATTGTCCTCGTCGAGACGCTTGCTTCGAGTCGCTTTTGAGCAAAACCATGCAGATATCATATCATTCATAAGCTAAAATTCCCTCGGGGGCAATAACCTACTGTATTTCTCCCACCCGTCCCTGAACTCCATCGCATAGAAATCCCAAGTCATAATTATCTCAAATATAGTCCGTCTCTTTTTTTTCCCCTTGATTTCCATTTACGACTGGTGTACCATGCCTGGCGACCCCGGCATGGACAGCGGTGTGGTAGGATAGTCGTAGGCGGTATCGGAGCAAGTGGCCGAGTGGTCAAAGGAATGTGAGAGCGGCGGCGTCTGGTCCTCGTCCCCGTCAGCAACGTGACCCGGGAGGCGTTATCGGTCGCGGGTAACTCACATGAGGCTCGGGATGTTCGTACGGATGGGGCGCCGGCATCTCCATGCCCGAGATGTACCCGTAGTTCATGTAGGCCAGGCTGTCGTCGCTCGGGTAGGCTTCTTCTCGCTTGAGCGCATCGTTGAAGTGGTTCATCGGCGGCAGCGTCACAGGGGCGGGCGCCGAGAGGTAGGCTGGGTAGGTTTCGGCGGTGGTCATGGCTGCGGGATAGACATGGGCCGTGGGATAGGCATGGACTAGCATCATCTCGTCCTGGGCGTTGTAAGGGGCGTATGGAAAGAGGGGAGGTGTGTGAGACCTCTGGCGGCCGTCGTCATGGGCAGGCGGCATGAGGAACTCGTCATCTTGCTGCATGGGCGGCGTGAATT
This sequence comes from Sodiomyces alcalophilus JCM 7366, assembly GCF_042370955.1. Lineage (NCBI taxonomy): Eukaryota > Fungi > Ascomycota > Sordariomycetes > Glomerellales > Plectosphaerellaceae > Sodiomyces > Sodiomyces alcalophilus. The sequence goes on along the minus strand of NW_027263535.1, from coordinate 1,970,675 downwards.
GACCCTGGTCCGCCGGTGTCTTTGTTGCCGAGTTCTTGTTGCTGGACTTGGATGCTGATGCTGATGATGGCCGTCGCTTGGCGCCCGAGCTGGAGCTCGAACCAGGGCTCTTTGTCTCCACCTGTTTCTCGGATCCGGATGTCCCTTCTTCACCGGCCCGCCTCTCGAGGTCTTCAAGACGCCTCTTGAGTTTCTTGCCTGTGGTAATGATAGCTGGTTAGCTGGGACGACCCCGCAATTGGGGAGAAAGGAAAGAAAAATAAAGAGAAAAAAAGATATCGCGCGGGGCCAGGCTGTATAAGTACGTACGGTAGTTGCGCTGAGCAATACGGTTCTGTATCCTCCGCCTCTCGGCAAGATCGGAGATCTTGGTCCAGTCTTCATCGGGGTTGGCGGAGCTGCTGAAGGCGCTGCTGGTAGTGTGGCTGGAGTACTGTCGGGTCGGCGGCGGGGGAGGCGCCGCCGCATAGGGGTATTGGTGTGGTGGGATGGGATACATCGACATGGGAAGAGTAAATTGGATGTAGACGTCGGGGTGGTCAGGTTGATAAGAAGAGGCTAGCATGAGGAATAGGTAGTAGTATGTATGATATGGTGAGAAGCTAGAGTCATGAGGCAATAGTCGAGGGGGGCTGACTGAAGTTCTGATAATAAAAGGGGACGAACATCAAGCCATGGAGAGAGAGAGACTGGATTCGGGATGGACGGGGAAGGGGGAGGAAGCATCAATAAATATAAGTCATAAGGCAGGCAGACAAGTAAAGTGTGTGGTGCACAGGTCCCGACGGTATGGGGCTGGAGCAACAAATAACAACCACCCTTGCGCAGAGCTCCCTCCAAGAAGAACCACCGAGTCCGGTACGGATTGCCCCATGCCCACCGCCCGGAGTACCTTTTGTAGGACGGACGGGCTGTGTAAGTTACCTGGCCCTGTACATAGACGAAGGCGGCTTGACATGGGGTAACGATGATTGGGAGTGGGAGTGGGAATGGTCGACAGGGGTGCTAAAGAAGGATGAAGGGGGAGGGGAGGGGGGGGTGAAGAATGAAGGATCAAGGGGGAGGGGAGAATCGGGGGTGGGGAGTAGGGTGTGAGGGAAGAAGTCGTCGTCGTAGGGCAGAAGAGCAACGTCACAGAAAACTTGACAAGACAACAGGTCCGGCTGGCATCTTTCGAGACCCGAACGCGCCTCCAGACTCTTAGCGGACAGACTGATGAGCCGGTGCAGTGCAGTGCCTCGCTTGTGCATATCCAAGGTTACAGCGATCATCGAAGCGGTCGGCGGAACCCCGCAATATAGAAAGGGAACATTACGCTCCTGGACTTGAGGCAGACAAAGATGAAGACGGGAATCTACGTCGTCCGGTCTCTAAAGTTTCACCGGTAGCAGGGCGAGATGGAAAAGAAAGGGGGGGGAGGAATGGGAAAAAGAAACCGTAGGACATTTTTGAAATTACAGAAGTGTACCGAGTATCCAAGGGCGTGGGCGCGGGTGGGCGCGACCGACCAAGTAGAGCATGGAAGACATCGAAAGAGGGTGTGGGGGAAGAAGGGGAAGAAGGGGAAGAAAAGGGGTCTGCATTGTGCGGTTTGTGAGCGTGGGACTGGGTGGACTTGGGCGGACAAAATGCCGTCGGGCTCCTAGTGCAAGTCAAATTAGCCCAAAACAGTACCTAGGGAATGTACCTAGGTACAAAGTACTTCGTACCTATCCTGCGACGAGCCCTATCTCTTCGGTGCACCCTAATCGGGACTGGCGTCAAAAGGTACCATTGTACCATTGTATTCCAGGTGGGGAGGTCTGAAGCGAGGTGGGGGAGACAGGTCTTCGACGGGCTACTGGAAGATGGAGTCGACGCGGACTTTTGCTAGAGATTTTAGCCGAGTTATCTGTGATTCCAGACAATGACGGTTCTACTCGACTTGATACAACTTGATGATTGCAGCGAAGCAGATTTTGACCAAGGCCAAGGTAAAGTACTTGATCTGTCAAGGACCATGGTGGTGAAACCACGGCCGCACTGTCCGGGAACCATCGTCGAGGTCCGTCAACAACGTAACACCGACAACCTACATCTATACTTCCGATCAAATCGTACGTGCAAATACATGTAGCGTTTCTTCCTCCCAAACCAAAGTGCTTAAGTTGACGCTACTTCGAAGGAAGCAGATTTAGATTTCCATAGTTTGGAGGGAACGGGACCGACAAGCTCCAATCACAAAGCCCATCCATCACCAACCACGGCAAATTCCTTTTCAAAGTCTCTCTCGTAGTGCCCACCGCTGCGTTTATAACTTTGTACATACATATGTAATCGTACTCGGCATATATCTAGCCGAGCGGTCTTAACCGGAAGGTTACTTGGGAATGGGAAAATTCAATTCAATCCATGCAACCATTCCGATATCCTACAGCAACGTGGCAATCCTAGTATTTGCAACGACCGCCTGCCCTGCCAAGTCGGGCCTCTCTAACGTGGCCGGGGCGGTATGATGGATAGGTGGAAGTTATTTCAGTATCGGCTTGTACGTTGTATTGACTGGTGGGGGAACGTGTGTGTCGTTGTAGTGTCGTCGTGTCATGTCCCGATCGGCTGGAGAAGTGGCGCGTGCGAGGAGATGTTCCTACAGCCTGACCAATTACGGCTCACAACACACGAGCCACGAGAGCTAAGGACGACCGTGTTCCATAAATAAAGGCTTGTTTCCTCGCCTACAATGTAAGTTCGATGGAAATATCCGTCATGGTCGACAAAACGCCCGACGTATGCTTACGTATGTACTGATTTGAAATGATCAGACTCGGTGGCGGGCTGTGCCAATGGGGAAAGTTCCATTATCATACCCAGTGAGAGGTCGTCGCTGTCGTCATAGGGCTGGCCATTCATAGGTTGCTACGAATAGCCGATTACATGCGCTGTATGGTATGGCTGCCTGCAGACGGGTGAGCGGATGTGTCGCCTATCACACTGGCCAGCATGGATATGAATCGCCATACAGCCCTACGCTCAGGTATTTCCAGTTTGAAGAGGGGAATATCGAGTCCGTAGGGCGCAATCATAGTACTTCCTTCTTGGGATATGCGATAATTACGTTGTATGGCACGTCGCACCTCTCAGACTTTATCCCGGTAGAACAGCTCCACGTCGCTGAGCAGCAATTGTCTGGTACTGTACACTTCGTAATTACCCATGTCTCATTCGGAAAGCGTCGAATACCGTAATCGACTGATTTTCCACCCATGTCATTGTCCAGAGTGCCAGGGGACAAGCCAAACAACAATCGAAAAACAACCAATCACTTGGACTGAACTCGACGTTTGAGTCTGTCGGGACTTTTCCTCATCCCCACGCTACCACCTTAGGTACCTAGGTACCTAGGTACAAGGTAAGGTAACATGTATCGGGTGAATGACGAGACACAGATCCTGACCAATTGTGATGCACGTCTCCTTATCAGCCACTAGTACCGAACCGTTTCCTCGGCGTTTATGTACTCCTAATGAGAATCGGCGACTTCGCTATACGTTGTACATACAACGTACAGTCTATACCACGCCGCGACTCCAATCGAACAGATTCTGCAAACGCTTCCCACATGTTCCATGGTCGTTGGAAAAAGTGAGGGCAGCAATCCCCAAGATTTATCGTTTAATTAACAATGGCTCCAGTTGTCGGTAACGTGCCGCGAAGATGCCGGGCTCCACACAGTATGAGAATATAATTCACACCAACTCTGCCGACCTTTCTATGGTTACAACGGGCTCCCAAGCTTTTCTCGTCTCGCCGGAGTTTTCCGTGTTTCGTCCCCTACCAAGCAAATGCTTTGTCAACTCGTGCTATTTTTGTCCGTCGATTAGAAAGCCGCTACTCGTTCGTGGATTGGCCAAACAGGCGACCTACGGTACGCAGGTACAACTATTCGTGCCAAGTACTGCGACTACCTGTCGTGCATCTTCCACCGACTCATCCGCCCAATTGTCCTCAGCCAACTCCAGTGTTGTTATTCTGTGTAGCCACCGCGAAGCTGCCGCTTACCCTTTACTTTTGGCGCCTCCATTCCATCCGCGACGGAATCATCCGTTAAGCGCCCTCGTCATCCGCGTCTTGCCCGCCCAGCCCCTCACACCAACGGCGTTGCATTCCTCGCGAAGCCTCCTCGTCGGATGATAGGATACTGATGGATCGATGGGCGGTGCGCGAAATGGAAACCTCCGTTTAGGACGCGATTGCGTGTGTCCGGCATATTAGCACCTCACTGTAGCTTTGCCTCAGCCTCCGTGGTCACAGGGTTCTGCTGGCCGGGGGCAGCAGTGACTACAGTTGTGTCGACTTACGCATCTCTGATTCGAACCAATATAAGAGGCAGTTCTAACTTGCCGCGATAAAGTCCATGGCTTCCAAAACGCTAATGGTCTTGGTAACAAAACAGAGCGGAAGGAAAACACCCTGCTCCATGATCCTTTCCCACACCTCCCTCAGGTCCAGACACCGTCAGCCATTCCCAGGACACCCTTCTGCTGCAGAAATCTGCAGGTCCATTCAAGCCGTCTGACCAGCAGATACAACGTACTAGGGCGAATCCTCTGCTAATGCCGGGGAAAGGGGGAAAAGGGGGGGGAGTGTGCTGTGTTTGTTGCAGCTTGGCAGCATTATGACGGGGGTGGTGTGCTATGTTTGTATGCCTTCCTTCCGAACGTTGGCCAGGAGTCTGGAATGCGGGTGAACATTTCACACGTGGAAAGGCAAGGAAGTCTTCGAATTTGGGCTGCATGATGTACGGGGTTGGGGGTTGGAGGCCGCTGAATCACCGAATCCTGGCGCATACTTCTGCCCTTCTCGAGGCGCCTATGCTCTCAATCTCTCAGGGGCAAGCACCTAGGTTCGGCATCCATCTGAACCGGGGAAAGGGGAGACTGCGACACTTGCCAGCTCAGGAAGGGTTCTATTACTGGGAACTGGGATATTCTGGCAAGTTTTCTACCGTCCCCGATATTTGGCAGACGGGTGCATACATACGAGACACATGGGTACCAGTTTCGATGCTCACGATGTCCCAGGCCATCTGGCGAATCAATTAAAGCTCATCGCAGCGACATGACAATGTGCCAACGAACTACAGGAGAGGAGCGCCGATCATCTCATTACAGGAACAGGGTATTTCGGGACTCGTTTTGCAGCGAGATGAAAGACGGCGACCGAACGGGATAGAGACTGACAGTAGACCAACGGAACAATCGCCCACTCACTGCCGCCAAGATATCGCTGCTCGTTCACTTTCGAGTATTTCGCTTTCGTACGTACGGCTGCTCTGAGTACGTTGTATAAATGAGGGTGGAGAAGTCGGACGACTCCTCAGGCTCCTGGCGTTTGGCCCGCGATGGGAAACTTGTTTCGAAAATGCCTTTCTTTGGTGTGGGGTGTCTAAAGGCGGATGGAGGATCCGGCGCGTCGTGCAGGGTGCACGGGCCCCAAGACACTATTTCCGACTGCCGGTCTAGGAATGCACGGGTGGTCACCTGGCGTCGGCACGGGGGTTAATTTTCCCTGAAGGGGATATGTCCCAGAATGGGATGAAGCGTGGTACCCCTGCATTGCAACGGGCCAACATCGGCAGACGACTGCATATGTACGCTGTACAACGTACATACCAACGTACGAATGGTACGTACATACACACGAGGCAGACTCCTTCGAGAGCCTGAAGTAGGAAGATCTGTTTCAGTTCATTTGACTCATTCGGTTCTTATTCAGCACTGGATCGCCGACTGGGGTAATTGGGGAAATTGGGAGAGCAATTCTGCACGGTGATTAGTGATGAAGTCGCCGATAGGAGTGACGACCCGGACGCCGTATCCAAGCTTGCACTCCACCGGGTCGCTAACCCCATGACCCTTGGAAGGCTAACGAGCCGCCTAGTTGCGTGGAGGGTTCGGTTCGGCCGTTTTGTTCTTGTGTCGTGTCACTTCCTCCTTTTTTTTTTTTTTTTTGCTCCCTTCAATGCAAAGTCGAGTTTCGGTCTGGAGGGGGGTACAAACGTATATACTAATGCACACACGTGGCTCACGTGGTTCATGATGCATTGTGTAACTCGAGGCCACCCGTTCTTAGGACATCACGTCGAGTCTCAACTCCTCACGTTGCGGTGACTCCAAATGAAGCCCAGCTCAGTGTCAGACGTTTAAATCTCTCACAGGGCTGGGCACACCCGCTGCGCATAACCCTCGCGGCCCCACCACCCTTCTTATAAGCGACTTGTGGCCCGGGGGATCCCCGTTCCGGGGAAGTGGCTCAGATCTTATCGTCTGGTTTTGGCAAACGCGCGCGGGACATTTCAAGTTCAAAGGACTCAAGCTCCTCAAGTACAGTCAAGGCCACTTTTCTCATAGGTGTATCCATCTGGCTACGGAGCAGAGTCCGGCGGCCATTGACACCCTCGCTAGCATCTCTGGCCGATCCACTAGTGCCTATACCTACCCAATTAAAGTCTAACAAAAAAAAGGGACTAGACCCCGTAGCTCCGTAGCGGAGCCCGAAGCCAGGTACACAGTGTGTAATTTTGCGGATCGTGATTCAGAATACAAGGTAGGCGTAATGAACGGGAACGAATGATATACTATGGAAACGGTGTGAATTTTACACCTTTGGCCTGGGGGAATAGCACACCGGCCGGGCGTATTGTAAGGCTCTCGGGCGTTTTGGTTCCCGACTTGCTAACGGCAGCAGTGCTGGGGTCGAGAGACACCATACTGTGTGCGTTATACACTACTTCGTATGGCATCCAAAAAGGTACATTTGCGTGTGCTAATGCGCGGTATGCATGGTCTGTCGTGTTGATGAAATACCTTATACTACGCAGGACTTTCTCCAAGTCGATGACCCAATCGAACACAGAAGCACCGCTCTAGCATGGAAGCACCCATGTTCCTACCCATGAACCATGCGCAAATGCGCCCAGGCCCCGTAATCTACGTATCGGAGACGCCGTGACAAGGTTGTACCCGTGACTTGCCCCAAGAAACGTTATGGGTGGGATGCGATAATGATGTATCGATGCACCGATGCGGAAAGTCACCCGCTATGCACTGGAATAGCATTGCAGGGGGTGGGGTGTGACGGAGACAAGGTACGTACCTAACGTACCTACAACGGTCACAACGGTAGGTAATTTCTTTGCTAATCATTTCTGTACAACGTACATGGGCGCTGAATGGCTGGATGGAGCAAATTGTGGATGTACCTTATCATTTGTGGGGTCTCTCGTAGGGCTGAACACGCCATGAAGGGACTTTGGTGGGTGATGTGGCATTGGAAGTACAGAAATGGACTAATTGTGACCATTGAGGCCAGAAATGATTTACGGATTTCCCCGGCGTCTGTCTGAACACAGCTGTCTCGAAGGGTCCTTGGACATGTGTGATGCAAGATGGTGCGCCGTGTGTCAATATGTCTTGGGTACTGCCTATCTGTCTCTTGATCGAGTCCATACCAACGTCTGAATGAATGCATGCATTGATTGACTACTGTATGATTGTCTACACTTGGCGAGAGACACGTAGGTATTTCCGCGGGTTTGAGGCTGAGCTGCACGTAACAGACGGGAATCAGAATGGCCCCGCACTCCATTTCTACAGATATGATCTGGGATCCTTTACTTTACGTGTCATTTTTTTGCAAGTACGTTGTATGATACCCGGAAGTACAACGTACTCCTCTCGCGTTTCTGCGTTCTATTACGTTGTCTCGCTTCTATAGGGCGCAATTGACCACAACGGCCCCAGCGAGGCTTTCTGACCAATCGAAGGACTCGAGTACCACTAACACGATTAACGACACTCGACAGGTTTAGTGTGGGTCGGCCGCAGCTTTCGAACCAAAAAGTGAAGTACTCAAGTTACATCGGTATGCAGTACCCACATTGGTTGGACGGTTTGAAACGGTCCAATTCTACCCTTGTCCCGCCAGTCTTTGGTGAGGGACGTCGTCGTTTGGTGAGGAAAAGGCGGAGCAGGGGTAGGAGGGACGCACTGGCCAAGGCGGAGGGGGAAATGAAGAACTGCCAAACTCCACTTCACCAGTCCCGCACTTCGTGCCTCCCATATCCATACCTACAACGTACATACGAATACGTGAATATTCTTCATTGAATTCTTCGTTGGGGTTGTGTTGTGTGGGAAAAAGTCAGTGAGAGATCACAGCAATGTCGCAAAATCGTCAAAGTCCGGCACAGATGCACCTGCAAAGGCGCATGTCGCTGCACTGTAAATTACATTGCATCCACCCACCTCCATCCCCATGCGCGCGCCGATTTGGTTTTGTTTACGGTCTCTGAGTCTGGCCTACATGGAAATCGGCAGCTTTGAACAGTCACGTCGTTCCAACCACATCGGCACAGCCCGTCGCACGCAACGTATGTATGTTTGGGCCTCTGGATTCGTACACGACATGCGTTAGCTGCCTGAATCGACAGACCGGGACTTTGAGTTACCCGACATGACACAGCCCACAGCATGTTACTCGACAGGCGGCGTTAGCGACAGGTTGGTAAACGAAGAGACGTTCAGCCGGAGACGACGATCCGGCCGCCCGGTGTTTGTCCGGTCCCTTTGCGAGGCGGGGTTGGGAACGCTACTACGATGATCGTCGTCGACATTGCACTTCCGCGTATTGGCCGGTCGTGGCATCCTAGGGCGGTTTTCGTAGGCTCATGGCTCGCGGGTGTGCGGGAGCCGAGGTTAAGCTCACGACCAAGTCGGTGAAGCTATCACCCCCTTTGCACCTGGTATTCTTTCTTTTTTCCCCTTTTTATTCTCTCATTCTGCCATGGGAAAAGTGGGATACTGGAAAGTCGGACTTTGCCCGTGGATCAGTTGCGTTGCTGCCTTGTCATACCGAACAAGCCAAGACACGTATGGCTCTTGGGGAGGGAGGGCAAGCGGCGAGCATTGCAGGCCAATGGCTGCGAGTTGAGACTTGATCGAGCCCTGCAGAACCCAACTCGGTGACTCTTTGTAGACACACACGCCTTGGCCTCTGGTTTCCCTTTCTTCAAGAATCTACCAAGACTATCATGCCGGGTCCAATGTATGGTACATTACCTCTGGGATGATATGATGTACGTGTCCAATATGATGGGGAAAAGGGGGACAGAAGGTAAGGCCAGTCGAACATCTTGATCTCCAGGACGAACCGTCAAGCCAGCCAGACGAAAGAACTAATAAAAGGTTTTTCATGGATCTCTTCTGAGACTAACTTTGCAGCTAACATTCTCCGATCAAGAAGACCTAGATTTGGACATGCAGAGTTCCTCGATGTGGGCGAAGAGGGACGCATGAACGATCACCGGGAAGCCCGCCTGCTGCGCAAGGCAGTGTTACAGTACAGATGCACGTATTGGATCTCTGGAGCAAGAAATGGCCCCCAACCAGTGCCATGACACGCCGTTGGAAGGGTTTCCAAGTGAAGGGGAGACTGCTTCTGCACAGGACGCATACGAAGTAACGCGGCCATGGACTGGGGGTGTATGTAAAGATGTGATGCTTTGCCAGGGTCTACATACCGGAACATTAGGTAGTTATTCACTTTTCCAATAGCTAGGTAGGAAGGTAGTCTGCCGACTACCGTAACCCTATGGGAAACAAGCGCTATAGCTGTTACCATGGGCTAGAGGTGTCGAATGGGTTACCCTCTCTGGAAGGGGTTTGTACAGGCACTGGAGAAAGGCAGCCATCCCGATCAGCGACCAGTCTAGCCAGTAGCTGTCTGATCTCTGGGCTTGGTGACTTGGTGTCATTTGCTTTAACTAACGAGAACCAGGCCTTCTTCTCTCTGTACTCATGCGTCTAGACCTGGTCCTTGATCTGTCCTGTCGGTATTATAGTCCGACTGGCCTGGCCCTTGATGGAGCTTTCCGGGGAACACTTTGACGGGAGACGCGTTCCAGGACCACGCGAGTTTCGTTCTTTCCCTAACCTAGACAGCAAGAACAGCTGTAATTCTCTCCTATCCTCTTCATGACATCAATACTTCGTAAAGACAGACCTCCGGAACCTGGTCACCAAAGTCCCTCCTCCACCTCCCCATGACAATGTGGGCCCTGGGAAAGGGGGAAAAAGGGGGGAAAGAGGGGCATTATTAAGGTTTGGACTACGCAGTACCTCGGACCGGACCCTGTATTGCGGATGGACGGGTGCTCCTTCCCTAAGACTTGGCTCTGGAAAGCGCATAATAGGTACATACTGCATACAGTAGGTACTTTGTAGAGTGGAAAAGTGTAGCCAGAAAGCTTCTCCTGCTCCCTCTCATGTCCTTCGTATAGGGGATCTCAGAGACGAACTTGCACCTTACTTTGAACCCTCCATCGATACACCTTGGTTCGTCATGTCATCCGATATTGCCTTACATTTCAGCCTCCCTTTGGGGCCTTTATAAAGCTGATGCTATCATGTCCGTTCCATGTTTGCTCTTGTGGCTACTTTTCGAATCGAGCTCTTTCGATCATTGCTGGACATGAAAGTCTCGGATGCTGCCACATGAAATCAACATGTCAGTTGTTGTGTAAAATGGGGAAGGCGGGACACGTCTTACATCACGACTGAAGCCGAGCCGAGCAGCCATCCTCTCCGTGGTGGTGAATACCGAAGACGGTCGCCCGCCGACCCCCACCGGTAGCCTTGAAGGGCAGAGTCCCGTCGAATATCTGTCATCAGAGCCTATGTAGATCTTCGTTGTGCAGGTATGTTTCTCAGGGTCGAAGGGAACCGGGCCAAAAGAGAGGAAAAAGAAAAGAAAAGGAGGCGGCGACATCATCGCGATGCAACCAATGTCGAGGGAAGAAGCGATTGCTACGCATTGTGCACCTCGTACAACCCAGAAACGCCAAGTAGCTAACAAAGAACCTCACTCAGGTCGTCGTCATAGCCATATACTGTCGACTTCTAAACCTCCCTTCGTCTCTGCCGACCAGCCACGCGTCATAGCCCAATTGAACGGTGGCATCCTTCTCGGCCCATCGATCATAATACGCATCCCTGGATTTCAGGAGGCCGGGGATTCCACGCGTGGGCAGGAAGACAGGTCTCGTGAGGTGGTAGATCATGGCGTCGCCCGAGGGCCGGTTAGATACGGCAAGCGGCTCGAGGTTCACGGCCTTCGCGTGCGCTGTGTAATCTCCTGTTATGCAGGTTGCCGAAGAGGAAAAGGCACAGAAGGACCCGAGTTTGTGTCTTTACCGCCTTGACGTAACTGCAGTCGCTCGGCGTCGCCGCGAGTCTTATCGTGGCCCCGGCATCGTTGCACGCCGAAGCGCTCATTTTTCACGCCTCGAGGGTCTCACCTGACCCAGCAACCATCCCCTGGGGTGAGTACGGCAGCGTCTCGGAGAACCTCTGGGAACCCTTTGATGCGTCGATGCCCGATTGTCTCACGAGTAAGGCTTGTCTGGCGTACATCGAGGCTGTTTTCAAGCGCGCAGTTTGTGACACGAGCGTCCTTATCGACGACCATCGTCTCAGGGGTCACCGGTCGAGCAGAGTCCCTCGCCTTTTGCGGACTCCCAGCATCATGTCCATCCACGGCCATGAGAGTTTCCAATCAGCGCTGGACGAGGCGTGCCGCGTCTTTCTACCGTCCTTTGGTGGGGTTGACGACCGGGCGGCGCTCCGGCTAGCGTTACAGCTGGCCCGTGATGTAAATGTGAGAGCCAAGAAGTATGTGGGCGACAGAGATTCAAGTAACTTCAGTAAGATCATCGGTCGCCGACATCCACCGTTCGACGGCGTCGAGTCCGTCTCTGCCCAGGGAGATCTGAAGTTGGCCGTTGGTGCCGTGGCCCAACATGTGGCCAAGAGCAACCTTGGGTTCAAGGTCAGTGGGTTCATCGTCCAGGCCGCCGGTCGAGCACTTGAGTGGTGGTTAGTTGGAGGTTAAATGTGGTGACATGGTAGGAAAGAGACAAGTCGCGGCTGCTTTCGTCTCGTCTTGTGGAGTCGCAGCTTGGGTGTCTGAAGAAGAACAGTTGATATCAGGTATCTGCGAGAGATCTCATGCAGTCGCGAGGTGGCCAGCTCTAATCTTCTCGTGTCTGAGCCGCACGTACATCCCTGGAATGGGCAAATGTGCGCATAAAGTAAAGTTGAAGCACCATATCTTCTATCGCCGAATACTCCGTCCCCTCGTTAGCAACGTACATACACATATGCAGCTCTTCTCGCTTTTTGCCGAACCTGTGACAACTTCTCTCCTCTCTCGACTCTGCGCTCTCGTCGGCCTTTTCCCCGAGCCGACTTCACGACCGTCTGACTTCTCCATTTCTCGTACAGCCATCTACTTAAACGTGAGCTCGACCTCCCCCTTCACCCTTCCGCCCTTTTCTTCCTCGCCCCTTCTCCTTCTGTAGCGGCAGCTAAGGGGTATTGCGTGGGTATAAAGCCGGGAGGTCAAGCTGACTCCATCATCAAGACGGTCGAGAAGGGAATACCAAAACACGCAGAATGCCCGAGTTTACCTCCCGTTCCCTCCAAAAGTCCGGCAAAGTTTTACCGTACCACTCCGTTTTTTTTTCTTCGCCCCGTTTGCTCGCGGGGGAATCAAATAATGTCGAGCAATGTCGAGAAGAATGTCCAGCGCCCCTGCTTGTGCTAAAACAAGAAAACACCGTCCCGTTCCATCCCCTGATGTCCTTCCCCCATTGCTCCCGCCGCCAACCACCGAGAGGAGGAAAAAAAATAAAAGTACGGAAGAGAAGGAGCGAAAAAGAAAATAACCGCCTGTTTTGTTTAAACCAGAGGGCCATGCAAAGGAAGGAAAAGGTATTTTTGCATGCTCTCTCGGGACAACACCAGCCTCATGTACGTGTGGTCCACCGAGGACCAAAATAAATAAATACCCAGCCAGCCGCCCCCTTCGCGGTGCTGGACTTTCCTTCCCATCATGCTTCGTCCCGCTTGCCCAGAAAGGGAAAAAAAGAGAGAAAGACAACTTTTTTCCCCCAAATGACGCAGCTCCTCGTTTCGAACATAATACCAACCCTTCCCACCAGTGTTAGAAACAGAGACCAAAGGGTTGAGCCGATGATATAAGGGGGGAAAAACAAAAGTGGTTGGATATAGATAAGCCATGATGATGATGATGATGATGATGAAATGATACCCCGGATGCCCCGTTGCTCCTCGTCGCCGAATCATGCATAATTGTACAAGTAGGTAAAAAGTCCCCGATGGGCAGGTAGATCTGGTCAAAAAACGAATTTGGGTGACGGCCATCACAAGCCGACATGGCTCCCAGCGCCGGGTTCGACCACATTGTCGGAGAGGTTGATGAGTAGCTGGGCAAGGCACCTCTTGGTGGCGGCGTCGTCTCGGAGTACGTTGGAGAAGGTGGCGTCTCGAAGGGGCTCAGGTAGACACTGGCGGAGGGCTTCCCGAGCTCGGGCGTTATCACTGAGTCTGTGGACGTTGTGTTAGCGGCAGACGAAGGGCGGTAGGTAAGAAAAGAAAGGAAAGAAATAAAGAGAAGAGGTTTATCCGGGCCAAGACGAACCGTAAAAAGCACCGCACAACGTGCTTCAATAGGCGGGCGGTCTGCTGCTCGACAAGCTGAGCAACCATATTGCTGAGGACAGTGCCGACGGCGTAGAACCGTTCGTAGGTGGCGCAGATGTAATTCAGCCCACTATCGTCCAGCAGGATCTTCTGGACGATGAAAATGGCGACCGTCTTGCTGAGCTCCGAGCCCGTCTCCATGATGCGCAAGCAGAGGGGGATGATCTCGGTGGTGAGGAGGAAGTTGATGACCTCGGACGAGTCGTTCTTAACAAGGGCACCAATGACGCCGAGCGACGTCAGGCGTAGGTATTCAAACGGTCTCGACTTGGACGTGGTATTGAGAAACGGATAGAGGAAGAGGGGGATGTGCGCTGTTGCCGTTGTGCCATGATAACGTCAGCTTTCCAATACTACTCTTTGCATCCTTTGTAGACGGGGCGTGCCTCACCGTTCAAGAAGAGATTTCGAGTGTCGTTGTGCGACGCGACGCACTGTAGGAGTGCCAGTGCATTGCAGACTCTGTTGGAGGCCGCTGCCGTCAACTGGGACGGGCTCAGCAGCGTATAGACCGAGATGATTTCCTGGAGTAGGGAGGTCATGACGCCTATGACTCGGTTAGAACAAGTCCACCTCTTTGGGGACAACGTGTACTAAAGGAACAACGGAAATGATTTGATTTGATTTTCCGGGGAAGGACGGAGACGTTACCAAACGAATGCCACAGAATCAAGGCCAGCTCCGGCACCTGCTCTCGCTTCTTGCTGAGCTCCAACAGGGCAGCCTCTCGGGTGTTCTCGTTGAGCAGGTCGGCAATGTACGCCATGGTACGGCGGTTGTCTTCGGAAATGTTCTCATGGGCGGCATCGGGGCCATGGGCACCACCGGCGAGCGCGGCCACCGAGTTGTGTGCGCCAGCGAGACGGTTATAGTGTTGCTGTTGGGCGGCCGAGGCAGCGGCGACGGCGGCGGCGGCTTGCTGGGCATGTTGATGGTGGGTGGGCTGCTGGTGCATCCAGGATGAATCCGCTTGGGGATTATACTGATGATGCCCGTAGACATGAGGTGCCGGCATCATCTTGGCGCACACACAATAGAGAAGGCGCGCTTGTCAAGATGGTTGGTAAGGGAGGAGGGAAGAGGGGAAGAAGGGGGGGGTAAATGGCCAAGTCGAGTCAAGATGTGGGCAGAAATTGAAGCGTAGATAAAATTCGAAACAAGTAGGTATGGGCCATAAAAAGCCGTCGAGTTTACTAGGTTGTTTGTTTGAACGGTGGAAAATCGCAGGTCGTGAGTCGCAAGGCGCAGTGTGGATATATTGTATGGTAGGTGTTCTGTTCAGCCGAACAGCGCAGCACGTTAGGGCTTCAAGCGGAGACAAAGACTTGGGTGCTGTGCCAGACGCGAATAGGCTCGCAGATGCCCCCTGAAAGAGGTGGAATAACGAGACAAAAGGGATGGCTATCGGCAGAATGCGCGTATGTAGAAGTGAAAATGCTTGCCGAATCAAAGGACCAAACGTCCAAGTCGTGGGTGTGATGGATGTTCAGGATTCTTGGTATTCGTCTGTGTTTGTTGTGGTGAGCGCTGGTCGCCTGTGTATTCACAGCGTGGTCCTCCTTGCTATAATCTTACTTGAAGATGGGTACGTGTTCGGTCGGGTGGTCGTGGTTGTTCTCGCAGTTGTTGTCGTGGTCCGATCGTGGGGAAGAAAAGGGCTTTGGACCTGACAAGCCGGGAAGGTTAGATCGGCCATTCAAGGTGGAGGCGTGTTCCGTCCCTCTCTAGGCAGTTCTCACCGAGTTAATTAGTGCACTGGTCCGTCCACTTGCACCGGCCACAGAAAAGCTTACATAAGACACTCTTTTTGTTCGGTACCTCAGGCCACAGCTCAGTTTATTCAGTGGGGTACAAACACATACGAAGTACGAACAGGTACTCCGTACAGGTACACGGACAGTACTTCCTATGGAATAGACAACATGAACATACCTAAGTAAACACACTCAGATTAACCATTGCTAGAAGAATACGCCGAGTTATTAATGGGTTGTATGCTCAAGGAGCATCTCGTCATCAGCCCCTATAATGCTAAACATGAAACCACTGAACGACCCAACCCAAATGCAGATGACCTTCAGATGCCGTGCAGAATAGAAACCTCGAGAACGGACCTGCTCCGATAGCAAATGCCTCCTGTGACTTTGCCCTCCGTGGCCATGGCTCTCCCCTTACATCTCCCTCGTCCGCGTTCTAGGGCAGCAGTAGAAAACCAAAGCCAGGAAAGCAAACGTTGAAAAAAAAAAGGAAAAAAGATATTAGGTCAGTGGGTCAGCTGCCGCCGAGCTTACAGCCGGAGTTCTCGCAGGATTTGATCCGCCATGTTCTTGTACTGCCATGTGTTGCCGGCCATGTGCTTGAACTGGATTCCGTGCAGTGAAAGGAGAGGGACCTTGACGATGAAAATCTCAAACTCGATCACCATGTTGCCTCCCAGGTCGCTCTGCACCTGTGTCGTCGTCTCCCCTGCCGCCCTCCTGGAAAGGCCCACCGGCTCCCGGTCGATGCTGCCCACCGAGATCTCCGAGTTGGAGTGACCATTGTCGCCTCCTCCCCGCATGGGAGTCCGCGGCGTCGTCGCCGCATCGTCCCTGTCCTTGTCCCCGCTGCCCATGATCCCGCCAAAGCTGAACCGCCTGCGATGGTGCCCGGGCGTCTGCGCTGGGCTGCCGGGCGGGTCTTGCACCGTCTTGAGGTCGATGCTCGGCGTGTGGCGGCACGAGAAACCACCCTTGATTTGCGTGTACTCCACACCTAGGTCCCTCAGAACCCTCTTGATGTCAGCTCGGATTTGCGGCACCGGCTTGCCCGACGTCGTCGAGACGCTGAACAGCCCCTTCAGGAATACCGGCTTGGCCAAGTCCGACCTGTCTAGCCCGTCCGAGGACTCGCCGCTGTGTTCATCCAGCGTCTCGCCGGCCTCCTCGGGCACGTTCGCCTCGCGCGCTTCCTCACGCCGGAGTCGTCGCTGCTGAATGCTCTCCCGCCTGGCGTGACCCAGGGATTTGGTTCGCACAGAAGCCGACCGCGATTGCAAGTTCCTTCTCGGATCGGACCGTGGCTTATCCGTCGCAGCCGACTGGTCCGACCCGCTCGTTGGCGGCGGCTCATGCGAGCCGTGATTCGAGTCGTGGCGCCGGAGCACGGCCGAGTTGACACTGGTAGACCGTCCCAGTCCGCTCCGGCGGCCATGGGATGACGATGGTCCGCCTGCCGACGGCGGCGGGCTTAGGAGATCGCCATGCGGCGGCTGGCTGCTCCCTGATCGTATCCGCAATTCACCGGGCTCGTCGCCATGATCGCGACGACTACGCCGAATGCTGAAGCTCTTCCTGGGCGGTGCCGATGCCTCTGGCGGAGAGCGGAGGACTTGCACCACGGGCGGGTGCGACCGATCCTTGTCGAGTCTCTCGGGCTCGCGGCGTCTGCGCGTGCTAAGGCGCCGGAGTATGCCGGCCGCCGTGCTCTCCTTCTTGGGCGGGACGTCGGAAAGTCCGTCATGAGTCTGCATCTGCGTCTGCGTCTGGGCCGATGTTGGGGACAGCTGGGATTGCTTGACCATCTCCGGCGCATCGTCCTCGCCGTGCGTGCGAGCACGAGGGCGGGATCGACCACCCGTAGCGCTCTCCCCCGGCATTTCGTACGTCGTCGTATTCGTATGCGCTGCGGGCGGGAGTGCAATCTCGGGCGGCGCAGCTTCCTTTTCTCGGAGATCCCTTTGGGAACCAGGCTGGCTGGGCTGGCCGGCCCGCACTTCCAGCCGATCGCGCTCTTGCTTCTCCCGGACGAGCTGGTATATCGAGATGAGAGGACTATACGCGTTCAGAGGGTCATCCCCCAGCTGGAGCCCCTCCGTGCTCGGGGCGCTGAGGTTATCCCTGCTATTAGCCGAGCTCCTCCTCTTGTAAAAATCGAACCCGAAGCCGCGCCTTTTCTCGGCGTCCCTGGCTGGCGTCGGGGCTTCTTTCTCGCGCTGGTAGGCCCGCACGGCGCGCTGATATTCTTCCGACTCGATGACGCGCGTGAGCTGTAGCTGGATGGTCTCCGGTGGGCCAAAGTTGAAGCCGGACATGCCCGCAATGACTTCGGATTCCAGTGGTAGCGTCAAGGGTTCGCGATGCGGCAGGTAGTTATCGGGGGGTGCTCCGTATCCCTTGACCATCCACTGGTGGCTCATGACTTCGGCCATGCTAGCACGCTGCCTCGGATCGGTCACCAGCATTCGCGAGAGGAGATGCTTGCATTCTGAGGTAGAGCCGGGTCAGCTTCCTTGAATGTACTCTGGGGGAAAGCAAGGAGAGAAAGAGAAAAAAAAAGACAAAAGTCAAGTTTGAATGCAGACGCAACGTACCATGGGATAGCCAGTTTGGATAGTCCACCACGCCCTTCTTGATCTTGGCATGGAGGGCTGGCATGCTCTGGTCGTCAAAGGGGACTTTGCCGCAAACCAAGACGTATAGCACGATACCAAAGCTCCAGACGTCGACTTCGGGACCGGTGTACGGCTTGGCCATGAGCAACTCGGGAGCGGCAAAGTAGAGACTCCCGCAAAAGGTTTTCAGATGGCCTCGAGGGGTGAAGAGGTTACTGAGGCCAAAGTCGATGATCTTGATATCGCCCGTCTTGCTGATGAGAATGTTCTCAATCTTGAGATCGCGATGGACGATGCTGTTCCGGTGACAGTAATCGAGTGCACTGGCAATCTGACGACTGAACTTTCGCGCTTGTTTTTCCTTGAGTTTGCCTTGAGAAATAATGTAGTCGAGCATCTGCCCGCCATTGACATATTCGAACAGCATATACCAGTGGTAGTTGGTGCGGGACGACATCCCGGAGACCGCAAACGTGAGGGTGTTTGAGCAGTGTGACGATGGCCGCCTCTCTCGCCGTCCTGATCTCCTTCGACTGGTCGGCTCTTTCCTTATCGGCCCGAGACTGATGGCGATTATCTTCCGTCGAACCCCGAGGGATTATTTTGCAGGCAACCTGCGAACCGAAGGGAGAGGGGGAAAAAAGAAATCATGTTAGCACACGGCGCAAGTATCCACTGGGGGAGGGGGGAAAAGCATAGGTAGACACCAACGCACCACTTCGGGGCCATCTTCTTTGCGAGCGAGTTTGACCTTGCCCATGCTCCCAGCTCCTATCGTCTTGCCAAGAATCCATTTTCCCGAAGAGGTGGGGATCGTGGTGCGCCCTCTTCCTTGTTTACCGGTGGAAGAGCTGGGAGCTCTGGCGTCAGAGACGGGAGTAGGCCCGGGGGGGTGGGTGGCCGTGGTGCTCGCAACCATGTCGGATTGAGCAGGCGGAGGTTGATGGTGATGGTTGTTGGCAGACTGTTCGTTGGTGCGTCGCTGGATACGGGTGGGTTCGGCAGAGGCTCGAGAACCGACCAGGACCTTGTCACGGTCACGGTCGCGGTCACGGTCTCTGTCACGGTTTCGGTCTCGGTCTCGGTCCCTGTCTCTGTCTCGATCTCGATCACGGTCTCGGTTCCTCGTGGAACTTCGCTTGGAATAGGAGGCTAAGTTTGTCGTCTCCTGATCATACTCGTGGCGAGAATAAGGTTCTTGGACAGGCTGAGCGGCAGATGGAGCGCGGGAACTGGAGTGGGAGGGTGAGTGGGAGAGCGAGCTAGTGTGACGTTGATGGGTTGACGTTGATGCTGCCCGCTGGGGGAGACGGGCCACCCAAGCTTGCTGTGTAGGGGGGTGGCCGATTACGAGTCGACTGTGAGCGGGATGCTTGATGTCGGCTTCGCGAAGATGAGGGATGCACTGCGTATTCCGAGTCGGTTGTGACTGCAGTTCCAATGGTCATGGCTTTGTTCTGGGATTATGGAATAACAGGGGCCAGGAGAAGGCCACCCAAAAGGCAACGAGGCAGAAGGCGAAAGCTGAACGCAAAGCAGAGAATGAATGAATAGGAGGAGAATACGAGGTAGGGGGTAATCAGTATTAGGGTACCAATCGTCGGAGCAACAACCTCAACCTGCTGCTGTCCTGCTGGTCTGTCTTGCTGGGGCGGGGAAACTGGGATGCGCCGGGACCAGGGTAATTGGCAGCGTAGGGTAGGGGACTCGTGAGGTTTTAAGAGTCCGAGACAAGAAGCCGTCAGAATTCTTTGACGGTCGGATGGGATCGGAGACCACGAGGAAGAAGAGGTGGAAGAGAAGGAAGATGAAGAAGAGAGTTGGTGCGAGCACTTTAGTGAGGCGACGAGAGGAGGGAAAGAGCGTGTTGCGTTGCGTATTGTTATTTCCTTCCTGCTTTCACCGGATTTTGGGGAAACCTAATATGCAGCCCAGACGATGTACCTTTTCATAACAGGTACCAGAATACTTAGTCCAATGCCAGCAGAGGGACAGAGCTGCAGGTATGTATACTTTGTAAGAGGTCTACGGAGCAGCTAGCGGGGAACGAATAAGCTTGGCAATGCCATTCACTTGCCCTGGTGTCACGGATTGCAAAACAATCGGTCTGAACTTGTCCCCTTCAAGACTTTGCAGGAAACTTGTATTAGTAATTAAATTATATTGTAGATATATGTACCGCCTAACTCTGGACAAACAAGGATATATTTCCAAATTATTAGCCATTTTGGGTCAAAAAAGTCGCCATCAACGTCTGCAACCGTTTCTCACAGGCAGGTAACCTGGCGACCAAGGTACCTACACAGCTGGGTACCTTACCTTATGTAAGGTACAGTACCTCACGCTACAGCTGCTTATCGATAAACCCCATATTCCTTTTGGTGTTCCCTCCCGTCGTCTTCGTCCTACTTTCTGACGA
Organism: Sodiomyces alcalophilus JCM 7366; assembly: GCF_042370955.1. Lineage (NCBI taxonomy): Eukaryota > Fungi > Ascomycota > Sordariomycetes > Glomerellales > Plectosphaerellaceae > Sodiomyces > Sodiomyces alcalophilus. The sequence continues at coordinate 1,950,283 of NW_027263535.1, read as the reverse complement.
GCACTGCATTGCCTTGGGATCATTGTCGGCGCACACCATAGCAACCATATTTCCTAATCCAGTCCACCGGCTTCTTTGAATCTATTCCGCTCCTTTCCTCGTGCATTGCTCTCGTCTCTGATTCATTCCATGTACCTCAACCGCTCTGTCCTCTCGCCTTCCTGGTTTCCGAAGAACATCACGATCCTCGAGAGCAACATACTGGGGCCGATACAAGAAGCACTTTGTCTCTGTGCCCCATGACCTCCTACAAACGATCTCGCACGACATACGAAACAGATTCTCGGGCGACCGATGCGCCGTTCGTCTCGTATGGCACCCCTCTGCCCCCCGCCGACGATCACCAGCGCGACGATGGCACCTACGTTCCCCTGCACTTGCAGGATGTGAGAGACGAGAAGGGAAGACGCCGCCTCCATGGCGCCTTCACCGGTGGGTGGAGTGCGGGATACTTCAATACCGTGGGATCCAAAGAAGGATGGACGCCGGCCACCTTTGTGTCCAGTCGGACGGCGCGCCGCAAAGATGACGCCAATGCTGTTCAACAGCGCCCCGAAGACTTCATGGACGAGGAGGACCTTGCCGATGCTGAGGAAGCTCAGAAGATCCAGGCTGCTGATGCCTTTGCTGGTATCGGGGCTCGTGGTGTTGACGGTGCCCAGCCCCGGGGCCTAGGTGGTCTGGTGCGCCCCTCGGATGACACCATGGGCTTCACACTCCTCAGGAAGATGGGATGGAAAGACGGTCAGGGGATCGGTCCCAAGGTTCGACGAGCTGCGAGACTCCACGACGGAGCGGCTCCCGCGAATGCGGCTGCATCGGGCACTTACCTATTCGCACCGGACGATATACCACTATTTACGATAGAGAGGAAGTCTGGTCGGGCTGGTTTGGGCCACCAAGGGGAAGATCGGCTGGCGAGCTCTCGAGCACCGACGGGAGCGAGGAGCGCATACGACGACGAAGATGAGGATGAAGACAAGAACGACAACAGTGCCCCTTTGGCCATCCTCTCGGCGACCAACAAGAAGACCGGGAAGAAGATTCAGCGAGGGGGGATCGGCGTTGGAATACTAAACGACGATGGGTCTGACGACGAGGACCCGTATGCGATGGGCCCACGCATCTCGTATAATCGAACGCTGGGGGGCACGAAGAAGAAAAAGGCGTCAAACAAGTCCATGACAGCAAACCCAGCACTAGGATTGAAGCCGACTTTTGTCTCGAAACGTCCAGCCGCCAGGTCAACCACCAGTTCGCGAAGATGCGGCGATGGGCGTCCGCCATTGCCCGGCTTTGTTTTAAACTCATCCGGTACTGGTACTCGAGTTGTGGACTCCGGCACGGTATACCCTCCACCGTCCATACCTCCTGGCTGGAAGTCTAAGAAGCAACTTGCTATGGATTCAAAAACTCAAAGTGTCAACAACAACAACACCATGAAGACAATAAAGCACGATCCTAGGACACGCGCAGCCGCTCTGGGCGAATCCCAACTACCGGGAAAGTCGGTCTTCGACTTCATGTCTGCCTCAGCACGAGACCGTATTGCCGCGGTCACCGGCAAGGCAAACCTACCCCCTGCCAAGGGCGAGGTGCCGACAACCGGGGACAAGACTAGTCAGCAGAAGGGCCCGGCTGCTATACTCGAACGACTCCCAAAGCTGGCCAAGGAAACCGCTGTTGCTGCTCTCAGCAGGGGCCACGGGGGCAGGGGTCCTTATGCCGACAACGAGGCGAAGCAATCCCGGTTCAGGCGGTACCTGGAGCATGCGGCAGGGTTTGGCATGGACTTGCCGTTGAGGCCCGGGGGCATGACGGAGGAAGACTTCACCAGAGAACTGGAAGAATTCTATAGCTGTGCCCAGCTGTTCAAGCCCATGGCAGGGTTCATGGCAACTCGGTTTACCACGGCGTCTGCGACCACCTCCCATGCCGGCGGGGCAGACGCGTCCGGAGCCAACGCCTCCACATCAAACACGCCGGCACCGTCGCAGCCCCGTGACGCGGCCGAGGAGGCCGCGAAGCTAGGCATGTTTGGGCACATGACGAGGTCGGTGCAAGACTTTTACCCGACGCGGCTGCTGTGCAAACGCTTCAACGTCCGGCCACCCGAACACGTGCAACCGGAGCCAACGGCTGATGACACGCCCGTCAACCGCCCTCTTCTGCTGGACGCATGGCAGGATAAGAGGCATGGGTATGGTGTTGATCAAGGGGCTGTGTCGACGGGGCCCTTGGGGGTTGGAGGACAGAAACAGACGAGTTCTGTGGAGACCACGGAAGCAGCTGGCGTACAGGTCGGAGTGACAGATGCTACGGTGACAGATGCTACGAAGAACCAGAGGCCAAGCGATGAGGTGTTTAGGGCCATCTTTGGTGATAGTAGCGACGAAGAATAGTATTTCCAGGGATGATGGGAAACGGAATCCCTATGATGGGGGCATCTACGAAGCTGTTGGTCCCTCACAAGTCACTTTAGGGGACGGGGACCATCTACCTGTCATTGACGAAGTAACTCATTTGCATCATGTACTTTCCCAAGTTGTGCCTCTTGATGAAATACACAGTGTACAGGACTTTTGTCGCATCTCATAAGCTGTGTACATACATGGTACCTAACTTGACAGAGCCAAGGCTCCCGGCCCCATGTATTACCCCTTATATGCTATATGTCCAAAAACGGCTAGCGTTATTAGCGTCCTTTACCGGCGCTTAACCAGCCCAAGTTAATTTCCTGGCTTTTCTATGGGCTACAAAGAGGTACGTACTTTCCGGTACTACGACTTGTCCCCCTGGACACCGTAGCTGCGTGTCTTGGGCTGTCGCATCTCCTCATCAACCCCCATGGTTAACATTGTCCCCCAGCATCACCAGGCTTCACCAGGCGCTATTTCTCGTGATCTTCAGGGGGCCTTTCGTATCAATACAATCAAGTGAGTCAGCAGTATCAAGACCAAGGGCCTGTGATGGACACGGCTTAGCTAACAGGCATCTCTGCATTAGACGCTGCCATCTCGTCTCCTTGCAACCAAACTACATTATCTTTCCAATTACCCGAGCACATAAAATCCAACCCCTTGCCATTCTATTCGGTCCCGTCTCCTCCTCCTCCTCTCTTCCTTCCTTCCAGGACATGAGCGACGACTAGCTCCGATTCCCAACCAGCGCAACTACCTACGAATCAGTCGAAATCCAAACATACTGCCCTCGCAAGGCAATCCCCGAGCTCTCTCTTAAATCACCACCCACCCGCCGCCACCACGTTGCCAGACGCGGAAGAGACCAGGAACGGGCAGTTGGAGTCCGCGGGGCGTAGAACCAGCGTTGAAGAGGACAGTGAACTAGGTCTCCGTCTCCACGAGCAAGAGTCGGTCGACCGCGGCCAATCCCCGCCGCCGCAATACCCAGCCTCCGAGGCCTCGTCCTCCAGACCGCCGCCCTTCTCGTCTCTCTACGGACCTTTCGGGGACGGCTGCTGCCCTTGTCCCGAACAGCAGGAGAGGTCGCCACTCGGCAAGTCGACAGCCAGCGTCTCTGCGCCGCCGTTACTAGCCGCGCCAGCACCAGCCTACGCGCCCGCAGCCCCGGGTCCATCGGATTCCCAGACGGCCGCGCAACCCTCCTCCTTCCAGGATACCGTTGCTGAGACCAAGCGCGCTCTTCCCCGGGATACCAAGGGAGAGTCTGCCTCCAAGGACGACGAAGTCGAACCACCGCCTGCTTACTCGGAGGGGCCCAGTCCTCTCCTCTCTTTCTCCTTTATAATGGCGTCCGCCGGTGGGGCCTCGAGCCTTATCACCCAGGTGCAGCAGGGTGGTCCGCCCATGAATGCTCTCGGAGGCAAGTGAACTATTTATGGGATTGTTTCCTCTCTTTCCGACACTGAGCTGACAATACGGCGACAGATGTCGGCGCGGACGAGTCGATTACTATGGACCTTCGGTGAGTTGCGTTCTCCCCCGCGCGTTAGGCAGGTGACTCTAGCAACGGTAGTATGTACTGACTTGAGGCCGAAAGAGGAACGAGGTTTGTGTTATCTCGCGACGAGCTCTTGACGTTGCCCGAATTTGTACTTTTGTCTCTGTTCCCAAATGGCCTATTTGCTGAGGGTCACATGGGTGGATTTGGGGAGGGAGATGCCATTCCGGTTGATGTAAGTCCATCTTTTCTTTAGTCTTTCCCTGTTATTGCCCTTCTCATTTCTTCTTTCTATTCTTGTCTTTCAAAAGCTACACCCTCAACTTGTCATCATCCTTTTCACTGCTACATGTTCTGGGGGCGCAGCTTGCTAAACCGCCCGTTTCTAGTATGACCCGGCATCACTTGAATATATGCTGGGTTTCTTCCGCGACGTAGCCCAGACCATCCCAACCGAAAGCTCCGGCAGCACGTCTCAGGACGGAGATGCTTTCCCCGTCGATCAACTCGGCGCGCGAGACGACTCGTCTAGGAGGGCCGGCATCATCGTGCTGCGGGAGGACCTCGACTTTTACGTCATCCCGCCTCGGCCCGACGTCCAACAGGCGGAGATGATGGAGATCAAGGGGGCGGCAGGCAGGGCCCTGCTCAACCAGGGAGGCATCTTTTCGGGTCTGAAGCGCAGCGATGAACCGGGGACGACGGAAGCCCATCTCATTGAGATGTTGACCGCAGGGTGAGTTCTCCAGGCATGATGGAACCAATATGAAGATTACTGACGAGGCTTTTCACTGTACACAGAGGCTTCAACCATGATGACTTGTGGGGACATCGGGCGGGAGAGCCGAACAAGGCAGTCATCTGCAGTCTTGCGCTTGCACGACTCCGCAGCGACATCCGGGGCAACGAAATGAGCAGCAGCGCGCTGGGGATGGCGCAGAAGCTGCTCCTCTTCTGGCGCAAGCCGGCCAGGCGCTGCTGGTGGGAAGGCGTCGAGCTTGAGAACGTGGAGGGCGTACCGGGGAAGCTCAAGGTTTGGATCAGGCGCGTTTGGACGCTGGAGATGAGCGTCATCGACCTGAGGTGACGAGGAGGTATTTTTTTTTTTGTTTTTGTTTTTTTGAAGGACGGGGAAAGGCGATGGTGGACGTTTCGTTCAGTCAACCGGTTCGAGGGAACTCCCGCGTTGATTACGAGTTTCATTTGCGCAAGCGCTTCTCTTCTCTTGCTTCCTGCTCGACTCGCTCCGCTGGCATCAGGCCAAGGCAACCCTTTTCTCATTCCCTCGAGGAAGTCTATGGACTCGGATTGGCGTCATTCATCATGCAAAGGAGAAATAGGGCAGCATGTTCTTCCATTCAGCACAACCAGTCCACTCTATATCTTCACCTTTTGTTGCTTTCTACGGCGGGAGTAGGCAGTTGCTTTAGGGCGACTGTCTGGGCTCGAGGATTACATTCTGAGGCAGATGGAATGCTTCATTTACTTGCGTCACCTTTACAATTTCTGTTTCGTTTATTTGATTCTTTATAATCTCCACATAGCTTTATTGCTGTTCCGCGAGTATGTCTCTTGCCTCGCCAAGTTCTAGGCCGGTTGTGCTCATCGTGTCCCCAACCTTCTGGAGAGCCCCTTCGTGTTAGTCCTCAACACCCACGTTCTCATATATCCAGTATATCCAAGTCGGTTTGCTTTCCGGGCACTGAACGCGTAATGAAGTTCTACGTTGTACCTGCACTTCGTTTGCTTTTAAACGCATGAAACGGCTTTGCGACTTCTCCGGGACGGCGTTCTACTTCGTATCCGTATCGTCAGCCAAACAACGCCTCTTCCCCGCCGCGACCTATTGTCAAACGACACCTGTAACGCCCATCTACATAATCCTGCTACGATACGGTAATACCAGAGAATTTGTCGACAACAACTTGACTCCAGTTACAAACCCCCTATTGCCGTAGATGGGCGGACTTAGCGCCGGATTGCACAGGGCCTCACCCAACGAGAAGCCTGGTCATCGATTCTAGAGGTGGCCTACTCGTCGTAGACACCGGCATTGGCATCAAGCGCATAGCCCTCAACCAGGACCTCGCCGATTGTGCCGCCGGCTGTTTCCGTCCCGTTGGCCTTGCATGGGATGACGAACAAGGCTCTGCGTGACTTCCGATTCGACCGGCGAGGTCTTTATTCTCCAGAGGTCGTCGGACTCGGGGTCCGAGATGTCGCCTTCACCTGTCTCCATTCCCGCCGCGGCGCCTGCCTTGGAGATTCCAGGTCAATAGTTTTCCCTGGTAGCATTAGCCTTCGGCTTTCTCGCCATTGGAGCATAGAGATAGAGGGTTGGGGCTCTTTCTGGAAGGGAGTGGCTATGGGAACATGGCTTAATTTCATCATCGACCTTATGGTATTCCATATTGCGGGAAAATCAAAAAGCTTGAGCCATGTCTGTCATTACCCGGGATAATAACATAACAAGCCCAGACTGCAGCCAAACGCCCTGCTCGTGTAATGTGCACTTCGCCCTCCCTTCTACCAAAGGACATTCCCCGACTCGACTCCGCGTCCTCCCCTCCCCTTTACTCCTCAATGGTCTTGACGCATTGCCACTCTCCCCTGAGGTTTTCCTTCCACAAAGTGACCTTATTGTCCTCGCCGCTGACGGCAAGGACGTTTCCGCTAAGAGACCAGCTCACGCGCCAGACGGACGAGTCAAAGTTGAGCACCTTGCAATTCCACTGACCCTGCGACGAGGAATCCGACGTCCAGATGCGCACCGTCTTGTCCTGGGACGCGGATGCAATGTACGACTTTTGCAGCACCGTGGGCGACCACGACACGTCCCGCACCCAATCGGTGTGGCCCGTGAGCGGCTCGCCTTCGAGCTTGTACGACTGGGTCGCCGGGTCGAACGCCCAAATCTTGACGAGGTTGTCGCACCCGCCCGTGACAAAGCGGCGGGGCGAGGATCCGACGCCCGGGGTAGACGTACCGCCGGAGACGATGCTGCCGGGGGCCGGCGCCGGCGCCCACGAGACCGAGTTGACGCCGAGGCCGTGGGCGGGGAAGATGGTGTGGTCGTAGTTGGAGTCGCGGAACTCGAGCACGCTGACGTTGCCGTCCGAGGATGCGCAGGCGAGCAGGCAGCCGGCCTCGTGCGGCGCCCACGAGACGATGTTGACGGACGCCTTGTGCAGCGCAAAGTCGAAAATCTTCTGCCACCCGTTCTGCTCCCGCCAGATGAGCACCTTGCCGTCGTAGCCTGCCGAGGCCAGAATGTTGCCGTACTTGGGGTGCGCCCATGAAACGCACCACACCGCTCCCTCGTGTCTGTAGGCCCGGTGCCAGGTCCGTGTCAGCAAAGGGTCTTGTCCGTTGAGTTTCCTTATATTTGTCTCCTTTTTCTTTCTTTTTCCTGAGGGGCCACACGTCTCCTATCCTACCCTTTTTAGTGTATCCATAAGCTCTTGCGAATCGGCCTCAATCTTAAAGATCTTGATAGTGCGGTCGCTTGAGCACGTCGCGAGGCGTCGGCCGTAGTAGTCGAGGACGGCATCGTGCTGGAAAGAAGGACAAAAGGACAGCAGTCAGTAGGGTCACAGTGGGATGGCGCTGCGACAGGAGGTTGTTGTTGCTGGTGATGTATGATAATGGAAAGATATTCGAATGGGGAGCTCGCTCACAATCATGTCATCGTGGCCGGAATTGGATATGACCTGGGCAGCTGCCTAGACCAGAGAATCAACCGTTAGCATCAAGCAGGCTACTCATTGAAATTCCCAAGCTGGTGTTCGCAGCACTTGCTCACCATGGTTGCGCTCTAGACAGGCGGGAGGCAGAGACTCTACGAGTCTGATTGTTCCTCGAAAGACTAAAGAGAGCTGCGAATTTGCTATTGCCAGCAAGCGCCCACAGCTGTAGTCTGTTGAAGAAAATCGAGGCGAGAAGATGGTGAAGAAGTGGTGAAGGGCGTTCAGATACTGGCTTTGATGCTCCTTCAGGTGACTTGCATGCTCCGGCCAGCTTGCTCGTACCTCGGTCCAAGGCGCCGTATGAAGTAGCTATGCATACTGTGTTAACACTGTATGTTGTCGGATTTGGGATTGTCCGCCCAACTCGGATCATATATGTCCCGTCATCCGCCTTTCCCGGCCGAGGCCGAGGTAGACCCATAGAACCGCCACTTACACATGACTGAGTATCGCGACTGTGGGTGAACGACCGCAACCACTTCATGGTCGTCCGCTATCATCGATCCGTGGACTCAAGGATGCCTTCAATACAAAGGCCGATAGATGCAACCACTTATGCGACTAACACAGGGCAGCGGACCCTTTCTCTTATCATAACTGAGCACCGCAGAATCCCGACCCTCCCTCATCTGCCTTGCACCCCCACGTCAACCTGAGCTTGCTCCTTTCTGCCCTGCTTCTTCTAAACAGAACTTTTCATTTCATGATACCGCTGGACTTGGAACTTCCCGGAATTCGACAAACTAAATACGCGCATATTCATACCTCCTGCCCAGGCGACCTACATAGCGTTACACCCGCCTCATCTTGAGACACCATGGCAGACACATGTGGAGGCTCCACGCCACTGAAGAACTTCTCTCAGTATGGCTCTCAGGATCGAAGTCTACAACAGGATCGAGTCGTCCACGGCTTCCACGGCTCTGCAGCGGCAGGACCTTCGGTACGTCTGCAGCTCTGCTTCCCGTCTTTACCCTGACTTACCTAACCGCTCAAATAGACCTTCCGGTCAAATGCTCGCGCTGCCTCTGGACAGGCGAACGCCAACTACCAGGCCTTTACGGCTGGTAGCGCACTAAATGGGCCAAGTCTCCCCGCGCCGAGTCTCTTTGCGGGACATGGCCCGGAGGCGCACAGCGATCACTCCGCCCAACGTGGTATTCGTCTTTCGGGGCTCGAAGCCCGGGAAGGTACCGAGCACCCGCAAGCCCATCTTTCTCCAGCATCCAGTCGAATTGAGGTAGCTTCCTGGGCCCATGAGTTTCAGAGGCTGGCTCCGAACATAGCTGCCACTGGTCCTGCGATTGCTCCCAGTCAGGCACCGGCCATTGGAGGCCCGTCTGCTCTTGGCCAGTACGGACCGAATCCTTTCGTGCCTGCCGCATATCACTATCCCGCACCTCCGCCCATGATGCCGCAGCAGACGTGGGCCTCATACAACCCCGTTGTCAGCAATAATGCCTCTGCCTCGGAGGTTCGGGGCGTGCCGGCCCCTGAGGATGATTTCGACGATGCAATGAATTTGTGGATGGGACTTCATGGCCCCAAGGATCAAGAGGCGAGGGAGAATATCAACACGGTTGCGGAATCGATTGTCGAACAACTGGAAACTGGTGAGCAGGCTGGTCTTCCCGAAACGCAGTCTTCGCTCGGTCCAGATGCCACTGCTAGTGACATGACCAACACTCGTACTCTCCCTGACGTGTCGACTCTGAACTTGGAAGATACTGCCCAAGTCAACTCTGGACCCATCCTAGCCGGGAACGACACACTTGACGCACTTTCTTCCTCCTCGCTCCCCAGTACAGCAGTGGCACAGGGTGACATCCAAACTACCAGCACCGCAGACACGGAGACAAAAAATCCCGCCCAATCGGATATCGCAGAGGCGGCAAGACAGCTTCTGGAGGCCATCGCCCATGAAAAGGGCGACAAGTGGAAGAATTCGCGCTTCGTCTCCCTGATGCAAGGCTTCAGCGATGGATCCAAAGATATCATTGACAACGAGGTTAGAGAGGTCGGCGACTTCTCGGTCAATAAACCCCCACAAGCTGACGATATGGTAAGTACTGATAAGCAAACACGGTGGTTTCGGGATTCGCTGACTCTTTCCCTCTCGTGAACAGGTCATGTCTTCGCGTCAGGAGAAGGGCAAACAACCGGACGTCGCGAGTTGAGACGGCCTTGGATACAATGGGACGGGAGGATGAAACATAACACCTAGAGTGATCAGGAGCATGGGATGCTCATTCCAATAAGGGGCAGTGCTTGCTAAATTCCGGCGGTTCAGCTCGCCCATTGATTATTTGGCTTCCTCACAGTCATTTCAAGGAATACCAGGGGTATCAAATAGGGCGAAGAGGTGTTATTGAGTTGCATTAACTGCGTTTTAGCATCTGCGAACCCATCATCGAAGCATGGCTCAGTCTATATGATATGACTTATCAGGAGTAGCACGGGAAATTCAAACATGACATGACACCATGGATTGAGTCCCGTTGTATTGTTTTCTCGTGGGTGCAGTCAAAGATATTGCGGCAAGGTTGGACCGTGAAGTCACAAGCATCATGAAGCCCAGCTCTGAATCTTCACTAGACCTCATCCAATGTTTGCCCGGTTCCTGAGTTCCTGATCGTTGCTTGAGTCAAATCTGCGATCCCCCGCAAACGTATCTGGTGGAGAGGTCGGGCGCTGGGGGAGAATACCATGTGGTTGGTGGTTCGTGCGGGTCCCAGTCCGCTTCTCCAGGATCTTGCCGCGCGGTGCCACATCGACGGCATGAGCATGCCGTTGCTTCATTTTGACCCCCCGGACTTCGTAAGTGAGTCATTTTTTCAATGTTTCCAATGGATGGGATGATTGGCCAATTCAGAGAGCTTGAAGGGGAGGAAGGTAAGAATCGTGATCCTTTTGTTTTCTTCTTGCATTAAATTCATTGTTTATCTTCTATCCGTGTTTTCCCTTGTAATTTACATGTGACTATTGGACCAAGTAGCCATTGACGGGCGTCGCATTGGGAATCTATTCGTACGAAGTACGAAGTAAGACGGATAATTCCCTCAACTTGCGAATACTGACACTCCACACCTCCGTCCTCCGTGCAGAAAGAGGGGTTAATAATACGACAGTGACGAAAAGAACACCGAAAAAGAGTAGCAACAAACATCACCACATCGTCAAAAAATGGATTGGCCTCACCACGTCCCAAGACACTTTGAATTCCAGGGATAATACGAGATAATACCAAGCAAAGCTGCAGACCTACTCCTGGTCAACGTCCATTGCCATGAGCCAATGCTCAGCTTACTGTACACCACCGACCAGGTCCAAAACAGTGGGTCACTCTTGCCCGTTTCCAGCACACCGAGGATAGTGGGGCACTGGTTGGCGCTAGCAAGTGTGAGTCATAGCAGCGGCTGACGCAATTGGTCACACACACTTCGTGACCTCCAGGTGGCAGGGGCTTCTGCAAATCCACTATACCCGCTGAGACTAACCGAGCGGGTATTCTTACATGATACTTGCAGCAAAAAAGTACCTCTGCATATTGTGGGCTGATGTAACTGCCTTCTTGGGACGCCGAATGGGTGGATCTTTGAAGACTTTTTTTCCCCCTCCAGTTGGAATGTGGCTTAGCGTATTCTTGCGCCCTGAGGCCAATACGGTCGGTCCAAAACCTTGCCCTGTGGGAAGAAAGAACGAAAAATAAAAATTACAAAATCCCTCTTATCCCCGCCTTTTTTCTCTTTTCCTTTCTCTTTTTTGATTTCTCTTCTTCAACCCTAAACACTACACCACAAACCACATCACAGCAGCAATTCTCAAAACCGCCAAAATGTATTAAAGCAACAACTGTTCAGTTGTTCTTGTGTCTCCATTCTAGGCACATTTTCGGATCGTTCAGAGCTTCCTCTCTCAACATCTAACAAAATTACAACACTGGATCTTCCAGTCGTCACAACGGATTCCCAATCAACATGGTTCCCCTCCAGCACCCCCAGCCTGCCGGCATCATCCGCGCAACAACCAGTCGAACACCAGCAACAACAGGACTTTGTCTTGTTCGACCAGCCCGCTCCACGCAGCCAGCAACATAAGCAATCCGACAGTACTTTTGCGGTCCCTACTGTCCCTCAGCGCCGCCACTCGTCGCATCATCAACAACAGCATCGTCAAGGTTTTTCTCCCGCCGTTGGCAACCGTCAAGTAGCTCAGTTCCAGCACCACCAACCTACCTGGTTTCCCGCACCACCAGCTAGTAACAATCACGTATCCGCCTCGCATCAGGCTGCAAAGCCCTACGACTTGTCAGCTCCTGCATCGTCCGCCGCTCCGCAGCATCGCGGTCATCCATCTCGTCCTCCTGTTCCACTTTTCTCACAAGGCACATCCATTCCACAAACGGGGTCGGTTGCCAACATGAGCATTACAGGTAATTACAACCAGCATTTTGGAGCGGCAGGAATCATAAGCTCACATAATTACGTGCTATCAGAACTTGACGACTTTACCGGGTTCGAGGGTGGTGCTTCCACTGCCTATTCGTCCCCGGGCGCTCCCGCGGTTTTCGACCTGCCAGGCGCCTCGAACCACGTGGGCACCATTTCGCCTCAGGACCTGCTTATCCAGGACCCTTACATGTCAGCACCCAACTCGACGGCATTGACTGCCCTCACCTCGCCGTCTCTTTACGAGTCTCCCGACTTTGGCTATGACGTATCGCCTGGCTTCGGCTCTAATGATTTCGATACGGGCTCCAATCAGTGGTTCTCTCTTTTCCCTGATCAGAGTACCACTCCCGACGCGCCTGCTCCTCAGCCGTCGCCTGTCCAGAAGCCTGTTGAGACCGAGGTCGCGGTCACGACTACCTCTTCTTCGAGTCGCCGCAAGTCGGGTGGTTCGCCTGCGTCTGGCCGACACTCGTCCGTCGCAGGTGTTGGCTCTCGCAAGCGTGATAAGCCTCTGCCTCCCATCATCGTCGACGACCCTACCGACACGGTGGCTATGAAGCGTGCTCGTAACACGTTGGCTGCCCGCAAGTCACGAGAGCGCAAGGCACAGCGGTTTGAAGAGCTCGAGGAACGAATTAGGAAGCTTGAGGCGGAGCGCGATCATTGGAAGAACTTGGCGTTGAATCGTGCCTCAGGCTGAGTCTCTTCGGCCTTCTCTTCGACCTTGTACATGTTGTCCCTTGCTTTGGTCAACCTCGGCTGGGGGTTAACTGGAGGTTAATTTCCAGTCTTTTGTCATTCTCCATTCTGATTTTGGCACCATTGTTTCCGTTTTTGGTGCCTCGTCCCAGGTTGAGCTTTTCTCCCTGGAGACTAGATTTGCTCAATTAATCAACTTGTCTTCCATGTCATGGCTTGTAGTATAACTCGTGAACCAAATGACTTGTCACGTCTTTAACTCGCCCAACAAGTGATGTACCGTTCCATTCATCGTCACGATTTCCCTATCCTTGTATTGCGAGATGCAGCAGGGAGAGTGCTTTGCTGGGCATGTACTGAATCGTCACGGCCGGTTTGCTGTTGCATGATAACACTTCTCATACAGCAGGAATGGAATGAAGTCTTATCATTTTTTAAAAAACTCATTCATTCAACTCGGTTAGGCATACAGATCTTCGTATGAAAAAAAGGCAGAGTTGTGGGCAATGTGTTGTAAAAAGAACCTATATTGTAAGTTGTCGGTGATTTACAAGGGAGCGGAGGTTGTCCTCAGGGCAGGTCACCTACCTGAGACTGCACCGGGAGAATTACATAATGCTCACACAGCAAAGACGCAGACACTATTATCCGGAATTAATACATCTTTTTGTGCCGTGCGTCGAGGCCAAAACGGGACTAGTGCTTCCGGTCCGTTATCCGACACCGCCGACTCACGAAGCACAACCCGAGTCCCTTCCCAATCAAATTACCGCTGACGTCTCCGCAATCGGAAGCAGAGGGGTCGTACCTTTGGGGAGGGGCTTACTCTTTTTTTCCTCGAAGTGGGACAGAGAACTGCCCCTCACTAACACCCTTTTGAAGCTTCGAAAGATAAGAGACGACTTCACCCCGATTACAACGCCCAGTCATTCATTCACATTCAACAAAAACAAGGAAACAAGTTCTGCTGCCAGTATACATTCAAACAATGAGCAGACCCAAGGGGTCTGATCCGACTCGGATCACCATCCTGGGTCAAGACAGCATCATCGTCGACCATGGCATCTGGCTCGATTTTGTGAGTCACGATCTTCTCAAAAATATCAAATCGTCCACGTACGTGCTCGTTACCGACACCAACCTGTTCGACATCTACGTACCGTCCTTCCAGAAAGCGTTCGAGGACGCCGCTACCGCCGCCAATGCCACCGATTCGACACGCCTCATTTCCCTGGCCATCCCGCCGGGCGAGGTGTCCAAGTCTCGCCAGACAAAGGCCCATATCGAGGACTGGATGCTGTCACACCAATGCACTCGCGATACCGTCATCATCGCCCTCGGCGGTGGCGTCATTGGCGATATGCTGGGATACGTCGCCGCCACCTTCATGAGGGGTGTTCGCTTCGTCCAGGTGCCCACCACCCTGCTCGCCATGGTTGACTCCTCCATTGGCGGCAAGACGGCCATTGATACCCCCATGGGCAAGAACTTGGTCGGCGCCTTCTGGCAGCCCGCTCGCATCTACATCGACCTCACTTTCCTCGAGACCTTGCCCGTGAGGGAGTTCATCAACGGCATGGCCGAGGTGATCAAGACGGCAGCCATCTGGGACGCCGACGAGTTCACTGCTCTCGAAGCCAATGCGGCCGAGATTCTTGCCGCCGTCAAGTCCAACCCTGCCTCTGGCGATCGTCTTGCTCCTATCCGAGACATCCTGAAGCGCATTGTCCTCGGTTCTGCGGGGGTCAAGGCCGAGGTCGTCTCCAGCGACGAGAAGGAGGGCGGCCTGCGTAACCTGCTCAACTTTGGCCATTCGATTGGCCATGCCTATGAAGCCATCCTGACCCCGCAGCTACTACACGGCGAGGCCGTCGCCATTGGCATGGTGAAGGAGGCCGAGCTGGCCCGCTTCCTGGGCGTCCTCCGGCCCGATGCCGTCGCCCGGCTAGCCAAGTGCATCGCGAGCTACGATCTACCCACGACCCTACAAGATAAGCGGGTGGTCAAGTTGACGGCGGGCAAGAAATGCCCCGTTGACGTCCTCCTCCAGAAGATGGCCGTTGATAAGAAGAACGACGGCACGAAGAAGAAGATTGTGCTGTTGTCGGCCATCGGAAAGACCTACGAGCCCAAGGCTACTGTGGTTGAGGACCGTGCCATCCGATTCGTGCTGTCTGCGGCCACTCGGGTCACGCCCGGCGTCCCCAAGGGCCTTTCCACCATCGTCACCCCACCGGGATCCAAGAGTATCTCTAACCGCGCATTGATCCTCGCCGCCCTGGGTCAGGGGACGTGCCGCGTCAAGAACCTCTTGCATTCCGACGATGTCGAGTACATGTTGTCCGCCATTGGTCTCCTTGGCGGGGCGACCTATACCTGGGAAGAGGGTGGCGAGGTGCTGGCTCTCGAGGGTAAGGGTGGCAAGCTCCAGGCCAGCAAGGAGGCCCTCTACCTTGGCAATGCCGGGACTGCCTCGCGGTTCCTCACCACCGTCGTTGCTCTCTGCTCTCCCTCCGATGTCTCCTCCACCGTTCTGACCGGCAATGCTCGGATGCAAGTGCGGCCCATTGGGCCGCTTGTCGATGCGCTGAGGACCAACGGCGTCAAGATTGACTACCTGGGCCAGGAGAAGAGCTTGCCACTCCGCGTGGATGCCGCTGGCGGCTTCGCGGGCGGCGTCATCGAGCTGGCCGCCACGGTTTCGTCTCAATACGTGTCGTCCATCCTCATGGCGGCGCCTTATGCGAAGCAACCCGTCACCCTGAAACTGGTTGGCGGCAAGCCCATTTCGCAGTTCTACATTGACATGACTGTGGCCATGATGAAGTCGTTTGGAGTGCACGTCCAAAAGTCGGAGACGGAGGCCCATACCTACCACATCCCCCTTGGGGTTTACAAGAACCCCGAAGAGTACGTCATTGAGAGCGACGCCAGCTCGGCGACGTATCCCCTCGCCGTGGCGGCCATCACGGGCACGTCCTGCACGGTCCCCAACATCGGCTCGTCTTCGCTGCAGGGCGATGCGCGCTTCGCCGTCGACGTTCTGAGGCCCATGGGGTGCACGGTAGAGCAGACGGAAACGTCTACGACCGTCACCGGACCGCCGATTGGGGGTCTGAAGGCCATCGACCACGTCGACATGGAGCCCATGACCGATGCCTTCCTCACCGCGAGCGTGCTGGCCGCTGTGGCCTCTGGTACCACCAGGATCAGCGGCATCGCGAACCAACGTGTCAAGGAGTGCAACCGCATCGGGGCCATGAGGGAGCAGCTGGCCAAGTTTGGCGTCGAGACGGATGAGTTTGATGACGGTATCATCGTCACCGGACGCAACTACCAAACCCTCGAGGAGCCCCGCGAGGGTGTCTACTGCTACGATGATCACCGGGTGGCCATGAGCTTCAGCGTCCTGTCGACCATTTCCCCCCATTCGGTGACGGTTCTCGAGCGCGAGTGCACGGGTAAGACGTGGCCCGGCTGGTGGGACACGCTCTCCCAGTTCTTCCAGGTCCATCTGGACGGCGTTGATCAGCAGCCGAGCGAGCACGACACCAAGACGTCGTCGGATTCGGCACAACGGTCGGTGTTTATCATTGGCATGAGAGGCGCTGGAAAGACGACGGCGGGCACTTGGATGGGCGAGCTCCTGAAGCGGCCATTCATCGATCTCGACAAGGAACTCGAGACGAGGGCGGGCATGTCCATCCCCGAGATGATCCACGGTCCCAAGGGCTGGGAAGGATTCAGGCAAGACGAGCTCGCTCTTCTGCAGGATGTGATGGAGAACAAGGGACACGGCTACGTCTTCTCGTGCGGCGGCGGCATCGTCGAGTCGCCCGAGGCGCGCAAGCTCCTCAACGCATACCGAGAGAAGGGCGGCTGTGTGTTGCTCATCCACCGCGATACCAAGCAAGTGGTCGAGTATCTTCTCCAAGACAAGACTCGCCCTGCGTATCGGGAGGACATTGAGGACGTCTATCTCCGCCGGAAACCGTTCTACGAGGAGTGCAGCAACTTCCAGTACTTCAGCCCCCATGCGGCCGACTCGGTCGAGTCGCGAGACATGCCGGCGGATTTCCGGTGCTTCGTCGACGCCGTCTGCGGCGACGACTCCAAGGCGGCTAAGGCCATGAGCAAGGACCTGAGCTTCTTCGTTTCGCTGACGGTGCCCGACGTCGGTGCCGCGCTCGACGTCATCCCGCAGGTGGTCGTAGGTTCGGACGCTGTCGAGCTGCGGGTTGACCTGTTGCAGGACCAAGACCCCGAGTCGGTGGCGAGGCAGATTGCGCTGCTGCGGTCTGCGGCGGAGCTCCCCGTCATCTTCACGCTGCGGACAGAGTCCCAGGGCGGTCGGTTCCCCGATGACGCCCATGACCAGGCGCTCGCTCTCTACCAGGTCGCGCTCCGCATGGGGGTGGAGTTTATCGACCTGGAGATGACGTGGCCGGAGAAGATTCTTCAGGCAGTGGCGGACAAGAAGCACCGGTCCCGCATCGTGGCGTCGCACCACGATCCCCAGGGCAACCTGTCGTGGAAGAATGGGTCTTGGATCCCCTTTTACAACAAGGCGTTGCAATGGGGAGACGTGATCAAGCTGGTGGGCGTCGCCCGGACGATGCAGGACAATTTCGACTTGGCAGCGTTCAAGGCCGAGATGCTCGCGTCGCATTCTACCCCGATCATTGCGCTGAACATGGGCGCGGCGGGTAAGCTGAGCCGCGTCCTCAACCGATTCCTCACGCCCGTCTCCCATGCCGACTTGCCGTTCAAGGCTGCCCCCGGGCAGATGTCGGCGGCGGAGATTCGCCAGGCTCTGGGGCTCCTCGGGGACATTGAAGCGCGTTCTTTCTATGTTTTCGGAAGCCCAGTTTCCCAGTCGAGGTCACCGGCGCTGCACAACACGCTCTTCCAACTCACCGGACTGCCGCACAGCTACTCTGCGGTAGAGACGGACCAGGCCGAGCCGACGGTGCGGGAGCTCACGCGGCGGGCTGATTTCGGAGGTGCGTCGGTCACGATCCCGCTGAAGCTGGACGTCATGCCGCTGGTGGACGAAATCTCCGAGTCGGCCAAGGTGATCGGCGCGGTCAACACCATCGTCCGGCTCCCGGGCAAGGACGGCGAGCAGCCGCGTCTGCTGGGCGACAACACGGACTGGAGCGGCATGGTGCACTGCCTCAAATCGGCGGGCATGTCGGGACCGTCTCACAACCGCGGGTCGGGCATGGTTGTCGGGTCGGGCGGGACGACCAGGGCGGCCATCTTCGCGCTCAAGTCTCTCGGGTACGGGCCGATCTACCTGCTCGCGCGCAACCAGGAGAAGCTGGAGACGATCCGGGCGTCGTTCCCGGAGGACTACGACCTCAAGGTGCTCCGGAGCCCGTCGGACGTGGCGGCGCAGCCGTCGACGCCGAGGGTGATTATCAGCACGATCCCGGCGGACAAGCCCATCAACCCGTCGGTGGGCGAGACGCTGACGGCGGTGCTGTCGGCTCAGAGCCCTCCGACCGACAAGCGCGTGCTCATTGAGATGGCGTACCAGCCGCGCTACACGGCGGTGATGGGCATGGCCGGGGAGGCTGGATGGAAGACGATCCCTGGAGCGGAAGTTCTCGCCGCGCAGGGGTGGTACCAGGTGGGTTCCCCTCCCCCTTTCCCCTAGTTTGATGTTTGATTGCCTTGTCTTGCTAACTGTTTTGGCAGTTCCAATTGTGGACGGATATCGTCCCTCGCTACGTGGATGCGCGGGCGGCCGTGAATGGGGAGCCCGTTCCGGGGGTGCCCTTCCATGGATAAAGGCCAGAAGACGGTTAGACATTCGGATGTGATGGGAGTGTGGCTTGGGAAAGGGGGGAGTAAGGAGGAAAGGAAAAGCGGAAAGCGGAAAGCGGAAAGCGGGAAAACTGCCTACTGAGCATATGATTTGTTTGCAAGATGATCCTGGTAGACGAGCGGAAGAATCTCCGGGATTTAGAGTAACAAAAAGGGAAATTGATGGATATTGAAATTCACATGAATGTTTTCTGAGACAGGACGACTGAATGCATCTCCATGGGACTTTTACACATTTCGTGATTCATTTTATGCCGGCGGAATTAAGGACGCATCACAATATATTACGATGGAAGGGAGCAGATAAAATTGTTGCGAGGCCAAAGCAGGCCACGAGTCTATTCATTCCACCAAGGCTAACCGTTCCAAACGCCAGCGTGTCAACAGCACTCAATGCTTAGTGAAGACAAAGACAAAGAAAAAAGCAGACATAACAACTCATAGCGAGCGTGGTATAAAACAAGAGACGCTCGCTAGACAACAAACAAAGCAAAAATGACGAACCCCTTCCTCGCTGTTCTATAACATGATATTCTTATTCGATTTCCCATGCCACCAAGCCTCGTGTCGTCATTTCATGCGTTGTTTCTCCCCGTTCATGTCTCCCCTTGGTCGCCCTTTTGGCGCCGATGCAGCCCAAATGTCCGTTCTTCCCGAGTGATTTTCTTTGGGTTGAATGATAAGCATGGATAAAAACAAGTAATGAGAGAGAAAACCGGGAATGACTTTTGGAAAGAAACCGCTGGTTGTACAAAACTCCCTTGAACCCAGTGGAGTCGTCTAATTAAAAAGGTATGATGTAGGTTGAATGAGGCTTGGGGAAATTGTACAGGCCAGCGCGAGCCGGACTTGGATTGACGTCGTCTTTGAAGATCGAGATGATCGGATAAGGGTGTGTATAGAAAAGAGAAAGAGAGAGAGAGAGTGTGTGTGTGTGATGTAACCGAGTGTCCCTTGGAACGGTTCAGAGCGAAAACATTGCGACAGGAGGAGGTAAAGTGTCATCGTTCGTTTGGTGATGATGCAGGTGGGTGTGATTGACGGCTGGTCGGCCCCCAACCGCACATGACTCTCCCGACCAGCCACGACGACCCGGACCGGGTATGCAGGATGACGTCATTCGAGTGGGTCCGTGGCTGATATTCAGGGTCTCGTTTCCCCCAATGATGTCACCCCCTGTCACCCCACATTTCCGTAAACCCCCACGGAGTTGCAGTGAGGTTTTACATGTGGCAAAGGGAAACGTCAATGGGTCTCGGAACCACCGCTCAGAGACGAAATCATTCTCTCGAATACGTAAAAATGTCTTGGAGGAAAAATGTTTCTGTCTTTGTCGCCGTCATTCCTTGCCGATCACCGTGTCACCGAGTTGCTCCTTGACATTTCGATCGTCCCCCCTCCCGAGATGACGGGTGCAGCCATTGACACTTCGACCCACTCTTCTCCGGATGGATGATCCAGTCGTCTTGTTGTCATTCATGACGTCCGGCGTCAATTCGATTGGTCGATTGGGCCTTTGTGGCGCGCCCCTTCACCTGTTGCCGCGCCTCCTGTATTTGCTAGGCAGCTCGACGTCGGGGTGGCAGACGCGGTAATGTCTCGTAAGCGCATCGGCCCGGCTGAACGTCTTCTCCTCCGTACAGAGATTACACCGGACCTTCTGCTTCCGCGCGTTGTGAATCGTGTCTTCGTGCCGAGTGAGATCGTAGGGGCGCGAGAATACCGTGTTGCACGGCTTTCCAGTGCTGGGGTTGATCCGGTCGCAGCGGTGAGGGCCGGCCTGCGTGTCGGGGATGGGCTCGCCCGGCGTGGAACCATGCTCTGTCCGGCGAGCGCCCGCGCCCTGGGATTGCCTGTGGCCTTCCCGCTTGTGCTTTTGTAAGAGTGCCGGTGTTTCAAACCGGAGTGTGCAGCCGTGATATGTGCAGCTATAAGTGCCCCCGTCGGCCGAAGCGCCCGCGGGCTTTGGCAAGCTGGCAAGTGGTTGGTATGTGCTTGTGGGAGTTCCCACGGCGCTGGGCGAGCTGGAGTCGACAGATCTAAAATGAGCAGGAGAATTATGTTGCTGCTGCTGCTGCTGCTGTTGCCGTTGCAAATGTTGTTGCTGTTGCTGTGGCTGTTGCAGTCGTTGCTGCTGCTGCTGCTGCTGCTGCTGCTGCTGTCGAGGCTGAGCGATGAACGGATAATGCTGCGGGATCTGCACGTTTTCCGGCATCTGGGAGGTGGTGGGTTGCATAAATGAGAAAGAAACATCATTGTTGTTGGCATGGTGGCCCCCGTTCCTCTGGAACAGCGAGAGCTGGTCGTCCGGCGGCGTCATCTTGGTCATCTGGTCCATAACGCCAAAGCTCGTATCCGGCTGGGGGAAGAGGGGCGTAAAGTTGCAGTCCTCGGGGAAATCGAGAATGGCATCCTTGGGCGAGATGGTCTTGGGCGCTTCCTGCTCCGACTTTTGCTGGCTCATGTGCTGCCTCATCATCTGCGCGTCTTGCTGCGCCTTTTCCCTCTCCCTCATCTGGTGCGCCGACTTGAAAGTGAACCGGGTCGATGGCATCGTGTTGCTGTAATCCGTGTTCAGCTCCACGTTCTGCGCCATCGGGGAACCCTGCCGGAACGGCGACCTCTCCCTCGACACGATCGAACTGGCCGGCGACTGCGCCGCGCTGAGATGCTGCGTGTTGGCCGCCTGTATCCTCCGCGAGAAGACGTCGCTGCTCGGCGACATGGCCACGTGGCTCTGCTGCGGCGACGATGACGACGTAATCGTGAAATTGGGGTGGTACAATTCGTCGCCGTAGATATCCGTCATGGTACGATCGAGCTTGGGCGGGTCGTGATGGAACGATGCGTCTGTGTCGAAGTCATTTAGCGTGCTGCAGAGGACCATGGTCGGCGACGACAGGGCCGACTTACTCATTCTGTTCCTCCTCTGGTTTGCGTTGTCCTCTCCGACCCCGGCCAGCGTGGGCGTGGCCGGCGAGTCGCTGCCGACGGACGAACTCGCCACCGACCCTGGCTGCGAGCGGTTGTGGCCCGTCGTCGAGAACTCGGGCGTTGGGAGCAGGCCCTTGTTCGTACTGCTATCGGTCCTCGGCCTCTGCATGGGCGGTATTGTCGGGGGGTATCCCATCTCGGGGTGCTCGACGTTGTTCAGATTTTGAAAGCCGGTGTTGGTGGTGTACATGCCGCCGTTCTGTGCTGGGAACGACGACTTGGCCAGGTCGTAGTACTGGTTTGCTTCCTCGTGCATCTGCTGCATGTCGTTGAAGCCATCGCTGGCCGGGTCAATGGCGATCTGCGGGTTAGCGGTGCTGGCGTTGTACGGCGACGCTGGGCCCGTCGACCCCAGGGACGAGAGGGAAGACTCCCGCTGATGTGACGACGTGCGGCCGAACGCCTTGGGACCGTACTGCTGGACACCGAGCGACCAAGGGTCCGATGGCATGAGCTCGGGAGGTTGGTCCAAGCTGTTTTCGAAGATGCCGAACTTGGAAGCAAAGTCGGCCTGACTTCTTCGGGGGGCGGATAACGAAGTGGTGGTGGTAGTGTCGAATCCCGAGCTTGGCACGGAGTGTTGCGATGCCAGATTATACAGATGATGGAATCCCTGTTGTGAGGATGTCGAAGATGGTGATGATGATAGAGACGGAGGATCAGTGTGGTATGCTTGATCGAGAGTCGAAGAAGGGTATCCGATGGTCTGTGGATATAGACTCTGCTGTTGCTGGGACAGCGAAGAGAACTGTTGTGATGGGTGTTCTTGGGCGGAAGTTTGCTGTGAGTTCTGCACAATGTTGAGTGGGTGTGAGAACAACATGCTGCTATGATGACGTTTGGTTCTAGGAGAGAGGTGATGGAGTGGCATGGCAAAAAGATGGCGACGGTGGCGAGAAATGGGACAGTCGACGGCTAATATAATGCGCCAGTATGATGCGATAGAAAGCCATAGTCGACTACGGAGCTCCCGCTCGGCTTGCAAGGGTCCTGATGTGGGTCATCGATCGAGGGTGGGGCGGTGGGTCCGGAGAAACCAGCCGTGCTGTCGGGAGAGAGGACTTGGCGATACCTGTTTGGTAATTAGTGGGTACAATCGGGTAAATGAGTGGGTACTGTCGTTACTGTGGAGAGCCGTACATGTCGGAGACCCCCGCCCATGTATCTTCTCTGCGTAATGGAAGTACCGAGATACTTGGGGATACGAGGGGCTACCGATGACACAATCCCCAAGCTGGCCTCGACTTTGGTGACTACTTGGTGACTGCGAGTATTGGTAAGCCCAGATTTGGGTCGACAGCGGCCGTATCTTTTGGGCCATTTCAATGTACTGTGCTGTACATACTGGTCTTAGCCCACTTTACGAAAATGATGTACCATAGCGCGCCATACCCGTCTTAATCATTCTGATGGTATGGCGAGCCCGAAGCCTCTCGGAGCCTTCACCGTACACCATGGTCGTCCCGACGTCGTCGTTCGGAGCACCCATCTCTCTATGCTCTACAAAAGAAGTAGTAAAACACCATCTGCTCCGGAGTACGTATAAACTTGATCAGAGTCCTCGTCCGTTTGCTCGAGGTGACCAAACCGGTCACTTAGTCCGTCTCGACAAGGCCCTCGCGAGAGGGCTCACCTGACCGTTGCGGGTAGCACGCTCTTGTCCCAAGTCTTCGAGGACTCGTCACTCGCCAGCAAAGTGCGAGGCCCTGAAAAGACGGCATCATACGACGAATCGTGTCATCCATTGCAAAGGCCTCGAGGCTGCCGGGCAGGTCGAAAATATGCAGCAAGATCTGCTTTCTCTGCTTTGACACTCGCTCCCATTCGCCAGATGCGCTACTACCTAGAACGTTCAGTACGTTTCTGCTTTCGCTCTTGCATCGACATTCTTTCCCCGAGATTTCCCCTTTGCGGCTGCAAACTGCCCAACAGTGTCTCACTCCAGATCCGAGTTTTTGGGCATGATCATGCGCGGAAAAGTGACGCCTGAGAAGATGGTGGGAGGCCTTGCGATGAAGTGGGTCCCTTCTGGAAGATCAGCCAATAAAAATCAACACAGGAGCTGAGTGACTCAAGTCGTTCCAGATTTCAGCGGCATCATCCAATCATCTTTCTTCAATTACATAGTCTGCCCATCACAAAAGCCAAGTCCAGTCACTAAACCTGGAGCCAAGACCCGCGACTTCCCGCGGATGACTCCGTCGACTCTATCTCCGATCTCAGGCTGCTACCACGAAGCTGCTTGCACCGCCGCACTCTGTCCCAACACACCAAGTCTTAGCCTCGTCATTGCCGAACGTCCGATCCACATGCCGACGCAAGCCACATCGTGCCTTTTTTTTTTTTTTCCTCTGCTGCAGGTACGTTGACGTGCATCAGTCGCTGTCATTATTTTCTTCTCCCTTCCAATAATCGTCGACTCTGCTCGATGGGATCCCTCTCTGCCGGAGATGCAAGAACAAGAAAAAAATCGCAGAGCAGACAATTTTTTATCCTCCACTCATATCAATTTGAAAAGTCTTCAGCTGAAAAATGTCGTCCTGCTGTCCGTCTTTCTGCCACGGTTGAGCTAGATTCTCAGTACCGCTCATTCGTGGTCTGTGGCGCATTCGTGCACTGTACCTTATTTTGGGAATCGACTCCAGCCGCGTGAACATGCACGACCATCTCGTAACCTGCAACCGTGCCGGTCAAGTCTCCACGCCCAATATGCGCCTATTCTTCAGACCTCATGACCCGGGCTGAAAGGAATATTGGCAGCGCAATATTGGCCAATGTCCATGTGATTAAAATATTGAAAAAAAGAGCTCGTTTTTCTACTGCTTGGCACTGGGCTATGAAGGTCTGGATGAAGATGCAATGGACATCACCGGATCTGAGACTGGTTCGCGGCCAGCCCAGACCATTGGCGAGTGGGGTCACTTAATTGTAACTTACAGCGCAGGTATTCGTACCTGCACATGTACGAGCACGTACCTGAGAAACGACAACGCTTTTGATTTTTTCTTCCCCCAAGGCCAACGAATTGATTACTTCGTATGCACTCTCGCATTCAACGACGAAAAACCCTGCATCAAGCCTCGATGGGCCAAGCGGTCCACGACAGTCTAGGCTGCTTCACCCGGCAATATGTATGGAATACTACATCGTATTCGTTAGGTCCTTTTTTTTCTACATTTGGCTTAACGAGCAAACCGACTGCGACAAAGAGAAAAAAAGGCGCATGGTACCAGCTGAATGGAAATAATGTACCTCTGACTGCAAAGGACATGCTGTCGAGGCATTGGCCACGGATCTAATTACAGCAGCTGCCCCGAAGGTCCGGTAGCAGCGGGTCTGGCCGCACGGCACCTTGCACGCCTGAACGAACCTCATCAGGTGCCCTGCCTCTCGTGCCTCCGACGCGGCATCGCCAACCTGGATCATAACCGGAAAGACAAGCCTTTGGTACCTCCGCTTTGCCAAATTCGAACACCCTGTTAAGAGGATGATTCACAGTCTATCCCCCTCGCCCATTCTCCGGTTTCGAGGTCGCTTACCTTGGAGGAGTCATTGCATTACGAGATATGTCAACGACTTTCATTGCCTTCTTGGTTATCGCTCTGTCTCGTCCATATATATGTAGCGCATTTTGGTTTTCCACCATTCTGGTGCTGAGGGTAAGCTCGGTATAGGTAGTTGGAGTAACACGTGGAACGGATTTGCATCCCTAGACCAGTCCCGAGTTATTCCCATCTTGAGTGTCGACTTCAATGGCGAAGGCACAATTTCGATATACATGTCTACATGTCCTTGAGCTCTTGCCGAGTCTCGGCGGAGTGACAGAAGCAGCTAGATATAGTGTCGCAACAAAGAGGCAGGGGCTGTACAGCCACGGCCTATCACCCCTCTGCAACATCGGAGATCTACATCAGCACCTTCTCACCTCGGTGGAAAGTTGGGTCTTCCGTTGTCGCAGTTTTCCGCCAGGACGCGGCGGGCTGCTAGAATGCACCCGACTAGCCGAGTTGGTGGCCTTGTTGCCAGGTACGCCGGTCATCGCTAGGTCTTTGGCAACGTGAAAAGCGGAGCGATGACAAGGTCACGTGACCTGCCCTGGAGCGGGTCCGGAGCTTAAATCACTACGCCCTCTGGTAGAGGCTTGTATTGTAGTCCAACGAAGGATCACCAACCAGAATCATCTTTTCCGTTCTGTCTTGCGAGATGCTGACTGAGAGAATGCGCTTGATTGCTAATTGCGCGAAATGCTTCTGCGAATTACCACTGATATCAGCGGTTATGAATCATTCATTTCGTCGAATTATGATTGGTTGAAACTGGATGAGTGTTTTTGGTCTTGATCACATGACCATGCTGATTAATCAGGTGGGTCTGCTTCAGCCCTGTGGAATCTTCAATCTCGGCATCCTTGTACGGCACCTTCACGCGTGAGCGTACCCCAGTTTGGACCCCTCGGTGCAGCCGGTCAAAATCCTCCGTGGCTTTCCGGCCATGTCCCGACACACCGCAGTTGAGCGCAGAGCCTCTCCGGGGATATCGAGAGTAAATAACGCATATATATGTACCTGATACAAGTCATTTTGCCAAACTAGTGTATATCAGTCAGTGGCTGTCCTGTGCGACACTTCGTCTCAGACCCAGGATCTTCGGACTATCTATATATAGCGAGTACTTTCCACTTGAAGTACGTCGCGTGCACTCGCTAGGAATCGCCGGTTCCTCCGATAAAGAAATAAGAATAAAAAGCACATTTGGCTGCTCCGACGATCCCTTCACGCAGGCCGTTGATCGTCGTTGATCTCACGTCTGGTAGTGGTGGGTCTTGCGCGTGGAGTAGCACTGAGAGGTAAGCTGGTCAGGTCACGGAAGACACGCCGCTCTTGACGGAGAACATCCGACAGTTAATGACTACATGGTTTAAATGACAAGCCTACCCAAAGATAAACCCCTCAATTTTCTCATCGAGAATTGGATCTGTCTCTGGGTAGTGTCTGCGACCGATGGCCCGTAGGACATGGGAGTGCACCAAGTCTCAGAAACCCCCTCCGTCATGCCCGATGCGATATGCCAAACTACAGTCTACAACCCAGTTTCAAATCGCAATGAAGTCTGCTGTATCCCTAGTCGGATATTCTTCCTGTTTCTTCCTGTTTACTTTTGGATCCAAACGTTTTAATCCTTCCATTACATGTCCCAATGTGAGAGTTGTGAAATCGCCGGACTGATCCGCTGTTTATCGCTACAAGATAGATAGTGAGTGAAGCGTCAAGCCCCTTGCTCGCAGAGGCTAACCCAGCTGATATGTATTCGTATTCAAATGGAATCCAGCTGCCTGCAAACGACAAGACTTACGAATAGTACCTACTGAGTGGCCTCTTCGTACTCCCGTCTTTTGTGACGGTGGACAGACAATACGAGACCACCAAGTGCTGGGATGAATACTAGGCCGCCCCATGAAGCCACGCTGTGAAAACTTGATGGGTATTTCCATTACGAAGTAGTCCCCTATATGATTCAGTCTTGCACATGGTGCGCTCTTCGTTATATGTGACAGGCATGTTTCAGCTCCATCTTGACGTGATATCGCGAGTCGCGACGTCTCTGCCTCCTCCCACGCGGAGGAGGATGCTCAGCCAGTGATGTGTATTTCCAAGGGGAAAATCTATCATTCAGACGAGGCTACGCCTTGGGCGAGAGAAGTTATTTCGTTCCTCAAGCTACGGGGTTTGTGGTGCCAATTGTTACAACCATCTCAAGTCCTTCACTATCGTCTATTTCATGGACACGCAGATAGCCGTGCAATGAAATGAAACATCAAAATATCCAGCAGGGATGGTTCGAAGGCTGAGAGGTGCGCAATAGAAGCCTGAATGCCTGAGCTCAATGGTCGGACTGTCATGGACCG
Organism: Sodiomyces alcalophilus JCM 7366; assembly: GCF_042370955.1. Classification (NCBI taxonomy): domain Eukaryota; kingdom Fungi; phylum Ascomycota; class Sordariomycetes; order Glomerellales; family Plectosphaerellaceae; genus Sodiomyces; species Sodiomyces alcalophilus. The sequence continues at coordinate 1,922,735 of NW_027263535.1, read as the reverse complement.
TGGACCAGACCTCGATGCTGCTCCTCGTATAGAGCCCTTTACTAGCAAACCCGAAATCACCCGCCAGCCTGAGTTTCAGCACCCGATACCGCCTACCCACCGAGCAACCAGCATCTACAGATTTAGATGCGTGATTGCTCAGGCCTAAACATTATTTCTTATTCACAACAAATAGTGCCCAAATACAGATTCGAGGTGACATCGCGGCCGAGTCTGGTAACGTACTGTCATCGTGATATTGTCTCTATTACTACGTCCCGCCGTTGGCTCTCGACATCATCGACCACAAGGACAAGACAAGCTAGAAGCACATTGGCTTGTTGGATACAGCAAAATGAACCTAGATGGACGCAGAGACAGAGCCAGGCAGCAACTGCATCCGCGACACTACGCTTGGAAGACGAGCCTGGGCCGTCATAGGTATTCCGAAACTGGGCTTGGTCAAACTGGCTTGGTCCACCACACACCTCCAAGCACGACTCGCGATACAAAATAGCAATCTAAAGTCCCAAATCCACCAGTCAGAGTATCAGAACTACTTTAAGCATGCAAGTAGGCTCAAATGTGACTCCAGACACAAGTTTGTTACGTCCCATCCTGTTATGGAAGTCACGTCGCCAGAAGCGATTGCAGCCTGCCATGTATCGACAGAACCACATCATAGTTTTTAGAAAGGAATAGCCAATAGGCCGTCTTACAAGATTAGGAGTTCGTGACCAGCCCGTACGCGACAAGTTGGTTGTTCATGACTGGTCCAAAGGGTCGATCCTACAGCAGATTTTGCCAGCATAACACACGACGCGTCAGGCCCCGTGGATGCGGCATTTGCCCAGACGCGCGACGCGTGGTCAAAACAAATCACAACAAAGCGATCAAGTGGCAAAGGCAAAAGAAGTGAGATGCCAAAGCAGGCAGAAATAGTGATCAAAGATGATGCGTTGCGAGGTATCAGCTTAAAAAACCTCGAGAGTAAATCCATGGAAGCCCATTTCCCGTTATGGTACAATAACACCCAAAACCCAGCCGATCCCAAGTCATTCATGACACAGAACACCCGCACCAAGAGGCCCATTTGATGCCAGCCCCAAAAAAATGCCAACGCGTCAGGTTTGCATCACGACGCGATCGTGTGCAAACTAGAAAAACATCGTAACAGAAATGCGCAACGTGATCCCCACCGCCGCTTCTTAACCACCGAAACCGTAGAGAGTGCGGCCCTGGCGCTTGAGGGCATAAACAACGTCCAACGATGTGACGGTCTTCCGCTTGGCGTGCTCAGTGTAGGTGACGGCGTCACGGATGACACCCTCGAGGAAGGACTTGAGGACACCTCGGGTTTCTTCGTAGATCACTGTGGGAAAAAGTTTGTTAGGCGACTGTAACTGTAGTATGAACCAGGGGATTTTCAAAAGAGTGACTTACTGGCAGAGATACGCTTGACACCACCACGACGAGCGAGACGGCGGATAGCGGGCTTGGTGATACCCTGGATGTTGTCACGAAGAATCTTGCGATGGCGCTTGGCACCGCCCTTGCCGAGGCCCTTGCCACCCTTGCCGCCTATTGAAGAGTTAGTCATGAATGACAGGAAGAATACGAGGGCGATGAGGGAGATAACTCACGTCCAGTCATCTTGATGTATTAAAAAGGGGGATGGAAGTTGTGTGAAAGTGGTAGAGGCTCAACTGAAGTGTCGAGGGTGCACGAGTTTTTTGTGGGGTGGACGTTGGATAAGGTGTGTAGAGAAGGATATGTGGACAAATTGACGTCCCGGAGTTGCGGGGGGTGGACATTTATATTGGGAGGGTATGGACGCGTCTTTCAACGGGATCACCCCCTCAGCTCCAATTAAAAAACAGGGTTGTGGTACGTACCTTTCCCGTGACGCGGATGTGGGGCCCGAAACGCATAGTGTACAATGCTCGGTTTCTATAAGCCGTGACATACAACTTACAACGTACACGTCTAAACTGCTCCGTTAAGGCTATTAGGTCTTTGGTAATTCTATTGGTCTATTGAATCGAGTGTTTGCATTTAGATTGGTAAGCTTGTTCTCTTTCTCAGAGACGCGCCTAATTCAGACATGACACCCAGCAAACCCGGGATGCGTAACCCGCGTCTTTTATCATTTCGGACGTGGCGGACTGCCACCAAGTCATGTAGCCGAAGGATGACTCTTTCCGATAATGCATCCCGTTCCATCTAGCTAGACGATTCCCGTATTACACGTGGAACCAGGCTGAAGTCGACGGACTAGGGCGGCTGCCTTGCCTCGGCTCCGATGAGGCGATAATGGGTTGACCAATACATTGTCTAACATGTTTTCCTTGTAAATTCAAGATGAATGATAAGCAAACAGGATGCGCTTGCAATGGATATTCGCCACTTCCCGAGGCGTAGTGTAGAAGAAGGGACCTTTCAGTATCCCAAACGTCTTGCGGGGCGGCAGCATCGTTCACTACAACGGTTCTTGTAAGATGCCAATAACGCAGATAGGTAGACGGATTTGCCACATCCATTATCAATCGCACATGGTAGAAAGCTTCATGGGGATATTTTAAAGTTTCTCTATACTTGTTTAACGTTTGGTGGTGGCATTCCTTGGCCATTGTCCGCCTCGGCGTTCGTGTGAGGTTGGATTCCATTGCCATGCAGCTTCCAGATCTCCATTCTGTAAAGCCGCTAACCGCAGACTTGCGCAATGCCGGGTTGCTGCAGGTGAAGGTAGGTACGTACCTGTCTCTTTGGATGGGTTTCCCCACACAAGCTGCACTTGGGACCAAAAAGGTTCTGGGAAGGCGGGACCAGGGGGCGGAATGGTAGCAGACCGGCAGCCCACTATTCGACCAATCAAAATTCGACTCCTGATACGAATATCGACCATAACCACGCAAAAAGCACACTCTTTATTTTGGCCAAATAGAACTCTTGTTGGTACCAGAAAAAACGGGCATTCGCAAGCATTGCCACCCCACTTTTCTTACGCCAGATCAGTAGCCCAAATCACCCACGCCTTTCATTGCCCCCCAATCTTACCTATTTATTTCTTTCCCCCTCCACTTCTCCAACGTATTCTTCCCTCCTACATCAACCACCCACTCAGCCGACTTTTCTTCCCACAACCACTACCACTTCCACGCCTCCACCCACTTTCATCAACAGAATTCATCAATCCATCAACCAACTATCCATACCCATCATTTACAATGGCTCGTACCAAGCAGAGTAAGTTTTTCCATTCATTTGGAAAATGATTTTTCCAACGCGTCTCTTTTCGATCGCGTCGCGCTAACATACCCCGCTCTACAGCCGCTCGCAAGTCCACTGGTGGCAAGGCCCCCCGTAAGCAGCTCGCTTCCAAGGCTGCCCGCAAGAGTGCTCCCTCTACTGGAGGTGTCAAGAAGCCTCACCGCTACAAGCCCGGTACCGTCGCTCTCCGTGAGATTCGTCGGTACCAGAAGTCGACTGAGCTTCTGATCCGCAAGCTTCCCTTCCAGCGTCTGGTAAGTTGCACATTCATTCGCTGCACTCTGGTCCATCCAAGTCAACAGCCTGCTAACCTGACTTCCCTCTTCCAGGTTCGTGAGATTGCCCAGGACTTCAAGTCCGATCTCCGCTTCCAGTCTTCTGCCATCGGCGCTCTCCAGGAGTCCGTCGAGTCCTACCTCGTCTCGCTCTTTGAGGATACCAACCTCTGCGCGATCCATGCCAAGCGCGTCACCATTCAGTCCAAGGACATCCAGCTCGCCCGTCGTCTCCGTGGCGAGCGCAACTAAAGCTTTCTCGTCTTTTGGTCTTGGTCTTTCGGTAGCATTGGCAGGGCTGGGGTAGTTTATGAATTCTCGTTTTGGGAAATGCTTGACGAAAAGGTCGTCACAGGAATGGGGATAACAGGCGTTATACATGAGTGCTTTTTTACGCAAGGGTTGTACACTACTTTCTCACGATTAGGCAGCAGCTAAGGCGTAATAGCTGTCTCGGGAATTGCAAACTCTTTCATGATTCAATTGTGGTCTACCACTTGTCATGTGAATCGTCTCCCAGCTGGGCGCGTCTTGGGATTCATCCAGTCTGCGGTGAGCTCACGTGTTCCATCATACCATTTACTACGAGTGATTGTATTCGGCGATCGCCGCGTGATGAACTGTGACAATATTTACAGCGACGCTGGGATAAAATGTTCCTATCTGAAAGCCGTCTACACAAGTCCGCTGTCAAATCCCCTACAGCAGGCTCTTCCATCCACCCTGCTGGCGCTGGATGTCCAAGCCCAGGAAGTTTGCGACCTGTGCCAGGTGGTCGACACCGAAGAAGCCCTCCTGCTCGCCCGCGGCATTGGTGCACACCATCCACGGCAGTCCGAAGGCGCCAGAGGCGAACGCTTCGTTGGTGTTGGCAACCAGGATCTTCTTGCCTTCGGTGTTGGCGACTTCCAGAACTGGTTTTGGACGTGGGATTGTCCCCCGACGTTAGCCCATTACATGCGTCGTATTGGTGATAAACTGCCGTGTTGCCAAAAAAGAACCAAGGACGAGGATACACAAAGAGAATGCTTACCTTTGGTCGTCTCGTCGACGCCGAGCACGGCTTCGAGAGAGCTCCGTAGAACGTCTGGCTTGCTTGTCTCCTTGTGGTGGACGAAAAACTCGGTGTAGAGGTGGTCGAGGACGGCGAGGAAGCGCTTGTCGTCGTTGTCGATGTGGCGGATGGCGCAGAGGGCGCGCATGTTGTTCAGGGTCAGGGGAGGGAAGGGACTCGGCATGGATTCATGCATGGGCACGTTGAAGAGTTTGGCCCAGCGGAGTCGTTCCTTGCCGATCCATGCGTCCTTGTCTGTATCAAATCTAATGTTAATGAAGTGCGTCGCTCGACGGTTGAATATGATTTCTGAAGATGGTTGATGGCTTGCTTCTGTGCTCGACTAGACAGGAGAGCCAGCTGGCTTGGGAGGGCGTGGTTGGGAGTTATCATGAGGCAGAATAGGAAGCTAGATATATGAAATTGTATATATATACTCTTGATGTTCATAGGAGGCGTATTGCCGCAGAGCTTCATCAACCCTCCCAGTAGGATGGGTGTGAAGGTGACTTGGACATTGGCGAAAGCCGGGTCATGCTGGCGAGTTGGGACGTATTGTCAGCCAGTTGGACGCAGAGGCTCGTTTATCTATCGAGGCTACTATGTTCCTCTGCCCTGAGGCGATGGGCAGAAGCGGTGTGCGATTACTTACACGGAGGACGTAATAGGCGATGTAGGCAAAAGGCGACACGGTGTCTACATAGAGCGTGATCTTGGGGACTCCCATGTTGAATGGCTCGAATTTATATAACGTGTATATAAAGAGTTGGTCTGACTGAAGGGAATTCGCAATATCTGCTTAACGTTTTAATATTCGATGTTCAATGTTCAGTACCGAGAGTCCCGTTGAGGTCCAGTTGAGAGTTGAAGCTGACATATCGGGAATTGGCTACAGGGAAGATACATCGGGACTTGCGTAAAGCCGAGGTAGAAGCCATGCAGTCGGGGTAAGCTACACGTGGAAGTCGGAGATGTGAATCTCGGTACCACAATGGGAATGTCATTCGTCTTTGAGCCTTTGAGTGTCATCCGCTCCATGAAGGTGGAATGTTGACTTTTGTTGTTCTATGATATGATGTCGCCTCATGCTAAACGTATAAGTACGATATCTACACTCTCGATGGTAAATAAACATAATCACCTATCGCATGCCTCAACCTGCGCAGCCTGGTCGTACTGCGTCTCATGGCGATATGGAAGGTCTTTACATTATCTTCCTGTCAAAGTTGGATACTTGGATATATTATACCTCGTTTATATCCTGGTATATTATCTAACTCGGTGACGTTTGTCTTCATCCTGCATGCAACACTTGTCAGAACCACGTAAAATAGATCAATAAAGTCGGCGGGCCTTCTATATCCCAGAGATGGCCTGGTCTAAATGAAATACTCCCGAGGCCACAGTCCCTTGCGCACCGAGTTGAAACACGAACCGCACACAAGAGAGCCAGAAGCACGATACTCCGGCGGTCGATTAGCCCTTCCACACAACGCCAGTCCTCACATCATATCTAGTCTACACACTCTTGGCCAGAGTCCAAAAAGTCTCCATCTTGGTCCGGGACAGCGCCTCCTTCGCCTCGCCGTCCGACTCGCACACCTTGCTGCCCCATTTCCGGAACGCCCTCGTCTTCTGCTCGCCCTCAAACACCAGCTTGCACTGGTTCCGCGACATGTCCTTGAGCTCCCCGCCCTCGTTCTCCGCCGACAGCCACTCCCGCGCCGCCTCTTGCCGCGCGCCCCTGTCCCGCGACGGCGCGTTCTCCGTCCAGTCGATGCGGTCGAGCATGAGCTTCTTGTACTTCTTGATGCTGTGCTCGCCGCCCTCGGCCACCACCAGGTTCAGCCGCGGGTGCATGATGCAGATGCCCGTGAGCGCGTGCTGCTCGGCGTTCTTGCTAATCTTGAACCGGTGCTGCCCGTTGGCCAGGCTGTCAATCTTGAACACCACCACGTGGATCCCCCGCGCCGCGTCCTTTTCCTGGTTCGCCGCCAGCTTCTCCTGCCGCTCCTCCTTGGTGAGCTTCCTCTCCTCGTTGGTCTCCACGTGCTTCTGCTGCCGCTCCGCGATCTGCCGGTTGACCATGGTCTCCACCGCCGTCGGATCCTTGACCGCCGCTTCCGCGTACACCCGCATCATGTTGCTCTTCTTGACCTTGGGCGGCGGCGCCGGTACCAGCCCCAGCCTGATCTTGGCCTGCTGCTCCTTGAGTTCCGCCATGCGCCTCTGCCGCCGCAGCTTCGCCTGCTCCTTGGGCGTCAGGTACATGGGTTTCGTCGGCGCCGCCTTCCGCTCCTGCGGCGGTTCCAGTACCACGGGGTGCTGGACGTATTCCGTGATGATGCTGTCCGGCGTGTCGATCTTGAGCCGGGCCGTGTCGTCGATGTTGTCGTAGTTGCCGTCGACCACCAAGCCCTCGTCCCACCACTCAATCTCGGGCGGCGCCTCCACCACAAAGTTCTTCTCCATGTCCATCTCCTCCTCGATGCCCGCCCTCCTCGTCTGATCCGCGATCCGTTTCTTCATCGCCTCCAGAGCCGCCTGCCGCCGTAGCGCGTTGGCCTGTTGTATGTATTTTCCCTTTTGGTTGAAGATGAGCTGGCGGGGCTCTCGTTGCTTGCCACTGGCGGGCTGTGCCGCAAGCTGCTCGTCATAGTACGGATTGCCACTGCCGACGCCGCGTGGTGCGCTGTCCTTGTTCGAAGCCCCGGGGGACTTTGTCGAGTCGAATGAGCGTTGCGGAGAGGATCGCGAATCAGCTGTCCGACCGGGTGGCTTCCATGACCCGAGATCCTCCAGAGCCGGATGAAGACCGACGTTGAGACCTCCCTTGGCCTTGCTGCTCCCGATGGCGGCGGCCACTCTTGCCTTGAGAGCCGCCATCTTGTCCGCTACTGATTCCGATTTCTGCACCCGCGATGACGCATCGTGGCGTGGCCCGAGGCCGGGCGACTGTCGCGAGCCATCCATGGTGGGACGTGTGATGGCTGTACTTTGATTCGGGAGCTAGGTGACCTGCGAAATCAACTCTTGATGCCCTTGTTATCTCGGTGCTGAATGTTTGTCGGATGAGGCTGTCGCAGGTTTGGCGTAAGACTTTTGCGAAACGGCACGGCGGTGGTGGGTTCGCTAGGAGGTATTAGAGAGGTAGTAAAAGAACAAAAGACCCAAAGGGAAAAGATAATCTTGATTAACGAGTGAATCCGCCTCTTGCGTGGAAGTAGAACGCCCGGGGACTCGCAGCGAGGATAACAAGGTGGATGGGATGCACGGCTTGGTAGAGAATAGCGTGATGCCCGTCAGAAGCAGATTAGGTCGCGCTCCAGTCTGCAAGCTTCGGACCCCACTTCTCACATTACTAATCCTTCCGACTTGGCCGTTACATTATGTAAGCAACGTTTCCGTTTCTGCCGAATGATACCGCCCAAAAATTTCCCCTCGAGAAACATCGCGAACAGCAAGAGCTGCTCTATCGTCCTAATCAACCTGAATTCCCGAATCTCCCTTCACTCGATCGCGGACAGGGCACCACATTCTGAGATTTCTGCTGCCTTGGTTATGTCGGTCTCTCCGACAGGCGGCGCAGGAGTTCTTTTTCCCTCATACAACAACTCCATTGGACCCTGTTAGCATCGCGACGGCACCATGAACATCTCTCAGCCCGTTTCTTCCGCCATCGAGTCGGTGGAATTCACCTTTCTCACCGACGCCGAGATTCGGAATATATCTGTCAAGCGCATTGAAAATGAAAACACCTTTGATAACCTACTGAACCCCGTACCGGGTGGTCTCTACGATCCTGCACTTGGCTCATGGGCGGACGCAATGTACGCTCTATTTCCTTCCCATTGAGTCCATTAGCTTGCTACGAATTGCCTTTGCTTTTGGGCTTGCTACTATCCGTTTCTACCCCGAGCTAACTGACCCCATTTGTCCTAGATGCGCTACCTGCAACCTGAGTCAATCCTCGTGTCCTGGCCACCCGGGTCACATAGAACTACCTGCGCCCGTATATCATCCCGTCTTCCTGGACCAGGTTCTCCGCCTCCTCCGATCCCAATGTGCCTACTGCAAGGGCTTCCGCATGTCCCATCGCGACGTCCACCTCTACACTTGCAAGCTACGCCTCCTTCAACATGGTCTGATACATGCCGCCCGAGTCATCGACGCCATCGGGGAAGACCTGAAGGGTCTCGAGCTTCCCGGCGTACCTCAGGACGAGAGCGAAGCGGAAGAAGAAGGGAGCGGCGTCGATGGAGTGTCGAGGGCTCGGGAATCCTTCGTCAGGCGTCACCTCAGATCAACCGCCAATCTGCTCAACATGGCCGATGTGCGCACGGGCAAGCACGAAGGCGCCCTCGAGATGCGAAGAGAAGTCATCAAGGACTTTATGGCCGCCATTGCCAAGGCGAAAAAATGCGGCGCTTGCGGCGGCCTCTCACCTGCCTATCGAAAAGACGCCTCGGTCAAGATTTTCGAAAAGTCTCTTTCGGAGAAGGATGCCCACAAAATGGCCCAGCAAAACCTCAAGATGAAGGACGCCATGGCTACAGCCGTGACGCCTGCCAAGGCCAAAGACAAGGCCAAGGGCAGGCCAGATTCTTACAGTTCCGATGAAGGAGTGGCCGATGTGGAAGCGTCTTCGGACTCGGACTCTGCCTCCAGCCAAGACGTGGAAATGGGCGGCATGGAATCAGACACCAGCGAGCAGCCAGCCCGGAAGAGGAGCAGCGCTAAAGAATTACTCTCGACCACGAGACGCCAACGGTACCTCAGCGCCATGGAGGTACGCGAGCGCCTGAGGGAGCTCTTCGACAGAGAACAGGAGGTCCTTGCCCTGGTGTACAACTCCAAACCGCTCAAGAAGAAGGCGGGCCGCGTCTCGCCCGATATGTTCTTCGTGCAGACCCTTCTGGTCCCGCCCAACCGTTTCCGCCCAGAAGCTCGCACTGGCGACTCGCAGATTGCCGAGGCCCAGCAGAACAGCCTGTACAAGAACGTCCTCCGAGCCTCCGGGACGATCGCGCGTATCCATCAGACCATGGGGGAGGTCACCCAGACCGGCCGCGTTCGGACCATGGCCGACCTCCACCAGGCGTGGACCGAGCTACAGCACGCCGTCAACTCGTTGATCGACAAAGACAAGAACCCAATCATCGGAGCCGCGGCGAAGAGGAACGAGGATGGCATCAAGCAGATTTTGGAGAAGAAGGAGGGCCTATTTCGGAAGAACATGATGGGCAAGCGTGTCAACTTTGCCGCTCGGAGTGTCATCTCCCCCGATCCGAACATCGAGACCAACGAAATCGGCGTGCCGCCGGTCTTTGCGCGGAAGCTGACGTATCCGGAACCCGTGACGAGCCACAACTTCAGAGACATGCAGCAGGCCGTCATCAACGGCGTGGATAAGTGGCCGGGCGCGACGGCCATCGAATACGAGAACGGCCAAATCACCAACCTCCGGGGCAAGTCCGCGGACGAGCGCGTCTCGCTCGCAAACCAACTTCTCGCACCCTCCGATACGCTCGCCAGCGGCGTCAAGAACAAGAAGGTGTACCGGCATCTCACCAACGGCGACGTCGTCTTGATGAACCGACAGCCCACGCTCCACAAGCCTTCCATCATGGGCCATCGCGTTCGCGTGCTGCCCGGCGAGAAGACGATCCGCATGCACTACGCCAACTGCAATACGTACAACGCTGATTTCGACGGAGACGAGATGAACATGCACTTCCCCCAGAACGAGGTTGCCAGAGCCGAGGCGCTCCAGATTGCCGACACGGACCATCAGTACCTCTCGGGCACGGCAGGCAAGCCTCTGCGCGGTCTGATCCAGGACCACATCTCCGTCGCCGTGTCCCTGTGCAGCAAGGACTCGTTCTTCAACCGAGGCGACTATATGCAGCTCATCTATGCCGCCCTGCGGCCGGAGAGCGGGCATATCCTGGGCGAGCGCATCGAACTGGTACCGCCCGCCATCATGAAGCCGGTTCCGAGATGGACGGGCAAACAAGTCATTACGACCATCCTCCATAACATTAAGCCACCAAACGGAGAGGGAGTCTGGATGAGCGGGAGGACGCAAGTGCCGGCCGAGCGCTGGGGCGCCAACTCCGAGGAGGGCGCAGTGCTGTTCCAGAATGGCCACTTCATCCACGGCATCCTGGACAAGGCGCACCTGGGACCGAGCTCGGGCGGTCTCGTTCACGCGATCCACGAGGTCCATGGTCCCGCCATTGCCGGCAAGCTTCTCAGCGCCATGGGAAGGCTTCTGACCCGGTACCTGAGCATGTGCGCTTTCTCGTGCGGCATGGACGACCTGAGACTCACGCCGGAAGGCGAGAAGGCCAGGGTGGAGGTCCTGAAGCAAGCCGAAGACATTGGCCTCGAAGTCGCCGCCAAATACGTCTCGCTCGAGGACGCCAAGCCTACCAGCACGGACCCGGAACTCCAGACCCGGCTGGAGGAAGTCATGCGCGACGACAACAAGCAGGAAGGCCTGGATCTGCTCAGCAACCAGAGGAGCGGGCAGCTATCGTCCGCCGTGACCAAGGCGTGTCTCCCGCACGGCCTGGTCAAGCAGTTCCCCAAGAACCAGATGCAGGCCATGACGGTGTCCGGTGCCAAGGGAGGAGCAGTCAATGCCAACCTCATCTCATGTAACCTCGGTCAGCAGGTCCTCGAGGGCAGGAGGGTTCCGCTGATGGTCAGCGGCAAGTCCCTGCCGTCTTTCCGACCGTTCGACACCAACATTCGGGCCGGTGGTTACATTGTCAGCAGGTTCTTGACGGGGATTCGGCCGCAGGAATACTACTTCCATCACATGGCAGGCCGCGAGGGTCTGATCGATACCGCAGTCAAGACGTCTAGATCCGGATATCTGCAGCGGTGTCTGATCAAGGGAATGGAAGGCCTACGAGTTTCGTACGATTCGACCGTCCGAGACGCCGACGGTTCGCTCGTGCAGTTCCTCTACGGAGAAGACGGCCTCGACGTGAGCAAGCAGAAGTACTTGACCGACTTTAGCTTTGTGCTTCGCAACATCGGATCCGAATCGGCGCAGCTGAACTTTGGAAGCAACTTCAAGGAGATGTTTGCCGGCAACAAGGACGAGATTGTGCGCCACATGAAGAGTGCGATCAAGCACGCAAAGATGAACAACCCCAAGGCCAAGGATCCCGTCAACTCCATGGTCAACCCTGCGCGGATCGCGTTTGCCACGTCGGAGAAGTTCTACGAGGCCATGACCAAGTACATGAAGGAGAACAAGGACGGTCTGATCAAAGACAAGAAGGACCGCAACGCCTTTTCGCTCGTTCCGAGCGTCGGCAAGAAGTCGGCAGAGCTCGTGCTGGCGGCCAAGTACATGCGGTCGCTCGTGGAACCGGGCGAGGGTGTCGGCATCGTGGCCGGTCAGAGCGTGGGCGAACCGTCGACGCAGATGACGCTGAACACGTTCCATTTGGCAGGTCATTCGGCCAAGAACGTCACGCTGGGTATCCCTCGCCTCCGAGAAGTTCTCATGACGGCGAGCCGGAACATCTCGACCCCTTCCATGACGCTCTTCCCCAACGAGGAACTCACGCAGGCGGAATGCGAAATGTTCACCAAATCCATCAGCGTCCTCCCGATGGCGCACGTGTTGGACAAGGCGGTGGTCCAGGAGCGCATCGGCAAGGGCAGGGACGGAGGCCTGCACAAGCTCTACGACGTTCGGCTCATGTTCTTCCCGGCGGAGGAGTATACCAAGGCGTACGCGATTGAGATTGCCGACGTTTTCACGGCCGTCGAGAAGAAGTTCCTCGACAACCTCGTCAAGCTCATGCTGAGAGATATCCGGAAGAAGATGATGCCGTTGAGCGCCGCGACGCCGGAGGTCGGCACCAAGTCGGGCGTGGTGGAGATGGCCACGGGAACAGGTGGTGCGGCAAGAGCTGCGCTGGACGACGACGACGATGATGACGACGACGAGGGTGACGGTGACGCCACCGATGCCAAGTCGCGGGCGAACCGTTCCGAGGCGGTGTCGTATGGCCCGAACGACGAGGACGACGACGCGGTCCAGAGGGAGATGGCGCGTGAGGTGGCTGACGATGACGAGGGCGAGGATGAAGAGCTGGGTGGTGCCCCATCGGCGGCGGAGGACGCTAAGCGGAAAAAGAGCAACGCCGATGACGATTCGGACGACTCCGAATCGGAGGACGCGAAGGACGACGGGCGAGCGGAGCGGGTGATGAATCGATACAGGCACGTGTCACGATTCCGCAGCGACGAGGCCAAGGGCGCATGGTGCGAGTTTACGCTCGAGTTTGACGCGAACACGCCCAAGATTCTGATCCTGAACGTGGTGACGGAGGCTGTCAAGAAGACGGTGATCCAGGAGATCCCGGGGGTCGGGGCGTGCACGCTGGTGGACGACCACATGATGCGCGATCCGGACACGGGGGTGGAGACGGAGGTCAGGGCGATCCACACGGCCGGGTCGAACCTGAAGCAGATGCAGCGGTACGGCGACTACATCAACCCGAACCGGACGTCGACCAACGACATCGCGGCGGTGCTGGACGTGTACGGGGTGGAGGCGTGCCGCAGCAGCATCGTGCTGGAGCTGGGCAACGTGTTCGACAGCCACGGCATCTCGGTGGACAACCGGCACCTGAACCTCATCGCCGACTACATGACGCGCAGCGGCGGGTTCTCGCCGTTCAACCGCAACGGGCTGCGCGGCAACGTGAGCCCGTTCACCAAGATGAGCTTCGAGACGACGCTGGCCTTCCTCAAGGACGCCGTCCTGGACGGGGACTGGGATGATTTGTCGACGCCGAGCGGCAGGCTTGTTATGGGCAAGCTGGGCAAGCTCGGTACCGGTGCGTTTGACGTGTTCACCAAGCTGCCGACGCGGCATGCGCTGTCTGCTGCGGAGTAGGGTTGGATTTTTTTTCATGATTTCCGGGGTGGAAAAGGACGAAGGGAAGGGGTTGCAGAATTGGGAAGTTTGGCTTTGATTGCCGCTTACTTGCCTCGTTCCTGGGTTTCTGTATGAAAATAGGAGAGGGTTTTGTCTGGATTTCGGGATATCTGGAACACACATTCCTCCTCGTTCAGGGCGTTCTGTGTGTTTGATCGGTGTAGATAGGAATGCATCAACGTTGTAACTTGCTTGAATCCACATGGTTTTGCGTCTACTTGCGTTTGTTGCTACGTTCGCTGTGCTACTATTGGAACTTGGTAACACCGAGGCTGCTACACACTTGACCAAGCATACGACAGTCGATGTCGTTGTGCTATACTGCATACTGAAGCGTCTTAGTCTTCTTCCGCCTCTAACCAGCAGAAGCCTTTGGTGTTTCTACGTGGTCGCACAGAACAACGCGAATCCTTTTCTACGCCCTCCATGCGCGCTGCGGCGCGAGTTGAAGGTGGTTAAGAGAACGCATTAACGCTTATAGCGGCCCGGTGGATGAAAGACGCGAAAACGCGAGATGCGTAGGATCGCTTAGACCAGAGAAGAGCACACAACTAATAGACCATGGCAATTATAGGAAAACGGCGAACCGTAGCCGCATCCCGTTCGCTGTAATAACTCCACGAATAACGTAGCAACCATCGACTCTGGTGGGGAGCCAAGACATGGTTACACCGCAACATTTGGCGCACCGACGCTTGTTTAACTAGAGGGAATGGCGGTCTGGAAAGCGTCGCCTCGCATGGTACGGTACGCTCGCTCTTAACACGCTCAGGTTACACAACATGTCGGCCAAGCGAGAGAAGCGCCGAGGGAAGCGCCGTGTAACGTGGTACCAAAGGGGCCCAGATTACTGATCCACAGGTGGAAGAAGCCGGATGTGGGGCCGTGTGGGGGCGTATACAACCTAATTGGCGCAAGTACGAGGTACTTTTTACCTTACCGGCTAAGCGGGAACGAAAAGTTCGGTGGAAACAATTTCCCGAGCCGCACGTCCCAGTTCAACCACTCGTTGCTTGCCAAGGCGCTGACGGATGACCGATATGGACTAATTACCGAATGTCTATTTTGGTCAAACGCTCGGGGCTAGCCTCTGGCTAATGAAGAGACTGGCAGCTGATACTGAATCCATCCACACACTTTGGTCGTCGGTGTCTCTAAGGGGAAACCACGGCGAATACGAAGAAGTACCTTGTACTTCATTACCGGCTTTCAAAAGGTGTCCGTGTGGTACCAAGTACGTAAAGATTTTTGATTACACGTACAGTGACGAGACAAAACTGTCGAGCCGATGTAGGTACTTACAGTACCACGTTGTAGGTAGGTGTGCGTAGGTAGGTACATCGGCTCGACACTTGTGTCGAGTTACTGTACTTGTACAATGTACCCCTACTTGTCTTGGACAAGATGAACCTAGCAGCCTAAGGTATTGACGAGAAGCCTGTTGCTGATCAATTCCCTCCACGCTATGCTGTAATGCTATGCTAAGTAATGAACTATCAAACGCACTCATTAATTCTTGTGCCGTCCCAATGCTATGCATTGACATTGACACCCGTAACAGTCCGTTATGTTGCCCTCCAGCGACGACACGCACGCCCAGGCCGCCCTGACTGACCATCAAGCTGGACCTCGAGCATAACCTAAATCGTAGTTCTGTCCCTGGACCCGGGCTTGGAATATGTCCTGGCCCTGGTCGTGATGCTGGTAACTGCTCGCTTCGTTGGTCCAGAGGCCTCTTGCCCTCATCATGTTCGCCTCGGGGTGCCCCACCGCTCGCGGCAGCGTACTGGGCAACTGCATTGGCGGCATCGACTGGCTCGTCATTTCGACTTCCAATCCACGTTGTGCTGTTGCCCGGCTGTCGTACGTCTCTGATGCGCGAATGTCGAGCGTGCCCAAGTCAAACCGTCGCGCGCAGCCATCGTCCATATGCCTGGTACAGTAACATGTTAGGTCCGTCCATACGGGGAGGCACGAGGAAAACATCTCATCACTCACCTCCGCAGCGTGTCTTTGCGTGCAAACGACCGCCCGCAATAATCGCACACGTGGTTCCGCTCCTTGGCATGGATGCTGGAGTGGTGCCTCACTAGGTCCGTCTTGCGCACAAACTTCTTGCCGCAGCCGTCCACCTGGCACGGGAACGGATACTCCCGGTTCTCGTCGTGCGTCTCCATGTGCGCCCTGTAGTTGTAGCTCCTGCTGAACAGCTTGCCGCACCCTGGTACTGCGCACTGGAAATTGGCCGCTTCCCGCGTCGTCAGCCGCCGCTGGCTACGTTTCGGTCGGGCGCTCTTTTGGTGCTGCGGGGCCCTGGGCGCGAATGCGGCGGCGTCCTGGGCGGTCCCGGGATCTTGGTCGAGTGGCGCGGCCGGGTAGAGATGAGGAGGAGCCAGATCCGAGTCGGGCCTTGGCCAGCTCGACGACGCGGAGTCTTCAAAGTACGGCATGACCGGCGGGTCCAGGTATGGCGGGGAGGGACGGAGGGAAGCGGAGTGCGGGACGCCCAGGGAGGAGGAGCCGTAGCTGGCATCATCTTCCCCCTGGGACCTCGGCGTCAGAATGCCAGATGCATGACTCGACCGTGAAAAGGAGGAAACCGGTCGTGACGATGGCTCGAGCGGCTGCGAGTGCACCACACCCGACGAGGAGTGCGAGGCATCATGGGGATGAAGGGAAGGCATGAGGCTCGGAGGACGTCTGGCGTGCGGTGGAGGGTAGAGGTCGTGGCTGTACGAGGCGTGGAGAGGCGAGCCGTACCTCGTGAAGACATCGTAGTCGAGACATGAGGGGTCGGGAAGAGAGGTCGAGACGGGACTGTGAATTGGAATGCTCGAAGTGGAGAATACAGAGGATGATCTCGAAGTCGCTGTCAGGTGGGAGCCGGTCCAGTCGTGGGAGGCGTCCATGGAGCAGACAGGCTCAGTGACGCAGGTGGATGGGACCTTGTAGTTGGGCGAATAGTAATATAAGAAAGCGTCTTCTGGAGAGCAGTAGTAGTCGTTGGTCGGAGAGTCTGGGGATCTGTCTGACAGGGGTGGTGACAGTTCCATCGGCGCGGTAGCCCTTTAAGTCGTTTTTTTTTTTTCAGAGTTGGGAGCAACACCAACCCGAATATGGTACAGGACGAGGTGAAAATGGTACAGGAACAAGCGCAGGCTTCGAGTGTAAGTCATGAACCACAGTTGAGAAGAGGAATTCCACCGATACGACAGCTGGTCGACGAGATAATAATGTCAAGCAGGCGTGCCATGGAAGAGGCGTGGTTGTCCAGAGAGGCAAAGGCACTGAGATATACATAGCGACGATGCAGGGTTCGCGATTATACACGCGAGCCGCGAGGGCCATGTCTGTCTAGGGCAATTCGGTCCTCGCAGAACATTGTAAGGCTGGTGGGGGCCACCTTGGCCCATGGAGGAGGTATTGCCATCAAGGAGCCAGGCAGTGTGGGTAAGCTCAGTGCCTAGGGTAACGCAGTACCGTAGGTCTGTAGGTAGCTAGTCCTGGGCGAAGGAAAGTGGGTTGTAGGGTAGGCATGGCAGCAGGGGGTAGTTGACTTGGGTGGCGGGTCGACCAAAATAACTACCAGAATAACAACGAAAGGAAAACGACTATGGGACCTCATGGTATTTCCCATTCCTCGCTACCAAGGATGGTCGACAGAGTTCCTTGCGACAGGAGAGGAACGTGAGTGTGCGTGGGGAGCCACAGTTCTCCAGAGTCAGTTGCGGGAACACAAGACCACGGGCCCGGACTCGATACCGCCTGATCGGAAGTTGCCTGTATGTAAGAGTACGCTGTACATGTAGGTCAGGACAGGGGAGCTGGCAATGAAGAGTTGGGTACAACGATGTACGAAGTAAGCACTGTCTCCCTAGTACTCGTCGGATGTTGGGGAGACCCAAGGCGGCCGCCATCCCCGCCCCTTGATCCCCTATTCCGGGGTGGTTCTCCACTACCGGGCCACGGCAGCTATCCCGCCGTCATACCGGCCGGATGGCCAAGCTGTTGTTCCCATGACCAGATGAGATGAGAATCGAACAATCGTACTCGGTACAGTGGCCCCGCGACGGCTATAGACGTAGACGTTGAGAAACTCGCCAATCATTGCCGGGAAATACCGCTGAACTAGAGCCCCGCGATCCCTCTTTTGACTCCCCATGGCAATGTACGGAGTATTCCATGAGGTATAAGTGGGAAGAGGTAGTAGCCGCGGTGGGATCATTATGTACAAGGCAGCATGATTGTGTCCAATCAACTGACAGCAGCCCAAGGGAGAACCGTTGTGGAACGAGAGACCCCGGGGAAAGGAAAGTGGCTGCAGTGGCACCGTTGTAATCCCGCCTCGGGAACAGGCGCGATGACGATGCGGAGCAGGGTGTTTGTCGTCAAGCCGACATGTCGGATAGCCTTGTGATTCCCTTTTGGTATTCTGAGGATACCTATTTCTGGGAACCAGGTGGCGTGAAGGCGCGCTGTCGCTTGATTTAGAGTGGCAAACGTCAAAAGAGTGAGGAGGAAAACGGGGGAAACGGGGTGGGACAAAGTTGTGGGTGAAGAAAATCTCAAGGGTCTTTGTGGGGAAAAGAATTAGCTGCCGGGTAATTCGCGGGCAGCCCTTGTCAGTTATTTACGGAATTCTACACTATCACTTAACGTGTTAAGACTCGCCAGGGCTCGAGATACTAGTACCGGTAGTAGCGTCCAGGTTACTAGGTAGGTCCAAGTAGTTCATATGTACAACGTATGTAGTGTATAGCTATGTCCGAATCCACGATGTACCGGGACCGAACCCGGAGGTATAAGCTCTGCAGTTCTGCAGCCCAGGTACACCAGGTAAGGTAGCTATTCGTACGTTGGCTCTCTTCCTAATACGTTCATAGCACAGGCTATTTCAGGTATCTTCCTAGCTAAAAGTGGTAGCTAGCTACTTAAACATTACCCCCTAGACACCTAGTAGCCGTAGTCGTCATGGTTAAATTTTTGTGCATAGCAGTATTGATATTCGAAATTAGTCTATAAAGCGCCGTGTTTACCTTGTATATAAAGGAATTCGTCATTTCGCAACATCCACACAGTTGTCCGTGGTCTCACGATGACTGAAAATTCGGACATAGACCTTATGTCCTCAGAGGCGATCGGACTTTAGGTACCTACCTTGTACATGGCACATAAATGGGGAGCGACCCACCGTAAATGGATTGCTTCGGTGGCATACCGCTGCTCCACAATTCCCCAGAGATTGGCTTCTACGCGAGAGGGGGTTAGGTCAGAGCTTGAACAGATGATTTTTCTCTCAGTATAGCCATCAACATGAAGTTCCAAGACTGTTGGAAGTCTGACTAGTCATCGGGCTTTGCCGGGTAGGTACACAATACCTACCACTGGTACTCAAGACACAGGGTGGTAGTCGCGAGCGAAGCGCGAGGACGGAGTGCATAATTACATAGTACGAAGTATGTACAGCAATCTTATGTATCAGCGTCTGCTCCAATAGGTAACAAGGCCTAGATATTCCGGAGAAAGGTACTCCGTACAAGTCACCCCCCTTTTTCTTCTTCCCCTGTACGACGTGGGCATCCATCCCTGCTTGTGTAACCAACGTGCGGGTGCAGCTGTGTTCTCGACGCGGAATTGGCGGTTATTGGGGACAGGAGTACATACCAACGTACCCACCCACGAAAGAACGGTACGTTGTACGACGTAGGCCGAGGCGTGCTGTTGGACCGAGGCATTCATCTTCGCAGACTTGTCCTATCCCTTCAGGGATCCCAAGACACTTGGTTGTTTACCTTGATTACTCTGACTCTGTACATGTCTTTGAAAACCAACAAGCGCTGCGCAGGGCATCCCATGGCGAGGCATTGAGCTTCATCTTGGGTGCTTTCTTTCCAAGACTCGCCAAACAGTCACGTCTGCCACTGGACACTCGTACATATTGGTGTCAACCGCGTGCGCCCCTTCAGAGTGGGCTGGCTCAAGGAATCCTGCACGGAAGGATCGGCGCACTCGACTTCATGTATGTACGTACAACGTACGCTGTACATAGGCGCGACGGCTTGTTCCGCTGGCATCTCGACGAACGACCAAGGTTCCCAAAGTGACTTGACTGCCTGGGCCGGAAAAGGACAACAAGTCTGTCTACCAGAGAGTGTTGCGTCTCTCTCTGCCTCCGGCATCTTTTCATGTTGCGGTAGAGCGATAGCCGTACCAATGATATCGTATCAATGATTAACAGAACGTCACCCAATTCGGTACGGAAGTAGGAAGAGGATGACAGGTCATATGAGACGACCGTTATTCTTGTTAATTATGTTTGGTGTCCTCTTGATCAATGATGTTGTTCCCAGTCCAATCTGCTCTCGCATCACCAAAACCGACAGCCACAGTGCGCAGCATTTTTCGATGCGTGACACATCTGGCTGAGACCAGGTACCAACACCCGGATCCTTGCGGACCCACGACGGTGCAACTGCAACGCGGCTATGCAAGTGTCTGGTAGAAGGCTGTCATTTAGGTTTGTCGTGATTCATGAGATATTCATGCGCGAGCCCCTAGGCCAATGCAGTTGCACTCCAAAGCGTATGACCTCACGGGAAACACTCAACTCGCGAGCCGAAGAATCAGAGCTCGTCATTCATAGTCGTGTCCTTCAACAATGGAAACCATGAGGTCGTTGGGGAGCAAAAGTGCGAAAATCGGCCAGGCAGCACATATCGTTAGGGCTGGACGTCCCGTGATGAGATGAGTAAGTACTGTCTGTTCCGAGCTGGACAGATATCTGTGACACCGAGGATGACAAGGGCAAGGCAAGTCCTTCGGTGAATGGTCTTCGTACAGCGCCCGCGTTTTCCACCAACTTGCGCTCGTATCTGTGGCGCAGGAATTCGTGTGTACGCCACGTGCGTGGCTGATGACCCCTCACGTGACAGCGTGACTATTTGGCACCAGACGTGAGAATCCGATTGGCGTCACATCTGACCTCTTGTCTATTTTCATTCACTTATAGCGTCGACGTGTAAGGGGGGTAAAGAGCAAAACGTCGCGCGGCTCTACAATTCCTCGTATCTTTTTTCATTTTCCAACCGTAGTAAATATTCGCCACAGGTTACTCGTTACTCTCTGCGGACTGGCCGCCGCTCATCACGAAAACGAAGGGCGATTGAACTTCTCTCCATTCTTGAAGCTCCATGCCTCTGCGCCCTGGGTGGAAGGCCACAGCCGGCCCATACGCGACGACTATCAAGCCGTGCCCGATCGACGACTAGCCCAGCTTTCACGCCATCTGCCTCTCTCACACACACCCCTCTCTTATATTCAACCATGGAGTTCTTTATTGAGTGCGTCAGGCCATACCTGCTTCCCAAAAGCCCGCTAACCTGAGCCTCCCAGTGACCTGCCGATACTCTTCCCGTATCCGAGGATCTATCCTGAGCAATATGCGTGAGTTGATCTGCGGGCAATGCCAAGATTCTCTTCTGCTGCCACGGGTCGCCCGTAGATCGATATGCTGACTTGCAATGCACTGTAGTTACATGTGTGATCTCAAGAGTGCGTCCTCTTCATTGGAGACTTCGAGGTTTCGGGGGAAGAGACCGTTGGCTTGCTGACTTTGTCCCAGAAACCTTGGACGCGGGAGGCCACTGCGTTCTCGAGATGCCTTCGGGAACAGGGAAGACGGTTTCGCTGCTTTCGCTCATCATCGCCTATCAGCAGCACTATCCCGAGCACCGCAAGCTGATCTACTGCTCCCGTACGGACAGACCCTCTTGCGAAGCCAAGCCCGGCCACCTTTTCTCTAAACGCTGACCGGTTCTAGGTACCATGTCGGAGATTGAGAAGGCCCTGGCCGAACTAAAGGCCCTCATGAAGTTTCGAGCGGGCAAGTTGGGTCACGACGAGGACTTTAGAGGCCTCGGCCTCACAAGTCGGAAAAACTTGTGTCTGCATCCGTCTGTCAAGCGGGAGAAGAGTGGGACCATCGTGGATGCACGCTGTCGCAGTCTGACGGCTGGGTTTATTAAGGAGAAGAAGGAAAGGGGCGAGGATGTGGAAGTCTGCGTCTACCACGATGTTCGTGAAGCTTTCTATTCCCCCAGAACTACCGTTTTCGTACTGACAAAAAGACTAGAATCTTGATCTTCTCGAGCCCCACAATCTCATTCCCAACGGAGTCTGGACTTTCGACGGCCTCTTACGCTATGGCGAGCAGCACAAACAATGCCCCTACTTTACAGCTAGACGCATGGTGAGTGGCGGCCCTAATACCTGGCCTCTACCTTGAACCGTGACTGATAGGGCCGAGGGCGCATATCCCAGATGCAATACTGCAATGTCATCATCTACTCATATCACTACCTTCTGGACCCCAAAATCGCCGAACGCGTGTCCCGGGAACTTTCCAAGGACTGCATCGTCGTTTTCGACGAAGCCCACAACATCGACAACGTCTGCATCGAGTCGTTGAGCACGGACATCACCGAAGATTCTCTCCGAAAGGCCGCAAGAGGCGCCCAGAGCCTCGAACGACGGATCAATGAAATGAAAGACACGGATCAGGAACAACTGCAAAATGAGTATCAAAAGCTTGTCGAGGGACTACGGGACGCCGATGAAGCCCGCCAAGAGGACGCCTTCATGGCCAATCCAGGTGAGAGAGAGAGAGAGAGAGAGAGAGAGAGAGAGAAGTTCTTTTCATGTCTATCGCAAAGCTCCAGGCCACTAACTCTGCATGCCATTAGCATTGCCGGATGACCTTCTCAAAGAGGCCGTTCCTGGCAATATCAGGAGAGCAGAACACTTTGTGGCATTCCTCAAGAGGTTCATTGAATATCTCAAGGTCGGTTATTGTTGCGCCGCGCCGCGCCGTATCAAGTCATTGACATCCCTTCGCTGATTGACCCTGCAGACCCGCATGAAAGTCCGCAACACCATTTCCGAAACACCACCGTCCTTCCTCGCTCATCTCAAGGAGTTCACCTTCATCGAGCGGAAACCCCTGAGGTTCTGCGCAGAACGCCTCACATCACTCGTACGAACCCTCGAGTTGACCAACATTGAAGACTACCATCCCCTCCAAGAGGTCGCCACGTTTGCTACGCTGGTCGCCACCTACGAGAAGGGCTTCGTACTCATCCTGGAGCCGTTCGAATCAGACACTGCCGAAGTGCCCAACCCGGTCTTGCATTTCGCATGCCTCGACGCAGCCATCGCCATCAAGCCCGTTTTCGATCGCTTCAGCTCCGTCATCATCACGTCGGGCACCCTGTCCCCCCTTGAGATGTACCCGAAGATGCTCGACTTCCCGACCGTGGTGCAAGAGTCGTACACCATGACCCTGGCGAGGCGGTCCTTCCTACCGCTGATCGTCACCCGCGGCAGCGACCAGGCCTCCGTGTCGACCAGCTTCCAGGTCCGCAACGAGCCGAGCGTCGTGCGCAACTACGGCAGCCTCCTGACCGAGTTTGCCAAGGCCACCCCGGACGGCCTGGTCGTCTTCTTCCCCTCCTACCTCTACATGGAGTCCATCATCAGCATGTGGCAGGGCATGGGCATCCTGGACGAGGTGTGGAAGTACAAGCTCATCCTCGTCGAGACCCCGGACGCCCAGGAGACCTCCGTCGCCCTCGAGACCTACCGCACCGCCTGCTGCAACGGCCGCGGCGCCGTCCTCCTCTGCGTCGCCCGCGGCAAGGTCTCCGAGGGCATCGACTTTGACCACCAGTACGGCCGCGCCGTCATCAACATTGGCGTGCCGTTCCAGTACACCGAGTCGCGCATCCTCAAGGCCCGCCTCGAGTTCCTGCGCGAGACGTACCACATCCGCGAGAACGACTTCCTCTCCTTCGACGCCATGCGCCACGCCGCCCAGTGCCTCGGCCGCGTCATCCGCGGCAAGGACGACTACGGCGTCATGGTCCTCGCCGACCGCCGCTTCCAGCGGAAGCGCAACCAGCTCCCCAAGTGGATCAGCCAGGGCATCCTCGACGTCGACACCAACCTCAGCACCGACATGGCCGTCAGCTCCGCCCGCCGCTTCCTCAAGCAAATGGCCCAGCCCTTCCGCGCCAAGGACCAGGAGGGCGTGAGCACCTGGACCTACGAGGACCTGATGAAGCACAAGGAGAAGATGGACCTGGAGCGCATCCAGGAGTTGGAGGCCATGCAGGACAAGAATGGGGATGCGCAGGCTGGGGCGTCGGACGACTACGGCATGGCGGACGGGTTGGACGAAGATTTCATGGAAATCGATGATGACGACGGCTTCTGAAGCGAGTCGGCAAGGAGATTGAATTCAGATGGTGCAATGCCCTCAACCGATCTATTATATGTATTTAGCTGTACCCATACTCGCAGCTTACTTGACCGTGGCGATGGAGAACTGAGGCGGCGCCCTCCCCTAGGATCAGAGAAGGAATAAACACAGAAATTGTCTACTCATACAAGTATTCTGCCGTAACGCCCTTCTAGCCCTCCAACAGGAAATATGAACGTCCCTAGCTATGAAATTCTGCCGACGCCATGCTATTCTATTTTCTCCCCGACTTTTGATATATACTCATGATTCTCGTGCCGAAGGGCGTAAACAAGGAAAAAAAAAGATTTTGAACTAACCTTCTCCCCCCTTTCTCTCACCTAACGAATCCCGGTCTCTCGCCCTCATGTCCTCAATACCGACTTCTTGGCCCTTTGAGCTCTCATGACAGGCAGCGTATGCGCCCGCCCCGGCCTCCTCCCAACCTCGACGCACAGCATGCGGATAAAGTCGCGGCTCAGCCAGTAGCTGGAGTGGGCGCTCAACATGTTCAGATACTGGATCTCGAGGGGCCCTCCGCCCGATTGGAGGAAGTAGTCGATCTGCCCATTATCGTTGAGCAGGTAGGCCTTGCGCTCGGCCATCTCCTCGCGGGTAAAGTCGTGCACCTCGAGCTCGAGCTGCGACGGGAGGCGCATGACGGCCAGCGGTTTCTGGAACCCCGCCGGCGTCGCCATGGGGTCCAGCGCGCCGTCTCCGCTCGCCGGCTGCGACGCGCCCGGGACGAGACTCCGGACCGCGTCGCCGATGTACTTGAAGAACGAGACGGCGGTGCTGGGCACGTACGCGGTCTGCAGGCTGGCGGCGTAGGCGGGGTCGATGGTGCCGTTGAGGAGGTAGGCGATGGGGTCTTCCTTGGCCAGGACGTTGTAGATGTTGTCCACCGCCAGGCAGCCGTAGGTGCCGGCTTGGCCGGTCACGTTGTGGGAGTGGACGTCGCTGGCGTCGGCGCCGGGCTTCAGGCGGCCTCTCCGGGGGACGAGCGCGCCTCTCTCGAGGAGGAGGAAGAACCCGGCGGGGCTGCCTGCGAGGAACAGGTTCTTCGTGTCGAATTCGAAGTGGGTTGGATGCGGCGCCGGCGAGGAGAGGTCCAACGGCGGGGGTCGGTTGGGCTGCCGGGAGAGGATGTCGACGGCCATGGCGCTCCCGAGCGAGTGGCCGATGAGGTGAACGCGACCGTGCTCGTGGAAACCCGGGTTGTTGCGACACCACAGGCGGTATACCCTGTTCGCCTCTCTCACCAGGGCCTCGATCATTTTCCCCTTGTGGTGGGACATGTAAAACGGGATATCGAACATGATATCCGAAATCAAGCTCCGTACGGCGGGGATGGTTTTCGGTTCAATGTCTTTCAACCCAAAGCTATCGGGCGGGTTGATCGCCTGCTCCTCCTCCGACATGGGTCCGCCATCATCGAGGGACAGTACGTGGCGCCAGTTGACGGGAAGCACCATGATGCCGTTCTGGTCCTCTCGGAGAATGCGCCTTACGGAGGGATTCCCCAACTCCAGGTTGACTTCTCTTCGGAAGGCGTTGATGGCGTGGGTGAAGTGGAAACTCTCGACCCTCTCGGCGAACTTCTGGCCGATGCCGTGGCAGACGAGGACCAGATCTGTGATCCGACCGCGACCCTGCTGTGCCCCGCAAGCTGGGCACACGGCCCGTCTCAGGTCCTCGGGAGAAGCATTCATGGGGACTTGTTGATGCTTGCGCTGGGCAGTTTTGTCATGAATACGTTCCCACGCTTCCCGATCGAAGCCTCGCACAACGGGAATACCCACGGTCATGCCTTTCATGATCTTGGCGACCGGGCGTCTTCCATAGTACGCCGAGGGTTTGAGGCTCGGCCTCAGCAAGAAGGCGCTAGAGACATCTTTGTATATGACATGATAGCTTTGAAAGCTCTTATGCTGCGCCGCGCCGTGTCCGGGTTCGGGATCAATGGAGCCCTGTGCCGCTGCCTCGCCACGAAAACACCTGGCGGCGCAGAATGGATCGGTCGATATGGGTGTGTCGTCGGCACCAAGGTCGTCATCGCTCGGTGCTCCTGGTTCCTCGGGCCAAAGGCGGTGCGAGACCTTTTCTTCCCCCAACGGCCCAACATCGATAGCACAGCGGAGTTCGATGTTCCATGTTTCTGAGTACGGGCGTAGTTCCTGGTAACCGGATTCAAGTTGATTCGCAACGGCGGGAGGAACGGGGGTCATGGTATCTCTACAAGCCGAGTTCAGTTTGCGTTCATAACACCTAATGGAAAATGAAGGCAGGATAGTGGCGATATGTTAGCATGTGGTTGACTGACTGACCTGTAGAACCATGTCGCCCTCAGTACGACAGCAATGTCGTTGATTGGCGACCAGTATATCGGCTTCATCTGGAGAGCCGGGAGAGATACCATGTGGAGACGAGATACGCCGACGGGGACATCCACGGTGTTTGTCTTGTAAGAGGAGTCGGCGTCTCTTTCCGATGGTGCTACACTGGGGGGTTTGTCTGTGCGCCCTGGCGTGGTCTCAACCCGCCGGCGCTCACTTTCGGCTACCATGGCCGCGGGACGATCCAGCGGCGAAAGAACCGGGGTCCCCATCTCCGGCGTTGTGCTGTAGCTGTCGACTCGTGCGAAGGGTGTGCCGGATATTCCGTCATCAGCGGAGTGTCGGGAGGGAATGGTCGATGCACGTGGGCGGCGAGTATCCCCGAAAACGCGGGAGGTCATCCACTGCCCCCCCTTACCGCTGCTGGAGAGAGATTCTTCCCCTTGCGCGGAATGACTCGGATCTTTCGGGATGCGACTGTGATCCGCCAAGGGACTTCCCAGAATACCCTTCCCCGAGATGATGGAGCCACTACCCTCCCCGCTAGCGGCTGTAAGGGCATCGCCAACGGCGGGCTCAGCCGAGAGACCTCTCATCTCCATCATGATGGCCTGTACGACGGATTCTTGGCTAAGAGAAGCATGGCGTCTCCGAAGAAGGGCACAGAAGGAGTTTTGCAATTCGGTGGACACGTCCACGTGGAGCTCGGCGCAGCATGCGGCGGACGGAGTGGTAGGTTCGAGGGCAGAGGGAGAGACGAGAGGGTTCGGGCCTCGGAGATGGCCATGTTTTTCTCTGTGCCTGGCGACGAGATGGCGGACCAGCAAGGGAAGCTTCGAGGCATTAGCCTCGGTAAGCGCGGTGGTTGGCTTTTTGAGCTTGCGGGCCTCTTGGTGCGTACGACGGTCTTGTTCGGACGCGATGGATAGCCAGGCCTTCTCGAGGGCGCTATTATCGCCTGCAGAGAACGGGCGCAGGGACCCCTTTGTGGATTTGGCTTCGGCGGCCCCGGCAATGGCACCATGCGACAGGGGGTCGTCGATGGGAATGAGTGAAGTGTAGAAGAATTGGGCGGTAATGGGAGGCGCGTCGTCGGAGTCGTCGGTTTGGACGGGTCGAGGGACGGGGGCCAGGCGGCAGTTCTCCCCGTACGTGTGTGCCGGGTTGGACATGATGTGTTGCTATGAAAACGGGCGGTGGGAAAGGAAGTTTAGGTCGACACGGGTGATATCGTCGGGTAGAAGCGAGTACGTATCATGGCCTGAGTTGTTTCTATTGGAAGGCCGTCGGGCCGTTTATGAGAACTTTGTCGTGGAGGAAGGTGCAGAATACGAGGGCTCGGCTCGGAAGGACGGGAAAGGAACGCGTGGTCGAATTCAGATGATCGTGAAAGGTATTTGTGATTCGAGACGATGGACAGAGACCATGGCTGACTAGGAGGACGACGAGGTGAGATAGATGAGAACAGAAGAGCGTGGACTGGTTGGGTTAGGAAGCCGGGGCTTAGCTGAAGGTGGCGGTGAGGTAAAAGGCGGCAGATTCCAAGGCAGCTAGAGCTAACATTGCAGCAAGTTCAAAGTTTGCCGGGAATTGAGGAGCATGGACAGATGATGATCTGGCATGTGGATGTCGTGGCTCGCGGGCAAGGCAAGGGTGAATAGATAGAATTGTTTTGGGCGAAGCTGCCACTGATCACTGAGCGTTGGAGGTCGGAATGTGGATAATCAGTTGGTTGGCATGTTGCGTACTAAGCATTGATGACGTCGGTAGTTCCAGATGTCCGAAGTTTATCCGTCAGAGATAAGATAGTCTACGAAGTACCACCGTGTTCCGCATAGAACGATTAGTAAGAAGGGTTAACAGTTATGACGCGGCGCGTTTTGGTGGAGTAATTCGACAGATTTGTCCAGCCACTGTACAATGTACAACGTAGTATTACCTCTGTTCATGTTTTCTCTTCCTTTACCGTCTCCAAAGCCTCTACGTTGTATACTACCTACCTACTGAGGGCGGCTAGAAATCTGCCATTGTCCGTTAAGCGATTGGCGCGACGTTTCTGTATTTGACTGTCCCTGATGAGCCGTTGTCGAGGTTGACTTGTAAGCATTTCGGTGCCTGTCAGTCAGCAAACCATCGTCGGCGTTTGTAAGTACCAGTGACGAGACTTTTCGTAACTAGGCTATTCGTAGACCTTCACCGAGCTACGCGCATCGGTCTTATGTATGTATGTACCGTATAGTAGCGGCGAATGCCAGTCACGAGGTTCCATCTAATACAGGCCGTCGTCATGATTCCGGTATTAAGAGGGCGCGCGAACAGAATGTTGCGAGAAACAGTCGTAGAAGACATCGTTGAAGCCCGGCGATCCTTGACAAGGCACAAGAGACTCTGGAGTCTGGGCTGGGGCCGGAGCCGGGGTGTGGAGACCCGAGCGCCACACAAAGGCGATCCGCCTCCTATCCATCCAGCGAACAGCTAGGTAGGTAATTAGTTCATAGTGTACAACGTACGTCTTACTCTGTGCATCTCATGTGGTATCCGCAACCCTCTCACGTGGCCGTGTCTTGATGATGGGAAATGCCGAATGCGGTTGTTTCCGAGACCTACGAATAAAGTTGATTCAACGATTCTCAAACAGGACCAGCGATCCACTGCCACACATGTAGTGTACTGAGTATTCGAATTGAGCCTCATAAAATACCTGCCAAGTCACCTCTTATCTCTCACGTCCTACTAATACTCCTAATCGAAACGAATCGCTTTCCGGAAGTGACTTCGGCTCTTGGTCTGTTGGTCTTTCCCAGCACCAATTATTAGCGCCCAGCTGCACGCACGGATCAAGCGGGGTAGCGCAACAGTGCAGCAAGCTCCTAGCGTGCTAGACGTGGCCGTGGTCTCCACAAGGGTTGTTATCTGACCCTCCAAGAGCCCCATATGATAACCGCATCAAGACTAGTCTACGACAGCTATGAAGCATTGACGCGGTGGCCATCTCCACCCCATGCGTGTTAGTGGGGTCGCTGGTGACACTTGTACCAACCAGCTCGAGAGGGACCTGGCCATGGGGTTCACCGCGGTCTTGTCTTGCTTGAGTGCTGGTCGTCTCTTTCATCTCGTGTCTTGCTGTAATAAAGCTAATAAAACAACAGGAATTGGAACGAGGTTTGAAGAAATTGATTGCATGATCGGACTGGAGCAAAAGAAGACATAGAGGACAGATTGAGTCAAACTTGTATGGGTATATTCCATAGATTCCGTCCGCGTATGCAACGATATCCGACTCAGCATCTCACCAAGTTGATCTCCTTTCCAGCGACTCATTTGTCCAACTGTGCGTCGTCTGGCTACTCTCTTCTCAGTGGTTTCTGGTCATTTGGTAACTACCTTTAGGTATGTACCACTAGGTACGAAGCAGCCTCTCCCCTCTTGGTACTGTACGAACGTAGCACCACACCTTCTCGCACTAGCTGGACCGTGCTGTGTCTGATGAGTACCCAGTACTTCGTACGTGTATGTAGATACCCCCCTCTCCTCCTCCATCCTCTCCATCTCCTCTACCATCATCACCTTCACCTCACCTTCAGCATCACGACCGCCGCCACCACCACCATTGTCATCACCGTCTACCGTCTCTCGTTTCGCCTTGATTCTCCCACATCTGACTTCATCTCTACCGTATTGGGCACCACCTTTGGATCATTTCTTACGCAATTTACTCTGTGTACCATCTATCATATCCATTATATTTAACTTTGCGCATATTAATTCCATATCCGTGGACTTATCACCGTCCTTTGCCCAGGGGCGACGACCGAATATTCGCAACCAGAAGCCCATTGATCATTGAGCATTGGGCATTGATAATCAGCAACCTTGCTGCCACCTCCTAATTGTGCTTATCAGTCACTGGCCACCGACCTACCTACGCGCCATTGGCATGGGCGATAACGACATCTAGCCCCTCACGCAGCAAAGGCCCAGTAAGCTTGCATCTGAGCTCCTCTCATTTCTCGACCTAATTTTAACTCCTTCATTCCCCTTACTGACGAACACAATCCCGTAGATCTTTGTGGCCAGATGCCCTCATTTCCTTCTGCTTGGCTTCATTAGGCCATATTAGTCGCCCCATCATACGCTATACCACAAACATATCCTGGAGATAATCATCCATCAACCCAGAGTGCTGCCAAGGTTCTCTCGGGGGCCAAATTCCACCTGACGAGAGAGCCTCTTGTAATCTCTGCGAACAGCTGTCTTACAGTCTTCTGGAAATCATGACGACCATCGCCCTCACCCGTCCCCTTCCGCCCCATCGCCCTTCCTCTGCTATCGGTCCCATCTCGACCATCCCGCTCGAATCCATCAGCCCGAGCCAGGCTGTCGTCCCGAACAAGCATATTCCCACCTGCCCCCCGGGCCCGCCGACCCCCGGGGACCCAGAAAAAACCAATCCGCTCCTGGGCGATGAAGATGACCACGCTGCCCAACCCTCGTCCTTGCTTTATCCACCTCGAGGGTTCCCCTGTCGCGAGTCGGATTCTCTCCGACTTTTCGAGATCAAGGCTCGAGACGTGACCTCGGCCATTGATCACATAGCACGCCAGCCCTTACCAGACCCTTCGTTGGTGTTCCCGTGGTTTCACGGCTTACACAGTAGCAATCACATCCAACAAGCCTTCTTCATTGCCCGCCGCAAAACCCTCAGGAGAACTCCGTCTTGTGTCCGCGGCCTGACCGTCATCAAAGCCGACGGGGATCTGACCGTTGCCCGGCTCAAGGGGGCCGTCACACCCCGGGAAATCCTCGACTACTGTCCCGACCCCGAATTCATCGATGTCGACCCCAAGGATGGCTTTTCCGTGAGAAACTTCCAGATCCAGGCCACCAAGTCAGCCACGCTTTCCGACATTGTCATCTACGGCACCGACCCCCGTCTCGTCCACAAGCTCGGTTGGGATGTCGCCACCGCCCAGTTGCGATGGCGGGAAAAGCACGAGGCCCAGGGCCACCCCATACCTGAATACAATACCTTTATATGCGTGGACCCGTTCGGGACATTTGAAAAGAAACACCCCGAAGTTGTTGCAATCGACTCGCGAGGTCGGCTAACTGGTAACGTCGTTGACCTCTTTTACCAGGAGAGGAAGGAAATGTATACCATGGCCAAGTCCTCGGAGATCGCACGCAACGTCTGGCTCGGCCCGACGCCTGACCCGTCCACGGACGATGGGGCGCAGTTCGACATTCTCATCGAATGCAGCGATGTCGGCCGCATGAATCCAGCGGCCCTCAAGGCCATTGCCCAGTCGCGAAAGAGGGACACCCGCCACCCCTATCTCGACTTTCCCTCTTCAGGCAGCATCTCGCCGCCCACCTGGTCCCATGCAGAGGCCGACGGCATACTGGAGACGTGTAGGTGGATCTACCATCTAGCCCACGGCACCTTTCCCGGCGACGACAACCTGGACATCGATGGCGACACCGACATGGAAGAGGACGAGGTGCAATTCTTCCATAGCCGCCGCCCCATGAAAATCTTGATCCACTGCCCGGATGGGTATACCGAGTCGACCATGCTCGGGATCGCCTACTTCAGCTACAGTACCGGCCGAGGAATCCCGGGCGCCTGGTTGGCGCTTCACACGGAGAAACGCCGCAACTTCTTCGCCTACCCATCCGATGTGGCTCTGCTCACCTGCATTGAACCTCGGCTGCTGCGCGAGTCGCCCGTCCATTCCAGGAAGCGCCTATCCGAAATCGACGCCCTGATCCGAGAGCCTCCCTGGTTTCACGGCTTGGATGGCTCGTTGCCGAGCCGCATCCTCGACTACATGTATCTGGGCAATCTTACCCATGCGAATAACCCAGACCTCCTGAGGGCGCTCGGCATCGGTCAGATCCTCAGCGTCGGGGAGACGGCGACGTGGCGGGACGGCGAGCTGCAGGAATGGGGCCCGGACAAGGTGTGCGTTATCCAGGGTGTTCAGGACAACGGCATTGACCCTCTGACGCACGAGCTGGAGAGGTGCCTGAAATTTATCGGTAGGTCGCTGCCGCCGCTGTTTTGCTCTATATCATCAGGGCCATTTGTTGCTAACACTGACGATTCCTCAGAGCGCGGCAGACGAAACGGCACCGCGACCCTGGTCCACTGCCGAGTAGGGGTCTCCCGGAGTGCGACCATCTGCATTGCCGAGGTGATGCGAGAGCTGGACCTCTCCTTTCCACGAGCCTACTGCTTTGTCCGCGCTCGCAGGCTCAACGTCATCATCCAGCCGCATCTTCGCTTCGTCTACGAACTCCTCAAGTGGGAGGAGGAGTTGCAGACGAGGAAGAATGGCGGTGCGGGCTTCAAGAGGGAGCTCGAGTGGGGTGAGATTGCTCGCGAAATTGCCTTGATGAACCGACCATATGCAAGGTAGCCTTTTCTTCCTTGATTCGAAAAATGAGGCGTTCCTCACCTCAGCGCCACGCATCTATGTGAGAACAAGCAGCGTCAGTGGAGCGGATTTCGAGAATTCGCATATGGGTAAACGATTTCTCATGCTACACATTATCATGTCTGCCATATGCACAAGTCTTCCATGGCATCGCAGATATTTGGTTTTGCTTAACAAGTTGCCCGGGCGTATTCATTTTCATTCTCACGCCCTGTTCTTTCTTGGGTTCAACTTTTTTGCTCTTTCGTTTGGTTTTTTACTTGATCCTGTGGCGTTGCTGGCGGCCATGGATCGTGCCGTGTGGACAGCGTTTCAATCGGCCCTGCGAATATGACGGGAGAGGCCGATACAGTTCCATACCTGGACATGACGGGAATGCATAATGTGTTTAGGGATCTGAGAAATGAAGTATCACGAAATGAGACGGCCAACAGAAACAGAGTACAGACAACTGCGACGGGCGCAGGGAAATGATCAAACAACGGACATCAATAATACTTTATTTTATTGAACTTTGTCAACTGGGCTGTGGGAATACTCGCGACTGGCCTCGGTGGGACTCTGAGCTGAGAGAAACGCCAGAGGCAAACAAATGGATGGGATGTGTTATATCCTGGGTGTTTAAGAGGCAATAAGTCAAGATTATACTCGCTTGTCCTTGGAATCGAGGAATTGGAAAATGTCAATCAACTGCAAAGCCCCCCTCCCTGGCCGTCGCTTCAACCCGTGAAACGCCCTTGAAATGCATGCGCCTTGGGAACGCCGTAGCGGACTAATGTAGTCAGAACGATTACTCCCAGACATTACGCCCAATAGGTGATCTGAAACCGGCATCGCCAGAAACCAGAGACTGTAACTAAGAAGAAAGGGAAAAAATGGTCGCTCGGGGTATAAATGGAAACGTCAACCGTTACACCCCGTAGGACGAGACGTCCAACCTGTCGTCACCCTCGAGAAGCCTAGCGAGCCCCAGTCAGTCAAACAGAATCACAGGGTGTGGTCTGAGGAAGGAAAAGTAAGAAAGAGAAGAAGGGGGGATTGTGGGGACATACGAAAATTGCTTGACCAGGTGTCCCTCTCCTCCCTGCTCCATATTGATATTAAAGACGTAAAAGATGCCATCGCTAGTGACAAGCATGACTTGCGGGCTACTACTGCTCATAGCGACGACGCTTCGCACGGGGCCCCCAGGCTGGTTGGGCGGAGAGCCGGTCCCGGTATTAGGCGCCGCGCCGGAAGCCGAGGACTTGGGGAGCTTGATAAAGGCGAAATCCCGCTGGGGCTCCCACATCTCCGTGACCGTCTGGGGGAGATAGGAGCCGACCACGCCCGCCACACTGCGGCCCATCATCTGCGACGAGCGCCGGAGCATGCTGCCGAGGGAGCCGCTCTGTCGTTTATGGGAGTGGGCGTGGGCGGGCGGGGTGGAACTGGCACCGCCGTGGGAAGAAAACGCGGCGGTTTCGGCAAAGTCGCTCCGCGGCGAGCCTGTCGCGCTGCCGGCGGGCGATTCGGTGTCGTGGCTGCGTGCGCGGGACCAGCGGTCTTGGCGGGTGGGTGACGACGGTTCGATGGCGGCGGCGGCGGCGGGCGAGGTGCCCAGGCGGAAGATGTGGACGGTGTCGGAGCTGGAGGAGACGCATAGTAATGTGGAGCCGAGGTTGAAGGACATGCTGAAGATGGTGCACGGGTAGGTGCCGCGGCGGAACTGGTAGAGCTTCTGGCCCTGGGGGACGGAGAAGACGCGGATGATGGTGCCGGTCTCGCTCGCGGTGGCTAGCAGGGTGCCTTCGCTGTTGAGCGACAGGCCGGCGAGAGGGGAGCGATGGGCCTCGATGACGTTGACGGATTTGCAGGCGATGGTGTCGAAGAGGAGCACCTCGCCCGAGGTTGGGGTGACGTAGTTGGAGAGCGGAGGCGCGTGGGCCGGGCGCCTTTCATCCGCGTTCTCTCGCGGCTTGGGCATGGGGTACGCGATGTAGCAGTTCTCGGACGACGGAGAAAGGGCGCAGATGGCGTTTGGGTTGGGGGATGTGGGAATGGTGTAGACGAGGCTCATGTTGGCGATGTCGTATAGATAGATTTCGGATTCGAGGACGACGGCGAGTCGTTTCCGGTTCAGACGCACGGCAAGGACGGCGGTGGGGAAGGTGAGCTCGCATATGACGGTGGATCTCTAAACCCGGGGGGAGGAGGAGGTTAGCATTGTCAGGGGAGGAACGAAGAGAGACGCGGCGAGATGGGTGATGGACGGACCTTGGTGTTCTGGATGATCAAATGGCGGGGCGAGAGGATAAGGGCGACAAGAGAGGTGGAGAAGAGCATCTCGATGATGCCGATGTTCCCGTCATCGCTGCTAAAGATCTTGGAGAACGGATCGGTGTGGTAGATGCGGAAGCCTTTGGACGTGCCTGTGGAAACGAGAGGGCGGGTTTGGGGTTAGTCGGGGCCAGACGGCAACGGCATAGCGGAAGCATCCCACGTACCGACAGCCAGACAGCTGTGGTCTTGGTTGAAGTTTATGTAGTTGAGAGTTGAGGTAGCCATGTTCGTTTCCTAGGACGGTCTTGGGACGACGGCAAAGTCGAAAGGAAAGGCGGTCTGCCTTGCGCGTTCCAGAAGCTCTCGAGACTCAGTTGCCACGAAATAAAGGCTGTTGGCCGTTGAATTGCGAAGGGTGTGATGTCTGTCGTTTGGTCGTAGAGAGGCAGGGGGATAATAGAAGGCTGGAGATTGACGAGAGACGAGTCGGAAGTCTCCTCTGGCGACCAAGCCACGCCCCGGGCAGCAGGACAAGATTGTTCTGAAGTATAAAACCCCCTCTTTTTCGTATCAGCTCCCTATCGCATTATGAGGCTTGAGATGCAATCCGTTGGTGCCCTTGGTTGGCGGTCTTGGTATGTTGAATTTGGCGGGCAGAGGGAGGCTGGCTGCGAGTCGGATTGGCGTCTCGTTGTCACTACACTGCAGATGCAGATGGTTATCCCGAGTGATAGCTGTTCAGTTCGGCGGACGAGCGGGTAGTTTAAAAATAAAATGTGACAAAACTTGGAAGAATATAATCAATAATCACGTCCAGAAGGAGAAGATGAGGCTGGACTTTGGCGGTGGGAGGCTGGAGCTTGCGGGGTCCGCAGGGAGTACGGTACGTACACTGGTACTTTGTACTAGGTAGTCGGTATTCTACGGCGAACTGGTCTGTGCGCCAGCGACCTTTGGAGCCTGTACGCTGTATGTGCCACCGTATCACCACGAGCTTCCAGCCACTACTTCAACGGACGCCGTAAAGTGGCTTGTGCCACAATTGAGGGGTCATGCAGGTACACCAGTGTACGTATCTAAACCCTCAAAATCGATAAGAAAAAGATGGTCACTTCCATCAGGGGAGTCGCCGCTGCTTCTCATTTTGCTGCTTCATTCTCATCAATCTCACCACCTCATTTGCTACACTTACTGCTCGATACGGCTCTCTTATTTGTGATTTTCAAGGAACGCATCAACAAGATACTTAACAGACATACGGAACCCGTCACCATCCAGCCAGAGAACATTGCGCAGCCCTCATTATTACCCATTACCATCACAGGGTGGGAATCAGGGCCTCGAAGGCTATCCTTGGAAACACAACTCATACGAAATGCCCGCAATGATACCGCTGGGCGGGAAAGAGAAACCTGGGCAAAATGGCGGTTCACAAGAACCAAGCCCAGACGACTTGGTCATGGGGGTGAGTCCCAACGCAAGAACCCGTGGAGGTTCGATCGATTCCCTGCATCCCCTTCTCGCACTCGCACTCATACGCTGGCCCATAGACCAACAGCAGCTCGATTGTATCGAAACGTAGCGTCGAGAGGCTATACTACCCGGACGAGCCGCACTTCTTCCGCTTCTTCGTCAACAAGTTCCAACGCAGAGCCCCCCTGATCAACCGGGGCTACCTTCTCCGTCTCAAAGTCATCGATACGCTTGTTCGACAGTTCCTCGAGGAGCCATCGTCTCGCAAGAAGGTCGTTGTTAACCTCGGTTGTGGCAGGTAAAGTCGCTGTGCTCGGAAAGGGGTTTTCTTTTTCTGTTCTGGCACATCCGAGTTTTGCGTAGTTGCTGACCGCTTCTTGTTTCCGCGTTCCTCTTTCTTAGCGACGTGTTGCCTTGGCAGTGTCATGCGCGGTATCCCAAACTGTCCCAGGACGTCCTCTTCGTCGATGTTGACTTTCCCGACCTCATCGACAAGAAACGCAAGGTGGTTCTCGCCACCCCCGCACTGCGTCAGCTGCTGGGGTCGTACCAGGTCGGCGCCGATGGCTCGCCCATTTACCTCCAGAGTGAGAAGTATTGCCAAGTAGGTTGTGACTTGCGCCAGCTTGATCTTCTTCGAGACTGTTTAGCGACCGTCATGGGGTCGTCGACGGCCGACGGAAGCTTCCTCTTCGTAGCTGAGGTGTCCATCACCTACATGGAGACACGTGCGGCCGACCAGGTCATTCAATGGGCAAGCACGCTCGGGAACGGTAATACTCTATTGCCCAATCCCCCCTGGAGTCTCTTGCTTTGCTTTCTCGTTTCTCGTAAACCCCTTTCTTTGTCGCCCGGTTTCTGCTCTATCCATGCACGCACCCGCCTGACCCGTTCCGTCTTGTGACAGCCAAATTCTGCCTTCTGGAGCAGATCCTCCCCGATGGAGACGGTCATCCCTTCGCACAGACCATGCTGAAGCACTTCGACAAGCTGAAGACACCGCTGAGATCGGTGCTGCAATATCCCACCGCGCACAGTCAGGAGGAGCGCTTCCTCGGCCGAGGATGGACCGGGGTTCAAAGTTGGACCTTGTGGGAGGCATGGGCTGACGAACGCTTCATGTCCTCGGCCGAACGCAAGAGCTTGGACCATGTCGAGCCTTTCGACGAGTGGGAGGAACTGGCTTTGTTCGCAGACCACTACGTTGTGCTTCTCGCACACAACGAGGCACCGGCGGAGAAACCTGAGGAGTTGACCGGGCGATACCGCCCGAGCTCTACGTTATCGTCATCCCCTGACGTTCCACTACTGCCAGTAACCATGGCCTACAGTGGCTACCCATCTGGTCGAGGGCAGCGACGCTTCGCTGCCGCCATGGTGACCGAGGACCTTTATGGCCAAAGTCTCATCTACAATGTCATGGGCCAAGGACCTCGCTCGAGACTTGGAAGCTGCGATATTCACTGCACTGCGGGCGGATCAGCTCGGCAGCCTTTCTTGCCGGGGCCGCAGCTCGGCGGGCCGTCTGCCCGAGTGTGCCATACGCTGACGGACCTGGGCGCCTTGGGCGTACTCCTCGTAGGGGGTCGGACCTCGCCGTCGGCTGCCCTCCAGGACTGCTGGCTTTACAAGAAAGTAGCGAATCGGTGGGAGAGAGTACATGATCTGCCGGTCCCTCTGTTCAGGCATTCGGTCACCAGGCTGGGCTCATCGTCTCTCGCGCTTCTGGCTGGTGGGAAGATCAACCATTACTCGGTATCCCCGCATTTCTACCTCTATCATCCGGAGAACGGCTGGGTGAAATGCCAGGTGCAGGGAACACCGCCGGCGGTCTTCGGATCTGTCTGGACGGAGATTGCGAATTCCGGACCTGGGTCGTACCAAGGCCTTCTGTACGGCGGCATGCTCGAGGAAGGTGTACTAAACGAACAGGCCTTTACATGGAAGCTGGACTTGGCAGACTCACAGGTGTGTACCGCGTTCTTGAGTTGTTCAACTCCATGACTCGGAGTGTTGTGGCATTACTGATGTCGAAACGTAGCAGCCTCTCCTAGAATTCAGTCATTGCAGTATCGAGCCAGGCGAGGACCATACCAAGCAGCAGATGCTCCACAGGTTTGGTGCTTTCTGCATTCCACAAGGCGACTATTCCATTCTCTTGGGAGGCGTGACGGCCGGACCCCAGCCGGCCCGGGAATCGGACATTCTCGTCCTGAAAGGCGTGCCCTCTGGCTTTGAGGTTGCGGCCCGGCTCGTTGACAAGGACAAGGTCCAGTCTCTACGTCCTTTCAGCATCGGCGCGTCAGTG
Source organism: Sodiomyces alcalophilus JCM 7366 (assembly GCF_042370955.1). NCBI lineage: Eukaryota > Fungi > Ascomycota > Sordariomycetes > Glomerellales > Plectosphaerellaceae > Sodiomyces > Sodiomyces alcalophilus. The sequence goes on along the minus strand of NW_027263535.1, from coordinate 1,884,073 downwards.
GTCAAGGATGGAGAGGGCAGATTCAGTATACTGGGCGGCGGAATGACTTGTTTCTCTATGGGGAGTTTCTGGTCCAAAGGCAACTACACCATCCATGCGGACGTTGGCACGCTGGGAAGGGGCACTCCGCCGTCACCTCCGCCGCCGGCCGGTAGTGAAGAGGCTGCTAACCCGGCGACGTACCTGCAGACGACGGAGATTGTCGCTGCAGCTGATGCCGTTGCACAGGGAGCGCGAAATAGAGGGCAGGCGACGGACGGTACCTCGTCGCACTCGGCCCCGGTGGTGGTTCCGCGAGTCAAAGTGGAGACTCAAGAACAGTTTAACCAGATTCTCGAGACTGGAAAGCCTGTCATCATCGAGGGACAAAACGTCGGGGCCTGCATGACCCGATGGACACCGGAATACCTGGTCAGCAAGGTCGGGATTGAGAGAAAGGTAAGCAAGGCAGGCAGCTGCCTCGGGGGTCTTTGTCCTTTTTTTTACCCCTTTTAAGCAAATAAGAGAGACGAAGGTGGGTTCGTATTCAGAACGGCTGTTGATATTTTGGCTCGGCCCAGGTCTCGGTGCACGACTCGACGACGGAGAAGATGGACTTTAACGCCAAGAACTTCACTTACACGACGATGAGCTTTGAGGAACTGATCCGCGGGGCACAAGCGGGCCGCAAAGTCTATCTGCGGGCCTTGTCGGCGGCAGAACCGTCCAATGTCGCGGCCAAGCTCGAGACCGACTTCCCAGGATTGGCCGAGGACTTTTGTCTGCCGAGCGAGCTTGGGTTCGTGTCGGACAACGAGTTCAGTTCGGTACTTCGCATCTCGGGACCGGTGAACATGTGGTTACATTACGATGTGAGCAAAAACAAGTCAAACGGCGGGCTTTGATCTCCGAGAGCTACTAACGTGAACGGACCAGGTCATGGCCAACGTGTATGTCCAGGTGAGGGGAACCAAGCGATTCATGCTCTTCCCACCGGGCGACGTGACGCGGTTGGGGTTCAGTCCGGGGGCGTCTAGCTCGAGCGTGGATGTGTTTGGGGCGCTTGGACAAGGACTTCTGGGAACCGGCGGCGGCGGCGCAGCGGAGGTTCATCCGCACGAGGCGACGGTCGGGCCCGGCGACATCCTCTATCTGCCCCCGCTGTGGCTGCACACGGCGCAACCGACATCTCAACCGGGAGAGCTGAGCGTGGCGGTCAACGTCTTCTTCCGGAGCATGGCAGCCGGGTGGTATGCAGCAGGGCGAGACGTCTACGGGAATCGGGACCTGGGGCCGTATGAGAAGGGGAGACAGGATGTCGCAAAGGTGGCGCGCAGCCTGAGCAAGCTGCCTAGAGAGGCGGCAGGGTTTTACGCAGAACGACTGGCGGAAGAGTTGCGACAGTCGGTACACAATGCGGATTAGAGGGTTCATCACCGTACGTATCCTGCTGGCCGCTCGTCGCTCACTCGACAAGGTGCGTGTTCCTCTTGGCTGCTTGGTTTAGAAAGGGGTCAGGGGGTCGGGGGTCTCGGAGGTCTAGGGGGTCTAGGGGGTCCAGGGGGTCCAGGGGGTCCAACGGATCCAACGGGTCACTTTGGTTGACACCGTCATCTCTGTACGGATGACACGGCTGCTTGGCGCTTTACGACGGATCATCGACAGTTCCATCTCCTATACCCTTGGTGCTTACATTCTTCTCATCATCGGCCTTTATTCTTGTCCAAGGAAAATCGCATCCTTCACAAGGCGAGGGGGTATGACGTCAATATTCGCCAATTGAACCCACTGATTGAACCCCCTCCTATCCATCCCCTTTTCCCCCTTTCGACAACTCGCGCCGTACGACTTTCGACCGACTTTCGACTGAAAGGACAACAATAAGCTGGAAGTGGTGCGAGAATTTATCATCATCCTTTCCCCAACGAAGCAATTCACCGCGGATTCCCCTTGGATTTCCATTTACCTCTACAGTCTATCCAAAAGCTGTCCAGCATCACCGGTTGCGCCCTCGAACTCCTGGTCTATGCGCCGATAACATGGCATAATAACCACAGCTATTGTTGTTGAACGTGTGAACCGACCTAGAAGTCCAAGGAGTTCGGAATTAATCTATCCCATCGATTGTGCCACACTACCTACTGTCTATCAAAACAACATCTGCTTTCACTAGACGCTACCTACCTTGACGAGGTCTGACTGACAAGTCCCGCAACCCGTCTTCCTCCTCTTCGACACCTCTGTACTTTTACCTATCGCCAAAGCCATGTCGAGATACGACTACGACAGATATCCTCTGGAAGAACCTCCACGGGGCCGTGTTCATATGCCCAGGCATGGATCTCCGTACCCCCGAGGTCCTCCTCCAGACGACAACCGCGACGACGACATCGACAGCTATAACCACCATTCACCATCACGCCGTAATTCAGACAGATTTAATGCTCCTCTTTCTAATCGCCGACCGAGATCCCTCCCTCCCGAACACGGCCTGGTACCCAGGGATCACCAGCGACACCGCCCTTCGGCACCACCCGCCGTGCCAGACCCACCATCTATCCACCACCACCGCCACCCTCACTCCCCCCCGCCACGATCCAGGTCCCGCCGCCGCCGCTCATCACGATCCAAATCAACCACGAGAGGACCCATCGACAAGGCACGCGACGCCGTAGACCAGACCTTTTCGCAAACTCCCGCGGGTCTGGGCGTCGGCCTACTAGGCGCCGTGGTAGGCGGCCTTGCAGCCCGCAGGGTCAACGACTCCGCCGCCCGCGCCAGGCGCCACCGAACTGCCTCTTCTCCGTCCCCTCCCGGCTGGCGTTCCCGGCACTCCCCTCGTTCCTACTCCTCCTCTTCCCGGTTCTCCCCGGTCCACTCCCGGAACGATAGCAGAAGCGACGAAGACGACGCCGCGAAGAGGTCGCGCCTCATCTCCACGGCTGTAGGCGCCGTAGTGGGTGGTCTCGGCGCCAACGCCGTCGAGCGACGATTCGAGGACTCTCGCGAGCGGAACCGCGCCGAGCAAGCTGCCTGGGAGCGCAAGTGGCGCCCGGTTGACGTGTCGCATGATCGTCGCCATCGCCATCGCCATCATCATCTTCCTCCCACCCCTCCCCTCCGCCTCCCTGACGAGCCTCGGACTCCGCGTTGGCCGCCTCCGCCGTTTGAGGAGCCGGAACGGGGCAGCAGGTATCGTGGCCCGCCGCAGAGGGTAGTCGTCGACGACTTGGACCACGACGACGATTTAGTTTATGATGTCCCGCGTCGACGTGGCCGAGCCAATAGTGCAGTCGGATACGGGCACCAGTATAGATAGAGACGAAATTGACCCGGTCGCATTGATGGACCTTTGGACGTCGAGTAGAAATTCCGTACTGCTATGCTACTGTGTTTCGTGGGCGAATTGGTTCCATGCAGCGAGCCCCTGATCATCTCTTTTGCCTGGGTATTCAACTGCGACGAAGGGATCCTTAACCGAGTTGTGATGAATAGTTGGTGGGACGGATCATACTTGACTTGCATGTCTGGTGACGGCAATGCAGCGGACAATGATCTGATACGAGAACTCGACCATGCACCCAGCTTGTTTTATTTCACTCATTACAACGTGAGATTACTAGCAATTACATCGCGAGGTTGAGAAGATGTCCTATGGCACTGCTGCGTCTGCAAGCAACCCTACCCCAGCCATCAAAAGAAGGCCATTAACACCACAACAACCACTCCAGCTACACCTATAAAGCAAGAATCTTTCCCCATGCAAATACACAAACTACCATGACCGGTCCCTTCCCTCCGGAAGATCGCCCTGGCGTCGTGCGGGTTCCCACTGACGATCCTTGCGACCTTGTCGGCGAGAAGGCGATGAAGGCGGCAACATGGTCATCTTGGCCGTAGCCCGCGCCGGGGCCGGGGCCAGAGTCCCCTCGGCCGCCATGGAACCGGAGGCAGCCAACCTCTCCCGGTAATGCAGCTCCCGCTCCACAATGACCTTGAAAAACTGGGCCACCTCGGCCAGAGCCACGAGCTGCTGGTCGGAGCACCCGATGGTGTTGAACAGCGACTGGGCGTCGACGAGCTGCTTGGCGATGACCGAGTCGGGCTGGCAAAAGGTGCGGATGCGCATGGCGCGCGCGTTGACCTTCATGGCGTGCAGCAGGCCGGCAATCTCGAGCGGGTTGCCCTGGCGGCGGCCGAAGAAGCGGAAGTCGTCCAGGTGCAGGTGCACGAGGTCGAGCTGCGTCTCGAGGTCGTAGCGGAACCCGACCACCTTGGGGCGGCCCTTGCCGGCCCAGCTGTCGGCCACGCGCTTCAGCTTGTCCGGGTCCAGCCGCCCGTGGTTGAGCTCGTTGGTGATGTAGGCGTGCAGCGCGTTGCTGACGTGGAACTCGAGCTCGCAGTACAGGAGGCTCTGCTCGCGCGGGTCCAGGGAGATGGTCATCCGGGACGATGACCGCTTGGATTCCTTGTCGGGCTCGCGCGATCGGCGGCTCGTCTTGCTCTCCGTCTGGGAGGGCCCTGTCAGTCATGAAAAAGGGGTGGACGTCATGACAAGGGGAGAAGGACAGATAAAGCTCACCATTTCCCGGGCCATCTTCTTGATGCTGTCCAACAGACCGAGACCGGCCTTCTTCGGCGACGCAGCTTTCTGTTTGTTGATCCCAGGGGCAGCAGTAGTCGTAGTATTGGCGGGACCCGGTCGTTCCAACCAGCCCTGCTCCCCGATGAGAGTCTTGCCGCCAATCTTCTGAACCGGTAGACCTTCAAAGGCAAAGTACGTCATGAGTGGAGAGTAAGCGTTGGTATCCAACTCGGGCTGTCGTAGAGTATCAAATTTGGACCCCTGGGCGACGGGATTGCCGCGGACATTTGCGCGTTCTCGAACCGGGCTCCGGTTCCGGTCTGGACTCGGATTCCGAACGGGACTGCCGGGACGGACCGACTGTCCGTGAGCTGAGGTCGGCGGTGTTTTTGCCCCCTTCCACTGGTTACAGGTCTGGATAGCGTCGTCGAGCTGTTGCGAAACTGAGCCGTTCTGGGGGAGCAGCGATCCGGCGTGGGTGGTAGCAGGCTGATGCTCGGACTGAGAATAAAACGAAGAGGAGAAGGTATCATTCTCTTCTTCCATGGGTTGCAGAAGGGGCCGGTCAGGGGTCAGTGGGTGGGAAACAGCGGGAATAGCATGTGACCGGTACACGGATGTGTATGTACTATACTGTCTGGCATCGTCGGCAGTGGTGGAAGAGGATGCGGCCTCGGTTTGGCCCTGACCTTGACCCTGACCTTGGGACCGAGGAATCAGGTCGGAGAAGGTGGTCGAGATGCTGCCGCGGGTAGCAAGTTCTAGACTCTCGTCATCACGCAGCTGCTCGAATCCGCCAAGGTCGGCAGGAACGGGAATGCGAGAGCGAGAAGATGAAGTCTTTTTCCCATTGGCGGCCTGCACCTGGTTGCTACGACCGGCAGTAGAACGAGATTGACGGGATGACTTGTAGGATGAGTGGTCTGCACTATCACGGTCGTCTGTAGCCGCGCTTCTTCTGTTGGGGGTATTCCCGTAGTTTGAAAATCTGTGGTCAAACGGTTGTCTCTGGATTAGCCGGGAACAATAACAACAGGGGGTTGCTTTCTTTTTGTGAGGCAAGGGCCACGCCTTACGCATCAGCGAGCCTGTCCATTTGATATTCAGTCAGGTTCATGTTGATATGGACAGATTGTCTTGGGATGTGTTTCCGGGGCGACAGGGACCGGGTCCGGTTTGGTGAGACGGGGACAAAAGACCCTTGGATAGGACTGCCTGCTCTTTCGGCGTCCTTGTCGAGACTTCTACCCTTTCTTTGGTGAAGGACCTGTCTTTTGTGGCTCATCGGGGGCACCCGTTCGCCGTCGACGGGCTTTGATACCGCTGTCTTGATGATGAGAATAGTCTACAATGACCGGTTAGCTCAGCTGCACTAAAGGGGGATACCAGATAGAATTTGGATTAAATTCTTCCCGAGAAGAAATATCCGGAAGTGTTGCGAAATGTCACGGAATGCACACATAATAGGAACCCGAGGGGAAGGGGCCTGCCGGGTTGGGAACAGGCCAGATGCAACGATGGGATGATGAATAGCACCGAGGGTGATGAGACGTGGGTAGTAGACAGAAGAGAGAAAATAAGAAGAAAGAATTGGAAGGGAAGAAGAAGGTACGCGAAGGTCCACGGGGCCACAAGTAAAGAATGTGATGTGTATGTGAGTGCTTGCAAGGAAGGAGGTTGACCTCTTTCCGAATCAAGCGAATCGGAACCAACTGGAAAGTAAACTGTGGGAGTAGATGGCTATGAGAACAACGCAGGATGTGACGCGTTCGGTTACCGAGGGGATGTGGTCGTTCTTCTAACTGCCTTTGCCCCTGAAGAGTCCAGCAGTGAAGGATTCAGAATCATAATGAGGATGTAGTGGAAGTGACCCCTCGGAGGCATGGCCTCGTACTAGACGACTTCTTATCTCGAATCGTCCAGCCATTGTTCGACTTGACAGGCTCACTCGCGTTTCTCAGAAGCCAGACGGTTGGCTGGTCTGTCCTCGGAATTGAGGTCGAGATGTTTCCATGCCCGGATCCCGTTATTCGTGCCTAGCACATTTCCGGATTCTGTCACCTCTTTGGCGTTCATTTCCTGTGAGTTGACTGCTCCTCGTCATAAATTGGGCCCTACCATCGAAGGGATGACCATCATGAGATGTTGGATTGTCACGAACGTCCATCTCAGCCTCGTCCATATTTGAAGGTTAGACCAACCAATACTTTTCGAGTACGAAGCCACACTGACGTGGTACAGCCACACCATCGTCCGATCACGTGATTCTCGTGGCTGCCACACGACAACGTAGTCACGTCACGTGCAGCGACTCCACCGGCCCTCCCCCAGATCGGCCCCACTTCCCATTGCCGACTCGACTTCCCGGGACTTGATGACGTTTCTCCTCTTTTCTTCTCTTTCTGGACAAAGTTGCGGTTTTGCCGTTTGCATTGCCGTGACCCCCATCCTAGCCCCGTTCTAACCCCGTTCGACAGCCTCCCCTCATCACCTCGTTCGCTGGGCGTAGCGTGGCCTCTACTCCGTTCATACCGTACAGACGAATACACTGCCTCCGCCAGGCTTGAAAAGTACCGATTCGTCTAACCGTCCTCCGTCCGTTGGACCCCCTTACGTCGTGGGGTCCTCGAGTCCTGGGTCCCTGTTCAACCCGCCAACCCGCCACCGATTGCCATGACTGGGGCCCCGGGAACAAATCATGGGTAGGGCATTGTAATAAACCTGCTGTACCCTCTCTCCTTGCCCATGGTACGAAAACGAAAAACAGAGGCTTCTGACGTGAACGGGGCTCTCGCCCCTTCATCTCCCTCCCCGCGTCCCTTCACCCCGCTTCGTCCCCCCGTGAATCGATCAAAAAGCATGCTACCTCCATCCCTACTCCATATTTGTTTCCCACGTCTCGTTGAACATTGATTCCGGCTCATCAACCCGGGATTCCCCCTCCCATCTGACAAGGACACGCCACGCTTTATCAGACCCAGTGACAGCTTCAGCCTCCAGTCTCTCGGACCTCGAGGAGCGGAGCCCTTGGTCTAGCCCCAGTCTTTACGCCGTCCACTTTGGATCCCGTCCATCGCGCCCTTTCCGAGATCTTTCCCGGGCTCCATTTCAGAGACTTCTCCTTTGCGCGCCTGGATTCCCGGTTTGTATGCCGTGCTCGAATTTCCGTCTTCCTATCCGTTGATTTGGATTCGAGTCCAATTCCAATCCGTCGGCCTACTTGATCGGAAATCTTCACTAGCTTATGTATAACTATCGCCATCGCTAGATCCATTGTCCATTCTTCCTTCTCGTCGTCTATAGTTCCTCACTTTCTTTCCTTTTTTCCAACCTCACCTCCAAGATACCCCCTCATCCCATCACTCGTCTATTCTTTTGTTGTTTCACGTTTATACGTCCGTCATTCTCCCGCTTGGACTAAAGAGTGAGGTGTGGGACAACGCTTTGAGCCAAAACATCCTATAATGAGTCTCCAATCGCAGGCCTCGCCCGAGGCGCAGAAGTATGATATTGGTATGGTATTCCCCTGGTAACATGGACATAAGTAAAGAAAAGAGAAAGAGAAGGGAAAAAAAGAAAAAGGCGACGACGAGCTTCCAAAGACTAACACACCCCACAGTTATTGTCGGCGCAGGTCCTGTTGGCCTGATGCTCTCGACGTGCCTGGCGAGATGGGGCTACAAGATCAAGCACATCGACAACCGGCCGGAACCCACCAAGACCGGCCGTGCCGACGGAATCCAGCCGCGTTCCCTCGACCTACTCCGGAACATGGGCCTCAAGTCACCTCTCATGGCCCACAAGCCCGCCCGCGTCTACGAAGTGGCCTTTTGGGATCCGACCAAGGAGGGCACCGGCATCGCGAGGACCGGCACCTGGGCAAGCTGCCCGAGCTTCATCGACGCCCGGTATCCCTTCACCACCCTCCTCCACCAGGGCCACATCGAGCGCGTCTTCCTCACCGACCTCGCCAAGAACGGCGTCGAAGTCCAGCGGCCTTGGACCATCAAGGGCTTCACCTCCGACGAGGCCGAGAACCCGGAGTATCCCGTCGAGGTCCAACTGGAGCACGTCGAGGGCGGCGTGAGCGAGACCATCCGCGCCAAGTACCTCTTCGGCGGCGAGGGTGCCCGCTCCTTCATCCGCGACCAGCTCAAGATCGCCGTCAGGCACAAGGACCCCATCGAGTACGTGTGGGGTGTCATGGACGGCGTCGTTCAGACCGATTTCCCCGACATTAAGGTTCGTATACCTGTCACAACCCACGCATACCCTTTTCAAAACTAACCCACCACGTAGATGAAATGTACTATCCACAGTGATCACGGCTCCATCATGGTCATCCCCAGAGAGGACAACATGGTTCGCCTCTACATTCAAATCGCCTCGTCCACGGATCCCGACTTTCAGCCACGCAAGACCGCGACTGCCGAGGAAGTCCAGGCCTCGGCTGCGCGCATCCTTCAGCCCTACACCATCTCATGGGAGAGGGTTGAGTGGTTCTCCGTCTACCCCATCGGCCAGGGCCTCGGCGACAGGTACACTCTGGACCAGCGCGTGTTCCTCGGCGGCGATGCCGTCCACACCCACAGCGTGAGCTCCCCTCCCCTTTTTTGTCTACCACCGCCCCAACCATAGCACTCTCATCGGCATCAGTTTACTGACTCCTCACACAGCCCAAAGCTGGTCAGGGCATGAACACGGCTTTCCTGGATGCGCAAAACTTGGCGTGGAAAATCCACTTGGTCGAGTCCGGCTTCGCCGATCGCAGCCTGTTGGAGACGTACGAGCAAGAGCGCAGACAGGTGGCCGAAAACTTGCTGGACTTTGACAACCGATATGCCAAGCTCTTCTCGCAGAGGGTCTCGGCAGCGTCGGAGGCCGAGGCAGCCATGGAAAAGGAAGAGGCCGGCGAGACCCAGACCGAGAACGAGTTCATCAAGGCCTTCAAGGAGGCTTGCGAGTTCACCAGCGGCTACGGCGTCGCGTACCAGCCCAACGTCCTGAACTGGTCTCCCAGCCACCCGGCCCGATCGTCCGTCATCAACCCGCCCGGCACCACCCTGCGCACCGGCCGTCTCCTGATCAACGCCAACGTCACCAGGGTCGTCGACGCCAACGTGGTCCACCTGGAGCAGGAGGTGCCGATGAACGGCTCGTTCCGCATCTTCATCTTCGCCGGCAACCCGTCGGTGACGGCCGGCGCCCTCACGGATTTCGCCAACAGGCTCCAGAGCAAAGACTCGTTCTACATGTCATACCAGAGGCCGGACCTGGACCAGGTGTCCCACCACGAGCAGCACAACCCGCGCAGCCACTTCTTCACCTTCTGCACCATCTTCGCCGACCGGAGGAGTAACATCGAGATCAGCCACCACGTGCCCAGCTTGCTGGCCCGCTACCGGGCGCACGTCTACGCCGACGACCAGTGGGACCGGCGCGTGCCCGAGGCCAAGGCACCGGCTCACGCCAAGGCCGGCCTGGACCAGGAGAAGGGAGGCGTTGTGGTCGTGCGGCCAGACGGGTACGTGGGTTTGGTGGCCCAGCTGGTGGACGGCAGCGAGACGGTCGACGCACTCAACCAGTACTTTGGTGCCTTTACGACGAAGAAGCTGGGCCAGAAGCTGTCGCTTCTATAAAGGTGCCGTGAGGTCTATTGAGCGAAGATGATGCGGCGTTGTAGGGGACATATATTTAGGTGTTGCTTATTGTTCGATATGGTTCTCATCTTCTCCTTTTTTTTTTTTTTTTCGTCGTACAAAATGGGATGTTGGATTCAGGCGTAAGATAATTTTCAATGGAAAACGAGCATAAATCAAAACAGTATTGAATGAGTATGCCGTGTCTGATGACGATGTTAACTTTCAACCGAGGGATACTGTCCGAAGTATTGTCATGATATCGGTCTTCAAATGTCAATCATACCTAAGCTTTGCAGCAATTCATCCTTCGTACCTAGGTATTATAGTTAATAATAATCCAAATAATTCTCTGAGGACCAGGGAAGGTCCTTACACGTGTAATAAATGTCGAGGCGAAAATTGAACCGCGATGTCCATCCGGGTGCATGCGGCTGGCTGGTACGGTACTATATCACGTGACACGGGTTTTGTTTATGGGGCCAGTAAGTACGTACCTACCTGCTGGGTTCTGAGCTTGTGCTTGCCTTGCATTTTCTCAACGCCATCGCGACTTCCCTTTATGACGTTAATGTCGGTCGTACCTGCCTCGCCTTGTTAAAGTTCAAAGGCAATCCACACCTGCTTTGCGCCTTCCCCGCCATATATTACGTGGAACCTACCGAAACGAGAAAGCGCACCCGACATGACCCGAGCGAAACGAACAAAGTAAACAAACGAAGACGCGACACGCTTTTCTTCTTTCTTTCTTCCTTCCTCCGACACATCTCGACAGCTTCCCATCAAGTAACGTGTAACGTCCACCCAGTTTTCCTTTGCGCATCATTCAATCACCGAAAGATCTTGCCCTTGTCGTCTTTTCTTGACAGAAAATCACACTCCAATACTTTGGTTCTTGATTTCCCTGCCTTCAACCTGCCCACTGTTGCAGAACCACTGGACCGTTTTCCAGTAACAGCTTCCACTTCATCTGTGCGACGCTCACGTACGACACACTTCTGTTGAAAGAACGCGTCGTTTATCCCTTGCCTACTACCTCCATCGAGTCTTTGTCATCTCATACGTTCATCACCCCTTCTCTCAACTATCCGCATCTCCATACTTGCCGTCATTATCCATCGAGACTTCCTATCCGGCGTCCCTCGTCCACACTCATACTCTGAATAACAGGGAAATTAACCACCATGGCGACAGATCAGCCCCAGACGAGACCCTCCGGCTCCCTCGAGATCCGTGACATTTCTACCCGCTGGAGACCCCAGCTACGACCTCGCGGCATTGCCATCGAATCCCAAACCGCCATTTTCCCTTATAAATGGGAAGTTGCTCCCGAAAACCCCTTGGTTCTCCGTAATCCGGGCTGGGCCACCAACGATCGCCTCGCAGGCCGCCACATTGCCAAGAAACATTCCTGGATGCTTTATACCCGTTACGGCGGCAAAGAAGCTGTCAAGTGGAGGCTGTTCGAACAAGAAGAACAAAGACGCTTCGCTCGCATCAAAGAAGAAAACGAGCGTAAATACGGAATCATTTACCCTGAGGGGGCCAGCTCCCCGCGCCGCGTAATTCCGCCCAGTCGTCTTCGGCATTGGACCAGACGCCCGGCACAAGTCGACCTCATCACTGGGAAGAAACAAGTCGGCAATTTGCGCCCATCGCTCGAGTGGAACAAAGTGACGACAGGCTACCGTCTCGGAGACGCCATCCGTGCCCACGAAGCTGCCGACAGGTCCTCCCGCAAGCGCAAGGCTGAAGATCTGGAGCCCGACTTGGCTGCCTAGGACGCAGCTGGCCAGGCATCTGTCGCATCCGAAACCTTCTACGTTTCTGCCGCCGCTGGCAATGAAGCCGGCGCCGTGCTGAATGATCAGGACGTGAGTGTGGTGCGCGGCTGCCGTCCCTAGCCTTGACGCTGACGAATCGACGCAGACCCAGCCATCTAACCCCGCCGCTACGTGGCAACCAAAATCATTGCTCCAATCCATCATGGCGTCCATTGCCGGAGCCGTCACTGCCCTCACTACCCGCTGCTTCGGTGGCTTTGGTACGTATATCCATGATCCCCTCTATTGATACAGACGTTCTAATCCTTCCCAGTCAACCGCTATACGGCTCAACCGGGTCCTCGTATGCGTCAAGTCGATCCTACCACGGGACATGTCAGCTCGAAAAGGCGGTGCTATTCTTTGGATGACGAGCCGGCTCGCTGGATTGACGAGGAAGATCGTGCGAATATTCTCCATCAGAGGCTCAGCTTCGTCGCCGCCCTAAAGCGCACGGTCCAAGGCATCGACGACGCGATGGTCATCGATTCTCATTACGAACCCACACATCCTACTTCTAACGCTGTCGCGACCGATCCATTCCAACACCTCGCCCACGACCCGTTCAAGGGCCCCCAACTCTCGCGTTTTGCCGACACCAAGCCGACTCTCACCGATGCAGTTGATGTCCTGGGTGGCATCTATTCTGCCGATTTCCTAACGACATTGAAAAATATGACGGAAAAACCACGGTTTTTCATCGAATACCCCACAACCCAGGAGGACATTCGGAAGATCAAGTCCACTTTGCATTTTCTAGAGGACTTTCCTCGCGACCTGTATTTCACCCTCCGCTCTGCCAGAATATCTCGACGTACGCTGGGGGACATTTGCCTTGACCTCATGGCTCTACTCGAGAAGCAGCCGATTCCTGTTCTGTTCAAAGGGTCTATTCCTCCCACTCACCTCGAGCAAGATGAGCCCGGTACGGGCACCCCGCGCAATGCACAGTCAGAACCCGACGACGCCGCTATGCCCGGAAGCTTTCCTGGCGATTCATCTTCTCAAGTCGCGCGACTTCCTGATAAGGTCGTCAACGGGCCATCTCCGGCCCCCCAATCACATAACTCCTCTCCCGAAAAGGGTTTGTCGCCGAAACATCGCACAATACCCATGGAGATGATTTTGCACCATATTATTCCCGAGGCCAATGTCGCAACCTATGGGAAGTACACCCCGGATGCCTCTCGGCGGAAGAAACCGACACCCCGATCCATCTTGAGGACGAGACTGAAGTCATTGTCCCCGGCAAATTCCAAGCGACTGCAAAATGCAACCAAGATGAAATCTGTGCAATTCGCGTCCCCTCTGCACATGCCATCCCCAGAGCCAAGCTCTCGCTTCATTACCCCCACTAAGAAGAAGCTGACGGGAATTTCTGACCCATTTTATTGGCGTTTCCGCACACCCCACTCACCCCAAGGCGAATCTCCCCATCTTCCCGATTCACCCCTCATCACACGCAGAAGGATGGTCCAAACAGCCTCGCCGGCGCAGGTTGATGGATCTGCCGACCCCGGCGACCCGGCCGATGCTCTAAACGATACTGCAAACGATACGGTAAACGACACTGTAAACAATACTGTCATTGACGACACGGCAAAAGACGGTGCTCCCGAGAGTACTGTTGCGAAGGAGTCTCCAGAGGATGACCCGGCCAATCACGCTGGCGCAAATCAAGACGCTCAGCAAGAAACCCAGCCAACGACCGAAAATACGAACAATGAACCCCCAAGCCAGGATGCTCAAGGCGCAGAGCAGGAGGCTCAAACCACAAATGATACCGTCGAGGAGAAGGAGGAGGAGAGCAACGAGGGTGCGGACGAGGAAGATGACGTTATCCGCAGGCGAGAGCCCAGCATCATGAAGACCATGATTGATTCGGTCAATACAAGATTCCCGAAGAAGCCGGCTCGGCCATTTGAGGACGACGATTCACCTCCTCTACTGGGACTACAAAGGCTACGAATTAGCGTTGGAAAGAAGGACGACATTGACGAGATTAGCATCCAAAAACAACTGGAACAGGAGGCAGAAGAAGCCCGGGCCAGGGCCGAGGCCGAGGCCAGGGAAGCAGAAAAGAAGAGACGCGAAGAGGAAGAGAAGCTGCGCAGGACGGGCGGCCTGCGGAGTCCCCATAAACCACTCATCGTTCCTCTGTCGGAGGAATGGACTCGACGGGCCAAAGGCACACTCCACTCGACGGGTGGTGGGGTGGTCCCTACGCCCGAGGGGACCCAGCTACGGCAGCACGACTTTGCTACCGTGGTGCCGGCCACCGAATGGTTGAATGACGAGATTGTCAATGGCTCGCTGCAGTGGCTCGATCGCTACATCAACGCCAGAGCCGGGGTCACCGATGTCCGATCGCATGACCGCAAGTTCCTGGCCTGCTCGACTTTTATGTGGGAGAGAATCAACCAAGCCGGGCCCGGGAGCACCGAACGCGCTCTCCGGCGGGTCGGGGTGAGCAAGAACAACTTTCTCAATCTCGACGCGGTGCTCTTGCCGCTTTGCGAAAGGAATCACTGGACACTCATCGTGATCCGACCCAAACTACGGACGATTGCGCACATGAATTCGATGAGCCGCACGGGGTCGCCGCGGCACATCCAGAAGGCGCGGGAATGGGTCGAAGCGACACTGAAGGAGAAATACAAGGCGGACGAGTGGACAGTGGCGAACCACGAGGCGCCACTGCAGACGAACGGTCACGACTGCGGTGTCCACACGATCACCAACGGCATATGCATCGCCCTGGGCCTCAACCCTATAGATTCTTACGCAGCGCACGAAATGCCGCTGCAACGTCTGCGCATTGCGGCCATGCTTCTCAATGGGGGCTTCGCTGGGGATTTCGACCTGGCGGATATCTAGAATGGATATCGCCGGGTGGCTGTTGGGGGGGCGCCCGCCCTGCTGTAGAGAGGAGAGAAGGAGTTTGGATGCGGTGTGGCCCCTCGGTCATTATGTGGCCATAGTTGCATGATTATATTTTGGCTTGGTTGATAAAACGTATTGGAACCCCGGGCCCATTGGCGAGAGGCCCATTTCAGGGGAGGAAGACATTTGTTGATTTTCCATGGCAGGAGTTTGGGTGTGTTGGGCGTATGATACCACGAGAGGATAGCTCCATTCTCGATGCGACGGCGGCGGCCTCGAGACCATGCAATGTTAAAAGTGTTCAACTGGCTGGGTGATTGTTGAGTACAACGTAGAATCGTGCTTGGTCTTGGTGACTTGTCTCCCATTTACGTTGTATGTGGGAGGCTCTAGTCGACTCTTACAGTGAATCTTGAATCTACAGGTCGGCTAGAGACGGGAAGGCGGTCTACTCGGTCGCAAACCCAGGAAGGTCTGATACGCTGCATTGACGGTGCGTGGCTACTTGCTACTACACTATAGCTATGCAATGGAGGTCAAAGGGTGGATGACAACGCAGCCGCGCGTGCGTACGCAGTTGGCCGGTTTTGTTTTCCATGGCCGAACGAACAGCTTCACCGCCTGGCTAGCCGCTTGATGGATACGGCAAGCGGGAGGGTGTTTCTTTGTTCTTTTCTTCTTTTTCCGTTTGCTTGGCGGACGGTGAGCGGCCAACGTCGCGGAGACGGGGGAGACAGCGGCTGGGAACGGCGTAAAAGGACGTGGATAGGTGGATGGACGGGCGGGTAGACGCAGAAGTGACGAGTAAATGCGCTTTGCATCTCCACCCGGGTTGCTACCCTATTTCCCGGTTCAATGCCTGCCTGGTTGGCGATCGCCGTCGTTTGGCCACCTGGCCGTACTCATTATATTCGGCAGTGACGTTCGCGAAGACGCAGGCAAGTTTTCCTGGGGCGACAAGACCGACAGCTTCGGGAGATTCGGCGGAGGGTGATTTGCTAGTCAGTTTCCCATGTTCAGGTGTCAAATCAGAAAATCCACCGAGGACGTATGAATAATTGCTCGTCCCAAGTTCAGTAACCGTTTGGTAAAGCAATTATAGTATACGGGATTCTTCAGGTGAAACTCGAGACTACCACCGGTCGGTGGCGTGTAGTACGGGGCGGGCGAACAAGGCAAGGGCAATTGTTCTAGAAAACCCACCCGTCCGGCCAGTTCCGGTGTCAAGACGGGTGGCTTGCTTTTGATTTTCACCCTAGAAGACGATGGAATGCCTGAGTGGCTGGCTGTGTGCTGTGTACAGTGTACGAAGGATGGATGTCGAACGATACGCCGACAAGTATCGTGGGCCATTGGAAACTAAAGGAAAGGATGATTTTTTTTTTCCTTTTTTTTTTCTTTTCTCCTCGGACCCCCGCGGTAGAATCCATGCATACAACGTACGGCATTATACGTGATGCGAGACAAGCCTCCCCGGTCGCACAGAGACAGACCCGCGGGACTTTTGAACCAACGGAGCTGATTCAGGATTGACGGCAGGCCGCGAAAGCCAACCGCGGAATCCTTTTGGGGAGCAGGACGGACGGTGGATGATGTGCGGGATGTCTTCCCCCTTTTTTTTTTCTTCTCTCATTCGTTTCTCCTGATCAAGATCCATCATCCTCCCCTGTTTAGGGCCGTACCAGCAATACAACGTAATGAAATGGGTTGCACTGATGGGATGCACAATGGACAAAGGGACAAGACCTACCTGTTTGCTGTTTGAATCGAGGCTTGGCGAGATGCTATCTTTCCGTAAGACATTCGGTCCCCTTCCAAAATGCCGAACTGTCTGCTGCCCCTGGCATATGCAGTGCAGCGTTGTGTTGGCGGTTGGTCCTTTTCCGCTTCTCAATCGACGGATGGCGATCCGGCTTTGCATTCCCACTCTTGATTGGAAGGAGGGGCAGGGGCGGAGAAACGGGATCGATCGATGGAAGAAGAAAGTGTTATTTATGTTGTATGCATGTGTGTACAGCGTTTACGCCATAGAGCAGCCTTACGTGGTTGGGAACGACTGGTTAGGGGTCAAAACGGAAGGTTACATGCCATCGCGATGGTCTTCCGCACGATTACGTCGCTGGAGTATTCATCGGTGTGGAAGACAGCGGGGATCGACTGGACACGCCAAGGTGTTCGGAGCATTTTAAGTATGACTGCCGATCTAATACGCCTGCCTGCAGATGCGCAGATGGTTGCTACCCTACCCTACTTTGTAGATCAAGATGAATATAGATAGATGTACGTTGTATAAGGACCTTGTTGGTTGCGGAATCAAGAGGGCACTGTACAGGAATGACCAACACCTACACTCGTTGGGAAACCGGATGTCCACTACGTCGTCGCAGAGCCTATTATTTCGCAATCACGGTCATGCGCTTCAAGGGTACTTTAGCCTTGATAGACAGAACAGTCCTATCTGCTAATCCACGGATCGACACAATACTAAAAGCGCAGCGCTAGGTAGGCGCCCCGATATTTTGTTCTGTGACTTGTCGATACGTGACTTGTAAACGCTGCGATTATTACGTGCCTATTCCGTCATTCGGGGAAAATAAACGCCGATCGCTACTTTGCAGAAACGACCACAACGACAGGAGTGAAAAAAAAAAAAAAAGAAAAAGGAAAGAAAAGAAAAGGACCCACGGACGCAGACGCGACCGCCCTTGCGCCTTTCAACCAATGGCATGTTCGGCACAACTCATGGGCATGAATGACAGCCTGTGGATGGGCCCCGACTGTCTTACCAGATTGACGCAAGCGTCGTCGTGTCTGATCTGCTACGCATACAACGTAGGAATACAATGATTTGCGGTCTGCATACAGCGTAGTGGCGAAAGAAAGACACGATCGTCGGGAGGGTCGTGAAGCCACGTATCAGCAGAAGACAAGAGAGACAATCGCGTCGCGTCCCTTCGTACAACGTAATCGAGACGCCATGGGAAAGGAAGCCAAGTGGACCGCGCAGTGTCGTTTTGACAGGCCATACCCGGATGCTTCTCTTTTTTTTTTTTTCAAAAAATAAAATAAAATAAAATAAAATAAAATACCAGGATAAATCGACACTCGGAATTCAATGGTGCCTACTATAACGCCAAAGCGTTCATGGTATGATGTATGATCGACTTATTACTCATCAAGTGGCTTGTTGATCGACCGCTCTGGGTCTAGATAACGGTGGCTAATTACACCAAAACGTAGAAATTACGCTACAACGGACGTGCACGTGCTGTGTTCACGGACCAACATGGACCAATCCAATCCATTTTCAAACCAAAACTAACAACTTGGCGGTCCATTTACTCCGTAATACCCCGAAGCAGCCAGGCATGAAAGATTTTGGACTGGATTTTGCAATGCTGAGCTTTGATAAAGCATGACTTCGTGCCAGCTAGTGTACACTCTAGTAAGGAGACACTTGAATTAAAGGCCGGGGAAGTGGGGTGTTCTAGGAAGCGGTAATTACGCTACTGCTCGAAATCGAATTGTTGTCTTTACGGTAGATATCGTCATTTTGGCTAAGCTGGGTTGAATCAGCGTTTGTGAGTTCTGACAAAAAAGGGAATGATTGTCCAGAGGAGGAATGGATGCATTGTTGGCACTTGGGATGGAGCGTCAATTCGAGTTCAATTCCTCAGCTTACCTAGATAGATATGTGCATACAACGTACGTAAATACGTTGTACTCGACGCCGCGCTTGCCGGAGGTTGTGGAGCCCCGACGGACAATCAGTGCAGTCCGCCCTGGAAGTTCTGGGAATGTTCGTAGCCAACCCCCCAGATGGGCTAAACCCCGTCTTGTCCGGTGCCGCCGTGTTTGGTTCGACCGCCTCTGACGACCATGGCCCCAGCGGGAGGGGGAGGCCCACTAATGGAATAATTCTCCCTTCCTTCGATGAGTTCTAGCGCCGCGCCACCGCCAGCCTCTGGGTTTTCTTCTCCCTTGATTCTTCGTTTTCGCAGGGAGAGTCGCCCCACCATGCATTCTCCTGACCAGTCACGGCTCGCTCTATGCGACGGTCCCCTACGCTACGCCCACACTTCCAATGGTAGGGTAGGGACAGGGTACGCATAATGAATGGACGGCGCTATTTGCTGGGGGTCTTGACGCTCCCACCTTACGTTGTACCTTGTCATAACGCTTCACTCGCTTCACTCCTCCTTCCTTTTCTTGACCCATATGTGCTGTCGTGTAGTTGTAATCATTCGTCAGGCTCAACGGCGAGGCCTCATCGGTCGTTGCCACGTAATTACACGTATATCCGGACTTCAATGATCCGAAGCCTGAGTCCATAGCGGAAGGTGGACGACGGTAATTGATATCAGGTTTCACGACTTCTTACGCAGGTCCGTCCTCTTCTCGCTTGACTGGACCACGCCATACCTCGGCTGATTTCTGGGATTTCCGGCTCACCTCTGGCTGTCATGTAGTACAACGACCTACCTTGCAAGTCAGTCGTATACGAATACAACGCACAATGTCGCTTCGCAATGGGAGGCCAATGGCAATGTGGAGCGCAAATGCCTGGCTCGCTCGAATCATGCGCATGTTATACGTGGTCACCGTTATACAACCCTACTAATAAATCGAAAAGAAAGGGAAGCCCGATCCGGCAAGTGATATTAATGCTTCCTACTGACGGTCAAGTGACAAAGTGATGGGCGACGAAGAGAGAGGAACGACGTAGATGACAGAGAAGGAGCCAGGTACAACGTACAGTACAACGACGTCGTCTCCGTACAAAACAAGTCCAGTGCTGTACACGAGAGGTACTTCTGACGCATTGATCAGCATCACCACGGACGCGGCATTTTCTGGGACAAAGAGACGAACCTGTCTGCGATGGCTGGGTATCGTTAGGTACCACCTTATTCTTCCTTCCCTCGCTTCAACCTAATTAGGTAGTTCCTGCCTAAACAATAGTTTTGCCGATACGCTGTACGCTACATGAATCCCTGTCCGTGGCTCTTTCCCCATCTCACTTGCCCACTTTTGGATGACTAGCCACTGGTCAGTTGATATGTACATACATGTACATACCCACAGCCCCAGTCACCCAGTCTCCCCCATCTTCCTTGGCCCCCTTCCGCCCCCCGTCCGCCCCCCTTCCATCCCTTCTTCCAACCCTCCCTTCCACCCTTCCAGAATACAGAACACAGAACACACATGCGAATAGGAATCCAGACAAACACCCGGAAGAAACTCCACTGGATCAAGAAGGTCCCGCATGGGACCTAATTCTTAGCAGTGGAGGGTTCGTGCATGCCCAGACCTAGACCCAGAAACCAGTCATCGTCATTTCGTTCCTCTCGTCTTCTTCATCCCTCTTTCCCCTTCCCTTCTTCTGCCCTCACTGTACAACGTACATACTCTCAAGAGCTCGAAGGTCCATCAACCAGAATTACCTCGAGCCAAGCATCTCACGGCGGACGCCATCTGTAATTTCTATTCTTTCTGTATCTTTTTTTCTTCTCCTATTTTTCTTTTCACCCTCTTCTCCCATCTTCTCACCCTGTCACCCCTCAACAACAACCCGCATCACACGACGAAAACGTCCAAGACAACACGATCAATCGCCGACTAATCTATCCCCTTGGCGCCCATAAGCATCTCAAACTAGTCCATCTACCTTTGACATCACCTGCTACGCCCAACGGTTCAACGCATCGATTGTTGTAACTCGTGTGTGATTGACACCCCTGACCATCATCACCCGTCTTTCAGCAAACCCACTGGAGCAACGCAAGACTCTCATCCCACCCGCCTATTTACGAAGAGTTCCTTGGGGTCGTACCTTGGTGCACGTGCAGAGCGGCGAATTCGGGGGAAAAAGGGGGGAGGGGCTTCTGAAATAACCTTCCAGTCCTTCGAGAACGGTCCCAGCCCTAGGACACGTTAGTCCGGCTGGCTTCACATATCGGGAGCCTGCGAGCTTTCTTTTCCCGATTTGCCATACACCAACAAAACGCAGGCCGGAGAAGAGACGAAGAATAATCGAATCGAACCATCCTCCGGCTAGACAACACGGCAGCGTGCGACGGACGGTTTCTGCGCATTTTGGGAAGTCTGTTGCGTTGCCATTGGTTTTCGTGGTGCCACCATTCTCCGCCGCCTCCCAGCGCCCATTGCGATAAACACGCCCGCCCACATTCCTTTGTCTCCCCGTGGCGGGTCCAGCAACGCGCAATCTTGTCTTTGATTGTCTCACTACTGCGAAAACGACAGGCTGAGCTTCTCTTGGGCTTCGTGAACAAGACGCTTCCCTTGCTTCTCTCATCGTTTGTCGCATTCTTGGCTGGAGAACAAGAACATTTTCTCCCTTTTTCTTCCCACCCTTTTCGTTTTGGATATCCTGCCGGCCACTTTTTTTCTGGAGAACATTCGTCGGGCCGCCTACTTTATTTTGTCCCTGCAGCGATTACTACCTACCCAACAGCGAGTCTCAATCATCCTTGTTGTTCCGCTAGATATTATCTCTTCTCCTCACGAACACGACGCTCGTCTTGTCGCTTTCCGCTTCTCGTCAGCCCGTCAAATGAAGCAGACCCGTCAACCTTACACTCCCACATTTCAACACGAATCATCACGCTCCAGTCTCAACTCCACGTCTTCAGTTTGTACCGGCGGCTTTCTCGTGTAACCTGGATCCGATTTGCCAAGGGAGCTCTGCCGCTTTCCTCTCAATTGGATCCCTTGACCGCTTCATCCACGAAGTGCCCCGGCGAGGCGATGAAAAAGTCCAGGTTAAAACGGCACTCGGTCTATCTAACCCCGTCGCCTTCACCCGAACCCGAGCTGGCACCACCCAGGCCGGCATCAGTCTTTTTTGACTGGGATACCGGGTCAAAAATGAATGTTTCGAGGCCTACGAGTGCCAACCTGCACTCAACTGCCAACCCCTATCACATCGAACCCCCCACGTTATCCGAAATCTTATCCAACTCGTCTCATCCGCCATGGACTCTCGCCGCTTTCATGGCTTATCTGTCTCAAAACCACTGCCTCGAGACGCTCGAGTTCACCATGGACGCGGACCGTTATCGCCATGCCTACCATCAGATGTCGAGTAAAGGGGCCGCGTCGATTGGTGAGCGTTCCGACTACATCTTCTCGCTCTGGGAGAAGCTCATGCAGGCATACATCATCCCATACGCGCCGCGCGAAGTCAACCTTCCTGCACGAGTACGAGATCATCTCCTCGCCCACCCATATACCCCGACCCCGCCCCACCCCGACGAGCTCAACGAGGCTGTCGGCATCGTGTACGAGTTGATGAACGACTCGGTGCTGCTACCCTTCATTGAATCCCTTTTCCCCACCCATTCTCAGGTCCATCCCGCCGACGACGGCGCCGAGGGAAGGCATGGACACTCAAGAGTTCGACCGCAGCCCGAATCGGGTCCGAATGGGCCAGACGAGTCGACCCGTTCACCCAACTTTTTGCCCCAACTCGTCACCGGCCGGGCCGGGGCCAATAGCCGCACCACCTCGACCACATCTGCCGAACCAGGTGAGCGAGAGGGTCTCACCGATGACAGCGGCAGTGCTTCCTCGCCTGCTGCGGAGCCCATGACGCCGCCCACGACTCCCCCGACCTCGGAATGGACCTTCTCGCAGTCGCCCGGCGGTTTCCACCGAGCCCTGTCGGCCCACACCAACGGCTGGAAGAAGGTCGGTGCCAAGCTCGGCTTCGGCCGCAAGCCACGCAACTCGAATCACCGGTCGAATCCGACGTCTTCCGGTCCCCCAGATGGAGATGTCGCCATGGGCGACGCGGGCCCAGGCGGGGTCTCATAGGAAATGCAGGTCATGTCACCAACCACATCCACGTCACCAGCCGTCTCCGTTACCCGGATCCCCATCGATGATGCCGCGGGCCGTAGCCACGATGCATCGTGGGAGGAGCCCCACCCAGGCAGGCGGCTGTCTTACGCGCTTGAGACGACCCCTGACCTGGCCGGGAGAGCAGCTGGCGCTGGCGCTCACCACGCCGGCGGTGGATGCAGGGGTGGCATGGCCGCAAAAGGGCCGAGCCCATACAACAAACCCAGCCGACATTTGCTGGTTCGACGGCAGGTTCGCGTCCGCACGCGTGACAGTCCTGCTTTACCTTTGGTCAACCCCACGTCACAGGGCAAATTCGCCCATGTGAACGTTTTCCCGAGTCCGACCGAGACGATTGGGACGGCGGCCATGTCCATGAGCACGTCAACCACGGTCGCTTGCGCGGACGTGCCAGCGTCCGCCAAGCCACAACTCAATCTCGATACCGACATGATTTCGCCAAAATCCCCGCCCACCTCACAGCCGACGTCTCCTTATGTTTTCACCGACGTGTCCAACTTTCTCGAAATCGATCCGCATTCCGAGTCGGAAGTAGAGCCGCCGATGCAGCCCGATGACTCTCTGTCGTACGGTCGCGCGGCGCCCGACGAGGACCTCTACGGCTGGGACGAGGAGCTCGAGCGGCATCTCAATTCTGGAAACGTTCCGCTACCGCCTGGTCAATTTCGTGACCGCGATGCAGTGGGGGGTCAGAACGCCAGGGCCAGCGGGCCGCGGCGCAATTTGTTGCGACGCGTCTTTCACATAAACCAAGCCCCGCGAGGCGACGTTACCTCGGAGTCTCAACGAATGAGCAACTCGCCGTTCTGACCGGCGTGGGCCTCTGTAATTTTTATTGGCTTTCCTCTTTACTATTCCTCTTGATACCCGGTTTTTGCGCAGGTTATTCAGGGCCTGATTTTTATTTTCTTTTCCTCTTTTCGCTTCGTTGGCGGCGCACAAGGAGGATGGGGCAATGTTGGCAACCGCATCTTCACGAATATGGGGGTTTCATAGACATCAAGCACATGCATCGTAGACAGGCGTGCGGGTACATGGTGTAGTTGGGTTTTTCTCACCACACTGGTTTGTTTTGAAATTCAGCGGGAGACGATGGGAAGAGATGGGAACGAGAAATGCTCGAATAGCATCGGAAGAAGGTTGCATGGGCAAGGAGTTGGGAGGAAAGAGACAACATCCAAGGAAACCTTTTTAGAGCAAACACTTGAGGATTTGAAAATCCGAATGGTGATTCCCATGTCTTGCGGTATATGTGTGCCATTCTCCCAGGCTGTATACAGGACGTGGTACTACTGAGGCGACGGGCATGTATGTTTATAACCCTCTATTGACAAGACGAGCTTCACCAGTATCGAAATCCAAGAGCCAGGAAGAGAATCGCTAATCCTATTAACCCTTCAACACCCGTGCCATCTCCCAACACCGCTTCCACTAGTCGTCGCTCTGCCTGTCGTGGCGCGAGAACATCTTGAACTCGGCCGAGTCGGTGAAATCTATCCCGCCCTCTTCGATTTGTTTCCTCGTCGAGGAGAGCAGTGGTTCAGGCAAGCCCATGGATTCAAGGAAGGCGACGGCTAGAGACGAAAACAAGTCAGCGATATGTACAACAGTGGGGGACTTTTCCGTTTTGAACTTCTTTGCTACTCACTTTCCTTCCATTCCAGGTCTTGCCGGTTCTTGTCCCAGCGCAGCTCCTCGGCCATGACGTCGATGGTCCGGGGCAGGGCCTCGAGGGCGGCCTGGGCGCTGAGGAAGGCGAGGCGGGTGCGGCGGGCCAGGACGTCGACGGCGGTCTGGGCATACTCGTGGCGGACGGCGTAGCGGATTTCGCCGTCGACGAAGGGGTACAGCTCGGAGATGCGGTGGCCGCGGGCGGGGAAGCGCTTGGCGGTCGGGGCGCAGAGGGCGGCGACGGCCCAGGCGCGGTCGCCGTAGCTCTCGGTGAGGTGCTTGGCGACCTCGGTCTCGAGGCCAAAGTGCTGGATGACGTTGATGAAGAGGGTCTTGCTGAAGCCGTGGGCGCCGATGAGGCGGACGTGGTGGGTCTGGCAGGAGCCGTCGAGGATGGCGCCGTCGTCGACCGCGTCGGTGCCGCTGATGCGCGGGGCGTCGCCGTAGGGGCGGGGCTGGAGGCCGAACTCGCGGATGGTGGCGTCGACGCACTCCTCGGCCATCTGGCGGTAGGTGGTCCACTTGCCGCCGGCGCAGGTGACCAGGCCCGAGGGGGCGATGTCGATGAGGTGGTTGCGCACGAGGGACTCGGTGTTCTTGGCCTTGGGGTCCTTTACCAGGGGCCGGATGCCGGACCAGGCGGCCAAGACGTCGCCGCGGCGGACGACGATGTCGGGGGAGAGGTACTGCCTGATCTCCTGCAGGATCCACTCGATGGACTTTTCGTCGGGCAGGGGTTGCGCGGCGATGGGGCAGGGGTCGTCGGTGGTACCGGCAATGGTGTTGCCCTGCCAGGGAAGGAAGAAGATGACTCGGCCATCGGATGTGCTGGGGTCGATGAGGCCCATCTTGGCAGGGCTGTAGTACCCCGGGAGGACGATGTGAACGCCGGACGAAGGCGCCACGATGGGCCGGCAGGAGGGGTCGTCCATGGTCCTGATCGAGTCGGAAAAGGGCCCGGTGCAGTTGATGACCGACTTGGCCCTGACGGGGATGAGATTGGGGGCTTCGCCGTTCTTGTCGGCCACCAAGTCTCTAACGACAGCGCCGCAAAGCTTGCCATTCGCATCCTTCTGGAGGCTCGTCACCTCGGCATGGTTCAACACGGTGGCGCCGTACAGCGCAGCGGTCATGGCGATAGACACGTTCATCCGGGAGTCGTTGTGGGCACCGTCGTAGTAGACGAGGGCGCCGACTAGTCCGGTCTTCTTAAGCATGGGAAAAGCGTCGAAAGCCTTACTCCTAGTAAGAAAATAGGAGCTCTCGATGCCCTCGCTCCCGGCGAGTATATCGTACGTCTTGGTGCCGGCCCAGAAGTAAGGCACCTTCCACCAGCGGTCTATGGGAATCATGATGGGAAGCCACATGCTAAGATGCGGCGCGGTCTGCAAGAAGTACTTGCGCTCTTTGAGGGCTTCCCGAACGAGGTGGTACTGGGCATAGTCGAGGTTCCAGACGGCTTTCTCGAGGTACCTGACGCCGCCGTGTACCAGCTTGGTGCTTTTACTGCTCGTGCCACTGCTGAAATCGTCCCTCTCGACGAGGGCGACCTTGAGACCGCGCGTGGCAGCGTCGAGGGCGACGCCGGCACCGGTAGCACCTCCGCCGATAATAAGCATGTCATATTCCTCGCCATCTTGTTCGGAGCTCTTCTTCAGCCCGGCAATTTGCCTGGAGCGGCTAGGCGCCCGAGGAAACCGCGGGAGCTTGAAGGTACCGTCGGGGCCAAAGATGGGCGGCGGTACAGCGGCGGCTTCGTAGCCGGGGATATCGCGCGGTCGGTAGGTGTAGTAAACGAGGCCACCTCCTGCGGCGAGAGCACCGATAGCGGGTGCCAGTCGCCTCAGGAGTCCCCTGGAAGGAGTGGGGGCCATGGGGCTAAACCGCGAAACAGACCAAGATGGGTAGCGAATGCTCAGGGAGGCGTCGATCAGTCGAGGTCCGTCTTTGCGTCAAAGGGGTTAAAGGAGCAGAGGAGGTCGGAGTAACAGAGTGGACGTATAGTCGGCGCGTATGATGAGAAGGTCAGGGTCGCGGGTGGACCTAGAAAGTGAAGAGAAGGTCAGGATGAGAGGGATGAAAACGGAACAAGACACAGTCTAGACCGTACGAAGTAAGACGAAAGAGATGGCCCCGAATAAGGGAAGACGAAGACCAGCGCCAATGCCAGCGCCCACCACCTATCATGGACGGACTCGTGTGCAAGAGGACATGCCAAATGCAAAATAGAATACAGTGTACCTGACTTGTGATGGTAGGGAGGGTACTGGTCGAAAAGGAGCGGGTAGAGACGAGGCAAAATATTGCCGCACCAAGACCTCGTGTAAGAGGTGGTGGGGGAGAAGAGAGAGAGATTGGAATCAAGCATTCCAGCAGATCCGACACGACCTGGACCTCGCTGACCTGACGTCATTCTACGTACTACACACGGACCATCTTTAGATGATTACCTAAGACACTCACTAATGTACAGGTACAGGGAGTTGGAGTCACGTGACCATATTTGCTTCCCCTTTCCCCGAACCACTATCTTCATACAACCCGATCACCACTTCACCAACATACTTGGCTCAGAGTCGAACTCGTAGCCAGCCAAATGGAAAAGTCTGTCCGTCTCATCTCATTCAAGGTCCTTTTGCAAGGTAACAATTTATAATACATATCTGTCCCAGCCTGACCAAACATGCCCATTCCATCCATCCACTCCCATCCACGTCCATCCATTGCTGGCATCGTATATAATACTCAATACCCAACTCCTTTGGCCTTTGACCACCCCTAACCCCCCCGCCGGTTTCGTGGTATTAGGAACAGTATAGGCCTCAGTTCAAACAAGGCAAGACAAGTTCCGCCGACATGAGGTCCCACTTTCCCTTCCAATCTCGACCAAGAGTCTTCCAGTCCCAACCCGACGTAAATCATAATACAAAAACAATACAAGACAAAGGGAAATATAAGGCAGAGTCCTGACAATGAAACACCCGATAACGCACTGCCCTTCATCGGCTATCGACACACGCAGCAAAAAGCTCGTCCACAAACGTCTTGGACTCGGTCCCCGAATCCGCGGCCCGCACGTTCGACACCTGCGTCACCACTCCCGCATGGACCTTGTCCCTAGTTCCGCTACCCGTCGGCGACAGCTGCGCCATCTCGATGCCGCGGCCGTCACTCCTACCGTTACTCCCCACCGCCGCCGCCGGCCCGCTGCCGACCCGTGCCATCTCCGAGCTCGTTCCGTCGTCGTCCCCGTGGCTGTCCCCCCGGGTCAGTGACCCCGTGAGGTCGCCCGGTTCGGACGCTGGCGGCGGCGGCGATGGCATGTCCTCCTGCATGTCGTGGACCTCGACCCGGATCTCCTCCGAGACCATGATGCCTCCGCGATTCGTCGCCAGAGGTGCCGGCCCGCCCGGCGTGTATCCCGGGGGTGTGTCGATGGAGCTGTCCACCGAGTCGGGTTCGCTCCCCCGGCGATTCGTCCACAGCTTCAACGTCGATCCCGTGTCATTCGAGTTGCTGATCGAAGACGACCGGCGGGTCGTCGTCGGGATGGGGTTTCCGTCTCCGTCCACGGCATACGGTAATGCCGACCGCTCGGACCGACGCAGACGACCCGGAAACACCCGGTCAAAGCGGCCCGACTCCCCGTCCTTGGTCTTCTGTGTCGTCGATTTCCTCCTTTCCCCCTTCCCCGGCCACGTGGACTGTAGTATGGTGGAGAAATCCCTGTGCACCGACTGCGCGAACCCCAGCTGATGGCTCGTGCCGTCGCCCACCATCTGGCAGACCTTGAAGAACCTCAGCGGCACAAATTCGTACCCTGCCCCCTCAAACTTGACATGGATCGGGACGACGAGGCGGACGACGATCATGTAGCTCGGTAGCTGCCGTGAGCTTTCGCTGCCCTGCTTGGGCGTCGGGACCGTCACCACGTTGGGCACCAACAGCGCGTCGTCAAAGACGGGGTCGTCGATCAGCCCGCGCATCTCCGCCAGCCCATCCGCCAGCTGCGAAATAAAAATCGTCTCGCGGCTCGCTTCTCCCGCCGCCATGGCCTCCTCCGACAAGCGAGAGAGGTTGGCGACAGACATGCCGTCCAGCTGCTTCAGCACTTCCTTCTGCCACGGCTCCACGCGTCTAAAAGGCAGCCGCACGCCCGGGAGGAGATTGCGCGCGCCCCTGCGCACCAGCACCTCGAACCCGTAGCTTCCGACGCGAGCCTGGATGCCGAAGAACCCGACGTGCACCCCCGGTTCCAGATACCTCGGTCCCTGCGCGTAGGCGGCCATGTCTTGCAGCTTCGACTCGACGTTCTTCGTCTTGATCTGCATACCGGAACCGATGATGCCGCTCACCTGACGAACTTCGGCAAACCGATAGCCCGCCGCCTCCAGTCGCTGCATGGCCTTTTCGTTGTCCAAGCGCCGGACCAGAAACATCAGGGATCCCCGCGCCATCTCGCTCTGCCTCCACCTCGCCCGCAGACCTTTCTCCGCGAGGTCGTCGACCTCTTCCTCCTCCCGTTCCTCCGTCGTGAGGTCGGCCTGTAGGGCGGCTTCCGTATTCTTCTGCGCCCGGATCGTGGGTCCCCTTGCTTCGCCCGTCGGCAAGATCTCGTCCCACAGCACGCCAACGGAGCTCAGCTGCTCCTTGATCGTGTCGGCGAGGCCGACGGCCGCGAGACAAAACAGCTCCTTGAGCACCGTTTCGTACTGGCGAATGACCTCGCCCTCTTTGTCGATGAGCTGCACTTCCAACTTGGAGTCTCGGTCGCGGCCCGTTGTCGGCAAGCTCGCCAGGTGGCTCGCCATGCCGCCCACAAACGGCGAGACACTGGTCCAGTCGCGGGAAACCCGGTACATCCAGAGGAAGAGCGGGTGGGCCGTGCTGAACATGTCGTTGGCGTCTCTCTCGACAAACATGTCGGTGATTTTCTCGCTGGGGAGCAATCCCTCGTGGTTCACGAGGATGCGCCCGTGCTGGTCGAAGACTGCCGCCGCCAGCACCACCTGCTGTGCCTTGCTCGCGTAGCGTCGCATGACCCGGGCGCTATATATCGCCACGCCAGCCATCACAGAACAGGCACATACGGACTATGATTTCTGTTAGCGAGTGACGGAGAGGAGGAAGGACTTTTCTTTTTTCTTCCTTGACCACCCCTTTTCCTTGGGAAAAGAATAAAACAAAAAAAAAAACGAAAACAAAACAAAAAAAAAACTACTCACCAGGCAGATAACCACAATAACGGTGGTATCCCTCGATAGCCCCTTCTCATCACTGAGAGTCCGGAGTCGATACTTGGTTCCCGTCGCGGCGCACCAATGCATACCAGACACGGCACCGGCCAGCACAATGGCACAAGCGCCTCGCTTCCACCACGTGTTGGTCCAGGCTGCGCGAAAGACGAAGAACAGAGCGAGGGACACGATGCTGGCGGCAACGGCAATGATGGCAGAGCCGATGACGCTGGATATCTCGTATATGCACTCGTAGTTGGAGACGGAATATTCGCCCAGGTAGTGCATCCCGCAGATGGCGGCACCGGCGAGGATGCCACCCGATATCACTCGCCACCAGGAGACGACGTTGTTGATGCCGATGGCAATGAAGGCGCCGAGCACCACCACAATGGGGACGAAGAAAGACACTGCTGTGAAGCCGCTGGAGTAGGAAATCTGCAGTTCACGCTCACCGTTGGCTATGTGGATGGCTCGGTTGCCGATGAAGTGCTACTGCATGTTAGGTGGCCGCTTATCCTTCGGGGGAAAAGAAAAAGGGGGAAGGCAAGGGGAGGAGCAAGACCCTCCTCCAGCGTTTGGATACACAATCCCACATACCATGCACCAAATAGCAATGCCGCCCATCGAAATGGCCGAGGTCACCAGGAGTAGACTTGGTGGATGTTAGTTCTGCTTCACGCGAAGAGACGCGGAAAAAAAAAAAAAAAAAAAACAAGGGGGAGCAGTCGGGCCGCCGTACTGGTTGAATTTTCCCTTATGTGAGGTCCGCCGATTAAGCAGCTCGAGGGTGCAAGCGGCACCGATGAAGCTGACAAGGTAACTCAGAGCAATGAAGCCGGGACTGAACGAGTGAGGGACGACGAGGCCCTCATATTCCGACAGGAGGTCATCCGGGGTGTTGGACATGGACATGATGGCGAAGGCCGACGTGGCAAAGGTGGTAAGATGCGGATCAGTTGGTCTGGTAGACGCAGTACTACAGATTCGGCTGCCTTGACGAAGAAGCAGCTGCGATGGGCTGAATCATCGGCGGGTTCTCAAGGACGTGTGGGTGCTGAGCTGACGAGAATAGCGAGAGACAACGGACGCCTAAGGGACTGAATCGAGAGATGGAAAGGACGATCTTCTTCCTGGTCGAAGGGGCAGTGGGGGGGAAACATGTCAGGGTGGAGGGGATCATCTCTGCCTTAAGACATCGTTCCCATGGCATGCAACGTGACAAGCCGAGCAGTTCCCCACCCCCATATGAGCGCACGGGTTCGTTCTGAGCCCGCCCCTCAAGCCAAGGGGAAGGACGCTGTCCAGGGGTCTTGCGATGGCTCCCGAGGACCAGGGTCAGTAGCCCGTAGGAGTCAACCTGAGCCAGACGATGAGGGTGTGGCAGTCGACAGTTGACCAAGTTCAAAAAAGGAACATACAACCACTTAGTTCGAAGATAGCGCCCCAAGATGGTGGATCAGATCGCCTGATAGCATGGGCCTAGTCTGATCGAGGCACCCCGCTCCGTTTTGCAACGTCGTGGCGGCGTATTGGACGCGTAGCGCGGTGCTGGGGCGAAGGAGGAGAGGCTCCTATTCGTAGACTGGAACAGTGAAGGTTGAAGTGACTTGCTGGTTTGCTTTCTTTTTGGGCGAGGGATAGAGAGTAGAGCGTGGGCTAGATGATGCGGGCGTCGGCCAACGAATGGTTTACAAGTCAGACCCAAGCAGGAAAACATGACTTTGTTTCGTTTCCTTCCTTTTTGTCTTTCTTTCTCTGTCTCAGTGGCGAGTCAAACGGGCAAAAGCAAGGATGGATCACCATCGCGATATGCAGGCAGGACAGGGAAGACGAGTATAAGCCGAGGCCAAGGACGTACGGCCGGCATAACAGAAGTCCCAAGTCCATATCACATACACGTGGTTTACGTTGTACAGGGCCCGTGCGGACAAACCAGACGGACTTCTTGGCTTCACCAACGCAGTAGTGAGAGGGTCTAGGCAGGGGTGGGCTCTCGACTCTTCTCGACTTGCAATCCTACCACTGTCAGCCGGTACGCCACTAGTGTTGCGCCTTGACCCAGGACGTCGGTTACGGGTGTTCAGAAAAGGCTAAAAGGGTGAAGGAGATGCGGAATGTGGGTAGCTGAGTTTCCGGAGAAGGAGACTGGTGGGTATGGAAGACGGAAAGGCACAGCATACGTTGTAATTACGCTGTACGTTGTACAACGTGCAAGGCCTGATAGAGCAGAAATACGTTGCATTGTACGTGTTGTTTGTTCTGAGCCCCGGTCAGTCGTCAGGCAAGCGCAGGCGATCTGGGAACGCGAACAGGGAGCCGGGCATCGCGATATGCTGCATGGAAGACTCTTTGCCGGCATCCGATCTGAGACTTGGACACATCATCTGCGTACAATGTACTGAACGTGATGAACCTCGATAGGATACCCCCGACCCATGGAGTATCATGAGGCATCGTGAAGGGCGCCTGGAAGAAGCAATTCGAAAAGTTTTCAGGCGAGCTGTCATCAAATACTTAGTAGGACCAGGCGGCCGCCCGGCTAATGGGAATCGTCGTACGAAGCACACCCAGTCTCTGCGGCGCACCGTCAGCAAGCTAAGCAGGGCCCTGCCATTGGTCTTGGAGAGACTTGGAGGCTCATGAACTTGGCCGCTTGTCACTAGTGGGCGTAGTCTAGGAACGAAAACGGAAGCTGAGCCAAGGAAAAGTGTGTCGGCCGAGACTCAAGGCCTGGGGTTTCCCTTGGTCCCCGCCCCACCAGAGGATGGTTGAAATGAGAACATGGGGGCTCTCGAAGCTGAATGGGTGGTTCAAGAGATGGACGGCGAGTGCCGGGGAGAGGCCAGGCGCTAGTTTTTTCGGGAACAAAGAAAAAAAGCAATGTACCTGGGTGAAGCCCGGTGTCATAGGAACATTGTACGCTTTGCCGTCCGATCGATCAGGGGTGAACTGGCTAGTGGGGTGGTGGGACTTGGGGCATCGGTTCCCTATCGCTGGGTCCCCTATCGCATTCCCTGTCAATGCGGGGATCATCTTCCTTGGTATGTATCTGGAAGATAGAAACAAGTCTTTTTTCTTCACTTCTTTCGTTTCTCGTTGACAGATGACAGCCGGGCGATTTGAGAGTGGTCTGTTCCGAAATAAATGAAGATAAAATCCGTCCCTAATTTCCTGGGGAGGAGTACGGACTGGTGTCGGGCAGGCAAAAAGTATGCGAATCTGATGTCCCCCTTTACAGCCAGCTGATTAGTTGGCGACAGACAGATAGTTAGATGGCCACAGAGTATGCAAAGAACGCACTGACGAGCCGTCACACAGTCATTCGAAACTCGGACATGGCTCCAAGTGAACATGTCAAGGCCAGGCCAACACGTGGCAGACGACGATAATCCTTAGTAATGACAAGATTTTCACAAGGGTGTGCGTGTCAACCAGGTAGCGCTGCGTACGAAGTCTGGTACCGAAGGAAGATCGATAGTGTGGCTGCCGGTTTGGCGCTGAAGCGGGTGTGTGGCTACGGTGATGGTGAGATACTGGAGTGAGTCAGCTGTCGCCGTGTCGCCGATGTCACTGAAGACTGTCGAGATGGTGTTTGTTTCCATGTCACGCATATGGATTCGTTTCTTTCTTTTCCTCCCTTGCGTCCTTTGGCTGTTCTGTTTCTTTCTTTTTCTTTTTAAGGGCAGAACGCCTCTGGGCCTGCTTTGTCGTTGACGCTACTGCAAGCAAGGCAGCCGGGTCAGTCGACTAAAAACCCACAGATAAGAAAAGAAACGAAAATGGGGGGTCGATTTCGGTCTCGGCCCTTGTCAGGAAAGAAGAAAAGAGACGATGGATGGGGCATTCTCGGTGTGTATCGCGAGTCTCGTTATCGCTACTTCGTAGATCCGAGATAAACCCGCGGGAGGCTACGAATACCTACTGATACGTACCTTGGTCAGCCTCATCAAGCCACACGAAACGGAATGCTGACCTCAGCCTGATATGATAAGCACACCTGTGGCTCAGAACAGCCTTATCGTTATCACCCCACCAATGCAACCGACGACAATGCGCGATTCATTTCTTCCCCGCTATCGAATCACCAACGACATTTCTTCTCATCGTCTATAGTCGGGTGTGACGATATCTCACGTCCCCCTGCCATTGGCCTACTTCCATCACACCACAGAGAGGTCATTCCATTTCCCGTACTCTCTCCTCCATCGAATCGTTCACCACAGCCATTCAACCACCCGGGTAACCACCCGACGAGGATCCGGACATCGGCCCCTTCGCCATACTTCCCTCGCTCCCATCGCGTCTCTTTACCGTCAAACCCGGCATGCCGTCCACCGATACAAAGCCTGCCCCGCCAGGCGATACCCCCCCTCTCCCTCCAGCCGTCAACTTGACCGCCCTCCCCTCCTTCAAGCCGGACCTCTACGAACGAGCCTGGTCCTCCACACCCCACCCGACCCTCCCCCTCCTAGCAACCACCCACGGCAAGGCCGTCACCGTATTCTCCCTCTCCACCCTCTCCTCCCACAGCACGCTCACCGGCGGCCACTCCCGCTCCGTCCGCTCCGCCTGCTGGAAACCCAACCTGCCACCCCACCAGCTGTGCCTCGTCACCGCCAGCTTCGACTCCACCGCCGCCCTCTGGCGCTGGGACGCCGAGCTCCCCTTCGCCGCCGACCCGGCAGAAAACACCGCCGCCCCGGCCTCCGACGACCCCGTCCTCGAAACCGAAGTCACCTCCACCCCCGCCGCCCGAGCACACCCTACCTCGTTCGACCCCGACTCCGACTCGGACCGGGACGCCGACACAAACACCAAGGACTGGGAATTCACCCTCGTCCTGGAGGGCCACGACTCGGAGATCAAGTCGGCCGTCTTCTCCCCCTCGGGCGCCCACCTCGCCACCTGCAGCCGCGACCAGTCCGTCTGGATCTGGGAAGACATCGGCGCCTCGGAGCACGACGACGAGTGGGAAACCGTCGCCGTCCTGACCGAGCACGAAGGCGACGTGAAATCCCTCGCCTGGTGCCCCGACGTCCCCGGCCGCTCCACCCGCCGCGGCGTCTACGGTTCCGACGTCCTCGCCTCCGCCAGCTACGACTCCACCGTCCGCATCTGGCGCGAGGACGCCGACGGCGACTGGGTCTGCGTCGCCGTCCTCGAGGGCCACCAGGGCACCGTCTGGGGCGTGCAGTGGGAATCCCGCCCCCGCCCCGACGGCCGCTTCCCGCGCCTCATCACCTTCTCCGCCGACGCCACCATACGCGTCTGGACCCTCCGCCAGGATGACGAGCTGCTCGACGACGACGAAGACGGGGAGCGTGCAGGCCGAGGCGGAGGGGCGGCTGCGTTCAGGTTTGGTCTGGGCGGCATCCCCAACACCATGCGCAGGTCCCTGCGGGAGGAATGGTACTGCTCCGCCATCCTCCCCGCCGTGCACACCAGGGACGTCTACGCCGTTACCTGGAGCGAAACCACCGGTCTCGTGGCCAGTACCGGCGGGGACGGCGTCGTCGCCATCTACGCCGAGACGGAGGGGCCCAGTGATGGTGACGCCAACGCGACCAACGACGCCACGGGTAAAGGTGAGCCGGGACCTGGCAAGTGGCGCCTCCTGACGACGGTCAAGAACGCACACGGCCCTTACGAGGTCAACCACATCACCTGGTGTCGCCGGTACGACCCGGGTGCGGAGCGCAAGGGGGAGGAGGAAATGTTGGTCACGACTGGAGACGAGGGTCTTGTCCGTCCCTGGCAGGTGACAATATCTACCCCTATAGAATAGATGAACGGACCCCTCTCGTGATGCATAGGACAGGAATACTACTAGCGTCTCTTGTATTACTTCTCGAGAAATAAATAAAACAAAAATTGACCCGACTCGGAATAGCCTCATGATCATCCAAGCTAATAATATGTCTGTCAATGTCGCCGTGTAACCCATCAAAAGTGACGAACCCCAAGCTCACCTCGCGATGAATGGAATTCGGCAGTCCGAACCATGCATATCACGACTCAATATTTCAGTGGCCTGGTTGACAAAGCAAAATTCAACATTGGACAATGGCTATACAAACTTTTTTTTACACTACAAGAGAAACGTCGTCCGAGCCAGGCACAGGCTTGGGCCTTTTGTTGTGCCTCTGCCATGGACGAGTCGTCCTCTTGTCCTTTCATAACCCTTCCAGAACCACAGGGAGATATAAAGCCCCGTGGCTGTTCCATACCTTCCTCCTACCGAAACCCACGGCATAGCTTCAGCATCGGAATAAGGAGACCAATGCGTCTATGATTATGTTTGTAGACAGCCCTGGTGACAGCCCTGGTGGTTTAGTCCCTTCCCGTCAGTATAAAAAAACAATACCGGATTATATGCGCCCGCACTCGCGTCCCTCGCGTCCCCTCAAGGTTGATTTTCCCTTGGCTTAATTCGATGCTGCCACTGTCACATCAAAGTCTACTCGCCCTTCAGCTTGTCCTGCTTGACGCTAAAGGCCATCTCCAAGAACTCTTCCTCCTCCTTGGTGTGGAGACCCTTGGTACCCGCGGCGACGGAAGCGCTAGGGTTGCGGCCGGCGTAGATGACGTGCTTGCGGTCGTGGTGCTCGGTGTGGTTGAGAATCGTCTCGATACGCGGCTGGGCGAAGCTCCAAGCACCGGCGTTGAGGGGCTCCTCCTGGCACCAGACAATGGTCTCGGCGTTGGGGTACATGTCGAGGTTCTCCTTCAGCTGCTGCCAGGGGAAGGGGTGCAGCTGCTCAATGCGGGTGATGGCGACATCGTCGAGCTTGTGCTCGGCGCGGTGCTTCTGGAGCGCGGCCCAGACCTGGCCCGAGCAGAGAATGAGGCGCTTGATCTCCTCGGGCGGCTTGATGTTGCCCGTCTTATGTTCGACGTCGGAAATGACCCACTGGAAGGCCGAGTCGCCGATGAACTCCTCAATGTCAGAGCGAGCGAGGGGGTGGCGAAGGAGAGCCTTGGAGAAGAAGATGACGAGAGCTGGAGAGTGTTAGCTTTTCGGTCTCTTTACTTTTTTTTTTTTTTTTAGAATCGACTTACGCTTGCGGAACTGCCTGTGCATCTGTCGGCGCAGTACGTGGAACAGATTGGAAGGCGTGGTCATGTGCACGACCTGCATGTTGCTGTCTTGGTGCTGGCGCTCGAGCTTGTCGGGGGACGGGAAGATGCGCGGGTCCTCGTTGCACAGCTGCAGGAAGCGCTCCAGGCGGCCCGACGAGTGCTCGGGACCCTGGCCGTCGTAGCCGTGGGGCAGGGACATGACGAGGCCCGTCCTCTGCATCCACTTGGACTCGCCCGAGGCGATGAACTGGTCAATGATGCACTGCGCGTTGTTGGCAAAGTCGCCAAACTGCGCCTCCCACATGACCAGGGCGTGCGGGGAGGTCAGCGAGTAGCCGTACTCGAAGCCGAGGGCGCCAAACTCGCTGAGGGACGAGTTGGAAATGACAAACTTGCCCTGGTTCTCGCTGACGTGCTGGAGCGGCTTGTAGGTGTCTTCGGTCTCCTGGTCGTGGAAGACGGCGTGGCGCTGCGAAAAGGTGCCGCGCTCGACGTCCTGGCCAGAGACGCGGACGTGGTGGCCCTCGGCGACGAGGCTGCCAAAGGCGAGGGCCTCGGCCGTGGGGAAGTCGATGTTCTTGCCCTCGGCGACCGACTTGCTGCGGTTGGCCAGGATCCGCTTGAGGTTCTTGTGAAGGTTGAAACCCTCGGGGGCGCTGCCAATGACGTCGCCGACCTTCTCGAGGAGTTCGCGGTCGACGCTGGTGGGGTTGTGCGGCAGGACCTCGGTGGCGAGCTCCTTGGGCGACTTGAAGCCGTTCCAGGCCGAGGTGGTCCACTCCTTGGAGGTGGGCTGGTAGTCCTTGGACTTGGCAAAGCTGTCCTCGAGCATGCCCCACACCCACTGCTTGTGCTCGTCAATGTCCTCCTGGGTGAAGGTGCCGTCCTTGAGCAGCTTGTCGACGTAGATGGCAATCTGCGACTTGTGCGACTGGATGCGCTTGTACATCAGGGGCTGGGTGAAGGACGGCTGGTCCGTCTCGTTGTGGCCGTGCTTGCGGTAGCAGACCAGGTCGATGATGACGTCCTGCTTGAACTCGGCACGCCAGTCGGCGGCCATCTGGCAGACAAAGTTGACGGCCTCGACGTCGTCGGCGTTGACGTGGAAGACGGGGGCGTCGATGGCCTTGGCAATGTCGGTACAGTAGGCGGTGGAGCGGGCGAAGCGGGGATCGGTGGTGAAGCCGATCTGGTTGTTCACCACGAGGTGGATGGTGCCGCCGGTGGAGAAGGCCGGCAGGGAGTGGAAGCCGAGACACTCGTAGACGACACCCTGGGCGGCAAAGGCGGCGTCGCCGTGGAGGAGCACGCCCATAGCGGTCTCGTGCTTGTCCTCGTCCTGGTTGTAGTGCTGGATGGCGCGGGTCTTGCCCAGGACGACGGGGTCCTCGGCCTCGAGATGGGACGGGTTGGCGACGAGGGAGAGCTGGACGCGCTTGCCCGAAGGGGTGGGCCGCTCAAAGTTCATGCCGAGATGGTACTTGACGTCACCCGAGCCCTCCTCCTCGGCACCGGCCGTACCGGCGAACTCGCTGAAGATGGACTCGTTGGGTTTCCGAACGACGTTGCTCAGGACGTTGAGGCGACCACGGTGAGGCATGCCGATGACAATGTCCTTCACGCCGTAGTCAACGCTGCGGTCGATGAGGGCCTTCATGCCGGGCACGAGGGACTCGCAGCCCTCGAGGCCGAAGCGCTTGTCGTTGGGGTACTTGTTGGCCAGGAAAGCCTCGAAGCTCGAGCTCCAGATAAGACGGTCGAGGATGCGACGCTTTTCGTCAATGTTGTACTGGAAAGGGCGGGGCACCTCGAGGCGTTCCCTCAGCCAGTCGCACTTTTCCCGGTCGGGAATGTGGATGAACTCGACGCCCCAGGAGCCGCAGTAGATACGCTCGCAGGCCTCGATGATCTCGCGGAGGGTCATCTGGTCGCGGCCTTCGGTCTTGAAGCGGGGCAGGATGCCGGGGCCGAGGGTGTATTCGGTGTCGAGGTCCTTTTCGGTGAAGCCGTAGTGCTCCAGGGTCAGCTCCTTGGGCTTGATATTACCAAAGCCCTTATTCTCGTTGGTACGGATGCCGAGGGGATCAATCTTGGCTTTGTGGTGACCACGAGCCTGGTAGGCGCGGACGAGAAGCTGGACCTTCAAGTGCTTGGAAACTTCCGAGTCCTCGGCCGCCCCGTGACCATGGGACAGACGGGGAACGCCGAGGGTGGCATTGGGAACGAGGGGAGGAGGCGGAGTGAAGGCCTCTTCTATAGGCATTTCGCCCGATTCCATATTCCGGAAGTACACCTGCCACGATATATGGACGCTATCGGGGTCCTGTTTCCACTGCATGTACATCTCGTCTATGTAATTTGCGGTATTCCCTGATAGGAAGTTATCGTTCGGGCTCGGGGAGTTGTCGGTGGCATTGGCATAATGCCTCTTTATCGTCACGCCCAGGGGACGGCGGGCTGCGGTGAGAGACCTCGGGGCGGCAGTGCGCGATGACGAGGTGATGGTCGCGAACCGACATGACGGCATGGAAGCCGAGCTCCGGGAGCTCTGGAGCGCCCTGGAGCTTGCTTGTCTCATAGTATTGCGCAACATGATGGGCCGCGTTCTTCCTCACCGAAAGGAAGGGGGAAAAAAGACAGAAGAGGGTGGAGAAGAAGTAGGAAGCTTGGCCTAGGTCAGGGACGACATAGAATGCAGAACCAAAACGAGGGAGGTCGGCGATCCCTCTGTAACGTGGTGATAGAATGAATTCCTGGTGATGCCCTCACAGAAATTAGAGGGAATAGGAATGGGTTCAAAAGGAGTTGAAAAGATGAGAGGGAGAATAAAAAGGAAAGGAGAACCTGTACAGGCTTCGCTGAAGGTTTGGAGGTTTTGGTGGTTTGGTTTGGAGCTTGGGTAGGTTTGGATGAGGATTTTTGGGTAGCGGAAAAACGAAAGAGGCGAAAATCCGTAGGCGTAGCCGTAGTTGTAGCCGTAATTGTAGCCGTTTGAAGTAACAATGTACCTTCCGTAGTGACTCGATGGTGGCTGTCAGTTTGTGTCTAGCGTGTCGACTCCTTGTACATAATAAGTACGGGTACTGTCATCCCCAGACACTAACGCTCGTAACAGAGTGTTCCAATGACCTCGTCGCGTCTACCTGACTAATTAGTAATACTTAGATAGGACTTTCGAAAAAATCGGTTTCCCCCTTGCCGGTCCTTGCCGCCTTCTAGCCAGTCAGGAACCCTCTCCGTCGTGCCTTCGGCAAACCTGAATGATGTCAACGGGCCAGCGGGAGTCCAGACAGCCGGCCAGCCACTCAGGAAGGAGCGATAGACCAAAGGTCACTGCATGGGCCCACACAGTGTGATAGGCCTCAATTACCGCTTGGACAGACCAGGAGGCTTCAGGTTTCCAGGGATGCACGAGTTAGTCATTCCAGCCCCTTCGAGTACGAAGTCTCCACCAGCCCGGGCATAGTGACATCAGCTCTTGTAATCTTGAAGAGAAGGTCTAGAGAGCCATTGCTTCTTGAAATGATTGATTTTCTACGAATTTATTCTAGACAAAGAATAAAACACATAAATAATATCGAATTGAAATAAGTAATTTAAGCTGATTATTGCGTTGGTCACGCGCTCTTACTTAAGGGCTGCCACATGATCTTGACGTGGTACAGCACCTGCCCTGTCTTGACGCAATAAGCCAAGACCAGGGTGTCGGAGGAAGAGCTTAAACGGTGTGAATAGTCCATTCGGTACACTGGATATGTCAGGAATGTCAAGGAAGCTCATGCGTTAGGCCCCGTGACGGTTGCAGTGGGGCAAGAGTACGAGGTGCTTTCCCAACGGTGGTACGGTACACTGCAATACGAATTGTACTTATGTACGTACCATTCCGTAGTCTGGAGAGAGATCATTCAAGCCACAAGTGGCTCGAGCTATCTGCATTTCACGCCACACTTGGCAGAAAAGGCTGTTGAACCAATCTCACCATAGCTCGCTCCATCTCTCTCTTTGACATCACGACATCTAATACCAAGGAAACCGGAGACTCGTCAACTACCCTACGACGAACACATTCCAGTTATTTACGAATCGTACAGAGCACTCGGATAGTCTGCATTCTCTCATTCTTATTGGATGACATGCCAGCTCGCTCCCTCTAAGCAACGCCCTGTTAGCTGACCACCTTCACTTCAGTCCTTCAGTCATTTGGAGGAAAGAGAAGGCCCCTGATCTACGGCTCACACACATCGTTATTGCCTAAGAACAGTACTTTATATGGTGTATACACTTCAGTAGTCGTCTCCGTGAACAGAAGCAACCGAGTGGTCATTCACAAGCTGTGCAGCCGGGGGGGAAAGGGTCGGTGTGTCCTCATCCAGCAACATGGCTACTCCATCCGGCCGGGCGGCCTACAAGAAGAAGGATGGCGTCCTGTCCATAACGGCCGACCACAAGTTCGTTACCTGGACCCCCTGGCCAGCTACAGGGCCACCCACCGTCTCCCTGGCCATGGCCAACGTCGCCAGTAAGTCGACTGCCGGGCTGACCTATGCTCAAAGCCCGTATGTCTGCATGTCGCGGCCCTTGCTGAGTCTCCCCCTCCCTCACTCCCAGATCTCCAGCAGACCCCCGATACTTCGGCAAAGGTCATGCTTAAAATCATCGAGAAACTTCCGAATGCAACAGAGCAGACAGCCTATCTGTTTCACTTCACTTCTCCGGAGGCTCGACCCGAGGCCAACGCCATCAAGGATGTTCTCTCCAAAGCCCTGCAAGAAGCACGCGCCAACGATCCAAACCTGCCCAAGCCCACGTCCTCTGCCGCCTCCGGCGCAGGGACGCCCAATGCCGCCGCGAATGGAGGAGGGAGTGGCTCGGCCTCGATGGCTTTCGCCGGCTCCGTCAACTCGAGGCCCACCACGGCGC
The DNA here is from genome assembly GCF_042370955.1 of Sodiomyces alcalophilus JCM 7366. Classification (NCBI taxonomy): domain Eukaryota; kingdom Fungi; phylum Ascomycota; class Sordariomycetes; order Glomerellales; family Plectosphaerellaceae; genus Sodiomyces; species Sodiomyces alcalophilus. The sequence continues at coordinate 1,842,369 of NW_027263535.1, read as the reverse complement.
GATGGTTCGACGACAACCAGCTACGGTCCGACATTGAGCTGCAGCAGTCCCTGCTCAAGAGCGACCGCGGCCTGAACCAGACCTTTATGGATGCTCGCGCTACGAAGCCCGAGTCGATATCCGATGCCGCTTTCAACTCCCAGTTCTGGTCTACCCGCATCAACCTGCTTCGTGCCCATGCCATTGAAACCCACCAGAAGAAAGGCTCCTACAACGTCCTGTCGACCATCAAACCGCGCGCCGAAGGCGAAGAGCTCAAGCTGAGCATCAGCGTGGAACAGGTCCAGCTCATCTTCAACCAGCACCCCCTCGTGAAACGTCTGTACAACGAGAATGTCCCCAAGATATCCGAGGCCGAGTTCTGGTCGCGTTTCTTCTTGAGTAAGCTTTCCCGGACTCTGAGGGGCGATAAGGTGCTGGACGAGAAAAAGGAGGGCATTGTACGGGACCCGTTGTTTGATAGCCACGACGCGAGCGAGAACACCCAGGAAATCCAAAACAGATTCATGGCGCGGAGCGTGCCGCACATCATCGACGTCGAGGCCAACGAAGAGAACGAGGGTGGGTTCCGGTCCGGAAATCGAAAGGACGTCGAAATGCGGCCGAGGAAGAACGTCCTCATCGTGGAGACCCTCAACAGCCTGAGTGGGAAGATCATGGCCAACGTGGCGCCGGTCGATGCCGATGCCGACGGGCCCAACGGTGCCGACGAGTCGACCATCAATGAACTGGCACTGCGTGATTTGCGTGGCGATGCCGAAGAGCAACGGATCATTCTGAACGTCAAGGAGCAGAACCGCTTCTTCTCCAAACAGGAGGAAGAACAGTCGGCCAACGTTCAGATCTTCGCCACCCAGGTGCCGGCAGACGTGATCGCGTCCGTCCGCCAGGACATGAACCTCCTCGAGGCGGACGAGACGGGCGGCCTCGACCTCCACGCCAGCCTCGGCATCGACGAGGAGAGCGACAGCGACGAAGAAGGCGCGCAGAAGATACCGCACGTCGGGTCGAGGGCGGCGCGGCGGGCCGCCGAAGAGGACATCATGACGGGGGTGAAGCGGCGCCGTGTGGAAAAGTACGGGACCGGCTCGGACGCGACCCGCCTCATGGGCCTGCCGCAGGACATCGCCGACCGGTGCCAGCTCACCCACGCCACGACGGTGGAGTTTCTGCACCAGTTCTGGGCCGCCTTTCTCTCCGGCAACCCCGACCGTGCCGCCGAGCTGCAGTATCTCATGGAATCCCTCAAGCGGTCCGAGGCGCGCATCGAGGCCGTGGCGGACGAGGCCGAAAAGGCGCGCAACGCCTTCATCGATGCCAGGCGGCAGGAGGCCAAGGCGTACTTTGACAAGACGGGCGTGCGAGACAAGAGATGGCTCGCGAAGAATATCGACAAGTACGTCAAGGGGGGTCGGAGGGCCGTCATGCAGATGATGGAGCCCATACTCAGCGCCCTGAACAAGGCGCAAGGCGATTACCAGAGGGCCCTGGCTGCCGAAGGCATCCAGCTCTCGACAGAAACCTAGACACGGTACTGTTCTGGGTTGGAGCCGGGATTTCTTTTGATATAGGCGTGCCATTGGCTGGGCACTGGGAGCAGAATGATACCAACTTCCTAGCAAACTCGGCAGGCTGAAGAGCACAACGGTGGGGGGAGAGACGATAGAAGGCTGGCCAGCCTCGGGTGCCTTCGTGTATTATGGTAATAGGGACAGGGAAAATGTCACACAAGCGACTTGGAAGTTGAACATACAAATCAACGGTCTTGACGAATATAAGATGACTATTTACTGGCTGTTTGTCAGAGGGCAGTCAGTCCCATTGAATCTAAATATGCGGTTGAAATACAGAACATGGGTCGGGGGAGAAGAAAAACCAGACGCCTCTTTATAATTTTGACCCTACGTCCCAGACAATCCATCATACATACTACTACTTATGATACAGAAGACGGAGAAAACTGTAGATGGGCTCCTTTGTCTACACTTTCTCGACAAACGGCGTTCTAACAAGCTTGACTCCCCGTCTCAACTATAGCGAGATGGGCTGTCGGACCCGGGCATCTTCCGAATCCTTCGAACCGGGAACGACACCAAAGCCCATAGCCCTCGGCTTCCGTCTCCGGCTCCGATGATCGCCGTACTTCTGATCAAACTGGCGGATGGCCTTGAGGCTATCCATATCCTCGCTGATACTCGCGGCAATCTCGTCGGCGGCGCGGTTAAAGTGGCGCACCGACAGGGTGCGGCGCTCGGGGTAGACGTAGGGCGTGGGGCCAGCGTGGCGCGCGGCCTCCTCGAGCTCCTCCTGGACGGCGGCCATGGCGGCAGCGACGCACAGGTTCTTGAGGTCAGAGCCGGAGTAGAGGACGCAGCGGCTGGCGATTTCGTCAATATCCACGGACGGATCGAGGCGCTCGTCCTTGAGGAGGATGCGGAGGATGGCGGCGCGATCGGGCTGCAGGGGCAGGTCGACGAGGATCTTGCGGGGCAGGCGGCGGAGGACAGCGTCGTCGAGGTCGAAGGGGCGGTTGGTGGCGACCATGATGAAGGCCTTTGCGTCGTTGAGGCCGTCCCACTCGCGGAGGAACTGGTTGATGGTCTCGCGGTGGGAGGGGCGGGCGCGCGACTGGCCGCCGCGGGCGGCGAAGAGGGCGTCGGCCTCGTCGATGAAGATGACGAGCGGGCTGAGCTTCTTGGCCAGCGAGAAGAGCGCGCGCACGTTCTTCTCGCTCTGCCCGACGTACATGTCGTTGATGCTCGCGCCGCTGACCTCGAGCATGCTGGCGCCGCTCTCCTTGGCCACCGCCTTGGCCAGCAGCGTCTTGCCCGTGCCGGGCGGGCCGTAGAGGAGACACCCCGGTATCCTGTCGGTGGCGAGGACGCCGTAGGAAAAGGCCTCGGGCCGCACGAGGGAGAGCGACGTCAGCAGCTTCAGCGCCGCGATGGTCTCGGCCGGCGCGTGCACGTCGGCAAAGGTCGTGTGGATCTCGTTGCCGTCGACGAGCCCGGCCAGGAGCTTCTTTTCAAACTCGTTGTACTTGCCGTTGGCTTGGACGCGATCGGGTTCGGATTTGGATTTGGGCTTGGTGGAGGATTGCGGACTCCCGCCGCCGACTGCTGCCGCTGCATGGTTCTCGGCTTCAAGGGCGGACTGTGAAAATGGCGCAAGAGGGCCTCTTGACTTGACAACATCGAGGAAGCCCTGGAAACGGCCGGTTCGAGAGCCCTCGTCGAGATGATGATGGCCGTGGTAGAGACGGGTGAAGTGATAGACGTCGGGACAGGGTAGGACCGATGAGGAGAGACCGAGAGGCAATGCCGTGATGTCTAGGCCGGCATCTTCGATGGCCTCCATTAGTTCGGGGACAATCTCGGACTTTTCCAGGAACCCAGAGAAGCCGCCGCTCGCTGCGGAGCCGATGGGCTCGGACAGGGTCCGCGACATGAACTGGATGTTCCGGAGATTCTCTTGAAGGTAGTCGATGGCCTCCCGGCGCTCCTTTTTCGTTTCCCAGTTGGGTATCCGTTGGTACATGAGCGGAAAGTGGAACAAAAACTCCTCGGCGGCGATCTCTCCCAGAGCGGACGAATACTGCTCCGACGGGTCCTCGTTGGTGGACGAGCCGACGAGGACGGCTTTCTTGCCGTCGCGCCACAGCCCGTCGACGATGCTGCGCAGTCTGCCCAGGAGGACGGCGCCTTCGAGGGTCATGCTGAGCTCGACAAAGTTGTCGACGTGGACGATCAGGGGCCTGCTGGGATCCGACGACTTGGCCATGGCTGCATGGATCATCCCTTCCAAGGCCGCGTTGATCTTCAGGTTCTCCCATCGGTCCACAGAAGGAAGCACGTAATCTTTGGCGTCCTCCCTGATCTTCTGGAGCTCCTCTTCAAAGGGGCTCTTGTACGACCCGCCCGAGGCATGTTGGCGGATGTTCACCCATGCAGCCTCAATCTCCCCCGACATGTCGTCGTCGCTCGATACGGAGACTTCCGGTCCCTTGGCGAGTCTCCCGTTCATCTCGGCAGCCCGGTAGGCGAGCATAGCCATGGAACCGCGCGAGTGGGCGGTATCTTGACCCAGGTGGCTCCCCACGACGGCGGCCAGATCCTGCGCGCCAATCTGGATCAGGTCCGCCTCCACATGGGCTGCGATGCGCTGCATCAGCTTCCGGGTGGGGTATGTGCCGGAGTAGTTGGGGATATGAACCACGAGCAGCGGCCGCTTGAGGTCTTTGCGCAGGGCGGCGGGGTCGGAAGGTAATACGAAATCGGCCCGGAGAGCGGTGGCCAATTCTCCGAGGAGCTTCGGGTCGTATATCCGGGAACCGTGGTCTTCCAGGGTGAGGGTGTCCTCTCCGGCCAGCTCGGGCGAAGGTGACCCTTCCTCGGTGGCGACAGGGTCGGGCTGATCGGTCTGCAGAATATGTTTCCGTACTCTCTCTCGCAGGAAGGCATCGTCACCCCCGACACCTGCCCTGTTGTCCCTTGAAGCGACTGTCGTCCTACGGGCATCGGTTTTGCGGTCGGGGTCCAAAATGGCGGACACTATGGCCGAGTCAGACTTGGCAGCCAGGAAAGCGACGGAGAGCTCTTTCGGCACGTCGGACTCCTCAAAGGGTTGCGAGAAGACGGGTGACCACATATCGCGCAGGCACAAGTCCATCCACTGAGCCGTTTCGCCCAGAACAGCGCTCCGCCTCGTGATGATATCGACGCCCTCGGGGTTTCCCAGACTCAGCTCTCGAAGTGCCCGTTGCAGGTCCTCGTCAGTCCACGAAGCCTCGTCAAACACCACCTCCATGTCGTGCCAGAGCCAGTCGTGCCATTGGGCCCCCACATAGCCACGGTGCCACATGGGATCGCTGGCGAGGATAGTTTGACGCGTCGAAGGATCGAGCGGGAAGATGTTGTTGTCCAGGAAGGTGCGAGGAAGTTTTACTGGCGGCAGGTCGTCGGAGGTCCTCGACCGGAGGGGACGCTGTCTGAAGGGCGAGCCGCCGCCGGACGATGTCTTGACCCGCCGTACTGGCAGTTCCGGCTGCGTCTCCGCCTGGCGGTCATCCCGGCTGGCGTTGCGAGCATCGTGCTGCTCGTCCTGCGACTTGCTCTGGGGTTTTCCGCTGTCGGGAGGAGGGACGGAGGTGTCGGCGTCGGGAGTTTTGCGTAGGCGGCGCGTCGCATGAAAACCTCGGCGACGACTTGCGGTCGGGAGCCTACAAACTCGAGCTGCCGCCGATGAGGTCGATAGGGCGCGAGGCCCTGCAGCATTCATTCCCGGGGAGGTGAAGGGCCGTTGCCACAGATGCTGTTTGACGAGTAGTGTGAGCTACTACTTGTGCTTTCCATCTCGACGACTGAAGGAGACGGTCCAAAATCATGTTGGGCGGTGTATCCCGGCAGAACCCCGGTTGATGCTTACGGAGCAGGTACGGGAATACCGGTACACGACATCGCACGAAGTACCACACTACAGACGCTTGGACGGTGGCGCAGCAAAGTGGCTGGTTAGTCGCCGTTGAGCGCCACCCGTTTAACCGCGTTGCATCGCGCCGCGTTCCCCCTATTTGGGCTTCCCCTTAATATAGAACGTCCGCCGATGACGAGACGTCAGGCTCGGCAGTCCAACCTCTTTCAACCTAGCTCTGTGGGGACCTCGACGACGAGATGACGACAGTAAAGTTTCCATTGTATAAGCGCCTTCCCATCGGCTTCGAATCAGCCAAAGAGCACGAGGACGACATCATCCTGCGTATTCGTTTGGAAGAAGTAGCACAAAAGCTCTTTGAGCATTTATGGACCGAGCGTCGGCGCGCAATCGCCTCGGTGGCCGCCTTACATGCCGGCCTCGATCCCCATCTGCAGGACCAACGCTGTGTTGTCCAGGAGCCCGAAACATGGATCCGGGGCAGCTTCAATATCTGTATTCCTGTTCAGATACTCGACCAAGACGGAAGTGTAACACGGACGTTGCTGGTACGATGCCCGATGAGCCATAAGCTGGCGGAGGCCCAGTACCCGGGCACTGTCGACGAAAAGGTTTCAACCGAGGTGGCCACGTACGTATGGATGCAGGAGCATTGTCCGGACGTGCGCATACCCATGTTGCTAGGTTTTGGCTTTACGGATGGCCGTCACGTACGTCGTTCTTTTTCTTTTGTCACTCTCGTTCTCTGTTCTTTGGCCTGGTCTTCCCTGATTCCCGCGCTGATCAGTCGGCCAAGGTAGTTCACTCATGTGGGAGGACAGCCCTTCTATATCCGCTGGGCCAGAGCCGCATGGCGGAGACTACACATTCTACTCCGACGTCCTCTCCTGTCTCAATACGTGCCCGTCAGGTCCTGCCACGCGTTGGAGACCGGCTATGTTGTCCTCGAGTATATCGAACCAACAATCGGCAGGATGCTCTCGATGACCTGGCAAAAGCACCATAATGACGCCGGACACCGACGTAACCTCTTTCGCGGACTCTCTCGACTCATGCTTACCGTCGGGCGTGTCCCGCTGCCTCGGATCGGTTCATGGCGTTTCCACGATGACGGCACAATTACCCTGTCGAACCGTCCTCTTACGTGCAACTTGGTTATGCTCGAGAACAACGGCGCATCCCGCGTTATCCAACCAAATGACACTTATACTCGTATGGAGCCATACGTCTGGGATGTCCTCAAGCTACACGAGCGCCATTTCCGCGCCCAACCCAACGCCGCGTTTGATGAAGATGATTGTCAATATCAAATGGCCGTTCAGGTCGCCCTGCGGGCCGTTGCGTACTGCTACCTGGATAGAGACGAGCGGCGTGACACTTTCGTCATGCAGTTCACCGACTTGCACGGCAGTAACATCTTCGTTGATGACCACTGGAATGTTACCGCCATCATCGACCTGGAATGGATCTGTGCCCGGCCGATCGAGATGATCGACGTGCCTTACTGGATTACTGGCCGGGGTATCGATGAGGTTGGCTCGCCGGAGCATGTCGCCGAGTACACCCAGGCTCGCGAAGAGTTCATCACAATCCTGCGTGAGGAAGAGCAGAAGATGACCACGTCGAAGCTCCATAATGTCCCCTTTGCCGCTATTTTGCAAAGCGGATGGGAGACTAATTTGTCGTGGTTCGTCCACTGTCTAGATTCTATCGATGGCATGTACAATCTGTTCAAACAGCACCTCCGACCTGAGTTTGCGTCTTTCGGTTTGAGTCCGAAACTGAGCTTCTTCCTTTCGAAATTCTGGTGTAAGGACTCGTCCAAGTTTGTAGAGGATAAGTTACGACAGAAGGAAAGGTACGACGCCGAGATGCGACGCATGTTCGAAATGGAAGACCGGGAGGCGGGCGACCAGGAGAACGGTGTGGGTGCATGAATCGTCTTGTTGGAGCAGCTGTATATCACCCCCCCAGGTCCTCCGTATGTCTCCTCACTTGTATGCATGCCCCCCAGCGGCCCCCAGCGTCCCCCAGCCTCACCAGGCTGCATCTGTACCACAAGCCCAAGTGAGGGACTGCCTTGATCGTTGGCCTCCCGGCCTACATCTAGACCACCACCAATTCCACCTCCGCAGCTCTCCATGCAAGCTCTCCAACAACTCTCCCGCTATCCACACCGGCCGCCGTGAACCCTGTCCCGACTGCGTTGCCCTCACCGGAGCCTGGACCGTGATGGTATCCGGCGTGACCACCCAGCTCCGCTCGGCCTCGCGAACAAGACTGGCCGCGAAGGTGTCGACATGTGTATCCCGCGGCCTTACATCGTCAAGGGCCACACTTGACCCGGAGAAGAGGGCAGTGGATGAAAGAACCGCCCCGTCCAGGCTAGGCGTCGAGTCCAACACCGCCTCGACTTCCCTGGTAATTTCGCCCAATAATTCCAAAGACGTCTCTACCTCCTCCCAGCACGCAGGCTCGTGCATGGAATACGAGTACGCCTCTAGGGCCGGCTGTAAAGTGTTGAACAGGAAAATCACCTTCCTAAAGAGGTGCGTCTTTTCCGGCGGTACTGGCGTCTCCCCCAAGCGCCGCACTTCGGCCGCCCACCTGAGGGTGGCATGCACCATGGCCGGGATCTGACTGAGCCCGTCTTCGCTGATCTGACGAGAGACGGGGGACTGGGTGAGCCGGAGCTTGATCGCTTCGCAGAAAACATCGAATATAATGAACACCTCGTGCTTTTCCGTAGCAGCTTGCAGGACGGCGGGGATCATTTTCCCCAAGCTGAAGGAGAGAACGGCATCCGCTTTCATGCCCTCACGTAACATGGCCACCTCATGTCCCAGTTTTCCATTGTGAAGAGCCTGTTTAAAGTTGTTGTAGAGGTAGAAGAACAGTTGCGGCGCCGCTTTTGCGTCGCCTTCCAGGAGACGGATGCCGTAGGACTCGATACTCGCCGCCTGGAGCTGAGGATCCTGTAACGGCGGGGAGTATTCTTTGCTGACTTCGTAGAAGAAATTGGGTATGGTGCAGATGTCTCCGCCGTGTGCTCTGATGAGAGAAATAACTCGACGAACGAAACTCACATAGGCAGCATGCCCGTCGCCAGAGGCTTCAAGCGTCCGGAGGTCATCTCGCATGAGCTGCATGCTCGTCTGGAGAGCCGAATCAAAGTCGGCCGAAAGCTTCTTCTTGTCGGACTGAGACGAAGACGCCTCTCGCAGCGAGCGTCTCATCCACGACAAGGCATCTGTAGTAGACAATCAGCGGGGCGTCCCGAAATCTTTTTTTTTAATTCTCTGTGACTTACGTTCAATGAGATGTCGTAGAGTCCCGTAATCCCTTAGCCTCAACGACTGACCAGCGTCGTCCGGCACGAAGGCGTCTGGTTGCTGGCCCAGCACCGCGGCAAGCTCGTGCTCAAAGCCCAGATAGCGCACTGGCTTCACTAGAGATAGCAGCCACAGCTGCAGATGGCTCGCGCCGATATCCTACCTTACGTTAGCCATCGATGTGCACAACTCGTCATGCCGGACACGTACCGTGAGATCAACCATGACTCGCTGTTGAACAACCGCCAGAAAGAGCGGGAGATAGTGCCGCTGGCGCAGGCTGAGTCTCGCGGGGACATCCTCGAACATGCCTTGTCTCCCTCGCTTGAAACATTGAGAAAGGCGCTGCACGGGTTAGTCTTCTGTTTTCCAAGCTCCATGGCCGTTGGCTGAGAAACATACCATGGCTCCGCATCGCGTCAAGACTGCGGCCAACTGGCCGCCAGTACGCACGACTTGCTCGACGCAATCAGATCTCGTTAGATCAGAGAGAGAGGACACATTGGTCTCGGACTCGGTGTTGAGTACACAACGAGCCATGGTGTAAAAGTCCGCGGTGAGTTCACGGTCCAGCAGCTGGTGATCTGTTAGCAAGAGTCAAGACGACTCCAAGCATGCCGTGGAGGGGGCGTAGTACCATGATGCTGTCATCCACATTTGCACCATCTAGTGTCCTCTCATTCTCGCCCTGCCTATTATCGCCAAGGGCTCGCTCGACTCGATCCAAGAGGACTTGGAGCGTGGCCAAGGTGTCTCGAAGAATGACCCAAGGAAACTCGGGTTCTGCGGTGGAAAACCGGCGGAAAACCTGTTTGATTTGGTCTGTTCCAATGAGTTAGCATCATGTCATGCGTGGGCTTAGGTCTTGGATCTGATTCCTCACGATTATTGGCGGCGAGAATGGCCAGCTCGAGACTCCGGGCGTATCGAGCAGTATCGAGAGACAAACGTGTGCTGAAGATCAGGACGTCCATCGTTGCCGACTTATTGCTGGCTATGATCCCACTTATCAGATCCGGGCTGATCCCAACACTGGTGTCGCTGGACATATTGCTTATCTGCTGTCTGATATCCGCGGCCGCCGAGTCGTATTGCCCGAGGAGCTCCTGAAAAGTGTCCGTCTGCCACCAGTACATGGCCCTGAATGCAGACGCTGAGTCCTGGGACACGACGAAACGCGCGATCTGGCCCCAGGCCCGCAAGTTGATGAGACATGCCTCCTTGTGCGAGCTGGCCGGGATGACGAGCTGCTTGAGAAGCTGGATCAGCGTGGCAGGGCGCAACTCTGGAGGAGTCGCCCAGTACAGGGTGCAGAGCAAGTCATGATGGTTTCGGAGCGCGCCCAGATCGTCCTGGTGGATGTTGTGCTCCTTGAGGTACTGTCGGTTGTGGTTCGGTAATGTGCGAGCCACGAGGTTCCGGACTTCGTTGGTCGAGCCTGAGCGCACCAACTGCTTGATGGCCACGGCGATAAGCTTGAGGAAGATGTGAAAGCTGCGATCTTCTGGTTCCACTTTCAACGACGGATTGAGATGCAGGCTTTCCAGAAACGCCGGTGACCGGTAGACCACCTCGTTTCGGAGATGCGACAGGCTTTGCGACCCGAAGAAGTCGAAGATGGTGCCGACAACACCGCTGCACTTTTGCCAGCCCCATTGCTCGACCAAATAGTGGCAACGACCAAGAAGGGCCCTGCAGTAGTTGTTGAAGCTGGGCGGTTGGCGGCTGTTGTCTCTGTATAGCTGGAAGACTCGCTTCAAGGTCAACTGTGGCAGGGCCCAGCCATCCATCGAAATGCGATACCTCGACCCCGAAGCAACGACACCCGAGCTGTCAATCTCGCATAGAGGAAGCAACGTGAAGACGTTCCCCCAGAGTTGCTCAAAGACCCTCGCATTGGATTCCGACTTCATCTCGGGTTTGATTAGCACCGAGTATGTGACGTCCCAGAAGCTCATCCTGGGGATTTGCAAGTCCCCGAGAACCGTCATCAGAACCACCCAGGTCTGGGCGGCAACGTTATCAGCGCGGATACCGCGCTGGCGGAAGGAGAGGCGCCGCAGGTCATCCAGGAGTTTCGTGATGGGCCCCAACCCGACGCCCACAAGACAGGAGACACATGTTGTCGACATGTTTCGGAGTAGCGACTCCATTCGCATCATATCGGAGCTCAGGGCTTCGACGTTCTTGGAGAGATTGACTCCGCAGGCTGTGGCCACGAGTAATGGACAAAGTATCTCAAGGGCGACTTGCAACCGCCGTGGACTGAGATGCGACACTTCCGTCTGCAACCGTGATAGGAAGCTTCCAAAGACGTCGACCAGACGGGAAATAAATGACTTTGCTTCCGAATCCTGAGAGACGCTGAGGCCGTCTTGGATATACGAACGGACAAACTGTGCCGCCCCTTTTGCGTCGACTTGGAGGTCGTCCGACGTATCCGGGGATACCAGTTGGTTCAAAATGGTGTCACACAGGATACCGAATTCGGAAGATACGTCGTCATTCCAGGGGCCCCATCTCAACGACTGGCTGGACAGACTGAAGAAGACCCGCGGCCGAAGTTGAAAGACCTTGTCCGCATAGCTCTTGTCCAAGGCAGCTCGCACGCATCCGCTTCCCAAGAGAGTGTCCTCGTGAAAGAAAATACCTCGCTCCAGAGGAAATCTCTCAAAATGCTGAGAATATTGGGTCCCAAACGGTCCGAGACCGAGTAGTTTTCCATCGCTAATCTCCGCAGCCTCGTTGCCCACTGGCGTGGGCGAGGCTTGAGGTAACGGATCATTTGCGTGCCGGTATTGGGCTGCCTCTATATCGATGCGCCGAGGTTTCACCAGCTTCTTCCGCCTCCGAGCCACAGGCTCTCGAGAATGGGTCGAGGTCTCATCGAGTCCAGGAGATGATATTATGTCGTCCTCAGGGTCGGCATTGGAGCTGTCACCTACGCCAGGCAGCGAAAGAATGATGCTCGGGGACGCTGCGCGTTTGTTATTTTGGCGATACAGAACGTCAAGCATCCGCTTTTTTGAATGGAATGCAAGTCGCCCAGGCTGCGTCAGAAGGTCGGCTTCGAGCTGTGCAGGACGAACTGGTACATCCGGATTTGGGGTTTTATTTCGGTTCTGGCGTCGTGCTGCTCGATGACGACCAAACGTATCATCGGGAGGTGGCTCGCCATGCTTCGGGTCTGCCCGCGGTCTCTCGTCAATAGCTCGGGGTGATGATTGCTGTAAATTGTGTGAAACCTGCTGCAGTGGCTGTCTAATCGTCTTGGAGATGGCCCCTGGGCGGGCGGACAGGACTGTCGGACGGGGCTGGATTTTTCCATTAACCCAGTCATGCAACACGGTGCCGGCATCGATCTGGTCCTCGCGAGTGCCCAAACAAATTCTCTTGCTTCCCGGGCTCGAACGGCCCTTGTGCGCCCTTCTCTTCGCTGTCCGTGCGGCAATCTTCAGGAACTGGGGTGCGCGCGGTTCGATCACGTCAAGGATGCCGATTCGAGGCGGTGCGGCGGGCTTTTTGGCCGACTTCGATCGTCGTTTCTGCGGCCCCCTGGCTACCCGAGGGCGAGTGGTCGAGTTGCTGTTTTTGGCAGTGGACGGCTGCCCCGTGAGGGATGAAAAGTGGCTCGTAATGGTTTGTTGCTCACCTCGTTTTCTATTGCGAGACGAAGATGAGTGGAGGGTCTTCCGTCGCTTGGAAGTGTTGCTATGCGAGCTGGTGCGGTCGAGCTGACGTTTACGACGTTGAATCATGTGGTCAATCTCGTCATGCTCCTCGGCGCTCGAGCCATCGTCAGTATCTTCCAAATTGACGACGGTCTGAGCCACAGGCGATTCTCTCGAGGCTTGGGGGATCTCTGGGAGCTCGGTGTCGGATTCGTCGGAGATGTCGAAAGGGAGCACCGAAGCGGTTCGTGAATGAGGTGTTCCTGTTCGTCGCACTGCCAACCCACGCCTCTGCGTCTGTGTCACATCCGTCGTCTCTGAAGGCCGACTTTGCACTTTTTGGCGCAAGTTTCCTTGGTTCATGGATTGATCCAGCCTGAAATGCGATGCCGGCAGAACCCCTCTGGCCCTCCGACTGAACCTAACCACATCCACGCTGTTTTCCGAATCACTTCCGGAGGAGCTATCGATATCAGGGCCAGCCTCTCCAGCCGGAGTGGGTTCATCCTCCTCCATAGTCAGGTCAAATATCCGGCGTGTAGTTGTTGGGAGTGGGGAGTGGTGTCGAGATTCTGTAGGCACTATGCGCTGCTGCTCAAGAGTCCCAGTCACTTCTTCAGATGCGACATTCGGCTCTCTATTCGTAGGCAAAGGTCTCGGTGGTGAGCTTTCGAGAACATCTGCACGCGGCAGAGGCTTCGGGTATGGGCGTGCCGTGCCGCCCAAGCTTGTAGACGCGGACCTGCTGTCCATGGGATTCCGTCGATGCTTCTTTCGCGGGGGCGGCCTCGTCGAGGATGATAATCGATTCCCCCCCGACAATCTCTTGTTCGAGCTGGGCAGGATGTCCAGAGACGGGAAGCCGTCGTCATCGTCAACCATGAATGGACTCGTAAAGTCGGTTTTTCGCGAACCGCTGGTAGGGCTACTCAAAATGCCACGCACCGTCGGAGAAGAGATCCTGTGGTCTGGGGACGAGGAGAACAGACGCGGGAACGATGCGCTCGATTCCAGCTGATCATCGTCTGCCGACTGGGTATTCTCCTCCGAGGCTGAAGCGTGGCCACCGCTAGCGATGCTTTGACTATCAACCTCGAACTCCTGTTCTTGCGAATCCTCTTCCTCGGCTCGTTTCCTTCTCTGCCTGGCCTCTTCGATATCCACCCTCACAGGTTTGACCCCTGCGGATCTCAAGGCTTTGCTGTACTGAACATTCTCAATGAGATAGGGATGTTGCTGGATCGGCTTTCTCGGACGAAGCGTGCGGGCATATCGCGAGGCAACTGTCGCAGGGCTTGCGGAGCCACTCTCAACCTGCGAACGGAGTGGGGAGGGAGGCTGGCTCCTCGGCGGCTGAGCCTGACTTGGTTTCGGTTGACTCGGCTCGTCGGTGCCATTATTGAGGAGAAAATCGGGCGGTGCCTGGGTCAGCTCGACAAAGTTTCTCGATACGTCATCGTCGGTGAAATTGAGAGGATCTGGCGAGCCCTCAACATAGTTGCGTGTTGTTGCTGGCTTTTTCCTGAACGATTCGATTCCTTCGTCAAGGATTTGACTATGGAGTGCGTTGAGTTCGTCGTCATCGAAAGCATCGTCAGGGACAGAGGACAAAGGCGAGGATTCGGGGTCTGTGACAGGGCTTGCTGGTACTATGGGTGTCTTTGGCCGTTCAGCTGGTCCTGGCTTCTGAATGTTCTGCGCCGGGGACGAGTCTGGTACATCCCAGATGCTGCATTGTTCGGAGTTCCCTGTGACAGTCCCTGTGACAGGTTGACCTTCGAGTGTAGGCGGTGCTGCATCAGATGCAGGACCAGAAATGAGATTTGACTCCTGGCTATCAAAGTCGGCGTCGTCGTCCGAGTCCGGAACTTCCCCGAGAACCCTCCAGTTGGCCATTTGGGAGGGATACAGTAGTCATCGTTGAAGAATCACGGCCGAGTCATGATTTCAGGAAATCAAGGCTTCGTTACAGCGAAGAGCCTTCCACGGTCTGGCTGCATTGATGTCGATGTGGGGGACGCGGTTGCGTTTACTGGCTCGCCTGTCAGGCTGTCATACAGGGATACAGGCACGGTGGTACGTTGTACCTCCTGGAGGAGCTTTGACGCGACGAAGAGACGCGAAAACACGGTACCACTTTAAAGCGTTGAAGTGTACATAAGGTACCATATATTGGCCCCACTAATCTCCGGTCCGAATATTCACCGAACCTCCAATTCCGCGGGGCTCAACGGGCTCAACAGCAAGGTACGAAGTAATTACGTACCTTCGTCCCTCGTCGATTTGGTCCGGCAGCAAGAGCAGAGAATATTTTGTACACTATTACTCCGTGATTACACCAGAGCAGCCTCTGAAGCGCATCCCCAGGTCCCAACATCTCGACTTCCAATGGGGTTTCGACAGTATTTGGGGCTAGGCATAGCCGTAGGCGCTGGAGTCTTTATTAGTAAGAGCTTCACTGGCCTCACTTCTACAATATCTCAATCAGTTTACTGACTGAAAATCTTGCTCTGTTGTTATAGGCGTGTTCTCCTTGCAACCAGCTCTCGCCGACCAGAAGCGACAACGCGATCTTCAACTGTCGTCTCAACGCAACCAACAAACTACACAGCCCCAGCCCACTCCAACAGCATCATCCCCCAATCCCACCGAGCAAGATACCCGAAGTCAATGATCCCGCAAATATACCTCGAACTTTTATCCATCCGTGTACAACAACCTTCGCCGTGCTACGGCCCGGCATGAACGCGCAGCTGTTCCCAACTTCAAGAGAATACGCAGAATAATAATCCATATATCAATCCCTGGAGGTCTTTTTCTGGAACCTAGACAGGTTCCCTGGTTGTAAGAACTGGGAAATCCGGGGTGCATCCGTTGGACGGCGTATTGCATACATACTGAACACCTCGCGCAATTGGTTAATTCTCTGCGTCGTCGAGATAGACTGCTTTTCGTCTGTCCGTCTTATACGGCCTAACACGCATTGCCCGGGAATACAATGGAAAGTCGGGTCTGGATTCCGGTGGACGGACTGGAAGTCTGACTGTAGCTCCATCACAATGTCCAGTCGACACTGAAATCTGCTCCTCGACCCAGATGTACAGTTATTTGAGACGTGGAAGGCATGTTACGGAGCTCGGTCGGTCATAAGATCGACTTCATCTCCTACGGCCTGCCCAACTGAAACGCCCGGCGCTCTCGTTCTGTCCTGGGCCTTCGCATGGCCAAGACGCCGATTTGACGATATTCCACCAGGAGATGGGTTCGTCTGTGTTTCTGGCTCACCAGAAAGTCCTCGTGTCTTACCTGCGATGCTGTCCGACTCGGAATTCACACCTTGCTGCAATACACGGAGGATGTCTACAACGTAGAAGGGGGCCCTGCTTCAGATCCTGGCTGTTGTGGCTCTTTTTACTCGAGCGAAACTACACCTGGAGATGACTTATATTCTAGCACGAGAACGGGACCGCCCCCAGTGGGTTCAGCACCCTTGGTTTTCTTTCCCTGTGAAGTTGTGATACTTGTTAAGCCTCGTATCTCGTGTCAATGGTCACGGAGTTGGCAGATCTTGTAATCCAGAGCGCGGATATCTAACCGCAACTGACTACAGCAAACACAGTTCATTCACAGTGTCCCTGTACTAGCCCACTATCAGTACCAATAATACCTGGAGAATTGTACTTCGTAATGTAGGGGATCCCATTTGTAGTTCTGCGCAAAGAGGTACACTGGCTGCAGCTACCTATGCATCCCTCACGAACGCTTGGTAGGTTCTGGAACATTACAGGTGGGACGGAGTAACACGTTTCCGTCTCACAGGAACGTACTTCGTACTCCGTACGTCACTATCCCTGACATCACGTGATGAAAATGGTTAGTCATGAAAGCCCGGATGCCGAACGATTTCGGCCCAGTGGCAGAAGCAGGATGGCAAGCCAATGAGCTAAGAGAACCGGGTCAGACGATTACCTCGAAAAACCCTCTTCCTGGAACTTCACCTAATAATACTACTTTACTCTCTCCCAGCTCACCTCCCACAACACAGCACCCCGCGACGCCGTACGCCTCCGGTCAACCCATCAATTGGACCCATCTCCACTCCGAGTCTGCATTTCGGGACCTCCAAAACATCCATCATGATGCGAACCCAGGCTTCGTCCCTGCTCCGCGCCGTACCCCGGCAGGGGCAGGCTATGGTCATCCGCCGTGCCGCCACCACCCACGCCATCTCGAACCCGACCCTCAGCAACATCGAGAAGAGGTGGGAGACCATGCCTCTCCAGGAACAGGCCGAGCTGTGGATGTCCCTGAGGGACCGCATGAAGGGCTCCTGGACCGAGCTCACCATCCAGGAGAAGAAGGCCGGTACGTGCTTGATGACTCTTTTTTCATCGTTTTTTCCCGTTCTCCCTTGCGACACGGGTCAATTCGCGACTGTTTTCTGGCCAATTCGGATCCCCGTTGGGCTGGGCATCGAATTGAGTGCAAAGAAATGATTTCCGTGATGTTTGGGTGGTTCAATTCGTTGGCGGCCGATGAGCATTTGCTTCTCTGTCTTCAATTGATAAGAACTCCCCCGACAACATCCGAGCGACAATTCATCATGACACGGCATATCTGATGACTTCGGATCGGAATTCAATATCAAGCTTACTGACTTGGATTCTTAGCGTACTGGATCGCCTTTGGCCCCCATGGCCCCCGTGCCACCGACCCTCCCGGCGAGAGGTCCCGCGTCCTGCTCGGCACCGCTGTCGGCGTCGCCGTCAGCCTGGCCATCTTCGGTCTGATCCGCGCCTTCGCCAGGCCTGGTCCCTCGACCATGAACAAGGAATGGCAGGAGGCGTCCAACGAGTACCTCAAGGTTCGTTGCCATCGCCCTTTGATATCGCTTATTCAGTTGGACATTTCCGCAAACAAACGCGCCGAAACCGTGCTAACGTATAACCCTCTTTCTCCCTGCAGGGACAAAAATCCGATCCTCTCACCGGTATCTCCTCGGAAGGCTACACTGGCCCGGGCCAGGTCCAGTCCCCTCCCAAGCAGCAGTAAACGGGGCGATTGCTTCTCTCCCCCTCCTCCGTCTCTGACAGCGCAGCCGACTGTTACATTCCCTTGTATAACACGACTTCTTAGAAGAAAAAAAGGAGACTTGGAGGGGCTTCGCCCGAGGGAATCCGACGACAGACGAAATGCGCTGGTGGGTGTAAATAGTATACCTGAAGACTTTAAATCAATTTCAAGCATCTTTCTTTTGTCGACAGTCCGAAATGAGGTTCATTTTCTACGTCTGTTATTCTTACAAATGAAAACTCCATTCTCCTTGTTTGTGCAGAGGGAACATGACATCGGAGCAAATCCGACACTGACAACAGTTGGGACATGACGATGCAGCTACCAATTTATTTGTTCTCTCGCCACAGTAGCGTGTGTCAAGCAAAGGTGGCCGACGACCCTATCCTCCAGTCCACGCGGCGGATGCTTCACCAGTTATCCTCATGCCTCCAGTCCTCCGCTCCCTACGGCCGTTGAGAAATTAACGACTCGGGGGCCAAGACCTGAAGAAGACATCGTCAGCATCCGAATGCCCGAAACACAACACGACAACGACATGCGAGTCCGGGGAAACTTACTATGGCTGTGCGGCAGGGAATATAGACATGCGTGGAGTTCTTCCGATTGTTCCATTCGGTCGGTTCGGTGAAGAAGCGAGTGCTCTCGTCAATGCGGTCATGTCCGCCCACCTCCTTGGAGTCCGTGTTCAGCACGACTCTGTACGTCCCCGGCACGTCGATGCCAATCCTGTAGTCGCTGAAGCTCTGGGACGGATGCAGGTTGAAGACGAAGACACAGCCACCTCGCTCAAAGACGATGACTTTGTCTCCTTGGTGCTTGAGCGAGATGTATGCCTGCGGCGCCTGAAGCCAGCCGAACCGGGCCTCGCAGGTATTCATGAGGCGGTCAAAGTTGTTGAGGAACTGGTACCGGAGCAAGTGGTCGTCGGTCAGGTTAAACTGGCGCCTGGCGTACCAGAAGGAGTTTTGGTTGCCTTCGCGGGGGAAGTCGAGCCATTCCGGGTGGCCAAACTCGTTGCCCTCGAAGTTGAGATAGCCCTCGCCGCCAAGACCGTGGGTCAAGAGACGGATCATCTTGTGCAGGGCCATGCCGCGGTCGATGACCGCGGTGAGTGGTGTCAGCACGGACATGTTAGTGTACATTTCCGCATCGCAAAGATGCATCATGAGGGTCTTGTCTCCAACCAGCCTAAATGCCGTTCGGTCAGAATCCGGAGAAAACTTGTTGACTTGGAAAGAGAGGGCGGCTCCATCACTTACGCTTGGTCATGGCTCTCACAATAAGCAATGGTCTTTTCGCCGTGGCGTCTGTTTGTGAGAGTCCAGCAAATATTGCTCACGTCCCAGTCTTCGTCCTTTTGCTCCTTCAGGATTTTGATCCACATGTCGGGGATGGCCATGGCAAGACGGTAGTCGAACCCAACTCCACCTAGGGAGAGGGGAAGGCACAGGGCAGGCATCCCAGATACGTCCTCGGCAATGGTGATGACGTTGGGGTACCAGTCATGAAGCATCTGGTTGGCGACCATGAGATAGGCGACGGCTTCCTCATCCACGTCGGAACCGAAATATTCATGGTAGCCTCCAGAGAAACCCCTTATGGCAAGTTAGTACCGGTGTCTCCAAGACATCAACATGATGACCATGAGCACTCACGTTCCGATTCCATGATGGTGGTAGAGCATGCTTGTGACCCCGTCGAAGCGGAAGCCGTCAAAGTGAAACTCGTCCATCCAGAATCGCAAGTTGCTGAGCAGGAACCTCATCACCTCGTGGTGACCGTAGTTGAAGAGTCTGCTGTCCCACAACTCATGGCGACCTCGGCTACCCTCGTGGAAATACTGATGATCAGACCCATCAAAATGATTCAGGCCGTCCAGGACATTCTTGGAGGCGTGGCTATGCACGACGTCGAGAAGCACCGTGAGACCCATTCCGTGGGCCGTGTCGACAAGCTCCTTGAGGTCCTCTGGCGTACCGTAGCGGCTGCTGGCAGCGAAGAAGTTGTTGACCTGGTAGCCGAAGCTTGCGTAGTATGCATGCTCCATGATAGCCATGAGCTGGATGACATTGTAGCCGAGGTCACGAATTCTGGGGAGCATGTTCTTGGTGAATTCTTTGTAAGTGGCGACACGCAGTTCCGGTGACGAGATTCCAACGTGTGCCTCGTAGACGCGGACGCTCGCAGGCTTGGGAGGCCGGGGGTTCTTGAACTTGTATATCTGAGAGGCGGGTGGGTTCCAGAACCGTGCCTCGTAGGCCGGAGAGACGGATAGGTCCTGGGTTACGTACTTGATCCAGGCAGGTAGTCGGTCAACCCTCTCCGCCGTGGGCAGTTCAAGTGAGATCTACATATTCGAGGTAAGCCAAGCTCCCGTCCAGGCGTTTGGATTGCGCGGTCCACCGATTGATTGATTACCTTGACTTTCGAGTTGTGGGGGATGGCTGGCTGTCCATCTTTGGGTGGAAGTACAATTTCGAAAACACCAAATTGATTCTTGGTCATAGGATGGGACTTCCTATTCCAGCCGTCTAGTCAAGGGTGGCCTGATGTGAGTCTAACAGGCTTCATAGGATCATATTAGGAGAGGAAGACACTCACTGAAGTCACCCACTAGATAAGCCTCGACAGCATTGGGCGCCCACTCCCTGTAAGTAATGTTCCCTTTGGCATCGACGTTGAACCCAAAGGTCTCTATCCCCTAGTGCAGACATGGTGGTGAGCTGGGGGCAACTCCACTGAAGACTGGCTGGCAGGGCGCGTCGTCTCACCTTGGAGAACTTGTCGAGGCCTCCCTCGGTGGCGTTAATTTTCTCGATCCACTCCTGGGCTCGGGCATAGCGCCTCTTCAAGACGTCCTTGAACGGTTCAAGCCAGGGGTCGATCTTGACGGCACCTGATATCGAGTGTCAGAAAACAAACAGGTGGAAGTCGACTGGGTGACACCAACCAGTGCCATCATTGGGCAGTCCCTTGGCGGCATTCGCTGCCAGGGAGTTGGACGAATTCTCGACAACAGCGGCCATGTTCTTCCTGGCGATCGATGTTCGTTCGTCCCGATGGGGTGTCAAGTGTCAATGGCTGGCCAAGTATGGGTGGTAGAAGGTGTGCAGTTGAAGGTGCGGGATGCTGTAGTTAACTGCTGCTTCTGGGTGTCCGCCTAGGGGGGAGGTAGGAGAAGCTCGTGAGATGGACGGAATGTAAATTCCAGACGCGTCTGTCAAATGAAATCAAACCAAAGGAATTCAAATTGGTCTCCTGGCTAAAGGGCCCAGCTGAAGAACCTGCTAGATCGCTAAAGCAGCGTCAAGTAGTACGAGGTAGCACGGAAAGGATCAGGTTCCGGCAGGTTGGGGAGAGTAGAGAGTTGGACAGGGCTAAGCAACTGAGGAACAGGATAAGAATAGGACGCGAGATGTTCTACTCGGTATGAGATGTACTATCTTCACGGAATCAAATAGATAACATCGGTGGTAATCGTAGGGATTGCAGTAATACAGTACAGCCAGTACCTTGGTACGTCGAGGCACGTATGGCCATAGGTAGTAGGTAGCTGGGGGCAATAATAAGAAAGAATGAGACCCCTCAGTATCTGGTCTGGACCAAAGTATGACGTACTTTGCTGTAGCAAAGAGGAGAACGCTGGTTAGCTGATCAAATTATTAGCAGCCTCAATTCTCTCAATTCTAGTACATAATACGCCGTCACATACATGTACCTTGTCATTACTTTCTCGCTCAAAAAGCAACCCATCTGTGACTGTATCTACTTGTACGACGATGGCTCCCGTGTCACACCTAGTGCCATTCCGTTTCCACCGTGACTGGCCAGACTGCTGACAATGCCATTATCTTCCCAAGGGGCAGACTAGCGTTGTTTTTTCTTTTGTCCTGGGGAGTCAAACACGTCTTGCCGAAGGACGCTACTCCGTAGATGGAGTGCATTTATCGCCGACAGAAGAGCATGGTTTAAGAGATGTGAAGAGAGTCCAATAGGTTATGCTGGCCGGTGCTGGTGAATGAAGTACCCGGGTTCTTACCGTCAGCTGTCACACCTCACTCGCTCTGCTCCCGCGAGACAAGCCATGCAGGGAAGACCGACCAGAATGTAGGCTGGATGAAAAGCCGTCCACTAACTAATCAATATCGTATCCCTTCTCGACGAAAGGATAGTATGTAGTACACACAGAGGCCTTTAAAGGACGGTAGGCAACCATGGTATCCGCTTTCATCAGGCACGGATAGAACATGCCATATCGTAGATATAGACGTCGCGGCTCTCGAGGGAGATGTTCTCCGACCTCCAGTCTCAAACGCAGTCCATGATGGAACGACTAGATAATCTCATTTTTCCGAGTTTGAGGCCTTTACAGCAGAATTGGAGAGATGGCCGAATATATGAATAGAAGAGGCAAATTACGGCGCTGTATCACAGGACAAATAAACCGCACGTTCTATGTTGTGTTTCGGTGGATTGCGGCTCCCACGGTCTCGCCATATTTGCTGTCCATGGCATGCCGAGCATTGATGTCGTACGGTGGATGCTCTAGGAGATGCAGAGTCAATATCCGTACAACTCGCCCTCCGAATACTTTGAGAGGATATGGAAGGCTGAGAATCGAATCCGAGCTCCAGAATCTGCTTTACAACGTACATCATTAGCTTTCTGTGGTAGGAGAACGTGGTAGCGACCTGCTTCTACAGAAGGCCCCATTACGGGAGCTCCCATGTCACGATGGAGGCAACGACACCAAGGATAACGCTCCAACTTGATAAGCAACCCAACGATTTGCAACCCCAAAACTCCATTGCTAGCCAGCATTGTTCGTCGGCGGGATTGAATGTGATTGAAAATAAATTGCCAAGCTGATGGCTGACGAGACAGAACCTCCCTCGGAAATATATCGGCTCTTCACGTGCCCTGTAAGACATACTATACCAATTGATCATCTTCGCGACAACTTCTTCCCCATGGGACAAAAAGACTCGGGGATCCCGATCTTTGCTCAACTAGAATTCTGCCGCCACCGACTTCTATGAGAAACCTAATAGCGCAGACCCAAGTCCACACCGCCCGCGATGATTTTATAGCAGCCATCGACCAAGATGCCGTCCTTCGTCTCGCATCGTCCCACCACAACGATGATCCTTGCCACTTTTTCCAGCCACCAGCCCGTGGCAGCTACAACATCTGCTACTTCGTCCAGTTCAGCCCGCCAGATCCCGCCCGCGACAACGCGGCCGAGGGAGATAAATGGGTAGTGCGACTCCCCTTGGAGCCATGCCTAGCCCTCGGTGGGAGGGATAAACTAGAAACCGAAATCGCCACAATGCAGTCTGTTCCCTCCTCCCGAGAATGGATGCAAGCCCCTTCTAACCAGTCCGTTGCTGGCCCATAGGCTCGTGGCAGAAAAAACCTCGATTCCTTTGCCAGACATTATCGCGTACCGCTTAGGCGAGGGTAGCGAACCGTTTTCGTGTTACTTGATTCTCCGGTACATACACGGCGAGAGCATTAAAGATATCAAGCAACTAACCGGCGCGCAACGTCAACGATTTTACGCGTCGTTGGCGAGCATCTACGCCCAACTAAGGAGGCTTGAGTTTCCCGCAGCCGGTCGTCTTACAAGGTCGTCCGCGGGAGTCGTCGAGGTTCGGAAGCCGCCGATATCCATAAGTCTAAACTCTAGCCATCTCGAAGGGGCTACACCATTCGATATCATGGCCGACCACCTCAACGAGGACGGCACAATGACCTCGGACGCAGCGTATGCATCGATGCTGCAGCGCCATGGCGAAAGTCGCGTGGCAACGGGCAGCGGTTGGGACGTCGACACCCGCGACGAGTGGGAGGAAATATTATACTATGACCACATCTTTCGAGAGTATGCTGCGAGCTGGATAGGTTCGCAGTGCACGGGCCGCGGCCCGTTCGTTCTCACACACGGAGACCTTGAATCCCACAACATTCTTGTTGACAAGTCGTGGAATATCGTTGGTGTTCTAGACTGGGAGTGGAGCTGCGTCGTCCCATTCCAGTTTTTCCAACCACCCCTCTGGATCGCTGGCTATCCTATTCCAACGCTTTGTGATCTGATGGGGTATTATTACTTCTCCCTCGAGCTTCAGGAGCTGAATGCTCACGTTTCGACTTGTGAACGAGATACATTCGGCAACCTTGCCCTGTTTGAGGAGTGGAACCGGATCGGTAAAGATGGTGGGTTCCTGGTTGCTGCGGCGCTTGAGGAATGGACGATTGCGGACTGGTTCGCAAACCGTTTCATCAACAGTAAGGTGTACAATGGCGCAGAAGACCTCGCCGACCGTGTCAAGGCATTCATGAACAATCCGTCTCGACAGGCCATTGCAGATGAGAGGCTAAAAGCCAGCCTTTTACATATTAAAAACTTGGAGACTCTGGGCCTGAGGAGCTGTGCGGACAAAACCACTGTCGATAGCTCGCCACCTGAAATAGAGTCTGCAAATAGAGGTTACAGGATCGCGTTGCTCTCCCCAGAGGCCGTCGGCGAATACTCTCCCATCTTGAGTTGTACTGTCGTTGTTATTCACCATGATAATGGTCGTTCTTCGTATCGATATGGTGGTGTATACCGGCGGATGACAGTCGGGCGAGCGGCAATGGAACCACAGTACCTACTGGAAATTGCTCGTCACGGGGAAGAGGCCATTCTCGCCCTATTCGATTTGGTAAACCAGGCCATGCAATTGGACCAGTCGGCAGAAGCGCTCAGCATCGTCTTGATGTTTTCTGCGCTCACGGCCATTTTCTGCAATGCGCCCTTTTGAGAATGGATGCCCATTCGAAAGATTCACGCCTGCTGGATCATGCACCACGCATCATTGCCCAGAACGAAAGCCTTGACTTCTTCAAATCCTGAGTTTGACCTTCTTCGCTCTCATTTTCTGACATTGCAACTACTGGTGTCGGTTTTAGGCTTGGAAAATAAAAACCCAAGAAAATAGCCTACATTGCATAAATCCGGAATATACGCTTATGTCGTCTGTCTGCCGGCCAGTTTCATAGCCATTGAGTTTCGTCCGGGAAGGGCTGTTTTGGTGATGGGATTGGACGGTAGAGATTCGACATTCTGACAGGGGAGAAGAGGACCGGAAACAGGGCGGTTATGAACGCGCTTATGCGGCCCAGGGTAATTTTAGTCCTGGCCAATGAGAATGCGCCTACCCGTTCGCACCTACACGTGTACGAATACGTAAGCAGTTTCCCTGCGTGAGTGGCTGGTGAGTGGCTGGGTGAGCCAAATCCACAGATCAGACCCAGTTTGCTGTCAACTCGGAACACAGAGTGCTGCACCGTACGGAGTACCGCGGATGCTGGCGGGGTATGCGGTTCGGTTGGGGTAATTCCGTACTCTGTACCTGGTGACGATGGGTTGCATTACGCCATCGTCCATCCAGTTAACCAGCACGCACCTTGAGCTTCTTTCCTTCTCTTACCAACACTGGTCCGGAATCAAGTCCTTATTAGCATGCCAATTCTTCTGCACTGGCCCATCCGTCACTGAGCGAATAGACCGACCATGCTGTTACCTGCAAGGGTAGCGGGGTCCGTCTGTCATCGGTGCGCTTCCATCCCTCCCGCGACCGGACGCTACGTTTTCCATCCAGCCATCCGCCGCGTGCCGAACCGATGTCGTCGGGATTTCTCGTCCGGTTACACGACCAGCTATGACCCGACGCTCGAGACGGGTCGCGGCCCCATGTTCAACAAGGCCAAGTATGGCGTTCCCAAGTTCTACCCGCGGGACCTGAAGAAGCGCGTCGACGACTACGTGGTTGGACAAGACAGGGCCAAAAAGACCATCTGCGCGACCATATTCAACCATTACCAGAACCTGAGGAGAAGGAGACAACATGAACAAGAGGATAGGAAGCTGCGGGAAAAGCTCCAAAGGCAGCGCTATGCCAGAGACAGGGAACTGCACGACAAGTTCCGTGATCCCCATCCTACTCAAGGTCCGCAACCAGATGCACCTCCCTAGCTTCTGTCCTGGCTGGTTCCTCTACCCCGCACCGTGCCAACTAACACCATGCCTCCAGATGATTTCCCTGGTCACGTCGAGGCAACTGAGCATTTGCGCGAGGGCTACGTGCCTCCCCCTCCACCCGACGATCTCGCCATATCCACCGAGGCCGAGGGCCCGCGCCGCGTCAAGGTCGACAAGTCGAATATCCTTGTTCTTGGACCGACTGGAACGGGCAAAACCTACATCCTCGAGTAAGCCGTTTCTGGTCCCGAGCATTCATTCCCCTTTCGAAGCCCCTCCCCCCTGACACATGATAGGACATTGAGCAAGCAACTCAAGGTACCGTTTACGATAGCCGACTGCAACTCGTTCACGCAAGCGGGATACATCGGGCAGGATGTCGAGACTTGTATCGAGAGATTGTTGGTCGAAGCCAACTATGACATCCAGGCTGCCGAGCACGGCATTGTCGTCTTGGACGAGTTCGACAAGATTGCGCGGCGCGAGACACCCAATGGCAGAGACGTCAGCGGCGAAGGCGTGCAGCAAGCACTGCTCAAGCTCGTGGAGGGAACAAAGGTCACAATACACGTCAAGGATAATCGGTCGTCACGCGCTGCGTCCCCTATCACGACCAACTATTCCACGTCCGGGTCGTCCTCCGCGCCACAGTCGACGCCACCACAGAGTAAGGTCGAGCAGTATACCGTCGACACGTCTAATATTCTGTTCGTGTTCTGCGGGGCGTTTGTGGGCCTGGACAAACATGTCATACGGCGGGTCTCGAAGCCATCCATGGGATTTGGGTCGGAATTGCGCGGTCGTCAGACGCTCTCAGGCACCGAACATGATCTGCCGAGGCATTTCTTTTCCCACCTGGCACATGCGGACACCGGGTTGCCGGCATCCGCATTTACGCCGCTCGATCTAACGACGCCCGCGGATTTACAAGGCTTCGGCTTCATCCCGGAGCTGATCGGCCGCGTTCACAATATCTGCGCTCTGAGCCCGTTGTCCCTAGACGACCTGTACAGGATCATGACGGAGCCGCGCAATAGTCTCGTCGCGCAGTACACGGCGCTCTTCGAGACGTATCCATCGCAGCTGTACTTTACCAGGCGAGCCCTCTACGCCATCGCTGGGAAGGCGGCCAAGACCCAGACAGGTGCTCGTGGGTTGAAGATGGAGATGGAGCGGGTTCTGGCGGAGCCAATGTTCGACGCTCCCGTCCCATATGTCTTGATTACGGAGGGATGTGTAAACGGGACAGAGAAACCGGGCTACTGGGGCAAGGATGGCCGCTTGGAGGTGGAAAGGCGAATTCGAGAAGAGGACGAAGAGCCCGCTGCTCGCCAGCCCGAGACCACGACGACATTTGAGCAGTATAGGGAAGCGGGCCAGAGCGGTGCTTAACGAGAGGGCCATGGCAGATGGCCATTTTCGAGGACGTGAGAGTTGGTAAGGGGACGAGGCTGGGAGATGGAGCTACGAAGCGTTCTTTGTGCCTTATGACAGTACTCATTTTATGACTTGGGACAGGGAAACAAGGGCGGGACCTTCATCAGAGGATCTGATTTCGGCTACCTCGGGCGTCGCATTTTGTATTACGGGTGGGGCTTTACGAGTCTACGGATACGGTTTTTCTTTTTTTCATTGAGAGAATGGTCATTTTTAATGGATCAATTGAAAGTCAGTATTGGATCCGAATTGACATTGCCGGGACATCTTGATGGTCCACGTCTCAATGCAGCTCTAGGAGAGTACAGAGCTATGATTGATTCTCGAGAGTCAATATACAAAGGAACACGACGATGTCTCGTAGAAGGGCTGCAGGATGGAAGGGGAAGGCTGTGGAAATACTTTGTACCACTTACGTATTGACCATTGGGAACGCGTCTCGGCACTTCCTTGTTTACCAAAAATGATGCCTGAGGAAGAAACATTCAAAGCCCGGCAAAAACCGGTCAAATGAACAGGCCAGAATGAGTATAGTGCCGGGTGCACGAGCCAAAGGGGGCCGCCGCATAACAATTTTTGAGAGGCGGGAGAAAAAAAGAAAAATCACGTGACCAGAATGAGGAAAGCTCTAACCGACGAAGCCTAGATCCCGAGCAAAACTACTCACTTCTCCCCCAAGTCCTTCCTTGAAGTCCAACCATCACCTCTCCACACCCATCCGAAATCGCTCTCCACCATCTGTCAAGATGTTCAAGAGGTTGGTCTCTTCCCATGGATGGACTTTGCTGCGCCGTCGCGGCGGTCAATTGAGGTCAATTGGACTAACTCGGTCATTTCCAGCGGCATTTCTTCCTTCGCCAGAGCAGCTCGCCCTTCCTTCGCGGCGACCGCCTCCCGCCGGACCATCAAGCCTTCCTCCCTCAGATTCCCTACTGCAAAGCGGTGGGCTAGCACTGCGGGTGTTGGCGATGGAAAGATCTACCAGGTGAGTTGCGATGCCGTTGTCCCGTCGAGACCTCCGTTGGGCCGGCGTAAAGGAAGATGAAGATTTCGGTAAAACTGACAAAACATCGTCCCTTTAGGTGATTGGTGCCGTCGTCGATGGTATGTGCATTGAAAAACAATTGATGGATGGCTTCCTGGGATGGAAACAATCATCCATTTGATGACATTGTACTCACTGTCCTCGTCGTACAGTTAAGTTTGATGGCACCAAGCTGCCTCCCATTCTCAACGCTATCGAGACCGACAACAATGGCCAGAGGCTAGTCCTCGAAGTATCGGTGCGTGATGGTCCAATTGATCAAAGGATCCAAGACAATGACTGACGACCCTCCAGCAACATCTTGGCGAGAATGTAGTCCGCTGCATTGCCATGGACGGTAGGTGATGGAATTTTTACTCTTCGTATTCTTGGCGCTCAGTACCTGACAAAAGTTTGACCCCAATTAGGTACCGAGGGTCTTGTCCGTGGATCCAAGGCTGTCGACACTGGCGCCCCCATCACCATTCCCGTCGGCCCCGAGACTCTGGGTCGTATCATGAACGTCACTGGCGATGCCATTGACGAGCGTGGTCCCATCAAGTCCAAGCACCAGCGGCCCATTCACGCCGAGGCGCCCGAGTTCACCGAGCAGTCTACCTCGGCTGAGATTCTGGTGACCGGTATCAAGGTCGTCGACCTGCTCGCTCCCTACGCTCGTGGTGGAAAGATTGGTCTCTTCGGCGGTGCCGGTGTCGGCAAGACCGTGTTCATTCAGGAGCTCATCAACAACATTGCCAAGGCTCACGGTGGTTACTCCGTGTTCACTGGTGTCGGCGAGCGTACCCGTGAGGGTAACGATCTGTACCACGAGATGCAGGAGACCTCGGTCATTCAGCTTGACGGCGAGTCCAAGGTCGCCCTCGTCTTCGGTCAGATGAACGAGCCCCCCGGTGCCCGTGCCCGTGTCGCTCTCACTGGTCTGACCATTGCCGAGTACTTCCGTGACGAGGAGGGCCAGGACGGTATGCTTGCTTATAACAATCGTCATATCGCGTTGAAAGACGTACTGACATTTTCTAGTGCTTCTCTTCATCGACAACATTTTCCGCTTCACCCAGGCCGGTTCCGAGGTGTCTGCCCTTCTGGGTCGTATCCCCTCTGCCGTCGGTTACCAGCCCACTCTTGCCGTCGACATGGGTCAGATGCAGGAGCGTATTACCACCACCACCAAGGGCTCGATTACCTCGGTCCAGGCCGTCTACGTCCCCGCTGACGATCTGACTGACCCTGCGCCCGCCACCACCTTCGCTCACTTGGACGCCACCACTGTCCTGTCTCGTGGTATCTCCGAGTTGGGTATCTACCCCGCCGTCGATCCCCTCGACTCCAAGTCCCGTATGCTTGACCCTCGTGTCGTCGGTCAGGAGCACTACGACACCGCCACCCGCGTCCAGCAGATCCTGCAGGAGTACAAGTCGCTCCAGGATATCATTGCCATTCTCGGCATGGACGAGCTGTCGGAAGCCGACAAGCTCACCGTCGAGCGTGCCCGTAAGATCCAGCGTTTCCTCAGCCAGCCCTTCACTGTTGCCGAGGTGTTCACTGGTATCGAGGGCAAGCTCGTCGACCTCAAGGAGACCATCGCCTCGTTCCAGGCCATCCTCCGGGGTGACGGTGACAGCCTCCCCGAGAACGCCTTCTACATGGTTGGCGACTTTGCGTCGGCCAAGGAGAAGGGTGCCAAGATTCTCGCTGAGCTCGAGGCTAGCTCGTAGACAAAACCAAAACCTTTTGTGATACCTGACGACGAGGTGTGAGGGGGGGAATCTAAGCGACAAACGGTGTTCCCGGCCTGTGTATAGAAGACGAAAGATGGGAGGCGAGGTTTCTCCTTAGTTCAATCAAGTCTCCTTTGTGGGCTGTGTACCAATCAATTCACATAATTTCTCTGAACTCTCCAAGTAATATTTCGTCTGTATAAGTGCCGATGTGACCACCTCTGAGTACTACTTGTCCTCAATAGTCAACGAAGCATTCGAACTCTGGGACTCTTCTCGTTGAATGAATGTATATGGACTACAAGAGACTTGATATATCCCATGGTCATAACATATACTCTATCTTGAATGGCCTTGGACATGTGTATCGTCATGACACAAGGCCAGAGTAGATTCATCTTGGCCTACAATAAGACATTGACGATACGCGGTTCAAACCATACTGTGATATAGTCGTCAAGCAACAAGATTTAATAAACTGCCAAAAGAAACACACTGGGTATCGAAATCAACGCCTGTCGTTCTAATCCGCAACCCATCAAATCGTACCTATTGCGCCAGTTGCATTCCCAATTCCTCCACTTACATACAACTCGTCAAGATTGTGCGAACCGGTGTTACCATTCTCCGTCATCTCCCTCACAAAGAATTGGATGAGAGTCGAGACTAATCATCGCCGGATTCGCCAAGGTGACCTCATCCGCATGGGGTTCCAAGTCCCCAGATCCCCCCACAGTCTCTGTCACGACATCGGTCTCGGTAGCTGCGGCCTCAGGGGACAGCTGTTTGTGACAAAAGAAACCCCCGTCTCCTCCAGCTCGACGTGGTGGCTCGGCC
Source organism: Sodiomyces alcalophilus JCM 7366 (assembly GCF_042370955.1). NCBI lineage: Eukaryota > Fungi > Ascomycota > Sordariomycetes > Glomerellales > Plectosphaerellaceae > Sodiomyces > Sodiomyces alcalophilus. The sequence goes on along the minus strand of NW_027263535.1, from coordinate 1,811,797 downwards.
ATCCAAGTGGGATCCTGGAGGATAACGCGAGCGACATCCAACGGCCCGGCCAGACCCACGACCCTAGACGGGACACCGAGGTACGGCTCCCAGTCCGGGCCGAGAAAGCGCGCAATGCCGCGTATGGTGCGGTCGCCGACGCCGTCGACCCACCACGTGTCGCGGGGCAGCTTTGTGAACATGGCGTAGTGGGCCAGGATGACGAGGGCGCGCGGGTGGCGGCGGCGGGCGAGGTCGACGAACGGGTCCGACACGAAGGTGAACCAGGTGACGACGCGGAGGGTCATGCGCGGGCCGCCGGGGTCGTGGGGGGTGGCGAGCTCGGCGTAGAGAGCGCCGAGGTGGGTGAGGGCGGTGCGGTAGGCGCGAAGATGGTCGGGGCGGATGGGGTCGTCTGGGGCGAGGGGCAGGGGGGAGGTCAGGACGTGGAGGTCGGGGGGTACGTGGCGGGCGGCGTGGGGGAGGTCGAGGCGCGGGCGGTAGAAGAGCTCGGCCAGGCCGGTTTCCCAGAGCTTGTGCGGGGTGATGAGTTTGATGACGAGGCCGATGCCGCGCCAGAGGACGATCCAGTCGAGGAGGTAGAGGTCGTTGGGGTTGGCGTCGTCTCGGAAGGCGTGGGAGGAGAGGCCGGTGAGGAGGAGGGAGCTGGCGACGAGGGCGGGGAAGGTGGAGGGGTCGGCGCGGCGGACGGCGTGGCGGTAGCCCTCGAGGGCGTGGGCGCAGTAGCGGATGGCGCGGGCGGGGGGGATCCAGGTTTGGCGGAGGTGGAGGAGGTGGAGGGAGGCGAGGCCGAGGACGGTGTTCATGAGGAAAGGGTGGTCGAAGGCGTAGCGGGGGATGGTGACCTGCATGATCTCGCTGCCGCGGGGGTAGAAGGGGGTCAGGAAGGAGGTGTAGGTGGTGGTGGTGTAGAACCAGAGCAGCTTCATGTCCAGGGGGTCGTTTTGGGCGGCGGGGATGAAGAGCGGTTCTGTGATGACGGCGATGGGGAGGTCGGGCGGGCTGGGTGTCGGGTGTGTTTCTGTCGACGTGCCGGGGGATGAGGGTGTTTGGGAGGCGGTAGAAGAAGTAGTGGCAGTGGAAGAAGATGCGGCGGCCGTCGACGAGGGGGGAGTGGCGGCGGGATAGACGCAGGGCGCTTTTCGCACGACACAGCTGCGACAAGACGGCCGGACCTCGTCACACTTGACTTTGCGCGCCTTGCAGTTTCGACAGCCGGTCCGGGACTTTTTGTGAGGTCGCTTGGCGTGGTATGGCCTCTCGGCTGGCGGTTGGCCGGCTCCATTGGTTCGTGGGGGGTCAGTGGTGGGATCCATACTGGTAGTCGTAGTTATCGTATGTCGACGAAGTGAGGTTTGGAAGTGAGGTTCTCATCACCGTCCTGGTCATGGATCATTCATTGACGAGATTGAGTGCCGACGGCGAGAATAGGTGCTGTAAGCAGCTCTTCAGTGGATTCGAGGTGAGTTACACAGAGAGTTAAGAATTTCGGTATTTCTATCGAATCATTATATTGTTAGAGAAAGACGAGAGCAGTATTAGTGGTGGTGTTGAGGTCGAAGATGAGTAGCAGGACGTTGCGGCTTACTAAGACGGTCGGGTCGATTACCCCGGTTCATCTTGTCAACGTGTACTAAGTACTTCGTGACAGTACTTGTATCAGTTACGTTGGAGAGACCTCTTTTGTATTTCTAGTCGGTGCTACTTCTTACAAGTACAAGAAGGTCAGGCAACAGTGCCACGAAGTCACATGACTTTGGAGATACATGTTATTCCGTATCCTCCAGATAGACCTGACGACCTGATCACATCACCAGTTTGATACACGAGGCCTTAGACCAACGTATTGCCCTGATATATGATCACGGCAGTATGAACTTTGGAGATACTGGCTGCCCCTCCGTTTCGAAGGCCTCGTCGGGGGATTTCTCAGCGGAAACTGCCAAGTCGCACCGTCTCGCCGTGTTAGTCTTGATCCAACTGCCTCACTTCACTCCTACGATGACCATCTTGACAAGTAAACCTCCCGGTAAAGGGGTCTCCATAACATACTAAAGTAATCTCATCATGCTGCTATGAAGAAATCCAGTCCTTACAGCCAGAGTCAGCGAGGATGAACGATGGAATACTGACATGCCTCACGATCCAGCAGTCTGGACACCCAGATCCCTATCCGACCCGAAGGAAAAAAGGGAGAAACCAACAAAAGCAAACCAGAAACCCCCTAAACGCCGCCGTTACCTGCTCCTTTACCTCCCACAAAAACCCTCAGACCGCAACCCCCTCCCGCGTCAAGTTCAGGCTAATGTCCTTAACCGTCAACCCCGTGATGCTAAAGATGGTCACCTCGAGCTCCTCCTCCGTCATGGCCTGCCCCGCCTGCTTCTGCCCCTCCAGCACGTCGTACAGCGCGTAGATCTGGTCGTTCTTGACCTCGAGCCGCCGCAGCGCCTCCTTGATCCGCCCGGCCACCTCCTTCCGCTCCCGCCGCCCCACCGACGCGTCGTGCTCGCCGTACCGCGCCTGCAGCCGCGCCAGCTCCATCTTCATGTGCGCCGCCTCGTCCTCGAGCCCCTTGATCACCATCGCCAGCGCCGTCCCGGGCGCCTGCCACGGCCGCATCGTCGGCTCGTCCCTGTACCGCGCCCCCTTGCTCTGCTGCTGCTGCTTCTGCTTCTGCTGCTGCTCCGTCGCCGGGATCGGCCGCGGGACCTTGACGCGCTTCTTACCCTCCGTCGCCTCCCGAATCGTCACCGTCCCCCGGTGCGACGAGATGCGGCTGCACACCACGCAGTTCTTGCAGTTGTGCTCGCACAGGTCGTCCAGCACCCGCCGCGCGTCCGCCGAGAGCGCCGGGCACTCGCTTCTCACGCTCGTTGCCGTCGTGTTGCCGTCCTGCTGCCGGCTCCGCGTCGTCGTCACGTCCACCGTGGCAGACCTGTTGTGTTTGGATTTCATCGACGACTTGATGCTGGCCGCTTTCTGGCTCTGGCTCTGGCCGGTCACGTTCTGGGTGACACTGCCCGCCCGTGGCCTCCGGCCCTGTGAATGCGAAGGTGCCGCTGCCGTCAGCTGGCGGCCGCCTCCTGTCTGGGTGTCCAACGCCACCGACAGGTTCTGGGTAATGTCGGGAGAGAATACCATGCTGTAATTCTCATGGTCGGGGTGGTGGAAAGGCTCGAGCTCCGGGACCGAGCTCCCCTTAGTATTGCTCCGGTGTCCCGCGCGAGATGCCGACCGACGCTTGCTGCCTTTGTTCGCCATGTTGTTGGACGTCCCCTTGGTGGTGTCCTGCGTGACTTCGGGAAGTGAAAAGGCCACCTTTTGCTGAACGTGGCCCGTGGTGTCGTCCTTGGCCTCGAGACCGTTCTCCCGGCCCGCAGCTTGCCGCTCGGCCAAGTCGGCAGTATCATCGGGGGGACCGCCGCCCAAGCTCCCTTCGGTCAGCGCCGTGGTATCCGCAATCTCGGTCGGCCTCTGGCTTTGCGTGGCCAAGTCGCGAGCGTCTCCCTTGGCGCTTTCCGAGGTCGGGTCCATGACTGCCGAGTTCTCGTCAATCGTAATGTCGGGAACAAAAAAAGCAGACGTCATATTCTCCTCCTCCCCCTCCTCCTCGTCATCCTGGCCCAGGCGTGCCGAGAAGTCGTGGTCCTTCCCGATCGGACGGCAGTGGTCGAGCTGTTCCTTCAAGAACTCGACCTCTTCCTTCAACCGTTCATTCTCGTCATGGAGGTCGTGGATGCTGCGCTCGAATCCGCCATTTTCACGGCGGAGTAGTTTGTTCTCTTCAAAGTACTTCTCGTTGTGCCGCACCAGACTGTCGTTGTCTTCCTTGAGCGACTCCTTCTCCCGCTCCATGGCTTCCAGTTCTTGGTGGAGCGCGTCGCTCTCCTCCCGAGCAGAGCCGACCTCTCGCTGGCCATCGTCCACCGACTTCCGGAGCTCCTCGGCCTCGTTCATCAAGCTTCGGACGCTGGACCGGAGGGACCTGTTCTCGCTCAGCAGGGATTCGTGTTCGCGACGCAGCGAGTTGTTGTCCTCCCGCAGCGACTCGATTTCTTCCCGGAGCTTCTCCTGCTCGCGGCGGAGCGTGGAATTGTCTGCGCGGAGGGACTTGTTCTCTGATTCTAGGCCCTCGTGGTCGTCATCGCGGCCGTCATGCTCTTTCGACGCACCGGCATCCAACCGGGTAGAGTTCTGGTTATTGGTATTGCCCTGCATCTGGAGCGTGGCGTCGAGCTTCTTTTGCGTGTCGTTCAGCTCCCTCTCTCTCAGGTCGAGCTTGTCCATGAGCTCGCCAATGTTCTCGCAAGCATCCTGTAATTTCTTCAGAGCCCGGTCGCGCTCCAACGACAGGGTGTTGTTCTCGACCTCGTTAACGCCAAGCCGTCTGGTCGTTTGGTAGAGCCGGGCGTTTAGTGACGCAACTTCGGATTCGAGCGCTGTGACGTGGTTAACTGTGCTCTTGGTATAAAGGGCAAAAAAACATGTGGATAAGAAAGTTCAAAATCTTACCGAGCTTCTCGGTAAGCAGCTGTTCGTAGGCAGCCGTCTCCGGCTCTGAGCCGGTGCGCGAACCCAGCGCGCTATCGATGGATTTTCGGGACTTGAGACGGTTGAGTTCGTTCTTGAGACGGTCCACCTCGACCTGAAGGCTCTCGGCGTGTCTTTGCATGATATCGTCGTGTTGCTGAAGATTCTCAATCTCCTCTCGAATCTTGTCCATCGAAATGAAGATTTTCTCCTCCTCTTCCGGGACGGCGAGCCCTTCTACCTCGGCATGATCGTTGGGTGACCGCATGTCGGCACGATCCCGTACCCTGCCGTTCTTTACGAACACCGGGACTCCGTCCTTCAGCCCACCTACGCGAAGGGTACCGGAGACCAAGTCGTTGAGGTGGGAGATGTCGGGCATGAAGAAGGACTGGACCGTCGCCCCGTTCTGTGCGGGGCTATCGGTGGCTGCAGGGGAAGGGAACGATTTTCGGATGGTGTTCAAGTTGGCTGGAGAATGTTGGAATAGCATGTTGTTTCCTTTTTCTTGTCCCGACTTTTCCGCGTCGGCGCCGTGGGCTGCCAGGGATGACAAGGTTTGTGACTTGGGAAGCTGGCCGTTACCATGAGACGGGGACTGCGGAGGAAGGGCCTGCTGTTGGTCGGCGCCGGACATGACTCGATTGTGTGCCTTGGAAAGCGGGCTTCGGGTGCGTGGTTGATGTGCGAGGTGGGCCATGTCTGGTCGCATGTCCGGTCGCAAGTCGAGGCGGATCGTGGATCTTGAAAAAGTGGACGAGTTGTCCGAGTCGTTATCGACACGAGGTTGCATCTCGGCTCGAGTACGCCTGGAGTCCAGCCAAGGGTCCTGCGTGGAGTCGTCGCCGAGAAACTTGACCAGGTTCTTGCTTTTGGATGCCATGTTCTCCTTGGTGTCGGTGGCTCGCCCGGGCCTGTCGTGGTCTCTGAATACTTCCTCGGTCTCTTCTGCCTGCGCCGCCCTGGCATTGTCCTTGGGCATGCCGTAGAACTCGGGCCACTTTCGGTGCGCGGCCTCCCAATTCACCTGGGGCTTCCCATTTCTAGAGCCGGTAAGGCGAGCAATGTCCTCGTTAAGTCGGCGGGTGGACTCGCCGTCGGGGTCCGAAAAGACGGAAGACATGGTCGGGCTGACGGTGCCATGGGAGCCCGTGGAGGAAGGAGGGGAGTTGAAAGGGTTTTCGCGGTTCGCATTCATTTCTCGCAGAATGCGAGAGCGATAGCGGCTGGTAACTGCGTCCAGTCCCATAGTGGCTGCCCTTCCACGCGTAGGGGCGTGGTTCTCAGCGTTGAAGAGTGTCGACAGTCGAGGGACGGATCGTGTGGCTCTCCGGGAGGACGCGTCAGGTATGGATGGAATCAGGTGAATGTAGGTTCATAGATTAGCAGCAATACGTGGAACTGCTCCAGGAGAATGATGAACAAAAAGAAGACGCGTCTAGAATATGTGGGTGTTGCTCAGCTCGAGTTGAAGAGCAAAAGACCAGTGGAGACTCGCGATGTGATGATATGTTGTGGGGGTGTTTTGGTTTGTTTACTTTGTTGGAGGTGCTAATAATCGGACTGTGGGTGGACGGGGGTTCAAATGACAACTATGATGAACCCCCTTCACGCCAGTCGCGTGTACATAGGTACCTACATTGTACTTCATATCTGGCAGGCACGATAGATGAGGTACGTACCTTGATATAGATAAGATACACGTGGGGTAAAGTCATGTGACTTTGGTGGGGGTATATCGAAAGCTAGACCAGGAGAGTAAGGAGAGCGAGGACAACGAGACCATATTGACACTCAAGACCGTCTGCCGCTGGGAGACGGGTTTCTTTTCTTTCTCACATGTTGCGTTTGAGCGCACGCCGGTCTTCGTGCTCTCCTTTTACTTATCATTCCTCCCATATATCGTCAACTTATCATTTATAATATATACGTCGGCGTTTTCATCTCTAGAGCCATCTCCTATCACCTACTGCTCGCATCTGTTCCGCGTCTTAGGAACGATACAGATTCAGAATCTAGATCGTTGTCGACATGACTTATTTCACCTTCTTGGGCTGAGGTTGACGGCCATTACTTTCGCCAAGCCTGCCATCTTTATCCCGCCCCCTATTCGCCTTTGGGTCATTATCGCCGCCACTTGTCATGCCAGGACGTCGTACCTTGACCCTACTCCTTCAGGTTACGTGCCTTGCCACGTTTCTCACTGCCCACAATGTCTCGGCTTCAGATACTGCCACAGTCCGCAAGCTGTACTACTGCCCCATCTTTCACCCTGCTTCCGAAGCGCCAACAGACTGCGAGCCGCATCAACCATGGGCCTTCGTCGAGGTTCCTCCACCGGCGCAGCGTCCCATGAACGACTCGGAAGTCGACCTCGAGAGCTTGAAATATGCCTTTGAAGCGCTCACCGTCATGCAGACCGAGTTCTTCCAGGCCGACAGGGCAACCTGGCCAGAAGCCGTCGACTGGACCGCTGCCGTCCTCGGCACAACGCTCACTGGCACCCTGGCATCGCTCTCCCGGGCCTTCGCTGTCCTCGACCTTCCTCACAAGAACGAAGCCAAATTAAAGGGGAACCTTGTTGATCTTCTCTTCACCCAGCTCGTGAGCTCTTATCACGGGCAGGATGACTTTGCCATCCGTCATCAGGTGCACAAATAGCCCTCTCCTCCCACGCCTTGCTTTGTTTCTTTTCTTTTTCAACCAAGTCCAGAAACTTACAATGCTCTAGGCCTACGACGACATGCTCTGGGTTGTCCTGGGGTGGCTGGATGCTATTAGATTAGTTCATTCTCACTCGGACCTGCACTATCCCCCTCGGGATCCCAACAACATCGTCCACCTAGATCTAGCCGAGGCTCTCCGCAGCAGTCCGTGGCACGGCCACTTCTGGGTCCCTTCCTTCGCACATAGGAGCAGGCTGTTCTGGGAATCAGCGTCCCGTGGCTGGGACGAGACCCTGTGCAAGGGTGGCATGATCTGGCACCCCTGGCTCAGGCCCTACAAAAACGCCGTCACCAACCAGCTGTGGATTTCCGCCTCCATCGCTATGTATCTCTGGTTCCCGGGGGATAACAACACGTCCCCCTGGGCCGATGGTCGGTCCAGTCCGGCGCCGTCGACAAGGGACCCGAAGTACCTGGCCGCAGCCGTCGAGGGCTACAAGTGGCTGATGAACGTCAACATGACCAACTCGGCCGGCTTGTTCGTTGACGGCTATCACATCGACGGTGTCAAGGAGCGCAACACAAAGTGCGATATCCGCAGCGAGATGGTCTTCACCTACAACCAGGGGATCATCCTCTCCGGCCAGCGCGGTCTTTGGACGGCTACCGGCAGCGCCTCTTACCTAGAAGACGGCCATAGACTGATCCAATCCGTCATCAAAGCGTCGGGGTGGGACTTGAGGACAAATCGACCCGTAGATAATCTCGCAAAGCTCCGGCCGGGCCATCTTCCGCCGTGGCGGGGTCTTGGCCGGGGCGGTATCGTCGAAGAAAGCTGCGATGCCAGCGGCACCTGCTCGCAAGACGGCCAGACGTTCAAGGGAATCTTCTTCCATCACTTGACCGCCTTCTGTGAGGTCATCGAACCTCCCGACTTGGACACAGACTCGGACATGACTCTCGATCATTCTGCGTATGAGCAGATTAGGACCGCACACGAGGGGGCTTGTTATGCGTATTCTTTCTGGGTCCAGCACAATGCGAAAGCGGCACTGTTGACGAGGGATGGAAAGGGTCGCTTCGGTATGTGGTGGGGTGCCGGTCTCTTCGGAAACGAGAGTCCCACGATGGAAACCGACGGTGTTCCCCATGGCCGTCCGAATGCTACCGATTATCGCAACTACGGCATCCCCCACGATCCCCTCTGGCATGACGGTAATCCCGACGAAATATGGGCGCCGAACGGGGCTTACAAAACGCCAGGGAAGGATACAGTCGTAATAGGGACAGTCGAGGCTGACCAGCAGCAGGTGTTGCTGGGATCGAGGGACGACGAGCATGGGCCGGCGGTTGATTTGCCCAGCGGCCGTAAACGAGCGGCGAGCGCTCGCCGGGACCCGAACACGCGGGGCCGTGGGAGAACGCCCGAGACACAAAACGCCGGTGCAGCGCTCATGAGAGCCTGGTGGGAATTATACGCGGGATCGCGTCACCTGCACCCGCAGAAAACGCGCCAGCAGCCACCTGCGTAGTTTCATGGACGGGCCAGTTTACGCCGTTTGATGACCATTCTTCGTATGCGGTGATCGCTTCGCCCTGGGTGAGGGAAGACTCATCGTATTCCAGCCACTCATCCTCTGTTTTAGTGCCTCGATCAGAGAGCCTCGACCAGAGAGCCTCCGTCTCTAGCTTGACGCCAGTGCTCCCGCAAACCCCGTATCCCTTGCCTCAATCTTCTCCGTCGACATACCAGAGCCTCCGTCAGCTTCGTTTGCTGATCGATCCGTATCTGACGGCTTCGAAGAGCAAGTCGATGATGGATAATACAATCTCTTCGCACGTGTATATATGCGAATCGTATTCACACCTTTTCCCAGGACCCAAGTCGTCTCTCAGCCTGGGATTTACGGTCCGGTGGACGAGTCTGCAAAGGCACCACGGCCGTGCCTGTCAGCGAAAGTCGTCGCTTAAAGCCTCCAGAGCCAAGTCAGCCCATTCAAAAGGATTCAGATATTGTGCTCTTCATTCTTTCTTCGTCCCGCTCATATCCTACGTTGTTCTCTATATTGCAAAGAGGAGAAGAGGAAAGAAAAGGAAACAAGGAAGCAGAAATCAGAAACCAAATATGCCCCTTTCAATCACCGAATTCTTCCGTAATGCAGCCCGTCTCGTGAGGCGCGAGCCTCCCACCCAAGGACGCCGCCACGCTGGTTACGAGAAGATCAGCCACACCGATGACGAGCTCCTTGGCTTCCCGGACGATCACCATTCGCCGGCAACAGAAAGATCCTCCCCCGAGGTGGACAGAGGCAAGGCGCAAAGCAGGTGGTTCTGCAAGATCCAAGATCTCAAGAAACGAGCACAGAAGGAGAAGGAGAAACACAGGGCCGCGAGAGAAGCGCGCGAGGCCGAGAGACGAGAGCGTGAAGCCGCACAATATGAACGAGAGCGACGCATGATGTGCACGGGACGCAGGAGGCGACGATCTCGGTCCGAGAATTTTGTCATCAGCCCCTCGCCTCGGACAAAAAGCTGTGCGGGACAGGGCTTGTACGTCCCGGGGCCGCCGGGGGGCCCGGCGTACGTCGTGTCGGACTTTGTTCAAGCCCAGCTGCAAGCTATTGGGTACCGAAAGGCCCAGATGGAGAGGGAGGAGTCTCTGCGCAAGGAGTGGGACAGGGTGGACCGCGAGCGTGAGAGTCTCGAGAGGGAGCGGGAGGATCTGGACAGGGAGCGGGAGGATCTGGACAGGGAGAGGGAGGATCTGGACAGGGAAAGGATGGAGATGGAGAGGGTCGGTGGAGAGAGGGGCGAGAGGCAGGGCTCTGAATGGGAGACGCCGCCCGTGTATGAGGCTGAGCCGCGGTGGAAGAGAGTGCACAGGTTGGTACATGCTGGTCGGAGATTAACCCTGTAGGGACCTCGTACATTCCTTGGCCCCTTGGCCATCTAGACGTCTGTAATTTCCATCACGGGTATTGTACATTCGTCTCGACGGCTACTGCGTTTCGAGGTGTCGTGATGCCCCCTCGTCCTCAAGTTCTTGAACCAGGCCCACTTCCTCGTACAGGCTATCTCTCTCGACTTTCCCCAATTTTATGCCTGCATGAATGCGATTTCATGGTTGCCTGGTGCTCGGCTGCATAGACAGATCAGATCCCTCTGGGTCCTGCTCTTACCTCTCGCCGGCAATGCGCCGGCTCTGCACCTCGCCCAGGGCCTTGCGGCCGGACACAAAGGCCACGATGGCCACGGGGGCGACCATGGGCAGGATAGTGAACAGCTTCCAGCCGGCGTAGTAGATAAGGAACACGCCCTCCATGGCCACAATGGAGCCGAAGAAGACGGCATGTGCAACGGGGGCCGTGCTGAACGCCTTGGGAGCGTGGTCGAGATTGGCGCCGAAGATGTGCCACTACATGCCACGCAGCACAGTCATCAGCTACTGGTTCCTCTGCAGAAAAGAAAGCTCCGCTTGTACCCGCAATCATGACGGGATGTTGGTGACAACGGAGAGAAGGGGAAGAAAGAGAAGGCAGGATGTTCTGTATCGAGCCACTTACGCCGTAGATCAGCGCCGGAGCGGTAGCCAGCACCGCGAGCGTGAAGAACAGGCTCACAGCCGCCTGCGGGCTCTTGAGGGGGTCATTGAACTTGTAACCTTGAACAGGGCGCTTGCCGTATCGGAGGGGCGGTTGGTAGGTCTTGGCCGTGAAGTCGCCGACGTCGCGCTCGACCTCGATGTTGAAGGCCGGGGCGTCAACGGGAGTAGCGGAGCCGAAAGAGCCGATGACAATGCTGGCACTCAGAGGTGTGTCGGCGATGTAGAGCTGGAGGGGAAGGTCCCTCTGGTTCTGGTTGTGGGAACAGGCCACGTTAGCCGTCGGTTCGTTTTGCTGGCCGTAATACTATGTTTATAGGGGGATCGAGGGATGATTCGGAATCATGAACGCACAATCTCGACAATGCCCTTGCCATTCTCTTTCAGCTTCAGTGGAAAGGGGGCCTCGAGGCCAGACTCGGGTTCCTTGACGACCAGGAAGGCCTGGTGCGGTCGCTTGGCTGTCTTGTCCTCCTTCGCCGTCAGGACGACCTTGATCGTATCCTTGGAGCCAAGTGTGACGGCTCTCTCCAGGGGAGCTGCCACGCCAAACCTGCGCGTACATCCCGATTGGTTAGCATTGCAAGTCAATTGCCAAAAACCATAGCCGCCTTTAATGAATTAAAAAAAAAATGTAAGACGTACTGCTCCTTCAACTGCACGTCCTTGGTCCTGGAGATGAGGGAGACTGTCGCGTCGTCAAACCCCCACGACGAAGCTGCATGGGCAGCTCCAGCTGCGAGAAGCGCAAGGGCTGGCGTGATGGAGTGCAGGAAACGCATGGTGTTGGGGGGTTGAAGATGCTGAGCTGCGACGCTTGGAGCTGAGGAGCTTCGCGAGACGACACCTTGAATCCCGTATGACGCTGCCTTAGAGGCCAGCTGGGGCCTCTTGGCTCCACAGGATTAGTCATGAATTAGTAGACAGAGTACCATACGTCTACTTATTCGTAGTGGGGTGGGTACCATGTATCGGTACACTACGACGTAAATACGTCGTATATCTACCTTTTTTTTGGTTCAGCGTCCCTGTCAGGATACCTAGGTATGAGCTACACAAAGTCACCGGGTATCTATGCCGTTTCGCAGGCCACGTTAACACATGATTATAAATGGGTGGATATACAGTGTATGTCCAACATGTATTTACACTGTGTCTCCCTGATTTTCTGGTAGGTATATACCTATAACGTAAGCCGAGCACGTTCTTATCGGTCGCGATGAATATAACATCTACAACGTAGTGAACTGGAAGTAAAAAAGCGAGCATAATTGGACTTCGACTAAGCGTACAATTTAAAAGCTCTTAGCTTGATATGCAACGATTTATTCTTGGAAGTGTCTGGTTCTCCCGGACCGTACCGCGGTGTTTCTGGCCGCGACGACCGTGTCTTTCAACTTCGACATTCTATCTCAGCTTACGATAAGAATCAGAGACGTTACTCAAAAGCCGCGTCGCAGACAAAGTCTTGATGATCCCTCCGGTCATTGATCGCTTCAGTATTGACGGCCCGAACGGGACTCACCGGGGGTCCTTCACATGCGATCCCGCCCGTGTGGCTCGGTATGGCAAGTGATAAAATCGTTCCAAACGAAGCAAGCTGCTACTCAGCGACTTTGGGCTTGCTTTTGGACTATCAGATAGGTCTCCCTTTGAATCGTACACACACTTTGTGATCCGACCGCCGGAGGCGTTCTTCGAGCCGAAGACACCTATTTCTTGCGCGTCGGACATACATTCATTGTAGCGGGAGCAGCACGGCGAAATTTTGCGGTGAGCAGTGCAATGAAAGAGCTAAATATAATGCTGTGGTGAAAGTAGAACTGTACAGCCAATGTTGCTGTCGGCGAGCATTTCGGGATAGATGTCACTTCTTGGTCATACAGTGAGTAAAGCAAAAGTGATGAGTAGGTAACACGCATAGGCGGCTAAGAAACTACTCGTTATTAATGATTACCCACTATACCAGTGTGCCCGCGGTGGCACTACATGGAGTTCATTTTGATTGCACTGGTATACGTCCAAGATAACAGGCTCACTATTGGAGAGTTTCTCGATTGATGGACAAGCCGGCGGAAGTCGAGGGCGAAGTGCAAGGTCAGGGGTCGCTAAGAGCGGGCGTCAGAAAATCGGATCAACCTGTCGCGGCTGGAATGGCCGGGTGGGTCAACTGATTAGACGCGTTGGTCCGAGACCCGCGCGCTAGATTTCTGCAAGGTGCAACGCTAATCACCTCTAGGTGCCGAATCCAGGAACGGGACACCCAGGGGTCCAGGTACTGAACTGAACTGGTCTATTCTGAGACGAAGTTCATCGTCCCACAAAAAAAGACTATGATTTGTTCCGTGTAAACATCCGTGATCATATTGGATACGACAACCGCCACAGCCAGCTCGGGCATTGGCAGTTAGACCAAGACGCGAAATTACACCGGCAATGAGAATTAATATTTCGGCCCTGATGAGATGAGAATCTATTTTCAGATCAGTTCCCAAGTATTCGCCCATGTAAAGGGTTTCACTTGGGATTTTAATAGCGCTTTATCCCTGTAACTCTATCCGGGCACCTTGGGAAGTCAGGGATCATAGATTTGGTTACAACTCGGTCTTTTGCCGCGACCGTACCTCCCTCTCCGCCTCCTGTTCAGACTTCTTGGGCAAGTAGTCCCCAATCTCTAACCACTCGGCAGCAAAAGCCGTCGCGATCCGAGCCCAGTCGCGCACAGTCGGCAGGTCCAGATGCTCCCCATCGTCATCCATCGTGTGCCACACCCCGGGGAACGGCGTCGGAATCACGTGCAGGATATCCACGCCTCGCACCATGAAGGGGACATGGTCGTCTTCGATGAAGACCCGGCCGAACTCGCGTGCTTCTTTGTCTATGTCGGGCAGAAACATATGATCTGGTTGGGTTTCGAGAATTCCCAGCTTTCTCATCCGGTCCTCTATCTTAGCCATGTTCCGATACGCCCAGTGCGTCGTCGGGAAGTAGGACGGCACGCTGGGGTCCTTTGCGCCGAGCAGGTCAAGCAGAACGAAGAGGCTGATGGACTGAATCGGATGCTTGAATACTGACGCGGCCGGATACGTCTCCGTCTCCCAGGATTCCGCCAAGGCCCTGAGGGAAACGTTAGTCAACATGGAGGAAATAAGGAAATTCCCTGGGGCATGCTTGCTCCCTCCCAGTGCCTTCTCACCTTGATCCATAGACAGAGTCCGTCGCTGACCACCGGACCCAGGCCTCTTCTCCATCCAAGAGGATGATCTGCACGCCAACCTCCTCCTCCAAGCCCATCCCATGGTCCCCCGAGGCCTGCATGGCCTCCCACTTTTGCGTCAGCGCCGCGTCGATGCCCCTGGCAATCTGCATCAGCATCGCGCACGGCGCCGCGCTGTCTATCGCCCCGATGAACCCGTCCGGTTTGTACATGCTGTCATAGTGGGCCACGAGCGTGAGGCGGGCGACGTCGCCAATCTTCGCCCACGGCGGGTCGCGCCGGAAAATGAGGTTTCGGAAAGGAATCTCCTCGTCTCCCGTCGCGGGCGTCTTGGACGTCGAGTTGTGCCACTCGACCACCCACGCGGGGAGGTTGTCCCTGAAGAACGACACAAAGTGCTCCTGCACCTTTGCGGATCCCTCGGTGCCCGGCACGCGCGGGATGAGGATCGGCGCTAGGAGCGACCCGGATTCGATGTCGAAATCGTCCCCGCCGGACGGGATGGCGCGCAGCGCATCGTCGTCGAGTTGGGTGTATCCGTGGGACGGCGCAACGAGGAACAGGAAGGCGGTCAGGGCCAGGAAGACATGACCCATCCGAAGGGACAGGCGGGCGTTGCTCGGGTAGCGCATAACAGCAAGTTCTCCGGAGTCAAAGAAACCATTCTGGGTTGCTGAAACCAGCAGCAAGTCAAGTCCCGATAAGAAAAGAGTGTGGGTGCAGATGCAACCTATCTCTGGAGTTCGTCCAGTCGCTCAATGGTGCTGCTTTCTGTCCTCTAAATTCCATCACGTGATGTTCAGTGGCTCGTACCTATACATGTACCCGTTGGCGAATGGCGCCTAAAGTCCCGTTCCGGTTCTCCACTTCAGGGGTACAATCTTTACCACGCGTTGACGAGCTTAATTCACCAAGCTTATATGCGCCGATGAATCGCGTGGGATTCGAGGTAGGGTGGCAGCATAGTACACTAAAATCACTCTAATCCCTCTTCATCCAGCACCGTGAAATATTTCTAGCTGACATGTTTGTGTCCATTCTCATCGAGTCTTTGTTGCCCACTGACCGCTGAGAGCACGCGATCATGCGTCAATACACACAGCAGTATCGGCCCAGATATTTGTGCAGTCTGGGTCAATATACGTGTTCGACTCTCTCAGTCGGCCTAGTGAAATTCCCGTCTTTTGTTGGATGTCCCAGCAGCCATCTCCCTCCTCGACAACATACCAGTCCGTGCACTCACTGACTGTACCGTCCCTGGTGGGCATGGGAGGTGGGGGGTAAGATCCGGAGGTCGTCGATGGAGGGTCGGATGCAGAAGAGGAAGAGACGGCATCCGATGCAGAAGAGAAGGAGTCTGTAGCGGATGAAACGGAAGACTGCTGCACCGAGGACATGGCAGTGGTAGTGGACGATGGCGGTTCAAAAGTAGTTGTGATCTCCGGCACCTCCGTGCCATCCACAGGGGCCAGTGTACTGGCGGTTGGTGCAGAAGCAGCGAAGGGCCTGACATTGCCAACTGAAATCCCCTGGTTAGCTTCGCTCATTCTACGAATCATCACTATACTTACCTTACTGCTTCACGATTTTATCTCTTGGCGAACACCTGCCCAGACGTCGATATCATGAGAATTTTGCAGGCGTATGGAGCAGGGACCAACGAAAGGGGGGGGGTCTCAATCCCTTCCCCTCGCCCAGAATTCGCTCAAAAGGAGGTGAAGTCGAAGATGCTGGCCATGATAGCCCACAAACTCTCAAGCTCGCCCTGATTTCTCTTCCTACTTTTTCCCTATTCCCTGCTCTTCGTGGCCTTTATTCGCCATGAAGGCAGCGTCTGGAATCCTTTGCCTAGCGGCTCTGACCGCCTATATCAGAATTATTTGGGCTTTTGAACTACCCCAACAACTCCAGGTACAAAGTGGATGCTCAGAATCTTCACCTTGCGAGCAAGGGTGTTGTAGCGAGCATGGCTCTTGCGGCTTCGGACCCGACTTTTGCGGCGAGGGCTGCCAGGGCACGTGTGATGCCAAAGCCGAATGCGGAGGTGAGGATACACGTCCTGGGCTACCTACCTCATGCCGCCGGCGGCCATACTTACCCGATGTTGATGAGTTTTGTTATCACAGAGCATGCCCTTCCCGAAAACGAGCTCTGCCCCCTTGGCGTGTGCTGTTCGAAATGGGGGTTTTGTGGCACGACTACAGAATTCTGCGATTCAGAATGCCAGAGCGGTTGCAGCACGCCATCTACCCCGTAAGTCGGGCCTCTTCATGAGATCAACAGTCGATCCTAACTAAGAATATAGTTCCTGTGGCGAACGCTCTGGTACTAGCGACTCTAAGACTATCGGCTATTATGAGAGCTGGTCTTTCCAACGGCCAGGTTGTTCCTGGACACCCGAGAATCTTCAAGTCGAGTTTCTCACGCACATTAATTACGCCTTTGCACTTATTGGTGAGGATTATCGTGTTGCAGCTATGAACTCGTTTGATCACGAGCTCTACCGTCGAACCATCGCCCTGAAGAAGCGCAATCGCGCCCTCAAAGTCTCCATTGCTATCGGTGGCTGGGCTGTGAGTGGCCCGCCTTTTTCTAATATGGCCAGGACACCAGCTCGCCGCGCAGTTTTTATCCAATCCGTCGTGGATCTCCTCAATACTTATGGTTTTGATGGTGTTGATCTGGATTGGGAATATCCTGTCTCCCCGGACAGGGATGGCGCTCCTGAGGACAGGGAGAATTATGTTCATCTTGTGAAAGAGCTGAGGCGCGCCTTGGGTCCGTCCGCTGAGATCTCTGTCGCTATACCGGCTTCATTCTGTGAGTCTCAAAATCAAGTGGTATCCATAAGAGCGAACAGCGGAACCTGCCTTTCAAAAACACTAACCCTGTCGACGTAAGGGTACCTCCAACATTTTGACGTTGCCGGCATGGCTCCACATATCAACTGGTTCAACATCATGAGTTACGATATCCATGGGACTTGGGATGGAGATAGCGAGTGGACGGAAGCTCTCGTTCAGCCACACACTAACTTGACGGGTAAGTTGAAAGAAAGCGAAATTTGTTGCTTATTGCTTGCTGCTCTACTATATTCTAGGGACTGAACAAATTCATGAATATAGAAATCGATGACGGACTGAATCTTCTATGGCGCTCTGGAATTGATCCAAGCCAGGTGGTACTTGGTCTTGGGTTCTATGGCAGATCCTTTACACTGGAAGATCCCGCTTGCACTAGTCCCATGTGCCCCTTTTCCGGCGGAGCTGAGCCAGGCTCATGTATAGGGACCTCTGGCGTTCTATCTAATGCCGAGATACGAGAAATCATGGATAGAACGGGCGTGACGCCTGAATTCGATCCGATAGCCGGGGTAAAATGGATTAGTTGGGAAGGTCAATGGTGAGTCCCCTCTAATTCTATGGCCAAGGAAACGGCGTGCGTATTTTTAGCTGACTGAGTGAACAACTAGGGTCTCCTATGATGATGGTGATACCTTGCAGATTAAGAAGCAGTTCGCAATAATAGATGCCTTGCCGGCACGATGATTTGGGCTCTAGATCTAGACGAGCGCGGTTCACCGAACCTTCGCGCTCTAGCTACGGCCGACACTAATTTCCCTGCTATTCTCCGCGATGTGCCCGGCGGGATCTTCCTAGGTGCACGGAGGATCGCTGCGCTCAACGAACAAACCGAGGCTGGGCTGGTACGAACCGATATACTCAATACTTTTGGGCTTGCCATGAGCGCCCACTCTTAGTTTGCATCAACTAACTGTATGCCTTTTCTTTTTCTCAACCAGACAGTCATTCTCACAAACTGCTCTCAGGTGCCAGTGTGCCCGCCCGGCTTCAAGAAGCTGACGGAGGCAACAGGATATGTAAGTTTCTCTCCCGCGTCGTTGTCTGAGCTTACATGGAGAAGTCATGTGGGAACTGGACATGACTGGGACTGACACTACATAGTGGTCCTTCTTGGACCAGACGGCCGGCTCCTGCCCATCGCTGCGTAACCCGACAGGAAACATGTACGATAATCGGGTTATTAACCGTCGATACCTCTGTATCGAGGACAATATCTCTGTCCACAGTTGTGACTGGGTTGGCACACCTCTGTTCTGCAACGGGCCCGATAGTCAAGGTGGATGCCCAGCTGGATCGGTGCACCTTGCCAGCAATAACAGACCGCCAGTGGAGGGCCAGATATTCGAGGAAACGTGCTATCCCGGTACCCTATCGTCCTATGTAAGCTCTGTTCCTCCCTCATTTCCATGCATTCTTTTATCAGGACGCAGTACTAACGGCATCGCCGCTCCTTCTGCCAGTGCTGCAAGAGCGTACAGACACTGAACCGTGAGAGGCCATGTGACGAATTCGATGCTGGAGGCATGCTATTAGCTGGCGGCGCTGCAGGCTCCTTGTACTCCGACAGACTCCCAGGATTCCAGCGACGTCGCCAGTTCGAGCTCATGGAAGAAAACGAAGTGGACGAACCTCTTTCCGGCGTTGGGGATTTCGCGTCATGCCACCAGCGCAGGGGTTTGGAATATGGCGTTGCCGGTGCCATTGGCATTACTGCCTATATCATTGAGGGGATCTGGGCTGACGGCGATAAGGCACTGGATTTCGTACCGGACACTGTTACTACTTGCACAAACACGACAACGGTGCACACCACTACCACGACGTCGACAACGGTGACCAGAACCTGCGATGCAAGTAAGTGGCCTCAAGCATGTCACCACTATAACTCCGTGGCCCGGAACATGTGGGCCTCGAGCCAGAATCCGGCCAACGGACAGAACGAGTTGCTCTGCCCACATATAAAGCCTACAAGTAGGCGCAGCCTTCCCGACATGTGGAACGTGCAACATGAGGGTTGGAAGTCATGGCTCCCAAAAGCCCCACCAGGGGTGAGAAGGGGGTGCGAGCGAGATGAATTTCCATTCATTCGGTTTTATGGGTACCCGGGTATTACAACTCAATACTTGAGGGTGTAAGTTATTCCTTTTCTGTCTCCGGAGCTAACATTCTCGTATCGCTGATTTCGTGCTCGAAGCTTGCCCGGTCCCCAAAACGGAGCTGCTGGCATCGTACTTGTCCAAAGGGTTTGCTCGAATACAATGCCTTCCACAGTTAGCACAAAGGACATAACGGCCGACCCCAGCCAGAACTGTTACCTAACCATCGAGACAAAGAGAACTCAGATTGTGCTGAGTATTAGCTATTCGAACTGGGATGATGATTGGGACAACACAGTCATATGGGATGACATGCTACGACAGAATGAGTGCCTGCCGAGCCTTAACTTCAATGACCAAGGCTTCGCACTCATGACCGACGATCCATGGTACACGACGGGGTCTGGCTCAGCTGGAGTGCCGTACGATTACAGACTTGAGCCACCTCTCTCAGTGATACAAGGTGTCACGCCGCACAGGGTGGTGAACTCGAATATAAGATTTTCGGAAGAAGATGGGCTCGGCATCGTGGAAGATCGCAACTCGTCGCGTAAGGCGACGCCGGAAGAATTGATGGAGCATCTTGGTATTCTCCCTTGTCTGTCGCCCAACTGTCGAGACGAAAAGGCGGCGCTGGGTCTAGACGAGGATGGAAACCCAGTGCCTAGACACAATGAGGCCACTGCCACTACTGCTCCCTCGACGGAATCTGCCCTTGCGGTGGAAGGTTATGAGCCTGGTGGCTTTTCCACGCTCCCGCTGCCGAGCAGGCAAACGATTCGCCCTGAGGTGATGGCCGAGGTCACTGATGTCGCCGGCGAAACCCTCGCGCCAGAACCCACTGATCATCTTGGATGCCGAAGGTGTACGTTTGTGGGTGAGGAGAGGGATTGAATCAAGGTGGAATCATGTCATATACCTAGGTAGGTAGCTGCTGTACTTCAAAGTTCGGCATTAAAACCAGTCGTAACCGTGCCGATATCGGGGATCTGGTCAGGATTCTTCTTCCAGTGCTTGATGATTTCTAGGCCATGATAATAACCCCGCTGCACCAATGCCTCTTCCATTTCAAAAGCTGCATCCATAATCTTCCGAGAATCTTCCTTCCAAGCTTCGGCTCGAAAGGCGTCTGGCCAGCCGTAGTCTTTCCGGAGTACGTGCGCAATGAGCGCGGCTCTGACAGTCTAAGGCACAGGGAAAGCCCACGTTAGTCAAAGATTGGGCCGTATCAGCAGCCGATGGAACCAACAGTTTCAGAGTCCAAGATTGATTCGCCGGGCCGTTCAGGCACATATTTCAGGTTCCAGAGGTCCCGGATATACTGCTTCAGGATAAACGGCGCATGATAAGCTGGCCAGTTGCGATAATGGTCTTCGTCGTCGGGCCGCTCGTCTTCGAAATCGTCGGGGATCGTCCTAGACGTGTAATCGACGACGCCCCAGAAGGTGCGAATGGCATCTTTAACGTCAATCTCACTTTAGTATTCCTCCCGGCTGAGAGTAGTGATCAGGTATTCATGAGAGCAGTGTGAAAACACTAACTTGTCTTGGTGTCCAGGATCCAGGTCATGCCGTCGGATTCGTAAGGGGACAAGAGAGCCACGTCGTCAGGTAGCAAATAGTCCCGGGCTGGGCCTTGCTCGGCGGGATCTCCCTCAGTGGGACGTTGGTACCAGAACATCGGATGAGGGTCGCGGCAGGCGTCAATCACATTCTCATCCTGGTTGAGATAGTTTAGGATCATACCCTCAGGGAAAAACGCAGTCCCGTCCATTCCCTCGGCTCCCTCAGCTGGGTACGGTAGGCGTTCGATCAGGGAAATAACGCGGTCACTCATGTTGAACTCGGTCTGGAATCGTGCGCGGTCCATCGCCGTATGCCTGCCTGTATCTTCGGGCGGGAAGACCACGCCCTCGTCTCTGAGATATCCGATCTTGAGAAAGATGCGATAGATCTGAGTCCATAGGAAGACCATCTCATCCTCGTTATAAGCCAGTGGCGAATCGTCGTCTGGTACAGACGTGATCAATGGGGCCCCCTTGGGGTACGGGTCGTCTTCCGGACAGAGCCAGGCTCCCGTGGGAACTTGCGGGGACTCCAGGGCAACATTGATGAGCTCCATGGCTCGGCACGTTGCCGTCGCACGTCGGCTGGGAAAAGATGTAGGGTGACTACCTATTCTTAAAGAACGACGCGGCTCCTCCCCTCCTGCATTGATTACTGACCGTGGATGCGTGTGCCCAGCTTTGGCTTTAAAGTGGGAAATGAATATCGGTGGTTGGGTTGAAGACGTTTGCACCCCACCAAAATCCTAGGCATATTTATTCTTCGCCAACATGGTAAAGTTGGTAATTATACCTAACTACCTACCCTGGTCACGAAGTAACAAATATACTTGTCCCTCGAAGTCTTTATCGCTTGGAGGGATAAGTACGAATATCCTCCGGGGGTCATTCATAAAGAAAAATGTTGAGTTTCTTTAACGCACTTTTTCACACGTGTCGCTCGTTCGCACTTTCCGTTCTGCTGGATAAAATGGCATGACTACCTAGGTAGGTACGTTGTAGGTAGATGACGATGAAGTCCCAGTGGATGTAAATTGGACTAATCATATCCCTTGTCGTGGGTCCTGCCTGGCGATGGTGAAGACATCACCAGGTTGCATGAGCCTAATAGGGGTTGACCCTTTGGCAAGGCCATTATTATGCACCCTCAAGGCAGGCGGCAGCCTGCAACCAGGCATATGATTATTTACGCGTTGGGTATGTCGCCGGAGGAAGTACTTAAAGTCACATAGCACGCCAATCTAGGACTTGGCGTAGAAGTTATCTAAGCGGGCTTAGACGTTTTGATTCTAGGCGTGGAAATAGCGGGCGGCTAATTCGTGGTGTACATAGTGACATAGTTCTGCTTAAGTCACATAAATGCAAAAAATGCACTTAATAGGTGTAAACCTAAGCCACACGCTATAAAAGGTACATTGACTTAGTATTTCTGGGATGCCTAGAATAAACGTCTAAGGACTGAACGCAGAGTTAGTCGTGATAGCCGCACGCTTTGTATAGGGAAAATTTCAAGGGTCTCTTTTTAAATCGTAACCACGTAATAACCAGTTAAGATATCGACTCTATATTACTTATCTGAGTCTGAGAAATAACTGAATATTGAATCTGTGGTATTTTTGAACCCGTATAAGTAGTATTATTACTTGCCTGGATACCCTATCGAGAAATCAGATAGCCGCACGCGGTTCTGTCACCACGACCACCCCCCTCTATCTTAGCCCACATATAAGATAACGCACTGAAATTTATATCAGATCTTCGTCTCTAGTAGAAGAAGCTTAGAAGGACCTTCTTAAAGGGCCCGGATTGATGATTGAATCGAGCGACTGGGCGGTCCTTTAAAGGACCTTAAAGGACCCGGATTAACCTGATTAAATCGAGCGACCGGGCGGTCCTTTAAAGGACCTCGAAGGACCTAATTAACCTGATTAAATTAAGCGACCGGGCGGTCCTTTAAAGGACCTTAAAGGACCTAATTAAAGGACCCGGATTAACCTGATTGAATCGAGCGACCGGGCGGTCCTTTAAAGGACCTTAAAGGACCTGATTAAAGGACCCGGATTGACCTGATTGAATCGAGCGACCGGGCGGTCCTTTGAAGGACCTTGAAGGACCTGATTAAAGGACCCGGATTGACCTGATTGAATCGAGCGACCGGGCGGTCCTTTAAAGGACCTTAAAGGACCTGATTAAAGGACCCGGATTGACCTGATTGAATCGAGCGACCGGGCGGTCCTTTAAAGGACCGGATTAACCTAATTAACCTGATTAGATTAATTAGCCTAAGCCTGTTAAACTAAGCGATCGGGGCAGACCTAGAAAACGATAATACCGTGGTTATTTATTACGTGATAGAACCAGCGATCGTTGACTACGATTATCTTTGCGTTCGGAGCTTAGACCTCCCTGCGGGAGAGAATACGATAAATAGATTTAAAGCCTCTGATTAGCTAGATTACTAAAACGGACCTATATATACGTATATAACGAGATAATCGCAGAACTATCGGCATATAGTCGGACTAATAGCCGCGTACGGACCACCGATCCGAACCTATCTCTATGCGTACGATAAGGGATTTGCTATGCATAAACGTGTGCGGAGACCGTGAGGTCTATACAAAGATTTTGTCAGAAAAGAAGATAATCATTTTAAAGTCCGAGCTCGTGGAGCTTTACTATAGAGGCAGACTTTTATGGGTCTGCCGGTAGCTGACTAATCTAACTATGTATAACTTTTATGTAGTAAATACCGCCCCCCTAAAATATAATCGTCCTGATTATATTAGTACCGTTATTTCGTTTTTTTTTTTTTTTTTTTTTTTTTCTTACTTATAAATAGCGAAAAGAAAATTATACTGGTTACTAAGAAAAGCTTCTAGACTGCCGGGGAAAAACGAGACAAAAGAAAATAAGGATCGTGGTTTTTAGTCCGATAAATTTACCTATTCGTTAGCTAGCTGATTAGCTTAAGGCTGTTATTACTATTAGGACTATGGCTATTACTGGGTCTAAGGTTATTACTAGGTTTAAGGTTATATTTATGGTTAAGGCTATTACGATGGCTATATATATGAGTTTATTCGTGACGGGGGAGGTATCGCCTATACCGTTTTAGATAATTTTACAGCTTTAGCCGGTTTTTTTAGGGCGGTATATATCTATTACAGCTTATTTAATTCCGTCTATATTTTTACCTAAGCACTTCCTATATTAGTTAATATTAAGTTCGTTTTACCTAATTCGGTGGCGTTATAAGCGATATCCTTAGATAATCGTTTATTTTATATATCTATTTATAGTCCTATAGCTTTATTCTATCTATCGATTACCTTTTTCTATTCGTCTCGTTAATTTACTAGTTCGGCTAGTCTCTCGGCTCGCTTAGCGTTAATTCTCTGTTCTAGTCTTTTAACATAGTTATTTAAATAGTCTTCTAGTAGCTTGATATCTGCTCTTATCGCTATGGTTTATACCGCCTGTCCGGGTTAGCTGGTTATAGTCGTTACTATAGGCTATAGGGTTGCTATTATCGCTGGTGCCGGTATAACTATCTTCTGTTTCTTTACGGGGTTTACGTTTATAAAGTCCGAGGAATCGCTAGGCGATACGAGTCGTTTTCGATGTCTGTTATCTTCGCCGTCTATATACTATAGATTAATTTATTAAATGATCGTGTCTCGGTTTGGTATATCTGGCTAGCTATCGCTGGGTTTTCCGTTATCTCTTAAGGCTAGTGTAATTATATAATATCTAATAGATTTATCACCTCTATCTAATTTAGCTTATAGTCGTTCCTCTAGGCTTCTACGGTTAAAAAACATTAACCTAATTAATTAATCGACTCTGGTATTTAGATACTAGTCGATTATGCCGTTTAATCCCGCGACTATAAGTTTCTAATCTTCGAATATTATTTTGATTATATCCTTATAACCGGTTTATTTTATGGTGGTTAGCTACGGAGGCTATGCCGCTGTCGTATTATTATCCGTCTATTAGTTTATATCGTTTGCTTATTAGTCCGCTTTGTCCGTCTACTAGTCCGTGTCGTTTATGGTTATATCGTCCGCGATTTCGATTACTCCCGTGTTCGATAGGCCGGCCTCTACCGGAGTCTTAGCCGGTTGTTTTCCCTTATATAGTCTATATTCGTTATCTCCGTACACTAATTTTTAACTATCGTTTATAGTAAATCCTCCTTTTTCGACTACCTATCTATACTCGTTATCGATTATATCCTTGTCCTAGTCTTCCTCCTGCCATTACGGGTATTCCTAGTATCGATATTTTACCGTCTTCGTTCGTGCTTTATTAAACAGCTCTAAAGCATTTTTATCGTCCGGCAGATAATTATCGTTATCTATTCGCTTCTGCACGGCCTTCCACTCTTTCTGCTAGCCGCCGATTTAGCGTTTTATTCCTTATCTTTATATATAGTATACTACCTCCTATACTTCGAAAATATACGGGCTAAGGTTATTCTTAGCGATATATTTACGTAAATGTATCGGCTTATACTTATTACCGCCGATAACTACGGTCTAACTCGATAAGAAAACTTAGGACTTTAGACGTTCCTAAGTAAGTCGTCTCTACTCGGCTAATAGAAAAAGGAGGATATCGTGAAACCATTCCTCTATACGGTAGTTATAGTATAAACACTTAGAGATCTTTTCTAGTAGCCGGATATCGTCTATAGATATCATAGGTTTGTGTGAGGAGTAAAGAGAGTCGTCAAGACTATAACAAGGACAGGTCACGAAGCTAACCTTAGGGGGGGAATAATTATAAGATTATTCGTTAAGCCCTTCTAACTCAGGACTTAACGGGAAACACCTTACTTAAGGGCTAGTGACTATCCTCCCTAGGACTAGTATATAATAACCTAAGGCTCTAAGATAATAGGTCTTAGGCCAGCTTAATAGTCCTAAAATATAACTCGGTCCTAAATATCTCCTAGGGTTAACCTTAGGGCCGGTTCCGGGTTCCTAACGTATTCCTTACCGCCTCTAAGTCCTATCTAACCCCCTCGAATAAAATATCCCTAATATCACGCCCCTCCTTCTAAGGCTCTTATCCACGGGAGCCGGTGACCGTTACTAGTCTGGACCCGTCCGTTAATCCATCCCGACCTAGGGACGGATAGGCCGGCCTAAACCCCACCTATCGGGGCCACTAACTCCCTCCTCGTCTATCTAAGCTAAACTAAACGTCCCCGTTAACCTAGCCTAACCTTCCTTTAATTAATCCCGTCCTCCTTATATAGTATAACCGTAATCCTTATAAACCGGGAGACCCTATTATCTTTAGATAAAGCATAACTCTCCTAGGTCCCCTTATTTATTACCACTACTATGACTATACCCTAATAAAGCCCCGAGCGCTCTAGCCGGGGCCCCTCCGATAAAGGGCTCTAGTCTAAATAAACTATAATTCTAAAGGCAGGTATTATATTAGTAAATAGTGGCACTTATAGGCAGTAAACCATAGTCCTTATTACTTTAGTAATCCTTTAGGACTCCTTTTATCCACTCTTCTTATACTACCACTATTATTAAAGCGGCCTAAGATATATATATAAAGGGCCTATCCTAAATAAAGCCCGTTACGATATAGTCCTAAATAATAAAGAACTTACCCTATTTCCTTTATCGCCCTCTCGCGGCTTATCTAGCTTAAGGCCGGGTAATAATAAGGCATAATATCTATCGTGAATATTAATAATAATAAAGCCCCTTTATAGACGCGTATTCTATAATAGTACCCTAGACGCGCCCTTTATTAACTAAATAACTATATTATAGAAACCCGTAATAGGTAGTCGTATCTAGGTAAAAGGGGAAGGAGTAATATAAATAGGGCCTATATTAGGTTATACGCCTATTCTGATATAGGACTTTTCCGTTTACCTAACTTATCTTATTATTTTTCCTTTTCCTTACCTATTCTTATTTACCTATCTATAATAATAATAACGCTATCACTATTAATAATAAGTTATCCGCCCCTATCTATATTAAGGGTATTAACTTATCCTATCGACTCCTTATTAGGGTATATATTATCTCTGCGTGGTTCTATATATTATATATAGGAACGCGGGCGGCTTAGGGTCTAGCTAATATTATAATAGATTATTATTATTATTACTACCACCGTTACTATTACTATTATATAAGTATTATACCCCCTTCGCGTAGACTATAGGCTAACTTATAGTATTAGAGTAGACTATTATTATATAATAGCGCCCCCTGCTTTAGCTAATAAGTATAAAAAGTCCGGCGCGGCCGGTAAATCTAAGAAGTCCGGTAAGGCCGGTATAAAGTCCACTAAGGTAGCACCTAAGGTTATCGATAAGGGGATAACTAAGACTGTTAGGAAGAAGGCATAGCGGGCCGCTAAGAAGGCTTAGGCTAAGGCTAAGGCCGCGGCTATAGCGGCTACTCTTAAGCAGTAATAGCAGTAATAGTAGTAATAGCAGTCTAACTCTTTATCGGACTTATTATCGGATTCGTCTTCGGATTCATCGTCTTCTTCCTCCTTAGAGGATAAAGCTATTAAGTAGCTAGGTACGGCGGCTACTCTAGCTAAGTAAGCTATACCGGTTAGGACCATTAAAAAGCCGGCTATTACGGCTACTCCGGTTACTAAGTCGACCGGCCCTCTCCCTTTAGGGCGTGATAACTCGCTATAGGGTACTCTTAAGCCCCTTAGTAACCTAGAGGGCGTCCTTAACTATACTAGTCAGGATATCGTTATAAGCGGTAATACTAATAAAGCCACCCTTTTTAATAATAAGGAAGCTAACTCCGATAGGTCGTTATTATCGGAGTTCGCTCTATCTATAAACGGGTCTAGCGATAAACCCTCGGACTTTAGCGATAGCGATAGCGTCGAGATACTAGTGCGTCTTATTATCTTAGTTAGGTCGGGCCTAGAGCTTCGTGCTCCTTATAGGCGGTGCGCCCGTATACTGGGTTTCCTAGTACTACGTAGCGATAACGCTACTAATCTTATTA
Source organism: Sodiomyces alcalophilus JCM 7366 (assembly GCF_042370955.1). Taxonomy (NCBI): domain Eukaryota; kingdom Fungi; phylum Ascomycota; class Sordariomycetes; order Glomerellales; family Plectosphaerellaceae; genus Sodiomyces; species Sodiomyces alcalophilus. The sequence goes on along the minus strand of NW_027263535.1, from coordinate 1,784,231 downwards.
CTATACGGCCTTACCGCGGTAATAAGGTATCCGATAAATACCACTACTACTATAATAGTAATAGCCGCGACTATAAGTTAGTATGTTTATATAGCTATAGTCCCCTTTACTTTAACCGCTCCCGAGGTTACTAACTGGATATATAGCTTTTATTACGGGTAAAGAGGGTAGCTAAGAAGCTATAGAAGATATTAGTAGCGGCCGTATAGGGCGGCAGTGGTTTAGACGACTAGGCGTTTATAAGTTAGCCCGATATCTTTATAAAGAGCACCGCTAATATATATAAGCGCTAGGCCTTCCGGGTCTAAATTAAGTTACGCCGGGCCCTTAAGGCTATAAAGAAATACGCCCGCGATAATAAGGGGTTCGACCCCCTAGAGCGTTATTACTAGGAGGAGGAGGAGGAGGCGGAGAAGAAGCGCCGCGATACTCCTATTAACACGGAGCGCTACCTAGCCACTATTACCCGCCGTTTAGGCTAGTTAGTTAAATAAAATTCAAAATTAGCCGGTCTTCGTAAAAAAACCGGCTATAAAAAATAAATAAGGACTATTTACGGTTATTATTAGGCTCGGACTAAGGGGAGTTAGGGGTAGGGGGGGGGCGTTAGCGTTTAGTTTTTTTTTAATTTTTCTTTTTTCTATTTTTTTTTTCTTTCTATTTTTCTTCCCCGGCCTAAATAAAAAAAGACCCTACGGGGCACCGATAACACTATTAATTAGCTTCCCTTTTCCGATTATAATACTCCTCGATAAGCGTATCGGGGAGGTATCTTCGTGGTTCCTAAGTATTATATTTATACTTATACCCGGCCCACTTAATAAGGTATTCACGCCTATTCCCGTTATAGCGATAAGCCAGGACTTCCTTTACCTCGTATTTATCTGACTCTTATAGTTCGACCTTAACGTCCGCGGGTATAAGCGACCTACCGTCCTAAGACTTCTATAGTTTAAGGAGCAAGATCAGGAAAACGTTATAAATCTTTATTAACTCCGGGAGCTATAGCTTATAGGTAAGCCTATACTAACCTATTACGGAGGTAATCTTATAAAGGCTAAGGAACTTATCTAATAGTTTCTTATTAGGGCGGCGTTACTTAATATTCTTCGAAGATAGCAGTACGTAGTCGCTAATCTTAAAGCGCTAGGCTGCCTAGCCGGCGTTATAGTATCGTTTATAAGTGGTTTAGGCTTTCCTAATAAGGACCTTTATAGCCCTACGATTCGATATAAGGTGCTTTACCCTTTACTCGGCTATAGCGGCACGAACCTTACCCGACTTATATATCTATATATTATATAGTCCGCGTAGGTTAAAACCTATTAGCGTAATAGAAGGGGTTTACCGGATAGCTAAATACTATACGGTGTTATAAGTAAACTAGGCCAGGGGTAGCTAGTTAACCTAGTTATCCTGTTATAGGGCACCGAATACCCGCAGAAAGTGCTCTAAGTTCTGGTTCTATCGTTCCGTCTAGCTATCCGTCTAGGGGTGGAACGCGGTTAATAACCGCCGCTTAACGCTTAGGAGGCTATACAGGGTAGTCCAGAACTTACTAGTAAATAGGGACCCTTAGTCCGAAACGATGCTATTAGGTAGGCCGTAAATACTAAAAATATACACCTATAGAATACTAGTAAGACCCTTAGCTATTAAAGAGCTACTATAGGGGATATAGATCGCGTACTTAGTGTATCGATACACTATAACCAGGATAGAATCCCTCTTCTTTCCCTATAAGGTTATAGGGGGGAGGCCTATTATAAAGTCTATTAAGATCTCTTAGAACGGCTATTCGGGTATAGGTAGAAGTGCTAGGTACCTAAAGGGCTTATACTAGCGCGGCTTAGTCCTCTAATAGATACTATACGTAGGCACGAACTTCTTAACGTCTCGCGAGAGGTATTCCTAGTAGTAGGACTTAGAAATCCTCTTAATCGTCCGACCTAACCTATAGTGGCCCGTAGTAGGCGCGTTATAAAATACCTAAAGGACCTTATCGCGTAAACCTAACTGGTTTAGTATAAAGAGATAGTCCTTAAAGTAGACCGTACCCTAACCGTTATAGGACTATAGGTCCGCTAAGTTATCTTTTAATACTAAGGAGATATAAAAGGGATCGTCCTTCTAGGCAAAGATAATCTTATCCTTTAGGCTAGATAAACCCGAGGGCTTAGGTATACCTCGGGCCCTTATAAGGCTAATAACGAACTTCTTAGTAAATCCCTTAACGGGTTTCTACTACTCCGCTTCGAGATCTGCCTAATTTATAGTAAGCTACGGCTTCCGTAAAAGCCTATTTACGGGGTTCTAAATACCCGGGCAGTAACGGATCTTAAAATCAAAGCTTAATAGCTCTTTTAGCTAACGGGCATATTAAGGTTTAATTCGAGGCTTATTTAGTAGATACCGGTGGTTTAAGTGGTTAGTTAGCACCTTTACTAGGGTCTAACTATACGCTAAATAATAGCGCTATTACCGGAACGCTTCGATAATCGCTATTAACTTAGTATTTAGCGTCGGATAGTTTAGTTTAGGTCCCCTTAGCTTCCTAGATAGGAACGCTATAGGTTATTAGGTTCGGTCCTTATACTAGCTAATTATAGCGCCTAGTACGAAATTAGACGCGTCGGGTTCTATACGAATAGGCAGGGCTAGGTTAAAATACTATAGTATAGGTACCGACTAGAATAACGATTATAACTTCTTAAAAGCGGCCCTCTTTATATCCCCTAACTAAAATATACCTAGTCTACCCCTTAACCTTAATAGGTCCGTAAAAGGGGCAGCGACCTTAGAGTAGCCTTCGATAAAACGTTAATAGAAACCGGTAAAACCTAGGAAGACCTAAATCTTCTTAACGGAAGTGGGTTCCTCCTAATCCTTAATAGCCTCGACCCTCTTTAGGTCTATAAAGACCCTATTAGGGCTATATATAAAGCCTAAGAACTCGACCTCTTACGTCTCGAACACGTACTTCTAAGGGTTTATGAATAGGGACCACTCCCTTAGGCGTATAAGGATCTCTTTAACGTATACGCGGTAGGTACTAAGGTCCTTACTATAGATTAGGATATCGTCTAGATATATAATATAGATAGTATCGACGAGACCCTTTAAGGCTTCGTTAATATAACGCTAAAAGCTAGCGCGGGTATTATATAGACTAAAGGGTATTACTAAGTACTTAAAGTATCCGTACTTAGTTCTAAAAGCCGTTTTCTACTCGTCCCCTTCTCGAATTCTTAAGCGATAGTAGGCGTCCTTAAGATCTAACTTAGTATAAACCGTGGACGACGCGAGGCGGTTAAGGATCTCGTGTATTAGGGGGAGCGGGGTACGGTCCTTACGGGTAACCTTATTAAAACCTTAATAGTCTATATATAAGCGTAGCTATCCACCCTTCTTTAGTATAAACAGAATCGGGGCGCCTATAGAGCTTATTAATAGTCGAATCCACCCTTTAGCTATAGCCTCCTTAATATATTCTTATAGGATAGCTAGTTCTTACTCGGCTAGGGGGTAGATAGGGCCGAATAGGGGTAACTTACCTTCCTTTATCTTAATAACGTGATCCTAACGCTAATAGGCGGGTAGACGGCCGGCCTCCACGATATCGAAAACGTCTAAAAACTCTTAATAGTGCTCGGGGATAATATTCCTTAACTTATCCTTATCTAGCGACTCTTAATACGGCCCGGGATTAAGATATTCTAGGATCCCTTTATCTAGTCGGGTCGGGTTAGGGGGTATAGGGGTTATAGGTTACGACGGGTCTAATTAGATAATAGGGATTAAAGGACTATTAAGTAATATATCCTCTTTTTCCTTAGTGGCGTTCTACTTTATACTAATAACTCGGCTAATACGGGGGGCACCGGACTTTATAAGGCGGATAATAAGCTATATATACTCCTTCGCCTTCTTTAACTCTCTTTAACCCGGGACGCCTCGAAGGTCCTTTTACTAGAGTCGATATATCTATTCGCCGGACCGGAAGGAGGTAATAGGGTTATATTCCACTAACCAGGGTATACCGAGGATAACTTAGGACTTATCGGCGTCTATATCTAATACCTCGAACTTAATCGGATATATCCGGGTCCGGTCTTAACTATCTATAACCTTAATATACGTCTTAAAGGTCCTAATAAACTATACGTCGACCCTAGGGATAACCTATCTAAGTCGTTTTAGTAGTCCTAGGGGATTATAGGCGGGAGGCAGGGCCTTTCGGTTAATTAGGTTAACCTCGGCACCTTTATTAAGCTTAGCGCTCCGGCGGCCCTATCCGCCGCTTAGCCGTATCTCTAACTTCGCCTTAATCGCGCCCTTATTAGTAAAGAACGGCTAAGACGGCGGCCCTTCCTAGGCCTAAGCCTATCTAATAACGGGGTGCCTTATATTAACCGGCAGGTTATTCGGGTTCTAACTAACGGAGTATCCTAATAACTAACCTAACTTAGGGGGTTCCTTTAGGTATTCGTTCCGGTAATGCCCCTTTTTATTATAGCTAAAACACGTAACGCCGGGGTAATAGCGCCTTTTAGGAGGCCCGGGGGCTTTTATATTATCTACTTCGATTAATTCTATAAAACCTTAGGAAGGCATAAAGGGCCAAATAGTTATAATAGGGGCCCTATTAGGGGCCCTATTTCGCCTACGCTTCTCGCCGCGGGGCTGCCTTAGGCGATTATTCCGGGGCGTCTTTTCTTTATTCTTATATAAAAGAGTAATCTCTGCCTATTAGGCTACGATACCTAACACCTTATTATCGGTAAGGATACTAGCGGCTATAATTTAGTTATATAGCGGCTTATTAAGCTTCGTTAAAATTAACTATATACGCTACTTATCGGGGAAGGGTAAGGATACCTTATTAAATAACGAGTCTAGCCTATTAATAAACTTAGTATAAGTCTAATTAGGTTTCTATATAGTCTAGTCCGAGAATAGCTTCTTAGTTATAGATATCTTACGGGTTTTATTATCGACTAACTGCTCGGTTAGGAAGGTCTTAAGGTCCTCCTAGGTAGCACCTCTAGTCTTCCTATAAACGCGCCTATAGTAGGCATGCTATCGGGATTTTATAATCTTCGGTAGTAGGGTAAAGGCAAGATAAATCTTCTTTACCTCGGATAGCTCGACCTCGTTAAGTATAAAGCGCTCCTCGATTTCTTTAATAAACGTCTAGAACTAGTTATAGGACTACCCGTCCTATTCGGGGAGCTTCTATAGGACCTTATACCAGCTCTTACGGGAGTCCCCTTAAGGGGTATATTCGGAGGTATCGGGGTCCTTCCCCTATTAGAGGGCAAGGAGACGCTTCTCCTTCTTTTCGCGCGCTCGGCGGTCCTTATAGTGCTTAATTAGGAAATCGAGTTCCGCTAACGATAGAGTGCCGGGGGGGCGGCCCTCAAGGTCTTTAATATCGAATTAGGGTCCTATACGGATAACTTAGGGGGTCCCTTAGTCGAGTAGTGGTCCTACTATAGGATTATAAGCGCCCGGGTTAGCTTATCCGCGAATCTTAAATTCGGGGTTACTATCTTTATCCTCTAACTCGGGTATAAGGGATTACTCGCGATTAACGCCTAATAGCCCGGCTTCGGCTCCTTTAGTAACGGGGGAAGTATCCCGGGTACGAATAAGGGCGGTGCGCTTAGGGGGTATCTTAGGTACTAGTTAGGGGTAGTGGTACGATTTAAAAAAATAACTAGTCTTTTAAACTCTTAACGGTCGTTATACCCGTAAACGGTTAGAACGAATAAAATATTATAGGTTTATATAAGGAGTAAAGAGAGTCGTTAAGACTATAATAAGGATAGGTCACGAAGCTAACCTTAGGGGGGGAATAATTATAAGATTATTCGTTAAGCCCTTCTAACTTAGGACTTAACAGGAAACACCCTACTTAAGGGCCAGTGACTATCCTCCCTAGGACTAGTATATAATAACCTAAGGCTCTAAGATAATAGGTCTTAGGCCAGCTTAATAGTCCTAAAATATAACTCGGTCCTAAATATCTCCTAGGGTTAACCTTAGGGCCGGTTCCGGGTTCCCAACGCATTCCTTACCGCCTCTAAGTCCTATCCGACCCCCTCGAATAGAATATCCCTGATAATAGACTTCTTAAAGATTAACCTTCGCTAATCTAGGTTAGGTACGATACTACGGGCTTCGGGAGCTATATTATCTATAGATATGCTTTAGTTGTGTAGTATAAGATTTATAATATTATTCGGGTTCTTTAGGTAATCTTAGTATATTATTAAGTATAATTATTATTAATCGGAGTCGTATAAGAATATAAGTTATAAGGTCCTTCTATTAAGGTCGCGATAATTATTCTAAATATATAAAGGGATATAAATATAAGAGTAAGGTAAGAGAGGCTAATCCTAAAACGGATAGTTAGTATTCTAGAGTTCTGATTTTAAGGTAAGCTCCTCTTTTCTTTTAGGGGTATTTAAAAAGGGGGTATAGGGATATAACTAGTATTAAAAGGAGGTATATAAGTATATAAAAGGAAATTTTAGGATATAGTATAATATTAGTTATCGATATTCGTTCTAAAGTCGTTTATCCTAAAAACCTTTGGCTTCGCCGCCTCCGATTCCTTTAAGATTTTTCCCTTATCTTCTTCTTAATCGCTGTTTTCTGGTTTAATTTCTCGGTGTTATAGGCTGACCCCGTGGAGATAATCCGGTAGAGCACCGGATCTTCCGACTAATCATAGTATGCTCCTAGTGGGTCGCCGCGATATTATATTTAGGTCGTAGGCACCTATAGAGTTTTCCCTTTTCCTTCTTTTCTCCTTAGCTTTAGATAATTTAATTATTCGGCCTTACTCTATAAATAACTCGTGACTAGCCGCTTATATATCTAAAGCTAAGCGAAACCTATACGCTACGCTAATAGAGATAGACTATTACTTTAATCCACCTCCCGGCGCTCCGTTACGCCTAGCGGGCGAGTCGCCCGAGGCTATAGAGTAGAGGAGGGAGATTATTAACCCTTTATAGACTTAAGTCGCGACTTTAACCACCTAGATCTAAGAATAATAGAACGCTATTAACTAGCTATTATAAGCGATATAAAACTAATAATATATAACCACGCCTTATCTCGCTATACTATTAAAAAAGACTATATAAGGCCCTTAGCCGCCTATTACTACGCCTATACCCGATATAACACCTATTCCGAACCTTAGGACTAAAGCACTTCTATTACCCTAGAAGTTTAATAGTAAACGCTCTGAGTACGCGAGCTAGTCGTCCGAGATTCGCGAAAAGCTCCTACTCGATTAATATCCTTTCTAGAACGCTCGCGAGAAGTAGTATTTTATTAACGCCTACTTAGACGAAGCTCCCCGCCGCGTTATCGCCTCCTTCTAGGCTATAGGCGGAACCGATAGTTAATATAACCCCGAAGACTTCCTTAATTACCTTAACCGTATATATAAAGACGTTAATAAATAACCCCGCGCGGCTAACGCCCTAAGAACGTTACGCTAGCGTGAAGACTAAGCGTTCGGAAGCTTTATACCCGGTTTTAAATAATAGCTTATTATCGCCTAGGGAGGTTAATAGGATAATACTATAAAGATTATATTCCTAGAGGGAGCTCTTAGTAGTCGCCTCCGCGCCGCCCTTATTACCGCGAAACTACCGAATAACTACTATATTTAGGTAACCAAAGTATAAAGTATCGTTTAAAGACTTAAAGCCCTTACTATAAGGCTATAGTTCGGCTAAGCGTTATATAATAGTAATAATAATAGTTATACTTATAATTATAACAGCGACGTGAAGATAGGAGGAGTTAATCGAGTATAGACTAAGAAAAAAGAGATAAGAGAGTGTTATAATTACGGAAAAAAAGGATACCTTATTAGAAGATACCGCTTAAAGAAAAAAGACGCCGAGGATTATAAAAAGAACCGCGTAGCGAAGGTCTTAGTAGCCTTAAATAATAAGACGATCTATACGGGAGTCACGGATAATAATAAAGACTCGGAAAAAGAATAGCTCTAATATAAAAACGGGTACTAAAGCCTATTATAAAAGAATAGAGGGATTAGAAAGAGTTTATATTATAGTCGCGTAGTAGTTATTTAGCTTTTATACGAGCACGGATTAATAAAAAGTTAATTACTGCTCTTATAGATACTAGATATAACTATTACGTAGCTATAAGTGAATATCTTATAAAGTCCCTCCGCCTTCTATTAGTCGATAAGACTAGAAGACCCCTTTTAGGGTTCTCCGATATTATAGGGTCCACGAAGAGTTCCGGTATCGCTATATATAATTTTAAGATCAGTGGATATATATAACGATTATTCGCTTATATAATACCAGGATTAGATTATAATATATTCCTAGGGAAACTATAGATAAAATATAACGATATTACTTATTACGCGAAGAGATATCGCCTCTACTATAAAGTAGCCCGGATAGATATCCGACTCTAAAGCGAAGAAGAACCCGATAATATTAAAGCTATCCGTGGAGCTTAAGTAGTAACCGGGTTAGTATTTACCGGTATTATACGGCGATTATAAAGGAGATAATAGTTCGGTAAAGAGGAACTCGCGCTTTACGCTATTAGTATTAAGGATATCGATAAGGCCCTCTAAGGTAAGTCCTTAATCGACCCCCGGAAGTATATCCTAGAAAAGATACTACGATAATTTCCGGACCTATTCTCCGATTTATAAGTAAACCGCCTTCCCCCTTATTAACCTAGGGTTAACCACGAAGTGAACCTTATATAAGGGCCTAACGGTAAGGAGCCAGAATTACCCTAGGGCCCTCTTTATAATATATCTAGAGAGGAACTCTTAGTCCTACGGAAAACCCTTACCGACCTTATCGATAAGGGGTTTATATAAGCTAGCAGCTCCGCCGCTAAAGCTCTAATTCTATTTATAAAGAAGCTAGGAGGAGGGTTACGATTCTATTACGATTATCGTGCCTTAAATATAATTACCTAAAGAGACCGTTATCCTCTCCTACTAATCACGGAGATACTCCGAAACCTAGAATAAGCTAAGTGGTTTACGAAGCTTAATATAGTTACTACGTTCTATAAGATCCGAATAGCCGCTAGCTATAAAGCGAAGATAGCGTTCTAAACTCGATTTAGCTTATTTAAATAATTAGTATACCCCTTTAGACTTAGTGGCGCCCCTATATCCTTTTAATAATATATTAATAAGATATTATAACGCTACCTTAACGACTTTATTACTATATATATTAACGATATCCTGATTTACTTAAGCGGATCCCTTTATAACTATAAGAAGAAGGTTAACCTAGTACTATAATCGCTAAGCGATATAGGATTAACGCTTAACGTAGCGAAGTGCGAGTTTAGCGTAAAGACTATAAAGTACTTAGGGTTTATAGTCACCGCCGGCTAGGGCGTTTTATACGACCCTAATAAACTAAAGGCGATCCGAGAGTAAGAAGCCTTAACCTCGGTAAAAGGAGTCCGAAGCTTCCTAGGCTTTATAAACTATTACTATATATTCGTGGAGAACTTCGACTATATTATATCCGCCCTAATAAGACTAATAAAGAAGGATCGAGTATTCTCCTAGGGTCCTAACGAATAAGCGGCCTTCGAAGAGGTTAAGAAGAGGTTCTAGGAGGAACCGATCCTACGATAATAGGTCTTAAGTAATAAGACCTTTATAGAAACCGACTACTTAGGATTCGTACTAGGAGGTGTATTGGTTTAAGAAGATAAATAAGGACGTTATTATATAGTCGCCTATTACTCAAGGCGACTTATAGGAGCCGAGTATAACTACCCTATCTATAATAAGGAGATATTAGCGATTATAAGTTATATAACGTATTAAAGAGTAGAGCTCCTAAGTTATAGTCGCTTTATAATCCTATCCGACTATAAGGCCCTAGAATACTTTATAATAAAGAAGATACTTAACGAGAGATAAAGCCGATAAGCTAACAAGCTCGCCTAGTTTAACTTCGTGCTAGAATACCGTAAGGGTGCCGATAACTATACCGCTAACGCTCTCTCGCGAAAAGAATAAGACGAACTAAAGGACTTCTCCGATAAACAGGAATAGGCGCGATATATATAGTTAATCCCTAAGACCTTAATTCCCCTAAAGATCCGCCTCCTTCGCGAATACCTATAACGAGTATTCGAAGCTAATAATAAATTATAACGGCTATAGGACGCTATAGCAGAAAAAGATAACTAGTATCGCTAAGCTATATAAGCCGTATCTAAAGGCGATCGATAGTTTTCCTCCTTATTAGGTCTCTAAGCCTAGATTACCGAATACGGGATTACCTTATAAAAACTACTAATATTCTAAGATCGCCTATAGGTACTAGGAGCCTAAGAAAGGAGCACGTTATAAACGTAAGTAATCTAATCTATACACGACTCTATAATTAGAGGTTACCCGGGATAAGATAATATAATTACCCTCGTAGCGAGACGCTTCTTCTAGCCGGGAATAAACCGAGACGTATATAGGTTTATACGTAACTATAACGTTTATAACTAGAGCTATACGTGGCGGAATGCTTAATAAGGACTCTTAAAACCACTCCCGATTCCCGAATAAATAAGGAGCGACCTATTAATAGACTTTATAACGGATCTACCCCCCGCTAAGGAGAAAAAGTATAGATATTTATAGGTTATAACCGATCGACTTATAAAGGCTATTACCCTTAAAGTAATAGACTTTATAAAGGCGGAAGCTTATACTAAATAGTTCCTATACTATTATTTTCGGTTCTATAGTATACCTCGCTTAATCGTAAATAATAGAGGTTCTAACTAGATAAGTCGCTTTTAGCGATACTTTTATAAATTAGCTAAAATCGAATAACGATTAAGTACTACGTATTACCCCTAGACTAATAAAGCTACTAAATAAATAAACTAAGAAGTATAAGCGTACCTCCGAGCCTTTATCTACTACGCCTAAGATAATTAGGATAGGTTACTACCCGCCGCCTAACTAGCATTAAATAACTAAGGGAGCTTTACTATTAAGATAAGCCCGTTCTTCCTTAAACACGGATACTATATCGACCCGATCTAGATCCACGAGGAACTAAGTAGCGACGCTTAGGAGTTTATAGCCTATAACCTGCTTCGCCGTCTCTAAGAAGCTATAGAGTTCGCCTAAGCCTTAATAGTAGCCACGTAGCTATAATAAGAAGAGTCGGCGAATAAGTATTATATCCCCGCTAAACGCCTTTATAAAGGCGACCTTATATAGCTCTTACTCGCGAACTACACTACCCTAAGACTATTATATAAGTTAAGCTGGCTATACTAAAAGTATAGGGTTACTAAGGTTATTAACCCGTATATTATAGAACTAAACGTGCCTTTAAATATATACCCGAGGTTTTATATAGACCTCCTACGATATACGAGTAAAGACCCGTTTCCTAGTTAAATTCTATATAACCCTTAACCCGGACTAATTCGTGATAGCCTTAAAGAAAATAAATAGACGGTAAAGGAAATCTTATACGCTAGGAATAGGAGGGTAGGTAGGGGCGTAAAAAGAGAGGCGTTAGTAAAGTAAGAAGGATACGCCTAGATATCTTAGGAACCGATAAAGTCCTTATAAGAATTAACCGCTTTAGACTACTACGAAAAAAAGTATAGCCCGATTAAAGCTAATAACGGACTATATAAACGGTATAAGAAGAAAAAGAGTTATAGGAAAGGCAGTAAGGGTTAAGTAAAGGTTAGGATAACGGTAAAGCTATCTATATTAATTAAGTTAGGGCGGATAAGCCCCGCCCCTAGCTACTAGGTTTAGGTATTAAGATTAACGTTATTATAAGCGTCCTTATAACCGTTAACGCTTTTAGCGATAATAGGAGATAATATAAACGCTATAACCTCGGCCTACTTATCCTTCTTTTTTCCTTTAAAGGACTCGATATCCTTTACCTTAATATAAATAACCCCTACGATATTCTTAACCACCTATAAGAACCGGTTAAGCCGGCGTAGGCCTTTTACCCCCGTAAAAGTAATTATTACGCTAGGAATAGGCGTAACGATAATAGGAGGCGCCGTGATAGGTATAGGTCTACTTATTATAATATAGGAGTCCCCGCGGGGAGGGGAGGCGGTAGCTTATACCGATAAGCGAGGCTTACCGGTACCTAAGTTAATAGGCGTTAAGATAGGCTTATCCTCCTATAAAGTGCTAAAGGTCTTTTTCGAAACCCTAGACGCCTTCTAAAAGGCTAAATAAGCCGCTATAAGCGCCTTTATCGCCTTAGGGCTATAAAAGGGGTCGTTATTAACTACCTTCGCCGCCTTTAGGAGTGCTACCGACGGACTAGTTATCCTAAGCGGAGGAGGAACGCACCTATAACCGCCCTTTAAATAATTATAATACTTAGGATCAGGTATCCTTACTCCGGGTCCTAACTAGTTATAATAGCGCCGCCTATCCTAGCCGTTTATAATAGCCTTTATATAAGAGTAGTAGAAGACCGAACGGGTCCTTTTAGGAGGATATTTTATTCCACGAGCACGCTTCGCGGGGCTCTTAACTATTATAAAAGCTTTACCCGCGGAACGCTTACCCTTAGCCTTAGCGGCTCGGCCTAGCTAGGCGCGGCGGTTTATAGCTAAGGCAGGAGAAGTAATCTCCTTACTAGCCAGGGCGGGAGTAGGTGCCTCCTTACCGGTATTATTATTATTATTATTATTAGCCCCTTATATTATATATATAAGTTAGTAAACGTCGCGCAAAGCTCTTAGGAAGAACGGGAAACGTACCTTAGGGGCCGGAGATAATCCTAAAAACTTAAATATCTTCTAAAGAGAGAGATAAGGGGTTAGAACGATAAAACGGCGTATAAAAGGGTGGTAGGCGATAGAAAACGTACTACTAATAGTAAAGGATATTATTAAAGAAGAGAAGAAAAAACGGGATAATAAAGGTAACGGTGAAGTTAGTATTATTAATAAACAAGTTATATAGTCAGGGAAGGTACGTATATCGGTTCCTTATATAAAAGGAACGATCCTATAACCCGTTTATAAATAATAATAATAGCTATATATAATATATTAATTAATTATATAACTATAAAGGCCTACCTTAAGCGCTCTTTAATAAATAAAGAGGTTATTTAGGATTAAAAAGCCATTAAGGGTCGTTATTTAATTAATAAAGAGGCGTTATTCGATTAAATAATAACGCTCCACGAACCTATACCGAAGATTAATAACTTACTAAGGGGGGAGGGGGGTAATATTACGGGCTAACCCCGTGGAGATAATCCGGTAAAGCACCGGATCTTCCGACTAATTATAGTATACTCTTAGTGGGTCGCCGCGATATTATATTTAGGTTATAGGCACCTATAGAGTTTTCCCCTTTCCTTCTTTTCTCCTTAGCTTTAAATAATTCAATTATTCGGCCTTACTCTATAAATAACTCGTGACTAGCCGCTTATACTCGGTATTCTGCGTTATCGTTTTGCTAGCCGTATAGTAGCACTAACTCGATTAGCCTTTAATCCGTTTATCTGCTTGCCCTGGCTAGTTAGTCCCCTGTTATTTACTCCCTTGCTTAGCTATCCGTATCCCTTACTTAGCTATCCGTATCCCTTGCTTATCTGATTAATCCTATTAGATTGTTTTCCGTTTATCCTATTAGTTTAGCGACGGTAACTAGTTATCTTCTCTCGAAATCGTATACTAAATCGCTAGCGTTTTCTATTAACAGCTTTCTTAGATACTATTCGTCGTACTAGGCTAGCTAATCTTTCTACTTCACGAGATACTCCGTTTATAGGCGTCCTCCGATCCGCACCACTCTTCGCCTCCATAGCTATTCGATTTTATATAATCTCTATTCTCCGTCGTCTCCGTCCACTATAATTAGTCCGGGTTATGTTTTCTCTTTGCCGAAAGGGTCTCCTGTTAGTGCCGGTACTAGTTATATAATAGAGACTACTCTATATACCTTCTAGGAATAAGGGAAGTCCAGTTCGTATACTAAAGGGTTTACGACTCTTACTACTCGGAATAGTCCGACCCGCTATTAAGACTATTTATGGGAATCTTTAAAATGGCCTGGCAGTTTATAGCCTCTATATAGACGCAAATATATAGTGTCACCCACCTTAAAAGTGTACGGTCTTCTTATCTCGTCGTATCGCCGTTTTATATTCTCTATTACGATTATAGCTAGATATTCTGCTTCCTGGTAGTATAAAGTTCTAATATAGTCTATCTACTCTTTATTAAACGTTGGCGGCACTCTTATGCCTATAGTAAGCTCTGCTACCGTTTATAGCCGGAATCCGAGTAAGAATTCGTTTAGTGATATATCGAGCGTTATCGTGTAGGCTTAATTCAGAGCGTGCTATACTACCGGAATAACGTTAGGCTAGGGGATATCACTTATAGATATATAGTATCGTAGGATAATTTCGACGGATTAGTTCTTTCTTTTAGACGATCCGTTTATCTAAGTATGCTATATAGTAAAAACTACTAATAAAACTCCGAGTACTTTAAATAGTTCTCGCCAGAATTCGGAAATAAATTTTAAGTCTTTATCCGATATAATCCTTATAGGTAGTCCCTAATCTATTAGCTAGAGTATACGTAAAAGCAGTTCTGCCTACTCCTTTACTGTGTAGGTAGAGTATCCTAGGATAAGGATAGTCTTTTTGCTTATCTTATATATTACCGTTAATATTATATCTAATTTATCGACCGGTTTACTCTTAATCTTCTAAAATAAATATAGGTATTCGATAAGCGGTAAGCCGATAATAAAATCGATTATAATAACGGAGAAAGGAACTATGGGTAGTGCGATTAGCTATAGCTCCCCTAAAGGCTTTTATCGATCTATAGCGTTATCTAGATAAACTAGATAGTGTCGGGCCTAACCTTTAACTACGCGTACTTTGCCTCGGAAACTAAAGCCGTTAAGTATATGTATTATTTATTTTATTCCGAAATAGTGGTTATCGTTATAGACTATCTATAGCACTCTTCGGGTTAGAGTTTATAGAATAACTAACCTAAGCTTATTTGCTTTTTTAATAGTATAGAGAAGTCCGTTTTCGTAGCGTATCGGCGGGGCTTTTCTGGGTCTACCGCTTAAAGCGCGAGCTCCCTCTTAGTAAGCCACCACCTTATCGATTATTTTCTTATATTTAGGGTCGTCTCTATAGGCTTATTAGAATTCTGCCTTTAGATCGTCCGGTATTATATAGTTAACTACTATATATATAAGTGCTTATTCGTGTCCGTCCTTAGTTAATTCGGGGCTTATTAAGGCGATAAACGCCGCTAGAGCTTCTTCCCGATCTACCTAAACGTCGTCTAGTTCGCTTACGTATAGTAACTTCCGCTTATTTATTCTTTTCGCCTTTTTTCTTCCTATAAGCTCCTACGACTCTTTATTATTTATTATCGGTAGCCGAGATAAAGCGTCGGAGACTATATTCTATTTACCCGGAATATATCGTATATCTAGCCGGAACTAGCTAAGGAAGGTCGAAGCAGCTATTAATCGTGGGTTAAGTTTATTAATATCTGTTATCTTAAGTGATATTTATTCTATTACTCCTTTAGTTGCTTAGTAGTCTATTAACACTATTACTAGTTATTTATATAACTATAGGCGTGTGCGTAATATTTTACACGCCTAAATAAGTATATAGACTTCGAGTTCGGTTAATTTATAGCGTGCTTCTATAGCTATTAGCTTTTAGGAGAGGAATAGAATAGGTTAAATCGAGTATACAGGGATTTTTCCGCTATCCTAGGGGGCTAATAGGTAGAATAGAAAGGCTCCTAGGCCGTTTCCGCTAGCGTCTAAATTAAGAAACGTCGTCTTATCTGGTATATAATAGTATAGTCTTATCTCCTCGGTAACCTATTTCTATATAATATCGAATACTTATTTTTCGATTTCCGTTAGTTTATAGGTTAGTTTCTTAGTTTGCTTTTATCTTATATGTTTTAGGGCGGATAAAGTGATTTTGCCTATATCTCTGGCCTTATTATTTAGCACCGTCTTTTGTTTTTATAGCGGCTCGACCTTAACTCGAAACTATAGGATAAATCGGCGCAGGAATCCGACTTTTCTAATATATATCTTTAAATCCGATAGTTTTTCTAGTATCTTAATTTATTATAAAGCTTTTATTCGATCTATAGTTATATATAAACCCAGACCGTTAACTTTGAAACCCAGTAAATAAACAGAATTATATACGTAGAAGGATTTCTTAGGAGATAGGGCTAACCGGATATCCTGGAAAAGTTTAAGGATCGTTTTTAGGTATTCTATATACTCCTCGAAAGTGTCGGAGAAAATAATAATATCGTCGATATACGCTCTATAGAAATACCGATATTTAAAAAGCCGCTAATCTATAAACCTTTATATAAATAGTAGAGAATTTCGGAAACCTATTAGCATAACTTCTAGTCGTTCTAATCCTCGCGGGGAGACAATAGTTATTTATTCCTTATATTCTTCCTTTACTAGTAGCTAGTAAAAGAATAAACTTACGTCGAAAGTATTAAACTATTTCTTCCTTTATAGCGATTACATAATTTCGTCCTATAACGGGATCGGGTATACGTCCGGTAGAACCGCTGCGTTTAGCTTACGAAGATTAACCACGACTCTACCTTTTCTTAGGCCTTAGACTATACGCTAGACTATAAAAGCTAGGTAGGCGAAAGGCGTGGGCAGCCTTTACTAAGTTATTCGGCCGAGTTTATATATTCCGTCGAATTTATCGTTAAGAATATCTCTATCCTCTCCGCTAAGCTAATATAGCCGGGAATATAGGTTTACTATCTACTAGTTATCTATAAGGTCGACTTATATATATTCGTATAGTGGTAGCGGTATAATACCTTGGTCGCGCTACACGTCGAAGGATTCTAGTAATTTAACGATTCTTCTTGCTTTATCTACGTTAGTGGCGTAGACATGGACGCCGTCTTTTATTATAATTTCCGGTATATTATTAGGTCGTTCGGGCTTTATTATACTATATTTCTGTTTTTCCGTAGGTAGCGTTCCCTTTACTAGTGCTCCTTAGTTATGGTTTATTATTTCCTTTAGCTATTTAGGACTCGCTTATAAAATACGTCGTATAATTTCTAAATCGTTAAATTCGCCTCCCTCGGCTATTACTAGTATATAGGCGTTTACTTATTCGACTTATTTGGTTTTATTATTATCCTAGGAATCGCGTAGACGGCCTATTCTATCGTTCCTATATAAGGTCTTAGGCGTATTGGTTTTATTTATAAAGTATACTACCTTTAGGGTATCGGCGTCGTACATATATAGCAGGGCGTTATATTAGCTATATGGCTCGAAGTGGAACTTATGGTTTTTAGGTAAATTACTATATCTTACTAGAATTAGTGTGATAGACTTTAGTGGCATTATAGTCGTTTACGCCACTATAACTCTATGTTAGTGTCTATATCCTGGTTTCCGTAGGTATCCTAGGATTAGGACTATTATACTATAGTAGCCGGTAAAACGTAATTATCTAGATAAGTAAAGGATATCGACTCCGTAGGTTTTTAAGAAGACTATGCCTAGTAGTAGTTTTAGTTCTAGTTTATTTAGTACCTAAGCTATAACTATAAAATAGCCTTAGATCGGTGTGTTATATACGCGATTATCGATATAGAAGTCGAATATAGCTATTTCCTATACGTTAATTATTCCGGTGACTCCTTTTATAGGCTTTGGTTTTACTACGGTTCCGTATCGCATATTCTGGGTATACTCGTTTAACTATTTTCTGTTAACCAGGATTATAGAGTATCCTAAGTCTGTGTATACGCTTATCGGTTCTCCTAAGGGGGTGAATCTAATACCGATCTTATAGTACGTGTATCTCTCGAGTCCTTATATTCTAGATGCCTATACGTTAATAATTTCGTTAGGTTTAAATAAAAAGAAACTATTTAGGGCTTCCGGCTTTAGGGGTCTTTATGGTTTATTAGTTATCTTACTAGCTAGTTTATTAATTTACTATATGATTATCGGTGGTTAGGTAATTTTACTTCCTGTTTTATTATCTTAGGTGGTCTATCCTGTTTCCGAGTTCGATTTATTATTCGTCTCCTTTATTATCTCCTATCTCGGTTTCGTGATCTATAGGGTAGTTTTATATAGACCCTATCCTTTTAGCTTCGGGTCTATATAGGTATTCGAGAATATATACTTAAATAGCTACGTTCCGCTTAAGAAGTATACTATGTATTTTCTATATTAGTGCGTTTATAGTTTCGGTCTAGTCGGTTCCTTTAGCTATATTCGTCTTTTCTAAGCAGATATATACTTTCGGCTAGTTATAGAGGTAGCTACGCCGCGGTTATACGCTTACCGGTTTATAGACTATATAGGAGTATAGCCGGTTTAGCCGGAGAAATAAGAATAATAAACGTTAATTTCGTTAGCTAGTTCCTCCTCTTTAATTTCGTAAAAGTATATCTCCTCTCCTTCGCTAAGTACTTTATTAACTAAAATATATCCCTTCTCGCGTAGTTCCTCCTTATTATTAGCTCTACCTAGGTTATCTATAGCTATATACACGATATATCTATCGCGGTCTCCGTTCCTATTATTTACCCACTATCTTATATATTATTAGTAAGGGCGTCTATCCTTATAGAACCAGTGGCCTCCTCTACGAAACTACCGGCCTCTATAGCCGCGATTACTATAATCGTCGCCGCCTCGGCGGCCCTAGACGAATCTATCGCGGTTATCGAAATTACCGGAATATCGTTACCTATAGCCGAAGTTATTATTATTAAAACGGTTACCTCGGTTACCTTATCCTCCTTTAAAGCGTCCCTAATTTACTAACTCGCTTATCTCTGCCGTTTCGTCTATCGCGCTAGCGTCTATATAGTATATAGTAAGTCTGCTAGTTTATAGCTACTATATATAGTTAGTAGGGGTGTTTGCCTAGCTAGTTAAGGGGGGTCCTAGCTACTCGGCCCGAAATATACTATTTTATAGCTAGTATCGTAATAAAAGTTAGCGGTTTGCTATCTAGTCTTCGATTTATTAAATAAACTTATCGAGGTGTCTGTTTATATCTGGGCGGGCGTAGATTTCTTATAAAGAGGGGTTAATACGGTTCTAGATTTCCTGCTAGACGTCGAGATTTATCCTAGTACTAGCGCCCGAAGCTTTATATAAGCGGGTAACTTAGTTTGCTTATTCGGTAAATACTTAACTATTAATAATATCTCGCGCTATAAAGCGTAGATTAGCTATTTTTATTACGGCTACTTCCGGGTTTATTTACTAATAACGGCGTAGAGCTATATACTATCCTTTTAATAAGCGTCGAACTTCGCTACGCTATATTATAGTAAGACTAGTTAGCTACTAGGAGGCGGCTTCTCCGATAAATAAGGCGTATAAATTAATACGGGCTTCTTTAATCGACTCGGGAGTGGTTGCCTATTCTTTAATATTTTCGATAAATAGTTCCACGTTATGCTATAGCACCTTCTCGCTAGAGACCGATTAGGGTATTATAGTTAGTAAGAGATACTTTAGTAGGCTAAAAAAACCGATTAAGGTTAGCTTATAGTAAAAAACTTATAGGTTATTAGCACCTTAAAAGCTATAGTTTACGTTATTACTTCCGCTAGCTACGCTATCGGTTATAGGTCTGCCTATAAAGACACTTATTATTTATTAGAATTACTTAGCAGATAATATAATTATAGCTGGGGCTGGTATAGGGGGTGGCGTTAGCTATTACGTTATCTGCTGCTATAGCTCCGGTTAATACGTGCCTAAGCTAGAGGCTTACGTCTCTTAGTCGATATCTATTCTGGTTATCTAGTATATTTATTCTAGTGCTTACGAATCTTCGCGTGATTAATAGGGAGGTGGTTATAGGGTTAAGCTTAGGGACTCTATGTAATTATAGTACGGGGGTGGTTAAGTAGGAGGGCTTTATATAGGGGGAGTAGGGCTTTATATAGGGGGAAGCGGGGTTATAAAATTAAATAGAGGTCTACGAGGTACGTTAATATTAAGGGAGGTGAGTTAGGTATTAACGGAGTAAAGTCTGTTTTTAATCGAATTTTATTATCTATATCGTTCTACGGCCTACCTACTTATCGTAGGGATATTTTATAGGGTTTAGCTTAATTAGCGTGAGTATATTCTGCTAGGCTATCGGCTTCTATTAATATTTAAATATCTAAGTACTATTATAAGTATAGCTTTTACTACCTAGTTATCTGTTTCCTATTATAGCGGGAAAGTTAGTCCTGTGTTTATGGTTCTGCTCCGATTACTGCGTCTGCTTATATGCTATTCTCTTTCGGCTCTGGTTTATAGTAAAGATCCTTCCTAATAGATAATAGAGATTACTCCGTCTAGTAATTACTATTATCTTACCTAGTTAGGCCGTGCTTATATAAATCTATGGATATAGAATAGCTCTCTCTTAGCAGTTATTAAGGGTTCTATTTATAGTCGCGCTTCGGACTAATAAGAGTATAAGGAAAGGTTTATAGTAAAAGCGGGGTAAGATTTATACTTATAGCGGGGAGGGGTAAGATTATGGCTTATTATATAAGTTTATAGGAAGCTGTGTTCGGGCTAGTGATAACGCGTCCGCTTAAAATAAGGTTACGAGAGACTATTAGGAAAAATAAAAGAGAAAAGTAGGAAAAACGATAGGAAAAACGATATAGGAGTGTGAGTATAGAAAAACGTCGAAGAACGACGTGTTTAACGTCTTTAAGTTACTAGTGATAGCGGTGGTTTATTTACTGTTTTTACGGGATAGGTTAGTTTACTGAATATAGTCTCTGCCGATTTATATAGTCGATAGTGGAATTATAGGAGGGGATATTTAACGAAGTCTACGATAACTTATTCGATTACGTGGATAAGTGGTAGAAGAAGAAAAGGGGTTAGGGGTATGGTATAGGCGTGAACGATAGCTTCTGTTTAGTTACTACTATTTACTATATATAAACGTGTACGGAGACCGTGAGGTCTGTATAAAGATTTTGTCAGAAAAGAAGATAATCATTTCAAAGTCCGAGCTCGTGGAGCTCTGCTATAGAGGCAGACTTTTGTAGGTCTGCCGGCAGCTGACTAATCTAACTATGTACAACTTTTGTATAGCAGGATTAGTTTAATCCCTTAAGTTAAAGTCTTGGTTTAAAGTTAGCGCTTAGTTAACGAATATACTGCGATTACTCTATAATACTCAGCTATCGAGCCTTTTCTATAATATCTTTTTCTTAACTAAAGTCTACGGACTTTCCTTTTATTATAATTCTTTAACTTCTATACCTTTAAGGTAGTTAGGCCGAAGATACTACTAAGAAGGACTCGAGGAATAAGCGTCCCCCCGGGGGGATCTAATAAGACGGACGCCGAGTAGGCGCCTATCGTACCGAAACTAATAATAACGGTGCCTAAGCAGGGACCGGATAATAACGAGGGGTTAACGGATACGCCGGTTACGCTTAGTCCTAAAAATAATAGTTCGTAGGCTAATCGGCGATCCGTCGCTAGCCCCTTAATATTAACGTAAAAGGCGTTAATTACGATATTTTCGTAGTATCTCTAGTAATAAAGCGAGATTAATTAAGTAATTATAAAGAAGCTCGCCGAATAACCGGCGCCCTAGCGCGATTATAAAAAACCGCCGGTATATAATTATAAGCTAATTAGAGAGTTATCTATGGTTATAGAAATCGATAATTAGTTAGTAGCGATTAAGACTAGGAATTAGTTTAGACCTAGTGCCTTAGTGCTATAGTAGATTAAATAGGCTTTAATAAAGCTTGAATATACCTTCTAGACGTCCTAGAGGCATTATACCCGGAAGATTATTAACCCGAATTAGAACGACTTTACGGTGTTTATTCGGTAAGAGTATCTATCCCGGGATATATAACGGTATTATTACCGTAAGGAACTTTATAAGCTATAAATAACCGGCGATATAACGCCGATAAAGCTATTCGAATAGTAGGATAACCTGTATAGGCTATTAGGCTAGGAGATAAGTAGAAGCGAAGAGCGTGCCTATAACTATTTTAGTCGGCTACCTCTATATATTAAGGATAAGATACGAGAGCGGAAGACCGAATTAGACGAGGCGGTGACGCTAGCTTAAGAGGCGTAGCTATTCTAGGATATAAGCCTTATTAAGAAGGCAAGCAGTAAGCGATCGGATACTAGTCGTAAAAGGACCCTATTAAACTTCTAGTATTCGGACGGTCGCTTAAGCCGGGTAAACACTCCGGCGACTAGTCGGCGTATACCCGCTAAGCCAGGTAAGACGGACTCAAAGGGGGCGCCCCTAATAAGTTAAAAGGTATCGGGCTCGGGCCTAGAGCCTTTATAAGCATAGCCTAGCACGCGTGCCTTTATAGGCGAGTGCTATAACTATAGTAAAAAGGGTTACTATTCTAAGGACTATTATAGTAATAAGGAACGGCGGATAATAGCCGACGACGGGGCAGCGAAGAGTTATGCCCGCGTTAATAATATATACGCTACGTATAATAACCTTAATAACGATATTCGGGTTAAAGAACTTTATTTATTAGGAAACAAGTCGGTATAGACGGGGAGGCCGAACCTATACCCGATAACCGGCCAGCGATTATAGTTAGCGAGGTAGCGAGATTTATAGCGATAATAATCCGTCACGGAAAGGAGATCGAGTTTAGCGTGGATTTAGATACCTATGTGTAGGTAGATATTATTAGCCCGGCGTTAATAGAACGCCTAGGGTTAAAACCGCTCTTAGAGATTAAGACCCCGGAGATTAAAGCCTTTAATAGTAGCCCGGCGAGGGTTCGCGGAGCGTACGGCCTAGCTTTTTATTTACTGGATATAAAGGGATAGCTACGCCTATTAAAAAGGGTCTTCCTATATACGGATCGACTTAAGGGTACCGGATAATTACTGCTTTTAAATAATAGTATAGGTTAGGAAGGTATTATAATTAATACGGCTCGCCGAATATTCGTTTACGGGCCGATCTTAATTATAGACCCCGAGCTATAGGCTTATAAGATTATTAAAAAGCGAGCGAAGGCGTACGTTATATATATCGCTACCGCTACTATTATCGCACCGGGGACGCCGGATATAACTATTCCGTTTATAAATAACGATAAGGTAAGATACGGACTAGTCGTCGAACTGCCGCCGGAAATCGCTAATTATTAGGATGTGTTTTCGGAGCAGGCTACGAAGGAGCTACCCTTACTAAGGGACGCCGAATATATAATTAACTTATAAGACAGGAAGGAACCGCTATTCGGGCCGTTATATCCCCTGTCTTAAGCCTAGCTAGAGGAGCTAAAGAAGTATATCGCCGAAGGGATAGCGAGCGGTCGTATCTAACAGTTAATAAGCCCTATAGGCTTACTAGTACTATTCGTGCCTAAGAAGGATAGTAGCTTACGACTCTATATCGATTATTAAGGGTTAAACGCTATAACGATTAAGAATAGGTACCCTCTACCCCTAGTCGGTAAGCTATTAGATAGGCTCGCCGGGGTAAAGTACTTTTCTAAGGTGGATATCCGAGATACCTATTATAGGATCCGGATTAAGAAGGAGGACCGCTAGAAGATAGCGTTTAGAACGCGATACGGCCACTATAAGTATACGGTTATGCTATTCGGGCTAATAAATACTCCGGCCACTTTCTAGGCGTATATTTACCGAGTACTCGCCGGTTTACTAGATATATATTATATCGCTTACCTAGACGATATCCTTATATATTCTACGTTAAGGGAATAATATATAAAGGACCTAAAAAAGGTCTTAGATCGGCTTTATAGGGCCTAGCTATACGCGAAGCTATTAAAGTACGAATTCTACCGTGACTAAGTAGACTTCTTAGGGTTTATAGTAACCCGCGAGGGTATCGCGATAGATCCGGAATATATACGTGCGGTCGCCGAGTAGCCGGCGCCCGAGTTATTCCGGAATATCTAAGTTTTCCTTAGTTTTACTAATTTCTATAGGAGGTTTATCGAAGGGTACTCTAGAGTCACGACGCCACTAACTACGCTATTAAAAGGCAGTTAGGCAGGTAAAAAAAAGGGACCTTTTAAGTTCCCGGATAACGCTAAGCGGGCGTTTAAACTGCTAAAGGTCGCCTTTAGGTTAGCGACTATTCTACGGCACTAGAACCTAGTGCTGGATACTAGGGTTAAGACGGACGCCTCGAATAAGGCTATTTCCGGGATCCTAAGTTAGAAGTATAAGACTAGATAGCGACCGGTCGCCTACTTCTCGCGGAAGCTTTCTAAAACGGAGTAATAATAGGGTATAGGATAGCAGGAGCTATTAGCTATAATAAAGAGCCTCGAGTATTAGCGCTATTATCTTAAAGGTATAGGATAGGCGTTTATAGTACTAATAGACTATTAGGCGCTTAAGGGTATACTAAACGCGCCGGCGCGGGACCTTCGCGGAAGGCTTACTAGATAGGTATACCAATTATTATTATTTAACTTCGAGGTTTAATACCGCCCGGGTAAGATAAACCCGGTAAACGGCCTATTAAGACGGCCGGATTATATAATAGATAAGACGCTATACGATAATATACTTCCTACCTTATTATAAAGATTATAACTAGTTAGCGACCTCCCGATAAGCGTTCGCTAACGGATTATAAGTATCTATCTTACCCTAATAAGTAACGCGGTAAAGATCGTATACGTTTAAGCCGCTCGGGTAACGCTAACCGAATATAGGCCTAGTAAATATAAGCGGGTATAGACTCTATAAGAGGGGGCCCTGCCTAGCTTAAGAGACGAGGACGGAAGAGGGCTACGACCCTTATATCCTACCGATAGCACCCGGCGTATTATCGTCGCTACTATTACCCGCTCCCGAATATAAAACGTGGGGTATAGGGCGACTGCCTAGCGAAGGGTCGCCGATAAGATATCGCCGACGCCTAAGGCTAAGGCTAGGGTTACTATAATACCGGATTAGTATATCCTATATTCTATAGCCAGAGAGCTAGCTAGGAACGAAACGGCAGGTTAGTATACTATTAGCGAGGAACTAAAAGATCTAGTTAAAGGGCTATAGACTATTAACCCGGATTATATATCCTTAATTAAGAATATTCGCTAAGGGACCGGAAAGAGAGCGGGGTACTCTCTTAGAGATAAGGATATGCTACTATTTAAGGGATGGTTAGTACTGCCTATATAGGGCGCCCTAAGGGCGGAGGTCCTGCGATAGCACCACGATAACCCTAGAGCCGGGCATATAGGAGCGAATAAGACGCTTAAGCTGATTTTAAGAAAGTTCTACTAGGTAGACTTAGCGGCGGATATTCGCGATTATATTACTATATATTCGGCGTGTTAAGGGGTATAGGTGCCGCGATATAAGCCGTATAGTTAGCTATAAACGCTGCCGTTACCTATATATCCGTTCTAAGAGATTAGTATAGATTTTATTATAGGTCTACCGCCTATAAAAGGGGTAGACGGGTAAACGTATAACGCTATCCTAGTAATCGTCGACCGGTATATAAAGTACGCTCTATTTATTCCTACGCGGAAGGACCTAATAGCACCCTAGCTAGCGGCGCTACTATATAAGGAAATTAAGTACCGATTCGGTAGCCTAGAGGGTATAGTGATAGACCGGGATAAGCTATTTACTAGTCAGTTTTAGACAGAGTTCTACCGTAAACGGGCGAACGCTTAGCGATTATCCACCGCTTACTATCTATAAACGGATAGTTAGACGGAATAAACGTATTAGTTCCTAATTAAGTACCTATAAATAATCGCCGGTAACGCGATAACGTAATAGCCTATTTAGTTATTAAAAGTAGGGTTCGCCTATAATAATAGTAAGCACTCCTCGCTTAGTATCTTATTATATAAAGCGTTATACGGGTACTATCTATATATAATAGAATATATTCGACCCAGGGACGATACCCGGGTATAGGGCGTCTAAGAACGTATTAAGAAACTAGCGGAGGTTCGGCGGAAGGTCCGCGAATACTAGGCGTGTGCTATAAAGCACTAGGCTCGGCACTATAATAAGCGCCACTAACTATAATAGTATAAGATAGGCGACGTTATTAGACTATCCACGAAGAACTTCTGATTCCGGTAAGGGTCAAAACTAACACTATAATATATTCGGGTATAGGTAACTAAGAGGATCGGCGAGTAGGCGTATAGGGTTCGCCTTCCTGCGTAGTATATAAGGATATACGATATATTCCCGGTATCCTTATTAAAACCGTGGAAAGACCGAGTAGCCGTAAAGCCACCGGCGAAGGATCTCCCGCTCCTAGAGGAGGAGTAAGATAAATAGGAGGTAGAGGATATCGTTAGTTATAAAGAAGAATAAGGGAAAACGTTCTATCTTATAAAGTAGGTAGGCTAGCCAGTAGAATATAATACCTAGGAACCAGAGGACCACCTAGAAAACGCTCTAGGGATCCGGAAAAGGTACTAGAAGCATAAAAAACATATATATAAAAAGTAGGACGACTACGAGATAGTATAAGGCGCTAAAGGGTTATCGGATATAAATAAGAACTTAACTATAGGTTATAATAACCTTCTCCCTTATAGTGACTAAACGAATAGGGTTAAACCCCGCCTAGTCCTAAAATAAAAACCCTAGACTATTAGAATAAAGTTTAACGCTATTTTAGGCGATTATTACTAGCGAACGCTTAGCGAATAAAAATTAATTAGTTATTAAAACCGTAGAAATCGGTTTTGTTAATATTAACGGCGGTATCGTTATTATTATCGGGGGCCGACGGAGTAGCGGTAGTATAGCGATAAGGCGTACGGATACGATAACGGGGGATATCCTCCTTATCGGAAAAGGCAAAATTCGGCGGCGTATACTCGGTATTACTAGCCGGAGCCGGGGGACTAATAGCCGACAAAGCGGCGGGAGCTTAACGACGAGCTAGGCGGCGGGGATAAGCCGTGGAGGGACGAGGAGTAGGCTTAATAGCCTTATTAGAGCTATCGGTAAAAGGATTATTACTATTAGCGGAGGCGTGCCTATAACGAGTAGCCGCTAAGCGGCCGGTAAAGCGATATACTAAAATAGGGCGCTAGGGGTTATTAATAGCCGCTAAAAGGTCAGCGAGACTATTAAGGACCAGGAAGGTATCCAGGCCCCCTAAACGTCCTTTATAATTAAAAGGGTAGTAACCGTTAGCCGCTAGATCCTTAATAAAAGTAATAAGCGATTTAACGTCGCGGAGATCGTCCTTACGGGGAGGGCGAGTAAGGTCTAATAGCGCCGAAGCTTCGGCGTCGTTAATACGACCTAATCGATATATAAAGTTAACCGTTATTATCGAATAAAGAGAAGAAATCTTATCTAAAACGAGCGTTTAAACCTGCTAACTATTAGAATATAGCCGAAGGATCGCCGACTAAACGACTTATATTCTTTACGGAGAGCTTCTTCTCTCCACGGTCTATAACTACACGGAACCACTTATACGCTTTAGAAATACGTTTATAGCCACGGCGCTAAGCCATCGGCGTTAGGTTATCGTCTAATATATAGATCTGCTTACTGCTATTCTAAAGTAGCTAAGTAACACCTAGTATAAAGGCGGGAATCTAAAACTAATTAGTATAGGTAATCGCTAAATAATCGGCGAACGTATAGCGATATATTATTAATAGCCGCGAGCGTAAGTAACGTAACGGCTAGTACCCGTGCTATCGCTAGCCTTATTAAAATAATTAATACCGGTATAGGAGTCTAGGCGCGAGATATAGAAGAGGCAGGGCGCCTTATAAGGGAGGGCCGACTCCTAGCCCTTATTAGTATCGTATTTTAGCTTATAAAGAGTAATAGCGACTTATAAATTAACCGACGATATAACGATAAGCGATCGGCGTTAATAATAATAATAATAATAGCGATAATAAAATTAAGATAAATAAACGAATAATCGGCGAGAAGTCGGCGATTATAATAATAGAAGATAGTTATAGGAAGAAAATTAGGAGCTATAAGGAAAATTACGCGAAGAACTATATACTTATCGCTAAACGGTTACCTAAAGCTAGGTATAATAGCCGCGAAAGGTTAGATAACTATAGGCAATAATAATAAGCATCGCGGAGTTTTTATAGTAATATTCGGATAAATCATGAGGTATATAGTCGGCGATAGAACGCCGACGAATAAGGAAATAAGGGAGCGGCCACTCTTTTTCCTACGGGTTTTAATAAGGGCTTATATAGAACCAGATAGAGATAATTAATCGCGATAAACGCGTAATTAAAGGTATTATAATAATATAAGTCTGCGGGACTAGACTTATTAGGGGGGGGGTAGTATAACGAGATAATCGCAGAACCATCGGCATATAGTCGGACCGATGGCCGCGCACGGACCACCGATCCGAACCTATCTCTATGCGTACGATAAGGGATTAGTTTAATCCCTTAAGTTAAAGTCTTGGTTTAAAGTTAGTGCTTAGTTAACGAATATACTGCGATTACTCTGCGATACTAAGCTATCGAGCCTTTTCTATAATATCTTTTCCTTAACTAAAGTCTACGGACTTTCCTTTTATTATAATATACTATACCGGTAATTCTATATAAATCCATTTCCTATATATACTACGCCACACTCCTCTCCCTAGGGTGGTCTAAGCTTACTAAGTATTACGGGCTGACCCTATAGAGATAATCCGGTAAAGCACCGGATCTTCCGACTAATTATAGTATACTCCTAGTGGGTCGCCGCGATATTATATTTAGGTCGTAGGCACCTATAGAGTTTTCCCCTTTCCTTCTTTTCTCCTTAGCTTTAGATAATTTAATTATTCGGCCTTACTCTATAAATAACTCGTGACTAGCGGCTTATATATCTAAAGCTAAGCGAAACCTATACGCTACGCTAATAAAGATAGACTATTACTTCGATCCACCTCCCGGCGCTCCGTCACGCCTAGCGGGCGAGTCGCCTAAGGCTATAGAGTAAAGGAGGGAGATTATTAACCCTTTATAGACTTAAGTCACGACCTTAACTACCTAGATCTAAAAATAACAGAACGCTATTAACTAGCTATTATAGGCGATATAAAACTAATAATATATAACCACGCCTTATCTTATTATACTATTAGAAAAGACTATATAGGGCCCTTAGCCTCCTATTACTATACCTATACCCGATATAACGCCTATTCCGAACCTTAGGACTAAAGCACTTCTACTACCCTAAAAGTTTAACGGTAAACGCTCCGAGTACGCGAGCTAGTTATTTAAGATTCGCGAAAAGCTCCTACTTAATTAATATCTTTTCTAGAACGCTTATAAGAAGTGGTATTTTATTAACGCCTACTTAGATAAAGCTCCCCGCCACGTTATCGCCTCCTTCTAGGCCATAGGCGGAACCGATAGTTAATATAACCCCGAAGACTTCCTTAATTACCTTAACCGTATATATAAAGACGTTAATAAATAACCCTATACGGCTAACGCCCTAAGAACGTTACGCTAGCGTAAAGACTAAGCGTTTAGAAGCTTTATACCCGGTTTTAAATAATAGCTCGCTCTCGCTAGGGGAGGTTAATAGGATAATACTATAAAGATTATATTCCTAGAGGGAGCTCTTAGTAGTCGCCTCCGCGCCGCCCTTATTACCATAAAACTACTAAATAACTACCACGCTTAGGTAACCGAAGTATAAAGCATCGCTTAGAGACTTAAAGTCCTCGCTACGAGGCTATAGTTCGGCTAAGCGCCACGTAATAATAATAATAATAGTTACGCTTATAATCACGACGGCGATATAAAGATAGGAGGAGTTAATCGAGTATAGACCGAGAAGAAAAAGATAAGAGAGTGCTATAACTACGGAAAGAAAGGATACCTCGCTAAAAGATACCGCTTAAAGAAAAAAGACGCTAAGGATTATAAAGAGAACCGTGTAGCGAAGGTCTTAGTAGCCTCGGATAATAAGACGATCTATACGGGAGTCACGGATAACGACGAAGACTCGGAAAAAGAATAGCTTTAGTATAAAAACGGGTATTAGAGCCTACTATAAAAGAATAAAGGGATTAAAAAGAGTTTATATTATAGTCGCGTAGTAGTTATTTAGCTTTTATATAAGCGCGGATTAATAAAAAGTTAATTACCGCTCTTATAAATACTAGATATAACTATTATATAGCTATAAGTGAATATCTTATAAAGTCCCTCCGCCTCCTATTAGTCGATAAGACTAGAAGACCCTTCTCGGGGTTCTTTAATATTATAGGGTTTATAAAGAGTTCCGGTATCGCTGTATACGATCTTAAGATTAGTGGATATATATAACGACTATTCGCCTATATAATACTAGGATTAGATTATAATATATTCCTAGGAAAACTATAAATAGAATATAATAATATTACTTATTACGCGAAAAGATATCGCCTCTACTATAGAGTGGCCCGGATAGATATCCGACTCTAAGGCGAAGAAAAACCTAATAATATTAAAGCTATCCGTAAAGCTTAAGTAGTAACCGGGTTAGTATTCGCTAGTATTATACGGCGATTATAAAGGAGATAACGGTTTAGTAAAGAGGAACTCGTGCTCTATACTATTAGTATTAAGGATATCGATAAGGCCCTTTAAGGTAAGTCCCTAGTCGACCCCCGGAAGTATATCCTAAAAGAGATATTATAACGATTTCCGGACCAATTCTCCGACTTATAAGTAAACCGCCTTCCCCCTTATCGACCTAGGGTTAACCACGAAGTAAACCTTATATAAGGGCCTGACGGTAAGGAGCTACAATTACCCTAGGGCCCTCTTTATAATATATCCAGAGAGGAACTCTTAGTCCTACGGAAGACCCTTACCGACCTTATCGATAAGGGGTTTATATAAGCTAGTAGCTCCGCCGCTAAAGCTCTAGTTCTATTTATAAAGAAGCTAGGAGGAGGGTTACGATTCTATTATAATTACCGTGCCTTAAATATAATCACCTAAAAAGACCGTTATCCTCTCCTACTAATTACGGAGATACTCCGAAACCTAGAGCGAGCTAAGTGGTTTACGAAGCTTAATATAGTTACTATATTCTATAAGATCCGAATAGCCGCTAGCTATAAAGCGAAGATAGCGTTCCGAACTTAATTTGGCTTATTTAAATAGTTAGTATACCCCTTTAGACTTAGTAGCACCCCCGCGTCCTTTTAACGATATATTAATAAGATATTATAACGCTACCTTAACGACTTTATTACCGTATATATTAACGATATCCTAATTTACTTAAGCGGATCCCTTTATAACTATAAGAAGAAGGTTAACCTAGTACTATAATCGCTAAGCGACGTAGGATTAACGCTTAACCTAGCAAAGTACGAGTTTAGCGTAAAGACCGTGAAGTACTTAGGGTTTATAGTTACCGCCGGCTAGGGCGTTTTATATAACCCCGATAAACTAAAGGCGATCTAAGAGTAAGAAGCCCTAACCTCGGTAAAGGGAGTCCGAAGCTTCCTAGGCTTTATAAACTATTACCGTATATTTATAAAGAACTTCGCCTATATTATATCCGCCCTAATAAGACTAATAAAGAAGGATCGAGTATTCTCCTAGGGTCCTAATAAATAAACGGCCTTTAAAGAGGTTAAGAAGAGGTTCTAGGAGGAACCGATCCTACGATAATAGGTCTTAAGTAATAAGACCTTTATAAAAACCGACTACTTAGGATTCGTACTAGGAGGTGTATTAGTTTAAGAAGACGAATAAGGACGTCGTTATATAATCGCTTACTACTCGAGGCGACTTATAGGAGCTAAGTATAACTACCCTATCCATGATAAGGAGATATTAGCGATTATAAGTTACGTAACGTATTAGAAAGCAGAGCTCCTAAGTTATAGTCGCTTCACGATCCTATCCGACTATAAGGCCTTAGAATACTTTATAATAAAGAAGATACTTAATAAGAGATAAAGCCGATAGGCCGGCAAGCTCGCCTAGTTCGACTTTATACTAGAATACTATAAGGGTGCCGATAACTATACCGCCAACGCTTTCTCGCGAAAAGAATAAGATAAACTAAAGGACTTCTCCGATAAATAGGAATAGGCGCGATATATATAGTTAATCCCTAAGACCTTAATTCCCTTAAAGATCCGCCTCCTTCGCGAATACCTATAACGAGTATTTAAAGCTAATAATAAATTATAATAGCTATAGAACGCTATAGTAGAAGAAGATAACTAATATCGCTAAGCTATATAAGCCGTGTCTAAAGGCGATTAATAGTTTTCCCCCTTATTAGGTCTCTAAGCCTAGATTACCGAATACGGGATTACCTTATAAGGACTACTAATATTCTGAGATTACTTATAGGTACTAGGAGCCTAAGAAAGGAGTATATTATAAACACGAGTAATCTAATCTATACACGACTCTATAATTAGAGGTTACCCGGGATAAGATAATATAATTACCCTTATAACAAAACGCTTCTTCTAGCCAGGAATAAACCGAGACGTATATAGGTTTATACGTAACTATAACGTTTATAACTAGAGCTATACGTGGCGGAACGCTTAATAAGGACTCTTAAAACCACTCCTGATTCCCGAATAAATAAGGAGTAACCTATTAATAGACTTTATAACGGATTTACCCCCCGCTAAGGAGAAAAAGTATAGATACTTATAAGTTATAACCGATCGACTTATAAAGGCTATTACCCTTAAAGCGATAGACTCTATAAAGGCGGAAGCTTATACCGAATAATTCCTATACTATTATCTTCGGTTTTATAGTATACCTCGCGTAATCGTAAATAATAAAGGTTCTAACTAGATAAGTCGCTTTTAGCGATACTTCTATAAATTAACTAAAATCAAATAATAATTAAGCACTATATATTACCCTTAGACTAATAGAGCCACCGAATAAGCGAACTAAGAAGTATAGGCGTACCTCTAAGCCTTTATCTGCTATACCTAAGATAATTAGGATAGGTTACTGCCTACCGCCTAACTAGCATTAAATAACTAAGAGAGCTTTACTACTAAGATAAGCCCGTTCTTCTTTAAACACGGATACTATATTAACCCGATCTAGATCCATAAGGAACTAAGTAGCGATACTCGGGAGTTCGTAGCCTATAACCTACTTCGCTATCTCTAAGAAGCTATAGAGTTCGCCTAAGCCTTAATAGCGGCTATATAGCTATAATAGGAAGAGTCGGCGAATAAGCGTTATATCCCCGCTAAACGCCTTCGTAAAGGCGACCTTATATAGCTCTTACTCACGAACTACTTTACCCTAAGACCGTTATATAAGTTAAGCTAGCTATACTAAAAGTATAGGGTTACTAAGGTTATTAACCCGTATATTATAGAACTAGACGTGCCTTTAAATATATACCTAAGGTTTTATATAGACCTCCTACGATATATAAGCGAAGACCCGCTTCCTAGTTAAATTCTATATAACCCCTAACCCGGACTAATTCGTAACGGCCTTAAAGAAGACGAATAGACAGTAAAGGAAATCTTATACGCTAGGAATAAGAGGGTAGGTAAGGGCGTAAGGAGAGAGGCGTTAGTAAAGTAGGAAGGATACGCCTAGATATCTTAGGAACCGATAAAGTCCTTATAAGAATTAACCGCTCTAGACTATTATAAAAAGAAGTATAGCCCGATTAAAGCTAATAACGGATTATATAAATAGTATAAGAAAAAAAAGAGTTATAGGAAAGGTAGTAAGGGTTAAGTAAAGGTTAGGATAATAATAAAGCCGTTTATATTAATTAAGTTAGGGCGGATAAGCCCCGCCCCTAGTTACCGGGTTTAGGTATTAAGATTAATATTATTATAAGCGTCCTCGCGACTATTAACGCTTTTAGCGATAATAGGAGACGATATAAACGCTATAACCTTAGCCTGCCTATCCTTCTTCTTTCCCTTAAAGGACTCGATATCCTTTACCTTAATATAAATAACCCCTATAATATTCTTAACCACCTATAAGAACCGGTTAAGCCGGCGTAGGCCTTTTACCCCTATAAAGGTAATCGTTATACTAGGAATAGGCGTAATAATAGTAGGAGGCGCTATACTAAGTATAGGTCTACCTGCTATAATATAAAAGTCCCTATAGGGGGGGGAGGCGGTGGCTTATACCGATAAGCAAGGCTTATCGGTACCTAAGTCGATAAGCGTTAAGATAGGCTTATCCTCTTATAAAGTGCTAAAGGTCTTTTTTAAAACCCCGGACGCCTTCTAAAAGGCTAAATAAGCCGCTATAAGCGCCTTTATCGCCTTAGGGCTATAAAAGGGGTTATTATTAACTACCTTCGCCGCCTCTAGGAGTACTACCGATAAACTAGTTATCCTAGGCGGAGAAAGAACGCACTTATAACCGCCCTTTAAGTAATTATAGCACTTAGGATTAGGTATCCTTACTCCGGGTCCCGACTAGTCGCGGTAGCGCTATTTATCCTAGCTATTTATAATAGCCTTTATATAAGAGTAGTAAAAGACTAAACGGGTCCCTTTAAGAGGATATTTTATTCTATAAACACGCTTCGCGGGGCTCTTAACCACTATAGAAGCTTTGCCTGTGGAACGCTTACCCTTAGCCTTAGCGGCTCGGGCTAGCTAGGCGCGGCGGTCTATAGCCGAGGCAGGAGAAGTAATCTCCTTACTAGCCAGGGCGGGAGCAGGTGCCTTCTTACCGGTATTATTATTATTATTATTATTAGCCCCCTATATTATATATATAAGTTAGTAAACGTCGCGCGAAGCTTTTAAGAAGAATAGGAAACGTACCTTAGGGGCCGGAGATAATCCTAAAAACTTAAATATCTTTTAAAAAAAGAGATAAGGGGTTAGAATAATAAAACGGTATACGAAAAGGTAGTGGGCGATAGAAAACGTATTACTAATAGTAAAGGATATTATTAAAGAAAAGAAGAAAAAACGGGATAACGGAGGTAATAGTAAAGTTAGTATTATTAATAAACGAGTTATATAGTCAGGGAAGGTACGTATATCGGTTCCTTATATAAAAGGAATAATCCTATAACCTGTTTATAAATAATAATAATAGCCGTATATAATACGTTAATTAATCGTATAACTATAAAGGCCTACCTTAAGCGCTCTTTAACGAATAAAGAGGTTATTTAGGATTAAAAAGCTATTAAGGGTTATTATTTAATTAATAAAAAGGCGTTATTCGATTAAATAATAACGCTCTATAAACCTATACCGAAGATTAACGACTTACCGAGGGGGGAGGGGGGTAATATTACGGGCTAACCCCGTAGAGATAATCCCGGTAAAGCACCGGATCTTCCGACTAATTATAGTATACTCCTAGTAAGTCGCCGCGATATTATATTTAGGTCGCAGGCACTTATAGAGTTTTCCCCTTTCCTTCTTTTCTCCTTAGCTTTAGATAATTCAATTATTCGGCCTCACTCTATAAACAACTCGTGACCAGCCGCTCACACTAAGATAACGTAGAAGGCATAATACCGGCTATATTATATTATACTGTACGTATTTTTATTTTATAGAAAGAGGTAAAGTGCCTATATAAGCTAAAGCTCGCCCTTTGGGCGCGACTGCGACTTTTAGCTGGCTCCCTATACGATAAATTTAAGCGGACTCCTGATGCGATAGATTATTCCATACATAATGAAGTATCTATCATATTGTTAAGGTATCTACAATAATTGTTAAGTTTGCGGTACCTGGTACGGCACTGTGGAAGCAAGTCACGGAACTTAGCAGTACCTACAATTAGCAGAAAACGGCCGACCGCAGGTACCTGCGATGAAATAGGCAACTCACACGCCCGTCAATAGTCTCCATTGTATTTTCTTCGAATAGCATCCATTGCCAGCGCTTCCGGGAACGGCTCGAGGAACCGGTCCACTTCATCCCGCCAGAACTGGTTCTGAGGGTTCACATTCCATGCGCACGTATATTCCCAGTACAGCGGCATCCATCCTGCGGTCTCCCAGTCGACTATGCCAACGACGTCATCGCCACAGGCCAGAATATTAAAGGAGCTCAGGTCTCCGTGCGAAAATACAGGAGAAGGCCATGGTTGCCTGTGGAAGGAGATTAGACGACCAAGCTCTGGTATCGGGGGGGTCCCAGCGAGCTCTGGCTCGTCCAGGTCCGCGCGGAGCTTCCTGTGAAAGTCATCGATAGTGCGGAAAGGCCCCCAGTGCTTGGGGCCAGGAAGTCGCTGGTCGTATATCGGACCCCCATCAACATTGGATACTCCACAGCCTGTAGGGGCTGGTATTTGGCGGAGCTGCTGGATCATGCTCTGAAGGCTATTGAGAATGCGGGAACGGGACTCGGGCGTACGTTGAAGCCACCCATGGGCAAGACACACACCGTCAATGCGTTCCATGACAATGTACACGCGCCCTTGGTGTTCAAACGCGCTATACACCTTTGGAACCGGAATGGAAGTATTCTCGGCCACGAATCGCATCGCGGATGCTTCGGCAAGTGAGGTAAATGCGGTTGACTTGATGCAGACGCGTGAGGACAGGAAGACAACCGGGCCAGCGCGCTTGAAAAGCCGCAAGAACCATCGAATAGAGAACAGCTTATATAACAAAACGACAGCCCATCGAACGAAAAAACCGTCGTTAATTGGCCGGGATGTCATTGTGACTGGCGCGTGATTCGTTTGTGGCAAGCAGCAAATGTGTGGCGATGTCCGGTCGTGTGCTTGTCAGGGGCATGCGTCCAGTTTCTTCTATAGAGAGACCTTGTAAGTCATATTTTTATGTTGGTGATGAATGATTGTACCTAGGAAAAGTAGGACATGTCACTGGTACTTCTATGTACTAGCCCAGTCTATCATTGGTCGGCTAAAAGAGCGCAGTCCCACGTGATTTCGTGCCCCTGATCGTCGCAACGGTCTTCAGGGGCGTCCCTCGGTCCCTGAACATCACTTCTATACGGCCTGCGGTTGAAACGCAATCCGGGCCAATAACCATCCCGTCGTCCACCCAAGGATCATCCAACTCCAACGGCCGGAGACCTCCATGGAATTGAGTAATGAACAGTGCTGTAGGCGTATTATTCAGGTGCAGGTCCACCGTGTCTAAACTTGAATTATCCCTGACGCTCGATGCTCGAGTAGATAAGATGCTGGGTCGTAGGTCGTGGATCGTGGAAGCGAAACGGTGGTGTAAGTAAATGGTAAACGTGCCATGCGATGCTCGCGCCAGGTTGAAAATGGTACAAGCTGCTCCTCAACGCCGAGACCCGTCGCCCGCTAATGCAAATAGTGATCCAGACATTCTTTCCTCCAAAACAAGCCCCGTGTCTCTCACGTCTCTCGCTGGCGTGGTAGGTTCCGTCCTCGTCTCAGCGCGGCAGACAGTACGCTTAGTCTTATACTGTCTGCATCTCTCTCCACCTGTCTTGACATCCAAGGGGCCCACAGGTCTGTTCATAGGTATGTTGAAACCCTTCCTGCCCCCGCGGCACGATTTTTTTTTGTCCGGACTTCTTTCGCTCGGACGAACTAGTCCCGTTTCTTTAATGCCCTTTCGTTCTCCAGCTGCCGCTCCTTGGGGATAGTGAAGGCGTTGATGCCGAGGAAGTTGCAGATGCTCGTGATGACGAGGTACGCCCAGCGGAAGTAGGCCACAAAGGCGAAAGCGAAGTAGGCGTACAGATAGGCGAGCTCGAACTGAGCAGTGACGGGCGCGAAGCCAAAGCGCGGCAGGTTGCCGAGGAAGGCGCCGCCGACGAGGGGCCAGAGCATCACGGTCCAGAATGGGAATGGCTGGCGGGTGAGATGCGCGAGGATCATCTTGGTGGTCATGCGGCCGAAGACGAACGACATGGTCAGGCAGAAGAGCACGAGGTGGTTGTCGCGCATGAGGGTCGAGTGGGGCGAGTAGAGCCATGCACCGATGGCGAGGGTGTACACCGCCATGGGCGTCCACTCGAGGAAGACGGGAGCCACGGGGAGGCCCTTTTGGCGGCGGGCGCAGACCACGTGGTAGACACAAAACGGGACGTGGCCGACGAGCAGGGAGCCGACGATGATGAGGATCCAGCAGTCGCGGATGGAGTGGTCGCCGAGCAGCGCGGACAGGCCAAACAGGTACTTCTCGCCGATGATGTCGACGATGGGCTCGGTCCAGATACCGGGCCCGTAGAGGCCCGATACGACCATGACGGCGCAGGCGATGAGGATGCCCTCGGTCGGGCCGTTGAACGTGCCGAGATAGAGCGTGTGGGTGTGGTAGGTCTCCCAGGTGGAAAAGAACATGGGAAGGCAGGGGACGAGGGCGGTGAAGACGCCAGACCGAGAGGTGCCGAGTCCCATGGCGGCCGTCTCGAGGAGGCTGCCGAGGGTGCAGTTGAGGGAGTCGATGCCGTGGTCGAAGAGTTCGCCGAGGCCGCTCGAAGTGCGGGTGCGCCTAGCCTGCTTGCCGTCGAGGTTGTCCATGGTCTGGTACATGAACAAGCCGAAGGCGAAACTGTAGTAGATCCATGACGGGCCCTAGGGTGGTTCACGGGGGTCAGTCAGCCCTTTGATTTTCATTCCCCTTCTCACAGTCTCTCTCCCCTGCTGTGTGTCTTCCAGGTGCCATCCTGGACACAAAGCTGGGAAGGGAAATGTTGGCAGACGCACCGGTCCCACCAGGTCGGGCATGACAATGACAAGCAACACAATGTTGGCCAGGATGAAAAAGAAGCCGATCAATGTGACCATGTTCGGGGCCAGCCATAATGGTAAAAGGTTGACGGCGGCATTCCACTGTCGAGACGTCGTTGTTAGCTCTTGGCTGTGAGAGAATACATGAGTGGGATGCGTTGGGGGCCGGTGGCGGCGGCGACGCACATAAGGACCGAGGATATATCGCGACACGGGCGACTTGTCAATGGAGGAATACTTGTACGACTTGAGGTGTATGAGCGCGTCATCCGAGACGCACTCGGCAGCAGCTCGTCCTGCAAATCACATTCCGCGTCAGTGTGAAGTAGGGGACCGGGTTGAGGTTGGGTCGAGAGGTGAAAGGTATATTTCGAGGGGCGCCTCCGACAGCTTTCGTTTGACGGAAGAGCTACCTTATGGGCGAAGGATCGGATCAAAGCATTGTACCCCGACGCAAGGTCTGTGCAGTAAGATATACTTGGTTGGGTATGAGAGGAGGGTTCACGCTCACGTTTGTCATGGGCAGTAGAAGGCCCCATAATGATCTCTATTTCCCGTAGTGGCCGGTGGTATTTCGTCCTTTTTGTCGTTGAGGGCCTAGAACGGGGAGAGATGGGTGAAATTGGCGGCTTGGGTATTACGACACAGTTCACTTCTGAGCCCAGGGCATCATTGGCTCGGCCGGTAGGAGAATGGAAAAAAAGTTTTTGAGAAGACGACGTGCCAAATAACAGTAGATTGCCCTGGAAATTGAGAATTGAGAACGAGGTGGTAATAATGGCGGGTAGGAAAACTGCGGGGACCAGGGACCAGGAGGGGCTGGAGGAGAACCGTATCGAACTTGTGTACGAGGTGCGTGTAGTGCAGCATTGTGCGGTAGTGTGTACGTTGTACCTGGTCTTGGGAGGAACAGCCAACCACAGTGGAGTAATGGCCAGGAACTGCCACTAGACTTTGTGTACATAGGTACGATGGTGAGAGATTCCGCACACTACACTACAACGGCCAACATCAAGAAAGTGTCCATAGCCTCCCTTACTTTTTTCGTACTTCAATCGTTATATCGTTTCCATTACTATGATCACTCTGTGTACGTTGTAGGTATATCAACTGTTGGTGGTCTGAATAGCTGTCGCGCTTCTCCATCCCATCAGTTCTTGACCGCTGGTTTGGGACAGTGTCGTGACCAGTACCTACGAAGTACGTTGTACGTTGTATGTACAATAGGTACCTACCGCTGACACGTGAAAGTCCATTACATAATCATTGGTACACCGTTCAGGTCGAGTTGACACTTACACGGCGACACATCTCGGGCGCTGACCTATTGGATTTCCTGTCCGGCTCAACATGGCAGTCCATTGTCCTGCAACCAGCAGTCTCAGACTCGACTCTCCAATGTGGATAGGAGAATGGGACAGCTACCGCTTCGCATTACACAAAAACCTGCCGCTCGAAAAACAGCTATGCCCACAATATCATCCCATTATTTTACCTGTATGCTGGCTACCTGTTTCCATGCCTTGCAGATCCCGCGAACCCCAAATAGACCTGGGCGAAGATGAAGAAAAAAAAGCCCACTGACAACAGACATTAATCGAAAATCAGGACATCTCGATGGTGCCCCTGCCCAAGGATGTGCTGTGCCGTGTTAACCGTTGTCGAGAGCGCTTGACCATCGATCGGACCAAATGAAACCGATGCAGAATCATCTGCACTACAGACACATCCAACAAACTCTTATCCGATATCCAGCCTCTTTGAACTCGTCTCCGTTTATAGAAGAACAGCAAAGCCGCCAAAGACAGCACTCATCAGCAGAGCGAGACCCATGCCCCCGCCCATCTGCATGGCTGACGCAGCCGACTCGTCGTCGTCGTTGTCGTTGTTGTCATTGTTATTCTCGGAACCCGCCATTCCGGTAAAGATGCCGTCGTCGGCATCGGCCGTGTTGCTCGCCGTCGGCTCAGAAGTGGCCGACGAGGAAGTGACGTTGACGCGCTGGGGGTTCTGGGCACCGCAAGGGTTCTCCTCTCGGCATGCGGACGCGCACGCGCTGTCGCTGCAGGCCGCGACGCACTGGTTGCCCCATTCCGTGCACATGTGATACGGAAGCGTCAGGGAATATTCGGTCATGTTGGGCTTCTTGGAATCGCCGCAGATGCAGCCGTAATTCAGCGCGTCCTGGAGGGAATATCCCCGTTAGCAACTCGTTATCTGTCGTATTAAAGGACGGAAGGGGGGACACCCCGACGTACAGGATCGCATTCGTTGACCAAAGGCGGGCGAGGATCGGTCTGCTCGCAAATGAAGGGGCACGTTCGCGTCTGGTCCTCGCACCATCTGACTGTAACCCAGTTAGCTACAGTTTTGGCTTCTCTCCCGCTTCCCTCCCTCATTTTCTCCTTTCGTTCCATGTTTCGGTAGGGTAGGCGGAGCAGACGTACTTCTCATGGACTTGGGCACGGTGTCTGGTTCGACCCAGTAGTCTTGAGCCGAGGCAGCGGCCATCAAAGTGGCGGCCACGCCTAGGAAGACGCTCTTGAACGATGGCATGTTTGAGGTTGGGATCTAGTACGCTTGTTAGACCAAGGATTATCCCGCGCTGCTGGCTTATATTGACCACAAGTCATTCCCCGGCCGACAAGCCGGCATTGGTGTTCGTACAGCAGCATTCCCGGGGGTAAACGAGCGACTTGTCGACTCCATTCTAGTAGGGAACGTCGGATGACGGGCAGAAGAAACTTACAAGGCGATGAAGATATAAAGATGGCTGAAGGCGAGAGGATAGGGATTGCTCGAGGCGAACGAACGTAGGGGATTAACGAAGGGAGACGAAAGTCAACGGACAAATTGCAAGATGAATAATTCAACGAAGGACAAACGGATCAAGAACCCGTTGAGGAAGAAGAAAGAGGTAATAACGAGGGAGGCGACAGCGGCAGTGACGATGACGGCCCAGCGAGGAAAAGAAGCAAAACGAGTGTCAGAAGGTTTGGTTGCATAAAAGGGGATGATCTCAGCGCTATCTCTCGGATCTGGTCACGATACCTACCCTACCTACCTAATTACAACATGCCATTTTGCCTACTTTTAGCACCCCCACAGCGAAAACGAGCTTTCGCTTCCCGGGCGTGTCTCGGCCTGATCACCCTGTGCAATGTTGGTGGAGATGAGCAGGGGGGGTTTCTCCCGGGCTCCAATCAGCTTACCATCACCAGCTCTGAGAACTGGGATCAGCACGGTTGAGGAATTTCAGTCTAATACACGTACACTCGCGGACGGCTCCGGACTGTCCTCAGTAATCACATATAGTCACAGTAAGCCCGGCAGCAACATTGGTTATGTTCTTATAACCAGACACCGACCAGACGGTGATGTAAGTACGTACCTGTACGCATGTACTACCGGCGTGTACGCTGTACATACAACCTACCTCTGCTACCAGTGGACTCCCTTGGTCCGATACCAACGAATACGAATATTCCAAGACTGAAGCGTCGTTGTGGGACTGGAATAGAACCAATCATATCGTCTAGAACTTGCCGGGGTGTGACAATGAACAGACAGGGGCGGGGTACACCATTGTACAGTAACTCGACACTTATGTCGAGCCGATGTACCTAAATACTCACACCTATTACGTGGTGCTGTAAGTACATCGGCTCGACAGTTTTGTCTCGTCACTGTACCTTGTACGAGGTTTATGTTCGTGGTACCATGTAACTTATAGGTAAGCCACAAACGAGTCGGTCGTTCGATGCTCTCCTTCATGACAGGCACTCCCTCCTTCTTACCATTCCACTGGCATACCGTCCCAAAAAATATCTAGATAATCACGGTACAACATAGGTCGTGAGCTTGAACCTGGACTATGAAAGCAAGAAATCCATCGATGTGGTTCAGCAGTCATGTGACATCTACGCTATGGTTTTAGGTATGTAGTACCTACCTTACCTAGGTATGGTACGTTGACGTTGACGGGCATTCCTTAGCATGCAGGTGGTTTTAGCGTCCAGGTAGGGTGACTCCCCGCCTTTCGCAACAGTGATCATCGACTTGACGGCCGTGTAGCCTATCTCTCAGGCGATCCGAACCAACGGGCCGGCATGTCAAGGATATGTTCTACTTCGTATGATTTCGATGGGTTGCCCCGTTTGCACCGGGCCTACCCAGATACACGAGGTACGAGGAGGCCGGTCACAGAAGTGCTCGTTATGGGCATCGATAGCCCCGCCGTTTGAGTCTCGTATTCCATTAGGTCACCGTCCACATGATGTTACCGAGTATGTATGCGTGGTTGGCATAGCTACTTCGAACGTGGTCGCGCCGATCCTGGAATCAGTCGAACGCATGACACCCCCTCACAATGCAAGTCGGACAATGACGGCCAGGCCATTTGTCGCCATTTCTGGACCATACACGTGGGTCACTTCCTGGGGAAAGCATGCGGGCAAAGGCCAGGTCGCGATGAAGGTCGTGAGAAAGATAAAAAAGAGTGGTGTTTATAAGGAAGATGGGCAGGGGGATATCTCGCCGCTCCTCCGTTTGACGGACATTGCAGGCCGAAACGGGATGGTTCAATTGGGATAGGCTCACTTACTTCGTACTCAGTATACCTACTCTGGTACGTACGTACGAAGTAAACGACTCCACGAGGATAAGAATTGATCGGCAGACTGTCAATTCTCAATCCGCGAAGGGCGTTCCTCTGGCCTGTTGTCTCGGCTGCCCAAGTCCACCGAAGACGGAGTTACCAAGTTGCTTCCGAACTTGCAAGAGGCTCGTGTCATCTCGACAAGCTTCCACATACCACTCTCGACCTCGGTGTCCTATGGTCAAGTTCCCAGAGGGAAGGGAAAATGGACGCTGATGTTGATGCCCAGCAGTTCACTTTATCCTTCATCGCGCTTTTCGTCTTCCACTTCCGCCAATTCTCTCGTAGTCTTGGAGAAAGGAAAGTTTCTGTCTCTGGCATACGTGAGGAGTCCACAAGCTTCTCAATTATCTCGGCCCCTGAGAGGTGCTGTGATCAAGTATCGGACGTAGCGAGTACAGTACTCCGTACAATGTATTCGTACATCTATTGCCCGCTGAGTAAGCGGTGGTGAAGAAGTACCTAACCGGGAGGGAGGGGGTCCTGGACAGTCAATTCTTATACTGACTATCATGGATATAAGGGGGTAGCTGGTCATTATGTAGCTAGAAAGTCGATATCATAAGCAGCGCGTTTACTATTATAGGTTAAAATTATATCAAAATGGTCAGGTACATTAGCATAGTGATTCTAAGCAGTAAAGTCCATAGTAACCAGCGAAAAACAGTATCTATAACAGGTACCCTGTCATACACCATAGGATATTTTATTAGTTATCTAAGGCCCACGAAATGACTGACTAGTATATAATA
The DNA here is from genome assembly GCF_042370955.1 of Sodiomyces alcalophilus JCM 7366. Lineage (NCBI taxonomy): Eukaryota > Fungi > Ascomycota > Sordariomycetes > Glomerellales > Plectosphaerellaceae > Sodiomyces > Sodiomyces alcalophilus. The sequence goes on along the minus strand of NW_027263535.1, from coordinate 1,740,023 downwards.
CACTGACTGTTTCTGTTAGAATAGTGAGGCTGACAGTATGTTACCGCTGACAGTGAGCAAGTATATATACTTATCATTAAGGTATATCTTCTACGAAAATAGCAGGAGAAGTACATATTTATTAAGTACTAGTACTTTATCCCGGTAGGTCCTTCTATAATAGGTAACGAAGCTATTATCAGGAGGCAGGAGCAGCAGCATACGCGTACGTACTTCGTAGATCCTTTTCTATCTACCTATCTTCTTTCTTTTCCATAGATCTATCTACAGTTAGGTCTTCTTCCTTTTCCATAATAACTGCAGTAGACCTCTTCCACAGCAGCAGGACCTCTTCCATAGCAGCAGGACCTCTTCCACGATAATAGAGGTAAGCAGAGTCCCATCCACAGAGTCCCATCAAGCTAACCTCTTCCATAGCAGACCTCTTCCACAGCAGCAGGACCTCTTCCACGATAATAGAGGTAAGCAGAGTCCCATCCACAGAGTCCTATCCAGAGTCCCATTAAGCTAACCTCTTCCATAGCAGCAGGACCTCTTCCATAGCAGCAGACCTCTTCCACGATAATAGAGGTAAGCAGAGTCCCATCCACAGAGTCCCATCCACAGAGTCCCATCAAGCTAACCTCTTCCACAGCAGCAGGACCTCTTCCACAGCAGCAGGACCTCTTCCAAAATAACAGAGGTAAGCAGAGTCCTATCAAGCTAACCTCTTCCACGGCAGACCTCTTCCATAGCAGCAGTATAAGGGTATATTAATCGTGACCGTATTTCAGGACCAAGACTTTATAAGGAAGGAAGCATAGAAATGGTTTATTTATGCTAGTATATGACTTAGTACTTTAGAGGAATGTTCTAATATTAGAATTCTAAGGTAAAAAGGAGGGGTATAGCATAGATACAAAGTGACTATACATGTACCGGAATGTCTAGATGCATACCCCCGATATATAACCTCTTTTTTCCTGTTATTATAATACGGTGGATATCCTAAACCATCACGACTCTAATGTCAAGGCGAGACAGACTGTCAGGTTATAATGCACTGTCCAGGCGTAGACCCACTAACCAGTCCTTTATACTAGTACCCTCTAGTCACTATCTGGCCGTCCCCATACTAACTATAGTGATATAAGCAAGAGAGTGACATAGTAGGGACCCGAAACAGTAAGCAGCCTGGACACCCTAGATCCTGGTTATGATAGTCTTAACATATTAAAGTACGTAACCTGACCAGGCCAGTCATTCTACAGTTAGCCTAGGGGTTATACTGTCCAGGACCCCCCTCCTCCCGGTTAGGTAAACCAACCATGACTGTCAAGCCACTCCACCTCGCCCCACGACTGAGGCGCATCGCCCGGTCGCGACCAACGAACAACGGCGGGTGAGCCACAGCGAAGCGGTAGTCGTCCAACATCGATCGCCCCAAGAACCTCATTACTCGCAAATTCGCGGGTAATAACGCGGGGCAGACGAGGCAGAAACAACACTCAGTCGACGACTAGCCCTCCCGCATGATCCATGGACTCGGCCGTCGACTCCGAAGCTCTCAGAGCCGGCCATGGGCTCGTGGCAGGCGAAGCCAGCGACCGCCGCCCCGAACCCGCCACCTGCCAACCCACCGAAACGAACGCCTCGCCGCCACCACTAGACGTTGGAAATGTGGCCGACGCCCGGGACAGGATGCCTGAGAGTCGCGCGAGCGAAGACTCGGCGGGGTCCCGGCGGCCGGAGACGAGCACCCCGGCGCTCGCGACCTCTCCGCCGTACTGGTCACGCAGCAACAGCCACAACAGCGACAACCTCCACCGTCGTTCCACCTCGAATATTTCCAACATATCCACCGATTCTTCCATTCCTGCGGGGGTTATTACCATGCGTGACAATGAGGCCAGCGACCAAGACGAGCGCAATAAGGCGTGTTGGGCGAAGAGTGTCGAGGTGACAGACTACGTCGTCGTCAACGGTAGCACAACGGGAATCGGGGCGTTTATCGTCTGGAACGTGAGGGTTGAGACGCTGCAAGTCAGTTTTTTCCCTTCCCGTGACTGGGAGATTTTTGCGAACGCCAAACCTGGCGTCAAAAGTCGACAATGCTGATGGCTCGTCTAGGGGAGTTTTATGAACATCCGGAAGCGATATTCCGAATTCGACGAGCTCAGACGCCGACTCGTCATGTCGTTCCCAAGCTTTGGTGCAGCTGTGCCTCCGTTGCCTCCCAAAAGCGTCATATCCAAGTTTAGGCCAAAGTTTCTCGACAAAAGGCGACAAGGCCTTCAGTACTTTTTGAAGTATGTCCGCTGTCTCTACCCAAGCTTTCTCCATCCGGTCCTTTGGAACGCCGCCAGCCTACTCTAGGTGCGACTTGCTGACCAGTAACTAGTTGTATCATGTTGAACCCCGAGTTTTCTGGCTCGCCAGTACTTAAGGAGTTTCTGTTCTCGTGAAACATCTCCTTATTGCTGTACACGTACATCTACACTTGTGCCGAACTCCATTACTTCCATGGAGAGGGCAGGATTTGAAGACACGCCATGGGGCCATGAAGGTCCTCTTTCTCCCCTCTCCCCTCTCTCTCCTCTCTCACACACATCCCTTGGGAGAGAAGAGAAATCTGACCAATGGAGGTGCAGTCATGCACTCACTCTCCAGGCGAAAATGGGAGCAACTGCTCGGGTCAACGTAGCGCCGCCGACATGGGCATAACGAGAATAACGATTAATTGTTTGGATGTACGCTTTGACGATGCATGCCTCCAAGACCTTGGCAGACGCCGCGAAAACTCGTGCGGAAAACACGGTGACTGTAAGCAGCCCACGACGACGTTGGGAGATCATTATTAGTCACTGACGATTCATATTTATTTGAGCCAGGGAGGCCGCCCGCCCAGAGAATTTTGGCTAGCGACGACTAACAAAAGTTCCTTGGCCCCCCCAGGACAGACGCGAGTAGCCGCCTGCCACGCATCAAACTAGCACCCTCTTGCCCTCTTGCAACCCTGGGGGGTGCGGGATGATCCCGAAAAAAGGGTCGCCGAGCTTCCGGAGCTGACGCGTCCGGGTCTGTCATTACGGATAGACTCCACCTTTTTCCCTTTTTCCAAGACGTCCCCTGCCGACTATTCATCTAGCTAGATTACATGCCGTGGTCTCACCAGTTCTGGATTTGCATAGGATGAGGAGAAGCATTGCCGATGGGTGGAAGAGGGGCAAGCCGACGGACGTACATTAACAGACCAGCCATAACCGCAGGTCAAGATCATTCCCAGTCTTGGGCATGACATTCAGTCTTAGTCGACAATATATTTTCGGCCACGTCCCTTCATAGTATCCACCGTCGTGCCATCAGACAACCAGCTGCTAAGTCGACTGCCTCTTGTCATGAGTTAGGACAGGGAGTCTATTAGCCACTCACTTCCCACAGCAGTTCATCGCGGACTCACTCATACCTTTATCGCTTCCAAGCCGCTGCTTTTATATTTTTGTCCTTTCCGACCTAGGCTCGATACAAGTCAATGGGCTGGCTTTGCTTGTTTCTTATCAATTTCTCGTAGAGCCGATCACAACTCTACCTTGGTGCTCGATTCTCTGTTTCCCCGTCCGGCCTTGATAGCCCACTACAGAACATCTCGCAGCTGCGGCGGACCAGGTACGAATTCGCTTCTCTTTGCCTCTACCTCGACCAGTGTCCCTCCACTGCATTCCTCGTGAGGTCGTTTCTGTTGTTTAGTGCAGAGGAGAAAAGCGTAGGAAGTGTTCCCTAAAGTCCCTTTGCTTTTCGCTGCTAGTTGATTCCTCCCACATTGGTCGACCAAAAGGGGGAAAAAAAAAAAAGTAAGGGCATGGACTGAAGCGACGCAGTACAGCGGTATACCTCTTGTGCCGACGATGACGCGTCCCTACACATCCAACACATCCGGCCCTTCAAGCCCCCAACTGCCACCGGAACCTGGGCTTACACCAGCGCAACTCTCGGAATCTTCAGTGCCATCGCCACCACCGTTGCCATCGGAGGACACGGTATCGCGACCAGAATCGATCTTTTCCCTAAAGGCCGTGAATAGCAGTGGCGCCACCACTACATGTACGGCGAGCAGCTCCAGGTCAAAGAAGGAATACCTGGCCTCTCTCGTGCCTCCATCCAACGAGGAGTTTGAGAAGATCTACAGCGTGCAGAAGGAGAAGGAGGGCCAGAACAAGACGAAGACCAAGAGAGTCAAAAGTCTCTCCATGTCGCAGCAGCACGAGCAGGAGCAGTGCGACGGAGGGTCGACGAGGCTCCGAGGCGAGTCGGTTCACTCTCACGACAGTACGAGCTCTGAGGGACTCCGGGCCAAAAAGGCGGCCACCGTCATCCAACGGACATACCGTGGCTACCGTTCGAGACGAGAGATGGAGGGTCTGGGACTCGACAGTTCCACCAGGTGGGTGGCGGCCATTCAAGAAGCGCAATTCCGGGAGACGACCAAGCCGCGGCCCAAACACGACACCGGCGCCTCCGACGAGGATGCACACTGTCCGCTCTCCAGGGTGGGAACCGCTGGTTCCACGGCGCGGAAGAACTGGAAAAAGGCGGCCGTCATCGCTCGGCGGGCGGGCCATGATGACCCGGACTCCGACGACTCGTCCTCTTTATCCGCGACACACTCCGACGCAGCCGACGAGACGGGCGAGGAACGAGCCGAGAGGCGCCGGCAGCGGAAGGAAGCGATCGCCAAGAGGAAGCGGGAGGCGAAGATGATGGGGCTGCAATACTTTTTGGAGATGGTGGACTACAAGCACCGATACGGAAGCAACCTGCGGGCCTACCACGAAGAATGGAAAAAGTCGGACACCAACGAGAACTTCTTCTACTGGCTCGACTACGGCGAAGGGAGGTACATCGACATGGTGGTGTGCCCGCGCGACCGGCTGGAGCGGGAGCGCGTGCGTTACCTGTCTCGCGAGGAGCGGCAGTACTACCTCGTCACCGTCGACAGCGAGGGCCGGCTGTGTTGGGCCAAGAACGGCGCCCTGATTAACACGTCGGAGGACGATTACAGGGACAGCATCCATGGCATTGTCCCCCGCGACGACCCGACCCCCTCGTGGCCGGAATCCGCAGGTCCGGGCTGGACACTGGGTTCCGAAGACGGGGATGCAGACGAGGGCGGGTCGGCAACAAGCCGATCTACGTCGTCGATGGAGTCGGCACGCGAGGCGGACCGTGCGGCCAAGTACGCGATCCCCGAGTACGACCAGGCCAAGGGTCCACGGAAGGTGGCGCACCTGTCGGTGGGCACCGTCTTTGACAAGCTGCTGCGCAAGTCGGTGCGCAAGAACACGTGGATCTTCGTGGCGGACACGAGCTTCCGGGTGTACGTGGGCATCAAGGATTCCGGGGTGTTCCAGCACTCGTCGTTCCTGCAGGGCGGGCGCATTTCGGCGGCGGGCCTGATCCAGGTGGAGGACGGGAGGCTGAAGTCGCTGGCACCGCTGAGCGGGCACTACCGGCCGACGTCGTCCAGCTTCCGGGCCTTTATTCGCAGCCTCCGGGATACCGGGGTCGATATGTCCCAGGTGACGATTTCCAAAACGTACGCCGTCCTGGTGGGGCTGGAGGCGTACGTCAAGACGCGGAGCAGGGGAAGGCAGACGTTCGAGAAGCTGATGGGCGGGAAGGAGAAGGAGGTGCCGGAGCAGGAGCGGGACGGGGGCGAGGGCGTGGAGGAGAAGAAGGAGGGTGAGGAGGCGGCAGTGGAGGCTCGCGAGACGCGGGGGATGACGAGGTGGTTGGAGAAGATGCGTGTGACGTCGGCGAGGAACGATGCTGAGTCTGGTGGGGGTTGACGTCGAGGGATTGAAGCTGTACGGGAGTTCTCTAGTAATTCAGTGCGTAGTTATGATCTCCTACCGCTGAGTAGATATCCAGGGATGACCACCTTTACCTCTTATGTCTATTTACTTTATGGCATCACCGGCTCCAGACCTCCATTGGATTGGCGGTCGACGAGGCTAGAGTGAAGATGTTAGTGAACCCATTTCTCGTAAGATACCAGGTAGGTACCTAAGTACTTTATCGGAGTACGTTGTACGCAATCAGCGAGTACTAAGTACGTTGTACTGTACCTTCTCGGAAAACTTGTAACCATCACCACCTCATTCCAGTGCATCAACTTCCTTGTACAGTGACAGTAGCGGTACGTACCTCGCTATCAGGACCCAGCATCCCCGCAACCGGCAGCTGCGACCAAACAAACAACTGAACTTGACCCTGGGCGCGCCACTAAAGGGAAGTCAAAGGGCAACGCGACGCCAGATCCATTGGATCATTGTCTCCATGACGAAAATTTTCTTGACCAAGACAAATCAATTGACCAACGACTTTTTTTTTTCTTTTATCGTCAACGATTTCGGACACAACAGAAGAGATTGAACGCCCCCCGACGGCGGGACAAATTTTCCCATGGCCGTCGCAACGGCAGCGCCCATGGCACCGATGATGACGACCAGCACGCGCTCCAGCAAGAGGGCGGCTGCTATTGGTGGTAGTGGTAGTGGGAGTGGGAGTGAGAAGGGCAGTGGAAACCGCCGTGGGAGAGGCCGCGGCCAGGCCGACCAGCAGGCCCAACACATGATCTATCCGGCGGCGGCGCCCCATCCTCGTCGCACGAAGCGGCGGTTGAATTCCGTCGATGGTGAATTGGACGGTCCGGCCTCGAAGCGATCCCGTACCGACGTGCAGATTATTCTCGAGACGCGTGTCTCAAACCCTGACCCGACGGAGAACGAGGCTCCGAAAACTGGCAGCAGGTCATCCATTGACACCGACGACGCGGTTACCCAGCAATCGCAACCACGTTCACAACGACAACCTCGACCACGACAGCGGCCGCAGCCATCACACACGCAACCGAACCCGCAACCTCGACGACAACACCACCGACAAGATCAACAAGGACAAGATGAACAAGATCAACAACACCCGCCTCCCGAACCACATCACCACAATCTCACACCAGCCGCACCGGTTGTCAATGTCACCTCCCTCCCCTCACGCAGCACTCGGGCCGCTTTGGCCGGCAGTACCGATACCTCGTCCCAGCCTCCGTTGACCAAGCACCGGGCCAAGGTAGTCAACGGGATACGCCACGAACTCGATCGCCTGCACCCCGGCGAGACTAGTGACGCGAAAGAGCAGCGAGGTGGCCGCAAGCTACGGTCCCAGGAGGCCACCCGCTTCAAGAGCGAGCTGTCGGCCTACTTCCCGGACTATGACGAGGTCATGGGGGAATGACCCCAAGGAACAGCGTGCGTGCCACCCATTATCCAGAATCTACCTGAAAGCCGAGTACCGGCGACCGTGTCTTCCCCATGGGATGAATGTAAAGGCCACCCGAGGCAGATGTGCTGACATGTTCCGTTTCCTTTCCCGTTCGTAGACCTTTTGAACGCCGATACCCCGATTGTCGTTGTCGACTCCTCTCCACGATACTACCAAGGCCACGTCGTTGCACCGCTCTTCACACCGTCCCTGTCCGACCCAACACCCGCTCCTTCGCACCATCCACCCCAACAAGGGGAATACCCAATTCGTGGATACGGAGACGCTCTTTATGAAGACCTCTTCGACTCGCAGCGAATTGATTTAGACTTCCTTGGGAATAGTTACAAGGGCAAGACGTTAAGCGAGGACCCCCTACCAGACGAGCTGTATATCCCTGTACATAAGAAAGCCGAAAGGATCGAACGGTCCATACGCAACACCGAGAGAGGCCGAGCGCAGCATGAGAGGGATCAGATCGTCCGGCTGCTGGACGGGCTCCAGGGTCAAGACTGGCTGAGGATCATGGGAGTGAGCGGCGTCACCGAGAGCAAGAAGAAGACGTTCGAGTCGGCGAGGGACCACTTCATCAAGGGATGCGAGGCCATTCTCGACAAGTTCCGCCAGTGGCGCCGGGAGGAAAAGCGCCGCAAGGCACTAAAGGATCGTGCCCCATGCCGAGACCGGGAAAGGGGAAGACGCCTCGCAACACTCGTCGGACGACGGGGCTGCGAAAGAGCGCGGGGGTCGGGCAAGTCGGAGGACGGAAGTGGCCGACAGCGAGGAGGACGAAGAGGAGGGGGAGCAAGATGGACACGGAGAAGACGATGATACAAAAGGCAACGGCTCGGAAGGGGCCGAGCCAGCTGACGACAGCGGCGTCGTTGAAGGATCCATCGCCAAGCCGGCCAGGGTGGAAGGAGCGGCGAGGTCGAGGACGCCTGTCGCCAAAACAACCACCCGGAGGCGGGGGCGCGCTGGTGGTGCTGCTTCTGCTTCGGCGGCGGCAACGGCGGGCAAGACGCCCCAGACGGCAAAGGCAAAGCCCACGCCTCCCCCGCCACGCGAGTTCACATCGTTCTTCAAGAAGAAACACGAACGCGACGCGGCGCTGAATAAGCACCGTCGCGCCGGCCGTCGCGTCCTGGCGTGGGGACAGCCCATCCCGGATATGGGCGAGGTAGAGTTTGAGCTGCCGGAGGAGTTGATGGACGAGGAGCTTCTGAAGGCGCGTGCCCGGAAGAAACGCCGGGAGCTGAGGAGTCGGCCGTGAAGAGGGATGGCGCGCTTTTTCTTTCTTTTCTGTTTTTTATTCTTCTCACTTCCTCGCGGGCACCGTGATATCATTTTTGTAAGATTGGGGCGGGGACAGGACTGGCGGTAGGTTGGCGTTTCGGTCATTTCATTGTGGGCACAGGGTCTGACCTCTATCATGAAGAGTGTCTCTTCGGCATTGGGTTATTGTTTATTGGTACGGCGCGAGGCAGGAGATGTCATTACTACTATGCATGGATATCAGGACGGGATAGCCCGTCCCTTTGTACCAATATCATTAGATGGCAAGTGGAGACTGGGAGTAGCGAATGCACTTTAACAGCCATGGCAATGATGCCATAGAACAGACTCCGAGCTTTCTGGCGTGTATACTCAAGAAGAGACACGGGAACTGCTTTGTTTGTGAAGTTGTAGTGAATTTGCTTCAGCCTTATCATCATGAGAGGTGTTTGCTTAATATACGGAGACCGTCCGAAGGGATCCTGCTTGACATTGCTCGTAAAGATATGCTTAGTCATCAATACTGCCGGCAGAGTTAGGTAAGCCAAGCCCCACCCGTGACGACGGGACTGGCGACGCGCTCTCCTCGAAGGAAAGCACGACCAAGCTACCCCAGCTAGTAGTTGCCCTCTGGGATAACCACCACCATCACCACCTCCAACGGGCAGGTCCTTGAGATTTTCCCTCTCTCCTGTCAACCCACGCAATCGCCTCTCAATCGCTCATCGCTCTATTGTTGTTGCATCGCAAGAACGAGAGCACAGCACGACATCATCAACTCATACATCGACCTACGATTATTTCCAGCGAAAGAAGCGTTAGAGTTTGGCCACAATGACTGGGCTCTGGTTCTTCCTTTGGCCTCGCACCTAAACGGAACCAACGGAACCATCCACGGCTGGCGAAAAGAGAGAGAAACACTAATCCATCGTCGATTCTTCCCATACCTAGGCGCTTGGCTTACTCCATCACCGACCACTCCCCTTCGTAACGACAGACCCTTCCCGACCCCATCACCATGTCCGCGTCTTCGCCTCCCCCAGAGGAAGCCAAGCCGACGACGCTCGATGAGGAGGGTCTCCCACCCCTCAACGACGAACCGCTCCGACCCTACTTCGTCATCCGTCAGGAGGTTTTCCTCGAGGTCAACTTTCGCGAGAAGCGCATTCACGGCAAGAGCGAGCTCACCATCGCAAACATTAAAGATGACTCCCTGGACGAGATCGCCATCGACGCGCGACAATCCGAGATCGACGTGCACAACATCGAGGTCGAGATCCTCAAAGATACGAAACCCATTGCCCCGCCCAGGAAGCTCGCCGCTACCTACAACGACCCCTACCGCCTCTTGACCTACCCCAAACACTACAACTGGGATGCCACCCATCACGACCTACGTCGCATCAGGATGCGCCCCCTCCTCCACTCCCGACGGAACGATGCAGCCGCTGAAGATAGAGAAGTCGTCGGCTCGACTCCCGTCGATGGATCCATACGCATTTCGCTGAAGGAACTGGAGGACCTGGCCTCCTCCACCCAGAAGCGGCCCATCAAGATCCGCGTCCCCTCCAGCAACCCCGTCTCATCCTCCGCCGCCGAGTCCTCGTCGCTCGTCGACTCTGGTGGCTCCAGCCTCGCCCATCGAGAATTCCGCATCACCATCCCCTTCACCACCAAGAACATCCGCGATGGCCTTCAGTTCGTCGGCGTCGACCCCAGCGAGCTCAAGTGGCCGCACCTCTACACCCGCCACACCATAGACCCCGGGACCGCCTCCTGCATCTTCCCCTGCATCGACGACCACGGCCAGAATTGCGCCTGGTCCATCTCCATCAAGTTCCCCAGGACCTTGGGCGACGCCCTGGGACAACCCCTCGCCACCCAGAAGAACGGGCCGACGGCCGCCCACATGACCAACGGCACCGGCCCCGGCGCCGCCCATCATGACCCCTACCTCGACTTTGGGCTCTCCGAGGAGGACAAGCTGCTGGAGATGACCGCCCTCTGCTCTGGCTACGTGGCTGACGAGATCATCGACCCCGCCGACGAACGCAAGAAGATTGTGACTTTCGACCTCGACAAGAAGACCTCCGCCCAGAAACTCGCCTTCGCCGTCGGTCCCTTCGAAGCCGTCGACGTGTCCGGCGCCTGGCGACCCGAGGCCGACGACGAGAAGCTCGGCGCCAACGCCCTCAAGATCCAGGCCTTCTGCTTGCCCGGCCGCGCCGACGAGGTCTTCAACACTTGCCAGGCCCTACCCTCGGCCGCCGATTTCTTCACCCTCACCTTCGCCAGGTACCCCTTTGAGGAATACCGTTTGTGTTTCGTCGACGACATGGTAGAAGACACCCTGGCCCTGCACTCCCTCGCCTTTGCAAGCAGTCGCCTCCTGTTCCCCGAGAACGTGGTCGATCCCGACGTCGAGGTCGACGTGACCCGGAAACTCGTCCACAGCCTGGCCACCCAGTGGAGCGGCATCAATCTCCTGCCGAGCCGCCGCTGCGATCTCTGGGTCGTCATCGGCATCGCCCACTACATGACCGACCTCTACCTGAAGAAGCTCTGCGGGAACAACGACTACAGGTTCCACATGAAGACCCTGTCCGACCGGCTCGTCGATGTCGACATTGACCGCCCCTCGCTGTACGACCTCGGCCAGTACCTCCACATTGGCAACTTTGAGATGGACTTTATGCGCCTCAAGGCGCCCGTCGTCATGTTCATCCTGGACAAGCGCCTGGCCAAGGCACCTGCCCAGACCAATCTCACCCGCATAATTTCTAGAATACTTTACAAGGCGAACATTGGCGAGCGGCAGAGCGACTGGCTCATCAACACCGAGTCGTTCCGGAGGGTCTGCGAGAAGAATTCTAAGAGCCGTCTCGAGTCCTTCTGGAAACAGTGGGTGTACGGATCGGGGTGCCCTCGCTTCGACGTCACCCAAAAATTTAACAAGAAGAAGCTGTGCGTCGAGATGCTGCTGCGCCAGACCCAGGCGCGGACCGCCAACGCCCCGCGCGAGCTGGACAAGAAGGACTTCTTCCGCGCCATCAAGGAGCGCCACCATGGCCTCGTCGGCGGGGAGGTCCAGCCCTGGTTCACCGGCCCCATGACCATCCGGATCCACGAGGCCGACGGGACCCCCTACGAGCACATCGTCGAGGTCAAGGAGGACGCCGCCGGCGCGAGGCAGTGCAAGTACGACATCCCCTACAACACCAAGTACAAGCGCCTGAAGCGCAGCCGGCGCCAGCGCGACCGCGCCGCGGCCCAGAGCGCCGCCGACGCGGGCGAGAACGCCGAGGAAGCCCTTCTCTACTGCCTCGGCGACGTGCTCCAGGCCCAGGAGGACGTGCAGGAGTGGGACCTGCTGGACTGGCCGCCCGAGATGGAGAAGAGGATGGACCAAGAGTCGTACGAATGGATCCGCATGGACGCCGACTTTGAGTGGATCTGCACCATGAAGACCAACTCCGAGTCGTACATGTACGTGTCCCAGCTCCAGCAGGATAGGGACGTGGTGGCGCAGCAGGATACCATGATCTATCTGGCCAGGTCTCCCTCGCACCCCCTCGTCTCCTCCATCCTGACCCGCACCCTCGTCGACCGCCGCTACTTCCACGGCATCCGCACCATGGCCTGCAGCCAGCTCCCCCGCCACGGCGTCGCCGGCCAGAAGGACCCCATGATCGGCCTGTACCACCTGCTCAAGACCTTCAGCGACCTCTGCTGCTTCCCGGGCACCCACACGCCCCGCCCCAACGACTTTTCCGACAGGAAGCAGTACATCGTGCGGAGCGCCATCCCCATGGCCGTGGCACGCGTCCGCGACAGCCGCGGGAAGTGCCCCGAGCGCGCGCGCCGCTTCCTGCTCGACCAGATCCAGCTCAACAACAACGCCAACAACCCCTACTCGGACAACTTTTACATCGTCAAGCTCCTGGACGCCCTCGCCACCAGCCTCATCCCGGAGAAGCGGCCCGAGTCGGAGGTGCCCCTCGAGGAGACGGCCAAGACCGAGGAGGAGGACCGCTTCCTCGCCGAAGCCCTCGAGGAGATTGAGCGGTACCGCAGGATGGACGAGTGGGCCAACTCGTACCACAACATCTGGACCATCACCGCCCTCGACTGCCTGCAGCGCCTCATGAAGGCCAAGGTCATCCCCACCAAGCCGCTGGATTTCGTCCAGTACCTGCAGGACGAGACGCACGACCTCGTCCGCATCAAGGCCTTCGAGGCCCTGGTCGACCTGGGCTTCATGATGGACGACCTCCTCTTCCCGCACCTCCTGCGGACCCTGAGCACGGACAAGTCGCCGTACGTGCGCCACCAGCTGCTCAAGGTCTTCAGCCAGGGCCTGGCCGGCCTCGCCTTTGGCGAGTTCTCCCGGCCCAAGGAACCGGAACCGAAGCCGGAGCCGGGCGCCAACGCCGAGGCCTCCTTCATGGACGTCGATGACGACGACGCTAAGGACGATATGCTCGTCATCGAGGCGGGTGACAAGGAGACCAAGGAGCGGCGCGAGGAGTTTGAGCGCAAGCGCAACCTGGACGCGGCCCTCGCCGCCCTCAAGACGGAGATGAAGGAGCAGTTCGCGCACCACCGGCACGCCATCCAGAAAGCCGTCTGGACGGCCATGAACCAGGACATCCTCGGCAGGGCCGAAGTGGCCACCCTTCTCGAGTTTTGTTCTCTCATGTTTGATGTGTCGGACGAGTGGACCATCACATTGCCGCTGCCGCGGCGCTGGAAGTTTTCTCGTCCGCTCCAGCGAGCGCCGAACAGGGTATGTTGCATTTTTTTTTTCTTTTTCCCTTTCCTCCACCCGCTGCCCCTCATCAATTCAAGCAGGAACTGACACGGTTTGTTCTCAGCTCATGGTCACCTTTACACCATTTTATCGTGCGGAACCTATCCGGCCACCGGAGCCGAAAGTGGTCGCGAAGGTGCTCGAAACCACCCCTAAACCCGAGCTCAAGCGCCTCATTGTGAACCCCAACAAGGCCAGAATCATCAAGCCGCCCACGGCACAGCCGAGACAACCGTCTGTGTCGTCCACCACGCCAGGCCCCATCAGGCCCGAAGGGGATTCCATCGTCGCGCAAGCGCCGTACCGGCCGGTGGTGCTGGCCCAGCCTGCCGCGCCGCTGGTGAAGACGGAAGCAGCCAGCAAGCCGCAGAAGCGGCCTCGGATGGATAAGGTAAACGGCGGCGACGACCTGCCGCCGGCGACCAAGCGGCCCAAGCTGAGCTCGAAGATTCTTGGCGCCGGAGTCGGGGCTGGAGTTGGGCCTGGGGTCGGGACTGGAGTCGGGACTGGAGTCGGGGCCGGGGTCCGGGTCGATGGGGTCCGGGTCGATGGGTCCCGGTTTGATGGGCCCCGGTTCGATGGGGCTCGGGTTGATGGCGTCCGGGGCGATGGCGTCCGGGTCGATGGGATCCGGGGCGATGGCGTCCGGCCTCGGAAGATGGTGACGCTCAAGCATCCTCATCTCAAGCGGATTCTGAGGAATTCTAGACCGCAGCATGGCATCAGCAGAGACAGAGACTCGGTCCACGTGGCGTCACGCAAGTCTGGCTCGCCGCTCCATGTACGCCCTTCACCGGCGCCCACATCGTCGACATGGCACGCGGAGAGGCGTGCTTCTGGTGTCACTGGATATGGTTCCGGTGGCCTCCCCGGCAAGCCGGCGCGGAAGCCTCTTCCCACGGGAGCTTCGGAACGCAAGCCCCTGCCCTCGGGCGCGCCCAGTTCCTTTGCGACGTCAAGGGCCGCACCAGCCCCTTCATCTGGGTCTTCATCGATGGGGCCGTCCAAGGCTAGTCCAACGCCATCCCAACACGGTGGCGCTGCCGCCGGAGGACCGCCCCCTGCGCCGAAGCGCCTGAAGCTCGTCATCAAGAAGCCCGGACATCAGTCACGGCCACCTTCGGCCTCGTAGCTTGTCTTTTCTTCCCCTGGCTTCCGGTTTGCACTTCAGTTTCAGTCTGGGGTATATTATTATTATTTCCTTTTCGGTTTTGGACGTTTGCGGCCCACGGACTTGATTCTCTAATTCTACATCTTAATGGCTTGAGGTCTGGTTATGAGGCATTTTTTTGCCAGGCGTTGGAAAGGAAAAGAACGGCAAGGGGATATGGCCTGTCTCTGTGCCTTGGTGTATATTTATGTATAGGTCAAATGCATTCAGTTGAGGTTCTTTCACTCGGCCTCGTTGAGGTTTTGATCATGTGTATCTTCGAATGACCGACTTTTTGCGGCGGCCTTATCTTTTGCGTGTTCCCCTGGCACGCTGCTTGGACAACAGGTGCAGTTTTCCCATGTTAAGAACCCCCTTCTATACCATCCTCTATATTGAACGCCTTTTACGGAAACCGTCTAGACCGTCTATTACCTTGCTCCTGTTCGCACTCCGGACGGCCCTAAGAGCCGACATTTCCCTAATCTTATACAGTCTTACAACCTCTCACCGTGCTGGCAAGCTTCATAAAAGCTCGGCAGCAAGGGACTGCCCGGCCCAGTGCATCGCTTCAGAATAAAGGCAGAAATATACCACTTCGGCGAACGCCTTCCTCCATCAGTACTCAAGCTCCACAAATTCCCCATGCATGCCTGGGCAGAGCGTATACTGCGAAGCAATCAAGCGGGGCAAGCCGACGACCAGGTCGGTCGACACCGACACTGTAAAGGCCAGGAGGCCCCAGTTCACAAAGGGCGGGCGTAGAGGGATGGGTCTCTGCCCGTAGACCACGCGGGCCGGGAGAGGGTAGTTGCTCGGCAGCACTGTGGGTGGGTGAAGCCAGTCAGTCCATGTCATCTTCTTTTTTTCGCGGTCGAGGGGAGAAACAAAACGAAAGAAAGAGATGAGAGACGCCACTTACACAAAAACCGAACCAAATTGAAAGAAGCAGCATGCATCACAAAGGTCCAGGGGACGGGCACGGCCCCAGAGGGAGCAGTGACGCCGCGGTGGACAGCTTCCTGGGTCAAGGCCTGCAGCGAGGCGCGGAGGATGTCGTGGACGGTGTCGTGGCGGCCGCCGGCGTGGGCGACGGAGATGGCGAGCACGGTGCGGAAATCGCGCTCGATGGAGGATGCGGCGTCTTCTTCTTCTTCGTCTTCTTCTGCGGGTCTTTCCCCGGCAGTACCGTTGCCGTGAAAGGACCGCCAGGGGGATGTGGGCGAGTCGGAGTCGGAGTCGGAGGTCCGGTCCGAGTCGGTGTCGGCATCGGCGTCGGAACCGGAGTGGTGGTACGTACCGGCGGCATCGGAGTGGGGGGATGCCATGGACAGGTTGCGGAATCGGTGTCTCAGTTCTTGGGCGCGGTTGATTTCTTGCGAGTTGAGGTTGGGGATGGCGTTTCGACGTTGACGGGCCGTTCTTGATCGGGTCTGCGGTCCTGGCCGCATCGCGTGATGGGTGTTTTGGTTGTTACTGGTGTTGTTGGGCATGTTTCGAGAGTCTTTTGCTTTCGTTGGCCGCACGGATTGTGTTGGGTTATGGATATGGTGATTTACTTGGAGGAAGAGTCGATGTTGATGAATGCTGATGAGATAGTATGATAGGAACAGGAGAGATTGCAGATGAAGGAGATATATAGACATCTACAGTGCTACAGACGAGCTTCTCAGTATGAACCGTTGAGGCCATCATGGAAGTCAAGAGTTCGTTTGAGACTTGGACACCTGGTGTTTAGTGGAATGAAAGGCTTCAAAGCACGAAACTTCCAGAGAAACCAGAACTGTCAAGCTTAGCAAAGGGCAAACCAGGAGGCGGAGACAGAGAAAGCGAGAAGTAGGTCAGTTCTCACAAGTCGAATTAAGGTAGACAATAGAGACAAGGGGAGTCTGGAAACAGGGACGAGCCTTTGGGACTCTCTTATTCGCTCCAGAGTCATTTAACGCTTAATGTGCGACGATAACATCTTCCCAGGCATGCTCATATTCCATAGTATAACAGACAGAAAGGATATATCACTCCTGAACGACCAAGGGTCAGCAACTGTCGCTTCCTTACGGTTTCAAGCTATTCCTCGGACCTGATCAAAGCTATGCATTGTCATCTTGACAAAGAGGGTGTCCCATTGTTGATCCACCTTCAGATTCATAGACTCTGAGTAGAAGTGAGACGAAGAGTATGACATGGTGAAAGAAGCATTGCTTGATTACGACCGCATGAAACCTCCCGTAGAATCAATCGGTCTTTCTAGCCCAGGCCCATCATTACTAGATTACATTAGAACCAAATCATCCCTTATAAGTCAGGTAAACCCATAATAATACAGAAAGCCACGTTACTCTCCATATACACGCCCACATCTCCCGAAAGACGAGCCGTATCGACCTCATCGACCGCGCCGACAACCTCCTCCAGACCCACCGCGGCTTCTTATCTTCGTAGCGGTGCAGTTCGTCCTTGTACATGTCGATCCTCGGCACGGACCTCTTGCTGCTGTGATGGAGCTTGGACGGCGGGCGTCCCGGGGCCAGCACGCCGCTGTTGGAGGTCAGCGACGAGCTCCGGGTCCTTGAGACGTCGTTGAGCCGGGAGGCCAGGTAGTTGGACGACCCGGACGACGCCGACGTGGACTGCATGTCGTAGGTCCCGTCGTCCTCCTGCTTGGCCTTGTCGTACATCGGCAGCAGGGACGAGGGGGAAGAGGTTGTCGGCTTGCTGTTGCTGTTGCTGTTCTGTTCGGCCGAGAGGCTGAAGGGCGTCAGGTTCAGCACGGGGACCAGGATGGCCCGCACGGCGATGACGGCGAGGGTGACGCCGACAAAGATGGCGTAGTAGATAAAGGTGGCGATCTGGTCGGGCAGCACGCACAGGTGGGTCTGCATGGTCCGGTCGGGAGCGCCGGGGAGGGGGTTGCCGTGGCCGTCGACGGGGTTGTACAGGCTCACCATGACGAAGCCGGGGTGGCTGACGCCCATGGCCATGTTGAGGGCCTTGACGGTGATTTCGGCGGCGTTTTGCTTGCGCTCGGAATGGATCACCTCGCAGTAGTCGTGGTCGTCGCCGGAGAAGACCTGGACGACGTTCCCGATGCTCTTGACCAGGCGGACCGAGTCCTCCTCGCTCAGGACGTTCTGGTACTGGTAGCCCTTGGAGATGGGGATGGCGTTGCGGTGGTCCGGCTCGACGGGGTCGGTCTGGCCCGGCGGCGGGGGGGTGGGCGGCCAGCGCTCACGGAGGGGCCCGCACGGCGTGCCCGGTTCGCGGTAGAGGGGTACGTGGGTGAGGAGGATGGTGGGCAGTTCCGAGTTGGCGTCGGCGGCCTCTTTCAGGCTCGGCAGGTGGTCGACGTCGGCCGTCTCGGCGTCTTCGACGGCGTGCTTGAAGGCCGGGCCCTCGGGTTCGCCCCGCCAGAAGCGCAGCTCCCGCTCCACGGCCCTCCGTTTCGCGTGCGACACGTCTCGCAGGAACTCGTCGATGGGGCTGAAGATGGGCTTGAAATCGGCGGGGCGGAGCGTGTCGGACGAGCCGGCGCTCAGCGACACCGTGTCGACGGACACGATGCTGTGGTTCCCCACCACGTCTACCCGGTTCCCTTCGCCAAAGTGGGCGTAGAAGCGATCGCGGACGGGGAGCTTGATCTCGTTCCCGAAGCCCAGGTCGTGGTTCCCGGGGAGGCTGGCCACCAGCTTCCGACCCCTCTGCCACGGTCCGGGCTTGTCCCCTCCCAGCTTCCAGTTCTCGAAGAAGATGTCGCCGAAGCGGGCGTACTCGTCGAGCCAAAATTGCTCGCCGTAGTTTTTCCGCCACATCTTGACATACTGCTTCTCCAGACGAGGGCGATGTTCACGTGACCACCGGGAGTCGGTGAAGTCGCCCGTGGCGGTTTTCCATTCTCGTCCACCGTCGAAGAGGTCGCCCAGGAAGAAGACGGAATCGGGTCGCAGGCGGGATTGTAGGCGGGTGTATACACGTCGTAGATAATTGTCGGTGATCAGGAGGGTCAGGTCGTCCAGGGGCCACGGCCTGTCGGGGTACGTGTGGGGATCGATGAGTTGCGGGTCGGCGATGAGGATGAGGTGGTGAGGACTGGATCCTGATGGCTAGGGAGAGGAGAGGGATTAGCTTGCTATAGGGAGAGTGCGGTCGCAAGAAGAAAGGGAAGAAAAAAGAAAAGAAAAGGACAGAAGCATACCCAACGTTCCCAGCTATCCCACCTGCAACTCTTGACGCTATTGGTAAAAACCCAATCCTCCCCCCAGAGCAGAAGAAACACCCAGAGGGCAAACAGAAGATGGGGAAAGCTGAAGAGGCGACGCGGGCTCAAGTTCATCTGGACTCGCGAGGCGACACGCGACGCCAGGTTGACGACAAAGCCCAAGCGCTTCGATCGCAGGTAGGTGGCCAGCCTGTGAGCCGTCCTGGTAGCGACAGCCTGGTAGTGATGATACTTGGCCATCATGCCGTCGGTTCGTCGCCGCGGCCCGCGCGGGAAGTAGCCCGACGTGCGCGGCTGGAAGCCGTTGCTATACGGCGGAAAGGCCATGAGAGAGTATGCCGCCTACCCTTTTACATCCCACGGGAACACACACACCCCCTCCCCGGGGCCCCTTTCAAGTTGCTTCGCGGTAGTTCGGTTCCCCTGGATCTGGGGTCGGTGCGCTTCTCGGTGCGAATCGGTGGTTCGGGGATGGTGGGCTGGAGAACCGGGGGACCGGCTACTGCTGCTGTGTTATGATGTAATGAGGCCGAAGAATCGAATTGAGCCGTCTATCCTGCTGCGCAGTCGCATGAAACAGAGCTTGCGTGGCCTCTTCTCTTGTGGTGGGAACTGGGACGAGGATTCATTTGGATGGACGATGGAAATGTCACTCGGTGGTTGACTCTGAGCAGGGGTCTTAGGTAATCAAGTTTCAGGTCCAAGTTACGTAAGGATCTCATGTCGCAGGCCGTATAACAGAACGTAACGAGCGGACGGAATAAGTCAGTTCCGACAGAGGTTTGAAGTACATGTACCTACATGTAGGTACGTACGAATAGGTAGGGATACCGGAAAATTAGGGGCCGGTCCCCGGGCCGACCCGGCGATTTAGGTCACGCCTCTCAACGACAAGGGCCATATTACTTCGTACCTCGACCTTGGTATTCTCAGGAAGCCAGCCTAAATGGACGGCACTTGAGCTTGGTCAAGTTCCAGGACGCTGCAAGTCATAGAGCGTTCAAATGAGCTACCGATTCTGCCGGAGGCTGGCAGTCTTTCCAGAGACTCGAGCCGGCGAAGCAGCGAGGCGCAAGTGCGTCCCATGATGGGTGGCCGTCATGTAGGCCGACAATGTAGGCCATTGTATTGGCAGATACGGCATCGCGGGGCGAAGGAATGCCTGACGAGTTGCCTTTTGCGTCCACCATCCTGACCAATCGCCCGCGCTTGAACTCTCTGCCCAACTGCTGCGCTGCTGCCTGGGGCGGCTGCAAACTGGTTGGCTTGACTTTTCATACCTCGTCACCACCAGGCTTCTGAACGTCGCAGGTCCCTCGTCATTCTTCCCTCGTCATTCTAACCCCAGCGAGCAAAAATGGCGGATCCGCTCTCGCTCTTATCCCTCGGCGTCTCCGTGTCAAAGGCCCTGATCAAGTACTACGAGGCCTACCGAGACCGAGGGTCCGCCGTCGACCACACGGCCGGAAAACTCGCCCATCTTCTCGACTTTCTCGAAAACCTGCACCGCCAGCTCGACGCACGCCCAGCCCGACCCGGAGATGATGATCTACTCTCAAGCGTGAGGTCCTGCATAGAGGATTGCACCGAGGCCATCCAAGGGCTGGAAGACGAGCTGGACAAATTCAAGAACACACCTCGCCAAGGAATCAGGGCTGGCGCGCTCGCTGCTACCCGCCGCGTCACCTACCCCTTCCGCCAGAGCACTCTGCAGAAGCTGGACGAGGACGTTGATGACATCATGTCCTGCCTGTCCGTTGCCGTCCAGGTGCTACAGCAGAACGATATTGGTAACATCCAGGATGGCATCGACGACAGCAAGGCGCTGCTCGACCTCGTCAGAGCGAGCCAGGTCTCCTCGGAAATCGGGGCCTGGCTCAAGGCGCCCGATGCCTCCATCAACTTTAACGAGGCGCTCAAGAAGAAGCATCCCGGCACGGGGTCGTGGTTCGTCGAAGGCCCTGAATATACCACCTGGCTCACGCAGCCCAACTCTTTTCTTTGGCTAGTGGGCTTTGCAGGATGCGGTAAATCGGTGCTGACCGCGACCACGATCCGGTCCATCTTCCAACACCGCAGGGGAAACCCGCGCGTCGGTGTGGCCTTTTTCTACTTTACCTTCAACGACGAAAGCAAGCAAGATGCGTCGGCCATGCTACGTGCGCTCGTGCTCCAGCTGTCCGCCCAACTTGACAATGAGCACACGCATCTCTCGCGGCTGCACGACACCTACAAACACGCAACGCCGCCGGAATCGGCTCTCCTAGAGTGCCTGGTTCATCTCGTGCGGAATTTTCGCGACGTCTATATCGTCCTGGACGCATTGGACGAGAGCCCGAGGGACAGGCACCGCGAGACCCTGCTAGAAACCCTTGCCGACCTACGCGAGGCCGGGGGGCCGACCTTGCACCTCCTTGTTTCTAGTCGAGACGAGATGGATATTCGCGACAGCCTGGAAGCGTCGCACGAGGAAATCATCAGAATGAAGAATGAATCCATCGATGGCGATATCGCATCCTTCATCTCCCAGCATCTTCAGAGACGGTTTCGACGGTGGGCCGATTTTCACCCCCAAATCGAGACGGCGCTTACTACACGCGCTCAAGGAGTGTAAGTTTTCATTTAGCCACCCGGCCAAACCGTCTGCTAACCCGAGATAGATTCCGATGGGTGGAATGCCAATTCAAAGCTTTAGCCGCTTGTCCGGAGAGTGAGGACCTGCTCGAGCAGCTCCTCGACTCTTTGCCCCCAACACTCGACGAGACCTACAAAAGAATGCTCGATAACATCCCTGCTCCTTCGAAGCCGTACGCCCTGCAGATGCTGACAATTCTTTGCTGTGCGAAGAGGCCCCTGACGGTTCAGGAGCTTACGGACGGAATCGCCGTCCAGCTTGACGACCCGCCGAGGTATAATCCAAAGCGCAAACTCAGGACCGTTGACTCGATACATCGAGTTTGCCCAGGACTCGTCGAGATCTATTCAGCGAGAGACGACTATTGGGAATTCCGCGGGACTGTGCGACTCGCTCATTTCTCTGTCCGTGAATATTTGGAATCCCAAAAGACCGACGCCGCATTCCGCGGCGCCGGATGCTACAAGGTGGAACCGCAGGAAGCCCATACGGACATGGCATCCATCTGCCTCGCAGTTCTGCTAGTACCCACACCATCCTACTTGGCCCTGGCACTGTATGCCGCCCAGTACTGGGTGGAACATTACCGAAGTGGCCGGGATCGTGTTCGACTCGAGCCCCAAATCCTGCAGCTATTCAGTTACGACTCCACCGTGAACTGGTTACGCATATGGGATCCACATCGCTCCTTAGGTGTCGAAGGTTACGAGAGTATTTATCCGGGTACTCAGGGAGAGACATTTAGTCCTCTCTACTACGCTTCACTTCTAGGCATCGATTCACACATTATAGGCAAACTCCTTGACGGTCAAGCCGCTGCTTTCTTGGGCAACAGCGGCAATCAACCCCGGGGCGAAGTAAAAGGAGGTCAAGTGGCAGAGATTACCCGTGCAATCCTGAACGCGCAAGGTGGATCCTACGGCACCCGGACAGCACTTCACGCGGCATCAGCCAATGGCCACATAGCCACTATTCAATATCTACTCGAGAGGGGCGCCGATATTAACGCGCAGAGTAGAGAATACGGAACAGCACTTCACATGGCATCATACAAGGGGCATATACCCACTATTCAACTTCTACTCGATAAGGGCGCCGATATTAACATGCAGAATGGACCCTACGGAACAGTACTTCAGACGGCAATATTCCATGGCCACGAGACGATTATCCAACTTCTACTCGATAGGGGCGCCGATATTAACGTGCGGGCTGGACTCTTCGACACAGCACTTCTGACGGCAATATTTTATAGCCGCCGCGAGACGATTGTTCAACTTCTACTCGATAGGGGCGCTGATATTAACGCGCAGGGTGGACTCTACGGAACAGCACTTCAGGCAGCATCACTTTATAGCCACGAGACGATTGTTCGAGATCTACTCGATAAGGGAGCCGATATTAACGCGCAGGATGGAGAATATGGAACAGCACTTCAGGCGGCATCGTATTATGGCCACGAGACGATTACTCGATATCTACTTAATAAGGGAGCCGATATTAACGCGCAGGGTGGAAATTATGGAACAGCACTTCAGATGGCATCAGCCAATGGGCATATAGCCATTGTTCGATATCTAGTCGATAAGGGCGCCGATATTAACGCGCAGGGTGGACCCCACGGAACAGCACTTCAGGCGGCTCGTGCCATAGGCCACGAGACGATTATCCAACTTTTACTCGATCACGGCGCTGTCGATACTAATGGTACGTAGTATAAACCGTCGTGGGCGGCGAAGGTCATGGCCGGTACATTAACAACCCAAACGATAGTGACGCTGAGCGAAAATGATAGCGAGAGCGACGATGACGGTGTCAAGGGAGGCGACGAATGACAGACGCCAGTGCCGAACAGGACACAGACACCGATGGTCCATGGGGCTGGGTTGCTACGTGCAACGAAAGTGAGCGTGGTATACAGCCAACATGAGCGGCCAGGCGAGAAGCGGAACGTACACTTGGCGGCTGGCCCGTCACACATCGTCCACGCAGTGAACGAACATCTCTGGTCATCGCGAGCATGTCTAACTCCCCACTCATTGTTTCCGTCCGCTGGTCCAGCCGTTACTGTTTTCCCTTTTCTTTCCCCAGGTCCCTACAGCCCGTTCCCCCAGCGCAGCGTCGAAGATACTCTTCGTGGTTTTCGAAGCGGTCCCCGAGGCGAACTCCATCTTACTAGTGGGAACGAGAGGGACGGGCGAATAAAGAGAAAGGGGTGACCACGAGCTCCAGAGGACAAGGAGGAGGATTGGGTATATATACTGAGTACAGAGGGAAGTGAACAAGTTTGGTCGTCACGAGGTACTTACGAATATGTACTTTGAGTACGCACGGGCCAATACGCCGCACGTGACGACGGAGGACTCGGAAACCGAGCTCCAGAACCTCGATAACAGCCCATCCCAACTCATTTCCTACCTCTCGTAGTAGCACTCGCATGTCTTACCATTCTCTACCCGGCACTTCGTCTTCCATACTTTGAAACGTCCCTTCTACGGCACATCATGCTCCGACGCCGGTGGTCTCCGTCTCCCATTAGAAACCGGGCCTGCGGGCGTTTCGTGTCGGAGCATCCGAGTTGATTTTCACCAACCTGCCGGGAAGGGCTAGAGACGAGTTGACAACACAGGCAGCACAAACATACTACCGCCAGTACCTTCAATGGCTGTATCCACATCCCCAGCATCTGCCCCGGCATCTGGGGTAGACCGTAGGGAACGGAAGATAGCACGCCATCCCCACGCTAGGACATGTGCCAGCCAGCCTAGCAGAACATGCCGAGGCCACACACACCAGCAACCCCCACAGTGAATGGGAGCCGAAAAGGGGATCAGTCACGCGGGGGAGTGGCGTATCGTTTCGGGCCCTAGTGTCCCCGTCGACGGACGAATAAGCAGGCCTACAACATGACGAAAACGGTAAAAAGAAGGGGGGAGGAAAGCGGGAGAAACAAGCCAGCGAGGTGGGGGCCGTGGGCGAAGGGAGAGAAAGAAAGGAAGAACAAGGCACGCGAATGGGGAACGCTTATCGGCATGGCGGGGGGGAAACGGGAGGGTCAAGACAAAATAATCAAAGGAGGGACATCTTCCAGACGACTATCCAGGCAAGGCAATATGGAGCTTCATCTCCCGAAAACCATTCCTCCCCTCGGGTCCACCCCACATGCCGCATTATTACCCGCCACGCCCTGCGACCACCATCGTGCCCTGCGTCGCGTTCGCCTCTCCGCATTGCGACTTTTGATCCTTGGGTCACGACTTGCTATTTCCTGGCATTTCTCCCTGTCGTGGTCTTG
Source organism: Sodiomyces alcalophilus JCM 7366 (assembly GCF_042370955.1). Lineage (NCBI taxonomy): Eukaryota > Fungi > Ascomycota > Sordariomycetes > Glomerellales > Plectosphaerellaceae > Sodiomyces > Sodiomyces alcalophilus. Next base: position 1,715,343 of record NW_027263535.1, on the reverse strand, counting down.
TAAGGAAGCAGACTAGACGTCACCGGTCTTTTGTTATACATGTATACATCCACCCCTACACCTCCGGTGAGCAAGGGAACGTCCTTCCTTGAAATACAAGCTACGAGGCAGGGCTAGGACCATGGCAATCACTAGGAACCCCCATACACTCTACATTACAGGGGCTTGATGGAAACAAGTTGGTGGAGTTGCTACGCCTGGCCCCGCACCCAAGATCACGACAGCTGCAGTGTCTGCCTGCAGGTATCATCCCAACCTTGTTGGAAGTTCCCCTGTGGCTCGAGAGAGAACCGATACCGAGTTCCGTAACTTACGGTACCCGCACATGTCAGGCGGAGATCCTTTCCTCTCCCGTCTTCCGTCGTAGGAGCCGCCTTCTCTCCGCTCCCTCCAGCCGAGGTAGGACGGGGAGGGGTGTGTGTGTGCGTGTGTGTCTGTAATGCCGAGGACCCTGAGCAACCACTGACATTGGCCACCATGACCCTGTCTCGACGGTGTTCTCACTTTCCACTGCAGGCAAGGGACATAAAAACCGGGATGACAGAAGGCCAAGCCAAGGAAAGATAGAGCCTGACAAAGCGTTTCACCAAGATACATGCATGCAGTGTAGACCACGACACCGAATTCGTGCGTTGATTTGAACATTGTTGAGAGCCATCCCTGGGCCATCATTGTAAACATCTATATCGTTTCGATGGCGCCAAATAATTCTGCTGACAGGTAGCAGAGCATATCAAGGAATGCTGGGAGAAATGAATAATGTGGAATAGATAGAGATGGAGATGGAAGAGATAGAGAGGTAGGGAGATACGGAAGAGAGAGAAAGGGTGTGTGTGAGAGAGGCGGAATAGATGAAGAGATCGAAGGGGGGAGAGGGAACAGGATAAGATGGATCATCCGGTTAGAAGACCCAAGTGAAGGACTCCTTGACCTCAAAGGGAATGCTGTGTCTATCTCTTTGTTAGCCGCAGTTTCAAGAAAAAAGGGGGAAGCCAGTAGCACTCAAGAACTCACTTGATATCCGCAGAAGACGCGCCAATCATGACCTTGAAAGTGCCCTCCTCGGCAATCCAGCTGGACACCGCCGTGTCGTAGTACCCGACCGCATACTTGTCGAGGCTGACGCGCAGGTGGACAGTCTCCCCCGCCTCGAGGTGGACCTTTTCAAACGCAACGAGCTCCTTCTCCGGCCGGGGCAGCCTCGACTTCTCGTCCCGGACGTAGATCTGCGCCGTCTCCGAACCGGCCACGGACCCCGTGTTGCTGACGGCGAAGATGAGCTCAATGGTGCCGTCGGCCGTAAGCTGCTTCTTGTCGAGCGACGGCCGGCCATACTCGAACGTGGTGTAGGAGAGGCCGTGCCCAAAGGGAAAGAGGGGGTCGACGCAGATGCGCTCAAAGTACCGGTAGCCAACGTACACGCCCTCGCCGTAGTTGACCTTGAGGTTCTCGCCGCCCCAGTTGTTGTAGGCCGGCGTGTCCTCGATGCGCTTCGGGAATGTTGACTACAAAACAACATGTTAGTCAAGTGCTGCGGCCGCCACCCCTCCAAGAGTCACACTGCAGGCGGGGGGTTCATCCAACATACGGGAAGCTTTCCGCTGGGGTTCTTGAAACCAAACAAAACATCGGCCAGCGCGTTGCCGGCCTCCTGGCCCTGGTACCAGCCCTGGATGATCGCGGGGACGCGGTCTGCCCAGGGCATGGTGACGGGGGTGCCCGACTGGTTGATCACCACGGTGCGCGGGTTCGCCTTGACCACGGCCTCGACAAGCCGGTCCTGGCTGCCATCGGACGGCAGGTCCATCGTCTGCCTGTCGTAGCCTTCCGATTCCCACTCGGCATCCAGCCCGACAATGACAACCGCCACGTCGGCGGCTCTGGCCGTCTCGACGGCCTCCTCCAAAAAGTCGACCTGGTCCTCCTCCTTGAAGCCGATGCGGCAGCCGCCGTACTTGTGCGTGATGCCAAACTGCTTCTGCTTGGCGATGGGGCGGAGCTCGTTGGTCATCTCGACCTTGAGCTCGACCGGCTTGCCGGCCTCCATGTCGACGTTGATGAGCTGGTCGACCGAGCCGTCGAACATGGCCTCGCCCTCCTCGGTCCAGTCCCAGAGGTCCAGCGCGAGCTTGCCGTCCACGTAGAGCTTGCCCGGCCCGACGCTCATGAAGCTGATGGTGTGCTTGCCCGTGGTCGTGGGCGTCAGGTACGTCGTCGCGATGGCGGACCACTCGAGCCCGACTTCGCTCAGCGGCGCCGAGTCCCAGAGGAAGAGGTCCGTGTTTGTCCTCCTCTGCACCACCACGGGCTCACCCTGGAACTTGTCTCCCGCATACCAATCGATGTTCACGCCCGGCTTGCCCGACTTCTCGGTACAGTAGCGAGACGCAACCGGCAGCCACTTGTGGATATGGCACCCTTGCGCGAAAGTAACCTCGGCTTCCGAAGCGGCCCGGATGCTGTCGAGCGGAATCGTGTTATAGTACGGGTTGAGACTGGCACTGCCGCCGCCGCCGGCAATGGCTCGGTTCGCGTTGGGTCCGATCACGGCGACCTTGGTGGTCTTGGGGTTCAGGGGGAGGACACCTCCGTCGTTCTTCAGCAGCGTCAGGCCCTCAACACCGGCTTCCCGGATGAGAGACCTCGTCTCCTCCCGGTTATCTTCCCTCTCGGGCTGTTCCGGGGACATGTCGTCGCCCTTTAGGCGTTCCACCAGTGTCAGGACGTTCTCGGCGGCTTGGTCGATACTTTCCTCGGTGATCTTTCCCTCCTTCAGGGCCTCGACGACTTTCTCAAACCGCCACTTGGGCGAGTAGGGAAACTCAATGTCACACCCAGTGACGATGGACTCTACCGTGGAATTGATCCCTCCCCAGTCCGAGATAACCGTGCTATGAATAAGTGTCAATAATGGCTCTTGGGCCCAACACCCCATTTCCACGCCCAAGCAAAACCGACGAAAACGTACCCATCATACTGCCATTCTCCTCGAAGAATGGTCCTTAGTGTGAGCTCGTTCATGTCGGCATGAACGCCGTTGATGAGATTGTACGAGGTCATGAGAGCCCAGGGATTGGCCTCTCGAACGGCAATTTCGAAGGGGCGGAGGTAGATTTCTCGCAGCGGCCGTTCCTGGATGAGCGAGTCGATGGTGAGCCGATTGGTCTCTTGTTCGTTGCCGGCATAATCTGACCCCGAGTCATCAGTATACAGGGCTCCCGGGGCTGGAGTTCGGGGGCGACGTACGCTTGATGGCGGCAGCCACGCCGTTCTCCTGAAGACCGCGAATATACTGGGCTGCCAGCTTTCCGGTCAGGAGAGGATCCTCCGAGAAAGATTCGAAATTCCTTCCTCCGAGAGGATGACGGTGCATGCAGACGGTCGGTGCCAGAAGTAGATTGGCCGATCTTGCTTTCGTTTCTTGGGCGAGGTGCTGACCGACTTCATACAACAACTTCTTGTTCCAGGTTGCCGCCAAAGACACGCCACAAGGAAACAGCGCCGCCTACATCGATAGAGCTGAGCCGGGGATACTTTTTGGGGGATGGCGAACGAGAGATGGCGGACGAGAAAGATGGTGGGCAGGGCTCACCTTGGTACCACCGACGAAGATGCCGCCGCGCGCACCATTGGGACCATCCGAGGTCTTTATAGAAGGGACGCCCTTGGACGGAATGGCGCGCGTCCGCCAAAAGTCCGCTGCAGTGAGCAAGGAGACCTTGGATGGCAGAGTTAGCATAGGCCAGTCGACCATTGCGACATTGTCAATACCTTCTCTTCCAGCGTGAGCTGGGCGAGCTTTTTCCTTGCCGAAAGTCTCGTGTCCTTCATGATTTGCTGGTATTTCTGCTGAGGACTGCATGGAGAAGAGAACTCGGTGTTGGGAGTGGAATGGGACATGTCGCTTTCTGCAGGAGATGGGTTGCGATCAAAATCGGCGCCCTGGGGGAGAGTATCTGAGGGGCTCATGATGAGTCTCCGTCGTGCTTTGTTGCTGGATTGAGAGGAGAGGTAAAGGATTCCTGCAGGCGGTCGCTGTTTATGGTCGAGGGAATTTGACTAATTGACCTTTCGAAGACGTGTGATGCTTCGTTTCTTTCCTTTTTTTGTCCTCTCTTTCAAAAAGAAAGAAGGGCTAAATTGATAAGCGCCTGGAAGGAATCTAAAATGAGTGGAAAACAACGGCGAAACGGACGGCTGCGATGTCTCGAATTCAGCAGTCAGCAATACAAGTGTTGTTATCGTCCGTCTTCTCGCGCCGACGTTGCCAAGGCTCGACCCATATGGTTGATCTGGGAAACGATAAGGGGCCGGAGGGACTAAGACGAAGACGGTGACGGGAACAAGTACTCTTATATGACAGCCTGGGAATTTCAGAACGGCGACGGAGAGCAAAGGCCAAGGCTGCAGACAGTGACGCTTGGCAAATGGGGACAGCAGAAATATACAGAAGAGGTAACGTCGCGGGCAGGCAGAGACGACACGGTTCCAGGGTGGTAGGAAGTGCAAACCATCTCCATTTTTTTTAATTCTTTTTAATCAGGATGTTTCGCGGTTATTATGCCCAGGGGTTAGGTTGTGTAAACTCGGTTGATAGAAAACGGAGGGAGTGCATGGAGGGAACGATCTCCGGTCGGACAAAGACGTTTGGTTGCCCGCGGATCCACCATCTTCCACTTCGTCCATAGCAGGTAGAAGCCGGGAAGCCGCCGACGACACTTTGGTCGATTTCAGGGTGGGGAAAATGGTAGGAAGTGAAACGGTGGTCACTTGACTTTGAGCGTCGCGGTAGGGTAGCGTAGTGGACGGCCGTAGAGCGTCGTCACCCTTCTGGGCCTTTTCGCATTTCGGTAGGGACGGACCGAGTGCGCGGAGAGTTATTCAGGGGATGTCGCCAAAAGACGGTTGCATTAATCGGTTGCTGACATTGATTGCGCTTCGTAGAAACAAGAGAATGGGGTGGGGAGAATACTGTACAATGCCGTCGAGTTGCGACCAAGGCACTGAGCGAACGAATACAACGTACGTCTTTTGGTGTGCGGACATCACGCGTGGGGAGTGCTTGTAACAAGCGCAACATCTGTCGACCTTGGCTTATTCCTCGTCCAAGAAGCCAACTTTTCTGCGATGATGATCTGTCTGTTGGACCGCATTTTCTGTACGTTGTACTCTGACCGCAAACTTTTGACGAATGGTATATGGTCGCCGAATGTGATGGCTTTTTGGACTTTTTTTTTTGTCGTCGCAAGGTTTCTGCATGTGGAGCGTATGTTGTACAGTAGCGTACGCTGCATGGTGATTATAAGTTGTGATTATTACCCAAGCAGAGACAGAGCAGGGAAACATGGCGAACCATGAAACGACGATGCCCTTTTTAGATGAGCATGGTGCCCGTGGATGAGGTAAGATCCAGGATAACCCCCAATCTTGTTTCTCGACCCCGCAACCTTCTGTTGGCCGGGGCTTTTTTCAAGCAAAACATGTGGGCCGGCCGGCTGTCCTGTTGCAGCTCTCAGCCCTGACCAGTCAGTCACACGGATCGATGGCTTGCCTCTGTGCCATCAGCGGTGAGCGCGTATCTGCAAGCTGCGTGTGACGGTGAGGGAGGGATAAAAAAAGAAAAAGATGGCTGACTGGCGCCTACTCATAAGTGCTCCCGTCCCCGCGTCGATATGGCATGTCAGATTGACGACTCTCCAACTATTCCTTTTCATGGTTCCCTCGAAGACACCAGGCGAATAAGTCATGGACGAATGGCTTACTTCCTGCACTTCGTATTGATTATTGTTGCCTCCCTCCCGATCGCGCCCGATGACCGAGGCAATGCAATGAAGACGTCAGATCAGCCATTCCGACGGCCCTGTGATAGCTTGAGCCGTGATCACTCAGCAAACTCCTGTCCGGGTCAGACGGCCATCCCCGTGGGCTGTGCCTCTCTGGCCTGGATCTGTTTATCTGACGCCTTGGGATTGTGGTCCTCTCAAGGTAATTACGTTGTACTCGGGCGACCAAATACTTGGAGAGTTATGGTCGGTAAGAATATGGCCGGAAATGAGGCGTCGCATCGTCTGTCCAAGCCAAGTCCCAGGCCAGCATTGCACACTGCACTGCACAAAGTAATTAGTAATCATTGCTCGCTCGCATTGCCATTGTTGGAGTTTGTCGAGATTGGATTTCTGACCAACCCCGGGGCGCAAGCTCGAGATGTCACGGGCGGTCCGGCGGCCCGGATTCCCGGAATCTGGGCGCCAGGTTGGTTGGTCAAACACATGTACGAAGTATGTACAACGTACACTATTACGGCCGGCCTGCCTCAGACCTGGGGGTGGCGCTTCAGAACGGCTTCTGGAAGGCTGGCACTTGATACTCAGTGGGGAGTAGCAAGTGAGGTTAAATTCGGCCGGACGTTCAATAGCTTCTTCGGTCAACGAAACGAAATCCAGTGAAGCAAAAAGTAGGACACCAGTGGCCGAAGATCACCGGCAGTGATAGCACCCGGATTCGTGTTCTGCTGTTGGTATTAGGGGCTGGCCCCGTTGGGAAAGAACGGTATCACAATGTGGGGATGGGGAAACGACGACCGTTCTCCGAAGACGACCGCTGACGAGGCAGGACGGAGTTTTCGAGTTATTCAGTGGTATTCCGCTCATGGGCCGGACGGACGCATTCGTCTTAGCACAAATGGGGTTGTTGGTTCGCCTTTGGGCCCCTGGATTCCTTTGGGAGTAGCGTATCCGCATGATTGGGATGGCCAGGCAGCGGATATGTACGTTGTATGCGCCGCATGGCAGCTTGATGCGGGTAAACTTCTCCAGCCGTTCGGGGCTTCTGGTGATATGGCTTAAGAGAGACCTGCGACCCAAATTGGCCGAACGAGGACCAGAGGAAGATGTGTAAAAGGAAATGGAGGCTGGCGTGCATGCATAGAAGGAAGGACCGGCTTCGGTAAGGCTGTAAAGCAGGTGCGTACCTAGGCAGGCAGGTACCTTACGTAATATACTCGGTACTTGGCATGAAAGTCGGTCACATCTGGGGTCCTCAGCGGTCTAGGAAGGTATTTCTGCTGTTTCTTCGGGGTATTCATCACATCGTATTCCGGGAAGGCTCGATGGGACGACTGCTGAACGATGGTACTGTATACATTGTAAGTGATTGGTTGACACACCGGCCGGCATTGCGATCACCGTGTGACACTGTGTTATGCACGTTCCCTCTGTTCGGTCAGGTCACTCGCCATGACTCGAGGACACTAGGACAGAGCAAACCAGCCGCTCCTTTACTTTCGCTTCTCACCGACGCGCTGTGCCTTTTTCAGTCAGCGCTAGGCAGTACCTATATTGCGTGGTTCGGCATGTACATGTCCTGTGCATTATTCGTAGACCAAGGAATTACTTCGTACTTCTCCATCATTCTGATATTGGTCCTTTCACGTCTTCATGTGCTGTTGTCCGTCCACGGACCTGCTCGTTCAAGTGGCGACCGTCTCAGTCTTGCGCAGCGTTACATCGAGAGGGAAAGGGGGAAAGGGGGATACAAAGAGAGGCTGAGGGAAGCGAGTGCCTTGAAAGGCGTCTCTATCAATGGCCGGTCAAACTGGTTGGACGTCCGCCCCGAGCTGATATGGGAATCGAATCGCATCTCTACGAATACAACGTACCTAAGACTATCATGGCCCAGCAAAAAAAGAACCGAGAAAATCCAATAATGTCCAACTAACTAGGTACTTAGTAGCTAGCTAGATGTACTATTTCATGCTAATGCATATGCTTCCCATGTCAGACTCGTCGTAGATTCCTAGGGCGCGCGACATCATTCGCCACAATCATTCCTCAGCATGCCGACATCCAGACTCACGACGCAATGTCGCTATAAATTCTCCGATTCTCAATGGAGCCCCAACCTTGTCTCCACCCACCCCCGACAAGAATTGCCCTCTTCTCTACAAAGTAATTACTGCATGCCTGTATCCATATGTATCCATCCCGCCGACTCGCCATTCCTAATCGTTGATTCCGCAGTACGTTGTACATAGACAACAGGGTTTGTTGTGGCCCCCCGTCGGTCATCTCGGCCGGACGTCTGTCGTCTCGTCCCCGGTCGCCACTCGCTGCTTTCCCGAGAGCTACTTAGTACGTCAAACGTCGCTTGACGGCCCGGGAATGCAGCATCAGCATCACCAGGAGTATGAACTCGCCGAGGTCAGTCTCTTGTTTGCCTGTCGTCCTAGATATGATTCTGACATTATCGGTCAGCTCGAGCCACGTGCGTCCGTCGCCCGAGGCCCTGAGACGGATCGGCAATCGAGGCCGTCGGATGTCGCTTCCAGCTCCCGGTCGACCCGCTCGGGTTGGTCCCTGCAGCGCTTCTGGGCGGACAATGTAAATTGCGTCGTCAACATGGACAAGAGTCGTGATCACTTGGGTACGTGATGCAAGATGCTGATTTAGTTCCCTCTCCATGCTCTGGTACCGGTCAAGCGTCTTTTTCTTTCTTTCTCTTCTGTTTCTTCTGTTTCTTCTTCTTCCATTCATTCCTATTACTTGTGCATTCATTCCTATTACTTGTGGATGTGCTGTCTCCGCGGCATGTCTGGGAAATGCGCACAAAAACCAGGGGCCTCTGTCAACGTTGTATTCCGGCCACATGGGAGCATACGAGATGGGCGGCAGAGAAACGCAGTGCAGGTAAATTCCGGCCGCTCTCACCGGTCGACGTTTTTATATTCGCCATGCACGCACGGAGCAGGGTTAGTGTTGTGTTGATGTAATGCCCCTGTCCTGTCCCCTCGGCGCTTCCTTGCTTGCAATTCTCGGCCCTTTGTTGGAAGAGGTGTCTCTGGATACCCATCTCCCATCTTCATCACGGTCTATGTATGCTTGTCCGGACTCCGGATGGATCTCGGGTAGTGCCGTCACGTCTCGGGGTGATTCAACCCGGGCCAGGCCGGTCCGCGCCTCACCAGCGAGTATCAGTTCCCGGCGATCCATTTGTTACTATCTGCTCTCATGTCCCCGGTGAGACACAATCACCATGGAAAACCTATGGTACCGCCCGGTCCTCGTCGAGACAGGCGTTTCTGGGCCGGTTAAGCCATGACCAGTGTCATTTCAGCTTTGGTTGACTCGGAAGTGTGATGCCGACCTGCTGCTTCTCACCTGATGCATCAATGCCAGCAACCTCGCGTTTTTATTTGCGACAGCTAACTGGTGCCTTTTCCGCCGCGAGTAGCACTGGAGCGGACATATCTGGCCTACCTCAGGACGGCTCTCATGTCAGCCATCACGGGGACGATTGTGGCCCAGCTCTACGTCCTGCAGCAGCCGCCTTCGGGCTTTGGCTACGGAACGGTCGGCAGACCTCTGGCCAGCATCTGCTATGGCTTCTCCATCTGCACCGTGCTTCTCGGGACGTGTCGCGCATGGCGGCACCAGCACGCCATGATCGGTGGGAAGGCCCTCACCGGCGGGTTTGAGATTGTCGTGTTGGCCATCGCGTCTCTCCTTGTAGGTCCCATTGACCCGCCTTGCTCAAGTGCACCTACACAAGGAAGAAAAGAAAAGAAAGGAAAAAAGAAGCTGACATGATCTGCTTAGATTGCCATGGTTTTCTTCGGCCTCCTAGTCGGCATCGATGTCGTCGTAGGAGACAGCACTGACGGCCACGCTCCATAGCAGTCTGGTCGGTTTATGTTATCGCGCGTGACTGGCATGGCCGGACCTCGACTTTTGAAAATAGCGCAAAGAAGAGAATGAACACCGGACCATTATGCATGCTAGGTTTAGATCCTACTCTTGCTCGCCGGTTTCGCTCGTTTACAAATCAAGCCGCCCGCCCTGTGCATTGTGGCGTATGCGCCACGTCCATATCATACCTACCCGCTTGACGCCCAGCTCCCGAAACAGCAACTCTGCTCCCCGCTAGGAGCGGCCTGCTGGTCAGCTTTGCACCTATCGTTGCCGGTTGATACACTGCGTCTGCTGTGTTATAGGCCACGGTTCGTGGGGCCTAGCACGACCCGTGGAGGTCTCTGCTGTCTCGTGGCACACTTACACTACGAAGTACGTTATTATCTCCTCTTTTGGCTCGACAGAGTGTACGAATGTATGTAGCTACGCGGCCATGGGCGTGGTGGAAGCAATCATGCCTCTTGGCCATTCACGTCCTGATACAAAGACCGCCTGGCCGAGTATTTTTGCGATGGAAAGAAGATTTCTAATCTTCACCTCGTCATTCATGCCTGCGTCTCGTCTCTGTACCTCGACAAGCATCGGTCTGCCTCCACATGAAGCTGAGCTGCCCTGCCCGAAAAATGAAGATACGCAGCGAGCGAATTTACCACTGCATATCATAACAGGCCTACATACGCTGAACGTGTCGCACGGCGATGTTGTGTGACCCCAACCCCCTCACATTTTCCCCGATCCGTCTAGACGAGGTCGCAACTGTGACCCAGTGCCATGCGACAGTGCAGTGCCCATGGGTTCTAGCCATCCGTCAAGCCACCTTCCTTCGGACTGCTCAGTAGGATTGGATTGCTTCGATTGCCAATGCTTTTCCCTTTTGGGAGCCGGTGAACGGCCAAGAACAAGTTGAAGGCATGGGAAAATAAGAGAACCCTGGTTAAACATTTTAAGAGAACAAGATGTAGTAAATCAACGTCAACATTTGGGGCGATAGGGATAGAACTGGACCGGCTCTGAACTGTCCCGAGTCGCATCCGACCAGAAATTGCTCTGAGAAAGTACATTGAAGTACGAATACAACGTCTCGAGGCTGGTCCTAACTGGTGGGTCCACCATATTTCCTTTCATGTCGTACTATTGGCGGATCTCTGTACTAGCGCCATGCCATCATTGACCACCGCCAGCAGGAGGCAAACATGTAACCACACCACCACACATATGTGTATGTATATGGACAATGCATGTACGACCTCCACAGTCACAGGCGTCATTCCAACGCCTTCCGCCTTCTCCAACCGTCCAGACGCCCAGTAGGTAGCCACCACTGGCTACATAAATAGGTAATTCGCCATGTTTCTTCCCACCTGGCTGGCGTCTCCGACGAGACATAACACGAAGCCCAAGACCAGGCATCCAACCCCTTGAAAACGACGCGGAACTACCATTTACTACGGCCGACTACGACATTCAAGTCCTGTGCACTTTATTACAATTAAACAGAGCCACTGGTTCGTCCATCTTTTGGTTTGAGCTCCTCGAGCTCGCCCTGTGTCTCGCCACCCGCCGCTCGTCGATTCAGCCTCAGCAACCCCCTTTTCCACAATGGGATGGTCCAAATCAACGCGGATCAGCGTCATGCTGGTCCTAGACATCGTCTTCTTCCTCCTCGAGCTGATCGTTGGCATGCTGGTCAAATCGCTTGCCCTCCTCGCCGACGCCTTCCACATGGTGAGTGTGTTGTCCAACCGCCGACCTCGAATCCATGGTGCCGTCACTAGACGAATACGAACTCGCGCAACTGACGCTTCGGCTGGATAGCTCAACGATATCATCTCGCTCTGCGTCGGCCTCTGGGCCGTTTCTGTTGCAAGAAAGGCCACGACCGACAAGTTCTCCTACGGGGTATGTGCAGATTCCGCCGCGATCCCTGGAAAGATATATATCCCGATCCTTTCTGACAGAACGAATGAAAACAGTGGTTGCGAGCCGAGATCCTCGGTGCCTTTTTCAACGCAGTGTTCCTCATCGCGCTTTGCGTCTCGATCATTCTGGAGGCCATCACGAGATTTTTCGATCCCCCCGACATTGAAAACCCAAAACTTATCCTGATTGTCGGTTCCGTCGGTCTTGCTTCCAATCTGCTTGGGTTTGTGATCCTTGGTGGACACGGCCATGATCACGACCATGGTCATGTTGGACATGAAGAGGCAGGGCACGACCACCCGATTTCTGACGAGCATGCTGTTGAGGAGGGCCGTGCTACCTCGGCCGATGGGAATGCCGCCGGACACGAGGATGAGGACTCGCCCGCGACAGTCGGAGGCCCTGAAACCACGGATCCCTCGATGCAATCCCGGCACATCCGCTTTAGTAATGGCGATGCACCAAACGGCCGCGGCTCGGCTTCTTCGCGGGCGCGGGACCGTTCTCGTCGCAGGGCCAGCAGCTTACGCCACTCGCGCCTCCCGAGCATCGACAGCATGAGTTTCCACCCGTCAAGCTTCCGGCAGGACATCATTGACGCAAGCCGGTCGAGGACGGCGGATAGTGATGGAACCGACGAGGACATGGACGAGGATGATTTCCAGAATGGCGGCCGCGACAACGAGCCGGCCGAGGACACCCCGCTCCTCAAACCCGACGGCGAGGATGCCGCGTACCGCCACCCCACCAAGGGACGCCCCAGGAGAGACTCGAGCGTGCATGGCGAGCATCACCACAGGAAGCCAAGGAAGATGCATGGCCACAGCCATGGCGACACGGGCTTGAACGGCCTGATTCTCCACGTCCTCGGCGACGCCCTGGGAAACGTCGGCGTCATCATCACCGCCCTCATCATCTGGCTGTCCGACTGGCCGGGCAAGATGTACGCCGATCCGGCCGTCTCGCTCTTCATCACCCTCATCATCCTCAAGTCGGCCGTCCCCCTGACGGTGGCGACCTCCAAGATCCTCCTCCAGGCCACCCCGGACCACATCGACCTGAACGAGATTCGCGAGGACATTCAGAATCTCCCCGGCGTCGTGAGCTGCCACCACGTCCACGTCTGGCAGCTCTCCGATACCAGGGTCGTCGCCTCCATGCACGTCCAGGTCAGCTTCCCCATCACGGCCGAGGGTGGGGAGAAGTACATGCAGCTGGCCAGGCGGGCGCGCCAGTGCCTCCACGCCTACGGTATCCACAGCGCCACCATCCAGCCGGAGTTTCGCTCGGACGAGGCACGCAGTTCCGACGACGCGGCGACCGCTCAGGGGGCCAACGGCGCGGTCGACGCAACCCAGACTACCCCCTGTCTCCTCGATTGCGTGGATGAGTGCTTTGGAAGGGGCTGCTGCTCGACCGGCACTACTATTGCCGGGTCGAGCCCGCCTAGCCAGCCCATCCACGGTTCGGACTCGCCGACACATTCACATTAGTTGTTTGGATGGGTCCGCAGGATGGCAACTGCTGCTAGAGGCCGGAAGATGAGACGAGGCGAAGATATGGACGCCGGGACTTTGGAAAGCAGCCCTTGACCAGGGAAAAAGAGATCGAACACGAAAAGGGAGAAAGCGGAAGCAGGGCGGCAGAGACGAATCTCGGCTGCCTACTTTAGGACACGGCGCAGTTATACATCATTTTCGTTTCACGGTATGGGGCTATCATCTCTTGGGAAGCCGGTTGTCTGGCTTTGATGGCGTTTTATGGGGACTGGGTTCACCGCACAAGCAGGCGTTTGTTTGGGCCGATAAAATCTCTAGAATCTCTCTTCTTCGAGACATGGAATCCCAGGATGATCTGGAGACTCCTGGGGGCAGTGTTTTTTTCTGGCTGTTCGGTTGAAAAGGGGCTCCTGATGGGATGATTATGCGCAGTACTGGGAGGCATATTTTCAATTGTATCACGACCTCTCCCCGAGAGGCTATCATACATTCTATCTGTTATGATCGCACACTGGACAATTAACATGTCTTAAGGCTCTCCAATATTGCTGGCCCTGTGTTCCCCCCAACGAAGTCCATCTAAGCACTTGGACCCATGAAAGGAGGTTGGTAGGGCCTGTCTACTCGCCATTTGCTTGGCCTTTGCGTCGCAAGCAAGATCCAAAGACTACTCAAAATAGTGCATGGTATTGGATAAGTGCTGCCTCGTTAATATATATATGTTTGCGTGCGAGTGTGTATAGGTTCGAACGGAACATGCGAACGCTTATCCCTCCACCCCTCCCTAAACCTGCTGGGCTTCTTCTCCCATCATCACATCCTTTCCGTCCTCCCCCTTTTCGCCCTGGCTCTCGACATAGGGAGGCGGATTCAACAAATCACCCCCGTCAACCCAAACCTGCGCCAGCTCCTTCTCAATCTCCTCCTTCCTGGCCTTCCACGTCTCGACCTGCGCCAACCTCTCCCGGAGCTCCTGCAGCTCCTTTTCCACCTGCAGTTTCTCCCGCTCGGTGCCGATTCTCTCAAACTCCCACTCGTCTCCGTTCTCGCCCCCGCCCAGGATGAGGTTGAACGTATGGTACCGCTTAAGGGACGCCCGGGTCGAGATGGTGATCAAGGCTGTTCCAGAGTTAGATAGCCGTCCCATTGCGCGTCCGCAAACTATTTATGTGAGGTGGGTGAAGGAAGAAGAAAAGGGAAAACTCACTAATGCCCTTCTCCTTGCAAATCTCATACAAGTGGCCCTCGACATCGCTCGACACGGCACTGGTGCCTTCATCGATGATGGCATAATGCGGCTCGTGGTACAGCACCCTCGCGAACCCCATCCTCTGCTTCTCGCCGCCGCTGAGCACGTCCTTCCACTCCTTGCGCGTGTCCCAGCCGCCCTCGCGGTCTGGCAAGTATCCGAGCCGCGCCTCCTCCAGGACCCGCTTGAGGTCGTCGTCCGACTTGCGCTTCTCCTGCATGTCGCCGTGCCCGTCCGGGTAGATGACCTGGTCCCGGAGGGTTCCGATGCTGAGGTACGGCCGCTGCGGCAGGAACATGATCCCGTCCTGTCCGATGTCTTTGGGCCGGCTGACCAGGCCGCGGTACACCGGCCACAATCCCGCCAGGATCCGCGCGATCGCGCTCTTGCCGACGCCGTTGCTTCCGGAGATCTGGGTTTCAAGGGATTAGTCCAACACCCTGATAGGTACTAGCAGCGTTGAGCGTTGACAGCTTACCAAGAGATGCTCTCCCCTCCGAACCACCATGGACAGCGACTCGAGGAGTTCTTCTCCTTCCTGGGGCCACAGCGACGGCGCCACGATGGGGACGTTCTCGAACCTGACACCGTCGAAGCCCTTCTGTATGGTCCCCTGCACGTCGGACAGAGAGTACAGCTCGCTCTCCTGCCCGCGGAGGTAGTAGGCGTTGGCGTGGACTCGGTGAAGAGTCGAAATAAGGGTGTATACGCGGCTGGTGTACCCGGCGAGCTCCGACAGGTCCTTGATGGAGTACATCATCCTACCGCCGGCGTCCGCAAGCGACAGCATGAGCCGCTTGTTGGTAATGAACGACTTCATCCGCCCCCTCTCGCGGCCCCCCTTCTCGGAGCTCTGCGCCATCTCTTGCCGACCGCCCTGGCCGCCCCAGGCGGGGAGGAAGACGGGCAGCGACGAGAGCAGGTAGCCATAGGCGCTCCAGCTGTACTTGAGGACAAAGTCCTCCAGCATGTTGTACCGGATCTTGAGCATGTAGATGCCCTCCATCCAGCTCTTCAGCGACCTGAACTCCTTGTTGAGGAACTGTTTCTCCATGTCGGCACCGCCGTAGAAGGCCACTTCCTCGGCATTGGCGATCAGGCGGGCGTGCAGGCCGCGGAAGTCTCCCTCCTTGCGGCCCTCGACGGCCTTGAGCTTCCCGAACGGCGGCGAGAGCCGGCGGAGGATGCTGGCCGTCAAGAAGTAGTTGCTCGTCAGGCCAATGAAGGCCAGCGGACCTAGCGACTGGTAGAGCTGGTAGTTGAACACGCAGAGGTCGACAAACGGCTTGCCCAGGGACGAGTACAGATTCGCGGCGGCGGCGCAGAAGAGGGTCAGGTCCTGCGTGATGAACTGGTCGGCCCCTTGACCCACGCCGCCATCCAGGTTGCTGAGCTTGTAGTAATTCAGGTTGTCGTTCAAGTATAGATCGTGGATGTAGCGGGTAAGCCGGGTTCGGAACGCGATTGACACTTTGGATTCGAGGTATTTGATCACGGCGTTTGTATACGAGGCGAATCCGCCGAGACCGCACCACTGCGAGATTATTAGCATACACGTATCCCATTCGAGACTTGCGTCGGGAGGACAGGCGGCGTTGGCATTACCTTGACAAGTCCCCAAAGGAATTTCCTCCCCTGGCCTGCCACGAGGTCCCGCACGATTTCGCCATCGAGACGCGCAACCACAAGCGATAGGTACGTCCGAAGCATGAGGAACATGCCGTGGCTGACGAGGAGACCGGCCTCTTTGCTCGACCACCGGGGAATCATGATGCTCATCAAGCTGAGGAACTGGTGGAGGAAGGCCAAATTAAGGCCGGGCTTGGTCTGGGCAGACGGCACCGTCCCATCGCCGAGGCCCGAAACACGGGGCGGGTTCAGGAACAGCCGGCGGTGGGCATCGAAGGTCATGGGCTTGGTGTTTTGGATGACGACTTTGGACGTGCCATCTTTATAAGGAACGAAGATGGTGCGCGAGCCGTCCTTGTTGAAGAGGAAAGAGTTGGTGCGGACGAGTTTGCGGCCCTGTTCCCTCTCTTCTCCCCTCTTCTTCCACCAGCGCCTCCCCCCCGCGGCGCCGGCGATGATGGAGATGACGAGGGAAAGAGTCGCAAGTAGGCGGGTGGCGCGGGACGTGTTGCGCAGCTTTGTTCGCACCAAGTTGGAGTACTTGTCGATGAAGGCGGCGAGGGCCTCCTCCGCCGCGGAGTGTCGCAGCGTTGACTGGGCCGCCATGATGGAGGAGTTTATGGTGTCGGGCCCATGAGACCTCGGACTCGGAGCTTTCGAGGCTCTGTTGACACGCAAGGTATGGTTTCGCCCTTCCCTAGATGATACGCACTCGGTCTGTAAGGAATCTTCGTTTCGATCTCGCGAGGGTGTCCGTTGCTAGTATTGAATATTGAATAGAATTGTTATGAAGACTAGGATGCGCTGTCGTGTTCAAGAGGTTGAGTGTTTCGTGTCGACTTATGATGCCTCGGATCTTAGCCTCGGAGGGATGGATTGCATTTCACATGCTCCAGATGGTCAGCAGAGAAGTGACGACACAAGTGGGACTATCAGTCACGTGCATCGATGCTAAGCATGTGGGTCTTGGCGTCAAATTCCCGCATTGGGAATTCCGAAGCGCATCCGTTCAAATCGGCTTGGGTTCAATGTCTTTTTCTTTTCACATTTTTTTATCTTGTTGTATTTCCGAACCGTGATCCTCTTGGATTATTTTCGTTCTTTCATAATCGAGCTCGAACGCCACAAGCAGGTTCCTCTTGTCAGAGTTGTGCTGCATCCTCTTCCGCAAGCTTAGTCAGGAAGGCTGCCTTGCCTTGTGCCTATTTTTGGGGACGCTGTTGTGCAACCATTATCTTCACGGTTATTCCTCCAAAATACAGTCGGCTCCTGTTGTCGAGTCTGAGAGTGTAATACGGTTCATACATATGAATCAACGTCAAAGTTGCAGAGAATATTCGTGCACTGATGAGACCAGAGTTTGGCACTATCCCCTGGGAGTCGGCAGAGCAATGTCCAAGTCCAGAGCTAAGACGATAGCACAGAGTAGCTTCAGCTTCGGCTCATGCCACAGACTCAGACCATCGGGCGCCTCTACGGAGACTTCAATCTCGGCACGTACGCAGGCAACGCAAAGCAAGGTGTGGTCAGAGCGAGAGTCAACTAGACCCTGCGCCCGATGCTTGATGCTGCTCATGTCCTCTTAGCAATCAATATCTGCTCTCAACCTCCCTCTATTCCGCACGCAGAGGCACGAGATCCCGCGATGCCATTTACGGCTTGGTTGAACCGGGTACCTGACTGGCTCGCACCTTTCCCCAATGTAACCATTGCATGACGTCCAACCAGAGCCATCCCCGACTCAGCGGCACCGTAACTGGGCGGTAACGTGTCCAATCATTGTCCGGTGCATTCTACAACGAGCACCTTGAATGACCCTGGACTCCACTATTCGCTCGAGAAATATTCGTCACAAATATTCCGTACTTCGAGGCTCCAAGTAAGGGGGGATATGATCTGATGCCATGTTCATTGCCCATTGCTCACGCATTGCCATCACAGAGGCACACTGGCTGACGGTCAAGCCGTCACGGCTCTTCCCAACCAACTGCTAGTGCATGTGGCCTGTGTGGATCAGAGCTGCAACCTCCGCCACGATTTAAGGGTTGAATATCAAGAGCATAGACTGCACCCGACTTCTGACTCGACTCCCCTATGGCCAAAACAAAGAACGATATCAAAGAACGATATCATAATAGGAATGCTCTTTTGCTTGAGTGTAAAACTGCGAAACAGGCGTCGTTGACGGGCAAGTTCGACTCCGTTGTAATAAGAGTCTGGCCCCTGGACAAAGAACCAAAAGGGGTTTGGTAGCTGGTGGTCCTGGCGGCCCTGGGAGATTTCTATCTTTAATGAGGTTAGAGCTTGGCTGCAGCTTTAGGAAAGGCTGTCCGAGGACCAGAGAAATGTGCTGGTTTTGATAGCCATGACATTGAGAAGACAGTGTGAATTACACCACCAAACTCACATTTATTAGGCCATGCCATAATCAACTGAATTAAAAGTTGGCTCTGCACACTGTAAAGGCTAATGCAATACTAGCGCTATTCATCTCACAGGGCCTCCTCGCCTAACATGCATTGGTTAAATTGCCCGGGAAATGGATCCACCCGTACCCGCCCGTCTCGGTGCTTTCCCCCCAGCATCCGCACCTGCCTCCCTGTCTCTCCCCATTCTGTGAAAACAGATGTAACCATTCACAGTGCACAATCTTGGGCTCTAGCGTTGTACCCCTCCAGCAAAGTACCCCAAACTTTTAAGGAGAGACGAGAGAGGACGTCCGTAATTCCCTAGTACCTCGAGCGCCCCCGGGCCCTGGCCAATGTACGTACCTATTCTCTTCTTCTTCCCAAGTACGAAGTACCAACCAGTACCTCAATAGCTCCAACTACCCTACCTACACTAAAACAGTAGTTGTCCATCCCCCCCATCCTTTCGTCTTTCGCAGCAATCATCTCGGTTGCGCCTCCACATCTCTCCATCTTCCCGTTCCCATCACCTCGTCTCCTTTCTCTCACGCTTCGCTCAACTTCATCCCACGTCGTTGGCCCTCCGCCCTGTTTTACTCTCGACAGCGATAATTCGATAGGACAAGCTTCACTCGTTATTCAGCGCATCTACTTTTCCTAACTGGCGCTTCTTCTGCCTCCCCCAATTTTATTTACATATTCATAATCTTTCCACCAAAAACCCCCCCGGGTTTCTTCACCGATCCGTCACCGGCCACCATACCACACGTCAACCGTCCCCCTCGTCCAGCCACAACGCATCATTGGCGTCCCCTGGCGCGATAGACATATCTGACGGATCCCTCTTCATTACGCCCGGCTGGCTTGCTGCGTCGGCATTATTGCGCATTTGGCATCCGTCTTTCAACAATCACGACTTGGCCGAAATAGGTCGGAACGTGGAGAGGCCGACATTCTGGGGTTCAAGGACGCGGTTCAATTTTTAGTCGTCGGCGCCGAGGGTCCTGCGAAGGGGGTAAGACTGCTTTCTTCATAATATGCGCATCTCGATTTTCCTTCTTTCATTGTTGTCGTAGCCGATTGCTGCGGCTGGTTCCTTTGAATGAACCGTGTCTCCTCCCCTGACTACAATTCGGTTTGGTCGCTTTGTTCCTGTTGGCCAAGCCGAGCTCTGCTCAACAACGACTTGAACTCTCGGTCTTACCGGCCAGCTTCACATTGCTGCCATCTACGCGCTCGTCTCGCATTTCCTCCGTGTCCATGTTGACTGACTCGAGAGTTGCTTAGCCCAAGGCACGTCGTCATGACTGACAAACCGCAACAGCCTGTTGCCTCCGACGAGATGGCTTCCGAAACCCAAGTCAACAGCGAAAATAACGCCCAGGCGACCCGAGATGCGACCAAGGACAACGATCTTCTTGCGCCTCAAGACGGAGGAAACGCAAAGGCAGGCCTGCTCCATGTTCCCTCCCGATCGTCGTCGCAAAGAAACCAGACCTCGCCGACTTCGACCGGCTTGAGTGGGCAGACAGCGAGCGACCCGCGGAATAGCATTAGTAGGCGCTCCAAGGAATCGAAGAGTAGTATTCTGGGTCGTCACCGAAATGGCAGCGTCTCTAGTCGCCGATCCGCCGCCGCCGACACCGATCCTACCAACGCAGCCACGCACTCGCAGCCAAGCTCACCGACAAGCCCCCCCAAGAGGAAAAAGACCAGCTTGCTCGCTCTTTTCGGGTGCTGCGGCGGCCCGGACAATGCTGCCGCCGTGGAGGGAACCGACCAGGGCGTGCACAAGCTTGACAAGCTGCCCGCCCGAGCTTCCAATACGAAATCCAGGCAACCCACTCCGCAGGAACAGCCGCCATCGGTAAAGGCCCGCGTCCAGGAGAAGCAGCCCCAGCCGGAGCATCCCATGACGGCATCCAATGAGGATGGCAAGCGCGCGTCCAACTCCACCGCCGTCGACGATGCACAGGGCGCAGCGGCGACCAGCCACGAGGATACGGATGCGAACCAGGCGTCAGCGGAAGCCGGTGCCGATGCGCCTGCCATGGCCGTAGAAAGCTCGAAGGAAAACAAGTCGGGCGATTTGCCCACGGGCGATGAGGCGGAGCGGAAAGACCAGGATGGCGACGAGGCGATGCCCGACGTCGCAACGGAGGAGCCTGGGCCCGATAAGCCGATCCACACAGGCACGGAATACACGCAGCTCCCTCCGCCTCCACCGGGTCCAGCCCCTACCACGGATGGTGCCGTTTCCGATGCGCCCGATGTCGAAGTAGCGGAACAAACAACGCCTGAGCCGGAGAGGCAGAAGTACCTGCTACCTCCTCTGGCACCAGAGTTGAAGGGCAAGAAGTGTTTGGTTTTGGATCTGGACGAGACTCTTGTTCACAGTTCATTCAAGGTTCGTAGCAGTATTCGAGTCCTACTGGATGACACTAACCGGTAGTAGATCCTGCACCACGCTGATTTCATCATACCCGTCGAAATCGAGGGTAACTACCATAACGTGTACGTGATCAAGCGGCCTGGTGTTGATCAATTCATGAAGAGGGTGGGCGAGCTCTACGAAGTTGTGGTCTTCACAGCATCCGTCTCCAAGGTAAGAGATGCTTAAACATTCAACTCCGTCCCATAACCCCTTTCCGAGTCGGCGCTGACAACATGTCACCCACCTTAGTATGGCGACCCCCTTTTGGATCAACTGGACATCCACAAAGTTATCCACCACCGGCTCTTCCGTGAGAGCTGCTACAATCATCAAGGAAACTACGTCAAGGATCTTTCTCAGGTGGGAAGAGACTTGAAGGACACCATCATCATCGACAACTCGCCCACGTCGTACATATTCCATCCCCAACACGCCGTCCCCATCAGCAGCTGGTTCTCCGACGCCCACGACAACGAGCTGCTTGACCTGATTCCCGTTCTCGAAGACCTGGCCAGCCCCAACGTACAGGATGTCAGCCTCGTCCTCGACGTCAGTCTTTAAAGATACCCCCCACCCGTCTTTTCGCTTCGTTCATGGTCCACCCTCCACCAACAGGACTCCGGTCCCGAGTCATAGCGGCAGGCGTTCGGGTTGCGATTTCGTTTCTTTTCGGGTGTAGATGTATTACTGTCTAATCTCATATATACGAGTTACCCCTGCGGCTTTGCATCGATGGATTTACGCTCAGGCATACCGACGCACTGCAAAAAAAAGGGCCGGGGAAGCTGCGGCTTGGATCATCTCACGTCGCGGAGGTCTGGTCATTTCTCAACGACATGCTGGCAGTTTCATCTCCATACGGCTCGGTTCCAAGGTTGGAGAACAAACGAAAACAAGAAACAAAAAAAAATGCATGGGGAGGACAGGAGAGGAGGAGGAGAGGAGGTATAAGTCACAGGTTACTTCGATGTGTGGCATGGGTACAATTCGGGTCAACATCTTGTAGCGTTGACGGGGAAGATGGTGCGGCTGGCCGTTCTGCATGTCAAGGAAGAAGCACGGGAGAGCGGAGAGAGAGCGAAAGGCATTGTAAAGCAACAGCGCCTCTTGTGTTCTTGTTCTGTATAAAGCGACACCTCTGGGGACATTCGGATTGGGGCCTTTCTTTTGTACATCCATTATTCCTCATTGTTTTCTGTTTATTTCACGTTTCCTTTGGTTTCTCTTTTCGTGTCTCCCTGGAATCCAAGGGAGGAAATGGGCGACCTTGAAGTGTCCCGTTTCGATGACGGGCCGGGCCCGTGGGCGACGGACATGAGGAGTACATACACTTAGAGCGCTGTACGAGTAGGTACTCCGTTGTATCCTTAGTTCTGTAGCACGGGACGCCCGAAATTCCAATGGACGGTCTGTCGGTCGACTGAATATCGCTTCTCTCCAAACCCATGTTAGACACTTGATTGGTATTGCTAGTTTGCGTGTCGCCATATGAATCTGGCTTGTTCTTTTCTCTATTTTCCGTTGTGTTCGCATTTACAGATACATGCATTCAACGAACTTGATGCTTGTGGAAGAACTATATTCCGTTCCCGGTTGGATGACCCCAGGTCGAAGCTTCGATTCGTGTGGGTCCTTCAGTATTGGACCAGCCAGGCGGCTTGGCGCACAGTGGAGCTTCTGGTCTCTCTCCACTGTCCCTTTTCCCAAATCGTGGCCTCTTTCGCACGCGTTGGAATCTCTCGCTGCCAACTTGCTATCACCAAACCGCCGACCCCGACTCCCAACCCACCACCACACAGTCCGTTTTCTCGTCAACTTTCGCTCGTTCTACCCCGAATTGAATCGATTCTAGCCTTCCGTTACTGCGTCCTTGGATCCATTTGATTGCTTCATTCGTCCGTCAATCAGTCACAATGGTACGCCCATGACCGCCCTCCCTGCAACATGTCTCTTGAACGTTTGTGTGCATATATACGGGGGGAGCATGTGCCATCACTGTCCGTTGGGACAGGCGAATTCCCACTTGGAAGAGGGGAAACGAAGAGATGCAACGGGACTGTTAGCTGACAAGATGCCAATTTGGTGTGTCGTCGTGTAGTCGTCTCCCCGTGCCGCCTCTCCCACCGGCGCCCCTGTCAGCTCGGGCGCCAGCGTCGCTCGCCACTCGTCGCCTACTCCGCCTGGTGGTCCCCGTACCGCGATCCGCCGCCGTGCCGCCGCCGACCAGAAGGAGAAGATTGCCAATGCCAGGCCAAGCAGCACCAGGGCTGCCGGTGCTGGCGGCAGCAGCAGCACCATGCTGAGTATGTATTTTACATGTTCACCCTTCCCAAACGAAGTAGGGGAGAGCAAAAGAGGGAAAAGAGATTGGAGTGCTAATGGGAACTGTGTCGCAGAGCTTTACACGGATGAGTCGCCCGGTCTGAAGGTTGACCCTGTGGTCGTGTTGGTCTTGTCGCTTGTGTTCATCTTCAGCGTCGTCGCTTTGCACAGTAAGTTCACATTCCTCTCGGTTGGTGGTGGGAGATGGTGGAGGGGAGGATGGATTCGCTGACGTGGTATGATAGTCATTGCCAAGATTACCCGGAAGTTTTCGAGCTAAATGACAACGAGCTATGACATGCGAGGAGTCGAGGTATCTGGGAGGAAACGAGGCACGGGGCTCATGCAGACGGAGGAGATGGGAGCGCGATGTTATTTCCCTTTCGCGACTCATTCCTCTTGTCGCCGGGCCGCGGGGCCAGAGGGACCAAAGCAAAGGCTGGCGGAAGGATTTATTATTAACGACAATTGGAACGGGAGGAGAGTAGGGGCATGACACGCACACCACGCACACAGACACACACACATTCTCTGTTTCTCTTATCTCTCTCTCTCTCTCGGCAATGGATGGCGCATATCTTTCCCTGGGCCATATGCTACAGCTGGGGCCGGAACTAGAGCGTCGTTCTGGGGCTATAGGGCATCTGCTGCACATGCCAGGTTTTCTTTGAGGAACAGGATGGGAGTAATACAAATGTATTATACTGGTCTCATTTGTCAAGTACGTGAGGCAGTCAAAAGGGTTATTCGAGGTCAATGTCTTTCGCGAGCTACATCGCCTTCCCGGCTGGCATCGTGTTTGCCTCATGGCCACAGCTCTCTCCATGCAGTTGACTTTCCTCCTCGTACCGGGAAGCAAGCGAGGCTGGCGATTTGCACTTCAGTGATATCTAGGACAAATAGGGCCCTAGGTAATGAGGAGCTTGGGGATCCTGTTCGACTCGCGGGTATCGAGGCAGGACCGGGTGTTAATTGGGTACTACGAAGTATATAGTGGTACCTCTATGTGTTGTAGCTTTGTCGCTCGTCGAAGTATTCTGCTGGTTAGTGTACATACCTACATATACGCATGTATGTATATCTAGGTAGAGTCTAGGTATGGAGTCATACGTATGTGTTTCCATAATCAAGGAAAGAGTGACGAGACGAGTA
The DNA here is from genome assembly GCF_042370955.1 of Sodiomyces alcalophilus JCM 7366. Lineage (NCBI taxonomy): Eukaryota > Fungi > Ascomycota > Sordariomycetes > Glomerellales > Plectosphaerellaceae > Sodiomyces > Sodiomyces alcalophilus. The sequence goes on along the minus strand of NW_027263535.1, from coordinate 1,691,044 downwards.
CGTACCTAATTACCTCCGCCTCAACTTCAACCTCACCCACCCTCTCTCAACTTCCATTTCAACATCAACATCAACGCCGTCGTCCCAGGCCTTCACCTCACATCCCTACCTACTATTACAGCGGAAAGCTCCCAAAACCCATCTTCAACCCTACTACCACCAATACCCTTTATTATCTTAGATCATCAATTCTAACCATTATCCCTCTCTCTCGTTCCAGCAGCTCTTCTTCGTTCATGCTTGTTCCATCATCGAGCTGTAGGCATTCCGACTCAGCCTCAATCGTGGACCCTAGACAACCATCAGCAAGCTAGCTAACTATCCGTATAATTAACACACATCCTGTTTCCCTCCATCGTTATTTTCCTACTTCCCCTCTCCCTAGCCGTGACGTGTATCTCTCATAGCAACTCTTCTCGACCCTTCCCTCGTCGACTTTCCAACTCATGACTTAGTCTGCCATGCCTGCTCCGCAAAAGCCAAAGGAGGAGCCTGTGGGAAGCGGGAGCTCAACGAGGACCCCGACCTCAACAGCATATCCGACCACGGCTTCTCCCTCTGCCGGAGCGTCTGACCCTGTTCCCGACTATTCTACCACTCCTTCCTACGCCGCGGGCCATCAACACCCCCTTCAAAGGCACGATTCTCGTCGTGGCACCACAAGTCAACTCGCTGCCTCTTCTCTCATCTCCGATGGCTTTAATATACCCAACCTCGAGGCCGAGGACCAGGCGCCACCGGCCTATGGCGCTGTCCATGACCAGATGCACTTTTCTCAGGCAGGCCTTCAAGCCGGAGCCAGCGTCACAGGTATGTGATCAGTATTGAAGAGCCTCTAGCCCTTTTTTTTTTCTTTCTGTTCTCTTCCGTCTAGTCCCCCGGCATGCTTACCAACATGACTCTAGATGATGGTCGCGTCAATATCAATATCAATCAAAAGACGTCTCGCTTCTCCGACTTGATGGCACCAGCATTGCAACATCAGATCTCCGGAGACAAAAGACCTCTCCCTCCAACGCCCCAGCCGCCCCCCTACGTACCCCCGGGCCTCGGTGCGGAACCTGGACAGGCCCCTCCTCCGCCTCTGAACATCGTCATTCAAATTGTTGGCTCCCGTGGCGATGTCCAACCCTTTATTGCTCTTGGAAAGGTCCTCCTGACCTATGGGCATCGCGTCCGCGTCGCTACTCACCCCACCTTCCAGCAGTTCGTCGAGGACAACGGTCTTGAATTCTTCAGCATTGGAGGTGATCCTGCCCAGCTCATGGCCTTCATGGTCAGGCACCCGGGACTGATGCCCGGGTTTGACGCCCTCAAAAGCGGCGAGGTTAGCGAGCGTCGAAAGGGTATCCGCGACATGCTTCTGGGCTGCTGGAGGTCGTGCATCGAGGCCGGCAACGGCCATGGTGCCCCCTACAGGCCCCATCCCCGAGATGAGCCACTAGAAGGTGTCGGCATCACCGTCCCAGGCGACCCAACCCAGAGGCCGTTCGTTGCCGACGCCATCATTGCCAACCCGCCAAGCTTCGCTCACGTCCACATCGCAGAAAAGCTAGGCGTCCCCTTACACATGATGTTTACCATGCCTTGGTCTCCGACAAGGGCGTTCCCTCATCCTCTAGCCAACATCCAGTCCACAAACACCGACGCCGTCATGACCAACTACCTATCGTATGCCCTCGTCGAGATGATGACATGGCAGGGTCTGGGCGACGTCATCAATCGGTTCAGGGCCAACGTTTTAGATCTAGACCCCATCTCCCTCATTTGGGCCCCCGGTCTGCTCACTCGATTACGCGTCCCCTATACCTACTGCTGGTCGCCGGCCCTCATCCCCAAGCCGAACGACTGGGACAGCCGCATCGATATCTCCGGCTTCTACTTTCTCGATTTGGCCTCTTCCTTTCGTCCTGACCCCGACTTGGCCGCTTTCCTCCAAGCCGGCTCGCCGCCCATTTACATCGGCTTCGGCTCCATCGTCGTGGACGACCCTGACGGCCTCACCAAGATGATCTTCGAGGCGGTGCGACTAACAGGCGTACGAGCACTGGTGTCCAAGGGATGGGGAGGACTCGGCGCAGAATCGGTAGGACTGCCCACAGGTGTCTTCATGCTGGGTAACGTGCCCCACGACTGGCTGTTCGGACACGTCTCCGCCGTGTGCCATCACGGCGGCGCTGGCACAAGTGCTGCCGGTATCCGGGCCGGAAAGCCCACCATCGTTGTTCCCTTCTTCGGAGACCAGCCGTTCTGGGGTGCCATGGTTCACAACGCTGGTGCTGGACCAGCTCCCATTCCTTACAAGGAGTTCACGGCCGAGAAGCTGGCCGAAGCCATTCGTCACTGCATGAAACCCGAGACGCAGACCCGAGCACAGGAGTTGGGTGCCAGAATCCGAGAGGAACGAGGCGCCGACGAGGGTGCCAAGAGTTTCCACCAGCACCTTGGGGTTGACGGGCTCCGGTGCCTCCTCGCCCCGACCCGTACGGCCGTGTGGCGCGCCAGACGGACCGACGTCAGGCTCAGCACATTTGCCGCAGCGGTCCTAGCCGAGAAAGGAATTATCAAATACTCCGATCTCAAGCTGTAAGTTGGAAGATGGATAAACTCCCTGTGTCCCCCCCCCTTGTTGACGGCAAGACCCTGCTGACCTTCCGCAGTTATCGAGCCAAGGAATACAACACTGAAGAGCAGCCCTGGGATCCCATTTCGGCCGCCACTGTGTCTCTTGTGGCCGACATCAGCGCCATCGGCATGGCTATTGCTGATGTTCCGCGCCATCTCTTCAAGCCCCGGCCAAAGTCCGACGTGGAATCGGAAACCCCTTTAACACCCGCCGAACATGACCCATCCAGGCCGTCTTCGCCCCCCAAAGATGGAGCCCCCAACAAGCCGGGGCCCGTCGCCAGCGATGACTCCCTGTTGGGCACACCAGCCCACACACCATCTGGTACTAGTTCTGCGGGATCGTCAGTGCTGCCGCCACAACCCGATTCCACACCATCCGAGCCATCAGGATCAACTAGATCTACGCGAACTTCCTCGGTACCGGCCACTTCAGCGACCAGCACAGCCCCTGCCAGCGGCTTCGCTTTCGATGACACCATGGAGAAAGCGATGGCTACCGGTGACAGCGTCGGTCGCATCGTCACCACCGGCGTCAAGTCTCCCATGAACTTCTGCCTCGGTTTGGCCAGGGGTTTCAGGAATGCGCCGCGGTTATACAACGATGATACGGTGCGTCCCGAAGAGAAGGTCACAGACTTCTCAACCGGTCTGAAAGCTGCGGGTAGAGGGTTTGCGCTGGGTGTCTACGACGGTGTGGCCGGGATGGTGACCCAGCCCCTGAAAGGCGCCGAGAAGGAAGGTGGTGCCGGCCTGGTGAGAGGTATCGGAAAGGGGATCGGCGGTCTCTTGCTCAAGCCTGCAGCAGGTACGTTGGTCCTGGAACCGATTAATGCGTAATGAAATGTCGGTGGTGCATTTTTAGACCTCGGAAGTTGACTTGTCTCTTCTCTAGCATTTTGGGCCATCCCCGCGTACAGTATGAAAGGGGTGCACGCATCTCTACGGAATATGTTTGGGAGCAGCGTGCAAAACTACATCATTGCCTCCCGCATCATGCAGGGAGATGCGGAGCTCAAAAGTTCAACCGCCAAAGAGCGGGAGGACGTTCTCCTGGCATGGAGCAGGATTGAGGTCGATCTGAAGAAGTGGCGGGACATGAAGAGTAAGGATCGAAGAGAACAAAAAGAAGGAGAGGGACAGGAACGTCATGAACGGTCAGAGAGAGAGGCCCGAGGTGAGGTTGTCGACGACGTACCCTGGCCAAAAGACCAAGTTGGCCTGCCAAAGACAGGGTGGAAGAACACCAGACACCTATCACTTGATCAGAGAAAAGCTCTCCATGCTCGCAAGAAATCATGGGACAGATCGCATGCCGCCCGACGTACCGAACGCAGCGAGGGAATCTCCCAAGTCGCCAGCAGCGCACCGTCGATTTCCATCCAAGATCAAGAGTATGAGAGAGCCATCCGGGCGGCTGTAGCACAGACATCTCGCGGCAATCCTGAGGAAGATGCCCGAGTCGAAGAGGCTATCCGTGCAAGTATCAACCTTTTGGGCGGCGCGGGGCGCGGGCTGCCCGAACAAGGCCCGTCATCCAAAGCCGACGATTCGAAAGACCTTGTCATGGCAGATGAAGAGTACCAGAAGCTTATCGAGAAGGCAATACAAGAGAGTCTCGCCCTCCAGACTTCAGGGGGCCCCAGCAATCCCGGTAGCGGTGAGGGCGCGTTTGAAGATGCTGAGAAGCTCATACGGATCCCGCAAGAGCCTACAACATCCCCGCCGCCCACCTACGACAGCAGCAACGACGAAACATCGAAGCGGGCCGCCGAGGCGTCGGCTCCGCAGCAGACGGGTGCTCCCGGAAGCGAAGACGAGGACTTCCTCCGGGCCATTGAAGAATCCAAGACGGCGTACCAGGGCCAGCTGAGCAGGGAGGCGGCCGCCCAGACGGAGGAGGACGTGGTGATGGAGTACATCAAGAAACAGAGCCTGGCGGAGGAGGAGTTTAGGAAGAGGGTCGCGCAGGGGAAGATGGAGGCGGCCGCAGAGGAGGATGAGGACCTGAAGAGGGCAATCGAGGAGAGTTTAAAGATGAGTGGGGGTACAGACGGTGCTGGAGGGAGGAGCTTTTCTGAGTAATGGGGTGTTGGAGGGAGACGACACGTCGAAGGGAAAGGGGCATACTACTCGACGCATGGAAATGGATCGCGATGATTGTTTACAAGGCGTTTTATCCGGATCCTAAGCACAAGGCACACAGGCAGGCGAGGGTAGATAGAATAAATTTCATTCTTAAGCTAATTTCATAGCTGACCCTTTATCCCTCTTGAAGATGACTCCTTTTTGACCCCTATGCTTCCATGTCACATTCACTCATAAGATTACCAGTCTCAGGGCGATTCCAACACACACAACGTAAAGAGAATCGAGGCGACAACGTATGGAGGCAGATATTATTCACTCGACATGCTTTTATTCATGATGAAAAGACACTCCACAGACCAACAGCGTGGTGCTGGTGGTAATAACACAATAGGACCCCTTTCTATCTCCTTGCCCCAACCCAAATGCCATCGTAAAATGAGATTGTATAGAGTCGTCGCCGCATTACTACGTTTCATTATTATATTCATGATATGCATGCATCATATAAAAACACATAAACACTCGTCCAAATCCAGTCGTATACTCGTGAAAAAAGTCGCATCGCGCATCGCAGCATCGTCGTCGAGTCTTCAATCGGCCGTTTCGCCAGGACGGCGTCGGATGTCCCCCGTCGCCGGGGCCTCCAATCAATGGAGCCTTTCTTTTAGATGGACGACCGCTGCGTAACCGGCACAGCACTGCGTGGTCATGCCGTGCTTGCACCATGGGCAGTTGACCATGGTCGTAATGGCGCCGCTTACGCCCAGCTCTGGATCCGCTACTTCGGCTTGGGGACGTACCATGCATTCGTACACCCGGCTAGGCATGTCATGGAAGAACCTGCAGTGGCAGCACTCGACCAAGATCTTGGCCAACGGGTCTGAGGCCCCTTCCTTGCCGCTGCTGGCCAACCGAGATGCCTGAAGGGGGATGGAGGTGGAAGCCGCGACATCTCTCGGCGCTGGGTCCGAAGTTGCAGACGATATGTCGGGCGAGGGCGGCGAATTGGTCCCCGCGGGAACCGAGTTTGACGGAAGTGCATCGGGGAGGGATACCGATGATGTACGCGTGCGCGACCAGGATGTCCTCCTTGCTCGGGCGCGCGGGGGTGGAGCAGGTACTGGGGTTCCCTTGGACTCTCTGGAAGAGGGATTGGTGGCGGTCTTCACGCTGGTAGGTGATCGGCTTTTGGGCAGACTCAAAATCCGCTGTAGCGTCGTGGTTCGGCCGTTCATCGGCTTCGGCATGGAGAGCGTGGCCCGGGCATCACCTGCAACCCTACTGCCTTCCTTGGGGCTCGAGATGGGGTTGACATCAAGGGGCGGGGGCACAAGATCCGCTTTGGAGGCCGTAACTTCCATGGGAAGTAAGTACGTCCTGTACGCATCGGATCCTGGTTCCCTACTCCTCTTGACGACAGTTGCCTTCTTTTGGCCTCGCTGGACAAATGGCTCCGCTTTGTTATAACCTCCCTCACGCATAACACGAACATTCCCACCATTGTTCAAATGAATCGGGGCCAATACACTTCGGGGACTCATGGGAGTGGGAGTGGGCCCGGCGACCTGTTGAGATGGCCGGAAAACCTTTCCATCCCAGTCGTGTCGAGGATGGGTTCCCAGAGGTCCCTTGCGAAGCTCACCTGAGACGGGTGGAAGGTGATCATCGGACTGTGGACGGAAAGAATCCGGGGTGGTCATGATTGAGGAATCCCGGAAGGATTCGTCGCCGCATGATGAAGACGACGAGGAGGGCCTGGCTGCATCCTGGGCCTTTACGGTTCTGGTTATGTCGCTTTTCCCTCCTGCGAGTTGCGGGGATCCAGAGCTCGACTGGCTTGTGTCCCGATCTGAAGAGGCCGATGCCGCCGTCAGATTAAATGTCGAGATGGAATTGCTGGATTGTCTATCGACGTCGGAGTTGCTATGGGACGGTGAAGGCCTGTCAGCGGTGGGTTTAAACTTGTAGAGTGCCGCCTGCATAGAATTCCGGAAGCCTTTGGTGGTGACGGGTCCGGTGGAAGGGGATCTCGAAGAGCGGGGTGCAAAGCCCTGCGAGGAGCCACTTTGAGCGTTGTTGGACCCGTTGCCGTGATCCTTCAGAGACGGCGAACTCGAACTCCCGGCAGAAGTATCAGCTCGCTGATTGGGTGTCGTGTCGGTGGCACTGCCCTGGCCATTCGGTTCCGAATTGAGGGAATGAGAACGGGCATATTGCGGACGTCGTGCCTGGGGTGGATAGTGCGATCGGCCAGAGACAAGGGTCTCGTCGCGGAAACCCACGATGGCCCGATCTCGACTTTGTTGGCGTTGTTGCTGAACGTAACTGCTTCCGCTCTGGCGGCCGCGGTGGGATTCATCTGTCGAGGAAGGGTGGTTATTCTCGGCGTGGCCATCTTGGGTCCCGGTCGCTGGAACCGTGCTTTGCGCCGCGAGGGAAATGGGGAAGGACGATGCTTTGATCTTGGGCGACGTTATTCTGGAGATAGAGACAGGGGGTGCGCCCCTGCTTAACCGCGACGTTTGCGCAGATGGCACGGCGTCTGGGGTGTTCGACTGAGATGGCTGCGGCGGCGATGATTGGGGGCTGTCACGAGATTTGAGGTGCGACGTGTCCTCTTCCGGGGCGTTGGCAGCTTCGGCAGCCTTCCTGGCAGCTTCCCTCTCCTTCTCGAGCTTGAGCCCTCCGATAAAGCCCACCTCCTTCCCTTTCTTCTTTTCCTTTTCCTTCTCCACTTGTTTCTCTTTCGTCCTTTGGCCCGTAAAGACGGCTCTTATTTGCGATGCGACAGAACTCGAACGGCGTCGCTTGTGGTGCACACGTGAAGCCGAAGGTGGATAGTGGTCAGCCTGTGTGTTCGTTCGGCGCGGACGACCAGTGTCGGGATCTCGATCATCGGCCTTGGAGTTGTCGGGTCGATTTGCGAGAGGGGGCGGCTTGGTCAATTTGGCCGCGGGAGCAGATTTCTTGGTATTTTTGGTGGTGTGTTTGGTGTGGGCGTCTGTCTGTTCCTTCTGTTCCTTCTGTTCCTGCTTCTTCTTCCGACGTTGCTTTGTCTCGGCTTTCTTCTCTTTTCTCCTCTGGCCGTAGCCTTCCCAGCTGGGCGACTGGCAGATTGAGGAGTCAGAATCGGAATTCTCTTCATCGCCACTACCTACCAAGTTGTCCGTCTTCTGGGAATGTCGAACTGGGCTCTCAGGCCGAGGCTGTGATTGCTCGGGTTCCTGTGGCGTCTCGATAGGTGAGGCGGTTGCGGTAGATGGCGGAATAAGGATAGTGAGATTTGCGACGTTTGGGGTGCTTCGATGGGCGGGTCTGGCGGTGAGGGATTCGTGACGAGACGCGGTATCCTGTCCCCGAACCGGTAAGGACAGTCGCGAAGAGACAGGAGAGGCTTGAAGACGTTCCATCTGGGAGGAAAAGGAGAAAAAGCTTAGCCAACAAAACTCTTCTTCTTAGGGGCTCGGGGAGGCGGCATGTGTTACCTTGAGCTTGTGCTCCAGATCTAGAATCCTTTGGAGCTTGGTAGGGCTTGTAGATCCGTCTTGGTGGGTGGCGGCGGCCATGGCGAAAGCGGGCGAGAATGCCAACACGGGACAGTCAGTGCTCGCTGCCCCGGAGACCTCGGCGTGACTCCTGTTTTCAAGGGACGGCCGTAGTGGCTAGCGGGAAGTGCAAAGCGATGGTGGTAGAAGGATAATGGGGAATGATAGGCGAGAGGCAGGCAACTCGCACGTCGACTTGCTTTGGGCCACTACATGAGCGCAGAAAGAGGAAAAGAGGGAGAGTGGACTTGGCGAGGGGTAACGGAGGTCGAATCTGGTTAACGGTCACTGGCTCGCATCAGCGTGCGTACTGTAATACTGGCACAGTCGAAGCGGGCGTGTACGGTAGAGAGGCAGGTGGAACTCGACTCCGGCGACAGCGACGCAGTGGTGGGATGTCGGCCAGGGGCAGGGGAGTGGATGGCTGCGGGTAGCCGGGAGCTCTGCAGAAAATATACGAGATGGTCGATCTGATATTGTTGACAGCGACGTCGCCTGAAAGTGAGAGATGACTGAAAGAGGAGGTATCTAGATGTCCTCTGTGGTTGGACAGTCGGTCGGATGGTAAGTTAGTGGCCGGGCGACATACGAGCCGTTGGTTTCCCGGTTCGCGATTGTTTGCGATGGATTGATAACTGGCGTATAGGAGCAGAGAGAAATAGACAAAGACCGAAGGCGCGTAAGTCGGTCGACGAGGATGGCGCAGGAGTTGTACGGAGTATATAGAGGATGGGAGGTTTTTGCTCTGAGAAAACGAGGGACGACTGGGCGGCCAAGGGAAGCAAAGACAAAACGAGCGGAGATCAAGGCGAGATTAAGCTAAAGAGCAGAGTTGATATAAGAAACGAGAGGAGAATAGGATATTGTAACGAGAGGGTTGGTCGAGAAAAGAGACCTTAATAATAAAGCGACTGATTCGAGGAGAAGAGAGCACCTTGGGCGGTGACGGTCGAGAGGAGCAGGTTGAAGGAAAAGGGAAAGAAATAATGTAATCAGAATCATCCAAAAGAAGAAATTATGGATGCAAGTAAGGTACCCAAGACAGTGTACCTAAGATACGGTTTACCTGCAGTGTCTACGAGTTTATAAGCAGTAAGCAAGTAGAGGTATTGCATGTACGAAGTAGGTGGCCCGGCCCAACGATACCTATGCCCGAAGGTAGGCACGATGGGATGCAGCTACCCTAGCCAGGCAGTTTTTTCATAATGCATGCAGGAACCACTTGGGCCGAGAATAGTTGAGGGAAAGTGGCTACGTAATGAAGTGCTGTGTATGCGGTACCTATACGTGCGGGACTTTTTGGGCCAAGGTCACTCGTCGAGGAGCCATGGAAATAGGGTCATGCGGTTATTCTTTGGCGTTGATGGGCAGAAGGGCAGGCAACGGCTACATTGGATTCAGGGACCGAGTCTAAAGAGACCGAGAGCGTGTACAATGTTGACTCCTACCACTCCAAGAACAGAAAGAGACAAAAAAAGAAAGGAATGAAACGGGAAAAAATGAGAATGTAAAGGAGAGAGGCGACTGATCTGCCGACTGCATACGCCACGGAGGTTGAGGTTCCAGGGATGTAGGGATGAAGAGAAAGGCCGATTGTGATGACAGCGGACAACAAACAGTGCATTCATGAAGCTGACGGCCAATGACCATCTGCAACGCCAGCACCTGTCATATACGAGATCTCCCCGACCTAGGACCTAACCCTCACTTCGTCTTAGTGTCGGCCGGCTCAAAGGGCTCTTATTGTTCTCCTCCATGTCAACAAGGCTATTCTTTAGCATCAACAAGGCCATTCCATTACAATGTACACTAGTGGATGTGGTCACTTCAGAGGCAAAACGGGCCAAGACGCGAAAGAATCGGTCCATCGTAGCTGGGTCTTCAGCTTGGTTGTCAGCTTGACGGCAGAATACGAGGTTTGGAGCGTCGTCTTTGGCCGTTGGGCCCCGTTGATCACCCAGGATCCACTCACCGTTGTCTTTAGAAAAAGTACGAATACAACGTACTAGGTACAAGTCCAGTTACCGTCCCATTGTTAACCATGTGGTCTTACGTAAGGTGGAGTAGGTACAAGGTACGGATACCTATTGTGTACGTAAGCTGTAACAAGGCTTTGGTCAGGAACCACAGTGGCATACAGTGTGCTACACCGTCATCGGCGCTGTCTTGGACTCTTCCACCTTCACCTACTGACCGTTGAGAACTCTTGTCTCATCACCTCCTTCTCAACATTTCCCTTGAAACAATGGTATCATATTCAGAATCTGGCTTTTTTCTTTTTGAATAAATTCCCACCAAGACACAGTCTCGTGTTCTGAGCCGCCCCGCATGCCCCGTCCATTACGGCCTACCTCGTCATCGTATCTTCGGGCGTGAATCGCAGCAACCAACTCCCACAACTAGCACTTGTTCTCGCTCTCTTCATCGTCCTCCAACTCGTTTCCCTCCCCTAGCGCTACTTCGCCCCCATCCTCTTCATCCCTGACTTCCGGTCTAAAATGCATCCATATCTCGCGGCCCTCGCCCCAGTCCGCCAACCCCCTCTTCCCCTTCTCCTTTTCCCTGCTCCGCCGTAGCCATCTCCTGGCCCGCACCCTGAGCTCGTTATCCACCCGCAGTCGCGCCGCGATCCACTTCTCCTCCGGCCGGTGCTCCCTCGTCACTTCGGCTTCGGGCTTCACCGCCGTCCGCAGGATCCCGTGGTCGGGCCAAACCGCCAACCCCCGCGCCCCCTCCACCTGCTCCGCCGGCAGCGTGCGCCGGAGAAACTCCATCGCCGGGGTCACAGTCAGGTACAGCGCCCGCAAGGGATCCACCAGCGTCTTGGCCAACAGGTCCATCCACGTCGGGTACAGGACCCCGAAATCCGTCTGCGACAGGTGCGTCGACCCCCGGATCGTCATCATCCACGTCTGCCCTCGCCCGTCGTCCGCCGCCGCCGCCTCCCGGCAGAACCCCACCACCCGATCCATGTTCTCGTCCCAGTGCATGAACGCCTCGGACCCGATCGAAAGGAGCGGCTTATCGATGACCCCCGTCCCTTCCGCCACCCCGGCCGGTGGCGTCGCCGGACCCCACGCGTCCAGCGCGATGCCCTGTCCCACCCACCCGAACCGCTCCGTCCGCAGACACTGCACCATCGTCGCCCCCCCGAAAGAGTGGCCCATGACCGTCACCCCCTTGTCGAGGTAGAGACGTCCCTCCCACGCCGCCCAGTCGATACCCTCGAGCCCTTTCGAGCTCGACCCCACGTTCCCCTTGCGTCGCAGGTTCGCCGCCGCCACCTCCCGACCGTAGCCCCCATTGATCCGGCCCAGAACGTAGACCGCCTCTTCAATCTCAGCGAGCCTCATCTGAATCTGCGCCAGCCTCAGTTTCTTGTCGACCCCGTGCGCGTTGTGCGGGGAGGTGTCCTGCGCATTGTCCTTGGGGAAGAGGTAGTCGACAAAGTAGTGCTGTAGCGCCGCCTCGCCCTCACGCTGCGGCTTCTTCATCTTCATCCCCCGCGCGTCCGACACGTTCAGGTTCGCCGCGGGATCCACGTCCATTTCCGGCAGCTGCCGCTTCTCGGGCAGGTTGACATATGTCCGCGCCCCGCTGCCGTCTCTGTGCTCCATCGCCACCACCACGAACCCGTAGCTCGCCAGCTCCCCGCAGATGGAACTGTACGCCGTCCGCGACCCGCCGAGGCCATGGCTGAACACGATGACGGGGAATTTGGGCCTCTCCGTGTCGTCTACCTTTCTGGTTCCCTCCGCTCGAGACGTCTGCTGCCGCCCCTGGTCCCGCGAGGTGCCTCTTTTACGGGTGGGCGGCCACCGTCCTGTCAGCTGTGCGTTCCGAAAGGCCGGGAGCTTGGTGAACATGGATGTACAGGCAATGTACGCCGTGACGGGCGCATGCGGGATGTTCAGAAACTTGGAATATCCCTTGCAGGTCTGCAGTCTGGGCCGCGGCAGCCAGTTTGCCCTCGACTGATGGGGCGTCTTCCTGCCCTTCTTGCTCGCCTTTCCCCCTCTGTTCCCACCCCGTACATCGACTTGCTCTTCGCCGTCTTCCTTGTACGCGTGCGGGTCGCACGGGTAGTAGACGGAGAAAAGGACGGTGTCGAGTCGAAGAAGGGGAGCGTTGTTCCGCTGCAGCTTCGACACGGTGCGGGGCTCGCGGACGGGACACTCAATCTCGAGGTAGCTGACGGCGTGGGGGCCAGTGTAGTAAGGCAAGCTGTGGAAAAAGCGCTCCCGCAGAGTCCGAGGTGGTCGGACGCGAGACAACCGTGTGTTCTCCGCTGCGCGTGTAGATTCGGGAGGCGGTGATTTTGATGATGTTTGAGACTGCTGGTCTCCTGATCTCCGTGGTGGCTCCATTCCAAAGTGTGCGGGCGGTGACTATGTTTTTCTTCGCATCCCCGAAGCGCTCTCCTGGCTTTTATTGTGCTTACTGTATTCGTTGTAGTCGTACTGCTCTTTAGGCACGTGAGTGTCGTCTGACAAAGTCGTCGACTTGGGTATAGGCAAGTGGAAAATAACTAAATCTACCGGCATCCCGCGAGGGAGGTAAAGTATTTGTATGCGGAAGACGCTTTGCCAAGTTGAACAGATATCCAGTAGCAAGTCCAGGGAGACAGGGAGAGGAAGTATACAGAATGGAATCGGAATTCCCTTCCCCACCACTTTGGAATGTCGTCCCTTTGTACCCATTCTGCAGTTGCCTGGATTGACGTCATACTTGGCTATAAGTAATGGTCCCGGCTTCTGCTCGTTCCCGTTCGGTCGTAGGAGGATATCCACCAATGAAGCTTGTATGCCACCCAAAGCTCCTTCCAACACCTTGCTTAGGTATGAAGCAATTGGGTTAAAGCATTGGCAAGAAAGTGGTGTGAATTGGATTGTGGGAGAAACGCAGCCATGGTAAATGAAATGACCCACAAACCGCCATGAGTCGAGAGGCAGAAAGAGAGCACATAACTTTTCCATCACTTCGTACCAAACCAGTGTATAAACTATTCTAGCCTATTTTTCCTTCCTTTTTCCCTGTTCTGTTTATAGCACGTATATACATACGCTTGGTCACTTTGTTGCCGGCTCGCCCGTTCTGCTGGGCCGGCTCGGCCGGAAGCCATGCAGGTGGGGCCAAGCCTCTCGGAGCCGATCCCGGGACGTCATGTCATGTATCCCCGCACTCCGGTGTAATTCTGGACTACACCCAAAGCTAGAGTCCAGGAAAGCTGTTCCTGACCATCTTACCGTGATTGAAGACTTAAAAAGGCCTATTCAGACATAAACTACCGATAAGCAACCCATAAGTCCAGCCACCATGAAAAAAACACCGCTATGTGACCATGTACTCCAGAGATCGCCTACGCTCCCACGCAATCTATCATGATTCTCTTCCTCGCCTGGGCTAGCCGCACTTGCAGCAACATGCTCGCATAAACACGCAACGCACGCCTCCTAGGCCTTGTTCGTGTTTCGACGCTTCTTTTTACCGGAATTTCCATCCCCATCGGGGTTCCCGCGCTTCCTTTTGCTGCCCCCATCCCCGCCGCCTCCACTGGGGCCCTTTTTCTTCTTCTTCTTGGAAGGGTCTCGGTACTCGGGATAGTCCGGCGTCGTGTAGAACACCCTGTACCATTCTTTCGCTTCGTCGTCCGTCATGTGGAACCCCTCCTTGGCGCGCTTCTGGATCTCGTCGACGAGCTCTTCCAGCCTCGGCCGGTCACGCGGATGGTGTGCCATGCAACGTTGCACCAGGTTCCGGAGCTTGACGTCGACGTGTGAGAATCGCTTGTCCTGGAGGGCGGCCCCATACGTGAGGATGTCCCTGCCATTGCTATCCTTATACGTCCCCTTTTTGATCGGTGACTCGAACACGTGAAGCGTAATCACCATCCACATCTGGACAGGCAAGAAAAATGTCAGCAAAACCTACGTTGACGTCTCCAAGAGACCCGTGACGTAGAGAGGTCTGGAGGATTCAGGGACTTGAGGACAGAAACGCGAGCGGGTTGCACGTACCGTGACTCCTATTTGATAAATGTTGGAGTGCATCCCATAGTTGCCTGCGACTTCCGGCTTTGGGGCGCCTTTTCCGATGAATCGGTTCATCTCTCGGGGACCAAAGACCCCCATGAAAGACGTAAACTCATCCCATTCGTCGGTGAATTGTTCCTGGAAGATGTGGACATTTGTCAGTTACCCTGTCACCTGCCCGAGATAGCAGGGCGTCATGAGAGCTCGAGGTCTTCTTACCGGAATTCTGGAGCAATGCTTTCCGTCACCCCTGGCTAGCCAGAAAAGCTCTTCTCTTTGGATGGGCCCCGCAGGTTAGTGATCAGTTTTGAGTACGAGCATGCATAGGACAGGGTGGGAGGACTCACGGAAATTGATCAGGGTTCTCCTCGACGTTGGACGGCGTGAAGTCGTACACGCCTCCGAAATCGGCCATCTAAGACTGTTAGATACTGACTTTCTTCGCCCCTTTGATGAGAGAAACCCTACCTTTACTATAGGCCTGATGCTGTGGCCATGGCCCGCAGCGCTGACAAGCACTATGAGATGCGTTAGCTGTGGTCTCCAGCCCAGGTAACGCGGCCGCCACGCCAATGGCGAAGCGCATCTGGAGGGAACCGGGAATAAGTGACATGACGTACAATTGTAGGGATTGATATCCGAGTGACACAGCTCGAGCTGACTCGGTATGGCACTGGCTTCCGACGTCTTCCCAGGAGCAGCGGGGATCCATTCGTGGACTGGCACTTTTGGGTCGAAGCCGTCAGGCGGATACCTTTTCACAGGGTACGCCATGCCGATCAAGCCCCGGACCACTGTGATACTGGCGTCAGTTTTCAATGCAAATATATAGTCAGTACATCTCATCCGCCAGGAAAACTCACTGCACTCCATCAACTCCCATAGTATTCTGTCGGGCCACGTGTATCCTATTTGGTGTGTCAAGGGATTCACCTTCGTCGCAGACTTGTAGAGCCAGGACATGAGATTGCCGTGTTCACACTGCTCCATCAACACGAAGTTGCGATGGCGTTGCTTCTCAATATCGAATTCCATATCGGTCTCGTGCAGATCCTCCGGGCGTTCATCGCGTTTCAGGAGCTGCATCAGTATACTAGGTCGCTCAGCCGGCTCCACCCATAGGCCGCGGTTCCGCAGGTCCTGCTCGCGGCGAGCTTTGATCTCATCCGTAGCGTCGAGAATCTGAACAATGTGCCTGGCACCTTGGAAGAGCTGTTCAAGAGTCAATAGCTGGGTTACCAGGCGGCCTGAAAAAAGAAAAAAGGCCGGGAAGTGCAGTCGACAAGACGTGGACCTACCTTGAGATAGTGTTCTTCATTATGAAGTTCGTCAACCCCGTACAGGTCGAGCTTCATGACACACTTGATCTTCTCTGCCCCCTCCTGCGGAGGCTGATACTCGACCAGGGCCGCGATGCCGAATCCGCCCACGGCGAGAACCTTGGTCAAAGTGATGCCATACCCCAGACTCCTGCCCTCACCCCCCTGTATTAACGGTTCGAGGAGATTGCGTTCCGCCATGACGCCGAAGTAAAGCTGATCCGTGGGCAATGGGTCGTCTTTTCCGTGTGCGTAGCTGTAATCCATTGCTTTGCGAGCATACCTGCCACGACTGTCGATTTCTCTGTAGGAACCTCCCCTATAGACTGCGGCATCTCTACAGGACGTGTTTCTGATGACAAGCCTCTCGTCGGTTGTGAAGGGGTTGTCCCCAGATGCGCTTTCGGACATGTTGGTTGCTGGCGCGGCGGCCCGTGACAATGATGTGTTGAAGTAATTCTCTCTTGCTGGCAACGTTGGGCGGTTCCTTGGTTTCGCTGGTTCGAGGAGAGACGGAAACGTTGATTTGTGATAGAGGGCGAGACGAGGTCGATTCAATCTTCCGGGCATCCTCTGTTATACAAAAAACGGGATGAAAGACGGGACGGGAACAAAACGAAATCACAAATATCATCTTCAAAGACCCTGAACAAAGTATCCAAGACGCCAAATCCAGCACAACGAAATGGTGGGTCGAGACACAAGCACATTGACGGGCGGAGCTGGATGAAAGGCCGACTGTTGACTGGGCGCGGCAAAGAATTCCCAGATGCTCTTTGACGAGGACAAGGACAGCTCGTTTCCCAATTCGGAGAGGGCTCAAGAAATAGATCATGACGGCCTCCACGCCACGACGTCCTTTTTGAGTGGCGTAACAAAGAAGCCTCCATTCCAAGCGAAGACACTCGTAGGGCACAATTCGTGAAAGAGTCCTTTGTTGAAGTCCGGGGCGAACAAAGGGAGAGGGTCCCTAGGAAGGCAGAATAATGCTACAACCCACGACGATGTAGTTCGCCAGGCAAAGAAATTTTGGCCGGCCCAAGCAACTGGCCATCAAAACGCCTACGTACCGTCAACAAGAATGCCGTGAAAGAAATGGAGGGAGGGAAGCTGAGAAGACGGCGACATCGACATGGTAATTGATCACTAGGAAAGACGGTTTGAGATTTGACCAGCAAGTTGTAAATTGTCGGGTATATTTGAAAAAAGACACGTCGTCGAGTTTGCTAATTCGCTGGCCGAGGGGGAGGATGGGCTGTCGGTTCATCGGGGAACCCGGCAGGCGGTGTATCGTGGTCATATTCAAGGTAAGAATTCGAGGTATGAGGATAGTAATGTTATTTGCAGGCCATGTTTGAGCCGTCGTGGAAAGTCGAAACACTATCGTGATGATTATCGTGAGTTTTGGCTGGGAGAGTTGAAGTTCCAGGGAGATTGAACGGCAGTTGGCATTGCGCGAGACGAAGTCACATGACGATTAGCGACATTAATAACGTGCTTAGTACAGGGACTTTTCCTTTCAGAGGGAAAAAACGGGGCCACAGAATTAGCCGCTCCAGCCAGAGATTAGCCTAAAAAGCCGAAACAACACTAGCGCCTGTGTGGCTGTGACAAACACAGCGCGGCCATCCCACTAAGCCTTACTTGCACACAGGCCAATATCAACTCGGGACGGTTGGTTGATACTCCCGTTTTGCTCCCGCCGGAATAATACCATGGTCCATCGCCTCGACTCACGTCTTGCGCATGTGGGTGTTTCGTTTTACCCATCGACGGCGCCAGGTGTTCCCTCCTTAGCCGCGAGTCGTCATGGGAACACGGTAGCACCCACCATATTAACAATAGCCATATTCTCCCGGCAATGCCGCCGTGTCGGCGCTACTTCGCTCTTCCCAGTGTTTCCACGCTGTTCCTTTCGAGAAGCCGGGCGCCTTACCTACGTATTGTTCGGTGAGGGGTTCGCAAAAAGGGGAAATCGGCGAATGTTTGGTCTATTCGTACAGAGCCATCACGTCAAACTTGGCCCTCTCGGATCAGATCCTGACATGCACCTAGAGTCTGACTGGCACTGACGCCCCTGAGCAACATGAGGCGAGGTGCCTGAGCAACACATGCTCCCTTTCGTCTCAAGTCGTCGATCCAAACAGAGGAGTGGATTGGATTGGCTGGCAGGCAGACGTCTTCCTTATGCCTTGTAAATCCGAGATCATGTTCATGCGTGTCCTCTAAGCTCCGAGTCAAGATATTGTCCATTCATGGCCCGCCAAAACCGCCGCTTGTTGTGTATTGGCCGGAAACTCAAGGTGACACGACACATCCTCTTTGTATAGGAGAGTGAAGCTGCCACACTGTGGTTGAGGGAAACACACGGATAGGCGTCTAGCCACCATGGGCCACAGCTGAATCGCCATTCATCCCATGTCGTCAAGGCCTGTCGTCACACCGAGAACATCTGCCTCACCTCAGCATGTGTCGTCACTGCGTTCGAGGCCTGGGCATGTGTCAAGGAAACGCCACTACGGACGACTGCCGCCAAATCCCCCCACCTAAGAAAAAGGTCAAAGGGAAACGGATGGATGGAAACAAAAAAAGGGTTAAAAAAAGAAGCACAGCTGAGGGGAATCTTGCTGGGCAAAGTCGCTCAAGCTTGAGCCTGAGCCCGGATAAACGCGCAAAATACACTAGTACCGGATCCCCCATCGCAGTGAAATCTCCGCCATCCCCCTCTCCTTAACAGTGATAAGACCCTGTGGACCGGCCCACATGAGCCCCGACTTTGCACTTTACCCATGCCAATCAGTGCTGCGCGGATAGGCTAATGACCTCGCGACGGTGGGTGCCTCCGTGACCTCATCCAAGCTTTTCCCATCGCCGCGTCGCCGGCGTCAAAGTACAAACGACCGCCTTGGCGGTCTGGTCCTGCGGGCGATTCCTCGTTGCCTTGGTGTCCTTCCCCGAACGAGACCCGTTTCCCGTCGACGTGACGATGGCAGTGAGTGGGTGGGTGTGTGGGCGGGCAAGCGTGCGAATGGACGGCCCGAAGGGAAAAGGATGAGCAAAGCGAAAAGCTACCACCTATTTAAGACCCTTCATCACTGCCGCCCTTCTTCTACCCTCCTCTCGCCTTTGCTTTCTTCTCCCTTTCTTCTTCCCCCTCTTTCCTTAATCATCCCTCGTCCTAACCAGTCTCCCCCTCTTACACCACAAAAAAACAAAAGACGCTCGTCGCGAATCCGTCAAGATGGTCAACGTTCCCTCCATTAAGCTCAACAGCGGCTACGACATGCCGCAGGTCGGTTTCGGCCTGTGGAAGGTCGACAACGCCATCGCCGCCGATACCGTCTACAACGCCATCAAGACCGGTTACCGTCTCTTCGACGGTGCTTCTGGTACGTTGCACTACCCCTCTTCCTGGTTCTCGGCTCCCAATCCCGACCTCCCGATCTTCCACGCACCAAAATTCGCTTTGTTTTACACGTTTTCCCCCCTTGGTTCCCACCCACCTCGATATCTCGCGCAGAAGTTTGCCCAAGACGTCAGAGGGTTGGAAAACACGAAAAGGACTGAGGGAAAGAGAGCTCGCGCAAAGGATGGGGCAGTCCAGAGAAAGAAATCAAAGGCCCGAAAATCACACAAAAATCTACCTCGATTCGACTCGGCGGCTCTATTCGGATACTCAATGCGACAAAGACGTGGCGAATATTGCAAACAATTTTTTGGGAACAAAAAAAAAAAGGCCTCGCATTCATCCGACTGATGTCTGTCAGTCACGCATGCATGACGAAGTGCAGCTGCTTGCCCCGCCTTTCTTCAACGGTTTCGTCCCAGTTCACTGCCCCTCATTTTGTGGCTGGGCTCTACCCCGCCATACATGCTCGTCTAGTGGCGCAGTCTTGGCAATACATACCATACCCCTCCCTCTGAAAGTGCCCCTCTCTCTGCGGGCTCGGCACAGAGCTACCAAGCTTGTCACTTTGACTGCTCATCGGCCCAGCCTCGATTACATCTCATCTCTTTTACATAATTTCACCACAAAAGCTTCACCTTCACATATCGGGAATGGCCTAGATTGTCATTTTTATTTTTTATTTCGTACTCATAGTTTCGTGGCTTCTTTACTGACTCGATATGGACCCCTACAGACTACGGCAACGAGGTCGAGGTTGGCAAGGGCGTCGCCCGCGCCATCAAGGATGGCCTCGTCAAGCGTGAGGAGCTCTTCCTCGTCTCCAAGCTCTGGAACACCGACCACAAGGAGGAGCACGTCGAGAAGATGGCCCGCAAGCAGCTCGGCGACCTCGGCATCGACTACTTCGACCTCTACATCGTCCACTTCCCCGTCGCCCTCGAGCACGTCGACCCCTCCGTCCGCTACCCCCCCGGCTGGTTCTACGACGGCAAGTCCGAGATCCGCCGCTCCAACGCCACCATCCAGGAGACCTGGAGGGCCATGGAGGGCCTCGTCGAGAAGGGCCTTGCCCGCTCCATTGGCATTTCCAACTTCCAGGGCCAGCTGATCTACGACCTCCTCCGCCACGCCAAGATCGTCCCCGCCACCCTCCAGATCGAGCACCACCCTTACCTCGTCCAGCCCAACCTCATCCGCCTCGCCAAGAACGAGGGCATCACCGTCACCGCCTACTCCTCCTTCGGCCCTACCTCCTTTGACGAGTTCGACTTTGAGCACGCCAAGGCCCTCACCCCTCTCCTCAAGCACGACGTCATCGGCGAGATTGCCAACAAGCACGGCAAGACCCACTCCCAGGTCCTCCTGCGCTGGGCCACCCAGCGTGGCCTCGCTGTCATTCCCAAGACCAGCCGCCAGGAGATTCTCGTCCAGAACCTCGACTGCACCAGCTTCGACATGACCGAAGAGGAGCTGGCCAAGATTTCCGCCCTCGACATCAACACCCGTTTCAACGCCCCCACCAACGTGAGTTTTTCTCTTATATTGAGAAGGAAAAAGGAAACCACGCCGCTAACCACCTTGCCCTGTAGTACTTCCCCAGCGAGCAGCTCTGGATCTTCGCTTAAAGGCATCACACAAAAAGCCGACGCCGTCATGCCACTGCGCCCTATAGCCGCGCACGCCTGACCACTTCCTCCAACCGGACCCATCATCGACCCATTCACCCGAACCAGCTCTGCTGCCCGTCTATGCACAACCCATCAGATTAATGATCGGGGGCATTCTCATTCCCGTGCCTCGACGACGACGTTTTGACTGCGATCGTCCATCTTGGCAGGGAGTGTCTGTGTTGGGTCGGAAGTGGTTAAAGAGGTGACAGGAGGTAGATATGAGATGAAATGTAGATACGGAGTTACTGGCCAGGAATCCTAGGGAGATGAACTACTAGGACCAGGATCATTAGAATCAATAAAGCGTTTTCTTCTTCCATCCTCTTTCTTGCCGTTGTCTATCTTGTCTCTCTTAGCCAACTGTAGCATGGAAACATGCGAATCGAACCTCGTAAGCCTTAAAACCGACCGAGATTGGCCGACTCGTATCGCAGTCCTTGGTTCGTCTGTAATAACGTAGACCTCTCTCCGTGACCTTCTCGCGTCATGTCGTTGATGTGGTTGAGAGGGTGACTCCGTCCTCGAAAGGTCGGACGTGCGACGATTCAAGCAACAAGTGCAACACAGCTTATTATAGCCTAGAAAGCGGGTTTGCACCACAAATCCTCCCCTCCTTTTTTGACCCAGATAGGAAATGCACCTTTCACCGAACGCCTTGACCGGAACTGCCGTATTATCTCATAAGTTGTTTATACATTTGCCTAGTCAGCACCGGGCCTCCATCCCAGCGTCTGACCAACCGTGGCGTGGTCACGTTTCTCACGTCTTGACATACGCTGCACCGGTACTCAGTCAGCAACTTTGCAAGTGGAAAGAGTAGAAAAAAAAAAAAAAAGAAGGGGTGGGGATGGGGTTGGTAAGACTCACTCGCATCAATTTGCGACACCTGCGGCAGCGCCAGGCGGACCTTGTTCCGGTACACCGCCGGCCCTCTAAGCTGCAGCGGGTTCCCCTCAAAGTAGACGGTCGTGAGGTTGGCCTTGTCGCGCAAGGTGCGCTCGACCTCGGCAAAGTCGTCAATCTGGTTGTAGCTGGCCCAGAGCTCCTCGAGGAGGTCGAGGGGCGCGAGGCCGGCGACGGAGGAGACGGCGTTGTTGGAGATTTCGAGGACGCGCAGCTTCTTGTTGGACGCGAGGCCGGTGAGGTCCTCAATGGCGTTGTGGGAGATGTAGAGCTCCTCGAGCTGCGGGACGTCGGCGAGCGGGGCGAGGTCGCGGATCCGGTTGGACTGGATGCTGAGCAGGCGGAGGCGGGGCAGGCCGGCGAGGCCGGAGAGGGATGTGATTTTGTTCTTGGCCACCCAGAGCTCCTCGAGGTTCTGGAGCGGTTCGAGGTTCTCGAGGGTGCGGATCCGGTTGGAGCCGAGTTCGAGGCAGGTGAGGTGCGGGTGGCCCTCGAGGTTTTCGATGCGGGAGATCTTGTTGGCGACAAAGTAGAGCTCCTTGAGCTCCGTAAGGTGGTCGATGTTCCTGATGTGCCTGATCTTGTTGAAGGAGAGGTCGAGGTGGGTGAGGTGGGTGAGGGCTTCGAGGCCGCGGACGCGAGTGATGAGGTTGTCGTAGAGGTCCAGGTCTTGTAGGGTTTCGGCTAGGGCGGAGAGTCCTTCGATGTGCTGGATGCTGTTCTGGCGGAGGCAGAGGCGGGCGACGTGGCAGAAGCGCTCAAGTCGGAGGGCCGAGATGGATTCGACACGGGCGTGAGAGACAATGATTTCGTCTGTTTCGGGGTCTTCGTCGTCGAGGAGGTCTAGAGAGGGCGGGAAATAAGGAGTTAGGCTGCGGCTCTGGTACGCAAGGGCCACTCGAGATGGAAGGTGGTCTTACCTTCATCAGCTGGGAGCTGCTCTCCTCGGTGGACGTTCTCGTCGTCGGATTCGGGGTCGGAAAAGATCTCAGGATTCGCGAGCACGGCGGTGCGATCGACTCTTAGTTTGCCGTCCCACCCCTTGCTATTTCGCATGCCGGGGCTGGATTTCTCCTCGCCATTTTCATGAGGGCGGTCATCGCGAAGTTCGATGTGCGGCGACTTTGGGCGGTCATCAGCAAGTTCGACATGCGGCGAGGGAGGGCGGTCGTCGGCGAGTTCGACATGCGGCGATTTAGGGCGATCGTCGGCAAGTTCGACATGCGGCGAAGTAGGCCGCTCGTCTTCTACGGGGCCAGGCATGGTGACGACCATGAATCTATTCGTGTTCAAATCAAAGCCGACCGGGCTGTGGCTGTGTATGGATGGGGCGGGGGGGGGGAGGGGTCAGTGACGACAGCCGTGACGAGAGACTTTGCTTGATTCGAGTTTGTTGTCGAGGGCAGCGAAAGAGACCAATAAAGAAAAGATATCGAGGTATCAGGAGAGCGAAGGGCTTTATGTTTAGTTATTCGTCCTGAAGGTAATTACGCCAGTAGTGCAAGAAGTCATCGGCGAGTGGCATGGGTTGACATGGGCGGGTCTTCAGGCAGCACATGGGGTTCTGTCTTGTACGCAAGTGGGAACTGGGACTTGGACACTCAGTGCGAAATAGTCCTTCGTACCTACAGTCACTGTGCATGTACCTGCAAAGTATCTCGGCAAGGACAGTATTAAATGGGGTACATACAGGTACCTTGGTCTCGGGGCTGACATTCGCCGACTCGCCGACTCGCCGACTGGCGTAAGTAGCTGCACCCAAATGCCTAACCTCCATCTCCGGGTTTACATGTCGAGACTTTGTACTACGACAAGTGGTTCAAGCTCACGTCGTCCTTGAACTTCTCAATTGATCAGGTCGGGTCGT
This sequence comes from Sodiomyces alcalophilus JCM 7366, assembly GCF_042370955.1. NCBI lineage: Eukaryota > Fungi > Ascomycota > Sordariomycetes > Glomerellales > Plectosphaerellaceae > Sodiomyces > Sodiomyces alcalophilus. The sequence goes on along the minus strand of NW_027263535.1, from coordinate 1,667,583 downwards.
CGTTGGGCTACAGACATTCAAGCCCATCACGCCTGCTGTATTGCATTACATTACATTGCAGTGCATACGACTGTCGTCTCAGTTTGTTCAGAGTCCAGTCGCAGATGGACACGCAGACCCTGTCCGTCATGGTTCACCCGCAGGTACTGCGAGCAGATCTTCCACGACCGTAATTTTTTACTCGTCCGACACGACCATCACTCGCATGCCCAGTTATTAAAGCAGCCAATGTCTTGCGCCGGCTGTGGCGCTCACGGAACAACAGACGTAGCAGCTGTCGACTCGAGGCAGAATGGTGTCGATGTCGTGCAGGCCGGTGCGACCTGCATCCCTATCCCATACTCTTATCCGTGCAGTCTTCTGCGCGAACGCGAGCTCACTCCACGTCTCCCGAGCGATCCCCTCTTCTCACATCCCCATCGGCAAATTTCCCTCGTTCAGGTCTCTATCCAATGTCGCCTACCCACGGAGACCTTCCGCCACGGGCCCCCGCCGGCCACGGTTGGCTGGACTCCCCCTGATTTCCAGGCGTGACCTGCACTTGAAGATGTTCTGGCTTCCCCCCGTCATGTTCGTCGGGCTGCTGGGCGCACTCTGGATTTGGAAGTGCATCATGATGATCGTCTTCCAGAACAAGATCATTTACATGCCGGGCCTGCCACCCAACGCTCGCCGCGAGCGCATCCAGGACTATGCCCGGCAATGCGGCGGCGTCGTATGGGAGGAGCGGAGAACACGTGCTAGCGACGGCACCGATCTGGCCCTCTGCATCGCCAGCGTCGAATCCACTGGATCAAAGTCCTCCACGTCGCGGGGGTCTTCTGCATCTGGAGTTATTCCCGTCTACATCCTCTACTTTCAAGGTCTGCCCGCCTCCCTCCCTTGCCTCTTGAAGGCCGTGCCAGAAAATAAAAACGGACTGGAACCAGCGTGTTACTAACTTGTACTTGCAGGAAATGCGTCTTCCTTGCCACCTCGCTTGCAGGACCTTTCTGCTGTCCTCAGAACCCTGCAAAGAGGAAAACAGCGTGCGCGCTACACAATGGTTTGTCTGAGTTATCGGGGTTATTGGACCTCGCGGGGGCGTCCCTCCGAAAAAGGTATCAACCTTGATGCTCAAGCTGGCCTCGAGTACGTCCAGCGGTTACACAACGAGCAGGAGCAGCCCAAATCCGCCGACGACGACCCCAAACCCAGCCCGGTGCTCGTTCTATGGGGCCAGAGTGTCGGTTCCGGCGTGGCCACCAATATGGCTGCGTGGGACAAGTTTCCTCCGGCCATGAGACTGAACGGCTTAGTCCTCGAAACAGCGTTCACTTCCATCAAGGACATGCTGGGGGCACTGTATCCCTCGCAGTGGACGCCGTATCGCTACCTGTGGCCGTTCCTTCGAAACCACCTCGACTCCCTGGGCAACCTGGATAAGATTGCGCAGCTGGGCCGGGGCAACGGTGGGCCGCCGCGCATTACTTTGGTCGAAGCCGGACGGGACGAGCTGGTGCCGGCAGACCACGGTGCGCAGCTGGAGCGGCGTGGCCGGGAGGTCGGCCTGACGGTGGAACGGAAGATTATTCATGGGACGTTCCACAACGATGTCATGTTCAGGCCAGAAGGCCGTAAGGCTGTTGCTGACGCTATTGAGGCGGCGGTGGCGACGTCACGGGATGGTACGAAGAATGGCCCATGATTTTGGCTGGTGCGATACCAATCGCGAGTCTCATATCCTCCAGAATCCGGAAAGCAGATAAAGAGTCATCAAATGTACTACATAAATTATATTATAAGGTCTTGATAAATAGATACCCATGAGTCACTACCTGTCTAGGCAAGGCTACGAGCAAGAATGTGATCCCTCTGGCATCTGGTATCAACTGCGTAGTGGTTGCTCTGGTGTGACGAGCAGACCAAACCTCGGACGAACAAACAGGGAACGAACCAAAGAGGTGAAGAGGGGGCGACATCTTGGCTTCCGCCTCGCCCTGTTTCTAACCTGATGGTTGTCGTGAGTTGGTTCACTCGCCCACTGCCCAACCGGGATGGAGGACCGACGATGCATGCGCTAGCCTGACCACTTATCCCAAGCCATCGGTCCCCGGCAGTCACATCGACCAAAGTGGGGGAGGGAAGACTGTGTGCATATTCTCTAGAGTCTTGTCAGAAAGTTATGATTTATGCACCTTGATTCAAGTTGTACAGATAATCCTGACGACAGGTAGCCAAGCCAGAGGAATCGGTAAAGGGGACACACGAGATTGATTGACAAATCGATCTTCGTCAGTCTGTCTGCATCTGCCTGTTGAAGCTGAGTGCATCATCGCATGATTGCCTGGTTATCGTTTCTTATTCCGGTCCCTCGTCGACCAAGGGCTCCATACCACGGGTGGATTCCTCATCTCCAAGACCAAAGTACCGTTGCGCTGGCTGTCCTGCAGTACGGTACCTTGCAGTAGGAGAGAACACGGCTTACATATATGGAGACCAACCTGCCCCCTGTTGCCCCTAAGCAGAATTAGGACAACATGCCCATATTTGTATCACGTGACTTCGCTCCTGGGACGCGCCAGTATCCACTCCGAGCAAACGCGTCCACTAACGTCCTCTCACCAAGGCCGCGTCTCCCCCTCAATTGGGTGTCTGAAGCAATCCAGGACATCACGCAAGCATGGATGTGGTGGCTGCAACATGTACCTGTTTGCCAGGAATTCATATATATTCTCTCCCCGTCTTTTTTTTCCCCGAGACTCTCCCTCTTCTTCCCTCTCAACACGCCCTTCATCGACGCTCCAGGTAAGTCATTTGGAAAGCCGTCGATTTCGCCAACGCCATCGCCATACTTCGTCATTATTATCTCTGTAAAGTTTCTGGAAACGGTGTTCTTGATTTCTCTTGTATTGCTGGTTCTCTGTTTCACTGCCAATATTTTCATCGGCCGGAATCTGTACATTACGAATCTTGATACCCATTTGTCTTTGCACCATCGCCATGTTCTCTCGACGATTCGACCCTCCTCCTCCCTCCACCAGCACCAGGAGCTTTTCCAAAAGTCACAAACCTAATAAGTCGAGTTCCTCGTTCAGCAAGTCGAGCGGAGTCTCCAAGCATCGCCATGAGTCCCGGCATAGCCGTCGCCCGACGACTGCCACGTCGGCTACTACTGCAACTACGGACGATGGCTCTCTCCCGAGCAAGTTAGTTTTCCTCTCTTTTCCTTCAAAGTTTCGCCCCTTGCCATGTCGTTCTATATCTAACTTGGCTCTTGTCCAGTAATCTTACCTCGGCTATTGTCACCCTCGTCGTCGGTGCCGAACAACGCCTATTCGCCGCCCACGAGGACGTCCTCTGCGTCTCTCCCTTCTTTCACAACGCTCTCCGTAGCAACTTTATGGAGGACGCACCCCGCCGAATTTCCCTCCCCGACGAGGAGCCCGAGATCTTCTCGTCGGTTCTCGAGTACCTATACAAAGGAGACTACTATCCTCGTCTCATCCACAACAAGCGTCGTAATAGCTGGGAGCTGGAGTCAGCCACCGATGAAGCCAGGGGCTCTGTAGAGTCGACCGTATTCCATCATGGTATTGAGGGTGACATCCTCAAGGACACCGTCATTTACTGCACTGCCGACAAGTATGGTCTCGACGAGTTGAAGCGCGTTGCCTTGCGGAAGCAGGGTCTCCGTACGTTGTCCATTCCCCAGTTCCCGACAATCCAGCCTCATACACCCCCCTTAATGCTAATAATGAACGTACAGAGTCTGGGATCCAGTGCAGTACCATCCTCGCTTCTGCCCGCTACGCTTACGCCAACACTCCCGACTCGGACTCGAAGCTGCGCGCACATTACCTCGCCCTCATCATCCGCAGCCGCAGCACATTCAAGAGAAGCGGCACCATGCAGCTCGAGATGTACAATGGTGGTACTCAGCTATTCTTCGACTTGTTCGTGGCTCTGTGCAATCACGTTGACGACATTTCGGCGTCGTAAGTATTCCGTCCGCGACCTGTCCCATTTGGCCATCGCCTGTGGCTTCAAGTGCTAATCGACGTAGTACTCCCCGTACTCCTCGCAGTGGTCGGCTTCTCTAGGCCTCTCATCTCTCATATGTTACGTGTCCCACATTTCAGCCCGCTCCATGCCTCGTCTCCTACCTAATGTGTTTTTCATCGTTGATGCCCCTTTACTGGCACGCTCGCCTCACCGAAGCACAACTCTTCTACCTTTCTATGCCCGCCGAGGTCCGCGGCACCTATGGCGGCCCTCAAAATATTCCAAGATATTATCAAGCGACGTTTTTTTACAAGGCGGGATTTCTTGAAGTGGCGTTCTGGTTATTGGATGTGTATGGATTTCTTTTGTTTTTCTTTTCTCTTGTTCTCCTTCCGAGAACCCATGTACGATTATGATCGAACGGCCATCCAGACACCTCCTAATGGCCCAGCGATAAGGGCTTGGGGCAGTTCTTTTTTCTCGCGCGGAGTTTCTCCTATCCTTGCCTCCAAAGAGACTGGGCAAAGTTTGGAGGACGAAATGATATTCTATGCAGTTCGGTTTATACGTCTCATCTTAGAAGAAACACATAAAAGCGGAGGAGGATCGTGTATTATTTTCATTCCCAGCACTCTCTGAAAGCTACATTTACATGCACAATTCTTGTACGGGATAAATCCCGTCTCCCCTGATTTGATGATCTTAGCACACCGTGAGAAAATACCGTTCCGAATAATCCACGTCGAGTTTCGCAAATACGTGGTTGACATGGTCGGCATGGTTGACATGGTCATAATCCTCTTCTCTCAGGGACGAAAACGGCTAGGTGCTTCGATCTTGCACAGGTAGTTGCGTGAACAACCGTGAATGATATGCTTTGGACATCCTCAACATCCTCACCAACCATCCACACCCGGGATACTCGGTTTCCCTTAGCTTGCCTCACCATTTCCTGTGAAACAGCCCATACGGACATGGCTGGTTCTTCTGTCTCCCCCTTTTCTCCTACTCCCTTGGCCCTCCCTTGTTCAATCCTGCCTTTGTCCGAGGTCACTTGAATCAGACAGGGCAATGCACAAAGGACATGAGACCCCTGCCCTTGGTGCGTGAGTCACCGCGTTGGGGCCGCGTCTGCCCCATGCAAGCACTTAAGCATCCCTGTCCATGACTTCCTTGGCATATGGACTGGGTGGCATGGATGAGAGCTAAAAAGATAAGGAAGGCTTGTGAATTTGTTGATTCAATAGATCCCTTGCATCTGACAATGGAAATGTCGAATCCGACCAGAGCTTGTTGGACAAGCAGACGAACAATGCGACCTGAGGGATTCGACTCGAGGAAGAAAGAAAATCATTCATGTCACACAGTCGCTTGACCTGACCTTTTCGACTGCCCTGTCGTGGCGCGCTACATCGATTCCGGGAATACCCCTTCGGGCTCTGGACCGTGTTGTCATGTTCTTCTTGCTGCAGCGCCCAATAAGACGCGATTTAGGTATCACATTGAAAAAAACCGCTGCTTCTATCGCCATATTGAAAGTCCTCAGTAACGCCAGTCGTTAAACCATGTGGTCGTACCAAGCGGTTGACTACTCTTCCATCATACCCCTGTCCCGGGGAAGGCTCCGTTTTTAGACAGGACCACTATGCCATGCTCGCGGGAGATGTAGCCCTTCATGAGGTTCTAGATATCAAAGCCGGTTATGTTAGTCAGTGACTCAAATGCCGCGTAAGACGTGGAAATTCCGTCGTTTCGACACCCGTGCGGGATGGACGGGTGCAACATGACACCGTGGTGGGACGACAGGTGTTCTGCAGGCATCCAATGGCTGCCTGCAAGGCAGGAAAGCAGCTGACGAGGCTATAAAAGGACAAACCAAGTCGACAGCGCATCTCGGACAAATCCAATGTACCAGGACAACTCGACTCTTACGCCACTGATGACTCGAATATATCGCAAGACGACAGCATATCCACACCACCTTGGCCTCTCGGAACGGAACATGACCCAATAAGACAATGACGACGGTGGGACGTACCTTGTAAATCATGTTGGCGAGCAGACACTCGACTTCGTCCGAATCCATGGCCTCCCGGTTTCCCAAGCTAATGGCCGCTCCGAATTCTGCGACGCGAATGCGGGTCTTTCGTATCGGCGCATCGCCGGGATTCTTCGGCTCCTCAAATCCCTTGGCCAAAAATACTTTCCGCAGGAGGTTGCGGAGCGCAATGTCGCGGCCGCGTTCAAGCGTGAGGTAGACCCTTTCGCTTGACGAACTCCTCTTCGCCTTGTTGCAGCGCAAGGTCGAAGCCGTGGAGGTCGCCGCGCTTGATGCACTGGGCCAGGGGCAGGAAGATTTTCTGAAGGCGAGGGAACGGTTCCAGTAACGTCTTGCTGGGTAGCGTGTGAGTTGTCAGAAGCCGGCAGGGGATGAGGTACGTCAGAATCCTCCTATGACGCGTCTCTCGTCAGTATGTGGCGGTACATGTTCGTTTTATCATCGTCTTACTCTTTGTTCGACATGGCGTCCTTTTTGCATCCTTTCCATGCTTCGTCCAGATGTTTCTCGGCCTATGATGGAAAGGTTCAGAACCGTGTCGTGCTGGGGGTCTCATTCGTCGATTCTCACCTCGACGTAATTCTCCTCGAGAAAAGACAGCACGCCTTCATAATACTTGAAGGTGACTCGTTGGGCTGCGGGGAACGCCTCGAGCGGCGGCATATTGCCCTTGTTCGTGGACAAGGCCTTCAGGATCGTCCGGGCCAAATTGGCCGAGTTGAGCTTGAAGTACGTCTTGAATAGGAGATTGATGATGGCGTAGATGCCCCATTTTCTGGACTCTGTAATCTCCGCCCTGTAGTGGCATCAGACACAGCCGTTCACTTCGCAAAAAGGGATGCGGGTAGAATGGGTGGTTGGCGCTTCGTACCTGTCAGTCAAACACAAGGTGAAAATGCGTTTCAATTGTTGCTCGCAGTCGCGAAGCTGCTGGTGCTTCTCCATCTCCGGGTCAAAGTCGTCACGAATCTCCAAGCCGTCCCCCCCAGCATCGTTGTGGCTTCGCTCCTCGTCGGATTTAATGGCGAACGCCCTCAGGTACTTGCCCGCCGTGTAAAGACACGGGATCGTCCATGCCTCGAAGTTATGATTGGTGTAGCCCCGGTGGAGGGCCATTGTCATCTCTTTCCAGGCTTCATAGACTTTTGTCCAAGATGATGCCTATTGAAAGTTCATCAGCATACTGGACGACCCCTGGACACGGTCATGTGCCGACATACCCGACCGTTGACGATGCTGTCGCCATCCACAGCCAGCAACTCGCCGATCGCCTTCCAATACGCAGTGAAGATTTCGGTCCAGCCTTTCAGCTCGTCTTTCACTTCCTCACGAGGGTATCCTGACCGGCTTGTCAAGGCCTGGACCAAGCCATGTGTCACATCGTCCTTGACTCCGTAGTGGTTCGTGCTCAGCCAGACAGCTCTTAGTCTATCGGGCTTATCCGCCGGTGGGATGGGAGACAGCGTCTGGGCAAGGTCGTACCCCTTCATGCCCATGTACGCTGCCGCGAATTCGTCGAAAAGAGGCTCCATGCCTAGTATTGAAGCCCGGCCAGAGGGGGCCGACAAATGAGTGACGTCTGGGGGACCAGGATTCGAGAATAAAGTCAGTCGCGAAGCCGTGGAAGGGATTGGGTTGTTGTCAGAGTATAGTTTGATCCGAAGGGTAGATTATGAGAGGTGATGTTTCCGTCCGAATCTTGCAGGTCGAGATGTAGCTCAAAGTATCCTGGAATCTTGGGCAGTTAGAATCTCATAGCTGGGGATTGAGGCAGCTAGAGGTCGTGAGGAAAAGGTCATTGGCCTGAGAGCTCCCCACCACGCTCACAGTATGCATGCACAGTGCGAGCAGTCCCCTTTTGCCAAGACAGCCACACCACGAATCAAGCCACATATGTCACGTGCTTTTGTGGCCACATCCCACATCCACCACATGCGAAGAATTCTGGGTGTGTGGCTCACGTCGCTTGGAATTAGGTCGTAGCCCTCCCAAAAATTCGACCACTTTTTCCTCACCTCATTTCGCGGCTAGCACCCGACCACGCAACCATCACGACAATCGACGGCAAACGACCAGCACCGACAAAGTGAGTGTACACTGCCGGATCTACTTCTGTATCTTGATACTAACGATTTGTTCGCAGATGGGTAAGCACATTTTCATTTTCCCCTGATCACCAATGCCGTTCTTGAACTCGCGACTTTGTACGATGCGTGCGAACCGACATATCGACGACAACGTGCCCACTGCACCTGGGTTCACCACACGACTGGCTATTCTGCTCTCGCCGGACTCTTACTACTTTCGAAATGCACATTGCAACTGAATCGACGCCATGCTTGGCGAAAAAGGAGGGGTTTGGATATTGTTTGGTCCAGTTGTCAACGCCATTCGACATGGGAATTGGGCAGAGGATGGGAAGATGTCCAATTCCAAACTCCCAACGTCCACATCCCATCGTCCTCGGTTTGCAGCAACGGAATCATTTTTCTTAGACGCTCGGCTCACGTCTTGCGGCACCGACTTGTGCATACGGCTTGTCGATTTTGGTGATGGAACAATATCGGGGAGGTACTTGGACTGACGGAATATGCTCGCAGGTCGCCTCCAGGAATTCGAGATCATCGGGCGTCACCTGCCCACGGAGACCAACCCGACTCCTACCCTCTACCGCATGACCATTTTCGCCCCTAATGTCATCGTTGCCAAGTCGCGGTACTGGTACTTCATGCGTGGCCTCCGGAAGGTCAAGAAGGCCACCGGTGAGATCGTCAGCGCCAAGCCGGTAAGTCTATTGAGGGGGGAATACCCAGGGGAGAACCAGGTGCTAAGTCTGTTCGGCAGATTTACGAGAAGCACCCCTTGAAGGTCAAGAACTTCGGCATCTGGCTGCGCTACGACTCTCGCTCCGGCACCCACAACATGTACAAGGAGTTCCGGGAGGTAAGTACACTTGGGAAGAAATTCACTCCTTGAGGAGAGAACCCAGTCTGACATGATGTGTTCCAGCTGAGCCGTGCTGCCGCCGTCGAGTCCCTCTACCAAGATATGGCGGCCCGCCACCGTGCCCGTTTCAGGTCGATCCACGTACGATGCCCTCCCAGGTCGCCCCCAAACCAAAGTGCCACTTTTGGCCTGTACTGACACATGACAACAGATTCTCCGCGTCGTCGAGCTCGAGAAGACCGAGGACGTCAAGCGGCCCTACATCAAGCAGCTCCTCACCAAGGACCTCAGCTTCCCTCTCCCCCACCGTGTCAGCAAGCTCGAGCAGAAGAAGCTCTTCAGCGCCAAGCGTCCCACGACTTTCGCGTAAACGAATTAAAAAGCTGGTTATTTGCGGGGTTTCTTGGGCGAAGGGAAATGGGCTGGTTCTGCGGCGTGTTATTACCAAGGTCTCATGGAACTACTTATCACGTGCATTTTGCTCCCTTAAAAGAGAGGCAGGGGAGCGGCGACGACGAATCAATCAAGAATTAACACACACACACACACACATACCTAGCCCTGTGGTAGTGGATGCTATCGTGGCCATCGCAATCGGGTCACACGTGGCGAACGGATATGCAGGATGTGTAGCGGCGATGGCATTTGATGAGTCGCAAGCAGCGGAGGAAAGAAAAGAGGAGGAGGGCACATTGTTGGGACGATTGATTGATTCGTTCGTCCAAGTTCCGGTTGGGATCATGGCATCTATGACGCAGTATCCATTTGGGCAGCCTCAACAAACTCGTTCCACGTCCGCACGGGGAGGTCAGGTCTCTGGTGTCGATTGCTTCGTGTCCTACTTGTTGCCAGGCGTTTGCTCGGTAAAGCAAAGTCTCCCGTCTACGGCGTGCGCGTGATAGCCATTCCTACTTGAATTCAACACGTCATCTGCCAGTGGTTATATGCAGATGCACCGACCCGGTCCCGTCCTAACCACGCCGGTCTCCGCCATGCCCTGGAGCTGTTCTAGAGCTTGCCGGATTCCATCGACCTTTCTACACAAGAGTTGACCTATCTGCCTGGAAGCACTTCTACCCTTTCTGTGTCCTTATATTCCGTCTCAACATGATTTACTATCTACACTTTCCACTGTTCCGCTTGGTGTATCGTCCTCTAGCATTAGAAGGCATCAGACAGCCTAACCTCCTAACAGACATTGCAGTCGTACATCAGCACACATTGGTGGTGGTCGAGCCAGAGTCAGCGTCAAGGGATCTGGGTTTAATGATGATGCGGCGGATTATCCATGAGATGGACGCCGGAATCGCCCGTATTGGAAATGAGACCTCGTGATTGTCGGTTGTGTGAGACTCCGGGGTATTTACGACCATACTCGACCATCCGTAAACTTTGAAATAATCTACTTAGCTTCGAAAAAAAAAAAAACACGGCTATCTAAGGTATATAGGAGAGGCATATGCTATTATCTATAGAAAGTCGACATAAATGTCGAGTAACTTGCCTACTCAACGCGTCACGACGCGATTTCAAGCCTTCCTATATAAATATAGCCTTACCCCTTAAGTTCAAAAAATCATAATAATTCGACTATGCGTCCTATAATGTCGTACCTAGGTAGAGTGGTCACTTTATACCTCACTTAGGTCACATAATAAGAGTTATTTTAGTCGTTTTATAAGTAGAGTTATTTTAGTCGTTTTATAAGTAGGCATCGCAAAGTTACGAAGTATCTACATTGAATAAACTCGGGGAGGTTTATTTCACGAAATTGTTGTACATTGTATACATGTGAAGTGGGGCGAGGCAGGGCTGCTCCTTCCACCATTTCCCCCCGCCGCCACTTTCCAGGCACAGTACGGACCCCCCGTTCCAACGGCTTCGTTGCTCCCTCCCTCCCATACTCTTCCACAACCCCCAACGTCATCCTCGCCATCTCTTCATCCTGTCGCTCCATATCCCCCTCCCGTCGCGCACAGGGCTTCTCATCGTATGCGGCGCGACGTCGGACTAAGAAACGATCACCGACATATCGACACAAACACGCTCACCCACCAACGGCTTCATTTGCTTCTTCCACGGGAGGCCAACCACATACGGGCCATTTCCGTCCCCGTCTCCATCACTCACCCATCTCATCTCCATCTCTACGACACATACGACACACAGAATACAACAATAATACCGTAGCTATTGTACAGTCGAGCGGCAGGCAATCAATATCCCCGCCATGGTCAGGGTCACCCCACCATCTGCAACCAAACGCAGCTCTCCCGAAACCTGGACCTGAAATAGCTCACAAAAAAGTTACAACCTCGATTGCTCGCTGCTCCGTCTTGGTTGGATCCACCTTTTGCCGCCGCCATTGCAAGCTCCGAAATATGATCTGATAAACGAAGAAGCAACGCGCTTTGGCCCCCCTGACCGTCGTTGTGTGCGTCTTCAAGGTACGCTGCGCCGCCGTTACCCAGTCGTCCGTCGTTGTCATCATTCAAAGACATCCCCTGACCTGGAATCCAATTGCTTTCGCCTCATTTTCATCTGTCCTACCGTCATCCCCGCGCCGTCTCTTCATCTCTCTTTGTTGCATCCTCGTCATCCTCACCGTCCCGTCCCGCCTCGCGTTTCGTTGCATCCACATCCACCCAAGCGCTTCAAAGTCGACTCACTGTCGCTTGCTGCTGCGCCTTTGGCTGGCTGGTGTGGCCGGGAAAGGTCGCCAACAAGCAAGCCTTCTGGTCCCTGGGATCCGCAGCACTGCACTGCACTGCCTGCTGTCTATCTACTACCCTATCTGTCTACCCTACCTGGTCATCCAACCAACCCATCTTTTCTGCCTATCCTGCCTGCTGCCCAGACAAGGCCACATCACATCGCTCCAGCCACAACCATCTTCCACCACCCAACAACAGCAGCAGGAATATGTGAAATCCACTCTCCACTGTAGGCAGTCTTCCCTCCTCCTTTTCCTCGACCCCCTGCCCATCTGCCGACCCAACCTGGCCACCAGCCATACGACCGCTCATCACACTTTGGGCTGGTTGGTTGATGTAGTTGCTCTGTTGGCCCTAGAGGTCGCCCAAGCGTCTTTCTTTTCATTCTGCTTGATTAATCGCCTTTCCCGCTGAAATGAACTTGCTACTTTTATGTTTCCCCTTCGGCCCATGATTTATTTATTCGTTGCTTGTCTCTCTATCCTGCATTTACACGGGCGCTTCGATGCGACACTACATGCTGGTGCCTCGTTAACCACGCCATAGACGAATTTCTCATTCTCGTTCTCGCAACCCGACGATTCGCAGCGTCGCGTCGCATCGCATCGCACGTTTCTCTCGACGCCAAACCCATCTCACCGGCGAACCATTCCTGTTTTCTTGAATGCGAGACGACACCGCATTGAATGGCGACACAGGCAGCCCAAGCCGACTCAAAGGAGTTCGTCGGCGCGACCACCACCCAGAACGGCAGGAAATCGAACCCTGCCTCCAACTCTACCATCTTCAGTTCCACCTCCAACAATGCCGCCGGCAGTACGAGCAACGGCACCAGTACCGGCGCCGGGCCTAGTAACACCACTACGCCTCCACCCAAATCACCTGCTGGGTACTATGGCTACCTTTTCGAAAAGGACAAGACACCGACGAAGACCCTCGACGCCTTGCTGCGTGCCATCGCCAAGTATATCGTATGTGTCTCTGGCGGCCCCTCTCAACCTCGCTGCCTGCCCGCTTCTTCCCTGATGACTTAATGCCCAACCCGATCCAACCCAAACCCAGCCCCACGTAAAAGTCAACGTTCAGAAACTAACCCTATCCTTGCACGTCTCTCAAGATTGCGAATATCGGCGATAAGAAAACGAATTGTTTGGTACCCAGTAAACTCGCCGCCTTTTACCGGGCTGTAGGGGGTAACTATGATAGTATGATCCTTCATGCTTTGCGCATTCTCTCTGTTTCGACCTGGCGGTTGCATGGGTCCATCTGGGGATTCTAAGCTGACTCCATCTCCCCGGCAGCGCTCTTTCATGAAATGCCGCATGCTTCCATCTCCTACATATGGCAAGTCACCGGCTGTCAACATTCGCTCCAGCCGATCCCGGGCAACGATTTCGACCCACCGTCCGTCCCCGCCCTGACCTTACGCGGCTTTGTGCGCTGGGAGTCCATCGAAATCCTCCTAGGTCCAGAAGAACACGTGCCCTTCATACAGTATGCCGTGAAGCACTGGAACCTCAAGCACCCTGATACCGGTGAACCCTTCCATCCCGATCTCCCCAAAGAAGCCTTTCCCCTCGAGCCCGATAGCGACGTGGACAAATGGCATAAGAAATGCGCCGAGAAGCTACGTTATGAAGCTACTAAGCCCACCACGCCCCACGTCCCGCCGCCAGCTACAGAACGAGAGGAACCCAAAGTCAAGGTGGCCTACGTGCACGTGCGGAACCCGTTCCCGGAGTCCGTTCCCAGGACCCGCTCGGGACCCCCCGAGTATCCCGCACACACCGCCGCCCGGCCGGTACCTTTCGCTCACGGGGTCGGCCGCGTGCCTCCCCAGCGCGTCCACATCCCGCCGTCCCCTGAACGCGAGCGAGGGCCATACCGTCGTGGTCATGGCAGCTCGTCCGACGAGCGAAGCCGCCATCATCACCGCCGCCGCAGCTTTCCCGACTACCAATCTCCTCCGCCGGACAACTCGCAACCTGCCTTTCCCCCGCCGCCCACACGGCCCCAGGGCGATCGCCGTCGAACCACCCAACCCCGTTACCGCTCAGGCCCAGACTCCCACTCCGACTCGGAACCCGACGACAGCCCGCGTCCCAGGCCCCGCCGTCGTCCTTCCCTCGAAGTCAGACCTCCACCTACCGTCCGCTCCATGGGGTCTCCTTCGTCATCCCGGCCACCTTCCGCAACACATTCTCACAGGTCAGATGGCAGGCTCGATGAGCAGCGTAAGCGGGGGTTCCCCATACCCGAAGTCATTCGCGACAAGTTCGAGAAGGTCGCATCCGTTCTCCCCAGCACCAGGTCACCTACGCGGAGCTCGTCCGGTCGCCGGAGCGAGCTTCCCCCGCGCCGTAACCGTGACTACGTAAGCCATCCAAGGGTCGGCCGCGCCTGGTCCGACTCGGACTCGGACGAATCGGACACATCCGCCGCCAGCCTCGAGCGACGGATCCGTAAGGGCATGCGAGAGAGGCGCGAGAGGGAAGAGCGGGAGAGAGCCAGGGACAGGGCCGAGCGTGAACGCGAACGCGAACGGGAGCGGGGCCGGGAGCGAGAGCGGGAGCGAGACCGAGACCGAGAACGCGACCGAGAACGCGACCGAGACCGAGAACGAGACCGAGAACGAGAGCGCGAGAGGGATCGGCTGGACGAGGAGCGAGACGTGCGCAAACGGCGCGAGCGCTACCTGGCAAACCCGCCATCTCATCACCGTCGGACGAGTAGCCATGCCGACGTCGATCGGGTGAGGGATAACTCATGGGATCCCGAGGATCGAGATGTGCGAGACGATAGGAAGAGATGGAAGGAAAGGCCCGACAGCCCCATGACGGGTGTCGGAGGCAGACGGTATCCCGTCGAGCCGCTCTGGAGCTAAAGATGCCGCAGGTCCGGGCATGAACATCATAGGCCCTGGAAAAGAGGGCGTCCATATGCTGACATGACACGAAGTTATGACAATTGACAACTTACCAACAGTATTTCCCGGCCCTCCATGAGCGACCCGACGTTGGACGTGAGATATGACAGGCCATATGTTTTATTTATTTCCTTCTTTATTACCAGCATTTTGTTGCAAATTGCAAACTCCTGCCATGTGTCCCCACAAAGTTACCCTGTGCACCTGAGCGAAAGAATCTGCTTATACATTAGGGTTGTCGACAGAAAGCAGCAGCCGTACGAACCCCGAGACAGAGTTCCCGGCTTCTTGTGGCGATGCGAGAATCATCAGTGCCAAGTCCCAAAGCCAAACCTATGAACGCTTGTAACGCCAGCGCCATTCCCCCAGATTATAGAGCCAACCTAGATGGCCTCCCATGAAGGGAAGTCGGGTCAAACAACAACACTAGCACCTTGGCTCTCCTCACATGGTGCCAAGTACAACCGGTTCTCTAGGCCGACAAGGCATTCCCATGTGACCTTGTCCAACACGGCAGCATCAGCAAAGAGATGGCACGAAACACCTTTCGTTCCACACCTCAGTACACCGTGGACAAGCACTCCATCGTCTTTTATGACTTGGCCGGCTTCTTGTTGCGACCACGCGCGATACGCTTCTGAATGAGCCTCTTCTTCAGCTGAAGCCGTCGCCGGCGCTGCTTATCCGTCTCCTCAACGCCGCTCTCGTAGCCCGTGTCGTAATCGAGCTCCCACTCGGGGCCGCCTCCATCGGCGTACGTCCAGGGGATGCGGTCATCCCAGTTGTAGCACCAGTCTGCCGATTCCGAGGCTTCCGATCCATCTTTCATCTCATCATCGTCATCGTCGTCGTCTTTTCCGGAGTCGCCCCACGGACTGTCGGCGGACGACTCGAGCTTGTCGCGCGGGTGCGGCGGGATGTGGAAGGTCTTCATGTACGTGTTCCAGTTGACTTGGAACAGGCGCCTGCGCGGGTCCGTCCGCCGCGAGAGCGTGTCGGGCCGGTTGTAGGGCCGGGTGGCTTCCACGCGCTCGTGGTAGGGGCAGAGTGCGTCCGGCTTGACGACGACGCCGCACTGCACGTGGTGGCATACGTTCGAGGTCGGGCCGTCTTGGCATGGCCAGAAGAGGTGCTTGAGCTGGCACCCGCACTCTTGGTAGTAGCGGTAGATTTGCATGCACATCTTGTCTGACTCTGCTTGGACCTTCTTCTGGGCTGCAGCAGGGGGTGTATGCCTCAGTGGGAGTCAATGGTAGCCAACCTAACTGCCAATGGGACAGAGAAAGTCAGTCTCGGCATAGGATGGTCAGGTGGGAATTTTCAGTAGTGGTGATGATGTGGTTGGTCGCCTGGGAGGAAGCCACGAAGACGATGAAGCTGAACACCTACTTACGTCTGGGTGCTGGATGGAAGAGATTGTTATCTTACAGGAGAATAATAGGAATCTTTACTCTGTTCTCAGCAGAGGTAAGATGTGTGAAGTGTCTGAAGGAGGGAGAATATGGCTGTTGCAAAGCACTGATGTGTGAGTGTGAGAGAGACCTGGTAAAGACGCTTGGAATCAGCACTGTTATTGAGTATCTCGTGAGCAACCTGTGCTCCCGGGAGTGAACAACGAGGAAAGAGCAGGTACTTGCTATGGATAGAGAGAGATAGTCTAGCTGGATGGGTTCTGTAGTTAACAGCGTGCCGGCGGCTTTGAGTCGCGATGTATAACAGGACAGGTGGAGGTGGTATAAGAACCAGGTTCTTTCAGTCTACAGCCAAGGAGATGCTTATGGTCTCTTGTCTTTTGGATAAAGGTTTACTACAGCTACGCAGGAGGCGACTCGAGACTTATTCTATCCTAGAGGGAGTGTTATCATATGCTTGTTGTGTGCTGGGATAGACGGGAGGTGCACACGATTCGTTACTATGATGATATACTGCGTGTCTTTCTAAGATATCTAAGGAGGTTCCGCTATATACCGACTATATAATAGTAAATGAACTTCCATTGATGTCCGTTGCCTACCGTCCGGCCTTCAATAAAGAAATACATGCCTCCGGGTGAATATGAGTATCTGTATAGTATAAGGGAGTGTAAACTTGGTGCACCTAGGAAAGCACGATATTTAAGCGTATTCTATCCTGCCTACCTGCCTTTGGCCTTTGATAATCCTTATCGACCATGTTAGGAATATCAGCTCCGGAGTGAAGTCGGTGTTAAGCCAGCAGCGGTTCGGTCCGGAGTGGGTCTAAGGGTCCGAGGGAGCTCGGACCGCCGTCTCTGCCGCCGAAGCAATTACTCTATAGGGCATAACAACACAACAACAACCCACAGGATAATTTCAAGTAAAGGCAGCGGAAAGTAGTCTGTCATACTCATAATCATTATACTAAGCATTCTAGTCCATCCTTCCAGACCTAAAATGCTTTCCAGCGCTCCGTACAGGAAACGTGCTTCTTCTACGTTCCTCTCGCTCCTCTCCTACCGATCCCAATTCTCTCCTCCCTCGTCCGAGCCCCACGTCCAGAGCCGGCCGCATCCCCCATCGGCGTCGGCGTGAGCTGCAGAATCCGGTTCTGTCCCCGTGCAGCACCGCCCCTGCCAGAACCATCGCCATCATCACCATTTACTCCGCCGGCAGCATCAGCACCTAACCGTCCATCCTGACCCCGTACCGCCCGTGTTCTCCTCCTCACACTCCCGTCCGCCAAGCCACCCAGCATGGAATCATGTGCCTCTTCCTCGTCGCTGCTCGTCCCCAGCAGCATCTCCGTGTCCTGCTCCGTGTATTCGTCGTCTTGTTGCTGCTGCCCTTGCGGCGGCAGCCGACCCGCCATGCCCCTCATGGACCCGGCGGCCTGGAGTCTCTGAAAGAGGGTCGAGCGCGCCTGCACCTCGGCCGGTGAGAGGTGGTGGGGCTGCTGTTGCCGTTCGTCGAGGTGTAGTTGGTGCTGCTGCAGTTGCTGCTGCCGGTGCTGGCGCGGCTCGGTCTGCTGTCGTTGCTGCTCCTGTTGCCGTCTTGCGTGCCGCGCCATGCGTTCCCGCTGGGCAGCTTCCTCTGCTTCTTGGCGGGCTTGTCGCGCCCGTCTGTCTTCGTAGGCGGCCACGTCTTCCGAGGTGATGGTTAGGGTTGTTGGGGGTCGTCGAAGCATGGTGGGCGGTCTTCGGGATGAGAAGTGGTTGAAGGAGAGATTATGTGGTGGAAGCTCGAGTGGGCGAGGAAGGCGCTGGTTGAGAGAGGTGGAACGCAGGGCGCTCTGTTGGATTGCGCTTGTCTCTTTTTTTTCCTTCTTTGTTTTTCTTCACTGGCCCGACAGAATCGAGCCGTCAAACGTAGTTCTGATGTTGGACTTGGAGCCGATCGTGGTGAAGCGAGCTCGGGTCGGAAGTTGACAAGCCCGGAAAACAAGACGACGCAGAGTTAGAAGCCACGTGTAAGCCTGCCGTCGCAGATACCGTATTTGTTATTCCCCAACCAGCTATTCCCCAACCAGCTCTTTTCGAACTTCTTCCCGACTCTCAAGTCGCCTCCCAGCTGAAGTGACGCGGTGCTATTGGGGGTCGACGGATCGAATTGCTTGGCGATGCGCGAAAGAGGGACCCAGAGATAAGGCCGTTTCGGATCGAGAATCGGGTCTTCGACGAGGTCACTGGTCGGAACGAGGACGCTGCGAGTTGTTGTTGTGGTAGGTGGTGTTTGTTGTTGTCTCCGTCTTCGCGAGTCGAGACGCGAAACTGAGCAAAGTGACGTACCTCGACTTGTACCTGCCCTTGTCAGAATCCGGGGTCCAAAATTCTCGTGCTCGCTGAACTTCGGCTCCGTCCGACGCCACACTCCACTGTGGCGCATTCTGCTTACTCAGTCAACCTGAGCCTCTACTGAAATGTGGTCTGTGCGTTTCCCATTAGACCCAAGTCCGCCGTCGGCCACGGCGTCTTTTTTCGGAACCCGTCCGTCGAACAGGACATGTCCGGTCCAACCCTCGGAGGATGCGGCGGCACATACCAGACCATTTCTCGTTTGTGTCTCTCAGTAACCCCTGTTGTACAGTATTGTTGGAAAACGTTCTGTTAGAAATTCATTCTCTGGCTACACTGATCGCTAACACGTGCCGCCCCGGGTGCATTGGGAATCGCGAAAAACCAATCTCAAACCCCCTACATACGCCGTGTCCTTTCTATGTTCTGCAGCTTTGTCATGTACAAGAAGTCCCGTATCTCCGTGGCTGTTTAGCGTAAACTGGTATCGTCGTCGACATGGTTGATAGTTGACAGAAAAAAAAAGAAAAAAAGAAAAAGAAAAAGGGTAGTGAAGCGGGAAAACGGCGCCCCTTAATGCAGGCCCCACGGCGAACCTGCATACGCATTCTCGGCCTCCCACTTGAGGAAATCCCCCAGGTCGTGGTGCAGGTTGTACCCCATGGGCACCACGTCGTCATCGTCGTCGTCCAGATTCATAAACACAAAGTCCATCATCGGGCTCTGCGGCAGGCTGCCGAGGCTGTTGTGTTTGGGGCTGCGACCGGTCTCTGACAGCGGAAGGCTCCGCTTCCTCGGGTGTCCCTCCATGGTCCACCGCTTGATGCCGCCCTGCCCCTGGACGAACCTGGCCGCGTCCGCGCCGCTGCCGTTCCAGAAACCCGACGGGTACTCCTCTGCCAGGGGAATCGGTAGATCCAGGTCCGGGTCCGACGCGGTCGAGCACGATGACGAGTACTCCAGCGACGACCGGCTCTTGGTGCTGCCGGATGAGCTCGGTGTGCTTTCCGTAGACTCCATATTGATTCCCATGGATTCCATCGTCTGCGCCCTCGGCCTCGTCTCTCCCGTCTCTTCCCCGTCCTCCCCCTCCTCCTCCTCTTCTTCCGACGTCAAGAGCCTCCCAGGACCGCCGAATCCAAAACCCTCAAACCAGGACGTGAGCTCTCGCACTTCGCCTTCGTTCGCATGTCCCGTAAACTCTGACGGGTCTGAAAAGAAGTCGCCCGCACCGCCCAGGATGGCCATCTGGAACGCCGTCCAGTCGAGCGTGGTGTCCGGCGCCAGCTGCATACCGGGCACCATGTCGTCTGGCTTGGGAAGCCGGATCGGGCCATGCCGGAGCGTCGGCATGCTGAGGCTGTACGGGGTAGACTGGTAGTAGATGAACTCGTCGTCTTCGGTGGGTGCGAACGGCGACTTGGGCTGTGGCTGGCTCATACCACGCTCTTCGGGGGATTCTCTTTGGTCGGTCGTCGTCGCTGTCGTCGCTTTCGTCTCTTTTCTCTCCTCGGCTGGGGCGGTGACTGTCACTTCCGGAATGGTGGGTAATGGAGGGTGCGGTACTTGCAACGGCAGCGGTCGACCCGCCTGCCGTGCGGGATTCCTTGGTGGCGGAGGCGGTGCCCTGAGGCCGGTCGGGACCATCAGCCACATCAGGTCATCGTCATCGTCATCGTCTTCGTCAGCCTTGAAATTGAAGTCCTCGTCGTCCTGGGTCTCCGTGGCAGGCGCAGCCAAAATCGTAGTATGTTCTTGGTCTCTCTCTTGCTGCTGCTGCTGCTGCTGCTGCTGCTCTCCCTCCTTTACGTCGCCCGACGTCCTGGGCTGGTCGCCGGCTGATGACGAGGCCACAGGGACCGGCTCGATTGGTTTCGCCATGGAAAATCGCACCGAGTTCCGGATATCACTGGACTGTTTCTTCCGACGCTGGAATTCGGCGCTCGCACGGACGGTTTCGAGTTGCTCGGGCGTGAGCATTTCATCCGCTTCGATCTTTTTGAAGAATTGCCCCGTGAGGATGCCGGTGACGTTCTCGCTGAGGAGCCATCGAGGCATCTTCTTCGAGGGCCTCGGCTTGTGCTTCTTGTAAGTCTTGGTGGGGCCGGTCCGGGTGGGTGTCGCCTTTGACATGGAAGACCTCCGCGTCGGCGTGGTTAGGCTCGGTGTGGGACTGTGCGGTGGTGTTGCGTGCTTTTCCACGGGCGCGGCTACGGCCACAGGTTTCCTGGAGAAGACGTTGAGCTGCGCAGCACCCATCTCGGGAGTGGTTTGCACAGCTGGTGGGGAAACCGGCGGCTTGGTTTCTTTGGGCGGTGAGGACATGTCTATTGTCGACTCGGAGGGCGACAGTGGTGGCGGGACGGGCTTCTCGAGGTCTTGAGCAGGCTGGAATGCTTCCTCAGTCTCTTGGATCAGCTTCTGCAAAGACGCAGACCAGTCTCGGAGAGAATCACGGTCCGTCCTGGGCGTTTCTGGCTCCGCCATTTCTTCAGCGTCGTGCTTGGGCTCCTGGGGAGTCTCGGGTTCTGCTGCGTCGGGGATCGGGCTTAACGCTGTTGCGGCGCATCCAACCGTTGTCGTGTCTTGCAATGGCGGGAGGACGATGGCAATGCCACCGGAAGGACGTCGAATTTCAGGGAGAAAGGTAAAGTTCGAGTTCGTGGCAGTGCCCGACATGTCATCGTCCGGGTGCGCCACTGACAAAGACGGCGGAGGAAGGTCTGACGTGCTGGCGGCTCTCTTGGACCATGGGGCAAGCTGGCGTTCGAGGCTGGACCTGGACAAAGAAAACGAACCCTTGGAGGACCGAGGTGAGGTCTCGCATGCGGGTGGGTACGGCGCTGAAAGCCGGTTCGTGCTTTGAGAGCACTGGACGAGGACAGATTGGTCCTGGCTCCCTTTCTTCTTCTTTGACCTGAGTGTGCGGCTTGGGAGGGCGCGCCGCATTTGGTCCTGCAGTTTAACCTGAGTGACCTCGTCAGGGTCGGATGCGTCCTCAGCGTCGAATGGCGTTTCCGAGCGAATGAGCCTCCTAATGCTCAAGCTCGAACGAGACAACATGATGTGGGTGGCGAGACGGTGAGAGAGATATTATGGGAGTCGTCGATCAGATACCGCCACGGGACAGTGGGGTCTATCATGCAAGGGGATGAAGCCTTTGGGGGGCGGAGGATATTGGCGTAGCGAGACTCACGATAAAGATCGAGAGAGTGAAAGGAATACAGGTCGCATTTGGAAGTAGGGATGGCGAGGTCATGTAAGTATGGGGTGTGGATGTGGCGATGGAGGGTGGAAGATGGGGGCCCTCGCATGTCAAGTACAAAGAAGAACCGGCTGCCACTTTCACGGGCATGGCGTAGGGCAGACCGGAGGCAAAGGAGCAGCGGTCCAAGGACAGGGAACAAGCAGGGAAAGGTATTGTATAATCAGTCCGCCCATGGGGTCCCCCCCTGTAAGTGTGTGGTTCTCTTCCGCAGGTAGGACAAATAAGACCCGAGACTATCGGCATGCCGAGAGACGTGACGCACATCCCAGCTACCCATGTCTAAGACTTGGGGGGGTACATTGCACTCCCCATAGTGCTGTAGTGTAGAACGTGGTATGGCATGGCCGATTGAATGCAGAATCGGGTCAGTCACAGCGCGAGAGAGAGAGTACAGGGTAAAGTGGGGTGGACAACGAAGAGGAGGGGTGAAATGTTGATGAAAGAGCAAAGGCTAACCCATCGATCTGCGACTTGGTTATGCTCTTGGAAGGCGTTCGTTCGGGTCATCAGCGGACGCGGTGTGAGCGATGAGAAGCGGGAACGGCGGTGATGGCGGGAGGGGGCCGAGGGCCGGGAGGGCCATTTTTCCCCAAGTGCAGGGCCCAGCCAGTCTCGTACTTCGTAAGATTACTGAAATCCCAGGTGAGATGTCTTGCGGGATTGGGGAGACGATGATGGGAGAGGATGACGGAAGGGGATTGATGGAAGGGGATTTGGCGGGGGGAGTTGAAGCCTTGCAAGTTGCAGGAACCGGTAAGACGGATAATGCGCGAGTACGTACAAGGTACTCAGTGCCCCACCTTGGCCTGGTCTGTGCCCCGTGTAGCCGCGGCGTCGTCTCTCATTGGCCAGGCGGTGGCGTACCCGTTTCTATTACTGGACTGCCCAGACAAGGAACCAAGAGCATACATTTCCTTCCTTAAAATGGCGGACGGCGGTGGTCTAATGTGACCTGGAAAGAAGGGAAATATCTCGATTAGACTAGGAGAGAAGACGAAAAGGTCACCCCCTCAAAACCTATTTCTACAAAGTACTGAAGTGTCGAATCTTCATGTCCCGGTTTTGTCACCTTTGTACCTTCCAGGACATGTACGGAAATAGAAGTACGAATACGGTACACCAAGGCCCTCTTTGTTTCTCCACCACGATACTTCGTACACATAGGTATAAAGGAAGTCAATGACAGGGGTCAACATAGCTGCATCTAGCAAATGCAGCACCCAGCAATAGTACATACATATATACTCTGCAGGAGCAGTGTCCCGTCGAGCAGGACAGTAGCCGACACTGACAAAGAGCTGCAAGCGGGGGCCAAGATGTTTAAACGCAGCACTTGTCACGGCTTCTAAATCTGGCTCACATCGCAAGTGCTACACGAAGACGACGGAGACCTGCAGAGGGACGGCAGTGACGTGGCTCCTACATGGCCCGAGCCGGAAACTAGAATATTCAACGACGGAATACGCATGTTGAGGAGAACATCAAGGGTAAATAAATAACTAGGCATGCGCATAGGTTAAGCGACGGAAATTGCGCAAACAAGCAGGATCACGAGGGAACGCTCTAGCGAGGAGGATCCAATAGTCCGTAAAGGATTTAAGGATTGGTTAGGTCCTTGTCTGGCTTTTCTTTTTTCTTTTCTTCGTCTGCGGCTTCCCATGATGATTTCGAAATGGGGAGCAGACAAGTCGTTCTAGGGAAGTCATCAAATTGTCTCCCAAATCTTTCAGTCTGCTGGTCAATTGGAGTTTGTTGGTTGAAGTTGATGAGGTCTGCTAGAGTTGATGTGATTGTTGACCGGTGAGTGTGTGGGTACCGGTACATTCCATGTCGAGCCACGCCTTTTCACGTGATACAGTACGGATACTCGTCTCGATCCTAAAATAGGTACATTCATTTTAAAGCGCAAGACGATCGTGAGTTGATTAGGTACCTACAAAGAAGAAGGGAAAAGGAACAAGTTTTGATTGAGATTGGCTTTATTTATTAGGGAGCTCATCTCCTTCTTCAATCCTCCGTACGTCCTGTATCTTTGCACGTCTTGGTTGCGTCCACTCACCGACGTTGATTACGTTGTACATGGCTGTCGCACGGTGTACCGGCTGACGGCTCTGATAGAAATCCGTATCCGGGTCCGAAGACGCGATCATGACAGTGGCAACAAAGACGGACATTCCGTCTGGAAGGCGAATATCTGGAGAACCGACGGCCGAGAACCCACGCGACAACACTGCAAGGGTCGAGTCCCAGCTTTTGGTCCAGTTCGGTAGAGAAAAGCCCAGACCAGCCCAGCCAGTTCGTGAGCGAATCATGCCTTGGTTGCCGGCTCCGCCATGGGGCAACGGAGCATCCCCGAGATCAACATCTGCCCAACGGTCAAGTCCGCTGACTACGAATACTCCGTGCGCTAATGATGCACTGACCATGTCTTATTTCTTCACTTGGGTCGCTCGACATTTCGCCTTGCTCGGGACGTTGATATTTCTTGTTATGTGCTTGATAACCACTACATTTTGACGCCACGATACGGGCAAGCCGTACAAGCAGACCCTTATTCTCCCTATTGGGTTGACCCGGACAGCTTTTATCCACGCATCAGTTGCAGACCTGCTTTCTCGTCGCTGCAATATTTCCCCCCGCCCCCTCTCATTCCGCAACAGGAAATGGTTCAAGAGCAGACACCCTGGGTACATACAACCGCCTGCCCACAGGTCCCCTTATCGACTCGTAATTGTTGCTGTGAGGAGAGAGGCAGCATGCGAGATATTGTATCGACGTGACGAAGGTGGGAACACTGCAATCCCGTCTTATGTGATTGTATGATTTTTTTTCTCAGTCGTCACTCGAATCTTGGCTTGTCGAAAGGCCACCAGAGAACGCGTCTCGTCTGGTAGCTGAGAAATTCGTGCCCATGAATTGTGAAGGTCTCCAGTTTTCTGTTTGGCGAGATATCCAGATGGTACCCAGATACCAGGAGAAAAGTCGGGATAAGTCATCGGCAAACACGGCACCGTGGAGGCGACGTTCCCAAAGACAGTCCCAAGGTGAAGTGAGGGCCCATTCTCTCCATTTTTCGCTCACACGCTACCCGTCAGCGACAGGACAAGTTCCGTCGTTGTAAATGCATGGCCTGGCAGGCAAGACCGCTGCGGTGTTTGTTCGACAAACATGGTCGTCGAGACGGCTGCCATGACCCTCATGTCAGACAAAAACGGAAGTTTCCCGTCTCCCATCTCGAGGACTCTTAACACACCGGTGACTGGGTGATGGCTTGGCTACCAGTCATCAGAGTGGTCGTCATGCCGGGTTGGCCACCTGCTCTCGAGTCCCTTTTTGCCGACAGTATGATGGAGTCGGCATTGTTTCAACCTCGGACTAAAAGGACCGCATGTACAGTCCTTGCCGAGGAAGTGACATGGCTGGCGTCTCTTTTATGTGCATATATGTCCTCAATGACCAGAGTCACAGGATCTCGTTGGCGACTCGCATGTGTCGCGGGGTGGCATTGGCAAGGAAGCCAGTCCTGGCGTAGGAGGGAACATAGGGCTGATAGTCCTTTTCAGGGACTTCAACATTCAGATGTTTGTCTTTCCGGGACGAGAACATGAGCCCCTTGGTCAGGGAGGCCAGGGACCACCGGCGGCGACCGGTGGTCAAGGAGCAGTCCTTGTTCCAAAACATCTCGTCTGGATGAAGGGATGGTGTGAATGGTGTAGATCGTGCGTGAGCTAATGAAGCGGCCGGTTCGTTGGATCGTCAGTTGGCAGTGGACAAGTAGGGAGGTGTGATAAAGACCCAAGTCGGCAGTAAAAGACACTGGAGCAAAGTCAAATCTATCGAAATTGGATTCTACGGAGAGAGATGGAAGGGGGGAGAGCCCCCTTCTTGAAGGGCAACAACACGCGTACGTAACATTCCAAGAGACACACGAGATGGATCAGCAATGACAGAACATTACGCACGCAACCTTGGTTGAGGCTCTCCTCTCCCTTGCGACACCCGGCTACAAGCGCGCGGAACCGGCATCCGTTGTGCGTGTTCTGCGTAACCATCTTACACATGCCGAATCAAGGCAGCATGAGGCTTTCCCTTTCCGCAAACGGCATGTAACGACTCGTGCACATTGATCTACACCACTAAGGGAACTCAAGGCTCGACTATACAGAGTTCCCGCCGGCACTCAACCTTGGCGATACGACTGCTTGTCGCTTTTAGGTCCTCACTAAATTCCGCATGCATTTGTCCGCCGCCCGGAGTGTCCCGTTCTACTATAAGTCCGGGACACTCCGGCCGGGAAGAAATGTAGGTTAAAATATAATACGTGAATAGCTCCCCACCTGGCTCGCTTCACATTCTCCGCTGCATGCTACTGACTTGGCGTCCTTAGACATACTAAAGGCCAGAAGAATCCAAGCCTAAGCAGCAGCATTCCGGAAGAAAATGTCCTTGAGGACTGGCATGGAAACCGTCCCAACGGAATCGAGTTGAAACAAGGAAAGGAGGGACAAGACATACCATGAAACAGGACAAATGCACAATGCCTCGAGCAAACATACTTACCATGGTGGTTAGCAAACGTGTCATGCTTCTGTACAACCTGTCGGGCATGAAGAAGAGCCAATCTCCGTAGGCAGGACCCCTCCTTCTTCAGACTTCCTGCAAGGGAGAAGAAAACGGCCATGGCAACTGGAGAAAACGGCCGTACAGCCAATGGATAGCGTCCCCAAAGGAGGGGAGAGGAGGAGGGGAGACGAAAATGATCAGCGGGGAGTCGATGCAAAGGCATTTACAACTTGGTCTAGACATGTACATTCTCTAGACCGCGTTTGAAGACAGGTCCAGAATGTGGCGAGTGTGATTTGTGTAAGGATTCATTTCATCTCTTGTTGATCGCATTCCAGTTTTCAGTCGCCACGTCCGAGCAAGACAACTTAACTTCCCTTTTCCACGGACACCAAGGGGCATCGCACATGCCGCCCATTACCGATCCTCATACCGACCCTCAGAATCATCGCCACCCTCCTCCGCATCCACGTCGTCATCGTGCGATATAAAGGGCACAAACCGAAAGTCCAAGAAACTGACCCCGCCGCCCTCCACCTCCACCATGAACTGCAAGCTCAACACGCCCTGCCCGTCGCCGCGGAGGCTAATCTTGCTAGCGATGCGCATCGCCTCGGTCGACGCCTTGATCAGGTCAAACTTGTAGGTCTGGACCCAGCGCTCCTGCACCGACAGCGTCTCGAGCAGCTCGCGGCCCTTGGCAAAGTCCACCACCGTGGTGCCCAGGTCGCCGTTTCCGGCCAGCGTTAGGTAAGGTGGGTTCCGCGACGTGGTGATGGTGAGCCGCTTGGGCCCGTTGGGGGAAAGCTCCGCCAGGCCGTCCAGCAGGTAGCGCGACTGCATGATGATCTTATAGGCTAGTTGGTCGCGGTCAAACGGAATGTCCTCGGGTATTTCGGGCACATACGTCGTCAGGTTCGCTACCGTCTTGACTCCCGACTCCTCCATGATGATGCTCAGCGGGGCGCCCTCTTCTGCTAGTTGCAGGCAGCACGTTCCGCCGATGCCCAGAGCCTGGTTACTAAACGCATCCGGGCGGTAGTTGCGGAGGTTGCTGCGGTATGGGTCCTGCTCCGCCTTTTGCGCCCGAGTAGCAATGTCCACAGCCCCGAATATTTGTAGCGTCTCGAGGAGAGCCGGTAGGTTGATCTGAAAGCTGGGGAGGTCCGGCTGCGAGCTGTCATCGTCCGATTCGCCAATGTTCAGCTGGTACGATGTGAAGAGTTTCTTGTCGAGAGATGCAGTGCCTAGTTCCTCCCGTTATTTCATTAGCGTGAAGGAGCCATATATTAGGGAGAGAAAGCGCCAACACGTACCCTGCATTACCCGAGATAGATCGGCCGAGAACCTGATGCCCTCTTCGGTTATCAGAACATGGATCTTGTTGGTAAAGTTGACGCATCTTAGTAATTGGTATAGCGGGCGTGTCGAGGTAGCCACGGCCCGGAATAGAGGCTGGGCCACTTGGGTACGAGTCGCCGGAGCATCAGCCATGATGCGGGGCGTATAAAAGGAGGGAAAGAAAAGAAGAGTATTATCGGAGATGAAATATCACCGAAATGGAAATATAAAAGGCGCAGGATGGGTCTTCTCGTAGTAGGTATCTAATATACAGGGCAGACAATGCCAACCGTAACGGGAAAACGAAATAGGAGCGTGTGTGATGGGTATCTTAGACGTAGACTCCGACGGCGCAGAACATGTAAACCGTGCCGAACCTGTATTCTGTTAGACCAAACTGTTCCATGGCCAGGGAGCTAGAACGGACTGGGGAAAGAGAAGGGACAAGAAGGGAAAAACGCACGCAATGCTGAGAGAGGCAGGCACACCCAAAAGGGGGACGCTGATGAACGAACGGTCTATCAATCCCTGGTTAGCATTCAAGATGACAATCGCTGAAATGACCAGACATACTGAGGGCAAAGAAGCCGGCGAGTAGGAGACCGATCAGAAGCAGAGAAAAGGCAACCGTGAACTGCGACTGTTTGGCAATGGCAGGGAGGAAGGCACTGCTAGCACCGGCAGCTTGCCAAACCTCAGGAAGCGAAGAGTCCATCGGCTAGGTAGTTTTGGTGCCGTTCTTGTTTTCTTTCTCTCTTCTTAAGAAGGCTCCAGTCTCTTTTTTTCTTGGTGTGGATGTGATCTCTAGCACCTTGGTGGAAGTTGGCTTTGGTCGTGATTTGCGACTTGTTCACGACAGATCACAGCTTTGGTAATTGGAGTGGGAGCTCCAGCTGTCAGCAGGGTACGTACCTTTCTGCATTATGCACTAATTACCTATCGCCATCTACTTTTTAGCTGACTAAACTCGTTTAGAATCATACGCACAAATCCCACAGATCAACATGAGTGACCCACTCCGCAGGGTCATCGCGAAAGCCAAGACAGTCTGGTGGCCACTGGAACGATGAGTCAGCAGCATCAGTGGAGTTGCAGCCTCAGCCTCGCCCTGATCAACCTCAGCCAATCAAAATGAGTCAGAACTTCAAGAGACGCCCCTCGGGTGATGACGACGTTGGGGTTTCAGACTCCACCCCATCTGTCAAGCGTGTCCGGTTCGCCTCCCCAGAGATCCGCGAGGTATTCGAATCCATCGACGAAAACAAGAGAACGACCATCCACGTAGACAAAACCACCGCCAAAGAGTCCGCTACGAAAGAACGAGCCGACGATTGCTTCGACACCCCTGGGGGCGACGGTCGGAAGGGACCAGACGATAGCGCTTGCGCTTCTCACATCTTCACTGCCGACGACGAACCGACCGCCAAAATGACTCAGGACAGTATGTTTATGTTTTCTCTGATGGCCTCCAATGGAAATTGTTCTTGCCTCTGGAAACTAGAGCGTTATCGGCAGCCGACTGACTGACGCGTTCGTTTAGACGCCAAGCGCAAGGCATCCGAGGAACCCACCTCGCCATCCGAGTCGAAACGAGTCAAGCGCGACGAATCGACTGAGCTGGACTCGAAGCCTCAGGAGAAACAGCCCTTGAAGCGCATTCCGTTTCCCGAAAAGGTTGGTTTCATCTGCCTCCCAATATTTGATCTCACCTTCTTCCTTCCCCTTTCCCGTTTGTCAATACATGAATCACCACAGCAACAAGCCGTTCACTCTGGACACACAAGTCGGCTAACTTGGATTACTTTGAACAGCCCGCCGTTATCGAAGAACGAAATGGCGAAATCGAGTTTCGAGTCGTCAATAACGACAATGAGCGCGAGTCGCTCATTATCCTCACCGGCCTCAAATGCATCTTTCAAAAACAGCTCCCGAAGATGCCCAAGGACTATATCGCCCGGCTCGTCTACGACCGCACCCATCTGTCTATTGCTATTGTCAAGAAACCCCTCGAGGTCGTCGGCGGAATCACGTACCGGCCCTTCAAGGGACGTCAGTTTGCCGAGATTGTGTTCTGCGCCATTTCCAGTGACCAGCAGGTGAAGGGCTACGGCGCACACCTCATGTCCCATCTCAAGGACTACGTCAAGGCGACGAGCGACGTGATGCATTTCCTCACGTATGCAGACAACTACGCGATCGGTTACTTTAAGAAACAGGGCTTCACTAAGGAAATCACCCTGCCACGGTCCGTGTGGATGGGCTACATCAAAGACTACGAGGGTGGCACCATCATGCAGTGCTCTATGCTTCCACGCATCCGCTACCTCGAGATGGGCCGCATGCTGCTCAAGCAGAAAGAGTGCGTCCAGGCCAAGATCCGCGCCTTTTCCAAGTCGCACATGGTCCACGCGCCGCCCAAGGAGTGGAAGAACGGAGCCAAGCCCATCGACCCCCTCTCGATCCCCGCGATCCGAGCCTCGGGCTGGTCTCCGGACATGGACGAACTCGCGCGGCAGCCCCGCCACGGCCCTAACTATAACCAACTCCTCCACCTACTCAACGACCTCCAGAACCACCAATCGGCCTGGCCTTTCCTCGTGCCCGTCAACAAGGACGACGTGGCCGACTACTACGACGTCATCAAGGAGCCCATGGACCTCAGCACCATGGAGTCCAAGCTCGAGGCCGACCAGTACGCCACGCCGGAGGACTTTATCCGCGACGCGAAGCTCATCTTCGACAACTGTCGCAAATACAACAACGAGAGCACGCCCTACGCCAAGTCGGCCAACAAGCTGGAGAAGTTCATGTGGCAGCAGATCAAGGCCATCCCCGAGTGGTCCCACCTGGAGCCCTAGAAGGGCTCCACCGCCCTCGCCCGCGCCCGCCCGCGCCCATCCCAGGGTCCAGGTCGTCCCCGCAACGCCGTCCGGCTGCCCGTCGCCGTCTCCCCGGCGCTCCTGGCGCAGAAGCGCGAGCAGCAGGACATGTTGCGGGAGCGCCAGGACGAGCCGCGCGTGGCCACCCGCAACCGCATCCGTCAGCGCCGTGCGAGTTCCATGGCTTCGCAGCTCTCGGAGTTCACGCCGGATACCTCTCGTGCATCGCACGACGGGTTGCAGTCTGCCCGAGACGACGCCCTTGTTCCTACTCTTATCCTGCGCTTGCAAGGGGTTGCGATGTCGCCAATGGCTCGTCCAGGTTCTGTCGAGACAGTCGGGGCAGCGACAGATGTCGATTCACATTCCACTCCCTCCGCTTCTACCGTCGGCGACTTGACTCGTTCCTCCCTGAAGAGCGATTGCAGTTCGGCGACGGATGATACCACATTCGGCGAGAATGAGTCCTATGTCCCGTCATCGACTACTAAGGAGAGTGAGGGAGAGGTCTGTTCGGGATGAGAAGTTTTTCTCTTCTTTTTTTTTGTGTTGTTTTGCCTTGAACAACACGTAATGTCTGTACGAGCAACATGTATCTGGTTCTTGTTTTTCTTTCTTGTACACCGGCGTTAAGTTGGTCAGACCAGGTAGGGACCTGGCATGGGATGGTTTTCTTTTTCCTCTCGTCGGGATGGATACGTTGTGGAATCGTCTTTTTTGCGACGACTTTCGGGCGTGTACAATAGAAGCTGTCGAGGCGAAACGGTTACTTTGGATGGAGTTGGTTTAGGAACCGTAGATACCCTCAATTTAGGAACGTCAAGATGGCCGAGTTCGTATGCAAAGCTTACTTGAGCATCGTTGGTCATCATGTTAAAATGTCCGGCATGCCCATTGCATTTCACGGGAGGGTAGAACCACTGATCGGACGGGGTGGCATAGGCTTCGTAAACGCTTTCGGTGAGTTCAATACAGGAAGAGACGAAGGAAAACAAAGTAAACATGCCGGAGCCGTGACGACCAGGGAAACTGGGAGAAGACGAGCAATAACTTGTCGTCATTGGGTTTCTCCAGAGTCCGAAAGAAATAAAAACAAAAAAATCATCGTATTCCTCCTCTATCCCGGGACAAATCCCGACCAAACCAACACACGCATCCGTTTCCCATTTCCATCCCTCGTATCAGGGAAATAAAACCAAACCGTAACAACGCCGCCGGTGCGTAGGGGGATAAACTTGCATAGACCTGAAAAAAAAGGACGAGGAAGAAAGGGGACGCTTTGGCTCGGATTTTCCTCTATGTGTAACGTAAATATGTGCCGATGAAATCTATCATCTTGCGGGGATATCGTGCGAATTCTAACAGTGAAGGAAAGTGGAAGGTGAGGTTTTCGACTTGGTGCACGTTGGATGGTTTCTAGGTCGGAGAGATGCATTCGGTGGGTACCGTCCAAGTCGCCTAGGATGAACAGCACCAGGTGGGCGAGTGGTCTTCATCTGCCACTTTGGCGCCTACGCTCCAGGAGCCAGGGTGGTCCGGGGGACCCTCAGCTCCGAGGCGGGATGGGCGCTGGTGTCACGGCCGGCAGGCGCAGCTCGGAGAAGGTGGGCCGCCAGGTGGTGATGGTGATGGTGGTCTGCGGCCGTTGTTGGTCGTCGTTGTTGGCGCGGCGCGGGGCCCTGGTCAGAGGCGGCATGTCGGCCGCGGCAGACGCGAGGACGGCGGTGGAGGTGGAAGTGGAAGTAGAGGTGTCTTGATCGGGTGCGCCGTCTCGATGGTGGGCCAGGGAGTGGCGGAGGATGTCGTGGAGGAACTCGGGGACCTCGCTCCAGTGGCCGGCGCGGGCGGCGTCGAGCATGCGCGGGGGTACGAGGGCCTGGGGGAAGATGGCGGGTTGGGTGGATTGCTGGAGGATCTGGTTGACGGTGAAGGGGAACTCGCCCGACTCGATGGCGTTCTTGAGCCACTGCTCCCACTCCTCGTCCAGGACGGTGGACGTTTCGCCGGCTTCCCGGCGGGCGACGCGCTCCCTCAGCCTCTCATTCAAGGCTGCGCCGATGCTCTCCATCATGTCTTCATCGTCCTGCCCCTGCCCCTCGTCCTCGTCGTCGTCCTCCTCATCTTCTTCGGTCTCTTCGTCGTTCATTTCTTCATCCGAGACGGCGTTGGCGGCGGCGGCAGCTGACTGGGCCCTGCGCGAGGTGGTGGTCGGGGCAGGTCTGTCCTCGGGCTCGACCCAGTCGGCAATGTCGTCGCCGGCGGTGTCGCGGATGATGATGCCCTGTTCCTTTTCGTAGCGCTCCTTGGCCCACCTGGTGCCTTCCCACTTGGTGAGGGTGGCGATCTCGTTGGGGGTAAGGCGTAGGTGGTCGAAGGCGCGGAAGAGGCGGCGGTGCCAGGGCCAGCGGCTGAGGCGGACGCGGTGGATGGGATGGCCGTAGTCGAGGCCCGGGTACTTGGCCTCCGGGGTGTCGAGGTGGCCGTAGAAGGCGTGGACCTCGGAGCGGACCTCGATGATCAGATTCCGCTCGAGGAAGGCATGGAAGTTTTGCGGATCGCTGGCGCGAGGCTTGGGGAAAATGTACTCATAAACGAGTTGTTCCACGGACCGGGCCTTCATCGTTCTCGGCCTTTTGTTTGCCAGATGGGGTAGTCGATAGAGGTTGAAATGAGTGAGGGTGGGATGGTATGGAGAATGGCTAAAGCGGAGTGACGGGAAGACCGAACGTCGAGAGAACGAGAAAGAGAGGGAGACAGAGAAACACGGGAGGCGTCGGGTGGCTGCGGTAGCTGTGGTGGATTCCGAGACTAAGGAGTCGTACAAAAGACCCGAAATCTGCCCAAGATGTTTCTGTTCCGTTCGTCCGTTGGTAGGTATTCGTAGTTGGGCTGAGAGGGAAGAGAATGACGGGCAAGATAATGGCAAGAGAAAAGGAGAAGACGGTGGAAGGGAAAGGAAGGGAGTCACGACAGTGTCGAGAGTGAGGTGAGTGAGGGTGAGTTATTAGATGGGAGCGGAATAGGCAGCCTGTGAATCGACGTGGCACGGGGGAGGGTTATGCTTATGGAGGCCAGGCCATGGGAGATTTCCCCATGACCACTGAAGTAAAATCCCGGTGGGGTTGGTGGAAAGAGGGAGAAGCACAGACGACAGACGATGCAGCGGATGGGTGGAGGACACAGGGGTTCTAGGTACTTACCGTAGGTACGTTGTACTTGGATCGGGGTTCAGGTACGCCTGGTCAGCCCCACTCGGCCAGAAGCTTCTGCCTGCAGATGTACCCGATACGAACGAGGACCGTCTTGATTTGAGTGATATGGCAGTATTCGGGGTGTTATGTTCGGGATACATAATCCGTAAGCGACGAGACAAGGTAAGTAATAGCGATGCTTACCTTTTTATTTTCTTTTTCTCCTCTTTTTCTTCCTACCTTATAGACCAGGTACCGCACTTTTTTTGTACAGAGAGGCATCATCACATGCGTGGGTAGTTCGCAGGTACCTTACCCTTCCAGATACGCAGCCTCGTGGCTTGTACTTCGTAGCCTGCCTGAGTGGCTTGACGTTCTCCCTGCCCCACCCAAAATAGAACCAAGCGGATATCGGTAACCTCCTTTGTCGTTCGACTTGTATAATTAGTACACTACCTATGTTTGGAGAGAAACCCAGGAACAAAAAGGTGAAAATTTGAATAAAATCAACGAGATATAAAGGGATCAACATCCGGCCTTGGAAATGGGCCCTGTGTGTTATAGTGCGTCGGCCTCCATCTACTCATTGGCTCTCAACTCGCCGACCGACACACGGGACAATGGCTTGTCAATCCACTTGAACCAATCACTCGGCCTGGATTGACTTGTGCTGAACGGACTTTGAATCCTTGTGGCCAAGGGATTCGGCCGGGACTTCTACTTTTGCCGTTGGCGCACGGAAGTTGGTCTGTACGGTGCTTTAGTTGGTGCACCGGAAGCACCGGATACCTATTGGGAGTCCGAATAAACATTGGAGCATTCGAATATTCGTTTATCGTTCTGCCTAGAGTACAGAGGATACACCTGTAGATTATCCGAATTGTATTTCTGAATTATTATCGGTACCTTGACCTTTTGGTCCCTGTGTGATGTACGGAGTAACATGGATTCGGTACCCGAGTAAAAGGTACGTACCGTGTCGTATAAAGTGAAGGTAAATTGTTACCGAACCGAGCTATAGAGATATTAACGATTCCTTTATTCCTCGCTATAGGGGCTGCTATAGGATAAGCTATATATAGGCTATGCCTTAGCTAGAATACACTAATCGGAGCTAAGGACGCTTAGAGACTAAAGACCGCGCTGCGTAGCTATACTAGTATAGCTATATTTATATAACCTATTTAGTTATATTATATACCCCCTATTTTAAGTAATTCTAAAAAGGTACTCGGAATAAAACTAGGCAGGAACTATATTATAAGAGATAAAGGAAAAGATAAAGAGAGCGTTAGAGTATAGTGGGCCTAGCTTTAAAGTTAGATCGGGAGCTGGATATAAACCTAAGCCGCGAGAGGCGTGTCTGGCTATATAGATTAGGGGCTTATCGTGAACCTATAAGTGCGTTGGTTCGTAGAAGGCACTCCTTAGGTGCGTGTATCGTGCCGCGGCTAAAGGAGCGGAAAGGTCAGGACCTCTTATAGTAGCTATAGAAGAACTGTGTACGGCTAGACTAATAACCGACGTTATAATCCTAGAGTTACTAGCTATAAGGAAATAAGAGGTCGGAAAAGGCTTTCCCGGTATAACGTGTACGGGGCTATGGCCGGTGCCTATATAATCGATAATAATTATAGTAGTTATAGAAGAGTAGCTGCTATTATCGCTTTCCTGGAGTAGTAAGCTCCGAGGAATAGTAACTAAAAAGGCGTTCCTAAGGTGCGTGTATCGTGCTATAGCTAAAGGAGCCGAAAAGGTTAGAACCTATCGCTATAGCTATAGAAGAGCAGCGTATAGTATCGTCTTCCTAGAGCAGCTAGGAAGGACGAAGGGTCTAATAAGCGACTTTATCTTCCTGGAATAGCGAAGAGCGAGAGGTCTAAAGGGCGACCTTATCTTCCTAGAGTAATAGGCTCCGGGGAAGAACGAAGGGTCTAAAGGACTTTGTCTTCCTAGAGTAGCGGGCTCCGTGGAAGAACGAGAGGTCTAAAAGGGGCGAAGGAAGGCTAGCTCGGAACGGTATAGGCGAGTAGTCGGAAGTTACTAGTACTACTACTACCCGGGCTTATAACTATCGTATAAAGTGAAGGTGAATTATTACCGAACCGAGCTATAAAGATATTAATAATTCCTTTATTCCTCGCTATAGGGGCTGCTATAGGATAAGCTATATATAGGCTATACCTCGGCTAGAATATACTAATCGGAGCTAAGGACGCTCGGAGACCAAAGACCGCGCTGCGTAGCCGTACCAGTATAGCTGTATTTATATAACCCATTTAGTTATGTCACATACCGCTATCGCTATATTGAAACATCCCCTCATCCAACATCCTCCCCCTCGACGTGTTCACCTTCACCTACCTTTAATTCTTCTCCCTAAGCATCCCTGCTCACAAACCGTTGACATCTCAGAACGGGAAGAACACCAATTGAAAGCATTCCCCCACCTCCTACATCGTCTGTCAATGAGGAAGCGTCACATACATCATGGCACCATTGGCGGCCGACCCGCGTCAGATCCTCGTCGTCCTTAACCAGGCCAGGCGAAAGGCGCTGTACATCCTCATTCAAGATATCATAGATGCTATGCGATGTCAGCTGGAGCTCGGAAACGCCATCCGTTACACCGGGGCTCCCTCGGCCTCTAGCCAAGCCGGACCTGACCCCCGCACCCAAGCCGGCCCTGGCGCCCTGTCAAACCACCCCCAGCAGCCAGGACTATCACAGAAGCGCTTCGATCCGCGAAATGAGGAACTGGTTGCCCTCAGGCAAGATGCCTTGAATCATTTTGATGACTGGCGGACCGAAGTGCTGAAAAAGATCAAGGACGTTGTCTCGGCCGCCGAGGACAACAAGATCCTGGAAGCCCGGAAAAAACGCCATGAAGAAGTAGCCAAGCGCAAGCTCGGGTCCCAAGAAGAAGACCTCATCAGCTTGGGGACCGCCGAGAGCTCCAATCCATCCAACCCCGTGGATGTTTCCATCCTGCGCCAGCATTATCCCCCCCTCCCGACCCGCCTCACCACCATCCCCGTACAAGACAGACATGAGGTCCTCAGCTGTGTGTTACTCGTCATGCTCTCCACCGGAAACTATGCCGCTCACTCACGCGTCCTTGCCCTCCATCTCACTTCGTCCCTCGAAATGCCCCTTGCCGTCTTGACTACCGAGGAGACCGAGATCGCCAAGTACCTCCTTTTGCAGTCCTCTGCTGCCCGCGATGACGACAACTCGGGGAGCAAGAACAAACCCTCACCATCTCCCGGCGCAATGTCCGGCGCCGCAGAAGTCGCCAGGCGTCGCCAGGAGAACCAGGCATCCCGCTTCTGGAAGGTTGGCCTCGCCTCTGTGGCCGGTGCTGCCGTCATCGGCGTCACCGGAGGCCTGGCCGCCCCCGTCGTCGCCGGCGCCCTCGGCGGTCTCATGGGCAGCCTCGGCCTCGGCGGCGTGGCCTCCTTCCTCGGAATCTTCTGGGCCAATGGTGCCCTCGTAGGCACGCTATTCGGAGCCTATGGCGCCAAGATGACGGGCGAGATGATGGACGCCTATGCTCGGGAGGTGAACGACTTTCGTTTTCTTCCGCTCCGTGACGAGAAGACGCCTACAGTCCATGGGCCTGGGGCAAGAACAACACCAACAGATGCCCACGAAAACCAGGAGCATCGCCGCCTCAGGGTCACCGTGGGCGTCAACGGCTGGCTCCGAGAAGAAGCCGACGTCACCAAGCCCTGGCGCGTCCTCGGCGGCGAATCCGAGGTCTTCGCCCTGCGCTACGAGATGGACGCCCTGCTCGCCCTCGGCACCTCCCTCGACGACCTCGTCACCTCGTACGCCTGGCGCTACGTCAAGATGGAGATTCTCAAAAACACCGTCCTCGCCTCCCTCCGCGCCGTCCTCTGGCCCGCCTACCTCCTCAGCGCCGCATCCAACATCGACAACCCCTTCAGCCTCGCCCGAAACCGTTCCGAAAAGGCCGGCCGCGTCCTCGCCGACGCCCTCATCAACCGCGCCCAGGGCGAGCGACCCGTCACCCTGGTCGGATACTCCCTCGGCGCCCGCGCCATCTACGCCTGCGTGCGCACCCTCGCCGACCGCCGCGCCTTTGGGCTCGTCGACTGCGTCGTCCTCATCGGCGCTCCGGTGCCGTCCAGCACCGCCCACTGGCAGGTCCTCCGCTCCGTCGTCGCCGGCCGCATCTTCAACGTCTACTCCGAGAACGACTACATCCTCGGCTTCCTCTACCGCGCCACCTCCCTGCAGCTCGGCATCGCGGGGTTGCAGCCCATTACCGGCGTTCCCGGGATCGAGAACCTCGACCTTAGCCAGGAGGTCGCCGGTCACCTGCGCTACCCGCATCTCATCGCCCAGATCTTGACGCGATGCGGGTTTCCGGATGTACGGGGAGGGGAGGCGGCCATTGAGAGGGACGAGGACCTCGATCGCGCCGAAAGGGAGACGCCAGACGACTTCCCCCGCGAGGCTCGAGCGGTGAGAGGCGACATCAGGGGCGGAGTCTCTGGGGTTGGCAAGGTTGACGGACCGGCCCCCGCCCTGCCGCCACGGCCAGGGGGGACGGACAGCAATGGGAATAACGCCGCAAGCGAGAGGCAGTCCCAGTCAACAGCACCCAAGGAGGAACCACGCCTTCCTTGGGTTTCGTCTGGGGGAAACGACCCGCTCGAACTGGGCTCGCTGGGGAACAAAGCCGAAACCTCGACGACAAAGAAGACGTCGCCTGCGCAGCGGGAACCCGATGTGGAGTCTGATAATGATAGCTATCAGGGGATCGTCATGATGGACAATGATTGTTAAACGATTGTTACGATGGGGAATACTACGTGAGACGACGCATTGTAATGGGCGGACATGACATGGGTGACACTTTGGATGCAACCAGAGAACTAGAAGCGAGACATTTTAGAACCGGAAACGAAACGCCAGAGGTATATACCATTAGAACAACCCAACGGAACAAAGACGACGACGGGTCTAGATACACGTTTTCACCGCGACGAGAAACACTAATCGCTCTCCTCGTCCATCTTCTCAACACCGTCCTCCTCATCCTCGTCGTCATCGTCATCGTCGTCCTCTAATTCGTCATCATCAGACTCGGCGTCATCGTCCTCCTCGTCATCTTCCTCCTCGTCGTCGTCCACCTCCTCTTCGTCCTCATATTCAATACCTCCCCCTTCCTCCTCACGCCTCCGCCGGTCGTCATCCCTCCTAGCCTCATCCATCGTCTTCAGCTTCTCGACCCGCAACTTGCGCTGCGCCACGACGTACGCCCCCAGCGGCGTCTTCTCCCAGTCAAAGTCCCTCAGAAACGCGTCGACCTGCGCGCGGTCCTTGGGCGCAAAGTCGACCTTGGCGCGCTTCTCCTCGATAAAGGCCGCGTTGGCCTCGATCTTCTGCACCACCAGGACGATGAGGCCCGATACCTTGGCGTTGCGGTTGCCGCCGCTGCTCTTGCTCTTCTTCTTGTCCTTGCCCTTGCCCTTTCCTTTGCCCTTGGTCTCGCGGGCCGAGGGGGGACCGCGGCTTTCGCCCCGCCGCGCGCGCTTCAGCCACCGCTTGAGGAGGATGACGACGGGCAGCGACATCTCGGGGAAGCCAATGTTCTTGCACCAGACGGCGAAGAACTCGGCGAGCAGCTCGGCGACCTGCTCGCCCACGCCGTCCTGGTAGACGCGGGTGCGCAGGTAGGCCTTGGGGGCCTTGTAGGCGACGCGGAAATCGAGGGGCTTGAGCGAGGCGGCTTTCGGGGCGCGGCGGAGCTCGGCCGACTCGAGCACCTCGAGGAGCAGGGGCGCGAGGGGGATGTAGGTGCCCGTGGCGCGGGAGAGGCGGAGGAGGGCGCGGATGAGGTGGAAGCGGAGCGGGAAGTAGGTGGCGGTGGGGATGAGGCGGGCGGCGCCGAGGGTGACCTGCACCAGCGGGTAGATGAGCAGCTTGAGCTGGCTCTCCTTGCCCGTCTCGGCGATGCGGGCGGCGCTGCAGTGCTCGGAGAGGACGGTGGCCCAAAA
The DNA here is from genome assembly GCF_042370955.1 of Sodiomyces alcalophilus JCM 7366. Classification (NCBI taxonomy): domain Eukaryota; kingdom Fungi; phylum Ascomycota; class Sordariomycetes; order Glomerellales; family Plectosphaerellaceae; genus Sodiomyces; species Sodiomyces alcalophilus. The sequence goes on along the minus strand of NW_027263535.1, from coordinate 1,627,935 downwards.
GTCGAGCGAGTGGGTGTACTGCCAGTTGTAGACGATGCGGAAGGCGGCGTCCTTGTTGTTGACGATGCTGTTGCGGAGGTGGATGGCCAGCTGGCGGATAAAGGTAAAGGCGGTGGTGTAGCCGACGTTCTGGTCCAGGCCCCAGAGCTCGGCGGCCGAGTTCTTCATCAGGTGGACGCCGGGGAGGGTGTTGTGGTTGGTGACGCGGGCGCTCTGGACGAAGCCCTGGTAGACGGCCTTGAGGGTGGTCTCGCGGAGGCCGGCGTCGCCGATGACCATGAGCCGGCGCAGGACGAGGAAGGCGGTGACCTTTGTGGTGTCGGAGCTGGCGGGGCGGGCCCAGTAGTTGACGATGGTCTTGATGAGGACCTTGAGGAGCTTGCGGAACGAGAGCAAGAAGGGCAGCAGGGGCTCCAGGGAGCTGATGGTGAGCTTGAGGGTGGCGTCGTCCGAGAGGGTGCCGAGCAGGTGGATGACGGTGGCGGTGTACGTCTTGATCATGATGGAGAGGGTCTGGAACTTCTTGGTGTCGGTGGACACGTAGACCTTGCCCGAGGCGGACTGCTTGACGGGCAGGTGGCTGGCGATGACTTGGGGGATGAACTTGAGGGCGGCGACGAGGATGTCGTGGAAGACCTGGGGGCTGTTGATGGTGTAGCGAGCGCTGGTGGCGTTTTCGAGGTCGTCCTCGTTGAGGTGCGCGGCGCAGCGGAAGGCCAGGACGACCTGTCTCGCCGCCCGCAGCGACTTCTTTTCCTCCATGGACGCCCTCCACCTGGCCACCATTTCGCGCGTGAGTTCGTTGTCGGGAGCTGCGTCCTCCTCCTCGTCGTCATCCGAGTTGTCGTCCGAGTCGTCGCCCTTTTTCTGTTTCTTCTTGGAAGCTTTTTCCTTTTTCTTCTTCTTCTTGTTCTTGGATTTCTTTCCGTCATCGTCGTCTTCCGCATCGCTACCACTGCTGAGGCTGTCAACCTCGGCAAGATCGGCGTCCTCGTCAAAGTCGAGGGCTTCGGGGTCGTGCTCCTTGAGGAACTTGAAGAAGGCGGGGTCTTTCTCGGCGAGCTCTTGCATGGCCTTCTTGCTCATGCCAGCATCGTCCTCTTCGGCGTCGCTACCGGCACCATCGTCGTCTTCGTCGCCGTCGCTGACAACGAGTTGTTCCTCTAGCGACATGTCGGACATGCTATCGTCGTCGGAAGATTCCCCCGAAGCGTCGCCGCCATCTCGTTTCCGCTTGCCCAGCTTGCCGGCCTTTTCCTTTGCCTGTGCCTTTGGCTTTGCTTTCCCCTTTCCTTTCGCGTTCGCCTTGTCAATGATGTCGAATCCGCCCTTGAAAAAGTCATCGACGCTCATGGCGCTGACGTTGGCGTCCTTCTTGGTCGTATCCTTGGGAGCATCGTCCTCTTTCTCGCCCTTGTAAAAGGCAGCATCCTTGGCTCGTTTCGACTGCTTCTTTGCCCTGATCTGTAGGCGTTGCTTGATCTTGGCCTGCTCCTTCCGCTTCTCGAGGGTCTTGGAAAGATGCCTGTTCTCGAATTTTTTCGTAGCTTTGAGGTTCTTCTTCGTGGGAGGCATCTTGGGCGACCGGAGCGCGAAAGCTTTGTACTTGCGCTGTTGGCAAGAATTTGCGTTGTCGTTCGCGTTGCCGAGATTCAATGGCAATCGATACGAAAGGTCGACTGAATTTTTTTTCCATGCCAAGTACGTACCTGGCTTATCGAAACTTTGATACTATCGATAAGATAAGCGGATGGGTGGTGGGGCACTGCATCAGTGGGTCCCGCATGTGTCGGTGTGGGGTCTATGAATACGGTACCTAGGTAGGTATCTCCAATTCGGTGACTTGTTCTTCCTGTCCGAACACGGACTGTGCGGCATCTCCTGAATCGGGTCGACTTCTCTGTTACACAAGCGGAAGTGGGTAAAGATGGTTGGGCGACGGTGATGGCTCGTACGTAGTCGAGACGTGGGATTCGCGTCTTGGAGAGTGCACTCGTATTTCGTGGCGTGGGTATCTTGAAGACGACAACGTCGTGACACTCGTCCAATGGATTTCTCAACTATTACATTGGCTGACCTTCAAGGGGCCGGTATTGGCCTCACATCCGATGTGTTCCGCATTCGCAACACCAACATGGTCGCCAAAGTACCCGCCTCGTTTGGGCCACCCGCCCCGTTCGGGCCTGAGGTTCACGAGGTCGAGAAGAGGATTTACGAGCGCGTTGGCAAGCACCCGCACATCCTCCAGTACCTCGGCCAGAGCCCGGCCGAGTGCGCTGTGCTCAAGGGGGCCCTTCTCTTTGAGTATCACAGCCAGGATGTGCTCCGACACTGCATTCACAATCTTCACAGAATCTCGCCCCGCTATAACCAGTTGGTTCCCCGGTAGCTTTCTAGGCCAAAGTCTGACTTCTTCATCACAGGCTACCGCGCCAGGTCGCCAGCGCGCTGGCGCACGTCCACTCCCGGGGCGTCGTCCACTGCGACCTCGGGCTGCATAACATCCTCCTTACGGACAGCGGGGACGTTGTCCTCTGCGACTTTGCTGGCTCGATACTCGATGGCTCCCGCCCCTTCGTTGCCCACGGCGATCGCTACGCTGATCCCCTGCGCAGGTCTAAGGAGCTTGCCCAGCGGGACGACGTGTTTGCGCTTGGGACGGTCATGTATGAGATTGCGTGCGGGAAGCTTCTATTTGAGGGCCTTGAGGACTGGGAGATCCATGAGCGGCTAGCGAAGAGGGAGTTCCCGGATCTATCAGGCATACCTACGCTGTTAAGGGACGTTATCGAGAAATGCTGGACAGAGCCAGAGTATACTGCCAAGGATGCATTGGCGGATCTAGGTATTGTGTTCCTCTACGCTGGCTTACCCGGTTTTACTCAGGCTGACGCAAATAAATATAGACGCCAAAGCCTCGCCCCCGGCCATCGGTGTTGCAGTTGCATCTGGTGTGCTTTTCCTAGCAATGGCTGCGTGGAAGTTGGGAGGCCGGGGTCGCCTTTAGCCCTCAGCTATGCCGCCGTTGGCCGTTTCACTTCTTAGCTCCCGTAGTCGTTCTAGTATACACTATATTTAGGCCGAGTACCACTATTTACAGCCGCCCTGTCTGGTATTTACAGCCCTCTCTATCCTATTTCGGAAGGTTACGCGAGCCCGCGCAGTAGTCTGTATACGCCACTATCTTAGCTGCATATATCAAGTACCGGTACGGTATGTACCCTGGATCACGATAAAATTTTTATAGTGTTAAGACTACCGCTATTCACTATGACTTTTCTCTGATACTCTATACTATAAAATCACTACTAATTTTCGATTATTTTTATTATATATAAGTATCTTAGAATACCCGATATTATTAACCTGTCCGAGGGCTAAAAAGAGGGTAGAAGAGTAGTGAAAAGAGTAGTGAAAAGAGTAGTGGAAAGAGTAGGTAAAAAGAGTGGTGGAAAGAGTAGTAGAAAAGAGTACTAAAAAAAAGGGCGGAAAATTTTTCTCGTAAGGCTATATAATTAGTCACGTAATTAGTTACGTGATTAGCGTAACTAATTATACACCGTATTATATTATAATAACGCGTATATATTATTAGCTACTAGTTACGTGACTAACCACGTAACTAATTATATAACTAATTACGTGGCCTTATAAGAAAAATTTTCCGCCCTCCTTTCCACCACTCTTTTCTACTACTCTTTTCTACCACTCTTTTCCACTACTCTTTCTACCACTCTTTTCACCTACTCTTTCCACCTCTCTCTTCTACCTCTAGGTAGACGTTATATTTTCGTATCGCCTAGAGGTTTATATATAGAAGGTTATTATAAGTAGTGAATTTATAGTTATAGATATTAGAGATAAGATTAGGTAAGAAAGTCTTATCTTGATATATACGTTATACGTACCGGTACGCGATATCTATAGCTAAGATAGTGGCGTATACAGACTACTACACGGGCTCGCGTAACCTTCCGAAATAGGATAGAGAGGGCTGTAAATACCAGACAGGGCGGCTGCAAATAGTGGTACTCATTTAGGCCTGGCCCATGTATTACATAATATAGCGTGCAGTGCTTATATAATCCGATGGTTCTGTACCGTTTATGAATACGGTGTAAAACGCTGTATCGGACGTCTATTACGTTGCGAAAACGTACCTCGTCACCGAGATGGACAAGAGCACTCGGAGCTGACCGAGAGCTTCCCACCCCTCCCTCTCCAGCCTTCTATCCCCCAACATGAGACACTCTATGCGAAAACGAGAACGAGAACGAGAACGAGATCAAGAACGAGCGCAAATACCAAGATGATGCCCCGGCAGCCCTATGCGCCGACACCGCATAGCTATGTTCCCAACACGACATTATCGGCCACCATCAACCTCGACGAGGCAAGTTCCATTCCTCGTCTCGTCAGTGTTCTTGGACTAACAGTTGTTCTTGTTTCCTCGTCCCCAGGAAGTCAAGCTTGCAGAAACACGAGCGGAACGAGACCTCCAAGATTCATTGGCCGAAGTGTTTAGCATCATAGTCACGCTCGACGAGCTCGAGAAAGCCTTTCTTAAAGATGCCATCCCCGAAGCAGACTACACGGAGATTTGCGAACGGTCCCTGAAGCAGTACACTTCCATCCTCGCCGACGAGACGGTGTCCAAGGCCTTTGGTGACCTGGAACAGTTTAAATCAGAGTGGGATGTACGTTGTCATCTCGTTTTCGTCTCGTTACCTGCCACCCCACGCGCTCACTTGTCTCTCGCGCCCGTTATATAGCTAGAAGTCCCTCGCGCAACGGAGCGCATCCGAGTCGGCATGCCCGCGACGGCCGTCATGACGACCCCTTCTGGAAATCTCGCGGGCTCCTCGGGTACACCCGGTGGGAGCGGCGGCGGAGTGGGAGGAGGAGGCGGGGGAGGCGGAGGCACGACGACGAGCGGCACGCTGATTCTCGAAGCGACGCAAGAGTTCATCACCTTTCTCGATGCCATCAAGCTTGGCCTGTTGTCTAAAGACCAGTTGCACCCGCTCCTCACGGACGTGATCCAGTCGGTCAACAAAGTGACGGACCGCGACTTTGAGAACCGCGGCAAGATTGTCCAGTGGCTCATTACCCTGAACCAGATGAAGGCGACCGATGAGCTGTCGGAGGACCAGGCGCGCGAGCTGGACCTGGACATTCAGCAGGCGTATCAGGGGTTTAAGAGTACGTTGTCGTGAACGAGTGAATAGTCATACATGCGAAGAGAAATGGCTTCAACAAGAGGGACAAGTAGGAGGTATGGTATGTCTTGAGTATATAAGATTATAATATACCAAAGTGTAAATGGAGAATGCCGGCCTGGGTTTAGACCTGCACCTATCCTACACTACACCAGAAAGGTCCAGAAACTGGGATAGACAAACTCGTTCTCGAAAATCCTCCTCACCTGCTCCAGCACAAACCTCTCCACCTTGCCCACGTTCTTCAGGCTCTGCTTGCCCCCATCGCGGAGCCCAATCTCGCTCTCGACCCGAATCTCCTGCAACAGCCCGCCGAACCGTCTCCCCCTACCACCACCTCCTCCCAGCGTTGCCCCGGCAGCCGCATCCGCTTCGCCCTGCTGACGACGTCGGTCCGCTTCCCCTTCCTCGTCGTCATCGTCGTCATCGGCACCAGGACCACCCACGGCAGCCACCGCGTCCTCGGGGCTGAGGAAGCAAAAGTGCACCCGCCGGCGGAGGTACGCCAGCACGCCAACGCCGTCAAAGGTCAGCCCCGTGACGCTCAGCTGGACGGGGATGCCCACGAAACTGGGCATCGGGTAGTCGAGGAGGATCTCGGCCGTCAGGCGCAGGCGAATGTCGCCCGCGTACCGGATGCGGAATACCGCCTGGAGATCTTCCGGCCGGGGTTCCCTCTGCCTCGGCCCGGCGTCGGGGCTGTAGCTGTGGTTGTTGTTGTTGTTGTCGCCCCGCGTACTCGCCGTACTCGCCGATCTCCTCGTCGACTGCTGGCCACCATCCCGGTGCTCCGTTCCTCCGGTCCCTCTCCTGATGCTGCTCCGCCTCCTGCCCCTCCGCCTCCCTCCATCGTCGTCGGATTCGTCTTCGGCAATGGCGGAAGCCGCCTTGGCAGCCGCGGCAGCAAGGTGGGCGGTATCCCTCGTCGGAGGGCGGGAGGTATTCACCGACGTCGGGGCGAGGGTTGACACGCTCGATTTTTCGCGCAGTTGTTGCTGTTGCTGCTGGTGGTGGTTTTGTTGCGACGACGAAGAAAAGGACCCGGGCGCCAACGAGCTGCCAGTGTGGTGAACGTCGCCTCCGACCGAGATGGAACTCTGCGAAGCTTGGCGGCTGTGGCTCGGCGTCCCTGGGCTGCGGGATGGCGACGACGGGGCCGACGCGAGGGCAAGTGCACCGCCCCCCAAGTGGTGGTGGTGGGCGCCCGCCACGGCGGCGAGCGGGGTCTGCGTGCCCGACCAGGCTGGCCCGGCGAGGTGGGTTTGAAAGTAGTGGAGGTTGGATGCGCCTCCGAGGATACCGGGAGTCGATACTCCTAACAACGAGGAGGCTGTCAGGTCGCCTGCGGCGGTCTGTCCTCCGCGGATGGGAGAGTAAGAGCCCGTGTGGGTGGAGGCGGCATGGACCCTGGACGATGGCCTCGCGGGGTCTCTGTGGTGAGAGCGCTGGCGATGGTGATGCGGACGTTGATGCTTCTGCTGCGGTGGCGGCTGCTGCCCGTGTCCTTGCCTTCGACCGGTAGTTCCAACGTCGGCCTCCCAGGCGTCCTTCTCGTCCTCCTCTTCGTCTTCCTCGTCGTCGTCATCCTCGTACTCCTCATTCTCCTCGTAAAAGTCCGGCAGGGGGTCCGTAATGTCCTTCAGCTCCAGCCGCGGCGGGATAACGCCAAACTCAAAGTCGTGTACTTTGACGGATTTGATGAAGCGAGGCAGGGGAACGGTCTGGAACTTGGCGTGGATGAAGTCGCGGATCTTCAGGGCGAGCGCTTCACCATCAGGGCCTGACGTGAGCGCCTCCCAGTTGAGATCCACCGACATTGACTAACTTTTGACTGTATATGTACTGTCATGGGTGGGAAATCGGGGCTGAACTTGTACGAGGATATTCTCGAGGCAGGTTGTAGTGAGAAGGATCCGAGGTGAAGACGCGAGCAGGCTGAACGAGTGAACAAGATTGAAGTCTCAAGGTGAGCGATAGTTTTGTGGGTCTCGGTGAAGGAGTGTGGAGAGCCTCACCGAGGTGAGCACCGAGTATACAGGTGCAGTAACTCGACATAACTGTCGAGCCGATGTACCTATCTACGCACACCTTTAACGTGGTGTTATAAGTACATCGGCTCGACAGGTTTTTGTCTCGTCACTGTACCTATTAAGTACCTACCTATATGACAACTCGAGGCTTCTGTCCTGATAATATAATACTAAATAGGCGTATAAGCGGATAGTGAGGTCAAGATGGTCTTAGATGGAGGGACACAACCCAGGACGTCGTAAAGAGGCACGTTGATGTGATTATTGACGATATATATCGGCAGGAAACCGTACAGAATCGATGAGATTTACATGGCCTAAACACACGACGTCTTGATTCTTGAAGTGCCTTACAATGTCTTTATAGTTGCTGCTCCCTTAAGGACGAGGTTAGGACAATCGCTGTTCCAACCGTGCCACGTCGGCCGTCGACACGACTAACAGTTGACCTAGAGGCTATAAGACTGAGCCGCCAGCCTCGAACCCAGGCTAGGAAGTTTGACGAACAGGAGGCAACGTAACTTGCCACGACTTTGGCGACGGGCGGCTCGAATCCTCGACTTCGACTTCGACTTCTTCGACGGCTTGCAGTAATGGACAGTAAGGGACAGTAAGGGGCAGTAAGGGGCAGTAAGGGACAGTAAGCGTAAGACTACCAGCGGGAGACACTGCTGAAATGCCGTCTTTCATCACGAGCTAGGCCGTGATACCAGTCTATGATATGATTCATTCCTCTCGCTGCGCTTCCCCCGCCTTGCCATGTCCTTTCGCTCCGTGAAAATGCATGTCATTCTTACCGTCTCCATAAGCTCTCGAAAGTCATCTACTCCTCGTCGAGCTGTGCCTGCGACGTGCTGGCCATGTGCAGTGAAGGGAACTGATGCCAACAGTTTGGCGATTGGAGGATATACCTAGCCGTCATGTTAGTTCAACGGTCTCTCGTCCAATGCGATCAACGGAAAGCAAACATACCGCGCCATCGCCTCCCGGAACCGACTCTTATACTCCTTGGGACTCGTCACAGTCGGTCGGTTCCGGCCCCCGCCCGCGAACCCCCGGTCCTTGATCCAGCTCTCCAGCTTCTTGTCCCACGTATACGTCCGGATGCAGTCGATGATGCCCACCACCAGCTCCTTGCGGCCCTCGTCCACCGCCACCATGAGCGAGTAGTCCATCACGTTCTGCCGCGCCAGGAACAGCGTGTCGTTCCACACCGACGCCCGCAGCAGCTTCTTCGAGTGCTCCCGCGCGAACAGCGGCGACTCGTAGATAAACTCCACCATGTTCTCGTCCAGCAGCACCTCGTTCTGCTCCCCCGTCGACTGGATCTTGCGGTTCCGCATCGACCCCTTGAGGTCGAAGATGCGGCTCGGCGACCGGTCGTAAAACAGGTTCTCCATCAGCAGCAGGTCCAGCTTCATCTCCACCCCCGTCGCCGGGTTCTTGATGATCAGCTGGAAGAACCCCAGCATCTTGGCAATCACCGACGGCAGGTCGTGGAACAGCGCCTCCGCCATGATCCCAAAGTACGCCGGCGCGAACCGCACAAACGCCGACGTCTCCACCGGCGACAGCGCCTTGAGCACCAGCCGGTCGTCCAGCGTCTTGAGGAACACAGACTTGGTCTTGCCCCCCTTGGAGTCCCACTTGAGGCACCGCGACAGCGACTCGATGATCCGCTCCGCCACCCCGCACTTGCGCCGCAGCGCGTCAAACTGCTCCGCGAAGAAAATCTTGCACAGCATCGTCGCCGACCCTTCCTTGAACTGGCACTTGAGGTGCGTCCCCGTCGACCGGAGCAGGCTCTTCTCCAGCTCCGCCTCGTCCACCACCGGCTCCCCGCCCGTCCCCGTGTCCGACCCCCCCGACGACTTGGTGTCGCTCGTGCCGTGGTTCGCCTCCAGGTTCTTCTGGATCGTAATCTGCCACTGCCGTCGGATCTCCGCCAGCTTGGATTGGTAGTCGCTCGAGTTCAGCGCAAACGCAATCACCGAGCTGGGCTCGTCCTCGCGTACAATCACGTCCGAGTCGATGAAGATGTGGTCGCCGGGGTTCACCGGGTAGTCCAACAGGGGCCAGCAGCTGGCTGATCGCTCGGCCCAAAAGTTGCTCAGAAACTTCATCAAGCTCCGCTTCTGGTGCTTGGCCAGGTCTCCAGTCATGTCCTCGCTCGGCTCCAGATCGTCCGTCAGCTCGCCCACGTCCGGCAGTATGTCCTCCAGGATATCGTCGTGGTCGCTCGCTCCGCCTTCATTGTCCGACATGATTTCCTGCCGAGCGTTAACCGCGTCCGCCTCATCCGTCTCGGGCGGCCCCGTCTGCGTTTGCACCCCCTCTTCCGTTGTTTCCCCCTGCTTCTGCTCGGCCGCTGCCGAATCCTCCGGGGACTGCGGCTGACTCGCCGGCGCCGGCGTCACAGGCGCAGTTTGTACCGTGGACGGCGGCTCGGGACTTGGCCCGTACTTGTCATCCGCCCCTGTCCCGCGCGACGCGACGCCTCCCGTTGCCGGTTCGTCATCCGATGGCCCTGCCTCCTGAACAGCGCTGTTCACATCATCGTACACCTCTACAATGGCGTTGGTAGACGTCCTCGGGAGGAAAGCCCGAGTCTGTCGGGCGGCCCGTTTCTTACGGTCCTCCCGCATCCTCTCCTTCTCAAACTCGCGACTCAGCTGTTCAAAGTGCTTGGCGATGGCCGACACCCGAGACTCCTTCTTCTTCTGAACCAATCGAGGGATAGACGATGGCGGCGCCGCTTTCCTATGGCCTTTCCCGCCCCCGAGACCCAGCCGTTCCGAGAGTCTCTTGTCGACCCTGACGGCTCCCTCCACCGCCGGCCCAGGCTCGCCGTTGCCTTCGCGGACTGGTTTGAAGCTCCTGGTCGCCATGCTCTTGTCGATACCGGGCTTCGGTTTTTGCAGAGTTCTCACCGGATGCGACGACGCCCGGACCATCGGCGGTGATACCGTCAGCCCGGACCTACGGACCGTCGAGCTCGGCATCTCAGGAGCTGGACGCGGCGGCGGCGGCGGCTGGGCCGGTATGGGCACAGGTGCCGTCGACTCCTTGCCGCCCTCGAGGAGGTGTTGCCGCCGTAGTTGTTCGATCCTTTCTGATAAGGACATTTCGCCCGCAACCACGCTCGCAGCGTCCTCCGTCGTGGGACGGCTGATAGGCGCGGCGAGAGCGACACCTTGACTATCCGCCGACGCCGTCTCGACAGCCGCGTCCTGTTTGACTTGGCCTGGCTCGTCGCCGACCACCTCAACCCCGACCGACGGTACCAAGGGACTCGGATCTTCTTTCGGTGGCGATCTGGATGTTGCCAGGTCGAGCGGTTCGACCCGTTCCAGCGTGCTTTCGGCCGGAGTTTTTTCAACCTCGTCGTCTCCCTTTGCCTCACCTGTCTCGTCGCTCTTGTTGGACGGCGTGCTTTCGCCCAAACTCGTATTGGTCAAATCTGTCGGCTGCGTGGTCATCTTTTCGTCCATCTCCGAAAACGTTTGCGAAGGGGGCTCCCCCGTGTCGATCGTAGACGTGCTACCCTCCGTCGTCGGGAGGGAATCCTTCGATTCGTTGTCCGTGAAGAGCTTCTTCAGCTGGAGCATGGTCAACTGCCGTATGTCCTTGTCGGGCAAAAAGTCGGCCTCGAACTGGGTAAAGGCCGCATCCCATTCGCCCGCCTTCTCGAGCATCTCCCTGACGGTGGCATTGAAGGGGATCACTTCGTAGTACTTCGAGTTGACGTACGTGTCCTGAAGCTGGCGGATCAACGACACCTGATCGTCCTGGGCTTTCTTCGTGAGCATCTCAATCTCGGCCATGCAAGCGTCCGTCTTTTCCGGCAGAACACTGTCGATTCGAATGCTCTTCAGCCTCAGCTTGACAGAAGTCATGAATCGGACCCAGCGGTCCTCGATATTGTTGAAGATCTTGTTCTTCAGTTCGAGGTCGTGGTCCACCTTCCACGTGATCCTCGCTCGGGGAACGATAATCTCGAGGAGGTCGATAGGGTCGTAATGAATTCGAATCCACGTGTCGCGCAATTGGAAGAATCGGATGTGTTCTCGGTGGTCGTGCGTGCACCCCGTACTCTCGTGCAGCCTGAGACCCTTGCACCAAAAGAGCAGCTCCAAGTATTTGCCAAACGAGTACTTCCACGTGCTGTCCGACATGGGCATGGTGGGGGAATCCTTCTTGCACATCTTGCAGTAGGTCCACATGGTTATGTCCTCGGTGATATGCTTGGACGTGACGGCGGCCGGTTCCACGAAGACGGTGATGCGGGCTTCGTCGTGTACGTACGTCCGGTGGTGTTCCATCATGGTGCGGTCACAGCCGTTGCCCAGGCAGATCAAGTCTTTGCCCAGACAGAGGTCCTCAATGTACTGACCCAGCGTGCAGTCCGGGTCCATGCTGCCGTAGGCATCGACGTGTTCGTCGTAGAACGAGATGGCGATGAGACCGGGCTCGGCGCAGGGGATCTTGGTTTCCGTGCAGATGACCGAGTACAGGACCACGATATTCTGGTGCGAGTACGGATCAAACAGGTCGATGTTGCCCTGAATGTAGTTCTCCCAGTGCCTCGTCTGCGTCTGGTAGGTATGCAATGCCTTGTCGTACTCCGCGTCGTGGACGGCGTGGAGAACCTCCATGATCTGCCGGGGTGCCTTTTGCCCAATCGTATGGACCATCTTGGGCTTGATCAGCTGGAACCTCTGCGGTTTCTTCTCCGGGTCGGCCTGCTCCTCGACGACGACCTGGTCTCGCAAGCGTTTGAAATATACCAGCTTCCGCTCTTGCTCTCGCGCCTTCATCAGGAGATAGGGCGGCGCAAATTTGACAAATGGAGAAGCGGATAGAATCTTCGTCTGGTATCTCGCCACCATGTCACTGTAGTAAGTCGGCATCGGGACGTCTTCCGGGACGGGCGTCTCGGCCGAAACACCGGACGTCTGGGAGGCATTGAGGGAGGTCGCTTTTGAGGGAGGTTCGGCAACGGCCCCATCTTCGGAAGGCTCAGATGGATGGCCGCCGCTCGCCGCCCCATCGCTTTGTGGGACGTCGAGGCTCGTCTGCGAGGGCGGTTCGAGTTCCGAAAGCGACGGTTGCGAGTTGGACGCCCCGGTCTGGCTGGGTTCGGCAGACGAGGAAGCAGCAGTGGCAGACTTTGTACTAGCCTCGGCGAGCTCCTCCTCCGAGGGCAGCCGGGTGAACTCGTCCCGCATCAGGCAAGTCTCCAACTTGAGATTATACACGACATACACCATAAACTCGGTGATCCTCTTCATCCGGGCCAGTACCTCGGTCGAGTCGCCGCGTAGGGCGATGGTGCAGCCGAGGCGCTCCGAGCATCCCGAGAGAAATATGTACGTCTTCTTGTTGCCCGGATAGTTCTTGTTGACAAACGTCTTCACCTCGAATCCTCCCGCCCTGCCGACCTGGGTTCGCAAAGCTAGACGGTCGAGCGAGGTAATAATGTCGGCCTCGGCGCATCTCGACACGGCCGATAGGACGGACGGCTTCACATTGTACGCGACGGCTATGTTCGCCTCGGAGAGATATTGCAGAGCAACGCCCGAGACGCTCTTCTCGCAGAGCAGGACCTGCGGGCGCAGGTTGATGATGCGGTTCACGACGACTCTCAGAAACTCCTTTTCCTGCTCGATAACGGGTTGCAGGCTCATGAACTGCTGCTGATGGCGCTGGTACTCGATGGGGAAGGAAACCAGGACGATACGAGGGTCGACGATCCGCCGCGGCATGCTCTTGAGGGCGAGGTTCTTGGTGAAGATGACGCCCGACACGTAGCTGGTGTCTCCCGGCCTGCCCCCCGGAATCTTCTTCAGCTTCACGTAGTGTCGGATATCCATGTCGTCGCCTGCACGAATGTCCGGCACGACGTCGTCGGTGCAGCGGAGCAAGATGGGCGCCAGGGCCTTTTCCCAGGCGTGCGCATTCGGTATCTTGGAGTCTTCCAGAAGTTGGTGAAGCAGCTTCTTCACATGCTGCATGCTGGACGAGTTGAGCTCGATTTGCGGCTCTTTGTTGGCCAGCATGGAGTCGCTTCGGGTGAGCTTGGTGGCCTCGACCGCGCCACTCCCGTCTGGGTGAAAGGTGCCGTCGCTGGAGATGGAGAACCCCTTGAAGACGCCAGACCTGGGCCTGGGTGAGCGCAGGTGGTGGATGTTACCACTGACGTTGCTCAGGTTTCGCCTCCGGGAAGGCCGGGCATGGGCAAGGGCACTGCCCGGCGGCGCGACTTCATCCATTCCGCGCAGACGGAGCTTCCTGGCGCCACCGGTGAAGGGACCGAAATTGCTCTTGTCGCGGTCGAAGCTCGACGGCTGCAAATCGCTGGTTGCCATGGTGGCGGAGATGCTCATCTGTTCATCACCACTGGATTCGTCCGACATGTAGGCGGCCAGGTCGGGGTCGATGATATTGTCGTCGTGGAAGGCGGTGTACCGCGGCTTCATGGCCATCTCTTCGTTGATATCTTTGCGGAAGGGCGCACTGTCGTCGGGGTTCGGCTTGAACTTGGACCAGAAGTTGTGTTTCGAGTGATGCCTCCTGTGACCGGGACCAGCCGAGTGCGGTCGCCCCGTAGTCGTCGTCATGGACCGGAGAGAGCGGGACGAGCCCGGGCGGCTGAGCTCCGGGGCGTCGATCTCCAGAATGGCCGACCTTCTGTTGGACTCGTCAATCCGGCGGGTGGCCGGGATGGCCATCATGGGCGTTGCCATGGGCGTTGAGATAGACCTGGCGTCATCCAGGTCCTCCATGCGGCCTGCAAAGCTCGTCTCCTCGCCTCTCGCGTTGGCCTCGGTCACCTTGGGCGGCGCTTGTTTGGGCTGGTTGGGTCTAAAGATGGCAGGTAGGAAAGATTCATCTTCGGAATCGTCCGAGGAAATGTCCTCGGAACGTTGGTCGATGACTTTCAGGCAGGGCTTACATAGCCTCAGAGTGCCTGACATGCCAAACATTTGGGCCGGGATAATGGAGGTGCATTTCGAATCGAAGATGAATCCGCACACGCGACAGTGGTGCTTTCTTCTGAAAGTGGTGAACGGCTGACCGCACGAGAAGCATTCCTTGCAAGTCTCATCGGCCATCCAGAACTCCTTGCTCAGAATTTTCTTCCTCAACTCCTCCAGATTGGAATTCGACTCTTCCGGAACTCTTCCGTCTTCAATCGTGTCGGGGATGGACATGGTGCCCGACCTCATCTGGTGAAACTGAGGATCGTACAAGGATGGATCATGGTACATGGAGTTCTGCGACGAGGCATCAATAGGGCTCGCATCGGCCGTGTCTCGATCGGTAGAAGAATGGCGGGAGTGAGGATAGGCCGGGGACCGAGATCGACCGATGCGATCGGTGGCAGCAGGATGGCGACCGGGCAACAAGGAGGAGCTGCCAGAGACGACCGAAGGTGTACGCGCGTGATGTTGTCCCAGGTCGGTCTGTAGATGGGGTAAGGATGATGCGCGATCCTTGGTTGGACTGAGGGGCGTATCGGCGCCAGCATGAGCGCTCCCGCCATCACCTCGTCGTGTCTGGGAGGCGCTCAATCTCCGATCCGAAAGAAGGTCGGGATCTCTGGGTTCGTGCATGGAGTCACCCGATGCGGCTACGGCACAACGGGGGTCGTTTGTTCCGATGCTTTCTCGAATGGACGATCGGCGGCTTGACGCATCTTCAGAGCGCGGGAGGCTTTGGATGGAGTTTCGATGCATGACTGGAGGGGTCACGTCGGAGGTGACTGCCACTGTGGGTGGTGCTTTCGGTGGCGCCGCTGGTAAGCTTTGGCGGCCTGACGCGCCAGCGTGAGAGACGGTTAAAGCGGACGCGGTAGACGTGGATGCCCTGGAAGACTGCGGCGGATGGGTCTGATTCGGGCTGTCCGAGGCGGCAGCCGTACAATCCTCCGGCTCGGCACTCGACGGCGCCAACGTTTGTACATGCGTGTGCCCGTGTCCACCATCATCTTGCGCCTCCTGGGCCTTGGAGGGTGCAGAGACACCCACCGCCTCTTTAAACCGGTTGTACAAGCCGCTGAGGCCACCCTGGACCAGGTCCCCAGCTAGGCTTTTGCTCTCGTTGGCGGGAAGGGAACCGGGCGGGGGCGGTGACAGATCCTTAAAGGTTGTCAAAGAGTCGGTCTGGGCGGAGGAGGAATGGATCTTGTCCAACGTCTGGTTGAGTTGTTCCTTATCCACGGTAGAGATCGAGTTGACGGAGGTGCGGCGGCTCCTCAGACCGGCTGAGGACGTCAAGAGAGATGGCGATATGGGGATAGGTGGGTTATTCGATGACATGTCGTTCGAGTGATGTGGGATACGCCCAACAGAACACTGGGTAGATGTCGAGGTGGAGAGAGGAAGTTTCCAGATATTGAGGGTGTTTTTAAGTCATCTTGGTGACGCGCCGCTACACCACCGATGCTGAAGTCGGTTGGTGGCAGGGATCACCTACACTCCAAGGGGAGTTCCAGATGGAACGACTTTGACGATCTTGAAATGTAGTGTCCTTGTTTATGATTCTTCCTCGGGGGATTCGTGGGCTATGTAGACGCATGGAGGAAGGAGCTGCCTTGGATTCCGAGAGGTTGATGGGCTGATGCTGATGATGACGATGCTGATGCTGATGCTGATGCTGGCGCGATGCTGATGGGATGGTCTTACGACATGAAGCAGCCGCGGCACGGAAATGACGGAGCAGATGTCTCGCAGTGCGAGGAAGAAGGTATATCCAGAGGTAATGTAGGAGGGAAAGAATGAATACTTCGTACGACGACGGTTGATCTTGAAGTTACGGCCCAGCTAGAGGTACATTGAAAGCTTTCCCTGTAGGGTGGATGCCTGTTGTCACAGGAATAGGTACGTACATATGGGACCTGGTGTTGTACATGTACTTTGGTTGGCCCCAGACCAAGTAGAAATTCGTGGCTTACAAGTCTACTAGCACGCACGTGAGAGGACATGTCACGTCATAGCTGGTTGACTCCATTTGTAACAGAATGATCCTGTCGTCACTGAGAAACCACAGGAGACGATAAGCAAATCAGAAGTCCATCCGAAAGCAGATCGATATCTGGGAAAGACAAAGCGTACTTGGAAGTAAAGACAGCTGTAGCTACATACAAGTTAGAAGGACCAAGAAGTACGAGGTACTGTGTTCTTGCTCAATGTCAAGGCCGAGGTGCACAGACCATCATAATTTATCTTATCAGGCAACAGGCCTTATCGATAACACATTCCTTATGATCAAGCAGTCGCGCCTTGTCGCGCCTTATCACTCTTCTTTGTCCTCCATATGTCCTCACCCCACTTCACTGCCTGACACCTCTTACTTTTTACACGTTCGCCAATGCAGCCGATAGAAAGATTGATAATAGGACGAAGTTTTGGGCTTTTGACTACAAATGTTCCGCCGTGTCGGACGTAGTAACGACTCCTCGAGTAGCGATACTAGCAGTACTGGCGGTGCCTGAAAAGATGGCTCCTGGGAGCTCCAGCAGCTCGACGCCAACCCCGTCCTCTCTTCACCATGCTATCCGCCAGCGGAGTGTCATACCCCGTCGTCTTTTCCGCATACCAGCCGATCAACGCGCACTACTAGATCGCCCAGACTCGTGGTTCAACCCGTCTGCCAATACCACCAAGCCTTTGTTCAATGTGCCGCCTGGCGTCTTGGACGATGTGAAGGCCAGAATACTGCCTCCACCCGCTCAGAAGCCCCTCTCATCAAGCGCCTCCACTCAAGCGGCTTCGCCCAAGAAACGCAAGGCCGGCCATGATGAAGCTCGGAATCGTCCTCCTTCCCCGAGTTCCTCGTCCGAGTCGTCGGAAGGTATACCAATGTCATCCTGGTCTCTTTCACCGCCGAGGCCTATGCCAGTGACACCAGGATTCCAGAAGCCCCTTGACGATAGCGACGATTCGGAAAGCCCTCTGAGCCAAGCCCTGCCTGGCTCGCGACAATCACGAACCAACACGAATACCGAGGGGCAAAGCTCACAAGGCGTTGCGGACAGGGGCCATAACGCAAACTGGCAATCAGACATCATTCTATCACAGTCACCACTGCCCGAGCCGAAGGACGCGTTGCGTGATCTTACATCGCCATCACCCCGTGTTAATTCAAGCGCCTTCGCTTCCGTTACACAGACACAATCCCAAGCCGATACTCGACTGCCCCCTACACTCTTACAGCGGACTCTGGGGCCCCTGCTTCCACCAAGCAGCTCTGGCATTGATGAACTCGAGGCCGAAATTCCCGGCGCCTTGTTCCGCGCGACGCCGCCTATCAACCGGACTTCAGTGCTCAAAGGAAACTTCGCCAACACGCCCCCTTGCGGCCAGGGGAGCGTGGTTCCTTCCACGTATACCGCCACGCACAGCCCGCCTGTGCAAGGTCAGCCGCGACGACGCCGTCCCATGAAGAGGATAAAATTCGATGACAGCCCCAGCTCTGTCATTCCCAATACGGTCAAACAGACGCCAGGCCAAGGAATATCACGCAAGCCTCGGCCTTCTCCAGACCTCACCATGTCGTCGTCCCCTTTTCCGATATCTGCCACATTTCCCAACAACAGAGCCGAACCTGCCCCGTCCGACAAACCAAACGCTGCGAGCGCCATCGCGGAAGCGTGCGAGGAGACTCTGCCAGAGCAACCCCAACATGACGGGCATTACACACAAACTCGCTCCGATGTTCCCGAGCTGCTGAAATCCCCATCCGAGGCACAACGTAATGGGGAAACGGAGATGGTGGGAATGGAAACGCAAATGGAGACGGTGGAAATGGAGACAGTCGAAATGGAGACAGTCGAAGCGGAGATAGTGGAAGCAGAGACAGTGGAAGCAGAGACAGTGGAAGCAGAGACAGTGGAAGCAGAGACGCCGAAAAAAGGTCCGACATTACTGCAACCTAACTGGGCCGAGTTCTTCTGGAAGGAACCGCTCGAAGCATATCAGTCTGCCTACGACAGTTTCAGGGGAAGTCTTGGAGACTTTGTCAGGGCGTGCTTATCCATCAAAAGCCTCAGGCGGGAGCGCAAACTCCCCGTTTTTCTTTACGATGACTTCATCAGGGTATTTTGCGACGACTACATCCGCTACATCGAACGCACCGATGACGATCCTCCCCTCTACGCCATGGAATGGTATGTCGAGAACATTCCTTGGCCGTTATACCTGAAAGGCATAGTCACCAACGACAACCTCGGCCGCGTCTTTGAGGTCCATGCCACGGAGTACTATGAGGCTCGGAAGGCTTTAGGCTTTTCCCGCTCCCCGACTGTGGACAAGTCGTTTACTGTGACTAGGGAGGAGTCCCCCAAGACTGCCAAAGCCTTGGCTCCCCCGTCTGAACGGGCCGCAACAAGGACATCCACGCCGCTGGCTGGACGTGACACAGCCCAGCCTGCTTCACGGCCTGGGCGATCTACTGAACCACTCCAAGAACGCCCACAGGCGCCCCATACAGAAGAGCAGTCGGCCGTACAGGCCACTCATGCTCCAAAGACGGTGGAAGATGCAACACCAGTCACTATCAACCTGGTAGATGCCGACAGTAGCAGCTCCGAAGCTGATATGGAGACGAGGAGCATTCAGGACGGAAGTGATTCGGCGACTGTAGCCAACGGGGATGGGCATCAAGGAAACGATGGAGCGGCGGCCACGGCCGAAACCCCAGATCGTCCCATCGAACAACAGCCACCGCCAGACACAGTCGACCGACCAGTGGCAGCTCAGGACGGCCGCCATCAATCCAAAGCGCGACACTCGATGCCCGGCCGTTCCGAACACACTCAAACTCCCAACAAGGTGAAACCGCGAGTGCTACCTCCGTCGTTCGCCCCGTCAACGCCCAACGGCACATCTCAGGC
Source organism: Sodiomyces alcalophilus JCM 7366 (assembly GCF_042370955.1). Lineage (NCBI taxonomy): Eukaryota > Fungi > Ascomycota > Sordariomycetes > Glomerellales > Plectosphaerellaceae > Sodiomyces > Sodiomyces alcalophilus. The sequence goes on along the minus strand of NW_027263535.1, from coordinate 1,608,790 downwards.
CCGGCGCGCTACCCTCCCCGCCGCCGGAGCTGCTCCGCCGGACAAGCCCAGCCCGGCGCCCAGCGCTCGTAAGACCGCGACACCGGAGGGAGGCGTGCGGAAGAACAAGAAGAAGGAAAGTCGCCAGGAGAAGTTTCGGCGGCACTTGCAAAAGTTGAAGGAAGAGGGTCGTCTGCCGGGCCAGGCGTCTTCTAGTGCTCCTCCCAGGCAGTGACAGATCCATGAGATTTCGTAGGGTTTGGGGGATTTCCTGGCCATTGTCTCAAAGCAGCGGCATAGCAGTGGCGTTGAATCGTTTTAGTTGCCGGCGTCATATTGACAGAAAGCATTGATACCCTTAGGAGGTTCGGATGGACGTTTGGGAAAGGATTGATCCATAGCCACGTTCCGTCTTGAGATTAATCATATTTTGTGCATATGGGGTTTCTCTTGGAAGTGCGACTACTTCTAATACATACATCCTTTTATCCTCGGAAGAGAATTGGATAGGGCGAAAGAAAAGAACCAAAGTCTGGTAGTATTTATTTGCATTGGGCAAACCCGTCTAGATGCGCCGCCGGCGAGTACAATAGTTGTCCGCTGTTTCTTGTGTCTTTTTTTTTTCATGTTTTTCCCTTTGTATTTCCTTCGTCGTCTTCAAAGGAGGGGAGGCGAAAAGGTGAACAAAGTATGGTTAACCACCAACGCCCCCAAGAAGAGGAGAAATGAAAACCTAGCGCCGGGTCGTGATTCTGTCTTGTCCATCTCCTCCATGTCCTTCCATTCTGTCCGATCATTCGCATGTTTCCCAGTTCCACATCTCTCTTCTACCACCGTCTCATGTCTATTTTTTTTTTCGATTTTTCCTGTTTTCTTATTGCTCGAGAGCTAGTTTTGTCGTAACGTGTTCGTAATTGTAGTCCCAAAAAGTCGGAGAAGAAATGTCGCCAATGTTTTCTTTTCATCAAATTTCCGTCTAGTCCATCTCGTCAAGCGCCGTCAATGTTGGCTATTTCTGTGGTCGCAGTCGCAGGGGTTCAGTCGGTTTGAGCGGGAAAGTCAGTGTTTTCTTTGCCTGCCTGGGCTTCCTTGCTCTGCTTCTCCTCGGCGGCACGGGCCGCCTTGGCCTTCTGCCGCTCCTCTTCCTCGGGGGTCAGCGTGCGGAGCTGGAGGGCGTGGATGCCGCCTTCCCGGTCCAACTCTTCGCGGAGCAGGGCGTACACCATTCGGTGGCGGGCAGGCTGCATCTTGGAGCGGAAGGCGTCGGAAATGATGATGAGTCTGGGAAAGCGGGGTGTTTCCGCCTATGTTAGCCTACGGGTCGAGATTCCAAGCTGAAAAGAACGGGGTGGGAGGAACCAGGTCAAAGGTCGAATACAATGGGGCCGTACCTGAAGTGGGTTTCTTTGGAAGTGTTGCCGACCATGGCTTTGTGGTGGGTATGAAGATGGGAGTCATTGTAGATTTCGAGGCACGAAGGTGACAGGGCCGCGGTGATCTAGATACCACGTGGGTGACTTTGTTAATTATCATGACGTCGCGTGATCGGCACCGAAGGAGCGAGAAGAAGCGGAAGCGAGGCGATAGGAGCTTACCTTGCTGCGGATGACATCTTCGAGGGGCGTAGCGGAGGACGACATGGCGGAAAAAGGCCGTGAGGCGTTGGAGGAGAAACCTAGAGCGTATCTTCGAAGCATTGGGACAGAGTGCCTGAAGGAAGGAATGCTGATGGTTCCTTGAGAGTTGATTCCGATATGATCGTCGGGTCAAATGGTTCGAAATGCGGCTGGTGGTCTACGTAGGAAGGCGCGAATACGTAAGTAAAAGGAGTGAGCACAGAAGAGGCAACAGATTTTTCTCTAGAGAGTGATGGAAGAGGAGAAAAGGAAGAGAAACGGATGGGAGCTAGAGGAAGAGGGAGGAGGGGCTTGAAGAAGAGAGCTTGACGGGCCACTAGCTTACAGCCAGGAACAGGGATTTGATAAGCACTTGGACGGGACAGGACAGGACAGGACAGGACAGGACAGGACAGTGTACAAGAAGAGAAATACCTACCCAAGGAACGAAAAGAACCCTGCCAGTACCGACTTTGTGATTGTTTTCCAGCCCCCGTTGTGTGGGTGGTTGACCAAAAACGGAAACGTCAAAAAAAGAGACGGGGGAGAAGAAAAGAAAACGGTCACCGAAAGTTCGGTGAAGAGGTGCTGACCGCCGATGTGTGTGTGTGCGTTGTGTGATGTGTGATACCTACGTGCTGTTACTGGGGCTTGGCTGCATCAGGTACCTGCACTTGAACCCAATCAGCGGTGAGGGTGGCCCTATCGTTCCTAGCGGTCGGGAGACTTAGTGGGGACGAGGGCGGTCTGCCGTGTGTGTGCGCGGTCTGCGTTGCGGCCGGCTTGCACCGCTCCGGAGCCTCCACGTCTAGAGGTATTGCCTTGGTACCTATACCCCTCCCGCCCCCGAGCTGTCACTGTGTCCACATCCACGTGTTGAGCTACTACCGAAAGACGGTGGTTAAAATCTGCAAAGACCTTCTCCATTACGGATCAACCGCACATAATATCCGACTAGTTGGTTTCACTAACAAGGTTGTCTATTCCTGTACTGTGGTTTTTGGAAGAGCCAGGGAAAAGTACCATGCAAAGCTGCACATTACTAAGAAACAAAGGTTGGGCTCCAATGTCGTCAGCAAGTCGGTGAGACCAGGGTACGACGTACAGACAGTCCAGAGGAGCCCGACTTAGTCATCAGAAGAAACATATAGGTGACATGTCGTTCAGGCGGTGACATTTCGGCCTCCCACTTCCCTGGACTTTACAAAGTACCCAATCCATCATCACGGATCTGTCGCCGACAATCGAATTCCACCAAGTCCGTATACCGCTGCGTAAGAGGCCGCTTTCTTTGAATCGCTAAATGGCGGCACAACTAGTCGACCCCATCTCTAAGAAAACAACTTCCTCGAGTCCAAAGCATCAGGCTTTTTGCTTGCCGCAAGCCTACCCATTTTGGCCTCGCGTTCCACCGTCTGTGCTTGTCGTGCGCCATGCCTCCTGGCAGCTCGTCTCCGCAGGTCGGCTCTGACCAGGTTCGGGGATACGTAGTTCTTGTTCTCGAAGATGATGGCTCCACCAAATGACCCCTCCTGTATGATCATCGGCGTCATGCAGAAACCTGAACGGAGAAAGACTTGTTAGTTTTACGTCGTCAAAAAGTGCGAATAAATAGGGCGCGACAACGTACGCGGTCCAATCTCAAGGAGTGAAATATCCTTCTCCTCACTCGACGCATCCTCTTCGACAATCTGGTAATGGCGCACCCAAATCTTGCCGTCGACTATGCTGAACCCCATGACCCGGTCGATGAATGGCTTGGACTTCCTTGCGTTTTTCGGTACGCCGAACACGTGTGTTAAGACCTCGCGCATAAGCCGGAAGGATGGGTCTTGATCGAATGCCGCGTCGAAAGATAAAATCGGGCGCGAACCCTTCAGGCAGTTACCTGTAAAGTTCAACTCTTCCCTATATGACACACAAACAGTTAGAGACGTCTGGGCGGGATGGCTAGATGGCAGAAAGACTCACATGGTGTGCAGATTCTGGATGTGAAACTTGATCGTTGGCCCATTGGGGACCTTGGACAGGTGCAGGTAGAGATCCTCGCGTTTCCGAGCCTCCAGGAACAACACCTATGATCTTTTCGTCAGCTGCGTTGTATTGCGGGAAAAGGCGAACCATAGTATCCAGGGAAGGCCGAGAAAGATAGCGGGAAAAGCAGAAAAAAGCGTGGAGAGGAATTGGCAGCGCTTACGTTGTTGCAGTTGTATAGTTCCGCAAGTTCGTTCAAAACGTATAGCTTCTTCTTGGAATCAAACTTGGATTCCTTGCGCCCGTGCGGCAGCAGAGTACCGAGGTCGTCGAGGAAATGTCGCTGGCTACAGCACTCATCGTCAGTCCAATATTCAGAGACGCGCGACTCCTCCATCCACGGCCGCTCTTACCGGTAGGTGACGCCTCTTGACGAAAGAATCAGAACCCTCTGCCGGTTCTCTGGCCGGGTTTTTTCTCCAGCCGCCTTTCCATCCCGTTTCGCTCCGGCGCCGTCGCTTGTGACGGTTTTGTACACTGCGGCCATGTTGTAGATTGATGGTTTGGTGATTTCTCGATTTTTTTGCCAACGGGATAAATGCGAAGTTGAAAAAAAGTTACTGCTGGATACCAAGCAATTCCTTATCAGTCTAAAAGGTGGGGCGGCCAATCTCTTATCGATTAGCTCTAAGGTAGGTAGGTACTCCTGGCGACATCTCTCCGAATCAGGTCCCCGACGCCAAAGTCAGTTGCCTGCTGACATCGGTCGTTGTGTGCCAACTGTGCTTGTGCATCAAGACGTGAGCTGCTATATTTGAAGCTTTCCTATACTATGACCAAGACGGGAACACAAGGCTATAATCACTTTACTCGCTTTAAACATTCCCAAAACTTCATCAGGTACGATCCCCCGAAATGACGAGGGTAGGACAAACGCCATCCGCTTGCGTGCAAATAAAACCCGGCAAAGACAGAAAAAATGAACATCCGAAAAGACAGTCGATGGTCGACCGCAGTAACACACGGGGGGTAAGCAGCAAATGCAGCATTGACCCGGCCCACTTCATCCTATGCCGCGAGCCGCCACCATTTCGTTGAGCCTCGACAGCTCAGTCGCGAAGCTGCCGTCCACCATAAAGTCCTCGCTTGAATATCAGTGGTCGACAATGAGAATGAGAACGACGATGACAGCGACAGTGGCCCCGAGAAGAAAAAGGGGCGCGACCGAGCTAATGGCCATGGCCTCTCCGAGAAATTCCAATCAAGTACCTGTCGGTGGCCGGGGTGGCCCCGGGGGTGCGGGTGGCGTTGCCGGGTGGTAGTTCGCCAGCGTAAAATTGTCATTCGTTCCTGCTGCCGTGCGTCCCGCCTTCGGGTTATGGAACATGACGTCGAATGTATTCGGATCTCCGGGCGTGTAGACGCTCCGGACAGCTCCTGGCAGCCCATCATGATACCCGGTCCAGGTCTTTGTGGTGCCGGGTTTAAGTGGATGATGAAGCCATACAGGCCGATTGCCAGGTCCTTGTGGGCGGCCCGGTCTTGGGGCCCGGCCCGGGGTCGAGAGTGGAAGACGTTCAGTGTTCCAGTAGTTTGAGGGATAATGCATGCCCCTGCCAGGAGGTAAACCGGCTTGCTGCGCTCGCGCGTCTTTTGCGTACATCCACGTTTGAGAATCGGGATCATCCCGATCACACGGGACCCCGTCGAAACTATACTGGAGTGATATTAATGATCCGCCCATATTAACGAGAGAGTGAGCTCTAGGCCTTGACCAACACGTACGTGAGACGAGTTTGTGTGCGTCCGACCAAGAGTTGCATGACCAGGTGGCGCTGAGCCAGGACCTCCGGCACTAGAGCCGGCTGGCGGAACCGAACCATAGTGTCCAGCACGAGGTCCGGTTGGCCGAGCTGAACCAGAGTGCCCAGCACGAGGTGCGGCTGGCGGAGCTGAACCAGAGTGTCCAGCACGAGGCCCAGCTGACGGAGGTAAGGCTGGAAATGCAGCGCTATATCCGGGTGATGCAGCTGAGCCGGAGTGTCGAGGAGCTGAGCCAGATGGTCCAGTACGAGAGCCGGCTGGTGGAGATGGAGCCGAGCCCCAAGGTCCACCGGGATATCCCGACGCCATGATATAAGCCGCGGGGATGGAGTTCCTAGAGTGTGTGCACCTGAGATAAAGGACGAGTCGAAGGGACCTTGAGGAATAACATGCTGGTTCAAATCAACTCTGAATTCTCGGGTGGACATGTCTGGCTTATATCTTCATCTCGTCAATGCGTACGCAGGTTAGTCGCCGGGGCGCGAAATGAGGCCAACGGTCGCATGGACCATGGACCGCCTTCTAAACTGCAAGTTGGTGCGCCTTCCGGTCGCCTTCTAGGACTTGGGGACGAGCTCCCCTGGGACCGCGAAACATAATCTTGTCCCAGGCAACGAGCCGTGGCATGATGGCGGCGCCAGGGGAAAAGGATGATAGGTTACACTCTACGCCTGGCGCTTCCATCATGCAGGGCTGGCGCCGGTGACTGTGACGACAAGCGCCGGACAAGCATGAGGCAGCCTTGTTCACATCGGCAGGTCCATATGGAAGGCCAACATGCCCAGTTCTGAATGGTCAGCCAATGCCACATATCAATTGACCGAGATAACGAGTGTAATACCTGTCAAACCATGGGAATGAAACATGGGGGCCGCCTGTGATACCGTAATGAAACATGGCAGCCGCGCGCCAGATGCAGGTTCGAGGCCGATGAGGGCCGATGAATAAGCGCCGTCGGGGAATTTATTTTTAGATGCCCTGTTGCCTGTTGGTTGCCTGTTGGCACTCGCCGCCGGGCTCTTAAATGGCCTCCTCCCCATCCGCATCTCTCTGCATGCAGCTCGTGCAGCCAAAAACTGTTACTTGATTGAAAACGCGACCGAACGACAATGAATATAAGTCTACAGCCCATCGAGGATGAGCTCGCAAAATGGGGAGCAAGCGCAGACGGCCAGTTGGCCATTCTCAACGTTTTCAAGGCCACCCTTCAGTACCCAACCACGCCGGAATTGAAAGCTGAGAAGATTGCCGATGATATCAGCTTCTTCTGCCGAACAAATAAACCCGGGATCGTCCTCTGGCCAGTCTGGTTTGCAGTCATTGATATCGCCGGCTGTATCCCCCCAGACCACCCCTGGCAGCACAGTCTTGTCCAAGCCCTGGACAACCTCCGCCATCGGGGTGGTAGCGTCCTGGGGAATATTCAGGTGAGAAAGGACGCAGACCATTGTCAGGTTTCCGGCCCTTCGGAAAGTTCTGAGCTAACGGCATCTCGAACATCAGACACTCTTATGGGAGGATCTTCCTTATCTCTCCATGGCCATGAGGGAAAAATGGAACGGTAATGATCGGGTAGCCTGACCTTTTCCCTGTAGGGAACCCCATGCTAAATGGCTTATAGGTCCGTTAGATTACGATGAGGACGACGAGATGGGCGAAAAGTGCCGCCAATGGAAGAACCTAAACTCGTTCGTTGCCCGGCTCACGCGTCTCGGCTTCAGGCCCTGGCTCAACTTTCCCATCTGGGAGCTTAGAGAGGTGCTCGAAGAGCCGCCATGGGCACAAGAACCGTCCGAGAAGGCGCTTGAGATGGATTCCCGTCTTTGTGCGGCGAGCGAGTGGATGATTCAGTGCGCAGACATCGTATTCGAGTGGATGGCCGAGGCGGGGGAGCTCGACGAGGACGATGCCCGGGCGCTGCAGACAGGTTCGCTGTGTAAGGATATAGCGCCGATGAGCGTTGAACGGTGGGAGTTCTGGAAGGAACGGTTCGCGGCCTTTGCTGCAGATGCTGAGAATCTCGGGCTTGATAGTGCTGCCGTGGCGCTCATCACAGAAGCTTTGGCGAGTATGGGAGCGGTAAAAGAGTCGGGCAAATTATCCGACTACAACCGCAAGGTGTCTAACCTTACGGAGAGCGGGGGGCCGATGGAGGAGATTCAGGAGCAGGGGAGTCGGGAGCCAGAGAGCGGGGAGCCGATGGAGATCCAGGAGCAGGATACCCAGGAGAAGGGGAATCGGGAGCCAGAGAGCCGGGAGCTGGCGAGCGGGGCCCCGATGGAGGAGACCCAGGAGCAGGAGACCCAGGAGCAGGAGACCCAGGAGCAGGAGAATCTGGAGCCGGAGAATCGGGAGCAGGAGGGTCGGGAGCCGGAAAGCGGGGGCCCGATGGGGGAGATCCAGGAGCAGGAGAGCCAGGAGCCGGAGAATCGGGAGCCAGAGAGTCGGGAGCCAGAGAGTCGGGAGCCGGAGAGCGGGGAGCCGATGGAGGAGACCCGGGAGCAGGCGACCCAGGACTCGGAGAATCGGGAGTCAGAGAATCGGGAGTCAGAGAGTCGGGAGCAGGAGAGTAAAGAGCAGGAGGCCCGGGAGCCAGAGAGTCGGGAGCAGGAGAGTCGGGAGCCGGAGAGTCAGGAGCCGGAGAGTCGGGAGCCAGAGAGTCGGGAACAGGAAGGTCAGCAGCAGGAGAACCAGGAGCCGGAGACTAAAGAGCAGGAGACCAGAGAGCAGAGGGTAGAGAGTCGGGAGAAGGGAGCAGAGAGCGGAGAACAGGGCAATTAATTAGGTGGGTTATCAAGTTATTTTCATAGCGCAATACAGGACCGTTCAATACTCGAGACTAAGGTAATACCCGAAGCCCACGGTTTACTCCGCAGGTACCTAGGTACGTAGTACGCTAATAAAAAGCACCGTACGTACCTCCGAAGATACTGCGGGCACACGGACCATAGGGACCCCACGTGACGTGGGATTGAGGGGCATCAGAACGGTCGCTCCCTCCGCCCTGATCCGATCCTACTGTCCATCTCCCCATGTCTTCATTCGCCTTCCCACCACTGTGGCGGGTCGCCATGCGGCGGCCTGCAGCAGCATGTTGTAGATGCATGTCATCCTTGACATTCTTCCCAACGGCCGTGGTCCGCCCCATCCCCGCCCCATCCCGCGGTCTTCGACGCCTCAACAACAGCAGCAGAAGAATGATTTCTACTCTACCGAAGCTACCGCTTTTCGAGGCAATCGCCGGCCATGATCCGGACTCTACGGCTGTCATCCACTCGTTATCCGGGAGGAGGTTCAGGTATGGGGAGCTGTTGGGCGACGTCACGCGGGCAAGAGACCAGCTCTTGTCGGCGACGGGCAAGACGAGCCTCGACGGCGAGCGCATCGCCTTCTTGGTAGAAAACAGCTACGACTACGTCGGTAAAGCCATGCCATTCACCTGTCCATAACAACATAATGCAAGAAGAATGGCCATAAAGAGCTAATTGCCTTTCTCTTCGTGTTCTTAGTGACTCTACTCGCCGCCTTCGCCGCCCGATCTATCGCCGTGCCCCTCTCGCCAGCCTTCCCCGCTGCCGAGCTCCAATATATCATCAACCAAAGCCAGGCATCGCTTCTCGTCAATTCGGCCAAATATGCCGATAAGGCGCGGGACGTACTTGCGACTGACTTGGAACACTACCCGGCGCAATTGGAAATTCGTAAACACCTGGGCGGCGGCCCGCACGAGAAGATCGAGCTGGAAGATGCCGACTTTGGGGGTGCGGGCATGATGCTCTACACCTCGGGGACGACGAATCGACCGGTACGACCAACCATTGTTGTGGTCATTTCAGGCTATCTTTCTCCATACTAATTCTTCTACAGAAAGGTGTCCTATTGCCCCAATCTGTCTTGACAGCGCAAGCCCGTTCCCTTATCGAAGCCTGGGAATACTCCTCGCGAGATCATCTCCTCCATGTTCTCCCGCTCCACCACATCCACGGAACCGTCAATGCCCTCCTCACACCCCTCTTGGCCGGCAGCGCCATCGAGTTCCTTTTTCCCTTTAACCCGTCCAAAGTATGGTCGCGACTTGCCGCACCTCTCGTCGCATCCCCTCTGCCCAACAGTCAAACCAACAACACCAACGATAACCACAACACCCCACCGAGAGAGAAAATCACCTTCTTCACCGTCGTCCCAACCGTCTACTCCCGTCTCCTCAGCTCGCACAAGGATCTGGCCCCCGAACTCTCCGAACCAGCACGAGACGCCGTCTCCCCCGCACACATGCGCCTCGCCATCTCCGGCTCCGCCGCCCTCCCCACTCCGATCAAAGACGCCTGGCGCCGCCTCTCCCGCGGCACCGTCCTCCTAGAACGCTACGGCATGACCGAGGTGGGCATGGCGCTCTCCTGCGGCCTCCGCATCGCCGACCGCGTCGACGCCTCCGTCGGCTGGCCGCTCCCGGGCGTCCAAGCCCGCCTCGCCGACCTCGACACGGGCGCCATCATCCCCGAGGGTCCCGAGGGCCGCCACCGCCCAGGCGAGATCCAGCTCCGCGGTCCCACCATCTTCAAGGAGTACTGGCGTAACCCGGCCGCCACCGCCAAGGAATTCGTCCAAGACGGCGACGAAAGAGCCAGCGGGACCCCGAACGGCCAAGGTGGCCGCTGGTTCCGTACCGGCGACGTCGCGGTGCGTCGAGCCGTCGACGGCGCCGGCCAGGGAGGGGAGGACGCGCAACCCTGGGCGAAGGGCGATATGTACTTCATCCTCGGCCGGAAAAGCGCCGACATCATCAAGACGGGCGGGGAGAAAGTCAGCGCGCTCGAGGTTGAAAGGGAACTGCTTTCCCTGGACGAGGTGTCCGAGGCAGCCGTCGTCTCGGTGCCGTCGGGGAAATGGGGCCAGAAGGTCGGCGCCGTGGTTATTCTGAACCGCGAGGTCGTGCCCGAGGGCGCGCGATGGTCGCCCATGGACATGCGGAGGGCCTTGCGCCACCGGCTGGCGAATTACAAGATCCCGCAGGTCCTCAAGGTGGTGGACCATATCCCGCGGAATGCCATGGGGAAGATCAACAAAAAGGAGCTGGTCAAGGCGGTGTTTGCCGATCAGTTCAGCGAGGACGAGCTGTGATTTGTTTTGATGGGATGGGGGATTAATGAGATGGGAGGAGACGAAGAGACGAAGAGACGTGTAAGAAATATTGCATGGATGGCATTGTATGGCGTTCTTCTCGATTTCTTGATTCTGCATCTGCATCTGTACCTATGAATTAGCCAAAGGGCTTTGCTAGGACGCAATACCAAGGGCATCAGCGGAGTTCAAGTCGAGTAATATGCCTCCCGTAAGAGGACATGACGAGAACAGGAACGAGCAAGGATCGCCAGAATCTAGGTAGGCATTGATTTATTCGATAAATTTTCCCTCGTGCTATACCATCCCCATGAGCGTCATGACAATGCAGGGCCAGTGTTCCAACGAAACGCCTTGACCGTAAGTGTAAGACGTGTATACCACTGAAATCAATCCCTTCGTCACGGTCTGGAATTATTAGACCCCAATAACTCGTACGACGGGACGCCGTTTGCGGTTTCAAGACAGGCACCTAGTATTGGGTGCCCCAAAGTGTCCCCGGTGTCAGCCGACACCCCAAAGCCGCCGACATGAATAGAGCAAAGTAAAAGCAAACGAAAAAGAAACTAGAAAAGAAGAAAAAAAAAACCGGAATGATGGGTATGGATGTCATACTTCCGCCGAATCATTCATACTACATGTTGAGCAGGTCTCCGCTACACGCCGGAAGCAAGGGAGTCTCGAGTACCTTCCATCTCCCCTTTTCCCTTATACGGTAAACTTGGCCTTGGCACGGCTGCTACCGCTGTGAGCGCTATCGGTGTGGCCAGAGAACTCGATGAGCTCGCCGGGGGCCAGGTTGAGGAGGTTCTTGAAACGCTGACCGATGTCCATGAGGACCTTCTTGCCCTTCTCGGGGGAGCGGCCCTTGCCGCCGGCCACGTCTCCGTCGCCCCGGCCCGGGACGCTCTTTCCTGTGGTGCGGGTCCAGACGCCGATACGGAAGAAGGCCTTGCGAACATTGACGACGACGCCCATGATTTCGCCATCCTCCTCGTCCTCGAGCGTCTCGCCGATGGCGGCAAGCATGACGTGGAGCCAGAGCTCATCGATGTTGATGCTGTCCTTGCTCTTGAACTGGTATGACCATTTGCCACCGTGCTTGTTTTGGACGTCTTCCCACTCGGGCCGGACGCCCGACTTGAAGAGGTGGTAGTCGGCCTTTTGAGCGAGTTTGGAAACCGGAGTGACGTTATTCTAAGAAAGAGTTAGGACATGACATTGCGCATGGGCTTTTTGTGGGATGTGCGAAGCGGAGTTCCGACGTACCTGAACGCCCCAGAACTCTTCCACTGAATCAAAGGTGATAATTTCCTTCAGCAAGTCATTCCAGTTATCGCCCTAAAGAAGACAATGTCAGACCAGCTTGCATCATCAAACCGAGAGAAAAGTATGGAGTAGACGAACCTTGCCACTGGGAGGCTTGGTATACCACAGAGTCCACTTATTTTGGAGCGGGTGCTTAACGTTGAAATGTTCCTTGTCGTGGAAGATGGTTTTGATGTCGTTGCTCGCATTGGCGTCGGCGACATCGCCGTTGGGAGAGACGGGGATGGTGGTGAGATCGACCTGCTCGTTCATCTTGGGGCCATCAACTGTGGCGGCCATGGTGGGCAGAATTGTAGAGGTCGGTCGATGGGGTTGGGGTCGGTCGGTGGCGATGGCGCGCAAGATACAAATCTCGAGATTCCCTCGTTGAGACGTTGCCTATTCGAATTTGGCAATCGGTGCAGAGGAAGGCTGGGAGGTGATAAGAAAATCCGGGAGTGGTTGATGAGAGCAAGTCACGATCCGCGAGACTGGAAAGTAAAAAGTCGTGCGACGAGCGCGGAGCACGGTGGGTGAGAGAAATATGAAGAATAAGTAGATCCACTACTCAGTACTTCCTTCCTTGTGAGGGCGAGAATAAAACGACTTGCACCAGGCAGTCGGTTTGGTTGGAATAGGGGTGTTGTTGCGTTGTGTAGTCCGTTGGTGACCGAAAATAAGGTAGGTACTATCAGGTGCAATGGTCAGGTAGGTGGAGGAAGTCGATAAAATAAAATTGCTGATGACGGTTGCAGCGAGGGGAAAATGGGAAAAGAAAAGTTGACCTAATAATTTAGTGGTTAGTTTCATGCAACGACGAGACCTTCCTCCAAAGGAGGGCGAGGGGTTGTGATTCGCTGACTAATATCCCGTCACCAAGGTGTGTATCACGTAATACGTGATATGTTACACAGGCTGGACCGAAACAGGAACAGAACGGGTTATTCCGTCCCGAGATTGGATATAACATGAAGTTTCACAGACTACGAAGCAGATCGCTCTATGGAGTCAATTTGTAAAGAGACGATCGCGGAGCCGTTTATGCACCCAAGGCAGATGGAAAGAGAGCGTACATATTGGTATGCAGAAGGGTCGCTCATATGTTTTGGAAAGGTAAACGTTATCCGCACATAGGTTGGAGAGTTCTCTGTCGTAGTAACACTTTAGCCTCACCAGTGATAGTTGATGTAGAAAACACAATGTTATATGGTTGTTTCGTTGTAGGCATGTTGACTACGGCCGATGGCCTCTCGCGTATGAAATTTAGTTTCAAACTCTCTTTTGCTTTTCTAAATTCTTCCATAGACCAATGATAATCTCTGTTCCTTGGGGAGTATAGGGTCCATTACCACAAGCTCAGATCGCCGAGAAAATCTCGACAGAATGCGAGTATCCGACGGATGGAGTGGTAGCTATATGGCCTGGCTCTACTCTAGCTAGAAAGATAAAGATGGAACGTGATATAGAGTTAGTTTTGGACGAGGATAGGAATCTACGCACGTCTGACGGGGATATAGTTATGAATGTAGAATATGTAGCTGAGAAATTGAGAGTCGGTGATATAGTGGAGGTCAGATGTGAACTTCTCCCGAGTGGACCGTGGTAAGCGTACAACGCATAAGCCGCTGTTCTATAGACCCGATAAAATCTTAGCGAAGAGTACCAGTGCAGTTCTAAGTGTACTATCCTTATTCGATTCGGTAATGAGGGACGATAAGATAAGACGAAGAAATGTCTTAATATAGTGAGTTCTTAAATCAGCTTTACTAAAAGATATGACTATAAGGCAATCCAATAAGTTATTCTAGATATTGGTTCGGGAAATAGTCAGTCCTTGGACACGTGTAGCACAGACAGAGGAGTTTTATATATCCTAGTAGAGCTAGACGAAAGTAAATGCAATAGCTTGAGAATAAGAACTGGTCTCTCTACAGTGCACACTGATCCCAGAGGTATATTGGCTGATATAAAGCATCTTAAGTCCGGTATGCAAACGTACTCTACAATAAATTGCAAGCTAGGCGATATTCTGATAGACGAGGAGGTAATGAAGCTCCTGAACTCCGAACTTTAGAGTGTATAGAGGAGGTGGCAACGTTTATAGCAAGGTTGCCTCAGTTAATAAAGGTCCCTTGGTTGCTCAGGATTAAGATCATACAACCAATACCTTCAAGTTAAGTGGCCACCAGAGGTCTATAAATAAGGATCTCTATTCTCAAGTCTTCATAAAAGAACTCAACGACCAATCTCACCACTATACCCCCTCCCTCCCTTGGTCCACTAGTAGGTTACCTCTTGGTGGTCTTGTGACAGCTTCCTTCACTCCTCACTTGAATCCTATGATAACCACCCTCTTGCCCCCAGGCTCCAGGGTTATTCTGTTTTCCAGGGTCGATATATATCCTCTGGTAAAGAACTAAACTGACAGTGTAAAGACATAGAGTCAGTACCTCGCGCGAATACGGCTATGGGCTTTCCTACTACCCTACACATCCAGTCATCTTCCAGCGTGGACAATACAATAGAGCTAGCTATATTGGATGCTGACTCTTTATCTATGTCTGGTAACTTCCTAGAGCTACTTTCCTTGATATAATTAGAGGATGATCTCCTGGTGTTTACCACGGCTCCGTGGGGCCATATTTTCTCCTCACTATTAGAATTGAATGGCTTGGGTACGTTTCTCTGTGTGTTAGGATCAAATAATGTATGGCCGTAAATACGACGTACCATTTTAACAACGGAGTCTCTGTCTATAGTCTTTCCTTGTCACTAGATATATCATATTTTAGACACAAAATTCTAAAAGGTGATTCTTATACTCTCTTCTTTTATAGCTTTCCGTCTATTAGATTCATGCCGTTTATCATCGCCGCTCGATCGTCTAAGACTAGAGGATAAGGTAAACATGATCTATGAAACGTTCCTTCGGATATACCTAAAGTGTCAAATATCGTAGTCTCCTCCTCACATTCTTGCTATTGCGACCGTGTCGACGACTACCTATCTATCGGTTTAGTCGTAGCACTTAAACCAAGGTCGCCCGGCCTAACTAAGGAATAGGAAGTGCTTCAACACCCCGCTATCATAGTAATACGGGATAACTAGCTCTATCCTCCCGAGACATACCGGGACGTGCTTTCCCTAGATAGCCGCGACTCGATCATATATATCGTTATAACTTCTCGTGCCGCAGTAGGGCGAGGTCGCGTCCCTCTACGCCTTTAGAAACAAGCGTGTAGCCGTAGGACGACAGTCGCACCTTGAACAGCGACCAGACCGCCCCCGACAGGTAGAGGGGACTGCAGTCCGCATCGGGCCACCGGACGCTAATCCCAGCAGGCACTTTTGGGTGCAGAACGGCCGGTCCTGTATTATCTGTTGCGTCATTTGGCTGTGCCACCAGACTGCTGCCGGTCTTGGTTGCGAACCCCATGGTGGCCGTGTGTCGTGAAGGCGTGAGGGGACCCTGGATCGAATTGTTCGGGAAGCATCAGCCACGAGGCCGAGGAGAGTGAGCTGATAGGGTTGTTAGATATATGGGGTTGCGAAGAATTCCTGTGTAACCTGACCCTTTGGGTTGCGAAGGATTCCTGTGTAGCCTGACCCTTTGGGTTGCGAAGGATTCGTGTGTAACCTGACCCTTTTGCTTGCGAATGATTCGTGTGTAACCTGTTCCTTTGGGTTGCGAAGGATTCATGTGTGATCATGTAGCGAAGCTACAGCAACATCTCGGCAGATCTTGTGCTCGTAGAAGTATATCGAAAGATATGAGATGGTATTTGATGGGAGCAAAACTACATGGGTAACGAGGTTTTTGGGAAAGGCAGCACTGAGGCATTCGAACACATTTCTTATAAATAGTTGACATGTTTCCTCTACGAAGCTCATACTTTGGGAGAAACCAGCCCCAGTATCCATCTCGAGCTCAACAGCAACTTTGAAGCTTCCAAACAACAGCACCCTTACAATGCGCTTTCTTGCTCTCATTCCCATGGCAGTGGTCGGTATCCAGGCTGCTGCCATCGCCAGCACCGGCGAGGATGGCGTAAGTAATCCCAAAGCCAAAGCTCCTCCACCGCACGGCACGGCCTTATTGTCCAGACAATCACTAATGAGACTTTGTTATTGCTCTACAATAGTCGGCCGCGCCGGCCGAGTTCGTTTTGCCAGAAGGCTTTGTCTGGGGTGAGGCTCAATGGGAAGTGGACGTTCGCCCGGGCGAGAAAATCTCCCTGAACGGTACCGTTGAGCAGGTCTACGCTCAGCTCCTGGAGATCAACCCAAACTGGGAAACGGATAACGCCGAGCAGATTGCCGCCGGGCTGGCCGCCCTCGAAGACGACAAAAAAGCCATCGCACAGCTTGCGAAGCGCGACCATAACGAATGCTCGAGCTGGAACCATGGGGCATATCGCTATCTCATCGAGGACGGCATCAGATATCTCTGGGGCATCAACAGCCGCGCGCGCATCAGCTACGGACAATGCGACCGTGTGAGCTGCTCATATGACGCCGCCATTTGGTGGTGTGGCTTTGTAAATCTCCCCAGTACCCCTTTTGCATCGCTTACCACGCTTACACCCACCGATACAAACGCTAACTTGGATACATCTATGTAACAGAACCACAACACAGTTGAGATCAATCAGGGCTACCAATGGATTGGCCACGCCGCGAACGTCCTCATTCAAGACCCAAGCTGCACTTTCTACGACTACATGGACTTCACCCCAAGAGTTAGAGGCAGGCGCTACCACGATAACCACGTTGCTGTGTACGTCGGCTACAAGGCGTGCTAGGTCGCCCGCTCAAGGTGCGAATGGGAGTGGTGGGTGGACAGAGGACGGCGTTGGCTGGCTGGGATGGAGACCACGTCCAGGACTACAATGTTAGGCGGGATCATTGTGAGAATTGCGAGAAGTTATCGAACGGCAATCATATCCGGTCGAGGATTTAAGTGGGAGGAGAGTGCTGCTTTCACTTCTTTGTCGGGCTCCGGCTCGTAGGTGGAGGGCTCTCTACTTATCGGGGCATGTTGAACCCGGTAGTTTGGACCCCAAGTCCACCAAGCTGAGAAGACCAGCTTCTATACAAGGACTTGGTTGTACATCATGTCTTCCGGTGACAAGTTGCAAACGTGAGGCCAGTCCAAAGCTGGAGATGGTCGTGTGATTAGATGGCGGTCGAGGCAAGACACATCTTCCCCGCTAGGTCCATCAAGCGGGCGGTGCGAGAAGGATTCGCACCGTTCATCGCAGCCCTCCTTCCCCTGGTTGAACCCGTGGTTGAACAGAGCCATTAGTTGGAGATGGTCGTTGGTATGGGAGTTGGTCTGGATCGATACTATCGCTTGCGGCTGACCCCGATTGCGTCTATGTTAGGAGAGGGAGTATCCTCAGGGCAAAAGAGTCGAGAGTACTTGGGTGGACGTGAAGTGGGAGGGACGGCCGTCCTGTGAGGTGTGTTAGGCGGGTCACGTGACGCGCTCAGGGCAGGTCACTACCTACCTAGGTACCTAAGGTAGGTACTTAGTACCTAGATGGGCCATTTGACGATTGGCACAGCTTTTCTTAAGCTCGTGCACGTGGGCGAGATGCTGACAGGCATGACATGGCGCGTTGCCGGGGCAGGCAGCGACTTCGCGATTACGCCTAAAACAAATCGCCAACGTTCGAGTCGCAACCTTGATCATCTTCTGATGTCGTCTTGAACCATCCTGCTATGCCACAGAACCACTGTAGGGCGCTGGATGCTTCTCGTTTTTCACTGAGCCTTTATTCCTTGAAAGACTCTCATGAAAAAAAGTCAACTCGCATAGTCTTTCATCGACAAGCTTGGCCAGTCAGGAATTCCAGCATGCCGTACCAGTTCCTGTGGTCCCTGGCAAATACAAAGACTTCTTTATTATCCGTGCAGTGTTTCTTAGGCTTGGTGTGCATTTCATGCAAGGATGTCTTTCTCTCCGACTTTGCTTGAAGCAGAGGCCGATGGCAAGGAAGAAAGAAAGAAAGGAGTAAAGAAATGAGAAGGAGATGGAAAGATGGCGCAGATACAACGCCAAGGTGACCAACCCTTGTCCGATGGATTGCTTTCTGCCTTTGTCCTCATGGTTGTTGCCGCTTCCGTCCCTTTCAGGCCTCTCTGGAATGGATATGACAAAGAAGATACCGAGTCTTCTTTGTCTAGATTCTTATTCGACTCGACGCGAGTCCCAAAGCCTCCCTTTCCAAAATATCTCACACCCTGGATGACCACTCTTCTATCTTCGCCCGAAAAGTCATTGTTCCGACAGGGATGGTTTGGCAACTCGACATCAACACAAAGCCTCCATCTCCCTTCTCTTGCCTCCTGTTCACGCCATGGTCTCGTTTCATAAACCCCGTCTTTCCATCGTGTTCCCCGGCAGAGGCGTGATCTGCCGTCAACTGTTCCCGCATATACCCATTCGATGATTCACAGTACTGACAGTCGAACACATTCTTTCAACTGCGTTGCGCGCCGCCTACAAGCCATTATTTGGGATTTTACACACAGCCTGCTGACTGTTGTCTTCATCCAACCGTGAAGACATGTCCAAACCTAACAGTGTCCAGCCGCAGTCGAGTGGCCCCCAGCTAGGTACCAACCTACCGAGCCTCAAGGATCCCCCGGGCTCCATCCAATCCAGCTCAGACCAAGCAAACGACAATGAGGCCGAGGATGAGACGAAGGAATCCAAGGAACCTCCACGGCGTGTGATCATACGGCACCCCGAAGAGGACCCGAACATACTGAGCACCCTGAAATCGTTCAAAGTCGACAGACTACAGTGCGTCTGGACTCTTCCAGAAACCCAGATAGACGACTCCTTCGTCCGAGAGCAGTACAGTAAACTGCTCCTCTACGCGTACAGGGCCATCCACCGTCATTTTGCCGAGGAGGTGAATTTCGCCCTTAGGGAGGAGCGATGGACTTCGGTTTCGCCATGGGCCATGCGCCATGTCATAGAGAACGATTACACATTCGAAAAGTATGTCGAGATGGTGGCCCGCCCTCACACCATAGGCTATTCCCCCTGGGACACGCTGCTGGCCTCGCGCCGGGAGAGGCGACACGTCCTTGTTGCCGTCGTATTGAGGATGCTGCATGAGCACGTCTTCTCCGAGCTCCTTTTCGGTGCCAGCCCGGACCAGGCCAAGATTCTTCGAAAGCAGGACAGAGACTTTGTATCGGAAGACGGTATGACTATTTTGACTCCCTTGGAAACATATTTGCCTTTGGCAAGACGGTTGCTAACACACGGCTTTAGGATTCAAGCGCGCTACCATGCGGGCGGAATATGTAAAGACGTTCCTGGACCGCAACAACCACGTCCCTTCGCGGTTCTGGGCCGCAGTTGATGACCTGACGTACCGCATTGTCTTGCAATTATACCCGACGTACTCGTGGATCGGTCATTCATGGCGTCGTTCCCGGCGACGGACCAACGTTCACAAGTTCTACCAAAGCACCCACAACGTGGTGGCACATGCCGGGTGGCTGGCCGTGCAGATCCGGCGCGCGCCGGCCTCCATGGTCCTCTTCGACTGGGCGGTCCCGGGACAGCGTTGGAACCCGACGCATAAGCACTGCGACAGCGAGGTTTTCCAGCAGTCTCTCTCGAGCGTGGAGAAGGCGGAGGAACCGGCCAGAAAGGAAGGGCGGGAGTTGCCTGGTCACCTGGGGAGGGTCCTCGTTTCCATCGCACCGCGGGTCGAACGCTACGCGGCGGTCAAGGGAGGGCGTGTGCATTCCGTCCTGCACCCTGTTCGCTGCGTGTGCTACTACGGCATGGAAGACGACGTGATGGATGCAAATACCTGCAACGTCGGCCTGCGGGGGTACTCTCAGCTCATGAAGCACCGCCGGGAGACGAGGGAGTTTTATCGGGTCAGCCTCTACCACGCAGTTGCGGTGGCATCCGTCGCGTGGATCGTCTGGATGATCATACTGGGATTCAAACACTTCCCCGTGGGGGACTACTGGGGTTAGTGGGGATGAAGGGCTGATACTTGAGCAGTAACCACACAGCGGCGCATGAGTAGAGTAGTCATTTGGCTGTAACTAGGGGCTTCTTTTGTTTAGGCTGTCTTGTTATACGGAGTAGGGCGCATATCTTTGACAGTTAGTGTATGTACGAAGTAGATGCTTGTTCCACCTATGCAACGGTCAAGGTCGTCTAAGTTGTATCGGAAAACTTTGGAGTCGATTCATGATTTGCCTCAGAATATAGGATGTAGCCGGAGGAAAACATAAAGACGCAAATACACTAAAAATAAAAATAGGGGTTTGTTGTCTTCCAAGGTCTACCTGACTCGGTGACAAGATGGAGTCCTCGGTGAAGCCGTCGAGGGGGAAGTTTCAGAAGGCAAAAAACGAAAAAAGTGCGATAAGATAAGCGAGAGAACCCACTGCGGGCAAAACAAACTAAACTCCATTAGGTTTAATGTAGACCCATGCAAAATGTTCAAAATTCCTTTTTTCCTCTTTTTTTTTTTTTTTTTTTTTTTTAGGCCCAAAAATTTCTGACGGGGCCTTGAAAGTATTCTTGAGGACCCCGCGTGCCGCCGCCTTTCTCTCCTCCGATCAACCCTCTCACTTCCACACCCTCCAACCTCTACTCCCTCCCAACAAACACACCTCGCAAAAATGGCGGAAGAAGTCTACGATGGTGCCGTTGGCATCGATCTCGGTATGTGATTCTTGATTTTTACTTCTTCGAATGGGCGTTGCGTTGCGGTGGCGGCGATATTGTGACCACCCACAGTTTTATTGCCCTCGGTCGAAGCGAGGGCGGCGACAAACCTGGGCCTGCGATTTCGTCCACCACCTCTCGCTCATTGAATGCACAAGGCAATGGGAAAAGAATGCAATCATCTAACTCTGCCACTCGTACACTACAGGCACTACCTACTCCTGCGTTGCCATCTATGAGGGCACCAACGTTGAGATCATCGCCAATGAGCAGGGTTCCTTCACCACCCCCTCCTTCGTCAGCTTCAATGAGAAGGAGCGGTTGATTGGTGAAGCCGCCAAGAACCAGGCTGCCATGAACCCCCGGAACACTGTCTTTGACGTCAAGTGAGTGCCTTTTACGGTCGTTGCTGTGGTGTACCAGCCGGTCACTCCATCTCCCACACGAATGCAAATACTAACGGTCGCGTTAGGCGTCTCATCGGCCGCCCCTTCGATGACCCCGATGTCAAGAAGGATGCCGAGTCTTGGCCTTTCAAGATCATTGACGACGAGGGCTCCCCGAGAGTCGAGGTTGAGTACCTCGGCGAGACCAAGTCTTTCTCTGCCCAGGAGATCTCCGCCATGGTCCTCACCAAGGTCAGTTTTTTTTCTTTTCTTTTTCTGGTTTTTGATCCCACGGCAAATAAAGAAATACATGCTAACATAACTTCCCCAACAGATGAAGGAGATTGCCGAGACCAAGCTCGGTAAGAAGGTTGAGAAGGCTGTCATTACCGTGCCTGCCTACTTCAACGACAACCAGCGTCAGGCCACCAAGGACTCCGGTGCCATCGCTGGCCTGAACGTCCTCCGTATCATCAACGAGCCCACTGCCGCCGCCATCGCCTACGGCCTCGGCTCGGGTAAGTCCGGCAAGGAGCGCAACGTCCTCATCTACGATCTCGGTGGTGGTACCTTTGATGTGTCCCTCCTGAACATCCAGGGCGGCGTCTTCACCGTCAAGGCCACCGCCGGCAACACCCACTTGGGTGGCCAGGACTTCGACACCAACCTGCTCGAGCACTGCAAGAAGGACTTCCAGCGCAAG
The DNA here is from genome assembly GCF_042370955.1 of Sodiomyces alcalophilus JCM 7366. NCBI lineage: Eukaryota > Fungi > Ascomycota > Sordariomycetes > Glomerellales > Plectosphaerellaceae > Sodiomyces > Sodiomyces alcalophilus. Next base: position 1,587,163 of record NW_027263535.1, on the reverse strand, counting down.
ACCAAGAAGGATATGTCGGATGACCCCCGTGCTCTCCGTCGTCTGCGGACGGCTTGCGAGCGTGCCAAGCGTACCCTGTCCAGCGGTGCCCAGGCCACCATCGAGATTGACTCGCTCTTCGACGGCGAGGACTTCCAGATGCAGATCACCCGTGCCCGTTTCGAGGAGCTCAACGCCAAGGCCTTCTCCGGCACCCTGGAGCCCGTTGCCCAGGTGCTCAAGGATGCCAACATGGACAAGAGCGTCGTCGACGAGATTGTCCTCGTCGGTGGTTCCACTCGTATCCCCCGTATCCAGAAGCTCCTGTCCGAGTTCTTCGACGGCAAGAAGCTCGAGAAGAGCATCAACCCGGACGAGGCCGTCGCCTACGGTGCCGCCGTCCAGGCCGGTATCCTCTCCGGCAAGGCCACCTCGAGCGAGACGGCCGACCTCCTCCTCCTCGACGTCGTCCCCCTCTCTCTCGGTGTCGCCATGGAGGGCAACATCTTCGCGCCCGTCGTCCCCCGTGGCCAGACCGTGCCCACCATCAAGAAGCGCACCTTCACCACGGTCGCCGATAACCAGCAGACGGTGCAGTTCCCCGTGTACCAGGGTGAGCGTGTCAACTGCGAGGACAACACCTCGCTGGGTGAATTCACTCTCGCTCCTATCCCCCCCATGCGTGCCGGCGAGGCCGTCCTCGAGTGCGTGTTCGAGGTCGACGTCAACGGTATCCTCAAGGTCACCGCGACCGAGAAGACTTCGGGCCGCAGCGCCAACATTACCATCTCCAACTCGGTCGGCAAACTGTCGTCCTCTGAGATTGAGAAGATGATCAACGGTATGTTTTTCAGTTTTTTTTTTTTTTTTTTCGTCTCATGCGACTGATGCTAACTCTTGTCAAGATGCCGAGGAGTTCAAGACCAACGACGAGGCCTTCAGCAAGAAGTTCGAGGCCAAGCAGCAGCTCGAGTCGTACATCGGCCGGGTTGAGGAGATCATCTCCGACCCCACTCTGTCCCTGAAGCTGAAGCGCGGCCAGAAGGACAAGATTGAGCAGCAGGTCAGCGAGGCCATGGCCAAGCTCGAGATTGACGATTCCTCCGCCGAGGACCTCAAGAAGCAGGAGCTCGCCCTGAAGCGGCTCGTCACCAAGGCCATGTCGACCCGATAAATGTCGCACACCTAGCCTAAGGTTGATCTGTTGAGAAGAATCCCGGAAGAGAAGAGAAGACGTGGTGTTCCAGAAAGAGGCGGTGACGAATAAGCATACACATGATATAGCGTGTGATGGTTTGGGTCGCGTTCCATGCGGTCTGGTCACGGACACTGGGTTTTGGTTTCATGGACCTGGGCAGCTACGACGGGACGCGTTACGGACAGCATTCTTTGATGAAGAGCCCTTTTGCTAGGGTCTGGGCCAATTCGGAACATGCGAAAAAAGAAGAACGGGTCTAGAGTTACCGACATAGGGGGAAAAAACGGCCCTGGTTGTTGATTAACTTGATGCGGGAAAAAAGGCACGCGAAAAAGTTTGCTCATCATCGTCTTATCCCCCCCTTGCGGTCCTGTTTTTCCTTTTTTCACCTCTTCGTCTCGGAACAAACTCGTCGACAGTTCACGCAGAGGCTCGACGACCAGGCTCTCTTTTTGTTCTTTTTTTAATTGTCCTCCCGCGGCAAAAGAGGAGGAGAATGGGGATTCTATGGGGCGTTCTTTTTCATAGACTCGACAAGTAGATCCGGATTTTCTATTTTCTTTTTTCTTTGCTTGGACGACCACGGGAAAACGATATAACGTCTCAACCAACCAACTTTTACACCTACCTCTTGGCCGGCTTTTCCTTTCTCAGTCTCTCGTCGTCCGATCCAGATGTGCAACGCGGTTCTCATTCGTCCGTCCGTCCAAAGGAGTGGCCATGGATATGTCTAACTTTTTCTTCTTGCCAAGTAGGGGACGGGATGCAGAAGACGGAAGTTTCTGTCTCAACATCGTCGCGAGTCGTTCGCCCAGATGACATGATACGTACGAGTCAGTGACCTCAACGGCGCCCATGGACATTGGACGCAGGCCGTCCAGAACGTCACCTAGCTCTAACAGGCACGATAACTGCTGTGATGGTTCAGACAGTTCCATCGTCCGCTGACTGTCGATTGTCCGGAAACCCATGACCCTGTCATAGGACGTCACCCATTATGTGGAATGATTAAGGAGCTTGTTGAATTTTGTTTTATTTCGCAATGACTGACCTGTAAGCAATGGCTAGATAAATGGTCTCTCTCTCTCTAGGGGACATGATGCCATGATGTCGTCCATCGACAGCCACGCGGAAAAGCAACGGCTGCATCCCCCTAGCAGCAGTTATTCTCCCTCCGAACCGTTCAATTCCTCGTCGACCGGACCATCGGCCCCATCCCAAGCGTCTCCGTCTTCGAGACGACCATCCAGCGTCGGTAGCGTGGAAGGGGACGATCAATACGATGGCCATCGACCCGACGAACAGGAACTGACGCGATCTCGGTCCAGGAGATTTCCGCCATCTCAAGCATTCGCCCGTGCGACCGGCCTCGATGGTGCCGGGTTACGTCCTTGCGCCTCCGGGGGCCAGGACGTCGTTTCGAAAATCCGATCCCGACCGACCGTCCCCGCCTTCACGCACCCGCTCGCCGGTTACCCCACGACCGATGACTGCCTCGTCGAGTTTGACGGTCCAGACGACCCTTACCGTCCTGTCAACTGGCCGTCGCGCAAGAAAGCCATCACCACCGTCCTCTACGGCTTCGTCACCATGACCGCCACCTGGGCTTCCTCGGCCTACTCGTCCGGCACCCACCTCGTCGCGGCCGAATTCAACGTCAGCAACGAGACCGCCGTCCTCGGCACCACGCTCTTCCTCCTGGGCTTCGGCCTCGGTCCGTTGCTCTGGGCACCGCTCTCCGAAGTGTACGGGCGACGCATCGCCGTCCTCACCCCCATGGCCGTCGCCGTGTGCTTCTCCTTCGCCTCGGCCACGGCCAAAGACCTACAGACCCTCCTCCTCACGCGCTTCTTCGGCGCCGTCTTCTCCTCCGCCCCCGTCACCAACACGGGCGGCGTCCTGGGCGACCTCTACACCCCGGCCTACCGCGGCTACGCCATGGCCGGCTACGCCCTGGCCGTGGTAGGCGGGCCGACCCTGGGCCCCATCGCCTCGTCCGCCGTGGCCCAGGACCCGTCCCTGGGGCTGGCGCTGGACCGAATACATCACGGGCATCCTGCAGGCCTTCGTGCTGGCCGTGTCGGTCCTCCTCGTCGACGAGACCTACCCGCCGCGGCTCCTGGTCCGCAAGGCGCGGCGCCTCCGCCTCACCACGGGCAACTGGGCGCTGCACGCCCGCTTCGAGGAGTGGGACGTCACCCCGGCCGAGCTGGCGCGCAAGTTCCTCGTCCGCCCGCTGCAGCTCCTCGCCACGCCCATCTGCGCCCTCGTCGCGCTGTACGCGAGCTTCACCTACGGCGTCATGTACATGCAGCTCGGCGCCGTGCCCATCATCTTCGCCCGCCAGAGGGGCTGGGGCCGCGGCGTGCGCGGCTCGCTCCCCTTCCTCGCCCAGTTCCTCGGCGCCGTCACCGGCCTGGGCATCAACGCCGTGAACCAGGTCGGCTACAACCGCGCTCTAAGGGCCCGCGGAAAGCGCGTGCTTCCCGAGCGCCGCCTCCCGCCCATGATGCTCGGGTCCGTCCTGCTGGCCGGCGGCCAGTTCATGATGGGGTGGACGGCCGAGCCGGAGACGGCGCCCTGGATCGTCCCCGTCATCGGCCTGTACCTGTCCGGGTGCGGCTTCAACACCGTTTTCCAGGCCGGTTTGAACTACCTCGTCGACACGTTCCAGCTGTATGCCGCCAGCGCCGTGGCCGCCAACACGTTCCTGCGGAGCTGCTTCGCCGCCGCTTTACCCATGGCAGTCGACCCGCTGTACACCAAGCTCGGCGTGGGGCCTGGCTCGAGCATCTTTGCCGGCTTTGCGTGTCTCCTGATCCCTGTGCCGTTTGTGTTTTACGTCTACGGTCGGAGGATTCGTGCGGCGGGTCGCTGGAGCAAGGGGAGTTGCCTCGATTAGGGGAGTGATGAAGGGGAGGTGGTGAAAAAGGAGGTCAAATTCATCAGGATAATGGAAGCATCTCGAAAACAGGGGGGATATTTCCAGTGAGCAGTGAAAACGAAATAGAATAAGCACTGAGCGACCATGCAGAGATGTCAACAAAGGAATGACAATGGACACGGCCCAGCATAGGGCCCATTTTTCATTACAATAATACTAGTACTACATGAGCTGCTCTCGCCAACCCCATCCGCTGGCTTGTCCCGTCCCAATATAAGCAAAGCCGACACTGCGCTGCTGCTGTCACCGAGTCTATACTCCCGCCCGCCCGCCTCCCGTCTAAGGAATGCAGAAATCGACCCAGCTGCCCAGGTAGTCCAGCCGGTTGCCCGCCGGCTTGGGGTTCTCGTGCCGCCTGTAAATGGCCTCGAATTCGTCGTAGCTGAGCTTCCCCCAGCCGCCGCGCTCCTCGGCCTCCTTCTCGGCCATGTCGAGCCGCTTCCACTCCACCAGCGTCGAGGCCGAAATGGCCACCCTGGCCTTTTGGGGCGACTCTGCGCCGTCGTCTACCTGGGGATCAACCGAGAACGTCTTCCCAGGGGTCTTGGAGGACGTTTCAGTGGTAGACGGCCTTGCGCGGTCGCTGTCGCTGTTTGGACGGAACTGGGGCATGGTTGGATCGTGGTAGCCATCTTCTTCTTGTTGTTCCTCTTCTTCGCCGTTCTCTACCCCATTTTCTTCTCCTCTTCCCCCTAGTCCATCCATCTCTTCCCGAGACGCGCCGTTACTCCCGTGCCCGCCGGCGGGCCCAGGTTCCAGTTCGTCCTCGACGGTGTAGCCGGTAGCCTCCAACAGCTCCTCCAAGGTCCGGGCACTCATGGGCTTGCTGTCGTTATTGAGCAGCGAGGCGGCCTCGGGATCCCCCTCGCCGTCCAGACTCTCGGCCGTCGTATCGGATTCCGCCTTTTCGAGGTGGCGGTCGAGGTCAAAGTCGTCCAGCAGCTCCCGGTACTGCTCGCGCTGCTCCTTGGTCTCGGCAGCGCGGACGGCCACGTCCTCCTTCTCCTTGAAGACCACATCGAGCAGCTCGTTGAAGGCCTGCTGGGTGACCTGGTACAGGATCTCCTTGCCGGCGTCCCGCTCCTCTTCGGGGATTTCGAAACCGCCCCAGCGCTCCGGCACGCTCCGCGAGGACGTCGACGGATTGGATCGGACGTCCATGTCGTCCATGTCCTCGGCGAAGCGAACTTTGGAGGACGACCGAGACCGTTGGTAGGGTGGCTGCTGGGGGGCCTTGGAGGAGGGGGTACCCTCGGGGACGCCAGGGAGACTCGCGAGAACGTCTTCGTTCTCGTCCCACCCGTCCGGCACCGTGCCGCCCTCCTCCTCGTCGAGGTAAAAATGCCTCCGCCTCCACCTCTCATGCAGTGCCTGTCGCGCGGCGACCCGCCGCCTCCTATCGATGCGAGGAGCCATTTGTCTGCGGTGGCGGATGACTTGGGCTCTCAGCTGGCTCTCGGTGGGCATGTCATGGACGAACGGACCGAGGCCGAGACCAGAACCTGACTGTCGTCGGTTGAAGTGGCTGTTGTTGCTGTCAGCTGGTTCGTCTGCCCCGACACCATTGGTTTGGCTGTGGTCCTCGGCGTTGTCCTCGTGGTTGGTCGATGCGGCATCATCGACGTCGGCGTCCTCTTCCGCACTCGTCGACTCGGCTTCGATGTCCAAGTCCAGGTCATTCGCCTGGCTCCGCATGCCGGCCAGCAAATTTGGGAGATCGTCCAGCGTGCCAGGGGGGTCGAGGATCGCATCCCAGTACGTTTCCGGCTCGCTGTCGGGGGAACGGATTTGTCCCGACCAGGCAGTCGAGGTGCCGGGTGGCATGGCAGAGGTGCTGGAGACGGAGGGTGCGAACAGACGAGTCAGGACGTCGTCCCTGGTGGAGGTGTCGCCCCTGTCCTCGGTGACGACGGCCACCTTGTCGTCTTCCAGGTCGACATCGCCGCTGGGGTGGAAGACCTTCCCTTCGCACCGGGGCGGACCGTCGGCACGGGGCACGCGGCCCTCTCGGCCGAATAGGCTGCTGAGGGGCTGGCGGGAACTAATCAGTTGCTGCGACTCGGTGCTGGCCATGAGCTGGTCGTCCAGGCCGTCGAGGATGTCGCGATGCATGTGTTTGTACAGGACGTAGTAGGCGCGGAAGATGCGAAGAAAGTCACGGCGGTTCACGTAGCCGTCGCCGTCCATGTCGTACCCTTGGAAGATGCGGCGGAGCTTGTCCTTCCTTTTGCGGTATGCCAGGCCGTGGAGGAACTCGGAAAAGCCGATCAGGTCGTCGTGGTTGGTGTCGTAAAAGGCGAACATGCGGTCGTGAATGAGGTTCGGGGCGGCATGGCGGGAGCGACCCAGCGGCACGAGACAGCGCTCAAAGGTCTTCTTGTCCATGGCCAACTGCAGGCCGTCGGGGTCGTCCCTCCACTCCGTATTTGCCATGAAGGAGAATTGTTCCCAAAAGGCCTCGACCTCGGGTCGTTCAAAGCCGGTCTCTTTGGAGAGATTTATGATGAGGGATCGGGGCAGAACCCTGATACACGTGTCCGGGTCGCCGGAGTACCAAACGGGCTGCATCTGACGAGGTCCCAGGGGAGGTGCGGGGACCTTGATTTTATAGAAGATGTGTGACTTGTTGTGGACGCCCTGAGCCTCGCAGTTTTCGCAAAGGTCAAAGTCGGCGCAGTTGGCGCAGCGGTAGCGGATTCCACGGATGGGGATCATGTTGCAGGAGTTGCAGCCACAGCCCCGGTGGACGCAGGCGTTGCGACGGGCGTTGTCTTCCGATACTCGGAAGAGGAGACTGACGAGATTGTAGCCGGCGCGCGCTGGCGTCGGCATGGTTTCGCCCACTTCCCACCAATCCTCGACGACGGTGACATCCTCCTGGTGCGGCTGGTCGTCTAGGGCATTGTCTTCGGCGGGCTGGGGAGGTTCGGAGGTCTGCGAGGCGCCTCGCGCACGGCGGGTGTTTCGTCGTATGGCATTGCTACGGTGAAGGCCTGAGCCTGGAACGCGAGTCGACTGGTATATATAGTATCCGAGAGTAGTAGCTGCGACGGCCGAGATTACGGCGACGGCGATTCGAGGTCGTGTCAAGGTATCGGTGGATGGCGTGGAGAGCCACATGTTGGTTGGGAGAGACACGGTCGCTCTACTTGGGAAACATAATGCGTTCAGAGGAGTAGAGGCGATGGACGGGGATGTTCAGTTGTTAATATGTTGGTCGAGGGCGTGACTTGGCTCTGCTTTTGTGACACTCGAAGAGGGTATTCCCGATGATCGAGAGAAGGGAGAGTGAGAGAGAGAGAGAGAGAGGAGAGGAGAGAAGAGCAGAAAGTCAAAAGAGGAAGAAAGAGGAAGGCGGTGTGATGAATCATCTACAAAGTACGTTGTACACCAGTAACCCAGCCACACGTGGCTTACAGTGCCAGCCACAACCAGTCCATCTCGGCCGAGGCATATCCCGTTATAGAAAAGCGGGAATCGCTGCTGATTCAGATTGTTAGCCGTGTACCTCGACCGAGGACCCTGATAAGCTGCGTCATGACGTACCTCTTCATCCACGCCACTGGAAACTTCGCCTTTGACTTCTCTTCGACTTTCTTCATCTCAGCCATCTCTCCAGTCAGCCCAGCCCTCGAAACGTCCGCATCCTGGCATCTTTTCTTTTGTGGTCCATCGTATAAGTAATCGCTAGTCTTACGTCTTACGTGTTCACCGGAGGAAACTCAATTCCCAAGCATCACCAAGTCGATACTCATCCCACAACTCACCTTCAAAATGGTCGAAAGGTATTTGTCTAATGTCTCGCCTCGCCTCTACGATAAATACAAAATCCATCTGACTTGCTGACTGCGACATCCCATTAGCCGACGCTTCCCCACGGTAGAGGAGACTCTGAATCACCCCGCATACCCTGGCGTCAACTGGAATCTTGAGCCTCGCACAAAGGGGCTTCTTCCCTGTGCCAAGGATCGAGGAGGGCCCGTCAACATTTCCTGGGAAATCCATGGCAATGGGCTGAAAAAGCTGATTGTTCGTTCCCAAGCTTCCTTCTGACCCTCATTTTCTTCCGTCCCTTCTCCCTCTGACCATCATAGCTCATCATGGGCCTCGCCGGCCTCTCCTCCTCCTGGCAACGCCAAACAAAACATTTCGGCCACGACAAAGGCGACACCTACTCGGTCCTCCTCATCGACAACCGCGGCGTCGGCCTCTCTTCCGCCCCGCTCCAGCGCTACTCCACCTCCCAGATGGCCCGCGACGCCATCGAAGTCCTCGACCACGTAGGCTGGACCGACCCGCGCACCCTCCACCTCGTTGGCATCTCCCTCGGCGGCATGATCTCCCAGGAGATCGCCTACCTCATCCCCGACCGCCTCGCCTCTCTCACCCTCCTCTGCACCACCGCCGGCATGGACACCAGCAGCTCGCCCCTCGCCTCCCTCCGCGAGCGCATCGACATGCTCATCCCCAAACCCGTCGGCGCCGCCATCGAGAACACCGCCCGCCGCCTTTTCACCGACGAATGGCTCTTTGCCCCAGACGAGGCCGCCGAGCTCCCCGTCCCAGGCGTCACTCCGTTCTGCGGGCCCCCTGCCCCGGAAACCGACGGAGGAGCCGGGGCGAGAGGGGAGGGAGGAGGAGAGTACCTCCGCTTCGACTCCAACTTCCAGCGCTTCCAGGCCCAGGAACTCAACAAGCGCCTCGACGCCAGGAGGTTTACCCGCACGGGCTTCCTTATGCAGCTCATCGCCGCCGGCTGGCATCGCAAGTCCCCCGAGCAGCTCAAGGAAATCGGCGACAGGGTCGGCCGCCACCGCATCGCCGTCGTGCACGGGGACGCCGACCTCATGATCGACGTGCAGCATGGCCGGAAGCTCATCGACTGGCTGCAGCCGGGTGTCGGGCTCATCGTGGAGGGCATGGGTCACGCGCCTGTCATGCAGGACGTTGCGTGGCTTCGCGATTTCTTGACGGAAAGGATCACGGCATGTGAAGAGGCACCGAAGGACTCGCAGCCTAGGGGCTGATGTTGAAGGGGGGAGGGAGGGCGAGTGCGAAGGCGGATGGCTTCTTCGTTTATTGTTTATGATTCTTCTCAAGTCTTTATATACCCCTGTGCACCACTACTACATATAGTCAAGTTTCGCGTTGAAAACGTCACTGTCGACAATCATGACATGTACAACCTTGGATTTTTCTTTTCGCATATTCCGGTATCATGCATCTTGCTAAGGGGTATTTGATCAATCATTTTGCTTTCTCTTCCTTTCCGTTTCGTCCTTCATCCACTTACCCCATTCGTCTCTCCCTTCAAAGCATAACCAGACCGACACCACTCAGCGCATCCTCGTCCAGCTGGTTCCTGTGGTCGACGCCCCCCGCGATCGTGTTGGCGCGGTAGTTGAAGAGGTAATAATGCAGCTGGCCGTCACCGGGGCCAAACTTTTGCTGCTCCAGGAAGAGGCCGTTGTCCATCAGCGATAGCGCGTTGAAGACGTCAAACTTGAACCGCTTGGCCAGGATCAGCGCGTCGCCCATGAGCGCGTTCAGTCGGGTCTTCAGCGCCGCCTTGTCCAGGGGCTCGGTCAGGGCAGCTGTGCTGGCGTAGTAGAACATGTAGGCGGCCCGGACGACCTGGTGCTTCGGGTTGCCGATGACGGAGGACTCGAGGCAGTAGAACGAGAACATGTCGGTGATTTCCTTTTTATCGTTCTGCGGCTTGTCAGCATGTGTGCATGTATGTCGCCGGGATACCTGGGACCAAAAGACTCACCTCGACGACATATGTCCAGACGACCTGTTCCGGTGTATAGTCCTTGCTGGGGATGAACCAGTGGATAAACTCGTCCCTGCTGTAGATCGGATACATGTCGAACCGAGCCATGTACTTCCCGAACAGGTCCATGGCGGCATCGACGTCCTTCAGCTGCATCTCCCGCAGGCCCCTGGTCGACGTGTTCTCGGGAAGGTGATACTTGCGGATCTGGTACTGGGGCTTGCTGTTGGGCGGCAGCGGGCTGAAGCCGACGTCGTAGAGCTTCTGCCAGTTGATGGCCCGGTGGTAGTAGCGGCACGTGCTGATCGGGGTGGGCAGCACCACGCCGGCGGTGTACAGGCCCTGCCAAATCTCGTGCAGGTTGCTGCGGCGGGTGATCTCCTTGATGAGCACGGGGGCGAGCCGCTTGCCGCGGAGCTTCTTGTGCACGCAGATGAAATTGACCTCGGAGCACCTGATGGTGTTCTTGCGAACGCGCAGGTCGACGGGGATGGCCGAGATGAAGGCCACGAGCTTGCGGGATTGTGATGCGCGGACGCCCACGTGCCATTCCTTCTTCCAGCCGGGAGCCATAAGCGCCCTGTAATCGCACGTTAGTTGGTCATGACATGGCCATAAGGACTGGAACGACATACCACTTCAGGATGGAGGTCGAGTAGTTGAAGCGGAACATGGCCTCGTCGTCCTCGACGTAGTGGCCATTCAAGAGCTCGTAGAGCTCCTTCATCTGCGCCTCGTCCTCGAGATCCATCGTCACCCACTCAAAGCCCGCAACCATGCCCGGCGGCTGCGTCGGGACGTCCTCCAGCTTCTGGAGCCGCAGGGGGCCTTCCTCGACGGGGCCCTCGTTCTCGCCGAACCGGGGCACGGGCTGCGTACCCCAAAACTTGTAGCTCGCCATATCCTTGACGTTCTTCCCGCTCGACGCCAGCCCCGTCATGATGTCTTGCAGATTGAGCTTCTTGAGGAGGTTGGCCGTGTCCTCGGCCGAGGACGAGCCGGTGGCGCCGCCGAGCTCCTGCGCGAGGGCCGGGTTCAGCGTCAGGAGTTCTTGAATCTGCTGAGACGTCAGGCCGCCAATGGCCTTCTTGAGGTCCTGCTCGGGATCCGCGGAGGACTTGGGACCGCCCGAGAGGGCATCCTTGACCTTCTTGCGCTTGGACTTTTTCTTTTTCTTGTCGGCACTGCCAGCCCCTGCTGCGGCGGTCGCATCCTGGGCATCGTCGTCGACTTCTTCATCGGATTCGATCTCGGGTTGCTTTCCCTTGGCAGTTTCGACGGCCTTCTCCAGCGCTTCCTCCGCCTGGTCGATGGCGGGGTCGACGGGTTTGGACTCTTGAGCTGGCATTGCGGGGCACTGGTTGCTGTCGGGCGTACTCGGATGGCGGCCTGTAAAGATGAGGAGACGCGGCAGGTGGAACGGTATGGTCGTTATGTAGCTAAGACCTGGGACGGGATGTTCAAGACGGTTGTCTGGGTTGAAGTGCTTGGTTGAACGGCGGGGCTCGTGGGACGACGAGCTGGAAAGGCCGAGTGGTGGGGCGGTCAAAGTGGAGAATGACGTTTCCTGCCAGCTGGCGGTTATATGATGAACTGCCAGGCACTGGCAGCCACTGACTTCCTCCAGCGCTGCCCTCCGTATCACTACTCTCGGAAGAGTTCATGAGTTGATAGTATCTATTATATCTAATATACTATAATTAAGAGACATTGAGGCTTAGAGTGATGGGTAGTGAGCATATATGATACAAATGAGGATCTTTTCCTGCTTCTAAAGCCGTGGTCGGTTGATTAAATCCCCCAGAATGCAACCTGTAGCTCTATTTCGACGTCTCCTCGGTATATATTATTCCCTCCAGATCAAAACATCTCATGACGGCGAGTGCCACGGGGGCATGGCCCATGATGGCGTTGTGTCCTGTGGTATCGACATTAGTCATGATTCCTGGATTCGCCTCGGAATGGCCGACTTACCACCATACGGAAATAGTTCCTGACGAATGACAATATTCGGTTCCGCCGTCAGGGTGGTGACAAATGCATCATCCCGCTTCCGAGTCGTCCTCGCTTCTTTCCACGCAGCAAACGACTCCTCATCCAGCCCGCCGTCGACGGTGGCATTGGCAGCCGCCTGGAACAGCTTGTCGCTCTCGAACCAGGGAATGTCGGCATCGTCCTTGGCCGCTACGAGGGACAGCCTCAGGCGCGTCTTGGTCAGGCGGACGAGACGCTCGATGCGCTCCGCCGACGGCCACTTTTCCCAGATGACGCCCTCGGCTATGCGCAGGAGGGAAGGCCACGGCTTGAGCGGTCCCAGGACGGGGATGACCCCGCCGATGCGGTAGCCGCTCAGCATCTTGGGCAGGCTGCTGAAGCCGGCGACGAGGATGACGCCGCCAAACTCGACGCCCTCGGCGGCGTAGCGTTCGGCGACCCCGCTGGCCACGGCGGTGCCGAGACTCTGGCCGAGGAGGACGATGCGGTCGGGGGGTATGCCGGCGACGTTGATGACCCAGTCGATCAGAGTGGCCGCATCCTGGATGAGGCCCGGTTCGGACGGTGTGCCGGTCGAGTAACCGAAACCGCGGTAGTCAAGGGCAAGAACATGGTAGGGAGCGGCATCGGTGAGCACGTGGTAGCTGTCTGGGCGGTGGCCCTGGGCGATATCCCCTGCATTCTGGAGGTGTCGAGGTCAGCATCTGTAGGCCGTCGCCAAGCCGTATCCAGGGCGCGTAAAGAATCAGATGTGGCTTCATACACCGTGAACTAAAGTAGTAGTCAGCGATTACGGGTCATTGATCAGCATTGTCTCGGGCCAAAGTGAGACAAAGAAAAAGGGAAAAGAAATGAGGTGAGGACGTACGATAGATGACAACTCGGGCTTCCGAGTCCCCCTTCAGCAACCGAAACGACTCGGTTGTCGTGATATCAGGGGCCACGCCTGGGTCCTGCGACGAGAGGGCCTCCTCGTGCTGGAGATATAACGGCAGCGGGGTGATGTGCCACGAGTAGATACTCTCGTTATCCGGGGTCTCCAGGAAAAAGGGAGTTACTTGCCCTTCTGCCGGAACGGTGTTGCTGGCGTCAGCTTCGGGGGCCACCTCCGATGAGAGGAATAGGGGCTGCCATACTAGCGAAGCCGAACAACTCTGGCTCGTTGACATCTCGCAACCACAGACTGTTTACACGATGTAGGTAGAGGAGGCTGGCCAGAGACACGAAATTGGATAAGCAGCGGTTCCCAAGAGGAATGCGCCGTGAGAACCGGACGTCATCATTGTCTTACTGTCGCTGGATCAAGGGAGTCGAGCCGAGGGCGAGCAGGGCAAAGTAAAGCCCAAGAGGAGCAGCCACGGCCCAGATGGCAGTTCTCAGGATGGGGTTCAGGGCCACAGTCATGGCTACAGTCGAGTTGTGTTGGATTAGTCGCTGTATACGAATAGTTCTTCTTAGCACTTGGTAGCGACGCCGAGGCATTGAGCGATGAAGTCACCTTTTCATGGAACATGACTCAGCATTCATATTCGAAAGGTACAAAGTGAGACGCGCGGAATCGATTTGTCAAACCAAGTCGTATTACCTAATTATTCGGCTAAGCCATTGGTCAAAGGTACATCATTTTTCCAATCTGATTCGCTTGAGGAGTCCCACATTCCCCATTTTGGCTGGGATCAGATGAGTAGTTTGATTACCTAATGCGAGCCTCAATTTTGACGACACAACTCGTCTTCCGTGGAGTACATACGTATTCGTACATGCGTCTTGATGCTAAAGGAACAGATAGGTAGGTACCTGAACTCAATAATCCGAGAGGAGCTTGAAAGTCGCACCGTGAGTACAAGGCCTGAATGCTGGCGAAATCTCTTTCTCATCATCATTACTCAATATGCCCATATCTTGGTTCTAATAGTAGGTTCAGGTAGCAGAACTCCAAGAACTGATTAGTAGGTACCTAGGTACTTAAGACCAAACAGATAAGGACCCCGCGGTACATGTACTTGCATTATCCACCCAACCAGAGGACGATAAAACCATGTCCCCACACGGAGTGATCTCTCCAAGTCAGTCATCCAACCAATCAAACCTCGCAAACCTTAGCAGCTTCACTCTCATTGGCGATGTCGCGCTCGAGATGCCCTTGACTTTCCTTCCTCGTCTCACGGTGCACGCTTGACGGCAGCGATGCCAGCTTGGGAATTTGTATTTTCCCCGTCCCCCATCTCCCGCCTCTCATCTCCCACTTACCAACTACCCTCTACCCCCAAGGTGCTGGGAAACTTTACTTCATGTCCACCTTTTCCCCCCCTTCATCACCCCCGTCACACTTTCAATCCTTTATCCCGCCTTTGCCCTCCTTCGCCCGACCATTCGTCCGACGCGTATTATAGACAACCCACGCCATCTCAGTCGCGAATGATGACGACGCCATCGTCCACGCCCACCCAACTCTCATCATAGTCGAACGCTCGTACGACAACCATCATGGAGAAGAAGAGGAAACTGCCAGCCCGGGCCTCTGCGCGCGTCGAGCATATCGCAAAAAAACGTACCGTCACGCCTCCCGATCGTCGCTCTACCACGCCAGCCGCAGCACCCGGCCGGGCCTCGTCCGCTGCAGCTGCCGCAGCTGATCATCCACCGGCCTTGCCCAAGTCCATCCACCCTGCCAAGCCCCTGCCCACCGTTGAGGAGCCACAGTCCGACGATCTTCCCATCAAGAGCTACCAGAGCATACAGGAAAGGTACGTACAACTCAACGTCCTTGCTCCTTTCCCTTTGGCTTGCTTCCTTCGCAACCCGTTTGTCTTCTGCTGCTTGCTAACTCGTCCCTGTAGTGGTGTCTTGGCCGAATCACTCCAACGATCCAGACAAAGATGGATTGCCGAGGGCGTCTTTCAGAAGTACTGGTCGAAACCCATTAGGAAGAAGGGTGTCGTCATCGAAGAGCCGAACAATCCCTCCAAGGACTCGATGCAAAAACTCGGCCCGGTCACCATTACCATCGAACCCCATGTCTTCGAAGCCACCATGTGGGCTGTCAAGGACACCAAATCGTCTGGTGCCTCTGCGTCCGCTGGCTCAACGACAGCCACTTTTCGCCCCATTATGCAGTATGGGCCCCCGAACGGTGCCATGCCCCCTCCTCCACCAACACCCAAGACGGAGCCCTCGACTCCGGCGCCCCTTCCTTCGGCCGAAGCGAGGCCCACCCCACCTCCTGAAAGCGCGGCCCTAGCTTCGCCCATGTCGCAACCAGCGCCGATGATGTCGCAGGCGCCGTCCACCGCGAACGACCTCCCCCAAGCCGCTGCGTCCTCGGGACTGGCAATAGCTCCTTCACCAGTGCCGCAGCCGGCCCCGGCACCACAAGTCCCCGCGCCAATTCATACCTCTACAACGGCTCCTGGGCCCGTCTTGGCGCCTGCACCCGCACCCGCACCCGCACCCGCACCCGCACCCGGCCCTGTGCCCGATCCCTCCCAGAACATGATGTCTCCCTCGCCATTTCCCTCGGGGCCGGCAGGTCCTGGTCCCGGCACCCCTTCGAATGCACCACCATCGTTTGCGCCGCCAGCAGCACACCACGCAGGTTCTTTCTCTGGGCCATCGACCGTAGCCGCCCCGGGTTCGCGCATGTCGAGCGCGACCCCTACCCCTGGCGTCACCCCTGGCGTCGGCATGACCAAACCCGGCGGCACCCCGAAAACGCCCGGCACCGATCCTATCATCATGACGCTAGCCGAAAAAGCCTCGGAGGACCGTCACCTCCGCGACCTCATGAAAAGAGTGGCTGCCGGGGAGGCCAAGGCGGATGAGCTGACCACCTTCCAAGGCATCATCGACCAGATTACCGTCGAGTACAAGAAAAAGGGCGGACAACAGGGCCCGTCGGCTGACCGGCTGCTCGTCGATGGCCGGACGGTCAAATTCTTCGCCGACGAAGTGCGGGCCATCCTGGACATTGTCCTGTCGTCCAACCCGGACCAAAAGTCCGGCGAGCTTCTGCCGCCTCCGCGCAGCGATCCGCTGGTGGTGGCACTGGTGAAGAACGCCCTCGACGATGCCAAGATTCGATCCATGGTCCGCAGGGTTGCGGAGAACAGGCCGGGCTTTACTGACGCCACCGATCTCAAGACCTTGTTGGACAAGCTGCACAAGAATCTACACGCCGCTCCTCCTCCAACGCAGCAGCCTCCACAGCAACTGCGGCAACCGCAGTCGCAGTCCGCCGCCGTGAAAGGCGTGACCAATGGCCAAGCTGCGCCGAAATCAAAATCGAAACCGAAATCGAAACAGGCTGCTCTTCCAACACCTTCCCCTTCGCAGCCTGCAGCTCAACCTCCCCCACAACAAGCTCTCCGATCGAAAGGGCCGCCACCCGCCCCAAAAATGGACATCTCGGCCATTGCGCTCGAATTCGCAGGAGGCAACGGCGACCGTTACCTTTTCCCGAAATTCAGCATTCTCGAATACCTACCGGGGGGCCAACAGGTCATCGCCTCCTTCCTCATCGTGCGCAAAGGAAGCCGCCTCGAATACGGGGGCGATGCCGAGCTGGACTACTACCAGCCCGTCACCATCCGGCTTTTCGCCCCGAACGGCCGGCATCTCGAGCACCTGCACCGTGTAGTAGCGCCGCAGGACGAAGTGAGGCGGTACATGGACGATGTCATGGACAACATGACGCGGGCCGAGTACGTCCTGCTGGCCATGCGCCTGCCACGGGGCGACCCGCCGGCCGACGGGGAACAAAGGCAAAGCAGCCGCGAGACCACGGTCGTGAACGGCAGCAGGGTCAACACCCCTGGCGCCCCCGAGTCCAACCTGCCGGCCGAGCCCGCCGTGCCAGCCCCGCCCACGAAGCCTCCTGTGCTGTGGAAAGGCGCGGCGAAGGACTTTATGGCCGAGTTCCCCACGAAGGAGGCGTATGACGAGTTTGTCGCGTCGCGCCGCCGCCGCCGCGCGGGAGCAGGTGGAGCCCTCGACTCGACGGCCGCGTCGTTCCGGAACGCTTGCGAGTATCTGGGCATCCCGCTGGCCCGCGAGGGCGAGGATGACGAGGCCGAGTACGAGGCGCTGGTCTCGAGGCTCGCTGCCAAGCAACAGGAGGCTCCTTAGGAAGGGGACAGGTCGTTTGGGTGCGAAGTTGGGGTGTCATTTGCATGAACGGCTCGCTTTCGTTGGCGGTCGTTCGTGCCCACTGATTTTTTATGTACAGTTTTAGGGTTGCATTGGTCGGGATGGGAAATCATGTTCTACGGGTATCAGGAGTTATGAGGAAACTATAGGTATGCAGGGCGTGAAAAAGGGCACCTTCTACGGTGGTGGGGTTTGTTTTTTCTCTTTTCTCTTATCTTGTCTTCTTTCCTCCTTTTCTGGTTTCTCCGGGTCATTCTCATTGATTTATCTGCTCGACTTTTCTTTCACTGCATATTTTACTATGTATCCCCTTTCTTCTCTTCAATACAATGTCCCGCCGTGTGGACGATGTGTTCATGCTACAGGAAACTTGCAGAATGCCCTCTAGGAGCAGCACATTTCAACTGCAGCGATTCAGTCTTTGCATATCGGGTGATCACGGGAGGTATGCCGATGAGTTGCTACCTGGAGCAATCAAACAGGACCGTCACTACGCGACCGACTGGACGATTGGGAGCTCTACTCCTCATCCCTCTCGTCTCTGTCGACTCGTACAGGACATACGGAGTAGTCGCACTAAGCGTATGCTTGACCTACGGGAACAATACGGCATGACGAAATGTGGCGGACTCCCCCGGCGCCTCAGTCCCACATACTCCATGCTTTCCCGGTCGTTGAAACGGGAAGGCCTTACGAGCTCTACGAGAACGGACAATATGGCGCCACCATACCATAGACAAGTCAAACAACTCCCAAACCACACGAGAGACATGTTTGAAGACAGGAAGCATTATAGCAAAGATGTCCAAGGCAGTGAGTCCCAGACCCGAGAAGTCTGGTACGAGGCGAACTATCTGGCCAGGCCGCACGCTAGAGATGGAGTGGTGTGCTGAATATATACAAAACAAAGCAAGTATCATACAGAAGCGACGACCGTCACGAGTGTGGCACAAGACGGATCGCTCACTGGGACGTTCGCCGGTCGCCCACCACGGCCTGGACACCCTTTGTGACAAGCCAGCCAGCCAGTAGGGTATGCAGCCACTTCCCCGCCGGCGTCTCGATGAGGACGGGTTTCTCGTTTTGCCGCCTCCACATCCAAGTCTCGTTCACGAAGACGACCTGCTGCTCGTCGCTCGCCTCGTCCCGCGGAGGGCTCGCGCTGGCCTCTACCACTTCGCTGACAATGAGCGCACGGGGTACGGGACCCCTGTACGACGGGGGGGCCTCGAGGACGAGCTCGACCCGGTCAGAGGCGGAAGGGTCGCGGCCCGGACCGCGGTAGGCGACGCGATAGACGCCGTTGACGAGGTCGCCCGGGGCGAAGGCGCGGTTCGCTATCCAGTCTGCGTCGAAGGTCCGGCGGACGTGGGGTTCGCGGATGGACGAGCGGATGAGGAGGGCCTGGGGGGTCCAGCTGAAGGCGGCCTGGGTGGCGCGCGAGTAGTCTCGCAGGAGGTCGTCGGGTGGGTCTGCGGGCGTTGCGGTGGACGCGGTGGCTGGGGTGGCGGGGGGGTTGGTCGTGGTGAAGGGGACGGCGACGGATAGCGAGGAGGTTGGTATCGGGTGCGATACGACGCGCTCGTAGGCTAGGATCCATTGGGAGTCGTCTGCTCGCACGTCTTCTGGGAGAGTGACTGGATTCCAGGGTGTGGTCGACTCGGAGGATGAGGACGGGGTGGCTGATGATGACGGTTGGGTTTTACGGGGTATCCGACAGCCAGATGACGATTGTGTGTTCTTCGATACTACGCGGCTGAGATACAGGAGATAGACTGCCGGGATGGCGACGGGGAGAAGCGCCAGTGCCAGTGTCGTGCAACGGCTGGGGGGGAAATGAATCGCGAATGCCATGACTTTGGTAAGATTGGGAGCAGGCAGAATGAGGAATAGAATGGGAGAGAACTGAGCGAGTCGCGATTCTGGGATAAATACGGCACCGAGTTACATCGTAATCGGCGCCGTTCGTCGAGTTACTGAGTACTCCGTTATACCTGCTAGAACACACAACACGTATAACCATCCGTACTGTCAGCACATGACAGATACTCGAGTAACTATCTCGGGTGAGACTCGAAGTCGCGATAAGTACCTCGGAGATGTGGAGAAAAGCGTAAGGATGATGCTGACTAATTATGTAGTAATCTATTTCCATTTAGGCAACAATATTAACCCGATCCGACTTGGCTCGGCCGAAACTTACATAATCACCCGGGTGCCTAATTACTTTCGTACCAAGTCGCTGTCCCAGACCTTCGGGCCATCTCCACAACAACCCGGACAGCCTCGGAGCACCCGACCCGACCAGTGCCAAGGCATCAGTCAAGACTAGCCGCCGCTAACGCCCGCCCTGGCTGGCCTTTGCCGCTATCAAGCTTGACGTCCGACTTGAAGTGTCGGCATGGCCCTTTGTCACAAGCGGGAAGCCGTCTCAATTCTCAAGTCTGTCCGACTGCCGAGATGACCTGATGACCTCCTCTGAGGCCCGGACATTGCCAGTCTCCTCAGTTCTGTTCGAATGCCAACGGCCGAACGGGAGCACTATGACTGCTCCAGTTGCGGTGTTCAAATGTTGTCTACTTTCAGGCAGAATTAGCGGCGGCCATACGAATATGTTGCCATGCCCCGCGACTCCTATGGTCTTGTCCTGATCCGTACCATCGATACGACCTTAGCTTTCCAACCGCGTGAAGCTTGTTTCCCTATTCATGCCCGCCGAGTCGTTTCTCCCGAGCATATATTCGACCTTCAATATGGTGGAACGGTCGATCATTGTCCCATTCTCTGGCTCACCGAACTAGCTGTGAATTGTTAATTATACGGCCTTATCAAGAGCCTAAGACAACTGAAAATACGAGAAGCGAGCCCTCGGACCTTCGTCTTCTGTCTCTCTTGCTTTTATCGTAACTTCATCTCGGGTCCGAACAACACGGGAGTATAGCAGGACCCTCATCGGACTCACGTCGGTGATTCCATTCCATCACCTCTTCCATATCCCGACGGACTAACACGAGATGGCGTGACGAGGACTCTGAACTCTTCCAGACTCGCCTCACTTGCTATCTGAGCTTGCCTTTCCCAATGCGAATGGCACTTGCGCCTCGTCGTTGAGCCCATAGGGTTGGATTGTGCGCCTCATGCGCTCTTGCGATGCCACTCGCCACCACCTTGCGCCGGCGCTAGGGGAGATTGGGCAGTTTCCCACGCACTATTGTTATGATCACGAACCGCATCTCAGACTCGTTTCATATTCTTCGTCTCCTCCTTCAGCTTCGTCGCTCTATGCCCATGCTGGGGGGACTAGGTCTCGAAATCTAGTTAGCGCAATCATGGTGGAGCGGGCAGGGCTCCTCTCCGAGACGCCATGGCGGCGACATCGTGATGGGAATCCGTGACCGAGACAACCGGCGACCTGCACCACACGGCCATGCGTGGGACGAGGTCCATACAGCCCAGATCCCGACAGATGGATAAAGACTGGCCTGCCTCCCTTGTCCCCTCGACCCTTCCTCCCAATCCTCGTACCCAGAGACACCTCGCATCCCATCTCGCTTTGCAACTCTGTCCTGCCTGCATCTTTTTCGTCTCTTATCTCTGGGAGGCACACAACCCACAGTCTGAGCATCTAATTCTTCTCTCATCTTCACATCCAATCGTTTCAAGATGAGAATCACCCCGCTGATCCTTTCTGCCGCCCTCGCCTCGGCTACCGCTTTCCCCGGCGAGGCGAGCAATGAATATGAATCTTCAGGCTTAGCCAAGCGCTCTGCTGAGCCCGAAGCCAACAAGGGCCACGTCGACCGCTTCCGCCAACGCGGTGAGCAACTCGTCGGTCATGCTGGTGGTTCTTTCCGTCGTGACGATGATTTCTTCCGCGATGACGACAAGGATGATTACCGCCGCCGTGGCTGCAGCGGCCGAGGCTGCTTGTATGTTTCTTCTCCTGTTCCCCCTTTTTCTACCTGTCAAGACTTGTGGGAATGCTAATGCCATTCTCGCTATAAAGTGAACGCAAGTACGAGGACGATCGCGAGCGACACCATCACGACCGTGACCGCCAGTCCGAGAACGACATCGAAGGTAAGGAGAAGGACAGAACAGAACAGGCAGCCTTGGAAGTGCTAAGCTAACCGTCCCAAGGCTTCGAGGAACGCTACTGGGTCGAGGCCATCGACGACAAGCACCACTCCTCCCACACCGTACGGCTCTCCCCGGTGTCCGTCTCATTCCCCAAAATACGGTCGTGTAGCTAATCTCGGGCGAATATAGGGCGGCAAGCATCATGATCACAAGGCTCATGACAGCCACAGGTAAATTTCGAGACACCCTCACAAGCAACTGGGTGATCACTGACTGTGCCTAGGAACCATCGCCACCATCATCACCAACATCATGACAAGTGAGCACAAGACCCTGAACCTGTTCAGATGCCATGGCACGTTATACTGCCAAGAGAAGAATTGCTAATGACAACATAAGGCACCGTCATAACCACCTTCACCATAGGTACGGGCATGGCCGCTGATTCATACCATTTACCCTGACAGGACAGGGAGACTGACGGGCAGTAGGCTCAGTGATCAGGATCACTCCAACAGGCACCACCACCACCACAACAAGCACCACAAGCACCACAAGCGCACTGAGGAGGGTGTAGTCAAGCTCGCTGTGGCCGATGCCCATGGCGGAGATTACTTCAAGGGGGAGAGGTACGGCGATGAGAGGAAGAAGGAAATCTTCGCCGATGACCACAAGGAACGCAAGGCCGCGTCCGAGAAGGACGATGTCGAGTATTACCGCGAGAGTGAGTTTTGCCCTTCTGTTTCCTCTGCCGCCGCCTTTTCCCTATGACATCTCTCTCCATCAAGTCTCTCTAACCACGTAATGCCCCTTTCTACAGTCATCTCCCATGATCAGGATCATCACGACAGCGCCAACTCGGACCGCTACGGCCAGGCCCACCACCACCACGGCCACCACTCTCATCATCACAACCAGCACAATCACCACCACGGTCACAACCACAACCAGCACAGTCACGGTCACGGCAACCGGAAAGACATGATCTGCGTCCGCAACCGCTGCTTCAAGGTTCCCAAGCCGGAAAAGATCAAGCACCAGGAACACTGAACACCACGCTGTGGGCCGCGTGTACAACGCCATCCTGGACCTGGTGAAACGGAAGCCGGGTGGTGAACAGCTCGGTCGGACATTCCCGGTGAAGAAAAGAAAAATGCAGGGCCGGCATCGTCTGGGACTTTCTAGACGAGAAGCACCGTCTGTGTGGCTACCTCGAGGCGGTGTCCAGTGTCTACTACGTGGTGGAAAGGATGATTAGAGGACTCTCGAATCTTTGTTGATTTTATTTAATTCGATTTATTTTCCCCTTTATCAACTTCTCCCCATTCCCCCTTTCTTTGCCCCCTTTTTCACCCCATTTCCCCTTTCCACCTTCCCCCTTTTCCCCTTTAATCCTTTTTAATCTAGAAACGGCCGAACTATAAACAACCTCCGGAGTTCATGAAGGAGACGTCAAAGAATGGATCGAGCCTCTCCACTATCTGGGAGACCACACGTCGGCAACACCAGGCGTATGGCTACCGGGAAGTGGGACGAGTAGTTTTCTAGTTTCTCTTAATTTAAATGTCTTGTTCCGTTACAAAATTAAGAAAGTGAATTAAAAAGAGGACGACTAGGCTTCCCGACCTGGGTATGATTAAACATGCCGTTTCCGCTTGCTCCGCCCAAGATTTTCCTATGGTTACCCGTGATGTTTACCCTAACCCGACCATTGACCTTGACCATGACTCCATGAATGAAAGCGAGGTGAAAGCAAGAAGACGACAAAAAAGAAAAGGCCTTGCAATAAACACAATATCGGAACACAACGCAAACATACTTCGTAGAGGCCGTCAGCCCATGGAACCACCACTCCGATTCGCGCCGATGAGGCCGGCCATCTCCAACAAGGCGCGATCCGTCTCCACGTCGCCGGTGCCAAGGTTGACCTTCCTCCGAGCCTCGGCCTCGCGGGCCTCCCAGGCCCAGTGCTCCGCCTGAGCCTTGGCCTCAGCGTCGCCGCCGCACCCCCAGACCTCGAGGCTCTCCACCTCGAACCGGTCCTGAAAGTCAAACTTGCGGGTGACCGAAGGCCGGAAGGCACCACCCCGGGAGGTGTAGTCGTGGTTGAAGACGGCGTACTCGAACGAGTCGTCCAGGAGGAGCGACACGGCGCCGAGGGAGAACAGGGTGTCCCCGCGGGTGGCCTTGGCCCTGGCCTTGGACGGGCGCGGATGCGGGCACCCGACCGACAGCTGGGCATGGTTGGACGGCGGCTTGGTGAGGGCGACGTAGTCCCTGTTGATCTGCGAGGCGGGGAAGACGTCGTGGACCGGCTCGAGCTGGAAGAGCACGGTCGAGTCGGGGTCGCCGAAGCATTCCTTGGCGGTATGTCGCCAGGGTTGGCCCAGGTACAAGCCAAAGGTCAGGCGGGAGCCCTTGCTGCCGTGGGGGAAACGCCGTGGCGGGAGCGAGGCGGAGAAGGCGGCTTCCTGGCCGCCGTGGGGCACGTCGGCTACACGGGTGCCGCGGACGAGGAGGATGGTGGGTGCGCGCCAATTGAAGACTTTGGTTTCGAAACTGCCCATGGAGAAGCCTGCGTCGTTGCCCGAATAGAGGAGGCGGAGGCGGCGGAAGAGGTCGGAACCCGGGATGAAGAAGGAGAGCTGGGGGAGAACGTTAAGGTCGAGGATGTCGGCTTTGTCTTGGAGCAGGGGCTGGGCTAGCTCGTGTATCACCGTGGGGTTAGACGCGGCGTCTCGTGCGCCCGTCTCCTGCTTGGGAGAGTGGTCGAGCTTCTTGGAGAAGAGGAAGTGCTCAAATAGAGGGTTAAATCCTTGGAAGAGATGGGGGAGGCAGGTGGGAATCACGCGGGTGAAGTCTCTGTATCGGATCCCGGGGGACTTCTCCGGGTCGATGAAGGTGGCAAGAATGCTTTCGGCGGTGGATCGCAGCTTTTCCAGCTCGTCGCGATCTGTGGCGATGCGCGAAGTGTGGGTGGACAAGCTCTCCTGTGCATCCAGCCCCGCGGTGAGAAGCAGGAGCATGAGAAGCTTGCGGAAGTTATCGGCGGGAATCATGGCTTCTTGCACGGGACGGGACGGGGCGTCGCCTTCTTTTACGGCCTCATGGATATTGAGTAGCTCAAGAGCTGAAATCTCTAGGTCGTCGTCATCCTCAATATCGTCCTCGTCGAGATCTTCGTACCCCACCTGGTCGACAGTAAAGCCCGGGACGTGACTCCGACTACTCCTCGGCGACGGTTGTTCCTGGGTCGGGTCTTTGTCCGTCTCCTTATCGCCCGACACCTCCTTGTCGAGAGGTTTCCGGTCATATACAGCCAAGCTCTTGAAAAAGAGCTTTGTGCGGTCTCTGGAACCACGAGCAAGGACGCGCCTGTATCGGTCGGTCATGATCGTGATGACCATGATCATCTGGTCGAGTCCCAGCACCGCCGGGGCGTCTTGAAGGTAAGGAAATGCGCCAATGAAGGAGATCATTTGGAAGAGAACGGGGGAGACGCGGAAGGTATCGGGAAGCTCCAGGAAGCGGGCAATGGTATCTTCCTTGAGGAACTCAATGTCGCTCTGCTGGTCGGCTAGGCTTTTGAAGACGTCTTTGAGGGAGTATACCTCCAGCGAGGTGTAGCATTTCTCGGTAAAGCGGATTGCCTGTTATCCCGAGATTCTCATTAGTCGGTAACTGCTTTCATAGCATGCGAAGCACAAGAGGAGCGGTGAAGGACAAGGACGAGGACGAGGATGAGGGCGGAGAGAGCTCTTGCTTACAAGTTGGTGAACTACCTCCTCCCGGCTCAGCCGGCGGGGTCGTTCGTCAGATAGCGTCTGTCCCATTTCAAAGTCTGCATATAGAACGGGGAATTGGACAGGGTAGCCGGTTTGATGGTGAAGGAATGGTAATTGACCAGGTTGGGAAGGAATTGAATGGTGGAATGACGACGAGTAGGCACAGTCCCAGAACGTTGGATGGACTACGTAAGTGGACGATGCCAGTGGCGGGGTTCAAGCGGTCCGAGCTCCTAGCTTCAGGTGTCTGGTGTGGCACGGGCCACAATCCGGATCCAGACGGTTCATGTTACGTTGTATCTTCGGGTGTCGGAATAACTCCCGCCGATCAGATTTGATACATCGATACATCTAACAAAATGGAATGTCACTCGACGATGTTCATTGGCTAAGAATGGATGGTGCTGCTATAATCAGTATTCCACGCACGACGGTATCACTAGAAATTCCACTTGGGAAATCTCGCAAGTCTACTTATACACGTAGATGAGAAATCAATCGCAGTGAGTGGGGATCGAGGGCCATGGCGCAAACAGAAAGAAATCCACCGTCGTATCAGCATGACTGTACACTAGTATTCCATATTGAATCCAGATACTTTCGGGCCCGAGTCGGTGTGTCCAGCAAAGACTGCGGACCAATTCTCCGAGAATTTACGACCAATCATATCAGAGGAGTGACAGCCCGAGCCGGCGACAGGGGAGACTTTTCTTGTCAACTTGCGGCGAACCGATCATGAAGCGAGTCTCATCCATCGCCTTCTCCCTCCCTCTTCAAATGTCTGAATCTTGGCAGCCAATAGCTAGCCCTCTCCATGCGAGGAGCGCCTCGTGAAACGGAGTGTCATGTAAGAAGTCTCAAACCTTGCCTGTTGTATACGATACTTCGTACACGGGTCCATCAATCTTCCTGTCCAGAGTTTATACCCGACAATTCCCGCCCTTTATAATGCATCCAAGTCGGCCAGCTTTCGGAGAGTAATCTGGTGTTGTTGTAAGTCCTCTGCGTAGTTCAAGTCTCCAAAAGAAGGCCTTACCCATGTGCCTATAGCTTCGTCCCCCCCGGGCGTAGTACCCGGGCTGCTGGGTGGTTCAGCCATCATCTCGCAGACCAGGCAGATAACAGCATGCTGAGCGTGTCCTGTCTGCCTCCCGACCGGCGTCACGGGCCCACCTCCGATGGTGAACCGGCCTGTGGGGGTGGGTCTGAGACTTCCGCCTCGGAGTCCGCAGTGCGTCGCCGAGCGTGGTGTATTCCCCACACTTCCCATTGCGCACATAAAACCTACCCTGCATGGCGCATTCTACATGACGGGCACTCCGATACCATTCTATTCCTTTCATACAACCTTCAAATGCGACGCCTCGCCATACCTTCTGGCGCTGTGTTCCTCCCTCGCCATTCAAGATCAATCATCGAATTCCGACCCTTCTGCCAGCTCTCAGCTAGGCTGCTCTCTTCTTCTGTTGAAAAGTGCTCCATCGTCCAGAGCCGCCTTTACCGTTCGGGTCCTAGACCATATCCCCACGTGAGGCTTTATTCGCAGCGGAGCGTAACAATGAACGGCCACGGCGACCTGAACAACGCGTACGCTATGCGAGAGACAATAGCCATTGAGTCCGATCCCCGGTACCGTGACGTCTCCCTCGCCATCCCCGCCAGCGAGGATGATCCCGACGTCCGGAAGCAATACCGCCCGTTCTTACTCAGCGATGGCCTCGCTGCTGACGACTGGGTTGCGTCGCTCGAGCTTAACACTGCATTGAAAATGGTGGAGTCTGAGATCCTGGACAAGAAACAAGACAGATTGCGCGTCCTCGTCTTATACGGAAGTCTCCGGAGCAGGTGAGTGCGCTCGATAATCTTCTGACCCTCGGGCTTGCCCGTCCGTAGCTGTGGCTAATGACTCTATCTCAACTCTTGATAGATCCTACTCTCGCCTACTAGCCTACGAGGCTTCACGTATCCTCTTTCGCCTGGGTTGCGATGTCCGAGTGTACGATCCAACTGGCTTGCCCCAGAAGGATGACGTGCAGCATTCCCATCCCAAAGTCCAAGAGCTCAGAGAGCTTAGTAAATGGAGCGATGGCCATGTTTGGGTGAGCCCTGAACAGCACGGGAACCTGGTAAGTATACAGTGAATCTGCGAACCGGCTTAGGATTGGACGCGTGGAACTACGCGTGCTAATAGTGTTATTTCAGACCGGCATCTTCAAGCAGCAAATCGACTGGATCCCGCTATCCAGCGGCTCAGTTCGCCCAACGCAAGGCCGGACTCTCGCGATCGCGCAGGTCAACGGGGGCTCGCAGTCCTTCAACGCCGTCAACTCGCTTCGCATGCTCGGCCGGTGGATGCGCATGTTTACGATCCCAAACCAGAGCTCCGTGCCGAAAGCCTACACGCAGTTCACCCCCGAGGAGGAGGGTAGCCGCATGATGCCGAGCTCCAACCGCGACAGACTGGTAGACTGCATGGAAGAGTTTGTCAAGTACACTATTGTTATGCGGCCAACCTTTGCTCTGTTTGGCGACCGGTTCAGCGAACGGGAGGAGCGCAGGCTCAAACTTGAGAACGGAAAAGCTTGATCTAGGCACGGCGGCAGCTGGAATGAAGAGTCGCCTTCCATACGTCATGTCCTATGCTTGAAGCACCTCTGCAGTTGAACGTAATGTTCTAGACGTAGGGACTCTCGGGGTTCTGGCCGCGTGAAAACGATCAATGGTGACCATAAGGTGGTCCAATCAGGAACGGGCAGTGACAGATTGTAAGCTACGGGAAGTACGACAGAGATTTCTGCAGCTATCTTCTCGGCGGTTAGTTGCCCCGCGCCCGAAGAAGTACCTACGCTGTGTGCAACGAGCCAACGACCCCCAGCTCAGCTTCTGTAGCCACGCCCAATACCATCAATTGATCGGAATCCTCGTCGCAGACCTGGGCAGAGGTCCCTCTTGTATCACTGGATCTTCACAAGGTGAGGACAACGACTCGGAATCGAATCATTGGTACCGTAATCCACATTTCCAAGGCAAACTGGCGTTGTATAGTCAGCTATAGGGGTTGTTTCTCTCTTCTCCATTCCATGCATGCCCAAAACGCCAACCCTCATGTCTGTAATATTACAAATGGCACCACCGAAATTACAAGATGTGCATGGGAGTCATCAGGCCCTGTCCACGGGCAGGGGGCCGAGGCGAGTCCCTGCAATCATCAGGTCATCCCAGACCATCCCTGATCGCATACAGCCTGGGACGACTTTTCGTCGCACAGGTTTCGACCTTTTGTTCTTCATTTCTTCGCCGAATCCTCGGTGACGTCTTCCTTGGCCGACGCATCCTTAGACTTGGTTGGTGCCCTGATCTTCTGCATCACGGCCGCAGCCTCATCGGCCGCCTTCTGCTCCTTCTCGGCCTGAGCCTCCGCATTCGGCGCCTCTTGGGACTTGCCCCAACCCCCCGAAAGGCCCGAGAGTCCCAGTGCGCCGAGGACACCGCCACCGTTCGATTCTTCCTTCTTTTCACCGTCGGCGGCGGCGGCAGCAGAAGCAGTTGCTGCCCGAGCCGCGCTGACCTGGGCCTTCCGCTCCTCCATCATGGCCTTGAGCGCCTTCTCTTCCTCGTCGCGGATCTCGAGCTCGCGGATCCACTTCTGCCGCTTCTCTTCCTTCTCCTTCTGTTCCTTGAGCTTACGGATCTCCTGCGACACCTCCCGGTCCTTGGCGTAGTACATGCCGCCCGCCACCATGGCCAGCACTGTGAAGCCCTGCGCCGCCACGCGGGCGCGGAACATCCGGTTGGCCGTTGTCGAGTCGCCGCGGCGGAGAGCTCGGTAGGAGGAGACGAAGGCGAAGACGGTCAGACCCGCGCCTGTTTGTTTCGAGTTTGATTGGTTAGAGAGGAAGTATAAGGAGACGAGAGGGAAAGGGCGTTATGGGCTGTTGATCCCGTACCCAATGGAACGAGGGGCTCCTCTTTGAGCTTTCGCAAAATCTTGGCCATGGGCTTCTCATTGTAAAACTCGCTACCGGGCGGGACAAAACATGTTAGTAGAGCGGCGTTCTTCTTGTTTTCTTGTGCTAGGGGAGCAGGTTTGACGTGTTACTGGGTCTCGTCAAAGGACGACGGCATCGGCCGCGAAGAGAGCGGCTCGTCGTCCGTGTTCGGCATTTTGGGCGGATGGTTCGAACGTGCGATTGGAAATGTAGTTTTGGATCTAGTATTCGGAGAAATGGGGATATGTCTCTATGCGTCTATTCGGTGCGTGTCTTTGCTGCGCTGTGTGCTCGGAGGTGTGGTGAATCGGTAGATGGTGGGTTGATTCGGAGAAACGTTTGTTGAAAATCGATGACGGCAAATTGGACCCGGCATTGCTTCGCGAAGGACAATACAGTGTGACGTGGCGTATATGGACTGTGTGCGGACTGTGTCTGGACTGCGTCTCCCATGCCCACCGCGTTATCTCCAACGTTACGAAGTATATACAACGTATTACCTAGGTAGGTTCTATACAAACCTCTTCAACGTTACCGGTTTCCAGACCCAAATATAGATCTCGAATCGATTAAACGATCAAGACAGTCTGTAACGAGTAACCTTCTCCGCAACATCTAAAGACTAGAATACTAGGTGAATAGGTAGGAAGGAAAGCACGCGTATGTCATGTCAAGTACAAGTCGCATTGTCTTCTCACTCCGGGTCAACTACAGATAGGTAGAGAAGGAAACAAGATGTCTTACTCTGAGTGCGTTCAAGAACTACGGTGTAGCATTCTTTATTTTGGCCTCGGATGATACAAGTCGCGCCTTCAATCCAGGCAGGTATTCGGGCATCATTCTGTTCTCCCAACCTGAAGCTTTCGACCGTCACTACCGATACCGGAGTAAGACTGGACGTTGTACCTTTCGAGTTAAGGCCGAGTTGAAGGTACCACTGAAACGTATAGGGGGTCTTCTAGCGGGATCAAGCGATATAGCCAATCGGAACGCAGGTAATGAACATTCACCGCCTATCCAAAACCATGGATGCGAAGCTCCGATTTTGCCCCCGCGTGGGACAAAAATTCCCAAGCTTCTCAGAACGAGTCCATCGACAAAAGAAACCACACCGTGACTCAACCCACCCACTGACCACGCCTAGTCATGGCTGAGCCTGCAGAACCCTCAGGACCTAGTACCACGCCCACGATGACGAACGGCACCGTCAACGGAGTCAACGGCGCCAACGAGGAGGATCACAGGCCCCAGACGCCTCACTCGAACGGCATGTCGTTGACCGAGTACAGCGCCAACCCTACCACCCCTGCCGAGGTCAAACGCAACCGCTCCAAGAGCCTCGTTGCGGACGAATATCTCCTCCCCGACGGTCATCCCGACGTAAGACGACCGTCCATCAGCCTCATCACTCCGACATGAAAAAAAAAGCTAACGTATTCTCTTTTCGTGACAGTACCTACGCCTCATCGCTGGTGCCGCATCTCGTGTCTACGAAGCCTGCAAGCTCACACCGCTCCAACCCGCCGTCAATCTGAGCAACCGCCTCGAATGCAACGTACTCTTCAAGCGCGAAGATGAACAGCCCGTCTTCAGCTTCAAGCTACGGGGCGCCTACAACAAGATGGCCCACCTCGACCCGGCCAAGAGCTGGAAAGGCGTCGTCTGCTGTTCCGCCGGCAACCACGCCCAGGGCGTCGCCTACTCGGCCCGAAAACTCAAGATCCCCGCCACCATCGTCATGCCCGAGGGCACCCCGAGCATCAAGCACCTGAACGTCGCACGCCTGGGCGGCCACGTCGTGCTGCACGGCCCCGATTTCGACGCCGCCAAAGAAGAGTGCGCACGGCGGGAGGTGCAGGACGGGCTCATCAACATCCCCCCCTTCGACGACCCGTACGTCATCGCCGGCCAGGGTACCATCGGCATGGAGCTGTTTGGCCAGACCAACATGCAAAAGGTCGAGGCCATATTCTGCGGCGTCGGTGGCGGCGGCCTCATCGCCGGCATTGGCGTCTACATGAAGCGCATGGCGCCCCACGTCAAGATTATCGGCGTCGAGACGTACGACGCCGATGCCATGTCGCAGTCCCTGGCCAAGGGCGAGCGGGTCCTGCTGAAAGATGTGGGGCTCTTCGCCGATGGCGCGGCCGTCAAGACGGTGGGCGAGGAAACGTTCCGTCTCGCCCAGGAGGTGGTGGACGATATCATCCTGGTGTCGACGGACGAGGTGTGCGCCGCCATCAAGGACATGTACGACGATACCCGGTCGGGTCTGGAGCCCGCCGGCGCGCTCCCCATCGCCGGCCTCAAGAAATACATCGCCATGAACCCTTCGTCCGACAGCCGCCGCGGGCTCATCGCCGTCACGTCCGGCGCCAACATGAACTTTGACCGGCTCCGGTTCGTGGCCGAGCGCGCCACCCTCGGCGAGGGCAAGGAGGTGCTCCTCTCGGTGCAGATCCCCGAGAAGCCCGGCTCGTTTTTCGAGCTCATCAGCAAGGTCATGCCGCACTTTGTCACCGAGTACTCGTACCGCTACGCCACCGACGAGGTGGCCAACGTGCTCATCGGCCTGTCGCTGACGGCGCCGGCGTCGCAGCGGGCCGAAGAGCTCCAGATGCTCCTCGGCCGCATCCGCGCCGGCGGCATGGCCGTCACCGACCTGTCGGGCGACGAGCTCGCCAAGAGCCACGTCCGCTACCTCGTCGGCGGCCGGTCCAACGTGCCCGACGAGCGCATCTACATGTTCAACTTCCCCGAGAGGCCCGGCGCCCTCGAGCGGTTCCTGCGGACGCTCCGGCCAAAGTTCAACATTAGCCTCTTCCAGTACCGCAACTCGGGCGGCGACGTGGGCAAGATCCTGGCTGGCATCCTGTGCCCTCAGGAGGAGCTGCACGAGCTGGAGAGGTTCCTGAAGGAGATTGGTTATCCCTTTGAGGATTGTACTGATTCGCCTATTTTCAAGACATTCCTGCGAAGCTGAGCGTTTCTTCCCATCTACTGAGTACTTTGGACTTGTCTGGCGCTTGGAGTTGGGACATAGCATAGAGTGGTATCTGGTGGTATCTCAAAATGGGACGCATCTTGGGATTTGGATTTATTTCAGGTCTTGTTGATACACTGCATGATTTAGAACAAGATATAAACGAGTAGAATGTTCAAATTCTATAATTCTCTGGCTGTCTAGTCCAATCCCAATATACGAAGTATGGGTTCTTTGCAGGCCGAGACCTCGGTGAAGCCAATTGAACTCCCCGGTAGAACGTCGGTGGAATGTCGGTGAGCACCTCACCTCACCTATGAGACCTTTCTAACTGAATGCACGGACCATTATTCACGTAAGCTCACGTGATACTTCAAACCCGGACAATCCCGGTCGTTGGGGACTTTTGCAGCCCATTCTCTGGCCTTGCTCAATCGAGACAGCCTTGACGATCGATTCCGACGACGAAAACAAATCACCCTAAAAAATGGCAGCCTCCAGTCTCTCGCGCTGCTTCAGGGCGCTCTCGCTCTCGGCGACTCGCGCAACGGTCGCGAAGCCAGCACAACAAGCCGCCATCCAAACCCGCTCCCTCTCCCACGCGATCCTCCCGAGGCCACGGCTGGTGGCGCCGACGACGACCGCAAAGTTCTTTCTGGCCGCTCAGACTACAACGCAACAGACGCGGGGCATGAAGGTTCACAGTTCGATCAAGAAACGATGCGAGCATTGCAAGGTGAGTTTCTTTCGTCCCATCGCTCCACTGTCGACGTCGCGCTGACGGGATGGGCCGTGGAACAGATCGTGAGGAGGAAGGCTGGGAAGAGACATACTGGATACCGCTACGTTATCTGCAAGGCGAACCCGAGACATAAGCAGCGACAGGGATGATTGTGGCCTGGGACCAGCGAACGCGGGATACTCGAGGTTTTTGATGCGGAGAAAGCAAGTCCGGCATGGGCGAGCTGCGGACGAAAGAGATGGGGTTGTTGAATTGTATGATTGCACTCTGGGGCCGGGACACATTGGCGTTTTACAGGGCACACGAAGCCCTTGGACCATATATATTCCCTTCCTCGACTCGGAAATGTACCAATACTACAGGACAACTATACAACGGGATAGGATCTTGTTACAACTGATCGATGTACCTCTGCATGCCGTCCCACTCCGCCTTGCCAGTCGAGATGAGATAACGGATGTGACCCTGTTGGAAGCATCAGCAATGTCATGTGTCGGCCGAGTGGTGGCGACAATGTAACGAGGATCAACTCACAATGTCGGTCACGTCCCGGTGGCGCTCAAACTCGGTGCGTACGTACTGCCTCGTCTCTTTCTTGGTCGAATCGTCCGAAATGCGGGCGGTACCGCGGATGATGTCCCTGTAGAGGGCCAAGGCGCGGGAGCGTTGGATGAACTGGCCACCTCTCTCACATTAGCCTTTGCTTTTCTCTTCTTTTTGTTTGTGTCGTGCCATGGATACGAATACGTGCGATGGTGACAGTCGGCTACACATACGTGATCCAGGCTCAAGGTCTGGCCGAGGCGGGATTTGCGCGGCGCATTGGAGTAGTTGCGGATCGCATGCCACCAGCGACCACCTGCGAAGAGGTTCATGAGGGAGCAATTGGGAAACTACATCGATCGAACGGGGTTGGACCGTACGAGCCTATCGTACTATCAAGATCAAGAGCGTGCTTGCGAAGCTCTCAACTTTATTAGGAGATTGGACAATGAATCGGGAAATCGTCGGGCTTGATTACCTAACCGGGAGGTGGGCCTTGGACAGTCATCCTAAGTACCTACTACGAATAGGAGACAGGCTCCACTTTACGGGCTCGATATCGAAACGTACGGGCGCGGTAATCTTTCCCTTCTTATATTCGTACTTAATAAGCCATTCTCGTCTCTTTTACATCCCGGCGCGTTCAATACATACCAACGGGATTTTCGCGTCTCGTTGTGGTTGACAATGCAAGATTCAATATTCGTCTCGAAAAGCCGGCCATGACGATCAAGAAACGGCCGAGGGCGCCGACCAACCCCCTGGAAGCAGCGAATCGCAAGTCGGACGGAGACTTCATCCGCGACCACCTTCAGCCTAGGTAGGGGGTTCTCACTTTAATACCTTACGTGTGGGTGATGCTTATACCTTTTTTTTTGTAGCGAAGGGTGGACGAACTGGACGCATCCGCAAACTGACACGCCTTACACTCTATCACTGAAGGGCGTCCCGTCCCTGACGGATGCCGAGCTTGATGCCTGCTTCGCTCTGATTGAAAAGACGAGCGGTGACGACTACCGGGCCTCGTCCGTGGGGTGGAGTCCGTCCAAGAAAAAGGCTGAAATGAGATCGCCCGACTTGCGGTACATTCTTGTCTCGGACGAGGATGGATCTCTGCGTGGGTTCGTCAGTCTCATGCCCACGTGGGAGGAAGGGGAGCCGGTGGTATATTGCTACGAAATCCATCTCGAAGATGACCTACATGGGTTCGTACTATGTTTTTCTGTCCCTTTCCGTTCTTAGTCCTTTCTCTTCGGGCCGTCACCACCTTGGGGCTAACGTTCTCTCCGTAGCACGGGGCTGGCCGCGTTGCTCATGGGGTTTCTCACGACCATTGCGACCACTATTCCACTCATCGAAAAGGTCATGCTGACTTGCTTTGTGAGAAACTCGAAAGCAGTCGCTTTCTATAAGAAGCTGGGATTCGTGAAGGACGCCATCTCGCCCCAGGAAAGGAGGCTGAGGGGTGGCAAGGTCTTTGTGCCTGACTATGTCATCATGAGTCGCAAGGTTCCACGAACAGTTACTGGAGAGAAAGCCTAGCATATTGTGGATATGTCCAATGGTCTTGAGGTTCTCCGGGTTGGGACAAGTCAGACGACGAATGGCCAAAAGGCTCAGCTTTGGCTTCCGCCCACTGCAGTCTATGGAACCTCCTATTCTGCACAGGACAGGAAGGGCGTTTTTCCATATTTGAATTCGGTACCGCTGCTATGGTTGGCAATACCGGCTAGGTTTCTGCCCTACTCAGCGGCCAGCAATAACAAGACGCAATACTGGAACCCAGACGTCCGATGTTGGCGAGGGTGACAGGGGATGGCGGAAAACCTGGCACCTGTTATGCCTCTGTCAGGGGCGTCAGTGACTCAGTGCTGCACTTACTATCATGGAGGCCTGAGCTGCTGATTGCTTTCCACGGGGCCCGAGAGTCAGTCGCCTCTTCGTTTCTAGACTGAATGACGCTCGATTGGTATGTTTGATAGGTTTGACCAGGTACTGCCTACTGGCGCTGGCTCATTGTGATCCGGCAATCATTTATGTTTGCCTAGAACGCCGGCCACAGCCATACATGTCTGGTTCGAAAGTCATAAGGCATAAATCATATGATCTCTCATTTTTTTTCAAAGACGCAGGCCCATAGAAGTCATTCAACGTTATATCTCCATGAAATTTCAAACTACCCTTTGGTTGGTGTTTCCCAGAGTAATCGACCACTACTACGAACATCGGCTGCTCATGCAAAGAGATGCTATAGCCACGAACTGGAAAGGTTTCTCTTTGTCAAGTTGACGTTCCCTTTGCCCATTGACGTTGTCAATGTTCCCATTGTGTCTAGTAGCACAATAAGTGATTGTGAAGTCTGAATGAAGTCACAGCGATAGGATCTGAACAATGCAGCATATATCCCTATCACCTTCACATATTACTACGGCCAGCTCTCTGAGCAAATTCAGTGCTGCGAATTGATACGCACAGAAAATTACATTCAACCCGGCAGGGCTTGCCTGGTACCATCAAGGCAGGCAGCCATCGAGTTCCAACATTCTTTGATGAGATTTGTGTTCACACATCCGACCCAGTTATCCGATACACCCTCGAATACCCACGTGCATCTTGTTCTGCAGCCCACCCATACCGACAGTGCCTCCTTGACACGGGCGATATGAAGACAGCTAGCGCCGAAGCAACATACATGCAGCCAACGAAACACACGCGACCAGAAGGTCTACAAACGAGCATTTCCGAAGCAACCTGGTGCGACAACTCTAGCAGACTGGCTGTTCAGGCCATTGAGACCAATTCGGAACTGGACATCTCCACCACGACCGTGTCGATTCTGCAGACAATTACGGTGACAGCCGAAGTAACGGTTGTCAGTCCTTCGCCCACGCCGGTATGGAAAACCATTACCACCCACGCCACGCCTGATACGCAAGAGGGAGTTATTCCCGGGCATCTAGGAGAGTCTGGAACTCTCCAGGGAGACGAAGAATTTACGCTTGGGGCTAGCGAGACCCCGGTCAAAGAACCCTCAGGCAATCCGAATGCTGTCGCTATCGTGGGTGGGGTCCTAGGAAGTCTGGTAGCTGTTCTTCTCGTCGGACTAGTAGTTCTGGCCGTTAGGAAAAGGCGGCCCAAGATTCAGTTTTTGGAAGCGAGATAGCTCGGCTAAAAACAGAAAAAAAGAAGAAAAAAGAAAGAAAAAACGAAAGCCAATGTTTTTAGCGGCCGGTCCAACGGTCGTGTCGAGAGAGGTCACGAGCCAGCCCGCGAACATCCACAACACGATACGTTCTTGACTGGCTTCTTAAATATCCGGTGTACCGTGCAAAGGCAGATTGAGGAAATGGAAAACGCTGATATGATATTTCTGTCCCAAGGACCCTTGGCCAAGTAGGCAAAAGGGCATTTACTTGCTATTGTAAGTACCGCAACTGAAGATTTAAATGTGCGTACCAGTACCCGGTACACGAAAAACAGAACAGCCATGACGCACCCTTGCTAGTGGCCCTTGACCCCTGGCAGTGAGGGGCTAGCGTGGGGCTAGCGTGGGGCCTCCCGACACTATAGCGCACAGAACCGAGATGCACGTTATCAGATGATCAGATAAGATCTTGA
Source organism: Sodiomyces alcalophilus JCM 7366 (assembly GCF_042370955.1). Taxonomy (NCBI): domain Eukaryota; kingdom Fungi; phylum Ascomycota; class Sordariomycetes; order Glomerellales; family Plectosphaerellaceae; genus Sodiomyces; species Sodiomyces alcalophilus. Next base: position 1,550,386 of record NW_027263535.1, on the reverse strand, counting down.
TCTTCCCCCTCCCTCGCGCACGCGGGAAAGATTCCTCCCCTTCTCAACACCCTTCTCAACCCCCCCGTCAATGCCGCAGCCATGAGAAACACACGTCGCCTCTTATCCGCCCGTATATTTTTGACGGCATGGTTATTCTCTGGCGCCGTTGCGGCAGGCGGCATCGACGAGACGAATTCTTTCGGGCCTTGCTCCCTCGCCCTCCAGACCACCCACTTCTCCGATGTCGGACCCAACGCTACCGTGCTTGAGGGAGTGTGCCAGAGCCGACTACGCCATCTGTCGTTCTACCTTTGCCTCAAGACCTACGGCAGGAGCGGTGGTTGGATCGACGACTTGGCAGTGCAAAATGACACCTGCCGAACACATCTTCACACCCCCCTGCCTCCGTTCGACATAGTGGCCAACTACACGGATGCTGATGTCCCTGGGCTGAGGCACATCACTTTGCAAGACTGGACGGACGGGGCCACTTTTGATGAAGAGGTGTTTGTGTCGAACGACCTGCACGGCATCGCCTACGACACACTTGTCAGTGATCTCGCAACCGCGCTCGGTGTGTGATCGTCCACTTACCTTCACGTAGTATGCGTGGGATTATGTCTACTCTCGTCACTTTACCTACGGGTGTGTGTACCTCAACCTGCATGTCCCGAGAAGCCACTGCTAACGTTGAGTAGCTGGGCCATGGCCATTTTTTGGATAGTAGTGGTCCTCGCCGGTACATCTACCCGCCTCATCTCCGCCATTCGCCTTGATCGGTTGTCAAGCAAAAAGTCCCAAAGTCGGACGACAGCTGTGGTTGACCGGGTACACACCTGGCTGTGTCGGTATATCACCGTCCCTGCAACCTTTGGATACCGGTGCGCGCAAAACCTGGGGTGGTGCACGATTCCGCCCAGGGGCCAAAGCCTCACCATTCTTGCCTTTCTTATCCTCAACATTCTAGTCAGTATACACGGCTACATCGTTATGCCGGTGAATCTCTAGTAAGTCTAGGGTGGTTATGCGGGACTAAAGAACCCGAGTTGATAGGCGACTCCAGTTTCGGCACACCGACGAAGCAGATCCTGCGCTACGTTTCGGACCGCACCGGCATCGTTTCGTTTTCCAATTTCCCCATGATATGGCTCTTTGGCATGCGGAACAACCTGGCCTTGTGGCTGACCGGCTGGGACTTTGGAACCTACAACAACTTTCACCGATGGGTGGCGCGGATTGCAACCCTTCAAGCCATCGTTCATTCCATCGGCTACACTGTTCTCATTCTTATGAGTAAGTATATTTCTCAAACGACGGCACCAAGAATCTATTTCTGACAATATAGATGGCGGATGGGGTTACTTTGCTTGGTTCTGGACACAACTGTTCTTCTGGACCGGGCAGGTGGTAGGTCTCTCTCTCTCTCTTTTTTTTTCTCCTGCAAACCATGGATAAAATAGCTGATCAATGACAGGCAACCATACTCATGTGCCTTCTCCTAGGCTTGTCGGTATACTGGCTGAGGCGAAAGCAATATGAGACGTTCCTCGTTATACACATCGTCCTCTCTATTTTCATTCTCGTCAGTATGCTAGGGTTAGTGACGGTACTGTTCCCTCCCACTAGTGAACGCATGGCTGACTTGCGCGGCGTAAAGCCATGTGTCCATATTCACGGTCCGCTACGACCTAATGGCCTGGATCCCCGTTGGAATATGGGTGGCCGATCGAGTCCTGCGGGTTTCTCGGACCTTGTCCTTCAACCGTCGCTTCTGGAACACCAGAGCGTCCGTCAAATATGATCCCAGCAGCAACATTGTCCGGCTCACCGTCCCATGTTCCTCTAGCCTCTACACTCCACAGCCGGGAACGTTTTACTATCTTCACGTGCTGAGCGACAAGCGGTTTTGGGAAAGCCACCCGTTCACCATGGCCTACTCGACAGGATCCCGGGGACGGCGCTCCAAGGATCTGAGCGAAAGCACGCCGCTGCTACGGCACGACGAGGCATTCCTCGTCGAGTCAGAGGTCGAGGACGGCAAGCCGACAATGACCTTCCTGATCAGGCCATACGATAGTTTTACTTCCCGGCTGAAGGACGCGGCGTCGACGCCACAGTCGACACCTGTCTCGCTCCGCGTTCTGGTCGAAGGACCATACGGACGCACATTGCCTTTCCTGCGGTATGAGAGCCTCCTTTTCGTGGTGGGCGGCAGTGGGGTCGTGGTGCCGATGGCGTATCTCCGATCTCTCGTCTCGAGTTCGCGGGTGCGGTCGATACGGATCGTCTGGGCAGTCCGGGAGCCTGCGTTGGCGGAGGATATGCTGTCGCGGGATCTCAAGCCGTTCCTAGGGGTCAAGAAGCTTTCGTTGAAGATATGCATGACGCAGGGGAGTAGTTACGGAGAGGATGCCGTCTCGGAGCTTCCTGCGGAGGTTAGGCTGCAGTGTGGCCGGCCCGATGTGCGGTTTGAAGTTGAGGATGCCATAGCGAATATGGCCCCCTCGGAGAGGATGGCGGTCGTCGCTTGTGGGCCGGCGAGGATGGCTGACGACGCGAGGAGGGCTGTGGTTGAAACAATAGGGTCTGACGGACCGCGAGTCGAGTACTTTGAGGAGAGTTTTCAGTGGTAGATGTTTTGTGCGTGTCATATGGAGCCAAGCATAGCATAGCGTATAGAGAGTCTGCATAAAATGGTTTCAATGGAGAAGTGGACAAGGTTAGAACAAGTCAATGAGATTTATGCTGGCTGTCTTGTCTGCGCATGGTCTGTCAGATGTGTGTATGCTCGGTGTCATTCGCTCATCAACTCGCTCTGACCGTCCAGGCCTGACCATTTCGGCTTTCCATCCGGAATATCCAAGACCCTTCGAGAATAGAAGATGTGTAGTCTGTCATGTCGTTAGCATGGGAGTCGGAAAAGTTGAGAGATTGTAGTGGATTGGCAGTTCGTACTCTGGCTGAAAGTTCCTCTTCAGCTCTTCGTTCCCTTCGAACTTGAGCAAGCTGGGGAACAGAAGCAACATGTTACGGCCTTCGTCCATAATGAGACTCCCGCAGTTGTCACACCTGACCTTGCACGGAAGGCCATGAGTAGGCTTCTTGGCACCGGACGAGTAGAAAGATAGGTTTCTGACACCATGCTCGAAAGACATGTCCTCCTTGTGGAAGATGGCGGCCCATTGGAAAGGCGCACCTGGAATATGATCAGACAAGGCGCAGACAGATGGGGTGAGTTGAGGGTGGTGCCATGAGACTCACCGTGCATGACCTGACAGTCGGTGCAGTGGCAGTATTTCGACCCCAGGGGCTTGTCGCGCGAGAGCCAATACTTGACTTTTCCACAATGACAGGTTCCCTCGATTTTCTTGACAAAAGACTGGCCGCTGGCTTCCCGTTGCCGTGGATCTGTATACGGCGGCCGTGTCTGCCACTCGGGAGGCGAGGCTGATTCGGTCATGCTGGAGGAGAGTGGGCGCGAGATGGGCCTGAAGCTGAACTTGAGAGAGGCGGTAGGACAACCGAGCTTCTAAACGTAGTCATTCGACCAAGGCAGAAAAGGAGCGAGATTTATCTCCAAGAATGGGATTCTGGTCGTAAAGGGAGACATTTAAACAGTCCATGAAATGATGTCATGCAGCCATCACCCATAGCATCATCATCGGCATCGTCATCTGCTGGAGTTTGAACGGAGGTTCTGGACCATTGAAGCCGGAGAGAATTCTCCGTCATTCTGCATATTTCCCAGGCCAAAGTCGCTGGAGAGACCAAATTACCATGGAAACGCCATCATTGAAGAACGCTAAAAGAGTTCAAATCGCTTCACGTCGCCCTCTTGGACGAATTTGGCATTGGCTGGATCGCATAAGACAGTAGTGTAATGTCGCATAAAAGTCGTGGAATCGATGGCATGATCGACCAAAGGTAACTTGGTGTATTCTCATAAGGAAAAGCGCGACTTTGTCTTCACAAGAACGTCGTTCCAATGCCAGAGTTGGTCGAGAGGCGGCTTGGACAGATTACGGTGGTCTGAGGCGTATAGCCGCATATTTCGGGTATGCGAATGGAGGTCAGATCATGCCCCACTTCTCGGGCTCTACTTTGGATCATTACGTCAGACCGGTAGGGTACCTCGCTTTCATGTACCAATATGCTTTTTCTCCGTCTGTTTCTTGTATTTTGACATTTCAATCAAGTACCACAAACACTGCTTTAATGGATACACAACCGGTTCTGCGTACCTAATTCTGTTCTGACACCGATAAAAGCACACCACACCCGTTTCATAATGTGTGGTTTACGTACATGTTGGGTACAAGCAAAATATGACCAAGACCCTGAGCATCGTGAACCCTCCCTCATCCACACTCGACCTTCAACTTGAACAACCAACTCCATATCCTTACACCCATTTGCCCTCCGAAATCAACCGCGGAAATGAAATCTTGAAGCTTGTTCGGCTTGCTTACCTTACTGCCTAGGTCTTGGTTCATTCTTGTAACACTTCGCGTACCTTGCCGATGTATTTTTGACACCCACCGCTCCCTTGACCCGAAAGATGTTGGCTGAAGCGACTGGCGCCATGACATCTGCTGTGGCTCAGCCGCCCGGGTCACAATGGCAAGGCGCGTTTGCCAGTGCGACTGACCACGATTACTTTGACCTTGGATCCCATACCTTCCTCGTGACTACCCGTAATGCCGACGCCCAAAGATGGTTTGACCGTGGCCTCATGTGGTGCTACGGCTTCAACCACGAAGAGGCCGAGTTTTGCTTTCAGCAGGCCGCCTTACACGATCCCGACTGTTCCATGGCCTACTGGGGCATTGCCTACGCGTTAGGCCCCAACTACAACAAGCCGTGGAGCAGCTTCGAGGCGAGAGAGCTCCAGGATTCCGTCGACCGGACTCACCGCGCCGCTGCCGATGCGAGACGATTAGCTGACCAGGCCACCGCTATCGAGAGGGACCTCATCGACGCTCTTTCACGCCGTTATCCCCAAGGTCGCCCCGGTCCCGACTTCAAAGTGTGGAATCGGTCCTACGCGGATGCCATGGCCGCCGTCTACGAAAAGCACCCGGACAACCTAGACGTAGCCACGCTCTACGCCGACGCCATGATGAACCTGACCCCCTGGAGGCTCTGGGATATCCGCACCGGCAAGCCCGCCGAGAAAGCTCGCACCGCCGAGGTCCAACGCGTGTTAGGCCGCGCCTTGGCCCAGGAAGGCGGCCGTCAGCACCCGGGCGTGCTTCATTTGTACATCCACCTCATGGAAATGTCACCCACCCCCGAAGATGCGCTCACCACCGCCGATCACCTGCGCGGACTCGTCCCGGACGCCGGTCACCTGCATCACATGCCAACCCACATCGACATATTATGCGGCGACTACCGACGCGCCATAGCCTCCAACTCCGACGCCATCCGCGCCGACGAAAAGTACCTCGCCCGCAGGGGAGCGCTCAACTTTTACACCCTCTACCGCTCCCACAACTACCACTTCCGCCTCTACGCCGCCATGCTCGCAGGCGTGTCCGAAATCGCCCTGGACACCGTGTCGCGCCTCGAGGCCAGCATCCCCGAGGCGCTCCTCCGCATCGAGTCCCCCCCGATGGCCGATTACCTCGAAACCTTCCTCGCCATGCGCGTGCACGCCCTGATCCGCTTCGGCCGCTGGCGGGACGTCCTCGCCCTGCCGCTCCCGCGCGACCAGCGCCTCTACTGCGTCACCACGGCCATGACCCACTACGCCAAGGGCGTGGCGCTCGCCTCGACGGGCAAGGTCGACGAGGCCGACGAGGAGCGGGGGCTCTTCCTCTCCGCCGTCCGGCTTGTCCCCAAGTCGCGGACCCTGTTTAACAATGCGGCGCTGCACATCCTCTCCATAGCCGAGGCCATGCTCGACGGAGAATTGGAGTACCGCCGTGGGAACTACGACGTCGCTTTCCATCACCTCAGGACCGCGGTGGCCCGCGACGACGCCCTCCCCTACGACGAACCGTGGGGGTGGATGCAGCCCGCGCGCCACGCCCTCGGGGCCCTCCTCCTGGAGCAGGACCGCGTCGAGGAGGCGGCCGCCGTGTACAGCGCCGACCTCGGCCTGGATTCTACCTTGCCGCGGCAGCTCCGCCACCCGAACAATGTCTGGGCGCTGCATGGTTACCATGAGTGTTTGGTGCGTCTTGGTCGGCTGCAGGAGGCTCGCTTGCTGGAGCCGCAGCTGACTCTTGCGTTGGCTGTTGCTGACGTCCCTATCAGGGCGTCATGTTACTGTCGGCTGTCCGTGCAGTGAAAGAATGGCCGACTTGCAGTCGGCGATACTGTGTTGCCGGACACGCGCTACGGGCTTTGAAAACATTCCATTAACCCGCCTAGCTCATGGTAGCATCTCATCATATACGTCGGTTCCTTTAACGTGATATCCAACTCCGTTGAAGCGGACTGGCAAAACATTCTCCCTTGGTTCATTCCGTCCTCCGGCCCTCAGACCGCCGATGACTGCTGGGGCCCCTTCTCCCCACGACTCTTGTGGGTCCTCTTGGGGAGCAGATTCAACTCGTCCCTCTGCTCATCGACGCGGCCGAGATGGAACCAACGTGATACCGCCGGCGACGCGCAGGTGCCGACACCTGAAACCCAGTCGGAAGAGCCTCTCCCTTCATTCCTAATGAATAGGACAAATCAGAGGTCCGGTCCTACGAAACAATCCAGTCCTACAATCCAACACCTGATTGTCGTTCTACTTCTCGCCCTTGCCCACAAACAGACTCTCCAGCCTCCCCTGCCACGCAGGAACGGCTTGAGGCTGGTTCGGCTGGCTGGTTGTCTAACTATCGTACAAGTGAGGGGAGATCAGGCCTGACTGATATCCCACGCTGAACCCCTGCGCTCCACGGCCCTGGTCAACCACCCACATCAAGCCTGCAAGAGCTTACGCCCCCAAGCTTCCTCTGCGGCGGGCAGAGCCCACTTCGTCACCCACTCCGACCGCAGCACCTGCTCCGAAGTCATCCTCTCCTCCGGCCTGAAGCGAAGCATCCCCTCCATCATCTCGAGGAACGCGCGACTCTCGTCGTCGTCCATGTGCGGCGTACCCTCCCGCTCCCTTGGTTCCTGTATCGAAAAGTCAAACCGCATCTTCAGCGTCCACCCCTCTCTTCCACCGCTTGGCTGCCCGTTTTGCGTAAAGTACTTCGTCTTGGCCTCCCACTCCCACTCGTCCCACCACTCCTGGGGTAACGGGCCTAGCGCATCGATGTGGTCGGTGGTCACCTTATTCTGATTGACGAAGAAGAAGCTGCTCATGAACGGCCCGGAACCCATCATCTCGAAGACCATAAGTGCCAGGCTCCATATATCGGACGAGAAGGTGAGAGGTTTCGCCGGTTCGAACCTCGCCTCTGGCGGCCGGTTTTCTAAATGCGTTAGTGAATGCAGCCTTGTTTCCTGCGACGGGTCGAAAGCTGTTCCAAAGTCCGTAAGCCACAGCTTGGCCTCGGACAGGAGAAGCTCGTTGCTAGGCTTTCCGAGCCAGTTTGGCCTGTATACGGTCTTCGGCACCGACGGCGAGGTGACGGGTTGCTTGTCCGTGCGGACCACAGAGATAGGTTCCGGTTGGTGGTATTTCTCGTAGACCTGTGGGATTGAGAGGTGGTCGAGCTCTGATCCTGGGAGCTGGAGTAATATATTTCCTAGGTGGATATCTAGATGAGGTTAGGGGGCGTCTGTTTGAACTGCGACGCAATGTATGCCGAGTGGGCAGCTGTAGGCTAGATACTTACCGCCGTGAACGAAGCCCGACCTGTGAACGTATGCTGTGGCCATGATGAGCTGTGCAGCTAGCGCTCTAGCTACATGGATTTGAAATGACGAAGGACTGGATGATCCGATCGACTCGGCGACGCTACTTCTGGCCGGCATAGTAACAAAACAAGAATGATTGCCATTAGGCCCAGCAAGATGGAATTGGTCTAGAACTGGAGTGATGAGGTGACCGGAGAACTCCTTGGCTGGGTTCTCGGACAGCCTGCGGAGAACATGACCTTCCTTTGAGGAGTGGTCGCCCTCGGCGACTTGGACTTTAACGGCGACGTACTTGCCGAGCTTCTCGTCGCGGGCAAGCCAAATGGTGGAATAACCGCCGTGGCCCAACTTGTCGACTATGGAGTATCGCTTTTGCAGTTTGTCGCCGACCTCGATCGGGTGGTAGCCCCCGGGGCAATATCTATCAACATATTCGACCTTGTGGACGTACTCGTATATTGGGTCGTCTGTGGACATGGCTCTCCAAAAAAGCCCGTGTCGGTGGCGTTGGTAAGGATGAGATGTCGAGGGCGTGGGAGGCTGCAGTCTGGGGCGCGTCTTACGGAACAAGTGACAGGTCCGCTGACGCATCTTGGGTCTGATTGTGTTGTGGTTGTGGTTGTGGTCACTTTGCACGCGAGATTCCAAGGCAATGTTGCCGTCAAAAAGCACCAGGCGCGTAGGTGCCAGGTGCTGCGCCGACCTACCCAGGTAGCCATTACAAGGGAGAGTCCGGAGGGTCCCCCAGACTTACCCAATACAACTACCACCTTTACCGCCAGTTTTAGTCCCGGCCCTTCAAATTTGATAAACAACTCTATTTTGAGAGTCACCTGGTCATGATTGGACAAAGTTCGTGACCCGGCGAGCGGCCCGACCCCTGGCCCAGAAGCGCGCGGCTTTGTGGATGTGAAAATACCAGGTAAGTCTGCCGCAGAGCTTAAGTGAGGTAGCCAACATGTATTGGGAGCATCGCAGTATGGTCATGGCTCATCAAGAGGCCGCAACGTCCAGCATCTCATATATAAAAGAGAAATCGATTCACCCACAACTTTGTGTTTAGCAAGATAAATCATCCATACAATCTATTCCGTCCCTATCAGCTTGCTATATATCAGCTTAAGACTCCAATCAACTCAAGTCCATTGATCATCCACGATGTCTACCGTCAATGTTGTCAAATACTTCTTCCACAAACAGGCAGCGAGAGCGCTCTCGCCAGAGGACCGAATGGCGCTAGTAAAACTGGCCTACCAGACAGCAATGTCAAAGAACCTGTATCCGAAGAGAGTACCACTATTTGCAGCCGCCCTGTCTGGTATTTGCAGCCCTCTCTATCCTATTTCGGAAGGTTACGCGAGCCCGCGCAGTAGTCTGTATACGCCACTATCTTGGCTGCAGATGTCGCGTACCGGTACGTACACATTCGGACAAGACTTTCTTACCTAATCTTATCTCTGATGTCTATAACTATAAATTCACTACTTATAATAACCTTCTGTATATAAACCTCTAGGCGATACGAATATATCACGTCTATCTACCTAGAGGTAGAAGAGAGTAGTAGAAAAGGGTAGTGGAAAAGGGTGGTGGAAAAGGGTGGAAAAGAGTAGTGGAAAAGAGGGCGGAAAAGTTTTCTTATAAGGTCACGTAATCAGTCACGTAATTAGTTATATAACTAGTCACGTGACTAAGAGCTAATAATACGTACACCTTAATATAATATAATATAGTGTGTAAGTAGTTACGTGATTAGTCACGTAACTGATTACGTGACTAATTACGTGACCTTATAAGAAAAATTTTCCGCCCTCTTTCCACCACTCTTTTCCACTCTTTTCCACTACTCTTTTCCACTACTCTTTTCCACTACTCTTCCACCCTCTTTTTAGCCCTCGGACAGGTAAAGCATATCGGGTATTCTAAGATACTTAAAGATAATAAAAATAATCAAAAAATAGCAGTGATTTTATAGTATAGAGTATTCGAGATAAGTTATAGTAAATAGCGGCAGTCTTAATACTATAAAAATTTTATCGTGATCCGGGGTATATACCGGTACGCGATATCTATAGCCAAGATAGTGGCGTATACAGTTCCCTAGGGTAAGTATCGGACTTTCCTATATACCGAGCTAAAAAGGGACTAAGGTGATCCACTTCCCGATACTTTATACGGCCCCTGCCAGCTAACAGGGGCCCCTAGCACCTATTACGTACTGTCTCTACTCGGTTCCGAATAGGCCAATCTAGAGCCGTGAATAGGCCTATAATTATTCGATAAAGAGGGTAGGGTAAAAGTTATACTAGGAAAGAAAGTATCTTATTATACCTGCCTTATTACCGGGGTTAGAAGGTATCCACTTTTCCACCCCTATCGCGTGGGTCTGTACTTCTTAGGTGTCCGAAACTTAGGCCTGTAACCGTTATATAGACTACTGCGCGGGCTCGCGTAACCTTCCGAAATAGGATAGAGAGGGCTGTAAATACTAGACAGGGCGGCTATAAATAGTGGTACTCTATGTTACGTATAGACCATAGATCCTTAGTCAGCCCCTTAGTCTACACGCACATCGCGTCGTATAAAGTCTATAAACCTTTTCCTACTCCCTTTTCGACTCTCTTTTAGACTCCCTTTTCCACGCCCTTTTCTATACCCTTTTCTATTACCGTTTATAGTTATATAAACCTTATAATATTTCAAAGCACGCCGCCTTAGTCTAGAGGGTAGCTATAGTATAAGGCGTTAGGCTAATAAGTATATCTATAGTTATTAATAGCCTTACTTTAGGTGCTATTACTAACAGGGATTAATCAGATCTATTAATGAATTAGTTAATTAATTAATTCTACGACGTAAAATAAGTTAATTAATTAATTCTATACCTCCGAATTAATTTAATTAAATAAATTATAACGCTGCTATATGCTAGAGATTCTCGACTACCACTATTTATATAGTTTACTAGGGTAAGTATCGGACTTTCCTATATACTAAGCTAAAAAGGGACTAAGGTGGTCCACTTCCCGATACTTTATACGGCCCCTGCTAGCTAACAGGGGCCCCTAGCACCTCTTACGTACTGTCTCTACTCGGTTCTGAATAGGCTAATCTGGAGCCGTGAATAGGCCTGTAATTATTCGATAAAGAGGGTAGGGTAAAAGTTATACTAGGAAAGAAAGTATCTTATTATACCTGCCCTATTATAGGGGGGCTGGTAGTATCCACTTTGGACCCAGTTTTAAGTGGATACTATGCTAAGATATCCGATATTTACCCCTAATACCGTTATAAGCGGCCTGTCTGCTATTTATAAGCGTCTTTAGCCTAATTAGGAAGGTTACGCGAGCCTACGTAGTAGTCTATATACCCCACGATCTTGGCTATAGATGTCCTGTATAGATATATTATATCACGATAGACGTTTTGTATATGTAAGATAGCCGTTAATCACTATGACTTATACGTAATGCCCTACGCTATAAAATCGCAGCTGTTCTGACCTGTTTTCCATTATATCAAAGTACCCCAAAATGTATTATGTCCTTAAGGTGGAAAAAGGAGGTAGAAAAGAAGTTAAAAAAGAGGTGGAAAAGTGGTGGAAAAGAGGTGGAAAAAGGAGGTGAAAATTTTTTAAGGTAACACGTGTTATGGGCTGACCCCGTGGAGATAATCCGGTAGAGTACCGGATCTTCTGACTAATTATAGTATGCTCCTAGTAGGTCGCCGCGATATTATATTTAGGTCGTAGGCACCTATAGAGTTTTCCCCTTTCCTTTTTTTCTCCTTAGCTTTAGATAATTTAATTATTCGGCCTTACTCTATAAATAACTCGTAACTAGCCGCTTATATATCTAAAGCTTAGCGAAACCTATACGCTATACTAATAGAGATAGACTATTACTTTAATCCACTTCCTAGCGCTCCGTTACGCTTAGCGGGCGAGTCGCCTAAGGCTACGGAGTGGAGGAGGGAGATTATTAACCCTTTATAGACTTAAGTCATAACCTTAACTACCTAGATCTAAGAATAACAGAACGCTATTAACTAGCTATTATAGGCGATATAAAACTAATAATATATAACCACGCCTTATCTTATTATATTATCGGAAAAGACTATATAGGGCCCTTAGCCGCCTATTACTACGCCTACGCCTAATATAACGCTTATTCCGAACCTTAGGAGTAAAGCGTTTTTATTACCCTAGAAGTTTAACGGTAAACGCTCTAAGTACGCGAGCTAGTTATCCGAGATTCGCGAAAAGCTCCTACTTAATTAATATCTTTTCTAGAACGCTCGCGAGAAGTGGTATTTTATTAACGCTTACTTAGATAAAGCTCCCCGCCGCGTTATCGCCTCCTTTTAGGCTATAAGCGGAACCGATAGTTAATATAACCCTAAAGACTTCCTTAATTACCTTAACCGTATATATAAAGACGTTAACGAATAACCCCGCGCGGCTAACGCCCTAAGAACGTTATACTAGCGTAAAGACTAAGCGTTTAAAAGCTTTATACCCGGTTTCGAATAATAGCTTACTATCGCCGGGGGAGGTTAATAGGATAATACTATAAAGATTATATTCCTAGAAGGAGCTTTTAATAATCGCCTCCGCGCCGCCCTTATTACCGCGAAACTACCGAATAACTACTACGCTTAGGTAACCGAAATATAAAGCATCGCTTAAAGACTTAAAGCCCTCGCTATAAGGCTATAGTTCGGCTAAGCGCTATATAATAATAATAATAATAGTTACGCTTATAATTATAATAGTAACGTAAAGATAGGAGGAGTTAATCGAATATAGACTAAGAAGAAAAAGATAAAAGAGTGCTATAACTACGGAAAAAAAGGATACCTTACTAAAAGATACCGCTTAAAAAAAAAGACGCTAAGGATTATAAAGAGAACCGCGTAGCGAAGGTCTTAGTAGCCTTAGATAATAAAACGATTTATACAGGAGTCACGGATAATAATAAAGACTCGGAAAAAGAATAGCTTTAGTACGAAAACGGGTACTAGAGCCTACTATAAAGGAATAAAGGGATTAAAAAGAGTTTATATTATAGTCGCGTAGTAGTTATTTAGCTTTTATATAAGTATAGATTAATAAAAAGTTAGTTACTACTCTTATAGATACTAGATATAACTATTATATAGCTATAAATAAATATCTTATAAAGTCCCTCCGCCTTTTATTAGTCGATAAGACTAGAAGACCCTTCTCGGGGTTCTTTAATACTATAAGGTCTATAAGGAGTTCCGGTATCGCTATATACGATCTTAAGATCGGTGGATATATATAACGACTATTCGCTTATATAATACTAGGATTAGATTATAATATATTCCTAGGGAAACTATAAATAGAATATAACGATATTATTTATTACGCGAAGAGATATCGCCTTTACTATAAAGTAGCCCGGATAGATATCCGACTCTAAGGCGAAAAAGAACCCGATAATATTAAAGCTATCCGTGGAGCTTAGGTAGTAACCGGGTCGGTATTCGCTAGTATTATACGGCGATTATAAAAAAGATAACGGTTTAGTAAAAAGGAACTTACGCTTTACGCCGTTAGTATTAAAGATATCGATAAGGCCCTCTAAAGTAAGTCCTTAGTCGACCCCCGGAAATATATCCTAGAAGAGATACTATAACGATTTCCGGACTTATTCTCCGATTTATAAGTAAACCGCCTTCCCCCTTATCGACCTAGGGTTAACCACGAAATAAACCTTATATAAGGGCCCGATAATAAGGAGCCAGAATTACCCTAGGGCCCTTTTTATAATATATCTAGAGAGGAACTCTTAGTCCTACGGAAGACCCTTACCGACCTTATCGATAAGGGGTTTATACGAGCTAGCAGCTCCGCCGCTAAAGCTCTAGTTCTATTTATAAAGAAGCTAGGAGGAGGGTTACGATTCTATTACGATTACTATACCTTAAATACGATTACCTAAAAAGACCGCTATCCTCTCCTACTAATTATAGAGATACTCCGAAACCTAGAGCGAGCTAAGTAGTTTACGAAGCTTAATATAGTTACTATATTCTATAAGATCCGAATAGCCGCTAGTTATAAAGCGAAGATAGCGTTCCGAACTCGATTTAGCTTATTTAAATAGTTAGTATACCCTTTTAGACTTAGTAGTGCCCCCGCGTCTTTTTAATAATATATTAATAAGACGTTATAACGCTACCTTAACGACTTTATTACTATATATATTAATAATATCCTGATTTACTTAAGCGGATCCCTCCGCGACTATAAGAAGAAGGTTAACCTAGTACTATAATCGCTAAGCGATATAGGATTAACGCTTAACTTAGCGAAGTACGAGTTTAGCGTAAAGACCGTAAAGTACTTAGGGTTTATAGTTACCGCCGGCTAGGGCGTTTTATACGACCCCGATAAACTAAAGGCGATCTAAGAGTAGGAAGCCCCGACCTTAGTAAAAGGAGTCTAAAGCTTCCTAGGCTTTATAAACTATTACCGTATATTCGTAGAGAACTTCGCCTATATTACGTCCGCCCTAATAAGACTAATAAAAAAGGATCGAGTATTCTCCTAGGGTCCTAATAAATAAGCGGCCTTTAAAGAGGTTAAGAAAAGGTTTTAGGAGGAACCGATCCTACGATAATAGGTCTTAAGTAATAAGACCTTTATAGAAACCGATTACTTAGGATTCGTATTAGGAGGTATATTAGTTTAAGAAAATAAATAAGGATATTATTATATAGTGGCCTATTACTCGAGGCGATTTATAAGAGCCGAGTATAACTACCCTATCTATAATAAGGAGATATTAGCGATTATAAATTATATAATATATTAGAGAGCAGAGCTCCTAAGTTATAGTCGCTTTATAATCCTATCCGATTATAAGGCCCTGGAATACTTTATAACGAAGAAGATACTTAATAAGAGGTAAAGCCGATAAGCTAATAAGCTCGCCTAGTTCGACTTTATGCTAGAATACTATAAGGGTGCCGATAATTATACCGCTAATACTTTCTCGCGAAGAGAATAAGATAAACCGAAGGACTTCTCCGATAAACAGGAATAAGCGCGATATATATAGTTAATCCCTAAGACCTTAATTCCCCTAAGGATCCGCCTCCTTTACGAACACCTATAAGTATTCGAAGCTAATAACGAATTATAATAGCTATAGGACGCTATAGCAGAAAAAAATAACTAGTATCGCTAAGCTATATAAGCCGTATCTAAAGGCGATTAATAGTTTTCCCCTTTATTAGGTCTTTAAGCCTAGATTACCGAATACGGGATTACCTTATAAGGACTACTAATATTCTAAGATCGCTTATAGGTACTAGGAGCCTAAGAAGGGAGTATATTATAAATACGAGTAATCTAATCTATACACGACTTTATAATTAGAGGTTACCTAGGGCGAGATAATATAATTACCCTTATAGCGAGACGCTTTTTCTGGCCGGGAATAAACCGAGACGTATATAGGTTTATACGTAACTATAACGTTTATAACTAAAGCTATACGTGGCGGAACGCTTAACGAGGACTCTTAAAACCACTCTTAATTCCCGAATAAATAAGGAGCGACCTATTAATAGACTTTATAACGGATCTGCCCCCTATTAGGGAGAAGAAGTATAGATACTTATAGGTTATAACCGATTAACTTATAAAGGCTATTACCCTCGAAGCGATAGACTTTATAAAGGCGGAAGCTTATACCGAACGGTTCCTATACTATTACTTTCGGTTTTATAGTATACCTCGCTTAATCGTAAGTAATAGAGGTTTTAACTAAATAAGTCGCTTTTAGCGATACTTTTATAAATTAGCTAAAATCGAATAATAATTAAGTACTACGTATCACCCCTAGACCGATAAAGCCACCGAATAAGTAAACTAAGAAGTATAGGCGTACCTCTAAGCCTTTATCTACTACGTATAAGATAATTAGGATAGGTTATTACCCGCCGCTAACTAGTATTAAATAACTAAAAAAGCTTTATTACTAAGATAAGCCCGTTCTTCCTTAAACACGGATACTATATCGACCCGATCTAGATCTATAAGGAACTAAATAGCGATACTCGGGAGTTCGTAGCCTATAACCTGCTTCGCTATCTTTAAAAAGCTATAGAGTTCGCCTAAGCCTTAATAGCGGCTACGTAGCTATAATAGGAAGAGTCGGCGAATAAGCGCCGTATCCCCGCTAAACGCCTTTATAAAGGCGACCTTATATAGCTCTTATTTATAAACTACTTTACCCTAAGACCGTTATATAAGTTAAGCTAGCTATACTAAAAGTATAGGGTTACTAAGGTTATTAACCCGTATATTATAGAACTAGATATACCTTTAAATATATACCCGATATTTTATATAGACCTCCTATAATATATAAGCGAAGACCCGCTTCCTAGTTAAATTCTATATAACCCCTAACCCGGACTAATTCGTAACGGCCTTAAAAAAACGAATAGATAGTAAAGGAAATATTATACGCTAAGAATAGGAGGGTAGGTAGAGGCGTAAGGAGAGAGGCGTTAGTAAAGTAGGAAGGATACGCTTAGATATCTTAGAAACTGATAAAGTCCCTATAAGAATTAACCGCCCTAGACTATTACGAAGAGAAGTATAGCCTGATTAAAGTTAATAACGGACTACACGAATAGTATAAGAAAAAAAAGAGTTATAGGAAAGGCAGTAAGGGTTAAATAAAGGTTAGGATAACGGTAAAGCCGTCTATATTAATTAAGTCGGGGCGGATAAGCCCCGCCCCTAGTTACCGGGTTTAGGTATCGAGATTAATATTATCGCGAGTATCCTCGCGACTATTAACGCTTTTAGTAATAATAGGAGATAATATAGACGCTATAACCTCGGCCTACCTATCCTTTTTCTTTCCCTTAAAGGACTCGACGTCCTTTACTTTAATATAAATAACCCCTATAACGTTCTTAACCACCTATAAGAACCGGTTAAGCCGGTATAGGCCTTTTACCCCCGTAAAGGTAATCGTTATACTAGGAATAGGCGTAATAATAGTAGGAGGCGCTATAATAGGTATAGGTCTACTTACTATAATATAGGAGTCCCTGCGGGGGGGGGGAGGCGGTGGCTTATATTAATAAGCGAGGCTTACCGGCACTTAAGTCGATAAGCGTTAAGATAGGCTTATCCTCCTATAAAGTGCTAGAGGTCTTTTTTAAAACCCCGGATACTTTTTAGAAGGCCGAATAAGCCGCTATAAGCGCCTTTATCGCCTTAGGGCTATAAAAGGGGTTATTATTAACCACCTTCGCCGCCTCTAGGAGTATTACTAATAGACTAGTTATCCTAGGCGGAGGAGGAACGCACCTATAACCGCCCTTTAAGTAATTATAGTACTTAGGATCGGGTATCCTCGCTCTGGGTCCTGACTAGTCGTGGTAGCGCCGCCTATCCTAGCCGTTCGTAATAGCCTTTATATAAGAGTAGCAGAAGACCGAATGGGTCCTTTTAGGAGGATATTTTATTCTATAAGCGCGCTTCGCGGGGCTTGTAATTATTATAAAAGCTTCGCCTACGGAACGCTTACCCTTAGCCTTAGCGGCTTAGGCTGGCTCGGCGCGGCGGTCTATAGCCGAGGCAGGAGAAGTGATCTCCTTACTAGCCGGGGCGGGAGTAGGTGCCTCCTTACCGGTATTATTATTATTATTATTATTAGCCCCCTATATTATATATATAAGTTAGTAAACGTTACGCGAAGCTCTTAGGAAGAACGGGAAATATACCTTAGGGGCCGGAGATAATCCTAAAAACTTAAATATCTTCTAGAGAGAGAGATAAGGGGTTAGAACGATAAGACGGCGTGTAAAAGGGTAGTAGGCGATAAAAAACGTATTACTAATAGTAAAGGATATTATTAAAGAAGAGAAGAAAAAATAAGATAACGGAGGTAATAGTAAAGTTAGTATTATTAATAAATAAGTTACACGGTTAGGGAAGGTACGCCTATTAGTTCCTTATATAAAAGGAACGATTCTATAACCCGTTTATAAATAATAATAATAGCCGTATATAATACGTTAATTAATCGTATAACTATAAAGGCCTACCTTAAGCGCTTTTTAATAAATAAAAAGGTTATTTAGGATTAAAAAGCCACTAAGGGTCGTTATTTAATTAATAAAGAGGCGTTATTTAATTAAATAATAACGCTCCGCGAACCTATACCGAAGACTAACGACTTACTAAGGGGGGAGGGGGGTAATATTACGGGCTAACCCTATAGAGATAATCCGGTAAAGCACCGGATCTTCCGACTAATTATAGTATACTCCTAGTAGGTCGCCGCGATATTATATTTAGGTTATAGGCACCTATAGAGTTTTCCCCTTTCCTTCTTTTCTCCTTAGCTTTAGATAATTCAATTATTCGGCCTTACTCTATGAATAACTCGTGACTAGCCGCTTATAACACGTAGTGGTGGTTACGTAACCTTACCTATCTATATATATAAATAAGATCTTATCTTATTTATTATATAGATAAGGTTATGTAACCACTACTATATATTACCTTAAAAAATTTTCACCTCCTTTTTCCACCTTTTTTTCTACCTCTTTTTCCATCACGACATCGTATATTCTTATTAACTAAAGCTTTATGCAAGGAGGTTAAAATAAGCAGTGAATTTATAGTAACGGATATTCGTAATAAGTAAGGGAGAGAAAACCGTGTCGTGATATATTAAAGAAAGGCGAAGCCGTTATTATATAGAACGGCTCCGCTAGGGCTAAAATAAATAAATAACAATCTAACTAATAATAGGCTAGCCGAAGGGATAGTCAGGCTCGTCACGGGTCCGTATCTAGAGCTAAGGGTCCCGAGGAGACGGTCGCCGGGCCTCTAGAAAGGTCAGTAGTGGTCCGATCAGGGGAACGAATAGCTATAAATAGGCAGGCGGGCCTACGGTCGGCTCTTCTGGATCGTCTAGATAACCAAAAAGGGAAGGATAATATAAATTATGATTATAATAGGTGATAGGTAACGATCGTGAAAGATCGGACGAAAAGCTAGCTAGATATAGTGGGTCTATTCCGAAGAATAGCCGAATATAAGACCAGATCTCTAGGACCGCGTACGTGGTCACGTGATATCTATAACGTCTAGACCCGGAACACGGGTCTGCCCCTCTATAATCGGCCCTAAAGCTATACGAAGGAGCTCCTGCGGCGTATAGCTTTCCACACAAAGAACAGGTTGGATTAGGGTCTTTGTGTGGAAAAGAAAAGAGGTGGGCAGGGTGAAATCGGGGGAGGGCAGGACTCTATATCCATCGGCCCTAAAGCTATACGAAGAGGTCCCCCTCGAGGGCAGCTTTTAATAACCCAAAAACAAATAAAAATAAGAGGTCCTGATTAGGTTAACGGAGCAGCTTCGGGAAAAAAAAAACCGGCTCCAGGGCGTACTTAAAAAGAGACGCGGCCCTAGATACGAATCCACGAAGACGCGGCCCCTGTTAGGAACTAGAAAAGCTCCCACGGAACCCACGCAGGACTTCTGCTTCCGAAAACGATTCTATTACCCTAATCAGGTAAAGGAAAAGGCGGGAAAAAGGATAAGGGAAAAGGAAGAGGGAAAAGAGGTAGGAGGAGGAGGAAGATAGTAAGGAAAAATCCCTCGGCCCCAGAGGTAAATCCACAAAGACGCGGCCCCCGTTAAGAACTAGAAAAAGCTCTTATAATTTAACGAACGTCTTCGTCTCCCGAAAACGATTACGTTAACGCCTAATTATAAAGGCCCTGCTTTCGCCACACCTCTGCTTCTATCGTCTCTATTACCTGCTATAAAGCTTAGATCTCCACCTTCTTCACTTCCTTTTTAAGGGAGCTACCGAATATCTCTTCGATTTATGGCCGGCTTAATAGACTATAATAGCCTAGATACCACTATGGATAAGGATTTTCGAAGCTATTAGGCAGAAGGAAACCCGTCTGCTTAGGTAGGCGGGCAAGGAGGTTAACGAACGGATCGGTAGTGACGGTCTTTACGGCAGGAGGCAGGCCTATAGTATATCGCCGTTCCTCTTCTTTGTCCTCTGCCGTATACTTATCGATATATGCCTATATTTCGTCTTCTAAGCCCGGAGGCAGACGGAAAGGCTGATCGACGGGATCGGTGGAGTCCACGGGAGGACTCTTTGGAAGCACAGAGCTAACGGGGCTCTTCTTCACGGCGGGGGCGGCAGAGCTAGCATAGGAGCTCTGCGCCGGAATAGAGGGAACGGCGGGAATAGCGGGAGCGGTGGAGTCCACAGGAGGACTCTGAACCGTAGGAACGGGAGGGGCGGTGGCGGTGGCAGGAGACGGTTCCTTCGTCACGGAGTCCATAGGAGGACTCTTCGGGCCCGGTGCCACGGACTCGGTGGCGGCAGGAGAGCGAATATAAGAGCTCTGCGGCGGAATAACAGGAACGGTAGGAACGGGGGAGTCCACGGGCAGACTCTTTTCCACCATAGGAACGGTGGGCGTCTTCTTTTCTTTTATAGAGTCCACGGGAGGACTCTGGACTAGAGGAACAGGAGGGGCGGCAACGGCAGGGGAGCTATCACGGGAGCTCTTCCGGATTACAGAGCCAACGGGGCTCTTCTTCGGGCACGTACGCCGATAGTGGCCATCCTGACCACAGGAATAGCACCTGATCAGACGAACAGGAACGTGCCGAGCGGGACTCTCTTGCTGACTCTGCCGTGGAGTCGTACTTCTGCCGCGGCGGCGGCGGCTCTTCCGACTACTGCTTCGGCTCGGGCTACGGCTGCCTTCGGTAGGCTGCCCACGAGCAACGTCACCGTTGGTCTGATTAGACGAACGGGAAGCAAATAACGGCAAAGGGATATCGTGACTATCGCGGCAGGACCTTAGAGTATAAAGCTCTTCCAGGGCTGCCTCGCACGCCTTTAGCGTGACTCTCGCGATAACCTTAAAACAGGACGTTAAGCCGATCAGGAAGAACAGGAACGTATCCCACGCGTAACTACCTCGAGGAGGCTAACCGTCCCGGTATTATATCCTCCTCTTTCCATGATATCGCCGTCGTGACGTCTTCCTCTTTGTATACGACTATTAATCTACAGGCAGTCTCTGCGTCGGGATAGTATATGGCTGTTAATAGGCAGTCTCTGCGTCGGATTAGACTATTAGTGTGCAGGCAGTCTCTGCGTCGGGATAGTTCGGGGCTGTTACTAACAAGCAGGCAGCCTCTGCTCTTCCGAACCACTATCAGGATCGCTCTTCCGGAGACTCGGGCCCCGGGAAACTGTTTTTGTTTTTATTGTTTTTATGGTTATTATTACGGGTTAACCCCTCGAAAGTGTAGTTCCGGTATAAGACCGGAACCGCTAATTAGCACGTAGAACCGACGCTCGGACCTCGCGCTACCCTTACCGTGGATTCGTATAAACCTAGTAAATCCTACGCTCTTTATAGACCTTTTTCCTTTCCTTTCCTTAATTCTAGCTAATATAATTATTCGGCCTTACTTAGTGCGACTAACCTATAACTAGCCGCTTATATAGCTAGAATTTAGCGAACCCTACGCGCTATATTAGTATAGAGCTAGATACGAATACGCCGTTAGGCGGTAGTGGTCCTATAAACCCCGCTAAGCTAGCTAAGTAAACGGATAAAAGGATTACCGAAGCTATTAATACGACGCTTAGTCCCTTATAAGAATAGATAGCTTAATAATAAGAGCTACTCTAACGACTTACGAATAGCCTCGTGAATATCTAGGCCCTATAATAACCTACCCCTAACCTCGCGCCCCCCTTAAAGGGAGCCCCTACGAACACGTCTACCGAGTTAGTGGCAGGTCCTCTAACCCCGGTAACCTTTACTCCCCCCCCGATTATAGTCTTATAGGAACTAAGCGAACCACGCCCGCCGCGTACTAAGCCCCTGCTATACCCCGCGAAGTTTAGTAGAAGATAAACGGAGTACGCTACCTGGTTATAGTAGATACACGATAAGCTCCTACTAGATAAGCACTTATTTAATAACTAAGCCGAAATATAATACTATATTAACTTATACTTAGAAGGGAGTGCTTAGTAAGTGGTAGTAGCCTTTTACGCCGCTAGGGGGCCGGGGGGCACCCGCGACCCAGAGTCGTTCGTTACTTACCTAGACTATATATATAAGGATTAGAACGAATAGCCTTACACGGCCCTCGCGCTATATTCCCTTAAATAATATAAGGAGTAAACCTTTTCGTAGTTCCTACCAAAGTTTAAAAAATAGATCGTCTAAGTAGGTAGTAGTAAGTAGGTAGACTCGGCGAAGATTACTTTCCTAGAGGGAGCCCTAAGCTAAAAGCTACGTAGCACCTTAGTTACCGCGAAGTTACCCTACGATTATATAAGCTGGGTTATTAAGGTCTAGAGTATTACCTAGAAGCTAGAAGGTCTACGTCTAACTAGCCGGAACACTTATATACTAAACTAAACCCGGAACTAAGAGACTAATACTAATAAAGACGTTATAATAGGCGGGATTAATTAGGTCCGGCCTAATACGATTATAGACTAATATAGAGGGGCAGACCCGTGTTCCGGGTCAGGACATTAGATATTACGTAACTACTCGGTCCTAGAGATCTGGTCTTATATGCGGCTATTCTTCGGAATAGACCCACTATATCTAGCTAGCTTTTCGTCCGATCTTTCACGATCATCACCTATCACCCATCACAATCATAATTTGCATCATCCTTCCCTTTTTGGTTATCTAGACGATACAGAAGAGCCGACCGTAGGCCCGCCTGCCTATCTATAGCTATTCGTTCCCCTGATCGGACCACTGCCGACCCTTCTAGAGGCCCGGCGACCATCTCCTCGGGACCCTAGCTCTAGATACGGACCCGTGACGAGCCTGACCATCCCTTCGGCAGAGCATTAAAAAAATTACATTACATTACATGTAATTTGTAATGTAATTTTGTAATGTTAGGGGAAAAATTACAGTTTTTATTATATACTTTCTATATATATTAGATACTATATACTAGCTATATAACGATATATTATATATACGATAGCCTATTATAGTTATTAAAGCTTAAATCTATAAATATATACTATATATATCTAGGTTAACTATCTTAATAAATTCCTTTACCAATATCTATATAGCTTTATATTTAGATAAAATATAATAGGTATATATATACTATAGATAAATTAGATAAAGTATAAAATATAGACTAATATACCCCTAAAACTCCTTAACTCCTTATATATATATATATATATGATATATATATATATATATATATATAACTAAATCTAGTTATATATATCCTCGTCATTAACTATAAAACTAGACGCTGCTGCTATTTCAGCTTCGTCTTCTTCTTCTTTCTCTGTATATAAGTCCTCTTCTAGCCCATAGTCGAATAGGTCGTTATACATCTTCGTTCCTATACTATCTTTGAATTCCCAATTCTTTAGTAGAACTAGTTCTTTTCGAGTACTAGCTTTAAGAGACGTTCGACGCTTAGATATAATATTACCCGAGGTATTAAAATTACCCTCGATAGCAGCTATCGTAGCCGGGATTGCTAGATATCGACGGGCTATAACTGAGAGTATAGGATACTTCTCTTCGTTACTAGCCCACCACTCTAGAGGATCGATCTAAATTAAAGGTATATATTAGTACTTAAGTTATAAAAGGTATAGTAGCTAAGGATTATATATACCTTATCCATAGCTTAAGTCTCTTCTATATAGGTAGCTATTTCGTCGACTCGAGCCTTTTCATTTATTTGCTTTGACTATACAGGGAAAAGATCGTCTAGTCCCATTATACTAGGCTTAGGCCTAGGATTATTATAAGGAAGTTTTCCCTTGGCTATAGCTGCCCCTATCTCGATATTAAAATTAGTTCGCCGAATCGAATTATCTTTTTCCGAATCAGAACTATCCGAGTCTAAAGAGCTAGATGATAAATCGACTATCTCGATTCGTTTATTCGAATAGCCTAGTTTAAAATCGACCTTATTATCCTTCTTTTATTCATTAATAATTTCTCTTCGTAGGCTAGATAATATAAATTAGCTTTAATTATTAACTGCTTATTAATAACTAGTTTATAATACTTATACTTACGTATTATATTCTTCCTCGAGATCCTCGTATATCTATTACTTAAAGGCGAAAAGATCAAAGGTACCAATATTCGCATCTCGAAATAAAAACGAGTAGTTAAATCGTGGATCTAGGATAACACTAAATATATAAGGTCGGAAGACCTTATAATTCGAAGAGGAAATACGGCGGGGTATATATTTTTCTAGCTTAGTAAGGCCGGCCTTAATAGCTTATATAAAGTTTTTTGCATAAGGGTTTAGGCCTTTTCCACTCTATATATATATATATATATATATATTAGTATATAACTATAATAGTTAATATAGTATATATAAGAAAAGGGAACTAACCTCGTCGACCTGATTATAGTTACTTTAGTGGAGTTCTAATTCATCTTCTAGGCCCCTATAGATTCTACCTGTTAAAGGTAGAACTAAATTGCTTGTGATAGATGACTGTGACTGTAGCCTTATTGTAGCTGGATAAAGAGTATATAGTATATCGCGTAGATATACTAGCTGAAGCCATTGATTTTCAGTTGGAAAACTAGTTCGAATAATCGGATTATTAGTGTTTTTATATAAAATGAATAAAGCAGGCCGTAAGTCGATTGCCGTATATAGCATAAGATATACAGAGTTCCATCGTGTATCGTTACCTAGTATAATAGTATTAGTATATATACTATAGTTATATAAGATTATTATAATTAGTAGAGTCTTATTACGTATATAGAGGTATTTTTGTTCGGTTATCGTTGCTTGCTATTAAGCCTTTGGTTTTCGTAATAGAAAGAGCGTCTTTGAATTCACTTTAAAGCTTACTATTATTCTTAAGAGTAATAATAAGCTTCTTCAAAACCCCTAGAATACCTATTATTATTTAAGTAAGTATATATTAAAAAAACGTAATATATATATATATATATATAGCTTATAAACTTACTATTCATTAAAGACTGAACCGTTCGTCGTTGATCGTCAGTCAGAACTTCAAGCGTATGACTGCTGACTATAGATAGATTTCGGAACTCTAAAACCTCGTTATCTTTCGTACTAAATACTGTAAAGTTATTTATAATATCGTTTGCAACGAGATTATAAATATAACAAATGCAACGAATATCGAAAAACTATAGATTCTTTTGTTTTTGTTGTATAATAATGCTTTGTAGAAAGGTATTATTATTACTTCCGTTATCCCGCGTGATACTAGAGTTATATTAGTATATAATATATATATAAGAGTATATAAAAGGGGGTTATAATATCTTAAAATAGAATTATAAGATAGCTTATACTTTTCTATAATCTCTTAATTAAATACGTCGAGGATAGTAATACCAGAGTGCGTGTCTTATAGCTCTTTAAATCCTAGTTAATAGTATTAGTATATATATAAATATATATATATATATATATATATATTAAGAGGTCTTACTAATAATAAAATACTCTAAAATAAACCTTGGGCTAATATAGTTGCAAATCACGCTTAGGTAGTTCTTCGAGTCGATCGATGTAAGCGGCTGGTCACGAGTTGTTTATAGAGTGAGGCCGAATAATTAAATTATCTAAAGCTAAGGAGAAAAGAAGGAAAGGGGAAAACTCTATAGGTGCCTACGACCTAAATATAATATCGCGGCGACTTACTAGGAGTATACTATAATTAGTCGGAAGATCCGGTGCTTTACCGGATTATCTCTACAGGGTTAGCCCGTAATATTACCCCCCTCCCCCCTCGGTAAGTCGTTAGTCTTCGGTATAGGTTCGCGGAGCGTTATTATTTAATCGAATAACGCCTCTTTATTAATTAAATAACGACCCTTAGTGGCTTTTTAATCCCGAATAACCTCTTTATTCGTTAAAAAGCGCTTAAGGTAGGCCTTTATAGTTATACGATTAATTAATATATTATATACGGCTATTATTATTATTTATAGACGGGTCGTAGGATCGTTCCTTCTATATAAGGAACCGATAGGCGTACTTTCCCTAACCGTGTAACTTATTTATTAATAATACTAACTTTACTATTACCTCTATTATCTTATTTTTTCTTTTTTTTTAATAATATCCTTTACTACTAGCAGTACGTTTTCTATCGCCTACCACCCTTTTATATACCGTTTTATTATTCTAACCCCTTATCTCTCTCTTTAGAAGATATTTAAGTTTTTAGGATTATCTCCGGCCCCTAAGGTACGTTTCCCGTTCTTCCTAAGAGCTTCGCGCGACGTTTACTAACTTATATATATAATATAGGGGGCTAATAATAATAATAATAATAATACCGGTAAGGAGGCACCTACTCCCGCCCCGGCTAGTAAGGAGATTACTTCTCCTGCCTTAGCTATAGACCGCCGCGCCTAGCTAGCCCGAGCCGCTAAGGCTAAGGGTAAGCGTTCCGCGGGCGAAGCGTCTATAGTGGTTAAGAGCCCCGCGAAGCGCGCTTATAGAATAAAATATCCTCTTAGAGGGACCCGTTTAGTCTTCTACTACTCTTATATAAAGGCTATTACGAATAGCTAGGATAGGCGGCGTTACTATAACTAGTTAGGACCCGGAGCGAGGATACCCGATCCTAAGTACTATAATTACTTAAAGGGCAGTTATAGGTGCGTTCCTCCTCTGTTTAGGATAACTAGTCTATCGGTAGCACTCTTAAAAGCGGCGAAGGTAGTTAACGATAACCCCTTTTATAGCCCTAAGGCGATAAAGGCGCTTATAGCGGCTTATTCGGCCTTTTAGAAGGCGTCCGGGGTTTTAAAAAAGACCTCTAGCATTTTATAAGAGGATAAGCCTATTTTAACGCCTATTAACTTAGGTGCCGGTAAGCCTTACTTATCGGTATAAGCCACCGCCTCCCCCCCCTACGGGGACTCCTATATTATAGTAGGTAGACCTATACCTATCGCGGCGCCTCTTACCGTTATTACGCCTATTCCTAATATAACAATTACTTTTATAAGGGTAAAAGGCCTATGCCGGCTTAACCGGTTCTTATAGGTAGTTAAGAACGTTATAGGGGTTATTCGTGTTAAGGTAAAGGATATCGAGTCCTTTAAGGGAAAGAAGAAGGATAGGTAGGCCGAGGTTATAGCGTTTACGTTATCTCCTATTATCGCTAAAAGCGTTAATAGTCGCGAGGACGCTTATAACGATATTAATCTTAATACCTAAACCCGATAGCTAGGGGCGGGGCTTATCCGCCCTAACTTAATTAACGTAGACGGCTTTATTATTATCCTAACCTTTACTTAACCCTTACTACCTTTCCTATAACTCTTTTTCTTCTTATACCGTTCGCGTAGTCTATTATTAACTTTAATTAGGCTATACTTCTTTTTATAATAGTCCAGGGCGGTTAATTCTTATAAGGACTTTATTAGTTCCTAAGATATCTAGCCGTATCCTTCCTATTTTACTAACGCCTCTCTCCTTACGCCTTTACCTACCCTCCTATTCCTAGCATATAAGATTTCCTTTACTATCTATTCGTTTTCTTCGAGGCCGTTACGAATTAGTCCGGGTTAGGGGTCGTATAGAATTTAACCAGGAAGCGGGTCTTCGCTTATATATTATAAAAGGTCTATATAAAACCTCGGGTATATATTCGAAGGTATATTTAGTTCTATAATATACGGGTTAATAACCTTAATAACCCTATACTTTTAGTATAGCCAGCTTAACTTATATAACGGTCTTAGGGTAAAATAGTTTATAAGCGAGAGCTATATAAGGTCGCCTTTATAAAGGCGTTTAGCGGGGATACGGCGCTTATTCGCCGACTCTTCCTATTATACCTATATAGCCGCTATTAAGGCTTAGGCGAACTTTATAGCTTCTTAGAGACGGCGAAGCAGGTTATAGGCTATAAACTCCTAAGCGTCGCTGCTTAGTTCCTCGTGGATCTAGATCGGGTCGATATAATATCCGTGTTTAAGGAAAAACAGGCTTATCTTAGTAATAAAGCTCTCTTAGTTATTTAACGCTAATTAGGCGGCGGGTAGTAACCTATCCTAATTATCTTATACGTAGTAGATAAAGGCTTAGAGGTATGCCTATACTTTTTAGTTTATTTATTCGGTGGCTTTATTAGTCTAGGGGTAATATATAATGCTTAATTATTATTCGATTTTAGCTAATTTATAGAAATATCGTTAAAAGCGACTCGTTTAGTTAAAACCTTTATTATTTACGATTAAGCGAGGTATACTATAGAACCGAAAGTGATAGTATAGGAACCGTTTAGTATAAGCTTCCGCCTTTATAAAGTCTATCGCTTTAAGGGTAATAGCCTTTATAAGTCGATTAGTTATAACCTATAAGTATCTACACTTCTTCTCCCTAATAGGGGGTAGATCCGTTATAAAGTCTATTAATAGGTCGCTCCTTATTTATTCGGGAATTAGGAGTGGTTTTAAGAGTCCTCGTTAAGCGTTCCGCTATATATAGCTCTAGTTATAAACGTTATAGTTACGTATAAACCTGTGTACGTCTTAGTTTATTCCTGGCTAGAAGAAGCGTCTCGCTATAAGGGTAATTATATTATCTTACCCCGGGTAACCTCTAATTATAGAGTTATATATAAATTAAATTACTTATATTCGTAATATACTCCTTTCTTAGGCTTTTAGTACCTATAGGCGATCTCGGAATATTAGTAATCCTTATAAGGTAATCCCGTATTCGGTAATCTAGGCTCAGAGACCTAATAAGGGGGAAAACTATTAATCGCCTTTAGATACGGCTTATATAGCTTAGCGATACTAGTTATCTTCTTTTATTATAGTATCTTATAGCCGTTATAATTCGTTATTAGCTTTAAATACTTATAGGTATTCGCGAAGGAGGCGGATCTTTAGGGGAATTAAGGTCTTAGGGATTAACTATATATATCGCGCCTATTCCTATTTATCGGAGAAGTCCTTTAGTTTATCTTATTCTTTTCGCGAGAGAGCGTTAGCGGTATAGTTATCGGTACCCTTATAGTATTCTAGTATAAAGTCGAACTAAGTAAGCTTGCCGGCCTATCGGCTTTACCTCTTATTAAGTATCTTTTTTATTATAAAGTATTCTAGGGCCTTATAGTCGGATAGGATTATAAAGCGACTATAACTTAGGAGCTCTGCTTTTTAATACGTTACGTAACTTATAATCGCTAATATCTCCTTATTATAGATAGGGTAGTTATACTCGGCTTCTATAAATCGCCTTAAATAGTAGGCGACTATATAACGATATCCTTATTCGTCTTCTTAAACTAATATACCTCCTAATACGAATCCTAAATAGTCGGTTTCTATAAAGGTCTTATTACTTAAGACCTATTATTATAGGATCGGTTCCTCCTAGAACCTCTTCTTAACCTCTTTAAAGGCCGCTTATTCGTTAGGACCCTAGGAGAATACTCGATCCTTCTTTATTAGTCTTATTAGGGCGGACATAATATAGGCGAAGTTCTTTATAAATATACGGTAATAGTTTATAAAGCCTAGGAAGCTTCGGACTCCCTTTACTAAGGTCGGGGCTTCCTACTCTCGGATCGCCTTTAGTTTATCGGGGTCGTATAAAACGCCCTGGCCGGCGGTGACTATAAACCCTAAGTACTTTACGGTCTTTACGCTAAACTCGTACTTTACTAGGTTAAGCGTTAATCCCGCGTCGCTTAGCGATTATAGTACTAGGTTAACCTTTTTCTTATAGTCGCGGAGGGATCCGCTTAAATAAATCAGGATATTATTAATATATATAGTAATAAAGTCGTTAAGGTAGTATTATAATATCTTATTAATATATTATTAAAAGGACGCGGGGGCGCTACTAAGTCTAAAAGGGTATACTAACTATTTAAATAAGCCGAATCGAGTTCGGAACGCTATCTTCGCTTTATAGCTAGCGGCTATTCGGATCTTATAGAATATAGTAACTATATTAAGCTTTGTGAACCACTTAGCTTGCTCTAGGTTTCGGAGTATCTCCGTGATTAGTAAGAGAGGATAGCGGTCTTTTTAGGTGATTATATTTAAGGCATAGTAGTTATAACAGAATCATAACCCTCCTCCTAGCTTCTTTATAAATAAAACTAAAGCTTTAGCGGCGGAGCTACTAGCTTATATAAACCCCTTATCGATAAGGTTAGTAAGGGTCTTTTATAGGACTAAGAGTTCCTCTCTAGATATATTATAAAGAGGGCCCTAGGGTAATTCTGGCTCCTTACCGTTAGGCCCTTATATAAGGTTCACTTCGTGGTTAACCTTAGGTCGATAAGGGGGAAGGCGGTTTACTTATAAGTCGGAGAATAGGTCCGGAAATTATTATAGTATCTTTTTTAGGATATACTTCTAGGGGTCGACTAAGGACTTACTTCGGAGGGCCTTATCGATATCCTTAATACTTATAGCGTAAAGCGCGAGTTTCTTTTTACCGAACCGTTATCTCCTTTATAATCGCCGTATAATACTACCGAACACCGACCTAGTCACTACCTAAGCTCTATAGATAGCTTTAATATTATCGGGTTCTTCCTCGCCTTAGAATCGGATATCTATCCGGGCTACTCCGTAGTAAAGGCGATATCTTTTCGTGTAATAAGTAATATCGTTATATTTTATCTATAATTTCCCTAGGAATATATTATAATTTAATCCTGGTATTATATAAGCGAATAGTCGTTATATATATCCACTAATCTTAAGATCGTATATAATAATACCGGAACTCCTCGTGGACCCTATAGTATCGGAGAACCCCGAGAGGGGTCTTCTAGTCCTATCGACTAATAGGAGGCGGAGGGACTTTATAAGACGTTTACTTATAGCTACGTAATAGTTATATCTAGTATCTATAAGAGCGGTAACTGACTTTTTATTAATCCGCGCTTATATAAGAGCTAAATAACTATTACACGACTATAATATAAACTCTTTTTAATCCCTTTATTCCTTTATAATAGGCTTTAGTACCCGTTTTCGTACTAAAGCTATTCTTTTTCCGAGTCTTTATCGTTATCCGTGACTCCCGTATAGATCGTCTTATTATCCGAGGCTACTAAGACCTTCGCTACGCGGTTCTTTTTATAATCCTCGGCGTCCTTTTTCTTTAAGCGGTATCTTTTAGCGAGGTATCCTTTCTTTCTATAGTTATAGCACTCTCTTATCTTTTTCTTCTTAGTTTATATTTAATTAACTCCTCCTATCTTTATATTACTATTATAATTATAAGCGTAACTATTATTATTACTATTATATAGCACTTAGCTAAACCGTGGCTTTATAATAAGGGCTTTAAGTCTTTAAGCGATGCTTTATACTTCGGTTACCTAAGCGTAGTAGTTATTCGGTAGTTTCGCGGTAATAAGGGCGGCGCGGAGGCGACTACTAAAAGCTCCCTCTAGGAATATAATCTTTATAGTATTATCTTATTAACCTCCCCCGGTAATAACGAGCTATTATTCGAAACCAGGTATAAAGCTTCTAAACGCTTAGTCTTTATACTAGCGTAACGTTTTTAGGGCGTTAGCTACGCGGGGTTATTTATTAACGTCTTTATATATACGGTTAAGGTAATTAAGGAAGTCTTTAGGGTCGTATTAACTATCGGTTCCGCTTATAGCCTAAAAGGAGGCGATAACGCGGCGGGGAGCTTTATCTAAGTAAGCGTTAATAAAATACTATTTCTCGTAAGCGTTCTAGAAGAGATATTAATCGAGTAGGAGCTTTTCGCGAGTCTCGGATAACCAGCTCGTGTACTTAGAGCGTTTACCGTTAAACTTTTAGGGTAATAGAAGCGCTTTAGTCCTAAGGTTCGGAATAGGCGTTATATCGGGTATAGGTATAGTAATAGGCGGCTAAGGGCCCTGTATAGTCTTTTCTAATAGTATAGCGAGATAAGGCGTGGTTATATATTATTAGTTTTATATCGCCTATAGTAGCTAGTTAATAGCGTTCTGTTATTCTTAGATCTAGGTGGTTAAGGTCGTGACTTAAGTTTATAGAGGGTTAATAATCTCCCTCCTCTACTTTATAGCCTTAGGTAACTCGCCTACTAGGCGTAATAGAGCGCCGGGAGGTGGATCGAAGTGATAGTCTATCTTTATTAGCGTAGCGTATAGGTTTTACTAAGCTTTAGATATATAAGCGGCTAGTTATAAGTTATTTATAGAGTAAGGCCGAATAATTAAATTATCTAAAGTTAAGGAGAAAAGAAGGAAAGGGGAAAACTCTATAAGTGCCTGCGACCTAAATATAATATCGCGGCGACCTACTAGGAGTATACTATGATTAGTCGGAAGATCCGGTGCTCTACCGGATTATCTCCACGGGGTCAGCCCGTAATAATCGATGTCTAAATATTAAGTTGAATTAATACTTATATATAGTGTTTTATATCCTCTACGATCTTATATATAATAGTATCTAGCTTCGAATCGAATACCTGTCGAATAGCTGTCGCGAGCTTAGAATAATATAGCTTTAGTCCCTGCCTGTATTATAGTTAATTAGTAAAAGTAATATATATATATATATATATATATATAAAAAGAGAAAGAGAGGGGGGGGTAATATTGAGTGTATATATCTTATATATTATAATATTGTAATAGATCTCTAAACGACTCCGAGGACACCGATTGAAACGAAAGATTATTATCGATTATAAAATGAATAACCTTGCGAAGAGCGATAGAATTATTAAAACTAATAATAGTATTCTGGCGAGGACGTTTATTAAAATAACCAGTTATATCCGATGGCTGACTAGGGCCCTCTGAATCAGAGGTTCGAATATTATTAACTATATAAGGTTAGTATTAGTTATATAACTATACTGAAGTATAATATAATATATTAAATATAGTATAACTCATATATAGCTTTAGTAGCTTCTTTAGCCTCTGATATAGCTATATAACGATGGTTATTCTGATAGTGTTAGATAGCATTCGTAGCCTGAAATCGCTTAGCTTTAACTATAACTATATAATTACAGTTCGGCATCTGGCATTTAAGGTAAATTCGACGTTCGTAGCTAGGATTAATAGGTGCTACTTCTGCCTTAAAAAGCCCCTTAACTAGTATATATGCTTTACTAGGCTTCCATACCCAAATAGGGTTATTTTCCTTATCCTCGGCAAATCTTCTGGCGGGGGGGTCATCGTGACTCTTATATTCGAAGGCGTATTAAACATAGCCCTAGTATTCGAAGGTGTATCGAACTGTTGATCCTCGGACGTCGAACTAGTAACAGAAGCCGCATAAGTGTCCTGAGAGTCCATTTTCTAGGTGTAAAAGGTTAGAAAATCAAAGAGTTTATAAGTATAGTAACTTATTTAGTTAGTAAGTAGTAATATAAGAAGCTGATATAACTAGATATAGAGTATATATATCTTAGGTAGTATAGGAAATTAAGAAATATAATTTAGATATAGAGCAGAGAGTAACTTATTTATACTCCTAGATCTTTATAGTATATTAATAAAATATATATAGATTCTATAATAGATACTATATATAGGGTATAGAAAATACTCTATAAGTTGGGATATAATCTAAGCTATACCTTAAGCTATATTCTAAGCTATACTATAGTCCATATAGTAACTTATGTTCTAAGCTATACGATAGTCTATATTTTAAGCTATATCTTAAGTTATACTATAGTTTATATACTAAGCTATATACTAAGGTATACTATAGTCTACGCCTTAAGTTATATTCTAAGCTATACTATAGTCTATATATTAAGCTATAGTCTAAGCTATACTATAGTCTATATGTTAAGCTATAGTCTAAGCTATACTACAGTGTATATACTAAGCAATAGTCTAAACCATAAACTAAGTTAGAATCTAGGCTGTAATATAGAGTTAGATTAATATATATCAGATATAGAATATTCCGTATAAGGATACTAATATAGGACTATAATAAAGTAAACTATAATATATAATAACTGGTTTATTACAATAGAGTATTAGAGCATAGTAGAATAAGCTTTTACGTGGAATTATTAATATATCCCGGTGGGTATCGGCCCGTAGAGGGGTAATCTGCAACGCGGGATAATTAATATATCCCGGCGGCTACTAGCCTGTACAGGGGTAATCTGTAACACGGGATAATTAATATATCCCGGTGGCTATCGGCCCGTAGAGGAGTAATCTGCAACACGGGATAGTTAATATATCCCGGCGGCTATCGGCCCGTAGAGGGGTAATCTGCAACACGGGATAATTAATATATCCCGGCGGCTATCGGCCCGTAGAGGGGTAATCTATAACGCGGGATAATTAATATATCCCGGTGGCTATCGGCCCATAGAGGGGTAATCTATAACGCGGGATAATTAATATATCCCGGTGGCTATCGGCCCATAGAGGGGTAATCTGCAACGCGGGATAATTAATATATCCCGGTGGCTATCGGCCCGTAGAGGGGTAATCTGCAACGCGGGGTAATTAATATATCCCGGCGGCTACTAGCCCGTACAGGGGCAATCTGCAACACGGGATAATTAATATATCCCGGCGGCTACTAGCCTGTACAGGGGTAATCTGCAACGCGGGATAATTAATATATCCCGGTGGCTATCGGCCCGTAGAGGGGTAATCTGTAACGCGGGGTAATTATTACCTTACGGCAGTTAGA
This sequence comes from Sodiomyces alcalophilus JCM 7366, assembly GCF_042370955.1. Classification (NCBI taxonomy): domain Eukaryota; kingdom Fungi; phylum Ascomycota; class Sordariomycetes; order Glomerellales; family Plectosphaerellaceae; genus Sodiomyces; species Sodiomyces alcalophilus. Next base: position 1,515,805 of record NW_027263535.1, on the reverse strand, counting down.
TCTAACGGCAGTTAGTACTTACCTTAGTAATTCTAGAATTAATAAAGGGAAAAATAAATATATATAGAGCTAATAGTATAGCTTTAGGACTTCCCTTTTATCTCTAGAATCAACGATAACTTCCCCTTTCGAGCTAGGACTGCAGGCCCCTAATACGGGCCCTGCCTGGCTAAAAGAATGGTTTTTTGAGTACCTGGACCTTTGGCTGCTTAACAATAACAATTCTTCGTTAGTAGATTCTACTATATCTGCTTCTCTTCTACAACAAGCTCTACCTTCGACTATCACACAGCCTATCAGGCCCTCGGAAACCCTTCCTAATCAGGAAATTGACCCCACTCTTCTCTTACTGGACTATACTAGTCTAGGAGGTACCACGGTATATAACGACCCAATTTCGGAACTTCTGAATCTTCAAGACTTAGATATACAGCAGCAGACTTAAGAGGTATTATATATTCTCCACGAGTACCTTATACTCCTTTAACTATATATTTATATATACTAATTAGTTATATTATTATAGGAACTCTCTTTGTCTTTAGAGCCTATCTCGTATACGAATACTTGTCCCGACACAGAGATTAGTGCCGAAATACCTCCACAGAACTCAGTTCAGGGTGCTACTACTACGGTAAGTTTCTTTATATATACTATAGTATAATATAGCTAACTATAACTAATTAAATAGGGGCTTTTATATAGTTACTATGGAAGTACTAAGTTTAGAACTAAGATATAGTTAACTGCCCACTTATAGTGGTATAAGCGAAGGGGCGGCCGCTGTTATAGGACTAAGAAGGAACGTATGCTTCGTACTAAGACGACTTAGGAAAATAGTAAATAAGAAGATATAGGTATATAGTATATTATCTATTATTATATCCTCTCTTAATATATTATATAGTAGTATATGTCTTTACCTAGACTAATAAGACTATATCGTATTTATATTAATATATACTTAAGAGTTATTTATCCCTCCTTATTATATATAGATATATATAATATAGCCTTTTATATATATATAATGCCTCTATAATATAGTGGTGGTATACCTAGTACACGGTTAGAGGACCGGGTCGGTTCGAATCCGGCTAGAGGCACACGTAAAAGAGGAACCCCTTTTCCTTTTTTACGCTACTCGGATCCTATTCTAGGGGGCCCTTATCTGCCTTAGCACGTATAATAAGGGTTAAATAGGGGGCCCGTTAGACCCACCTTCCGCCCGGCTTCGCTAGTCGTTAACAGGTACCACGGGGGAGTTAGTCGCCCCACCGTGGAAAACAAGAAGACGGTATCGCGCTATCCCTAAGCGCGTGGGTAAAATACGCGGCGTCTCTTCCACGATACGGAAGCAGCCTCTTACGCTATTACGTAAGCGTTCTGCGTAGGCACGTAGCCTGCGTTAGCTCCACCTATAGCTATCTAAAGAGTAAGGGAAGCTTAGGAGCTTTAACCCTAGGAAGCGTATACACACACACACAAAGTCGCCTATAAGTGGGCCCGCAGGGGCTAGCCCTAGGGCACACGGAGGCATATAAATAAACAGAGATAACCACGCGCGCGCCGTTAATTCAAGCATATAGTCGGCTTTAAAGCCGCTACGGGCTATGTTATAGGCTTCCTAGTACCGAAGCCACGAGTTTCGTATTAGTAGATAAGTCAGTATCGGGGCCGCCACGGCCCCGCAGAGGCAGTAATCCTAAGGAGGAGGGCATAGGGGTTTTTATCCAAGTCTTGTACTAGTTCCCTAAGTCTTGTACTACGGTTTTCCCCCCTGTGGGCATCGGAGAAGGACCGTATAGTCAGAATTCTGGCTCCTAGTATATACATAGGATAGCGGAGTAAGAACTAATAAATAAAAATAAATATATATATAATATAGAGTAAATCGTAATAACTTTATTATATATTTATAAATATAGTTATATATATACTATATACTCTAAAATAAGAGATTTATATATAGTATAAAAAATATAATTTTTCCCCTAACATTACAAAATTACATTACAAATTACATTATATATAATATAATTTTTTCCGGAAAAATTACATTACATTATATGTAATTTATAATGTAATTTGTAATTTGTAATTTTTCTTTAATGCTCTGCCCTTCGGCTAGCCTATTGGTTGGTTGTTTGTTTTGGCCCTAGCGGAGCCGTTCTGCACAGTGACGGCTTCGCCTTTCTTTACTAACCTCGCGATAACCGGGAATACTAGGGTTATAGGAAAAAAGGATATATCCGTATAAACTATAAGTCCCGGGATAAGGGCTCGAAGGCTAAGGGCGCCCGTGTAGCGAAGGTCTAAGCTAAAGATAGCGATATCGCTATAAGTTCGGATAGTTCGGATAATAAAGAGTCGGGAAAAGAATAGCTTTAACGCGAAAACAGGCGTTAAAGCCGATAGCCGCCTTATAGCAAGAGTAGGAGGCGTTTAAATACCTAGCTAGCGGCGACTTAGCCCTAATATTAACGCGAGTAAATAAAAGATATATATATACTCTTATAGATACGGGTTATAACTACTATACTACTATAAACGAACGCTTTACCTAGAGACTTTAGTTACTATTAGTCGATAAAAGAAAACGACTACTAAAAGGGTTCTCGGATATATCTAAGCCGGCTATTAGCGCCAGGATCGCCGCGTTCGAGCCTAAGATTAGCGGCTATATATAACGAGTCTTCGCCTATATAGTAGAAGGACTAGACCAGGACGTGTTCCTAGGAAAACCGTGGCTAGAGTATAATAATATTATATATTATACGAAGAGCCTCTATAGTGTAGTAGTGGTATACCTAGCATATAGTCAAGGGTGACTGGGTCGGTTCGAATCCGGCTAGAGGCGCACGCAAAAGAGGAACCCCTTTTCCTTTTTTACGCTACTCGGATCCTATTCTAGGGGGCCCTTATCTGCCTTGGTATATACGATAAGGGTTAAATAGGGGGCCCGTTAAACCCACCTTCCGCCCGGCTTCGCTAGTCATTAATAGGTGCTACGGGGGAGTTAGCCGCCCCACCGTGGAAAAACAAGAAGACGGTATCGCGCTATCCCTAAGCGCGTGGGTAAAATACGCGGCGTCTTTTCCACGATACGGAAGCAGCCTTTTACGCTATTATATAAGCGTTCTGCGTGGGCATATAGCCCGCGTTGGCCCGGCCTATAGCTATAAAAAGAGCAGGGAAGCTTAGGGGCTTTAAACCCTAGGAAGCGCACACACAAGTCGCCCGTAGTGGGCCCGTAGGGTTAGCCCTAGGGCACATAGAAGGCGCATAAACCAAACCGAGATAATAAAAAACGCGCGCGCCGTTAATTAAGCACGTAGTCGGCTTTAAAGCCGCTACGGGCAAAACGCCACCGGCTTCCTAAGAATAGAAGCCACGAGTTTCGTATATATATTAAGTTAGTAACGGGACCCCCGCGGTACCCGCACAAGGCAGTAATCCCAGAGAAGGAGGGCATAGGGGTTTTTATCTAAGTCTTATACTAGTTCCCTAAGTCTTATACTACGGTTTTCCCCCCTATAGGCATCTAAGAAGGACCGTATAGTCAGAATTCTGACTCCTAGCTACTTAAGGTAGGACAAGGATAGCGGAGTAAGAGATAATAAATAAATAAATAAATTATACGAAGAATTATAGGCTATACTATAGAGTCGCTGATATTAACCTACGATTAGTGGGCGAGGAAGAACTAGCTAATATATAAGCTATCTGCGAAGTAAGGCTAGTCTCGGGATCGGTGTTTACGGCTATAATATAACGGATAAAAAGGGGTTTAAAAGGAAAAGAAAGGGATAAGTTTAATGCCTTAATCCGTGCTATTAGTATACGGGATATCGATAAGGCCCTCCGTAAAAAAGAACTAGTAGACCCTCGGGACTATATCCCTACGAATATACTATAAGAGTTCGGCGACCTCTTTACGCCTAATAAGGCTAACGACTTACCCCCTTACCGACTAGGCGTCGACCACGAAGTCACCCTAAAATAAGGTCCTAATAGACTTAAGCCGACCCTGTTATAGGGGCCCCTTTACGGTATATTAAGGGAAGAGCTGCTAGTGCTCCGGAAAACGCTTAATAACCTAATAGATAAGGGCTTTATATAAGCTAGTAGCTTAGCTACGGCTATACTAGTCCTGTTTATAAAGAAACTAAGGGGCGGATTACGCTTCTATTACGACTATAAAGCCTTAAACGCGATCACCTAATAAGATCGCTACCCCCTCCCTCTAATCACCGAGACCCTATATAACCTGGCTAGTACTAAGTGGTTCACGAAGCTCGATATAGTCGCCGCCTTCTATAAGATCCGTATAGCTCCCGGATATAAGAATAAGACTATGTTTAGGACACGCTTCGGTCTCTTTAAGTAGCTAGTATACCCCTTTAGACTAAGCGGCGTACCCGCTACCTTTTAACGCTATATTAACTAGACGCTATAGGAGTTCCTTAATAACTTTATTACTATATATATTAACGACGTCCTAATTTACTTTAGCGGATCTTATAAGGACTACGAAGCGAAGATCCGGCTAGTATTACGTAGGCTTATAGATACCGGCCTAAACCTAGACCTAGCTAAGTACGAGTCTAGCGTGACGATAGTAAAATATCTAGGCTTTATCGTTATAGTGGATAAGGGAGTGTTTTACGGCCCTAAGAAGTTAAAGGCTATCCACGATTAGGAGGCCCCTACCTTAGTAAAAAGAGTGTAATGTTTCTTAGGATTCGCGAACTATTACCGGATATTTATCTACGACTTTATAGGTATCACGGCCCCCCTCTCGGTACTAATAAAAAAGGATTGGCTTTTTAGGTAGGGGGCTAAGGAAGACGCCGCCTTTAAGGAGCTTAAACGACTTTTCTAGATAGAACCCGTTCTATAGTTATAGAACCCAGACTATAAGACTATATTAGAAACTAACTATTTAGGCTATGCGTTAGGTGGTATCCTATCCTAGGTAGATAAACTAGAATATCGCTATATAGTCGTGTATTACTCGCGTAAGCTTACCCCGGCGGAGTATAACTACCTTATTTATAATAAGGAGATATTAGTAATTATAAGCTATATACTTATCTAAAAGGCAGAACTAACTAGCTACGAGTAATTTATAATATTATCGGACTATAAGGCCCTTAAGTATTTTATAATTAAACGGTCCCTTACCGAAAGATAAAGCCGCTAGGCTAACGAATTAGCCTAGTTTAACTTTATACTAGAGTACCGGCGAGGTACTAAGAATTTTATAGCGGATACGCTCTTTTATTATAAGTAGGACGCCCTAAAGGATAGGTTAGATAACCGGGAATAGGGGCGGGTAATTTAACTAATACCCGACTCCGCGATCCCTAAAATAACCCCTAAGCCGGTTATACGGAGGACGACGTTTATTAAGTATATATTCATAGTAGACAAAGACCTTTAATAACTTTAGGACGAAACTATAGCCACTAACCCGTAGTACTAAGGTATCCTCGCCGCGATTACTATAAGAGCTTATAGCTTCGACCCGTCCCTTAGACTATAATTATAAATAGCGGAATACTCTTTTAACCCTATAGGATACGTGACCTTCCGGGATTACCTTTAGGTCCCGAGCTTAGGAGAAGACTCGCCGCTAAAAGGATACTTAGTATAGGCGATCCACGATTCTATTATTAGCGGTTACCTAGGTAAGGAGAATATAATCGCTATAATAGCCCGATAATTCTTTTAGCCTAGTATAAATAAAGATATACGGAAGTTTATCCGTAACTATAACCCTTATAACGGAGGTAACTAATAGCGGAATATAAAGCGTAGATTATTAAAACCACTACCTATACCGGAGCGAATCCGTAGCTACTTCGCGATAGACTTTATAACGGACCTGCTACCTACTAGTAAAAGCAGAGCGCGTTATTTATAGGTGATTACGGACTAGTTAACGAAGTTAGTAATATTAGAAGCTATAGAAATAATAGAAGTAAAAGCTTACGCGGAACGCTTCTTAACCTATTATTTTAGGTTCTATAGTATACCCCTCTTAATTATTAGTAACCGGGGCTTAAACTAGACCAGGAGGTTCTAGCGATACTTCTATAAGCTTATAAAGATTAAGTAGTGACTTAGTATAGCCTACTACCACTAAACCGATAAAGGGCCTAAAAGGTTAAATTAAGATATCTAGGCCTACCTCTATGCCTTGATATACTATTCCTAGGACGACTAGGGTCGCTTATTACCCGCCGCGTGGTTATCGCTTAATAGCAGGAAAAGCTCTATAACTTAGCTAAGCCCCTTCTTCCTAGAACACGGGTTCTATATCGACCCTATTTAAATCTATAACCCGATACCTATATACCCGAAGGAAGCCGCCGCTTATAATCTACTAAGTCGCTTATAGGGAGCTATAGAGTTTATATAAGCAGCTATAGCCTTAAAGTAGCTATAGGACAAGGAGTCCGCGAATAAACGGCGACTCCTAGCTAAACGCTTCGAGGTAAGAGACCTCGCCTAGCTTTCTATAGCTAATTACTCCACGCCTAGACCTTTAAAGAAGCTAAGCTAGCTATATTAAAAGTATAGAGTAATAAAAGTAATTAACTCCTATATTATCGAATTAAATATACCTTCGGGGATATATCCCTGCTTCCACGTCGATATCCTAAAACAAGCTAGCCGCGACCCCTCCCTAGATAAGTCGTAACCGACCTATAGCCCGACCATGATCCGGGACGCCCTTTATAGCGACGAAGAGTAGGAGGTAGAAAGTATCTTATACGTATAGAATAAGCGGTAAGGTCGCGGTATACGCCGTGAAGTATTAATACGCTAGGCAGGATACGTAGAACCTATTTAGGAACCGTTAGACGCTATAAAAGATACTATAATATTAGACGTTTTCGAAGTAAAATATAAGCGGCTAGTCACGAGTTGTTTATAGAGTGAGGCCGAATAATTGAATTATCTAAAGCTAAGGAGAAAAGAAGGAAAGGGGAAAACTCTATAGGTGCCTGCGACCTAAATATAATATCGCGGCGACCCACTAGGAGTATACTATGATTAGTCGGAAGATCCGGTGCTTTACCGGATTATCTCCACGGGGTTAGCCCGTAATATTACCCCCCTCCCCCCTCGGTAAGTCGTTAGTCTTTAGTATAGGTTCGCGGAGCGTTATTATTTAATCGAATAACGCCTTTTTATTAATTAAATAACGACCCTTAGTGGCTTTTTAATCCTGAATAACCTCTATATTCGTTAAAGAGCGCTTAAGGTAGGCCTTTATAGTTATATAATTAATTAACGTGTTATATACGGCTATTATTATTATTTATAGACGGGTTATAGGATTATTCCTTTTATATAAGGAACCGATAGGCGTACCTTCCCTGACCGTGTAACTGATTTATTAATAATACTAACTTTACTATTACCTCCGTTATCTTATTTTTTCTTCTTTTCTTTAATAATATCCTTTACTACTAATAGTATATTTTCTATTACCTACCACCCTTTTACACGCCGTTTTATTATTCTAACCCCTTATCTCTTTTTTTAGAAGATATTTAAGTTTTTAGGATTATCTCCGGCCCCTAAGGTATATTTCCCGTTTTTCCTAAGAGCTTCGCGCGATATTTACTAACTTATATATATAATACAGGTGGCTAATAATAATAATAATAATAATACCGGTAAGGAGGCACCTACTCCCGCCCCGGCTAGTAAGGAGATTACTTCTCCTGCCTCGGCTATAGACCGCCGCGCCTAGCTAGCCCGAGCCGCTAAGGCTAAGGGTAAGCGTTCCGCGGGCGAAGCTTTTATAGTGGTTAAGAGCCCCGCGAAGCGCGCTTATAATATAAAATATCCTCCTAAAGGGACCCGTTCGGTCTTCTACTACTTTTACGTAAAGGCTATTATAAATAGCTAGGATAGGCGGCGCTACTATGACTAATCAGGACCCGGAGCGAGGATACCCGATCCTAAGTGCTATAATTACTTAAAGGGCGGTTATAGGTATATTCCTCCTCTGCCTAGGATAACTAGTCCGTTAATAGCACTCCTAGAGGCGGCGAAGGTAGTTAACGATAACCCCTTTTATAGCCTTAAGGCGACGGAGGCGCTTATAGCGGCTTATTTAGCCTTTTAGAAGGCGTCCGGGGTTTCGAAAAAGACCTTTAGTATTTTATAAAAGGATAAGCCTATCTTAACGCTTATCGACTCGGGTACTAGTAAGCCTTATTTATTAGTATAAGCCACCGCCTCCCCCCCCCGCGGGGACTCTTATATCGTGGTAGGTAGACCTATACTTATCGCGGTGCCTCCTATTATCGTTACGCCCGTTCCTAGCGTAACGATTACTTTTATAGGGGTAAAAGGCCTATACCGGCTTAACCGGTTCTTATAGGTGGTTAAGAACGTTATAGGGGTTATTCGTGTTAAGGTAAAGGATATCGAGTCCTTTAAGGGAAAGAAAAGGATAGGTGGGCTAAGGTTATAGTGTCTATATTATCTCCTATTATCGCTAAAAGCGTTAACGGTTATAAGGATACTCGTAACGATATTAATTTTAATACCTAAACCCAATAGCTAGGGGCGGGGCTTATCCGCCCTAACTTAATTAATATAGACGGCTTTATTATTATCCTAACCTTTACTTAACCCTTACTACCTTTCCTATAACTCTTTTTCTTTTTATACCGTTCACGTAGTCTATTATTAACTTTAATCGGGCTATACTTCTTTTCGTAGTAGTCTAGGGCGGTTAATTCTTATAGGAACTCTATCGGTTCCTAAGATATTTAGGCGTATCCTTCCTACTTTACTAACGCCTCTCTCCTTACGCCTTTACCTACCCTCCTATTCCTAGCGTATAAGATTTCCTTTACCGTCTATTCGTCTTTTTTAAGGCCGTTATAAATTAGTCCGGGTTAGGGGTCGTGTAGAATTTAACTAGGAAGCGGGTCTTTGCTCGTATATCGTAGGAGGTCTATATAAAACCTCGGGTATATATTCGAAGGTATATTTAGTTTTATAATATACGGGTTAATAACCTTAGTAACCCTATACTTCTAATATAGTTAGCTTAACTTACGTAACGGTCTTAGGGTAGAGTAGTTTATAAGCGAGAGCTATATAAGGTCGCCTTTATAAAGGCGTTTAGCGGGGATATAGCGCTTATTCGCCGACTCTTCCTATTATAGCTACGTGGCCGCTATTAAGGCTTAGGCGAACTCTATAGCTTCTTAAAGACAGCGAAGCAGGTTATAGGCTATAAACTCCTAAGCGTCGCTACTTAGTTCTTTATAGATCTGGATCGGGTCGATATAGTATCCGTGTTTAAGGAAAAACGGGCTTATCTTAGTAGTAAAGCTCTCTCGGTTATTTAACGCTAGTTAGGCGGCGGGTAATAACCTATCCTAATTATCTTATACGTAGTAGATAAAGGCTTAGAGGTACGCTTATACTTCTTAGTTTATTTATTCGGTGGCTTTATCGGTCTAGGGGTAATACGTAATACTTAATCGTTATTCGATTTTAGCTACTTTATAGAAGTATCGCTAAAAGCGACTCGTCTAGTTAGAACCTTTATTATTTACGATTAAGCGAGGTATACTATAGAACCGAAAGTAATAGTATAGGAACCGTTTAGTATAAGCTTCCGCCTTTATAGAGTTTATCGCTTTAAGGGTAATAGCCTTTATAAGGCGATCGGTTATAACCTATAAGTATCTACACTTTTTCTCCTTAGCGCGGGGTAGATCCGTTATAAAGTCTATTAATAGGTCGCTCTTTATTTATTCGGGAATCGGGAGTGGTTTTAAGAGTCCTTATCGAGTATTCCGCTATATATAGCTTTAGTTATAAACGTTATAGTTACGTATAAACCTGCGTATATCTTAGTTTATTCCTGGCTAAAAGAAGCGTCTCGCTATAAGGGTAATTATATTATCTCGCCCCAGGTAACCCTTAATCGTAGAGTCGTGTATAAATTAGATTACTCGTGTTTATAATTATTATAGGCTAACCCCGTGGAGATAATCCGGTAAAGCACCGGATCTTCCGACTAATTATAGTATGCTCCTAGTGGGTCGCCGCGATATTATATTTAGGTTATAGGCACCTATAGAGTTTTCCCCTTTCATTTTTTTCTCCTTAGCTTTAGATAATTTAATTATTCGGCCTTACTCTATAAATAACTCGTGACTAGCCGCTTATATATTTAAAGCTTAGCGAAACCTATACGCTATGCTAATAGAGATAGACTATTACTTCGATCCACCTCCCGGCCCTCCGTCACGCCTAGCGGGTAAGTCGCCTAAGGCTATAGAGTGGAGGAGGGAGATTATTAACCCTTTATAGACTTAAGTCACGACCTTAACCACCTAGATCTAAGAATAATAGAACGCTATTAACTAGCTACTATAAGCGATATAAAACTAATAATATATAACCACGCCTTATCTTACTATACTATCGGAAAAGACTATATAGGGCCCTTAGCCGCCTATCACTACGCCTATACCCGATATAACGCCTATTCCGAACCTTAGGACTAAAGCGCTTCTATTACCCTAGAAGTTTAACGGTAAACGCTTCGAGTACGTAAGCTAGTTATCCGAGATTCGCGAAAAGCTCCTACTCGATTAATATCTTTTCTAGAACGCTCGCGAGAAGTGGTATTTTATTAACGCCTACTTAGACAAAGCTCCCCGCCGCGTTATCGCCTCCTTCTAGGCTATAGGCGGAACCGATAGTTAATACGACCCCGAAGACTTCCTTAATTACCTTAACCGTATATATAAAGACGTTAATAAATAACCCCGCGCGGCTAATACCCTAAGAACGTTATACTAGCGTAAAGACTAAGCGTTTAGAAGCTTTATACCCGGTTTTAAATAATAGCTTATTATTACTAGGGGGGGTTAATAGGATAATACTATAAAGATTATATTCCTAGAGGGAGCTCTTAGTAATCGCCTCCGCGCCGCCCTTATTACTACGAAAATACCGAATAACTATTACGCTTAGGTAACTAAAGTATAAAGCATCGCTTAAAGACTTAAAGCCCTTGCTATAAGGCCACGGTTCGGCTAAGCGCCACGTAATAGTAATAATAATAGTTATGCTTATAATCATAATAGCGATATAAAGATAGGAGGAGTTAATCGAATATAAACCGAGAAAAAAGAGATAAGAGAGTGCTATAACTACGGAAAGAAAGGATACCTTATTAGAAGATACCGCTTAAAGAAAAAAAACACCGAGGATTATAAAAAGAACCGCGTAATAAAGGTCTTAGTAGCCTTAGATAATAAGACGATCTATATAGGAGTTATAGATAACGATAAAGACTCGGAAAAAGAATAGCTTTAGTATAAAAACAGGTACTAAAGCCTACTATAAAGGAATAAAGGGATTAGAAAGAGTTTATATTATAGTCGCGTAATAGTTATTTAGCTCTTATATAAGCGCGGATTAATAAAAAGTCAGTTACTACTCTTATAGATACTAGATATAACTATTACGTAGCTATAAGTAAACGTCTTATAAAGTCCCTCCGCCTTCTATTAGTCGATAGGACTAAAAGACCCCTCTCGGGGTTCTCCGATACTATAGGGTCTATAAGGAGTTCCGGTATTATTATATACGATCTTAAGATTAATGGATATATATAACGACTATTCGCCTATATAATACTAGGATTAGATTATAATATATTCCTAGGGAAACTATAAATAGAATATAACGATATTACTTATTACGCGAAGAGATATCGCCTTTACTATAGAGTACCCGGATAGATATCCGACTCTAAGGCGAGGAAGAACCCGATAATATTAGAGCTATCTATGGAGCTTAGGTAGTAACCGGGTCGGTATTCGCCGGTATTATATAGCGATTATAAAGGAGATAACGGTTCGGTAAAGAGGAACTCGCGCTTTACGCTATTAGTATTAAGGAAATCGATAAAGCCCTTTAAAATAAGTCCCTAGTTAACCCCCGGAAGTATATCCTAAAAGAGATATTACGACGATTTCTGGACCTATTCTCCGACTTATAAGCAAACCGCCTTCCCCTTTATTAACCTAGGGTTAACCACGAAGTAAACCTTATATAAGGGCCTAACGGTAAGGAGCCAGAATTACCCTAAGGCCCTTTTTATAATATATCTAGAGAGGAACTCTTAGTCTTACGGAAGACCCTTACCGACCTTATCGATAAGGGGTTTATACGAGCTAGTAGCTCCGCCGCTAAAGCTCTAGTTCTATTTATAAAGAAGCTAGGAGGAGGGTTACGATTCTATTACGACTACTATGCCTTAAATACGATCACCTAGAGAGACCGCTATCCTCTCCTACTAATCACGGAGATACTCCGAAACCTAGAGCGAGCTAAGTGGTTTACGAAGCTTAATATAGTTATTATATTCTATAAGATCCGAATAGCCGCTAGCTACGAAGCGAAGATAGCGTTCCGAACTTAATTCGGCTTATTTAAATAGTTAGTATACCCTTTTAGACTTAGTAGCGCCCCCGTATCTTTCTAATAATATATTAATAAGATATTATAATACTACCTTAACGGCTTTATTACTATATATATTAATGATATCCTGATTTACTTAAACGGGTCCCTCCGCGACTATAAGAAAAAGGTTAACCTGGTACTATAATCGCTAAGCGATATAGGATTAACGCTTAACCTAGCGAAGTACGAGTTTAGCGTAAAGACCGTAAAGTACTTAGGGTTTATAGTTACCGCTAGCCAGGGCGTTTTATATAACCCTAATAAACTAAAAGCGATCTAAGAGTAGGAAGCCCCGACCTTAGTAAAGGGAGTCCGAAGCTTCCTAGGCTTTATAAACTATTACCGTATATTCGTAGAGAACTTCGCCTATATTATATCCGCCCTAATAAGACTAATAAAGAAGGATCGAGTATTCTCCTAGGGTCCTAACGAATAAGCGGCCTTTAAAAAGGTTAAGAAAAGGTTCTAGGAGGAACCGATCCTACGATAATAGGTCTTAAGTAATAAGACCTTTATAGAAACCGACTACTTAGGATTTGTACTAGGAGGTATATTAGTTTAAGAAAACGAATAAGGATATTATTATATAGTCGCTTACTACTCGAGGCGACTTATAAAAGCTAAGTATAACTACCCTATCCACGATAAAGAGATATTAGCGATTATAAGTTACGTAACGTATTAAAGAGCAGAGCTCCTAAGTTATAGTCGCTTTACGATCCTATCCGACTATAAGGCCCTAGAATACTTTATAATAAAAAAGATACTTAATAAAAGGTAAAGCCGATAGGCCGGTAAGCTCGCCTAATTCGACTTTATACTAGAATACCGTAAGGATACTAATAACTATACCGCTAACGCTCTCTCGCGAAAAAAATAAGATAAACTAAAGGACTTCTCTAATAAACGGGAATAGGCGCGATATATATAGTTAATCCCCGAGACCTTAATTCCCCTAAAGATCCGCCTCCTTCGCGAACACCTATAAGTATTCGAAGCTAATAACGAATTATAACGGTTATAGGACGCTATAGTAAAAGAAGATAACTAGTATCGCTAAGCTATATAAGCCGTATCTAAAGGCGATTAATAGTTTTCCCCTTTATTAGGTCTCCGAGCCTAGATTATCGAATACGGGATCACCTTATAAGGATTACTCACGTTCTAAGATCGCTTATAGGTACTAGGAGCCTAAGAAGGGAGCACGTTATAAACACGAGTAATCTAATTTATATATAACTCTACGATTAGAGGTTACCCGGGGCGAGATAATATAATTACCCTCGTAGCGAGACGCTTCTTCTAGCCGGGAATAAACCGAGACGTATATAGGTTTATACGTAACTATAACGTTTATAACTAGAGCTATACGTAGCGGAACGCTTAATAAGGACTCTTAAAACCATTCCTGATTCCTAAATAAATAAGGAGCGACCTATTAATAGACTTTATAACGGATCTACCCCCCGCTAAGGAGAAGAAGTATAGATATTTATAGGTTATAACCGATTAACTTATAAAGGCTATTACCCTTAAAGCGATAGACTCTATAAAGGCGGAAGCTTATACCGAACGGTTCCTATACTATTACTTTCGGTTTTATAGTATACCTCGCTTAATCGTAAATAATAAAGGTTCTAACTAAATAAATCGCTTTTAGCGATACTTCTATAAATTAGCTAAAATCGAATAACGATTAAGCACTATATATTACCCCTAGACCGATAAAGCCACTAAACGAGTAAACTAAGAAGTATAGGCGTACCTCTGAGCCTTTATCTACTACGTATAAGATAATTAGGATAGGTTACTACCCGCCGCCTAATTAGCGTTAAATAACTAAAAGAGCTTTACTACTAAGATAAGCCTATTCTTCTTTAAACACGGATACTATATCGACCCGATCTAGATTTATAAGGAACTAAGTAGCGATACTTAGGAGTTTATAGCCTATAACCTGCTTCGCCGTTTTTAAAAAGCTATAAAGTTCGCCTAAGCCTTAATAGCGGCTATATAGCTATAATAGGAAGAGTTAGCGAATAAGCGCCGTATCCCCGCTAAACGCCTTTATAAAGGCGACCTTATATAGCTCTTACTCGTAAACTACTTTACCCTAAGACCGTTATATAAGTTAAGCTATCTATACTAGAAGTATAGGGTTACTAAGGTTATTAACCCGTATATTATAAAACTAAATATACCTTTAAACGTATACCCGAGGTTTTATATAAACCTCCTATAATATATAAGCGAAGACCCGCTTTTTAATTAAATTCTATATAACCCCTAACCCAGACTAATTTATAACGGCCTTAAAGAAGATAAATAAATAGTAAAAGAAATCTTATACGCTAAGAATAGGAGGGTAGGTAAAGGCGTAAGGAGAGAGGCGTTAGTAAAGTAGGAAGGATACACCTAGATATCTTAGGAACCGATAGAGTCCCTATAAGAATTAACCGCCCTAGACTATTACGAAAAGAAGTATAGCCTAATAAAAGTTAATAATAGACTACGCGAACGGTATAAGAAGAAGAAGAGTTATAGGAAAGGCAGTAAGGGTTAAGTAAAGGTTAGGATAATAATAAAGCCGTTTATATTAATTAAGTCGGGGCGGATAAGCCCCGCCCCTAGCTATCGGGTTTAGGTATCGAGATTAATATCGTTATAAGCGTCCTCGCGACTATTAACGCTTTTAGCGATAATAGGAGATAATATAAACGCTATAACCTCGGCCTGCCTATCCTTCTTCTTTCCCTTAAAGGACTCGATATCCTCTACCTTAATATAAATAACCCCTATAACGTTCTTAACTACCTATAAGAACCGGTTAAGCCGGCGTAGGCCTTTTATCCCCGTAAAGGTAATCGTTATACTAGGAATAGGCGTAATAATAATAGGAGGCGCCGTAATAGGTATAGGTCTACCTATTATAATATAGGAGTCCCTATAGGGGGGGGGGGGGGGGCGGTGGCTTATACTAATAAGCGAGGCTTACTAATACCCGAGTCGATAGGCGTTAAGATAGGCTTATCCTCTTATAAAATACTAGGGGTCTTTTTTAAAACCCCGGACGCCTTCTAAAAGGCTAAATAAGCCGCTATAAGCGCCTTTATCGCTTTAGGGCTATAAAAGGGGTTATTATTAACCACCTTCGCCGCCTCTAAGAGTGCTATTAACGGACTAATTATCCTAGGCGGAGGAGGAATATACCTATAACCGCCCTTTAAGTAATTATAGCACTTAGGATCGGGTATCCTTACTCCGGGTCCCGACTAGTTATAGTAACGCCGCCTATCCTGGCTATTCGTAATAGCCTTTATATAAGAGTAGTAGAAGACTAAATAAGTCCCTTTAAGAGGATATTTTATTCTATAAGCGCGCTTCGCGGGGCTCTTAACTATTATAGAAGCTTTGCCCGCGGAACGCTTACCCTTAGCCTTAGCGGCTCAGGCTAGCTAGGCGCGGCGGTCTATAGCCGAGGCAGGAGAAGTGATCTCCTTACTAGCCGGGGCGGGAGTAGGTGCCTCCTCGCCGGTATTATTATTATTATTATTATTAGCCCCCTATATTATATATATAAGTCAGTAAACATCGCGCGAAGCTCTTAGGAAGAATAGGAAACGTACCTTAGGGGCCGGAGATAATCCTAAAAACTTAAATATCTTCTAGAGAAAGAGATAAGGGGTTAGAATAATAAAACAGCGTATAAAAGGGTAATAGGCGATAGAAAACGTACTGCTAGTAGTAAAGGATATTATTAAAGAAGAGAAGAAAAAATAAGATAACGGAGGTAATAATAAAGTTAGTATTATTAATAAACGAGTTACACGGTTAGGGAAGGTATGCCTATCGGTTCCTTATATAGAAGGAACGATCCTACGACCCGTCTATAAATAATAATAATAGCCGTATATAATATATTAATTAATCGTATAACTATAAAGGCCTACCTTAAGCGCTTTTTAACGAATAAAGAGGTTATTCGGGATTAAAAAGCCACTAAGGGTCGTTATTTAATTAATAAAAAGGCGTTATTCGATTAAATAATAACGCTCCGCGAACCTATACCGAAGACTAATAACTTACCGAGGGGGGAGGGGGGTAATATTATAGGCTAACCCTATAGAGATAATCCGGTAGAGTACCGGATCTTCCGACTAATTATAGTATACTCCTAGTAGGTCGCCGCGATATTATATTTAGGTCGTAGGCACCTATAGAGTTTTCCCCTTTCCTTCTTTTCTCCTTAGCTTTAGATAATTCAATTATTCGGCCTTACTCTATAAATAACTCGTGACTAGCCGCTTATAATATCTCCTTATTATAGATAGGGTAGTTATACTTAGCTCCTATAAGTCGCCTTAAGTAATAGGCGACTATATAATAACGTCCTTATTCGTTTTCTTAAACTAATATACCTCCTAGTACGAATCCTGAGTAGTCGGTTTCTATAAAGGTCTTATTATTTAAGACCTATTATTATAGGATCGGTTCCTCCTAGAACCTTTTCTTAACCTTTTCGAAGGCCGCTTATTTATTAGGACCCTAGGAGAATACTCGATCCTTCTTTATTAGTCTTATTAGGGCGGACGTGATATAGGCGAAGTTCTTTATAAATATACGGTAATAGTTTATAAAGCCTAGGAAGCTTTAGACTCCCTTTACCGAGGTCAGGGCTTCCTACTCTTAGATCGCCTTTAGTTTATCGGGGTCGCACGAAACGCCCTGGCCGGCGGTGACTATAAACCCTAAGTACTTCACGGTCTTTACGCTAAACTTATACTTTACTAGGTTAAGCGTTAATCCTGTATCGCTTAGCGATTATAGTACTAGGTTAACCTTCTTCTTATAGTCACGGAGGATCCGCTTAAATAAATCAGGATATTATTAATATATACGGTAATAAAGTTATTAAGGTAGCGTTATAATATCTTATTAATATATCGTTAAAAGGACACGGGGGCGCTATTAAGTCTAAAAGGGTATACTAACTATTTAAATAAGCCGAATTAAGTTTAGAACGCTATTTTCGCTTCGTAGCTAGCAGCTATTCGGATCTTATAGAATATAGTAACTATATTAAGCTTCGTGAACCACTTAGCTCGCTCTAGGTTTCGGAGTATCTCCGTGATTAGTAGGAGAGGATAGCGGTCTCTCTAAGTGATCGTATTTAAGGCATAGTAATCGTAATAGAATCGTAACCCTCCTCCTAGCTTTTTTATAAATAAAACTAAAGCTTTAGCGGCGGAGCTACTAGCTCGTATAAACCCCTTATTAATAAGGTCAGTAAGGGTCTTCCGTAGGACTAAGAGTTCCTCTCTAGATATATTATAAAGAGGGCCCTAGGGTAATTCTGGCTCCTTACTATCGGGCCCTTATATAAGGTTTATTTTATAGTTAACCCTAGGTTAATAAGGGGGAAGGCGGTTTACTTATAAGTCAGAGAATAGGTCCGGAAATTATTATAGTATCTCTTTTAGGATATACTTCCGGGGGTCGACTAGGGACTTACTTCGGAGGGCCTTATCGATATCCTTAATACTAATAGCGTAAAGCGCGAGTTCCTCTTTACTAAACCGTTATCTCCTTTATAATCGCTATATAATACTAGTAAACACTAACCCGGTTACTAGCTAAGCTCCACGGATAGCTCTAATATTATCGGGTTCTTCCTTACCTTAGAGTCGGATATATATCCGGGCTACTCTATAGTAAAGGCGATATCTTTTCGCGTAATAAATAATATCGTTATATTCTATCTATAGTTTCCCTAAGAATATATTATAATCTAATCCTGGTATTATATAAGCGAATAATCGTTATATATATCTACCGATCTTAAGATCGTATATAGCGATACCGGAACTCCTTATAGACCCTATAGTATTAAAGAACCTTAAGAGGGGTCTTTTAGTCCTATCGACTAATAGGAGGCGGAGGGACTTTATAAAACGTTTACTTATAGCTATATAATAGTTATATCTAGTATTTATAAAAGCAGTAACTAACTTTTTATTAATCCGCGCTTATATAAAAGCTAAATAACTACTACGCGACTATAATATAAACTCTTTCTAATCCCTTTATTCCTTTATAGTAGGCTTTAGTGCCCGTTTTTATACTAAAGCTATTCTTTTTCCGAGTCTTTATTATTATCCGTAACTCCCGTATAGATTATCTTATTATCCGAGGCTACTAAGACCTTCGCTACGCGGTTCTCTTTATAATCCTTAGCGTCTTTTTTCTTTAAGCGGTATCTTTTAGTAAGGTATCCTTTCTTTTTATAGTTATAATACTCTTTTATCTCTTTCTTCTTAGTCTATATTCGATTAACTCCTCCTATTTTTATATCGCCGTTATAATTACGAGTATAACTATTATTATTACTATTACGTGGCGCTTAGCTAAACCGTGGCCTTATAGTAAGGGCTTTAAGTCTATAAGCGATACTTTATACTTTAGTTACCTAAGCGTGGTAGTTATTTAGTAGTTTCGCGGTAATAAGGGCGGCGCGGAGGCGATTACTAAGAGCTCCTTCTAGGAACGTGATCTTTATAATATTATCCTATTAACCTCCCCTAGCGATAATAAGCTATTATTTAAAACCGGGTATAAAGCTTCTAAACACTTAGTCTTTATACTAGCATAACATTCTTAGGCTATTAGCCGCGCAGGGTTATTCGTTAACGTCTTTATATATACGGTTAAGGTAATTAAGGAAGTCTTCGGGGTCGTATTAATTATCGGTTCCGCCTACGGCCTAAAAGGAGGCGATAATATAGCGGGGAGCTTTATCTAAGTAGGCGTTAATAAAATACCACTTTTTACGAGCGTTCTAGAAAAGATATTAACTAAGTAGGAGCTTTTCGCGAATCTTAGACGATTAGCTTATATACTCGGAGCGTTTACCGTTAAACTTCTAGGGTAATAAAAGCGCTTTAGTCCTAAGTTTCGGAATAGGCGTTATATCGGGTATAGGCGTAGTAACGGGCGGCTAAGGGCCCTATATAGTCTTTTCTAATAGTATAGCGAGATAAGGCGTGGTTACACGTTATTAGTTTTATATCGCTTATAGTAGCTAGTTAATAGCGTTCTGTTATTCTTAGATCTGGGTAGTTAAGGTCGCGACTTAAGTCTATAAAGGGTTAATAATCTCCCTCCTCTACTCTATAGCCTTAGGCGACTCGCCCGCTAGGCGTGACGGAGCGCTAGGAGGTGGATCGAAATAATAGTCTATCTCTATTAGCGTAGCGTATAGGTTTCGCTTAGCTTTAGATATATAAGCGGCTAGTTATAAGTTATTTATAGAGTAAGGCCGAATAATTAAATTATTTAAAGCTAAGGAGAAAAGAAGGAAAGGGGAAAACTCTATAGGTGCCTGCGACCTAAATATAATATCGCGGCGACCTACTAGGAGTATACTATGATTAGTCGGAAGATCCGGTGCTTTACCGGATTATCTCCACGGGGTCAGCCCGTAATATAAAATACGGCTTAGCCGATACAAATAACGGGCCTTTATAAGACTACGTTACGAGGAATACGCGAAGATAAGGAGACCCTGGTATAAAGGGAGTATAACCTATAGTCGTAAGTTAATTAAAGGGGGGGAATCTACTAGCCCCCTTACTAGTTTCTAAGGAGATAGATAGTGCCTTTATAAAGGACTTTAATTAGCGGTATTACTACCCGGACCCTCCTAGCTATTATTATTACTATTACTAGTAGCAGGACCGCTACTTCCCTAGAGGGTAGCGAGGATACCCTCTAGGAGGCGCGTTATCGATACGCCCTATAAGCGAACCTCGTGGCGGAGGGCCGCTACCTCGCGGCGGAGACCCTTATTATCGTTAATAAAGGCAGGAGCGGGGTTAGTAGCGGGGGGGGAGGCTGCCTCGGATAAAGAGGCGTAGTAGTCGTTATAAGCTAGTTCGTAGGCCTTATAGAGCTAGGCCTAAGTTAGTAGCGGCCTAAAAGAGGATATAAAGGAAGAGAAGAAGACACTTATATTATTATCGTCGGGGTTATTACGTATAGTATAACCCGTGTCGGCTAAGGGCTTAATAAAAGGTATAATAGCGGCGGGGAGCTATAAAGGTTAGTTATAACGACCTCGCCTATAACTTATAGGACATTTATAGGCCGGTATAGGTAGGATCCTATAGTATATTTATAGTATTTAGGCTTACTATAGGCCGCGCTAGGCCTGGATTAATTATAGTATATTTAGTTAAATTTTTAATTAACGCCGGCTATATAGTCGGTATAAGGATAATAAAAGGCGTCGCGGAGGCGGCCGGGGGGATAAGCTAGGCCACGTTAACGCTTAGAAGGCGTCGCGGACTACTAGAGAGTTAGTAAGATCCTCGCGGCGAAGTACTAGGCTATATTATAAACCTCCTTTTTAGCCGGACGCTTACCGGTATTCGCTATAATAGCAAGGGCCTCCTTAGCCACGCTCTTAACCGATTAACTATATTCTTTATTATTAAAGGCGGGGCGGGGGGGGCGCGACGTCGCTAACGGCCGGCTGCTTTTAGATAGTGCCCTCGCGGGTATAGCGGGCGCTATAGCGGAGAGGGGATATCTATACGCACTTTATTAGCTATTATTTAGCTGGCTTAACGCGAGGGCTTATTAAGGGACTTATAATAGTTAGAAAGATAAATAAAGATACGAATTATAAGATTAACGAAATAACTATAAGTACGGAACGACTACGCCGTGAGTTAGTAAAGAATAACATGGCCTTAGGCACGGAATAAGCGATAGAGCTTACTACTAAAATAAGGTTATACGCTTATAGAAAAAGAATTAACTATAAATAAAAAACCGGGCAAAGCTACTATAGAGGGGCAGACCCGTGTTCCGGGTCTGGACGTTATGGATATCACGTGACCATGTACGCGGTCCTAGAGATCTGGTCTTATATACGGCTATTCTTCGGAATAGACCCACTATATCTAGCTAGTTTTTCGTCCGATCTTTCATGATCGTCACCTATCACCTATTATAATCACAATTTGCATTATCCTTCCCTTTTTGGTTATTTAGACGATCCAGAAGAGCCGACCGTAGGCCCGCCTGCCTATCTATAGCTATTCGTTCCCCTAATCGGACCACTGCCGACCCTTCTAGAGGCCCGGCGACCGTCTCCTCGGGACCCTTTAGCTCTAGATACGGACCCGTGACGAGCCTAACCCTTCCCTTCGGCTAGCCTATTAGTTAGTTGTTTGTTTTGGCCCTAGCGGAGCCGTTCTGCATAGTAACGGCTTCGCCTTTCTTTAATTACTGCTCGGAGGCGGATATAATCGGCGTGGGAGATCCTTCCTACGCACAAGGGTAGTTCCGGCCTGCCTAAACGAACGGCCTGTTAACACGTTATTAGTTAGCGATACGGTCACGGTTTTCTTTATTCTGTTTTAAGCCTTTGAGTCTTCGGTTTTTAAGTCTTCGAGTTTTAAGCTTTTAGGTCTGTAAGTCTTTAGCGTTCGGATACGATACGGTTACTAGTTAGTCCTTTAATAACGGGCGAAGGGCTCTAGAAAAGGCCTAGAAGAATATCGCGTTATATAGGCACCAGAATAAAAAGAGGTCCGATAGATAACGATTCTGTTTCGAGTTTTAATTCCGGTTACGATATAGTAGCAAAAACGATAAAAACACTATAAACAAAAACACTAAAAACAGTTTCCCGGGGCCCGAGTCTCCGGAAGAGCGATCCCGATAGTGCTTCGGAAAAGCAGAGGCTGCCTGCTTATTAGTAATAGCTATAAACTATCCCGACGCAGAGACTACCTATAGATTAATAGTCCTATACTAGTTCCGATTCGACGGGTCCTAGTACCACGGATACGGAAGAGTAGAGACTGCCTGCTTTAAAAGAATAGTCTAATCCGACGTAGAGACTGCCTATATATTAATAGTCCTAATATAAGAGGAAGATATTACAACGATATTATAGGAAGAGGAGAATATAATACCGGGACGGTGAACCTCCTCAAGGTGGTCGCGTATAGGATACGTTCCTACTACTCTTAATCGGGTTAACCTGTTATTTTAAGGTCCTCGCGAGAGTCGCGCTAAAGGCGTGCTAGGTAGCCCTGGAGGAGCTTTATACTCTAAGGTCCTGCTATAATCGTTACGATATCTTTTTACCGTTTACTTCCTGTTTATCTAATTAGACTAACAGTAACGTCGCTTATAGGTAATCTAGCCCGAGCCGAAATAGTAATCGGAAAAGCCGCCGCCGTGGTAGAAGTACGACTCCACGAAAAAGTCCCGCCCTATAGCAAAAGAGTTAGGAAAAGAGTCCCGCTGCCCGGTATAATCCTATTAGCCTGATTAGGTGTTATTCCTATAGTTAGGAAGGCTACCGCCGGTGTATATGCCCGAAGAGCCCTGTTAGCTCCGTGATCCGGAAGAGCTCCTGTGATAGCTCCGCGCTTTAGAAGACCTGGCGCGTTGGTTCCGTTAATCCCGTTATTCCGGCGCCGAGCTCCCGTGCTAGCTTTATTACGCCCAAGGCTTCGAAGAGCTCCCGTGCTAGCTCCCCTGCCTTTACCGATTCTATGGTACCGGTTCCGAAGAGTCCTCGTATAGACTCCGTGACGAAGGAACCTGCTATTACCGCCGCCCTTCCCGTTCCCCTGGTTTAGAGTCCTCCTATAGACTCCGCTAGTCCTGTTATTCTGCCGTAAAGCTTTTATACTAGCTTTGCCGCGCCCGCCATAGAGGAGAGCCCTGTTAGCTTTATAGTCCCGAAGAGTCCGCTTACCGATAAGACTATCGGGACTATCGGCTTTGTAACGGAAGATCGGGTAGTTAAATCTATTCCTACCGATTAGCCTATCTTTATTCCGCTTACCGATCCGCCTATTCCTATTCCCACCGATCGGCCTAATCCGCTTACTAACCTATTATCCCTTCTGCCTCCCGATTTCGAAATCAGTTACCCGGAGTGGTATAGACGTTACCTTAATCTATACTTCCGGAAAGAGGTCGAAGAGATATTCGGAGACTCTTTTAAAGCTACGCTCTAAGAGGTATATACGCAGATCGATAAGTAGATAGCAGAGGCGATTAAAAAGGCGCGAGCGAGAGTAGAGTTATCGTGATGGGCGTTAACGTCTTCTCTTTAGGTGGATTTGCCTCTAGGGCTAAGGGATTTTTAATCCTGTTTTCCTTACTGTCTTCCTCCCTCTTCCTACCTCTTTTTCCCCTTTCCTTTTCCTGCCTTCTTTCCCTTTTTCCTTCTTTTCTTTCTCCTTTTACCTGTTCCTTTTCCTGATCAGGGTAATAGAATCGCTTTCGGAAGCAGAAGTCGTGCGTGGAGTCCGTGGGAGCTGCTTTTCTAGTTCCTAACGGGGGCCGTGTTTTCTTAAGATCATAGGTCCGAATCTAGGGCCGTGTCTTTGCTTTGGATTACGCCCTAGGGCCGGATTTTTTTTTTCCCGAAGCTCCTCTATTAACCTGATTAGGACCTTTTTATTTATTATTTTTAGGTTATTTAGAAAGCTGCCCTTAAGGGGGACCTTTTTATATAGCTTTAGGGCCGATAGATAAAGAGTCCTGCCTTTCCCCTGATTTTACCCTTTTTTTTTTCTACACGAAGACCCTAATCTAACCTGTTCTTTATATAGAAAGCTATACGCGTAGGAGCTTCTTCGTATAGCTTTAGGGCCGATAGATAACTAGGCCCTAGGCCTAGCTTATAAGTCTATAGGAGTAACCTACCGAATTTTTAGCTTTTCCTTAGGCTATATCTTTTATAGTTTTTTATTATTTCTTTTGTTTATAACCATATTAGCCTAATTAGAAGAAGGGCTTTTAAACGGCTCCGATTTTGATTGATTTAGCCTGCTGGTTATTAAGTTATTAGTTGGTTTAGTGGTGCGCGTTAGATATCTTTGTTATATTCGAAGTAGACCACGTGCCATTAATCCCGCCTACCCCTTTTAATCCTGCCTGCCGTTTTCTGCCGGTAGAGTCATTATGAGCTTAACCTGCTTACTCTTTTTTTTATTTTTCCCTTTTTTCCTACTCTTTTTATTACTCTTCTTTTCCCTAATATCTTCGTTCCTTTAATCGGTCCGAGCCTAATCCGCCTGCCTATAGTTAATCTAATTAATCCTCTTAATTCTATTAATCCTGTTAATCCGATTAATCTAGTTAATCTAATTAATCCTGCTACTCTTATTCTTCTTATTCCTTTAAGCCCGGCCTCGATACTACCGCTTTAAAGAGTCCTGCCGCTTATAATACCTTCCTGCCTTTAACGAATCGACCTGCTTCCTGCGTGCCATGCCATGCTACCGCCGAAAAGATCCGACCTGTATGCTTTACGCCTACGAACCGAATTAGACTCTCTTAGATCCGGGTAGTAGAAAGAGATAGATATACTCTATAAGAGATATAGAAATACCGAGCCTTTGTGTAGGCCCGTCGCTTACGATATTCCTATAGACCCCGAGAATATATGGTTCCAAAATCCTGACTAGTCTATAGACCTCGAGACTCTTTATTACCTGCTCTTATAAGCTACGCCGTTAATTCTTTTATCACGATCTTTATAGTAGTTACCTAGTTCTACGTTTTACGTTATTAATCTTTTACTAGGGCCGCCGCCTTATTTCTATAGTTATAACTAGGAGCCGAAAAGGCCACCGCCTGCCCTGTGTATATATTCGTTATCATGGTCTTCTTAAAGACTACGCTAGGGCCGCCGCCTATTTACCGCCGCCGCGTTATTTATTCCTTATACGGAACCGAGGGAGCCGCTACCGCCGCCTAGCTTAAGCATAAAGGACCTATAAGGTCACCCCTATAAGGTTACCGTCCTTTAAGCCCGTGTCTTCGAGAGACGTCTTTAGGAATACACGCGCGAGGAGAGAAGGACTGCTACTACGTGTAGCTAGTAGAGGTGGACGATACGGAAGCTCTGTAGGCTACTTATAGATGCCCTGATTAGGGTAATAAAGATATATTCGGGATAGTTATGCTATTAGTTACTTATTTATAATAAAATTATCAAGACCATAAGGCGTGGCTTAATAATTTAGGGCCGATTATAGAGGGGTAGACCCGTGTTCCGGGTCTGGATATCATAGATATCACGTGACCACGTACGCGGTCCTAGAGATCTGGTCTTATATACGGCTATTCTTCGGAATAGACCCACTATATCTAGCTAGTTTTTTATCCGATCTTTTACGATCGTCACCTATCACCTATTATAATCATAATTTATATTATCCTTCCCTTTTTAGTTATCTAGACGATCTAGAAGAGCTGACCGTAGGCCCGCCTACCTATCTATAGCTATTTATTCCCCTAATCGGACCACTGCCGACCCTTTTAGAGGCCCGGCGACTATCTCCTCGGGACCCTTTAGCTCTAGATACGGACCCGTGACGAGCCTGACCCTTCCCTTCGGCTAGCCTATTAGTTAGTTATTTGTTTTGGCCCTAGCGGAGCCGTTCTGTATAGTAACGGCTTCGCCTTTCTTTACTACGCTTATACTATAATATCGAATTATAGAATATAATAAAAGCCTATAAAGCTATTTATTATAATAGTTTATAAATAAAGAAGAAGGAGTAACTAGGCGTTTTTAGATATAAAGAGTAAGTGCTTAGCGTAACGCGGAACGCTAGCGACTTAGGAGCGAGTTCGCCGCGAACGCCGCGCGACACGAATATATCCGATATAAGGGAGGATACACGCCTCCCTCGCGACGCGTTTAGGAAATAATAGGTTCGGCGCTTAGTTATTCCGGCCCTAGAGGAGGGGGGGGAGGGGGGTAATATTACGGGTTAACCCCTCGAAAGTATAGTTCCGGTATAAGACCGGAACCGCTAATTAGCACGTAGAACCGACGCTCGGACCTCGCGCTGCCTTTACCGCGGATTCGTATAAACCTAGTAAATCCTACGCTCTCTATAAACCTTTTTCCTTTCCTTTCCTTAATTCTAGCTAATATAATTATTCGGCCTTACTTAGTACGACTAACCTATAACTAGCCGCTTATAGTTATAGCTATATTATATCCGGAATCTAAACTCGTATCATAACCTTCTCTTTCTTTTCCTATGCCTATATAACGCGCTATTCTTCCGGGCCTTAACTTAAGCCCTTCGGCCGCTATTAGAGGAGAAATCTATAACCAAAGCTATATCGTATCTAAAGCTATGCTAAAGAAAGGCGAAGCCGTTACTATGCAGAACGGCTCGGGCAGTGTGATCTCGGACAAGTCTTCGATAACAGGAGTGCTTAAGACCACGAAGTGTTTATAACCAAAACAATACATATAATAAGGAGACCTTTAGAAAAGGTTCCTAGGAGTGCGCGCTGCTCTGATCAGGGCAACGTAGCTTAAACGAAGTGAATATAATGAACGTGGTAAAATTTGGGGTTAAAAGGATGATGATTATGTAGGATGATAAGTATCCTCTATGTCTAGGTGGCGTCGCCACGTATATATAATATATAAGATAAATGAAAAAGCGTGCGTTTTATAACGTCACGTGACGTCCTAACGATATAGCACTGGGTCTCCGATCCACCCCTCTATAATCGGCCCTAGTTATCTTGCTTACGCCCTTATAGCTATAATAACTCTAAATATAATCAGGTTACCCTGATTAAGTTAAGTATAATCTAGTAAAACCATCCTAAAACTCACTTACGCTTACGGAGAGTCCGTCTACCGACTATATAATCCTTTTTCTCGGTATATACTCGCTCTATAGTGGCTGTAACTATATCCTCGTCCTACTTAATCCTAGCGTTATGCCGTAACTATCCTTCCTAGGGAATCGCGCGTAAAGGCGGTATATATAAGGAACTATTAACGGCGGTATCGTGAAGTGTCGCCCGGTAAACACTATTATATAAATAAACCTAATTATCTTAAGAGAATAAGCTGGGTCTAATCGGATTAACACGAGAGTCCGTAGGGCGAGGATTATATAGTCTATAGAATAGATAACTATAAGATATCTCGACGCCCTTATCCTACTCCTCTATATCCTTAACCTATTTACCTTAGATATTAATTTTCCTAGGCTATACTAAGACCTTTTTTAGCGATATCTAAATAATCTTATAGCTATTTAGGTTAATACTAGTGAACTTAGAAGATTTGGAGGACTTAGGAGTCTTTTTAGGACTTTTCGTGACCTTAGCGATCTTTTTAGGCGTGCTTAGTACTAAGGGCTTCTTAGAGATAACCTTAGGTGTCTTAGGACGCACCGGGATACTAGTATCTTTCTTAGGCTCCTATAACTTAGGAGTACTCGTAACTAGGGCCTAAGTCTTCTTTTTGGCCTGATTAGAGGAACCAGGGGTAGCGGGCTTAGACTTAATAATAGGTTTATTAATAGGGGTAAAACCTATACTCTTAGGAGGTGGTGGTAAAGGGGACTAAGGGATTACCGGGACCGCTAATGTCTTTTAATAACCGAAACCGAGAATTACTCTAATATAGGATAGCCACTCTTCCTTGATATAACGAGTATAAGCTACGCTATTATTCCTATAATAATATCCTTATACGAACCGGTGAATCTTAGAGCTTTAAGGGAATAAGTAGCCCTTTTGGATGACCGCTTGTATCTACTCGATAACGAAGAGGCTGTATAAGTAATTATTAGTTTGACGAGGGCCAGGAATAATATAGAAACGGCGTATAAGACTAGAGACGGCCTTATTAGGTGTATTAATACTACATAACTATCCTATAGCGTACTTAAATAACCGTAAAAGGCGGTCCTTAGTATTACTAGTATTCTAAATACTATTATACCTATATATACACTATATCTCTTAATCTATAATTAGACTAACAAAGTGATTCTTAAAGTAATAAATAATAGGGATAAAGCGACTTCTCTTAATACGGTTAATTGCCTCTAGCGGCTAAGATAAGTAGACCGCCGTGCGGCTATTTAACTCCTAGTAAGGCGTAATACTAATCTATGCTATAGGACGGGTGTCCCCTTATCTGCGCTTGAATATGGCGCGTATTATGTCTTCTAGACTGCCCCGCTCTAATTATCTTTTATTTATCAGGTTATAATATATCCTAAAAGACGACTAAACTGCCGGGTAAGTATCCCGCGGCCTCTTAGCGAATATGCTTATTATAGGAATATAAGGTAGTATTATATTAACTATGATAGTATTAAGCTTATTATTTATAGTATTCTTAAGGAGGCGTTAGACTATGTGTATATTATCTTCCGGCTGCTAGGGAAAACCTGTAAAGGGGGCAGCGTTATCGGGGACGTTAAATAAACGGTGCGGTAGTCCTTATATAAGGAATACCTATCGGCTATTATTAGGGTTATTAATACGGCGGGGGCGTATGGTTTTGTTGATAGTGACACGGGTGGCGGGAATAATGTTAGCGGTGAGGATAGGACCGGCGGGAGCCGGCTCCTAGTAGTTAAAGGTGGGGGATATAGATATTCTAAATATCTCTATTAGCCTAATCACGGTAATATATAGGTGGCGGATACAGGGAAAAATGTGTAAGGGCGGCGAGGTAGTAGATAATGAAGAAATGGATAGCGGGGGTAAGTTAGAAAAATGAACTTAACGATATAGGAAAAGAGAGGAAAAGAGGGAAAACGGGTTAACTAAAGCTAGTAATAGGGGATATATATCCTTTATCGACGTCTAATATTTCTAAGCAGTGCCTCCCTTACAAGACTGGCTTTAACCGGAGTTCCTATTACGGCTACTAGTTAAATAGGGTCGTGATTATTAAAGAAAGGGTAATCCTAATACTATTTATGGTTTTCGGATAAAAACAACTTAGTAAATTAGGCGCGGGATCTAAATACGGAAGTCGGCTTACCGTATAACCGATCTAATTAAATAAAAAGATTAGATAGCACCTTTTCTATTATACCTATAGTCGCGACTATATAATAAAGCGACGTAAGGAAGGTAATCGTGAATCACGCTTAAAGCCTAATCTTTTTAGTAACTTAAAATAGGCTATTTATTTAACTACGCCTCCTTAAGTCACTAAACTATAAATCGCTAGGCCACGTTACCTATTATCGAGGGATATAAGGCGGAGGGCTGCTAGCCAGAGGCGTATCTTTTGGGCTCTGCGTCTTTATATTATTTTACGACTTAACGTCGCGTTTTCCTACTAACTTCCTACTATTAATATTAATAATAAGATTATCGATATATCCGCTAAAGCTCTGATCACGGGGCTTAATAACCTTAGCTCTTATAAGCGTAAGAAAGCCGTGGCTCGTTAAGAGTTAGTTTGTCCTATGCTATGTTTCTAGTCTAAGACACGACTTATCGCGGGTATAGTTAATAAGTATAATGTTTTTATAACGGTCTAAGATATAGTAGTGAGTTCTCTTTACGCTTCTTGTTATATTACCCTGATTAGGGTAAGCTGATGTTATGGATATAGGTAAACTCGTATTTTATTTAGTACGAAGTGGCTAGTAAAGGTGGTGTATCGTACGTCGAGCTGGATTTTATGGGTTAGGTTATCCAGGGCGACTCTAAGGCTGTTATCGTAGGCCGGGTATAGGATAGCCTACTAAATCTTGCTAATAAAGACGTGGAGTAGGAGCTATTTAAGAAGGTAAGGTCTAGTAATAGTTTATCTCTGTTTCGCCGCCGCGTGTTTATAGCTAAGGACCTTGCTAGTCTATAAAGGGAGTATATTATAAAGACGGTGACCCGGGCTTATACGGTTAGAGCCCTGATTATCTAAGGGTTCGGGGTTATTAATAAGGTGCCGTGCTAGTACTATAAGGAACGGTGGTCGGCTATAAGTGATCGGGTTAATAATAAGATCACTTATCCTTTCTTTGAGTACGTGTTACTCTAATATAACGATCGATTTCCGGACTACGCTAACTGCTATTTTCACGAGACAGCTTACACGTATCGTGATAATAAGCTCCGAAGGCAGTTCTATTAGTCTAATCAGGAGGTCTTATAGCTAGATAGTGACTATACAGGTATTAGTCACGCTAATCCGTGTGCCAAAGACTTACTAGTGCTGCTATAGTCCGTATACGACGATAAGATACGTCCACGGCTATCGCCTTAATACGGCGTCTTTATAGTAAGCACTATTGCTTTATGCCGTGAAAGTGCTTAGTAGATACGCGACGTTTATAAAGGAAAGGGTCTTAAACCGTGGGACTATATGATAGCATAGGTCCCTGTGTTAGCGTATAAATATAAGGACGATCTTGAGAAGTTCTGTTATACTATTCAGAATAACCCGATAAAAAGGGATCGAGAAGAGACAGTGGAGTGGTATTATATTCCCTTTGTCTCTGGGGCTTAGGTTTAGCGGTATAAGTCGGAAGTGTACGGCCCTAGTAATAGTGACTATAAAAGTGAGCCGGAGTAAGATATAGATAGGTGATTCGGGTAGTGATTACTATAATCAGGGTAACCTTAGTATAATTAGGATATTTTGTTTCGGTGCGGGGCGTAAACGGGTAAAGGAAAGATAGATAAATAATAAATGTGTTTAGTGGATATGTCTTTACGGTGTCCACTTAGTTAGTGCGTGTAAATAGAAAATAGTAATAGTAAAATATAAATAAAAGGAACTAATAAATAAAAATAATAAGTGGAAGGGCATGGAATAGGGTGATTAGGGTAATAAAGGGTAAACGGGAGAGAAATAGGAAAAAGAGCGAGTTAAGGAGTCCTAAAAGTGGTGTTTTTATTTTAGGGGGGTAGTAGTTAGTTTTCGACGATAAGTAAATAGCGGTGCCTTATATATCCTCGGCCCTAATACTACACGTAAGACTCTTATTAAGTGTAGTATTACCACGATTAGGTTAACTAGGTAGGAAGTAATAGTAGGGAATAAAGTATAAGGTTCCTATGTGGTCCTTATACTCACTTAGGTTAAAGTTAGGATCTCTAGGGATATAGACTTCGACTCTTCCTAACTATATCGCTTTCCGGAGCTCCGCTTCTAACCTCTTATAATACTCGCCTAGTATATCCCGAAGTCTTGCTAACCGTTATAGGAGTGCGTTAACGGTCTAATTAGGGGAACTAGCGTTATCTTAACGCTTATTATCCTCGGCCCTAGTATCTTTATTAGTGGATTTACCTAGGAGGAGGGGTGCTTTAACTAGCTCTTTGTCGATAGGGACGCCGCGGGTAGGGTACGTAATTATTAGTTCTCTGGCGTAGTCCCTTTCTAGTATTATCTAGTCCTCCGGCTCTTAGTGTCCGTCTTTATCCTGGATGAATTTCTTAAGGCGGTTAGCGGTAAAAGTAACGCCCTGGAGCTCTTCCCCTGATAAAGTCGATAACCTAAAGGTCTTATTATCCTGATTAGACGATGTAATACGAAATAGGCTATTTTAGCGGTAATCTAGCTTCTTATCGCGGCTTATATTAATAGCTAGCTTAGTGTCGTGCACGAGGATAAGGTCGCTGACTCGGAGTCTTTATTTACGTAGGGTCCTAACTCTTGAACGGTTAATAGAGTCCGTCTTCTGCTACCGTTGCTTATTAACTATGTCGGCAGTAGTCCTCCGGTCGGCTTCTAACTAGGCAAAGGCCCTTAGGCGTAGTAATATCTCTTCCTTAGGGGTCTTAACGCGGCCTTAGTCGAGCACTCTTTAAGTAAGGCAGGTCGTCTTTATAGGCGTGATAGCCTTATAGCTATAGAGGAGGTAAAAGGGGGTCCTCCCGGTGGATACTCGGATAGTTATACGG
This sequence comes from Sodiomyces alcalophilus JCM 7366, assembly GCF_042370955.1. Classification (NCBI taxonomy): domain Eukaryota; kingdom Fungi; phylum Ascomycota; class Sordariomycetes; order Glomerellales; family Plectosphaerellaceae; genus Sodiomyces; species Sodiomyces alcalophilus. The sequence continues at coordinate 1,483,537 of NW_027263535.1, read as the reverse complement.
TCCGCGAAAAGGACTATAGGCAGGATCTTATATAACATACCGCGGTAAATCTTCTACTAAATAGCTAGCGTGTAGGCGATAGGCTTATATCCTACCTTATTTAGACTATTAGCGCGGGGGTAGTAGGCAGAGATAACCTTCCGCTTTATTAGGTACGCCCGATTTAGCTTAATCACACTACCCTTATTCTTAGGACCTCCGTCCATAATAATATACTAGTATAGCCCGTGCCGGTAAATAACGTCTTCCTATAAGAATATCGTAACGGCTCGCGATATGTTTTTCCGTAGTAAACGGGCTTCGACTTATCCCGTGAATATATATTAAGCCTTTACTAAATAGTATCTATTAAGATACTAAATATTAAGACTTACCTATATAAAGGGGAGGGCTTATTAAGGCAGTTAAGTAGCGATTAGGGGATCCTTATATACTTTACCTTGGCGGCTTTAATACTCGGCGTATACTTCGATAACCTCCTTAGTCTGCTTATAGATCCTGTCCTAAGTATATAAGGGGGCGAGCTTCTGGTATATCCTGTCCCTTGTACGATGGCCTGACTCGTCGTGGGCCCTCCTGATTAGGGTAACCTAAGTCTCTTTATCGTTAATCCACCTCTTAGGAGTCGAATCTTTCTTAGTAACTCTTATCCATAGCAGACCGTCCTTTACGAAAACACGGGTTAACCGATCTTTAACGCGGCGGGTATTATAAGGGTCTATTCTAGAGGGTATCCGTAGGCTTATTAAATACGAGGCTACTTATTAAGAGAACTGGCTCTAGGTAACGTCCGGGTCCAAAACGTCTTCGGCCAGGGTGGGGTTATTAAACCTCTTATCCGCGTCTATAAGGAAGATTCGGCCGTTAATAAAGTCGTTAATATCTCCTTTTATAGCGTCGTTAGCCTAATTAGACGGAGTGGCAGGTATCCTTAAAAGTCTATTAGCCGTAGTATTCTTAGTTCCCTTAATATACTTAACCTTAAAGTCGAAGAGTCGGATCTAGGTAATCCACCGAGTAATAAGTGCGCCGGGCAGGTCTATGGCAGAACCACTAAGCTAGGATACTAAGGCTTGAGTATCTGTTTCTAATATAAAGCGGACTCCGTAAAGATAGTTATAAAGTCGGCGAAGCACTTTTAATACTCCCCTTAGCTCTAGTTTGCCGGTATCGTAGACCTTCTCTGCCGGGTTCTATCTACCGCTTTTATACCGGGCGATAGCTCTCTTTCCGTCGATATACTGGCCTAAGATCCCGCCCTAGCCCTTAATATATACGTCGACGATAACGTAGATAATGCCAGCCCCTTTACCGTACTCGATAATAATTAGGACCGGTATAGAGGTTAGGGTAACCTTAAGAGTGTTTATAGCGTACTACTAAGGTTCGCTTTATAGGAAGGTAGAACTTTTCTTTAGCAGGTTTATTAGCGGCCCTACGATAATAGCGAAGCGGTAAATCTAGATATAGTAAAAGGTAGCGAGACCTAGAAAAGAACGGACTTCGGAAATAGTCCGGCACTTCTACCACTTAGTTAACTTAGCTACCTTAGCCTGCTTAGGGGAACGGCTATCGGTTCCGTACACGTAGCCCACGATAATAGCTGCTTTCTAATACTATTAGCTTTTAGCGCTAGCTATAGTGCCTCTAGCAAGCTCTATATTAAGAAGGACTTTATCGATATTACTAATATACTCGGCCACGTAGCGGCGAATTCCGGGTCTAATTAGGGTATCGTCGTAAGTAGTAGTCGGCCCTTTAACCGCGATATTATTAATAAAGGGTTAATAGCACTAGGGAATAAGGTCGTAGAGGATACGGGTTATAGCACGTATAAACTAGGCTATTAAGTTAGTCGCCCCTTATAGAAGGGTGTATATCCTAAAGAGTCCTAAAACCGTGGCGAAGGTCGTTAAGTCCCTCGATTCCTTGTTAAGGGTAACCTGATTATAGCCGGAGAAGAAATCCAGAAAGGAAACTATCTTATATATACCGAAGTCCTCGGAAAACTTATTGGCCCTAGGCGGGATAAAGGTATCGCGTAGGGTAATAGTATTAATCTTAGTGGTAGAGTTAATAAGGCGTATATTACCGTCTTTCTTCTTTACAAGGAACTAGGGGTTTCGGTATACCGCGTGGCTTTCCTTAATAACCCCCTTATCCTTCCTATCCTTAATTATCTTAACGATAACAGACTCTAGGGCTCTAGGGATCGGGATCCCTTTCGCCTACTATACCTTATATAGAACCACCTTAATCTTCTACGGCGGGGCGATTCTAGGGTCGAGTCTCCTGTACTCTTACTAATCCTACGCGAGGGCAGCTTCGCGGTTTAGGAGGGTCTTCGCTAAAAGCTCCTTTTCTATAGGCAGTAAATAGTCGGCAGAGTCTAAGATATCTTTAAGTCGCTTTTCCGTAAGTCTTAAGCGAGGGGTAATCTTAGAGAATTTTAGGGTGATCAGGCTAATAAAACGGTCGTCTTCCTACTCCTATATATCCTCGGGGATTTCCGCTAAGATCTTCTGCTTCTAGAGGGGGTCGCCTTCGGGGACGGAACTATCGGACGGCGCGTTGTTTATAGGGTGAATCTTAAGGGCTTTCGGCTTATATATAGTGTAGATAGCCTAATCAGGCTTATGATATGCTTCCTTAATTAGGTCTTAGTGCTTTCTTCTCTTCGGGGTCCATAGTTTCTTTATAGCTATTACGGCGGCGCTAGTAATACGCGTGTCTTCGGCCCTTAGAGCCGATAACGTTAATAACTAGTAAGACTTCCACGCTTCCGACTTAAAATTAGTATAAGTGATTTAGTGTGAATTAGGCTAATTAGGGTAACTACGATAAGGACTTATAGATAAATATAGTAATAAAGGAAGAAAACGGTGTTTATAGTGTTATCGGGCTTCCTTGTCGTATTTCCTATACCCTTGGCCCTAATTCCGTGGCATCGCCCTCGAGGCCACGCATACCCTTAGTAAAAGTGGCTTAATCTCCTTAAAGAACACGAAGGCCACTAGAGACGCTGTATCGGCGTCCCTGATTATGTATTAGATTTTATTACCCTCCTTTAGAATATCCGAAGGGTAACGGTTAGCCTTTTCCTTAGTAGATAGCGAGGCAGCGGCCCTAGGCTAATAGGTAGGGTCGTTATCCTAAAGCTAATATTAATTAGCTTAATTAGACCGATCTTTATTAATCCGACGCCTCTTATTAGCCTTATAGTTCGGCTAGCTTTAGTTCCTCGGTATCTCCTTAATCTATTCGCGATAGGCGATAGGCATAAGAATACGGGTGTTACCGAGCATAAAGTCGGTATTAATCCACCTATCCCGGAAAGAAAAGGACGCTCTAGTCTCCTAGATCCACGGTATACTAAGTAGTATATCGGGCCCTAGACCAGGGAGGACTTAGAAGTTAAAAACGCCGTTTTACTCGCCGACCCATAAACGTTCCTTAAGGTATCTAGTATACGGTTACCCCTCCTGGTTATTAACGCCCTTAATTCTAATCTCGGTCTGGCTAATACGATATTCTAAACCGAAGCGTCTAACGGTAGCTATAGAAATAGTGTTAAAGGTGGCCCCTATATCGATAATAGCCTTAATAAAAACGTTAGGGTTATATATCACGGCACCCTTACGAGTAAGCCTATACTTTAAGACTATGTGTCGGGTAATAACTAAAGGGTTATTAGTCTTAGGGACGGCCTCCTTTTTAACGATAGTAAGGGTATTCGAGTTAGCGTTATTAGGTTAGGTAAATAAGACGGTATACCCCTTAGACGAAGGCGGGGGAGGAGGTATACTAGGGGGACCTCGTCTATTAAGGAAGAAGGCTTTATTAGCGGTTAGGCAAACAATCTCACGCTAAGGCTAATTAGTCTTAGCGGCGCGTATTCTCTTATTATTTCTTAGCCTTATATCTGGGTCGCTAATAAGGTGATACTATAAGGGAACTTTAATCCGGAGATCCCTAATTTACCTATCCAGGTCTTTTTATACTTACTCTAGGTTATAAGGGTTATCCGTAAAGGCACTGGCCTTGCCTTTGCCTTTATCGACGGCCTTAGGTTATTACTAGTCGGGCTATATTGGCGCTTCCTTTATCTCTACTTTTTCGTTAACGACCTCGGCTATAATCGGGGTCGGTACCTAGTAGCTAGGACCAGGGTTTAACTTCTATAGGCGTTATTTAATAACCTAATCAGGGAAACGGACAACCTTAGGAGTGGGTTTAACGATCCTCCTACTCCTAGTCGTGTATAGAGGCTACGCGGGGGGCTACTCTTTCCGAGTATCCTTCGACGCGGTATAGATATCCGCCTACTAATAATCGGACGTAATAGACATAAAATTAACGCTAGTGCTTACTACGGGAGCCTTAGCCTTCGCTTCTTCCTCCTTTAGCCTAGTATAATATTCTAACGTTACTCTTATAACGTCTTCTATCTTAATAGGGAGGCTTCCGGAGTTAGTACTAATATAGTAGGCTTTAGCTAGGTCTTTATACTTCCCTTAAAGGCGCGTGCTGAGCTAGTAAAGGACGGACCGCCGGTGCGGCTAGTCTTACTGCTTAAGGTATATATCCTAGGGGCAGGGCTGCTACTCGTTGTTCTGGTCTAAGGTAAGGTAGTCGGGGTAGCGGAACCTAACTAGGTGCTAGGTCTTATCTAGCTATAGTACCGCGCACTGCTCGTGGCGGTAACGCTCCTATCTATAATAAAAGTAATAGGGGGGTTAGTTATTAATAGGGTGGTATTATAACGGACCGCCGGAACGGGGGTAGGAATTCCTGTTCCTATACCGCGGTGGCCCTTACCCGTACTATATATCGTCCTTATATATACCGACGTTAGTCTAATTAGGGGTAATATAATAAGCTATCGGAGCGGCGTCCTACCTCTCTAAAGTAGACTGCTTTAGGGCGGCGTAGAACAGGGTCTTTAGGTAAGGGTCGGTAGCGAGGATCGCGTTAACCTTATCGGCTCCTACTCGACGTAAGAGGGCCACGACTTAGGGAACCGCGTTCCTAATAACGCCCGCACCGTTATATACCATAGAGATAGCGCACTTCTCTAAAAGCTCCGTTAACTTATCTATATCGCTCCTTATCTACACGGCCGGCTTAGGCACTATAGTAGGCCTCCGTAAAATAGTTAGCGTATACGTTATCGGGTTAGCCTGATTAGGCCGAGGCGTAACGGCTAGTGCCGGCTTAGTGGTTAGCGTAGGGGTAGGAATATCTATAATACTCGCCACTTCGTTAACAGGCCGCCTATCGGCTACCTAGACGTCTTCTACCCACTCTTTTAATATATCCGATAAATCGTAATACCTTTATAGTCGGTCCTTTAGGTTAACGAACTTACACTTTATCCGGTTAGCGAGCTATATATTAATATCTCTATATAAGATAGCGAGGAAGATATTATAAAGCTCGTGGTCTTTAATAAAGGTGCCACTAACCTTATCTACTCTTGACTTCTAAACCGTAACGCTTATTAATAGCTGCTTAACCTATTAGACGGTCTTAACCTTTTTATGCTTATAAGTAAGTCGTAACTAGCGTACTTAGTCGGATAGGTTAAGCTACTAGTCGGGATCTAGGTAAGAGTATTCGTTAATAAGCCGCTACTTTAAGTGCTTTTATCGGCCACCGGATACTTCGACTAGTCGGATTATCTTATTAACTATAGGACGGATACTAGGCTCCGTGAATAGGCTAATATAGGAGATCTTATCGGCCTCGCTAAGGCGGTTAAGCTTAGCATAGTCCTTATAGTCCCTAAGGAAGTTAGATAGGGCCCTTCTATTAAAGCGAGGGGCTCCCGCGGCGAAGGGGTTTAGGGGCGCACAAGACGTAATAATAGCTTGAGTCTTCTTATTATCGTATAGGCTAATATACTAGTAGATAGCCGCGAGCGTCTTTATAGTAAGGCTCGCCTTAAAGTTCTTTAGGACGTCGTTAGGGGGCGCGACCTTTATACTAGGAGCGTGGGCCTGCTAGGGAGCGCTCGGTCCGGGGGAAACAGGGGGAATAGGGGAAACGGGGGGAGCTAGCCCGCTAATAGGTATCGGGTTACCCTAACTAGGCGAAGGGGAGGCCGATACGGCTCCGTAGCCGGACGCCGGGGCGCCCTAACCGTGAGCGATAGTTATTGACGGGCCGATACCGGGGCCTGCGTCCCCTTACCTAAGCGAGGCGGTCGCGAGAGGAGGGTTAGCCGTAGGAGCGGTGTTACCCTAATTAGGCGTAACCGTGGTCGCTAGGGTTAGGATAGCCGTATATATGCTATTATTATTAGGCTTAGAGTCGCTATGGACTATAACCGTAGAGGGGGGGTCGCGATAATCGGTCTACTATAAGGCCGTTATATTATTAAAAGGGGGGGGTTAATCTATTATAGTCACTGGTTTAGGCAGATTAGGGGAATCAGGGTCTTTAAGAAAGAAAGGGTTAAGAAACGAAAAGTAATCGTGTATTAAGTCTATAAGTCTAAGGATAATTCTATTTAGCGATAGGGGGTAGGAGGAGCCCTTTTCTTAGGGGCCCTAAAGGATATAATATAAGTATTCTCCGCTAAGGCTTAGGAGGGAACCTATTATGGTTAGACTAACGGAGATACCTATAAGGAATAGGATAAGGTATCGCTAGCTATTATAGGAGATTAGTTTAAGTCGTATCCGGGATCCACTAATAGGTTTACTTAACCGCTAGGTCCTTAAGGGCGCGGTATCTCGGGGCTCCTTAATAGGTTCTTCTAACCGTCGGGGCCTTATATAACTAGATTTTCTTAAAATTCTCGGGGCTAGGGACTTACCGCTATTCGTATAGGCCTTTATTACCCTGATTATAGTAAGGTTAACCCTACGCCGTTATCGTTTTATACTTAGTGGGTTATAGTAAAAGATTTTTTTATATCTAGGCTTTATAGCCCCTAATAGTCTATATCCGTAGCTTTTCCTATTCCGGTAAGGGAGCGTACCCTCTGTGTTTATATCTATACCGTATCCGGAATCTGTCTTATAGTTAATCTATTCTTTATTCTATTCGTCGTACCTTTTTCTTAGCTATCTCTCGCTTTTTTATCCACCTTTACCTTATCGGCGGTGGGGGCCTATCTCTCCGTCTATAGCTTTTATTTTATTTTTAGTAAGGAGGATCCGTCCCCGTTTTCTGGTTATTGGGTTTTATTAAGGCCACTTAGAGGGCAGGTTTCCTAAGCTATTATCGTAATCTCTATTCTAATTTTAAATATTAATGCTTTATTTTTAATCTTGGCCTCCTGGCCGTATACTTCCCTCTCCACTTCCGTAATTAACGTGCAGTTCGTTTAGGTAGGCCGGAACTCCCCTTAAGTGCTTTCGGTTACCCTGATTAGATAATTAGGACTTCCTAGGCACTAAATAGATCCGCCTCTAAGCACTAATTAAAGAAAGGCGAAGCCGTTACTATATAGAACGGCTCGGGCAGTATAATCTCGGATAAGTCTTTGATAACAGGAGTGCTTAAGACCATGAAGTGTTTATAACTAAAACAATATATATAATAAGGAGACCTTTAGAAAAGGTTCCTAGGAGTGCGCGCTGCTCTGATCAGGGTAACGTAGCTTAAACGAAGTGAATATAATAAACGTGGTAAAATTTAGGGTTAAAAGGATGATGATTATGTAGGATAATAAGTATCCTCTGTGTCTAGGTGGCGTCGCCACGTATATATAATATATAAGATAAATAAAAAAGCGCGCGTCTTATAACATCACGTGACGTCCTAACGATATGGTACTGGGTCTCCGATCCACCCCTCTATAATGCTATATCTAAATCTATATTAAAAACCGTATCGTATTCGAAGCCTATACCGTATCTAAAACTATATCGAAACCGAAGCTATATCGTAACTAAACTAAGACTTAAGACCAAAGACTTAAAGGGAAGACCGTGACCGTATCGAGACTAAGACTAATAATCGTTAATAGGCCGTTTGTTTAGGCAGGCCGGAACTACCCTCGTGCGCAGGATTACGATCTCCTACGCCGATTATATCCGCCTCCGAGCACTAATTAAAGAAAGGCGAAGCCGTCACTATACAGAACGGCTCCGCTAGGGCCAAAACAAACAAACAACTAACTAACTAATAATAGGCTAGCCGAAGGGATAGTTAGGCTCGTCACGGGTCCGTATCTAGAGCTAAGGGTCCCGAGGAGACGGTCGCCGGGCCTCTAGAAGGGTCGGTAGTGGTCCGATTAGGGGAACGAATAGCTATAGATAGGCAAGCGGGCCTACGGTCGGCTCTTCTAGATCGTCTAGATAACTAAAAAGGGAAGGATAATATAAATTATAATTATAATAGGTGATAGGTGATAATCGTGAAAGATCGGACGAAAAGCTAGCTAGATATAGTGGGTCTATTCCGAAGAATAGCCGTATATAAGACCAGATCTCTGGGACCGTGTACGTGGTTACGTGATATCCATAACGTCTAGACTCGGAACACGGGTCTGCCCCTCTATAATATCTATACGGGATATCTACAGCCAAGATCATGGCGTATGCATACTACTACACGGGCTCGCGTAACCTTCCTAATTAGGTTTAGGACGCTTGTAAATAGTAGACAGGCCGCTTAGAAATAGTGGTACTCGAGATTCTCCTAGGCATAAAATAGGGTCGCCCGGTAGATATATAGAGCGTCGGGCTAGCGGTAAGATTTATATCTTGTCTTACTGGCTATCCGTCTAATTACCGAATTTTCTAGGCCTGGGATCTTCTTAAGTCTAAGAGTCTCTTCGTGTATATAACTCTAAGAATAAAGAGATAAACGAAGCTTACTACTTAGCTAATATTGTCGCCCTGCTTGGACCCCCGCCGCTTGAGTTCCTGGGCCGCGCCAGTAAATCACGGAAATCCTAAGATAGGGAAGGTATATCGAGCACACTTATTATATATTACGGATATAATTCATCGAAGCCAGGGACAGCCCGAATAGAATAAAATAATATATCTTAATAATTATAAAGGGGATTGGATAGGGTATAGTGCTCGGAGATCGGTGGTAGAGTCGGCTCCGGGACTAGTACTATCCGGGCCGGTCTAGTATAGTATAATAGGGAGAACCACCGATAAAGGGATCGTGGCCCTAAGGATATCTTCGAGGGGATTCTATAAGGTTCTAGGGGAGAGGCTCTAGTTATCTATAAAAGTGGTAGGTAAAGCTAAACTCCTAACTTAGAGGTTTAGCGAATAATTTAACTCTTAATTCGATCTATTAGTTTATATCTGCCTTTCTTAATTATCTTATAATATCTTTTTACTTTTTATATAGAAACCCCTAATATATTATTCGCTTAACCGTTCTAACAGGTATAACGACCGTTAAGAGTTATAAGTATAATTCACCTCTACTAGTTAGCTAATAAATAACTATACCTCCTTATACACGCTTTGGTACTACTCCTCCCGAGGACGGAGATCACGAATCGGTTTATAAGTATACGCTATCTCCTGGTCCTAGAAGCGATACCACCGCGCCTTTATCTAGCGAATAGGAGACTATTATCCCGTAGGGCCCTTTAGAGCTATAGCCAGAACCGTCTTTAACACCTTAGTATAAGCCTCCTATAGTCCCTTAGCGCGAGATAACCGTGGTTTAATCGTCTAATACTATAAAGCCACCGACTTACCCTTAATCGGATATACGTTTTAATATTAAGGAACTAAAGAACTATCCTCCGGATTAACTATTTCCCGAGGAACTAGACTTCCTCCTAAACCACTATAAGGAATATAAGCAGTAAGAGTATAAGTTAGAGCGTCTAAAAGCTATTCGTTGTAGCGAGGACCTAGATATTACCCTACCCCCTTACTCGGTAAACCACTACTATCCTTAAAGTGGTTACGGCGATCTATTTAAGGTAAACCTTTTTACCTTAAAATAGGATAGTAAGTTATACGATTAGTTTAGAACCTTTATAAAGGAGATTAAGGAACGCTTTTACCTTAATCTAGCTAGTTTTATAATAAAAGCGAAAAAGGTTTACTTTATTATTAGTTATCTTAAGAGGAATACGAAGTCCTATTAGCGAGCCTACTAAAAGAGGACCTATAGTTCTTTAATAAAGGCGATATAGGCTAAGCTAAAGACCTTTTTAACCGAGTAATTAGTTAATAGTAAGACCTATGAGTTATTAGTTACGGAATAAATCTTTTCGGAATAAACCTCTTAGTAACCCGGTTAAACTTATAATTAATTTCTTAATAAATTAGATTCCTTATTTAATAAGGTATCTATCCCCCTTCCTAATAAGTAGCGTATATAGTTTATTATATCTAAACTAAATAGACCTTTACGCGATTAAATTATTACTAGGATTCTGCCTAAGACCTTTTAAGAGCTAAACGTCGCGGCTTACTAGGCTAAAGTTATATTATCTTATAAGGGTAAACCGTTTAATCGGGACCGCGGTTATTATATACCCCGTGATTAGGGTTAAAAGAGGAAGCGCGGAACTAATAGTAAACCCTCGGTATCCTAAGCCAGCGGTTCTTATAAGGACTCGCCTATACCCCCTACTACTATAACCGCGGCTATCGCTATTACCCCTGCCTAATAGCGGGATAACCCTAGCGGAACCTCGGAATTCTTAGGCCCTCGGAAATATTATAAATACGGAGATAAGGGCTATATTCGACCTTTTTACCCTCGCCTATAAAATAGGCGGGCCGGCTAAAGTTCTACCTCGGCTACTAACCCTAATTAGGATACTATAGCCCCTAGTCGACCCACTTTAGGTTAGGTATAGGCCCTACCCTAAGCCTTATAGGGTTAGGCCTAGGATAACGCGCTATCCGAGTCGAACCCTCCCCTTAGTTTAGTAAGGGTAAAGCTTAATATACGACTAAATAATAGATAGGACTATTAAGTTATAATTCTAAATAACGCTACCGACTTTAATATTATTAATAAACGCGTAGTGCCCCCTAGTAAAATAATTACCGGACCTCCTAAGGAAATTAGGTGGTTAAATAAGGAATATATAACCTAAATACTCGGATCGATCTTATCTATAGTTCGGATTATAGATAGTTAGAATCGTATATAGATATAGTATATAGAGTTATATATTATGGATTTAGGTAAAGATAGGTTAGAGGTTATCCTCGGGATCCCCTAGTTAACTAAGCATAACCTAATAGTTAACTAGGTAGAGAAGAGTTAGATATTTCGGATCTAAAAGGAGGAGTTAAAGTTTATAGGTTCACGGAAGGAGTTAAAAAGGGCTATAAATAAGGCGAAGGTGACTATTAGACTCGTTAGGTCTTAGGTGGCGCGGGTTAGCCGTGTTTAAGCTTATATCTTAGAGGATATAACCACGCCTACTCCTCCACCTAAACTATTACCCGAACCCCTAAAGGACCCCTTACCCGTAGGTTAAGAAGAGTTATTAGTAGCCGTGCCGGAGTAGTATTATAAGTTCTTAGATATATTCGATATAAAGGAGGCCGGTAAGCTACCTAGTTATTACTAATAGGATTACGCGATTAAGTTAGAGGAAGGGAAGACGCCCCTGTTTAGGCCGATTTACCTATTAGCGGAGGAGGAGTTAGCGGCGTTACGGGAGTACCTTTAGGGCGCCCTTACTAAAGGTTAGATCCGTTACTCTACTAGCCCTACGGGTACTCCTATCCTTTTTATACCGAAGAAGGGTAGGAAGTTAAGACTATATATAGATTATCGGGGGTTAAATAAGGTTACTCGTAAAGACCGTACACCGCTCCTATTAATATATAAGATTATAGACCGGCTTTTATCGTTAAAGGTCTTTATTTCGCTAGACCTTAAGGACGCCTATTATCGACTTTATATACGACCCGGCGACGAGTAGAAGATAGCTTTTAGGACTTGTTATAGTTATTTCGAGTACTTAGTTATACCTTTTAGGCTTACTAATACCCTAGCTAGCTTTTAACGGTATATTAACTAGGTATTAAGCGGGTTAGTTAACACGATTTATATAGTCTATCTAGACGATATCTTAATTTATAATAAGAACCTCGCGGCTTATTGAGTATACGTTAAGGAGGTTTTAGGGAGGTTAAAGGAGTGGTCGTTATACGCGAATCTAGAGAAGTGTGTGTTTAAGACTTAAGAGGTGGAGTTCCTAGGGTTTATTATTAGAGTGGATAGGGTGCGTATAGATTAGTCTAGGGTCGAGGCTATCCGTGATTAGTAAAAGCCGAACTTAGTAAAGACTATCTAAATCTTCCTAGGTTTTATTAGGTTTTATTAGCGTTTTATTAAGAATTATTTAAAGATTACGGCGCCGCTCTTAGACTTAACGAAGAAGAGTAGAGTAAAGGGTGTATTTATATTATCTATAAGAGAGAAGGAGGCTTTCGATAAGTTACGCTAGAGGTTTTAGGAGGCTCCGGTTCTATAGTATTTTAATCCTAAGTTACCTATTCGACTAGAGCCGGACGTATCGGGGTTTACTTTAGGGGCGGTAATTAGTTAGTATATAGATCGGGTATAGTATCCTATCACGTTCTTTTTAAGGAAGCTTAAGGGTACGGAGTTAAACTATTCGACTCTAGATCCGGAGTTAAAAGCTATTATCGAGGTATTCCGGTATTAAAGGTATTACCTAGCCTATAGCTAGACCCTAGTTAAAGTTCTAACGGACTACCTTAATTATCGGTACCTAATAGATAAGCTAAAGATTAAGCCGTAGTATACGCGATAGCTAGAGGAGCTATTAGTATTTAACTTCGAGATTAAGTATCGACTAGGAGCTTAGAATCCGGCTAATAGTCTATCACGGAAGCTATAGTATATCTCTGATTAGGCGGACCTAGATACGGAGCGTTAAAAGCCTCTTAAGAGGTTTACCTATAAGTTTATATTAAGAGTAGTAAAGAAGGCGGGTAGAGTACCTAGTATCTTTAAGGACTTATTACTAAGTTTAAAGGAAAAGGTGGCCGATACCTAGAGGGATAATCCCTTTTATATCTCTTTATCTAGGAAAGACCGGTTATCCGACCCGTGGTTAAGGGATAAAGAGGGCCTAATCCTTTTTAAAGGTCGCCTCTTTATCCTAGATATATAGGGGTTAAGGAAAAAGATCCTATAGGCCTTCCACGATAAACCCACCGCTAGATATTATAGTTCCGGTAAAACGATTAAGAGGATTTCGGACTCGTTTTATTAGGAGTATATATCCCGGGACGTAAAGAAGTTTATGCCTACGTATAGGGTTTATTAAAGGACTAAGGGGAGATAGTATAAGCCTTATAGCCTATTAGCTAGTCTTTTAGTTCCGTCTTATCCGTTCTAGGAGATCTCGATTAATTTTATTACGGGTCTCCCTCCTATTAATTAGGGCGGAAAAAAGAAGGATACGATCCTTATAGTGGTTTACTATTATATAAAGTATTCCCTTTATATCCCTTATAGCAGTATGCTAACCGCTAAAGGTTTAGCCGATATTATATAGTTAAGAGTCTTTAGTATTTATAGGTTACCGGATAGTATTATTTTGGATTAGGGTTTATTATTTACGAGTAAGTTTTAAAGGACCCTATATAGTCTCTTAGGCGTTTACCGCCGGATATCTACTATATTCTACCCCTAAACCGACGGGCAGACTAAGCGTTAGAATTAAAGTATCGAGTATTACCTTCGTAGCTATTACTCGCGGGAGCAGACCGACTAGGTAGATAAGCTATCCCTTATATAGTTTACCTATAATACCGCGTAATACTAGGTAATTAAGTAAATACCCTTTATAGCGCTAATAGGCTATAATCCTTATAGCCCTAATAATATCCGGTTACCTAAGTCGTTAAATATTAGGGCGGTATCCGCTAAATAGCGGGTAAAGCACCTAATCGCTAATCGTTAAGTAATAGAAACTTTTATTCGGAAGGCTTAAGAGTCTTATAAGAGATTCTATAACGCCGGGCGGACTTAATAGCGATTTAAGGTAAGGGACTACGTCTTAGTCTCCTCGAAAAATATTAGGTAAAAGCGGCCTAATAAAAAACTCTCGGATAAGTACCTCGGGCCGTACCGTATTATCTTAGTTATTAGTTATTATAGTCTCGCCTATAAGCTGGATCTCCTATAGTTAATAAAGATTTATAATATTTTCCTAATCTCTTTATTAGAGCCCTAGCAGTCTCGCGATAGTTAGGCTCCCGAGCCTATAAAAGTGGATATAGAGCCGTAGGAGTCGGAGGAGTATAAGGTAGAGGAGATTCTAGCTTATCGGTTTAATAGGAAGAGAAAGCAGTATTTAGTTAAGTGGGCGGATTATAGGTATAAGGATAATACCTAGGAGCCGAGGCGTTATATCCCGGAGGAACTTCTTTAGGAATATTATAATTAGTAAAAGGAGAGGGCTCGGAAAGTGCAGAAACTATTATAACCCTATAGGGCCCTTTATTAGTATTATTAATTTATCTTAGTACGACCCCGGAGGGTCTCGTCGTTATCTTTATCTTCACTAATTCATTAAGTTATATCCTAAACGCTAAAAATAAAAATAGTAATAGTCGCGCTATATATATATAATACTAATTAAGGTCGGATTATTAGATCCATTTCTTCCTATATAGCCATAGACCAGCGAAATATCCCTTGTTATCGCTATTATCGTTATTACTATCTATACTATCACCGACCTTTAATATGTCCCGGATTTAACGAAGGGCTTTTATTTATTTACGGGCCTCTCTAGCCTGGATATTATACTAAGCAATCTAGGCTTCCGTAAATGCGTTAGCCCGATAACGCTTATAGCGAGCCGTATTAAAACCCCGGTCGTTATAGTGCTAGTTATTAGTATAGGCCCGGCGTAGCTCCCCCTAAAGCTTATAGGCGGCACGCTAGGAGAAAGGAGTTAGCACGGGTATATAAATAGAGGAGGGGAGAGATAACTTATAAGTTTCTTATCGGTGAATCCGCCGCACTTAACTATATTAATAAGCGCCTCTTATATAGCGATAGCGGCACGAGTCGTATAAAGGTTTATCTAGAGAAAGGTTAGTATACCGGGGCGGTCCACGGCGGGCGGGGAGCATAACTATACCTCTTCGCACTTCTTACTATTCTAGTCCTCCTAGCAGTGTCGAGGGGCAGACCCGTGTTCCGGGTCTAGACGTTATGGATATCACGTGACCACGTACGCGGTCCCAGAGATCTGGTCTTATATACGGCTATTCTTCGGAATAGACCCACTATATCTAGCTAGCTTTTTCGTCCGATCTTTTACGATCGTCACCTATCACCTATTATAATTATAATTTATATTATCTATCCCTTTTTGGTTATCTAGACGATCCAGAAGAGCCGACTATAGGCCCGTGTTAGGGGTTTTCGTGTAAAGAGTAAAGAGACGTTATAAGATAATTAAAAAGGCAATATAAACCAATGGGTCGAATTAAGAGTCAAATTGTTCGCTGAACCTCTAAGTCAGGAGTTTAGCTTTACCTATCCCTTTTATAGATAACCAGAGCCTCTCCCCTAGAACCTTATAGAATCCCCTCGAAGCTATTCCTAGGACCTTAATCTATCCGCCGGTGGTCCTCCCTATTATATTATACTAGACCGGTCCGGATAGTACTAGTCTCGGAGCTAACTCGACTACCTATCTCTAAATACTATACCCTATCTAATCCCCTTTATAACTATTAAGATATATTATTTCCTCCTATCTAGGCTATCCCTGGCTTTAATAGATTATATCCATAATATTACGCCCCCTCCTCTAGTGCTTATATCCCCAGGAGTAATATAGTTAACCGGGTACCCTTATAAGGACCCTCTCCCGTCTAACCTATATTCCCCGGATATAGCTCTAAAAAAGACGACTCGGCCCGGGATAGTACCTGACCACGAATAACTTAAGTTAGCCTATACTAGGCTTCTAGCTCGCGAGCCTCTATCCGTATCCGGGTTATAGCTATCCTACTATAGGGCCTTTTATAATAACTTATTAAAGCTAGAGCTAAATATAAATATAAAGATTAATTCCCCTAAACTCCTAAATATCGTAATAAAGCCTAAATAAAGCCTCGTAGATCCTTTAATACTCCGCCTTTAAACCGTTATTAAAGGCCTCGTGAATAATCTATAAATAATCGTATCGCCTAGCTAAATATAAAGCCTATAGACTTAAAGGAGTATATACGACGCTTTATTATTATCTAAATAATAAACTATAGGTGCGCTCCTAATATAGTAGGCATACCTAGATCGTAGAGTAAGCAGGAGTAACCACGTAGGCTCTACTCGAGGTCCGGTGACTATCGTAGAATATATCCTAGCTAGTCCTCCTAGCTTATTATTATTTTCCTTTTCCTTTCTTTACCTATTCGAGTAACTATTATAATAACTTTATTCTAAAGTTTTATCTATAAGTTAATCCTTATTATCGTATTATAGTAACTTTACGAGGATCTTATCTTAGTGGTTCGTCTTAAGTTCCCCGAGGGTCTTTTTATCGTATTACGCGAGGCTCTCGGCGGTCCCTTAGATCTAGTAGTTCTGATATCTAGGAGCAGCTTATTATAAGTATCCGTTATTCGGTTAACGATAACTCTTAATAATAATATACCTTAGTCCCGCGTAGAATAATAATATAAGTGTTTATCGTGTATAGCTCCCTAAGCTTAGCTGACCCCCGTTTTCTAGTATGGCTCCTTAAAAGCGTTAACTGCATGCGGCTAATAAGTTAGCTCGCTAACTTAAGTCCGCTAGTAACTCCCCCGCCTAGAAGCCCGCCCCCGTTAAAAAGTCCGTTACTCCTATAAAGAACGGTAAGCAGGCCGGCGGTGGCCTTAATACCGCTATTAATAAGACCTCCGCTAATAAAACCTCCGCTATTAAGGATAGCGCTATTAAGAAGACCACTAAGAAAGGTAGTACTAATAGCGGGTTAATTATACCTAGCGCGGCGTCTAAGACGCCCGCTAAAGTAAAGGGGCTGGCCGCGCTTAGTACGGAGTCACTTATAACTCCTATTAAAGCGCGCCTAAATAATAATAGGTTAACTATACCCGGTATAGTTATTAAAACGCCTACTAAAGTAAAGGGGCCGGCCGCTAAACCGCGCCTAAATAATAAAGGGTCCGCCGTGCTTAGCGTAGTATCTAAGATACCCGTTAAAATAAAGGGGTTAGCCGTACCTAGTACGGAGTCACTTATAACTCCTACTAAAGCGAGGGGCCTAGCCCTCCCTAATAAGAAGACCTTCGAGGTCCCCGACTACTAGGTTAGCCGGGTTCTTGCCCGGTTTTTCCTAGTGATTAGGTCGGACGATAGTTTAACTAGTGGCTAGTCTGCCGGCGACTAGAGGACTCCGTCTCCGGCGCTAACGGACTATAAGGGTGACGACGACGACGATAATATCGATAATAGTGTTATCGACTACGAAGGGGATATAACTATATTAGGTGGCGCCGACGGTATCCTCTATATTAGTAGCGACGAGAGCGAAGATAATGACTTTAACCCTAGCGGAGGTAAGAGCTTCCTGGGTGATAATATCTTCGGTAATAATAACGTTACTAATAAAGGTCCGGGGGCTAACGGGGGCGATAACGACGCTACGCCTTTTAATAATAGCGATCCCTTAGGCCTTTACCTGGTTTAGGAAGTGGTTATAGGGGGCGACCTCCGTGACCCTCCTTATTAGCGGTGCTGCTCGGGTTTCCTTAATATTATCTTAGATAGTTAAGGCCCTATTATCTTTTATTTATGCCGTAACTCTGGCCGATAGTCGTTTAAATGCTATTACTATTAAGAAGACTAGAATAGTAAGAGATACGAGGAGGTATAGTTATGCTCTCTGCCCGCCGTGGACCGCCCCGGTATACTAACTTATTCGTAGATAAACCTCCGTGCTACCCGTGCCGCCGTCGTTATATAGGAGGTATTTATTAATGCTATAAGATATAGTGGATTCACCGATAAAAAACTTATAAGTTGTCTCTCCCCTTCCTTATTTATATACTTATGCTAACTCCTTCCTGCTAGCGTGCCGCCTATAAGCTCTAGGGGGAGCTACGCCGCGTATATGCTAATAACTAGTATTATAATTCCCGCGATTTTAATAATACTCGATATAGCCGTTATCGTGATAACGTAATTATAGAGGCTCGGATAGCCTTATATGAGGTTCGGGCCAGGGATGCCTAGAAATAGACGAAGGCTCTTTATTAGATTCGCGATCCGCTACGGGTTACTAGCGGTATCAAAGTTAGCGGTAATAGTAATAATAAGGAATATTTTACTAGCCTATAGGCTTATAGACGGAAACGGATCTAATAGTCTAGTTAGTAAGGGCGCTGTGTGTATATAATACGACCACCTCTATTTTTCTTTTTATTTACCGTTTAGAATATAATATAATAAATTAATAAAGATAACGATAAGACCCTCCGGGGTCGTACTAAGATGAATTAATAATGCTAATAAAGGGCCCTATAGGGTTATAATAGTTTCTGCACTTTCCGAGCCCTCTCCTTTTACCGATTATAATATTCCTAAAGAAGTTCCTCCGGGATATAACGCCTTAGCTCCTAGGTATTATCCTTATACCTATAATCCGCCCACTTAACCAAATACTACCTTCTCTTCCTATTAAACCGATAAGCTAGAATCTCCTTTACCTTATACTCCTCCGACTCCTATAGCTCCACGTCCACTTCTATAGGCTCGGGAGCCTAACTATTATAAGACCGTTAAGGCTCTAATAAAGAGATCAGGAAGATATTATAAATCTTTATCGATTATAGCAGATCTAGCTTATAGGCGAGACTATAATAACTAATAACTAAGGTAATACGGTACGGCCTAAGATACTTATCCGAGAGTTTCTTATTAGGCCGTTTCTGCTTAATGTTTTTCGAGGAGACTAAGATATAGTCCCCTACCTTAAACCGCTATTAAGTCCGCCCGGTATTATAGAACCTCTTATAAGACTTTTAGGCCTTCCGAATAAAAGTTTCTATTACTTAATAATTAGCGATTAGGTGCTTTACCTGCTATTTAGCGGATATCGCCCTAATATCTAACGACTTAGGTAACCGGATATTATTAGGGCTATAAGGGTTATAGCCTATTAACGCTATAAAGGGTATCTACTTAATTACCGAGTACTATACGGTGTTATAGGTAAACTATATAAGGGATAGCTTATCCACCTAGTCGGTCTACTCCCGCGAGTAATAGCTATAAAGGTAATACTTAATACTCTGATTTTAACGTTTAGTCTAGCTATCGGTTTAAGGATAGAACGTAGTAGATATCCTATAGTAAACGCTTAAAAGGCTATATAGGGTCCTTTAAAACTTACTCGTAAATAAAGAACCCTGATCCGAAATAATACTATCCGGTAACCTATAAACACTAAAAACTCTTAATTATAGGATATCGGCTAAACCTTTAGCGGTTAGTGTATTACTATAAGGGATATAAAGGGAATACTTTATATAATAGTAAACCACTATAAGGATCGTATCCTTTTTCTTTCCGCCCTAATTAATAGGGGGGAGACCCGTAATAAAATTAATTAAGATCTCCTAGAATAGATAAGACGGAACTAAAAGGCTAGCTAATAGGCTATAAGGCTTATACTACCTCCTCTTAGTCCTCTAATAAACCCTATATATAGGTACGAACTTCTTTATATCCTAGGATATATACTCCTAATAGAATAAGTCTAATATCCTTTTAATTATTCTGCCGGAGCTATAATATCTAGCGGTAGGTTTATTATAAAAGGCCTATAGGATCTTCTTCCTTAACCCCTATATATCTAGGATAAAGAGGCGACCTCTAAAAAGGATTAGGCCCTCTTTATCTCTTAACCACGGGTCGGATAACCGGTCCTTCCTAGATAAAGAGATATAAAAGGGATTATCCCTCTAGGTATCGGCCACCTTTTCCTTTAAACTTAGTAATAAGTCCTTAGAGATACTAGGTACTCTGCCCGCCTTCTTTACCACCCTTAATATAAACTTACGGGTAAACCTCTTAATAGGCTTTTAACGCTCCGCGTCTAGGTCCGCCTAATCGGAAATATACTATGGCTTCCGCGATAGACTATTAGCCGGGTTCTAAGCTCCTAGTCGATACTTAATCTCGAAGTTAAACACCGATAGCTCCTTTAGCTATCGCGTATACTACGGCTTAATCTTTAGCTTATCTATCAGGTACCGATAATTAAGGTAGTCTATTAGAACTTCTATTAGGGTCTAGCTATAGGCTAGGTAATACCTTTAATACCGGAATACCTTAATAATAGCTATTAACTCCGTGTCTAGAGTCGAATAGTTTAACTCCGTACCCTTAAGCTTCCTCGAAAAAAACGCGATAAGATACTATACCCGATCCACACACTAACTAATCACCGCCCCTAAAGTAAACCCCGATATATCCGGCTCTAATCGAATAGGTAATTTAGGATTAAAATACTATAAAACCGGAGCCTCCTAAAACCTTTAGCGTAACTCGTTAAAAGCCTCCTTTTCCCTTATAAATAATATAAATACCCCCTTTATTTTACACTTCTTTATTAAGTCTAAGAGCGGCGCTATAATCTTTAAATAATTCTTAATAAAAAGCTAGTAGAACCTAGTAAAACCTAGGAAGATTTAGATAGTCTTTACCGAGTTCGGCTCTTACTAATCGCGGATAGCCTTAACTCTAGACTAATCTATATAAACTCTATCCACTCTAATAATAAACCCTAGGAACTCCACCTCTTAAGTCTTAAATATATACTTTTCTAGATTCGCGTATATATAAGCGGCTAGTCACGAGTTATTCATAGAGTAAGGCCGAATAATTGAATTATCTAAAGCTAAGGAGAAAAGAAGGAAAGGGGAAAACTCTATAGGTGCCTACGACCTAAATATAATATCGCGGCGACCCACTAGGAGTATACTATGATTAGTCGGAAGATCCGGTGCTTTACCGGATTATCTCCACGGGGTTAGCCTATAATATTACCCCCCTCCCCCCTTAGTAAGTCGTTAGTCTTCGGTATAGGTTCGTGGAGTATTATTATTTAATTAAATAACGCCTCTTTATTAATTAAATAACGACCCTTAGTAGCTTTTTAATCCCGAATAACCTTTTTATTCGTTAAAAAGCGCTTAAGGTAGGCCTTTATAGTTATACGATTAATTAACGTGTTATATACGGCTATTATTATTATTTATAAACGGGTCGTAGGATCGTTCCTTCTATATAAGGAACCGATAAGCGTACTTTCCCTAACTATATAACTTATTTATTAATAATACTAACTTTACCGTTACCTCTATTATCTTATTTTTTCTTCTCTTCTTTAATAATATCCTTTACTACTAATAGTACGTTTTCTATCGCCCACTACCCTTTTACACGCCGTTTTATTATTCTAACCCCTTATCTCTCTCTCTAGAAGATATTTAAGTTTTTAGGATTATCTCCGGCCCCTAAGGTACGTTTCCCGTTCTTCCTAAAAGCTTCGCGTAACGTTTACTAACTTATATATATAATATAAGGGGCTAATAATAATAATAATAATAATACCGGTAAGGAGGCACCTACTCCCGCCCCGGCTAGTAAGGAGATTACTTCTCCTGCCTTAGCTATAGACCGCCGCGCCTAGCTAGCCCGAGCCGCTAAGGCTAAGGGTAAGCGTTCCGTGGGCAAAGCTTCTATAGTAGTTAAGAGCCCCGCGAAGCGTGCTTATAGAATAAAATATCCTCCTAAAGGGACCTATTCGGTCTTCTGCTACTCTTATATAAAGGCTATTATAAACGGCTAGGATAGGCGGCGCTACCGTGACTAATCGGGACCCGGAGTAAGGATACCTAATTCTAAGTGCTATAATTACTTAAAGGGCGGTTATAGGTGCGTTCCTCCTCCGCCTAGGATAATTAGTCCGTTAGTAGTACTCCTAGAGGCGGCGAAGGTAGTTAACGATAACCCCTTTTATAGCCCTAAGGCGATAAAGGCGCTTATAGCGGCTTATTCGGCCTTCTAAAAGGCGTCCGGGGTTTTAAAAGAGACCTTTAGTATTTTATAGGAGGATAAGCCTATCTTAACGCCTATTAACTGGGGTACTAGTAAGCCTTACTTATCGGTATAAGCCACCGCCTCCCCCCCCCGCGGGGACTCTTATATCGTGGTAGGTAGACCTATACCTATCGCGGCGCCTTTTACTATTATTACGCTTATTCTTAGCGTGACGATTACCTTTATAGGGGTAAAAGGCCTACGCCGGCTTAACTGGTTCTTATAGGTGGTCGAGAATATTATAGGGGTTATTTATATTAAGGTAAAGGATGTTAAGTCCTTTAAGGGAAAGAAAAAGGATAGGTAGGCTAAGGTTATAGCGTTTATATTATCTCCCGTTATTACTAAAAGCGTTAATAGTCGCGAGGACGCTTATAATAACGTTGGTCTCGATACCTAAACCCAGTAACTAGGGGCGGGGCTTATCCGCCCCGACTTAATTAATATAAACGGCTTTATTATTATCCTAACCTTTACTTAACCCTTACTGCCTTTCCTATAACTCTTTTTCTTCTTATACCGTTCGCGTAGTCCGTTATTAACTTTAATTAGGCTATACTTCTCTTCGTAATAGTCTAGGGTGGTTAATTCTTATAGGGACTTTATTAGTTCCTAAGATATCTAGGCGTATCCTTCTTACTTTACTAACGCCTCTCTCCTTACGCCTTTACCTACCCTCCTATTCCTAGCGTATAAGATTTCCTCTACTATTTATTCGTCTTCTTCGAGGCTATCACGAATTAGTCCGGGTTAGGGGTTATATAGAATTTAACTAGGAAGCGGGTCTTCGCTTATATATCGTAGGAGGTCTATATAAAACCTCGGGTATATATTCGAAGGCACGTCTAGTTCTATAATATGCGGGTTAATAACCTTAGTAACCCTATACTTTTAGTATAGCTAGCTTAATTTATATAATAGTCTTAGGGTAGAGTAGTTTATAAGCGAGAGCTATATAAGGTCGCCTTTACGAAGGCGTTTAGCGGGGATACGGCGCTTATTCGCCGACTTTTCCTATTATAGCTACGTGGCCGCTATTAAGGCTTAGGCGAATGTCACGGATATAATCCATCGAAGCCAGGGACAGCCTGGATAGGAGGAAATAATATGCCTTAATGGTTACGAAGGGGATTGGATAGGGTATGGTGTTCGGAGATAGGTGATCGAGTCGGCTCCGGGACTAGTATTATCCGGACCGGTCTGGTATAGTATAATAGGGAGGACTACCGGCGGATAGATCGAGGTTCTAGGAATAGCTTCGAGGGGATTCTATAAGGTTCTGGGGAGAGGCTCTGGTTATCTATAAAAGGGGTAGGTAAAGCTAAACTCCTGACTTAGAGGTTTAGCGAATAATTTAACTCTTAATTCAACTTATTAGTTTATATCTGCCTTTCTTTATTATCTTATAACGTCTTTTTACTTTTTATATAAAAACCCCTGATATATTATTCGCTTAACCGTTTTAACGGGTATAACGACTATTAAGAGTTATAAGTATAATTCACCTTTACTAGTTAGCTAATAAATAACTATACCTCCTTATACACGCTTTAATACTGCTCCTCCCGAGGATAGAGACCACGAATCGGTTCGTGAGTATACGCTATCTCCTAGTCCTGGAAGTAATACTATCGCGCCTCTGCCTAGTAAATAGGAGACTATTATCCCGTAGGGCCCTTTAGAGCTATAGCCAGGACTATCTCTAGCACCTTAGCGTAAGCCTCTTATAGCCCCTTAGCGTGAAATACCCGTGGCTCCCCTAGCTAACGCTATAAAGCCACCGTCTTATCCTTAGTCGGATATACGTTTTAATATTAAGGAACTAAAGAACTATCCTCTGGATTAACTATTTCCCGAGGAGCTAGACTTCCTCCTAAACCACTATAAAGAATATAAGGAGCGAGAGCATAAGTTAGAACGTCTAGAAGCTATTCGTTATGGCGAGGACCTAGATACTACCCTACCCCCTTACTCGGCGAACTATTATTATCCCTAAGGTGGTCGCGGTGATTTATTTAAGGTAAACCTTCCTACCCTAAAATAAAATAGTAAGTTATACGACTAGTTTAGAACCTTTATAAAGGAGATTAAGGAACGCTTTTACCTTAATCTAGCTAGTTTTATAATAAAGGCGAAGAAGGTTTATTTCGCCGCTAATTACCTTAAAAGGAATACGAAGTCCTATTAGCGAGCCTACTAAAGGAGGACCTATAGTTCTTTAATAAAAACGATATAGGCTAAGCTAAAGGCCTTCCTAACTAAATAATTAGTTAATAGTAAGACCCGCGAGTTATTAGTTACGGAATAGATCTTTTTAGAATAGACCTCTTAGTAACCCGGTTAGACCTACGATTAATTTCTTAATAAATTAGATTCCTTATTTAATAAGGTGTTTATCCCCCTTCCTAATAAGTAGCGTATATAGTTTATTATATTTAAACTAAATAGACCTTTACGCGATTAAATTATTACTAGGATTCTGCCTAAGACCTTTTAAAAGCTAAATATCGCGGCTTACTAGGCTAAAGTTATATTATATCGTAAGGGTAAACCGTCCGATCGGGACCGCGGCTATTATATACCCCGTGATTAGGGTTAAAAGAGGAAGCGCGGAACTAATAGTAAACCCTTAGTACCCTAAACCAGCGGTTCTTATAAGGACTCGCCTACGCCCCCTACTACCGTAACCGCGGCTATCGCTATTACCCCTGCCTAATAGCGGGATAACTCTAGCGGAACCTTAGAATTCTCGGGCCCTTAGAAATATTACGAATACGGAGATAAGGGCTATATTCGACCTTTTTACCCTTACCTATAGAATAGGCGGGCCGGCTAAAGTTTTACCTTAGCTACTAACCCTAATCAGGATACTATGGCCCCTAGCCGACCCATTTTAGGTTAGGTATAGGCCCCACCCTAAGCCTTATAGGGTTAGGCCTAGGATAATACGCTATCCGAGTCGAACCCTCCCCCTAGTCTAGTAAGGGTAAAGCTAGATATACGACTAAACGGTAGATAGGACCGTTAAGTTATAATTCTAGATAGCGCTACTGACTTTAATATTATTAATAAACGCGTAATACCCCCCGGTAAAATAATTACCGGACCTCCTAAGGAAGTTAGGTAGTTAAGTAAGGAATATATAACCTAGATACTCGGATTAATCTTATTTATAGTTTAGATTATAGATAGTTAGAATCGTACGCGGATATAGTGTATAGAGTTATATATTATAGATTTAGGTGAAGATAGGTTAGAGGTTATCCTTAGGATCCCCTAGTTAACTAAGTATAATCTAATAGTTAACTAGGTAAAGAAGAGTTAGATATTTTAGATTTAGAAAGAGGAGTTAAAGTTTATAGGTTTATAGAAGGAGTTAAAAAGGGCTATAAATAGGGCGAAGGTGACTATTAGACTTATTAGGTTATAGGTAGCGCGGGTTAGCCGTGTTTAAGCTCTTATCTTAGAGGATACGACTATACCTGCTCCCTTACCTAAACTATTACCCGAACCCCCGGAGGACCCCTTGCCCGCGGGTTAAGAAGAGTTATTAGTAGCCGTGCCGGAGTAGTATTATGAGTTCTTAGATATATTTAACGTGGTGGAGGCCGGTAAGCTACCTAGTTATTATTAGTGGGACTATAGGATCGAGTTAGAGGAAGGGGAGATGCCCCTGTTTAGGCCGATTTATCTGTTAGCGGAGGAGGAGTTAGCGGCGTTATAGGAGTACCTCTAGGGTGCCCTCGCTAAAGGTTAGATCCGTTACTTTATTAGCCCTGCGGGTGCTCTTATTCTTTTTATACCGAAGAAGGGTAGGAAGTTAAGACTATATATAGATTATCGGGGGTTAAATAAGGTTACTCGTAAAGACTATACGCCGCTCCCGTTAATGCATAAGATTATAAACCGGCTTTTATCGTTAAAGGTCTTTACTAAGCTAGACCTTAAGGACGCTTATTATTGACTTTATATACGACCCGGCGATAAGTAGAAGATAGCTTTTAGGACTTACTATAGTTATTTCGAGTACTTAGTTATGCCTTTTAGGCTTATTAATACCCTAGCTAGCTTTTAATAATATATTAATTAGGTATTAAGTAGGCTAGTTAACACGATTTATATGGTTTATTTAGACGATATCTTAATTTATAGTAAGGACCTCGAGGTTTATTAAGTGTATATTAAGGAGGTTTTAAGGAGGTTAAGGGAGTAGTTATTATACGCGAATCCAGAGAAATATGTATTTAGGACTTAAAAGGTGGAGTTCCTAGGCTTTATTATTAGAGTGGATAGGGTTTATATAGATTAGTCTAGGGTCGAGGCTATCCGTGATTAGTAGGAGCCGAACTCGGTAAAGATTATCTAAATCTTCCTGGGTTTTATTAGGTTTTACCGGCGTTTTATTAAGAATTATTTAAAGATTATAGCGCCGCTCTTAGACTTAACGAAGAAGAGTGGAGTAAAGGGGGTGTTTATATTATCTATAAGGGAGAAGGAGGCTTTCGACGAGTTACGCTAAAGGTTTTAGGAGGCTCCGGTTTTATAGTATTTTAATCCTAAGTTACCTATTCGACTAGAGCTAGATATATCGGGGTTTGCTTTAGGGGCGGTGTTTAGTTAGTATATAGATCGGGTATAATATCCTATCGCGTTTTTTTCGAGGAAGCTTAAGGGTGCGGAGTTAAACTATTCGACCCCGGACACGGAGTTAATAGCTATTATTAAGGCGTTCCGGTATTAAAGGCACTACCTAGCCTATAGCTAGACCCTAGTAGAAGTTCTAACGGACTACCTTAATTATCGGTACCTAATAGATAAGCTAAAGATTAAGCTATAGTATACGCGATAGCTAGAGGAGCTATCGGTGTTTGACTTTAAAATTAAATACCGGCTAGGAGCTTAGAATCCGGCTAATAGTTTATCGCGAAAGCTATAGTATATTTCTGATTAGGCGGACCTGGACGCGGAGCGTTAGAAGCCTATTAAGAGGTTTACCCGTAAGTTTATATTAAGAGTAGTAGAGAAGGCGGGCAGAGTACCTAGGGTTTCCTAGGACTTATTACTAAGTTTAAAGGAAAAGGTGGCCGATACCTAAAGGGATAATCCCTTTTATGTTTCTTTATCTAGGAAGGACCGGTTATCCGACCCGTGGTTAAGGGATAAAGAGGGCCTAATCCTTTTTAGAGGTCGCCTCTTTATCCTAGATATATAGGGGTTAAGGAAAAAGATCCTATAGGCCTTCCACGATAAACCCACCGCTAAACACTATAATTCCGGTAGAACGATTAAGAGGATTTCGGACTTATTCTATTAGGAGTATATATCCCGGGATGTGAAGAAGTTCGTGCCGATGTATAGGGTTTATTAGAGGACTAAGGGGAGGTAATATAAGCCTTATAGCCTATTAGCTAGTTTTCCGGTTCCGCCTTATCCGTTCTAGGAGATCTTAATTGATTTTATTACGGGTCTCCCTCCTATTAATTAGGGCGGAAAGAAGAAGAATATAATCTTTATAGTGGTTTACCGTTATACGAAGTATTCCCTTTATATCCCTTATAATAATACACTAACCGCCGAAGGTTTAGCTGATATTATATAGTTAAGGGTCTTTAGTGTTTACGGGTTACCGGATAGTATTATGTCGGATCGGGGCTCTTTATTCGCGAGTAAGTTTTAGAGGACCCTGTATAGTCTTTTAGGCGTCCACCGCCGGATATCTATTATGTTTTATCCTTAAACCGATAGCTAAACTGAATATTAGAATTAGAGTATTAAGCACTACCTTTATAGCTATTACTCGCGGGAGTAGACCGATTAGGTGGATAAGCTATCCTTTACGTAGTTTACCTATAACACTATATAGCACTCGGTAATTAAGTAGACGCCCTCTATGGCGTTAATAGGCTATAACCCTTATAGCCCCGATAACGTCCGGTTACCTAAGGTATTAGATATTAGGGCGGTATCCGCTAAATAACGGGTAAAGCACCTAATCGCTAATCGTTAAGTAATAGAAACTTTTATTCGGAAGGCTTAAAAGTCTTATAAGAGGTTCTATAATACCGGGCGGACTTAATAGCGGTTTAAGGTGGGGGACTATATCTTAGTCTCCTCGAAAAACATTAAGTAGAAGCGGCCTAGTAAGAAACTCTTAGATAAGTACCTCGGGCCGTACCGTATTATCTTAGTTATTAGTTATTATAGTCTCGCCTATAAGCTAGACCTCCTATAGTCGATAAAGATTTATAATATTTTCCCGATCTCTTTATTAGAGCCCTGGCGGTCTTACGATGGTTAGGTCCCCGAGCCTATAAAGGTGGATATAGAGCCGTAGGAGTCGGAGGAGTATAAGGTGGAGGAGATTTTGGCTTATCGGTTTAATAGGAAGAGGAGGCAGTATTTAGTTAAGTGGGCGGATTATAGGTATAAGGATAATACCTAGGAGCCGAGGCGTTATATCCCGGAGGAACGTCTTTAGGAATATTATAATTAGTAAGAGGAGAGGGCTCGGAAAGTACGGAAACTGTTATAACCCTATAGGGTCCTTTATTAGTATTATTAATTTATTTTATTATAGCCCTAGAGGACCTTATTATTATTAAAATTCTTTATATATCCTAAACGCCTAAAAACAAAATTATAACTATAGATTAGATAGCGTATCTATAGCGCCTTATAGCCGAACTCCCACCGCGCCTTACTTATCCTGTTAGTTATCGGCGGCCTAACCCTCCTAATAGCGACGATAAAGTCTATTATCGTCTATATCCCTAGTCTTAAGGAAGTTATAAAATCCCTTTAGGAACTTATTAGCCCTCTTTATCTCCTTTACTATAGACTGCTTATACTATATACGGTAATCCGCTAGTTCGGCGCGGAGACGATAATCGTATTCCTTTTTATTAAAACCGTCGGTATTATAACGTTAATTACCGGCTAGGGCTTAATATAGGCGTCCCTATAGGTACCTTATATACTATAGCTCGTTATCCCTTATTCCGCCGAACTTAACGGCGTTAAGCAGGAACTTCTAGAAGGTACGGGCGGCTTTTATAGCGGCCTAGTTTAACTACGGTTTTATTAGTAACCCGGGGCGGTTTACGGTAAGGAGGGGGTATAACTTATAGTCTTATAATTAGTATTATTACGAATAGCCTGATAGTAGAAGCACTTAGTAGACGCTATAGACTCGCTTAAGTCCCGGCACGAATAAAAGATAGTAGGACCCTTACTATCTAAGATAATATTAAGGAATCTATAATAATACCGCTAGCAGGGATTATCGCGGAGGTCGCCCCCCTTAATAACCTTTATTACCGGGTATAGGTTAGCGGGATCGTCGCTATTAGGAGGTATAGTATCACTATCACCCCTATTAGCCCCCGGACCGACGTCGGTAACGTTTTTATTACTAAAGATATTATTACCCTAGGAGCTCTTACCTTTACTAGGGACGAAGTTATTATTATCGTCTTCGTTACTACTAATATAGATAATACTATTAGCGCTACCCGATATAGTTATATCCTTATTATAGTTAATAACACTACCTTTATCGTCGGCACTATTATTATTATTATAGTTAACTAAACGTCCAGCTAGAGTTTTCTAGTTAGCAGTAAACGGACTACTAGCCGAACTATTATCCGAGCCGAACGCTAGGAATAGCTTCTCTAGCACTTCTTTAGCCTTACGGCCGACCCTGTTAAGGGTATCTTTATTAGGGAGGGTAAAGCCCCTCGCTTTAGTAGGAGTTATAAGTAACTCCGTATTAGGTGCGGCTAACCCCTTTACTTTAATAAGCGTTTTAACGACTATACCGGGTATAGTTAACCTATTATTATTATAACGCGTTTTAGTGGGCGCGGCGAGGCCCCTCGCTTTAGTAGGAGTCATGGATAACTCTGTACCGGGTATAGCTAACCTATTATTGTTATTGCCACCTTTATTAGTGGTCTTTTTAATAATATTATCTTAGATAATAACAGACTTTTTCTTAGTAGTGTTAAGGCCACCACCGGCCTTACTAGAACTTTCCTAAGCCGTAACCGCTTTCTTCTAGGGGCTCCTATTAGGAAAGGTATTAGTAATACTAACTAAGTTAACCCGTTTAGCTAACTTCTTAGCTGCACGTAGTTATTTTTTCTAGGAGACTATAATACTACGGAACTTAGGGATTAGTAAGGGTCTAGGAACCAGCATAAGATCACTTATATTATTATTTTATAAAGAAACAAGGTATATTATTATTAGGGGTTATTATTAATCGACTAATAAAGGCTTATAATAAGCTACTCCTAGATATTAGAACTAAGGGATAGCCAGGGACCTCGTATAACGCGATAAAAAGACCCTCGGAGAACTCAAGACGAACCACTAAGATAAGACCTTATAAGTTACTACGACGGGGCGATAAAGATTAACTTATAGATAGAACTCTAGAATAAAGTTATTATAATAGTTACTTAAATAGGTAAAGAGGGGAAAAGGAAAATAATAATAAGCTAGGAGGACTAGCTAGGATATATTCTATAATAGTCACCGGACCTTAAATGGAGCCTACGTGGTTACTCCTACCTACTTTATAATCTAGGTATACCTACTATATCGGGAGCGTACCTATAGTTTATTATTTAGATAATAATAAAGCGTCGCGTGCACCCCTTTAAGTCTATAGGCTTTATACTTAGCTAGGCGATACGATTATTTATAGATTATTCATAAGGCCTTTAACGATGGTTTAAAGGCGGAGTATTAAAGGACCTACGAAGCTTTATTTAGGCTTTATTACGATATTTAGGAGTTTATAGAAGTTTAATCCTTATATTTATATTTAGCTCTGGCTTTAATAAGTTATTTATAAAAGGCCCTATAGTAGGATAGCTATAACCTGGATACGGATAGAGGCTCGTGAGCTAGAAGCCTAGTATAGGCTAACTTAAGTTATCCGTGGTCGGGTACTATCCCGGGCTAAGTCGTCTTTTTCGGAGCTATATCCGGGGGATATGGGTTGGACGGGAGAGGGTCCTCGCGAGGGTACCCGGTTAGCTATATTGCTCCTAGGGATATAAGCACTAGAGGAGGGGGCGTGATATCACGGATATAATCCATTAAAGCCAGGGATAGCCTGGATAGGAGGAAATAATATACCTTAATAGTTACGAAGGGGATTAGATAGGGTATAGTATTCGGAGATAGGTAATCGAGTCGGCTCCGGGACTAGTACTATCCGGACCGGTCTAGTATAGTGTGATAGGGAGGACCACCGGCGGATAAATCGAGGTTCTGGGAATAGCTTCGAGGGGATTCTATAAGGTTTTAGGGAGAGGCTCTGGTTATCTATAAAAGGGGTGGGTGAAGCTAAACTCCTGACTTAGAGGTTTAGCGAATAATTTAACTCTTAATTCGACCCATTGGTTTATATCTGCCTTTCTCTATTGTCTTGCAACGTCTCTTTACTCTTTACACGAAAACCCCTGATAGCGAACTCTATAGCTTCTTAGAGATAGCGAAGCAGGTTATAGGCTATAAACTCCCGAGTATCGCTACTTAGTTCCTTATAGATCTAGATCGGGTTAATATAATATCCGTGTTTAAGGAAGAACGGGCTTATCTTAGTGGTAGAGCTCTTTTAGTTATTTAATATTAGTTAGGCGGCGGGTAGTAACCTATCCTAATTATCTTATACGTAGCAGATAAAGGCTTAGAGGTACGCCTATACTTCTTAGTTTACTTATTTAGTGGCTTTATCGGTCTAGAGGTGATACGTAGTGCTTAATCGTTATTTAATTTTAGCTAATTTATAAAAGTATCGCTAAAAGCGACTCGTTTAGTTAGAACCTCTATTACTTATAATTAAGTAAGGTATACCGTGGAACCGAAAGTAATAGTATAGGAACCGTTTAGTATAAGCTTCCGCCTTTATAGAGTCTATCGCTTTAAGGGTAATAGCCTTTATAAGTCGATCGGTTATAACCTATAAGTATCTATACTTTTTCTCCTTAGCGGGGGGCAGATCCGTTATAAAGTCTATTAATAGGTCGCTCCTTATTTGTTTAGGAATCGGGAGTGGCTTTAAGAGTCCTTATTAAGCGTTCCGCCACGTATAGCTTTAATTATAAATATTATAGTTATATATAAACCTGCGTACGTCTCGGTTTATTCCTGGCTAGAAGAAGCGTCTCGCTATAAGGGTAATTATATTATCTCGCCCCGGGTAACCTCTAATTATAGAGTCGTGTATAGATTAGATTACTTATATTCGTAATATACTCCCTTCTTAGGCTCTTAGTACCTATAGGCGATCTCGGAATATTAGTAGTCCTTATAAGGTAATCCCGTATTCGGTAATCTAGGCTTAGAGACCTAATAAGGGGGAAAGCTATTAATCGCCTTTAGATACGGCTTATATAGCTTAGCGATACTAGTTATCTTTTTTTACCGTGGTATCCTATAGCCGTTATAATTCGTTATTAGCTTTAAACACTTATAGGTATTCGCGAAGGAGGCGGATCTTTAGGGGAATTAAGGTCTTAGGGATTAACTATATATATCGCGTCTATTCCTGTTTATCGGAGAAGTCCTTTAGTTCGTCTTATTCTTTTCGCGAGAGAGCGTTAGTGGTATAGTTATCGGTACCCTTACGGTATTCTAGCACGAAGTTAAACTAGGCGAGCTCGCCGGCCTATCGGCTTTACCTTTTATTAAGCATCTTCTTTATTATAAAGTATTCTAGGGCCTTATAGTCGGATAGGATCGTAAAGCGATTATAACTTAGGAGCTCTGCTCTTTAATACGTTATATAACTTATAATCGCTAATATCTCCTTATCGTAGATAGGGTAGTTATACTCGGCTCCTATAAGTCGCCTCGAGTAGTAGGCGACTACGTAACGATATCCTTATTCGTCTTCTTAAACTAATACACCTCCTAATACGAATCCTAAGTAGTCGGTTTTTATAAAGGTCTTATTACTTAAAACCTATTATCGTAGGATCGGTTCCTCCTAGAACCTCTTCTTAACCTCTTTAAAGGCCGCTTATTTATTAGGACTCTAGGAGAATACTCGATCCTTCTTTATTAGTCTTATTAGGGCGGACGTGATATAGGCGAAGTTCTCCACGAATATACGGTAATAGTTTATAAAGCCTAGGAAGCTTCGGACTCCTTTTACTAAGGTTAGGGCTTTCTACTCTTAGATCGCCTTTAGTTTATTAGGGTTATATAAAACGCCCTGGCCGGCGGTAACTATAAACCCTAAGTACTTTACGGTCTTTACGCTAAACTCGTACTTTACTGGGTTAAGCGTTAATCCTATATCGCTTAGCGATTATAATACTAGGTTAACCTTTTTCTTATAGTCGCGGAGGGATCCGCTTAAGTAAATTAGGATATTATTAATATATATAGTAATAAAGTCGTTAAGGTAGTATTATAACGTCTTATTAATATATTATTAGAAGGACGCGGGGGCGCTACTAAGTCTAAAAGGGTATACTAACTATTTAAATAAGCCGAATCGAGTTCGGAACGCTATCTTCGCTTTATAGCTAGCGGCTATTCGGATCTTATAGAATATAGTAACTATATTAAGCTTCGTGAACCACTTAGCTCGCTTTAGGTTTCGGAGTATCTCCGTGATTAGTAGGAGAGGATAGCGGTCTTTTTAGGTGATTATATTTAAGGTATAGTAGTTATAATAGAATTATAACTCTTCTCCTAGCTTCTTTATAAATAAAACTAAAGCTTTAGCGGCGGAGCTGCTAGCTTATATAAACCCCTTATTAATAAGGTCGGTAAGGGTTTTCCGTAGGACTAAGAGTTTCTCTCTGGATATATTATAAAGAGGGCCCTAGGGTAATTCTAGCTCTTTATTATCGGGCCCTTATATAAGGTTTACTTTGTAATTAACCCTAGGTCGATAAGGGGGAAGGCGGTTTACTTATAAGTCGGAGAATAGGTCTAGAAATTATTATAGTATCTTTTCTAGGATATACTTCCGGGGGTCGATTAAGGACTTACTTCGGAGGGCCTTATTAATATCCTTAATACTAATAGCGTAGAGCGCGAGTTCCTCTTTACTAAACCGTTATCTTCTTTATAATCGCCGTATAATACTAGCGAATACCGACCCGGTTACTACCTAAGCTCCACGGATAGCTCTAATATTATCGGGTTCTTCCTTGCCTTAGAGTCGGATATTTATCCGGGCTACTCCGTAGTAAAGGCGATATCTTTTCGCGTAATAAGTAATATCGTTATATTCTATCTATAGTTTCCCTAGGAATATATTATAATCTAATTCTAGTATTATATAGGCGAATAGTCGTTATATATATCCACTAATCTTAAGATTATATATAGCGATACCGGAACTCCTCGTGGACCTTATAGTATCGGAGAACCCCGAGAGGGGTCTTTTAGTCTTATCGACTAATAGGAGGCGGAGGGACTTTATAAGACGTTTACTTATAGCTACGTAATAGTTATATCTAGTATCTATAAGAGCGGTAACTAACTTTTTATTAATCCGCGCTTATATAAGAGCTAAATAACTACTACGCGACTATAATATAAACTCTTTCTAATCCCTTTATTCCTTTATAATAGGCTTTAGTGCCTGTTTTTATACCAGAGCTATTCTTTTTCTAAGTCTTTATTATTATCCATAACTCCTATATAGATCGTCTTATTATCCGAGGCTACTAAGACCTTCGCTACGCGGTTCTCTTTATAATCCTCGGCGTCTTTTTTCTTTAAGCGGTATCTTCTAATAAGGTATCCTTTCTTTCCGTAGTTATAGCACTCTCTTATCTCTTTTTTCTTAGTCTATATTCGATTAACTCCTCCTATCTTTATATCGCCGTTATAATTATAAGCGTGACTATTATTATTATTATTATATAGCGCTTAGCCGAACCGTGGCCTTATAGTAAGGGCTTTAAGTCTCTAAGCGATACTTTATACTTCGGTTACCTAAGCGTAGTAATTATTCGGTAGTTTCGTGGTAATAAGGGCGGCGCGGAGGCGACTACTAAGAGCTCCCTCTAGGAATATAATCTTCGTAGTATTATCCTATTAACCTCCCCTAGCGATAGTAAGCTATTATTCGAAACCGGGTATAAAGCTTCCGAACGCTTAGTCTTTATATTAGCGTAACGTTCTTAGGGTGTTAGCCGCGTAGGGTTATTTATTAACGTCTTTATATATACGGTTAAGGTAATTAAGGAAGTCTTCGGGGTTATATTAACTATCGGTTCCGCCTATAGCCTAGAAGGAGGCGATAACGCGGCGGGGAGCTTTATCTAAATAGGCGTTAATAAAATACCACTTCTCGTAAGCGTTTTAGAAAAGATATTAATTAAGTAGGAGCTTTTCGTGAATCTCGGATAACTAGCTTATATACTCGGAGCGTTTACTATTAAACTTCTAGGGTAGTAGAAGCGCTTTAGTCCTAAGGTTCGGAATAGGCGTTATATTAGGTATAGGCGTAGTGATAGGCGGCTAAGGGCCTTATATAGTCTTTTCTAATAGTATAGTAAGATAAGGCGTGGTTATATATTATTAGTTTTATATCGCCTATAATAGCTAGTTAATAGCGTTCTATTATTCTTAGATCTAGGTGGTTAAGGTCGTGACTTAAGTCTATAAAGGGTTAATAATCTCCCTCCTCCACTCTATAGCCTTAGGCGACTCGCCCGCTAGGCGTGACGGAGCGCCGGGAGGTAGATCGAAGTGATAGTCTATCTCTATTAGCGTAGCGTATAGGTTTCGCTAAGCTTTAGATATATAAGCGGCTAGTCACGAGTTATTTATAGAGTAAGGCCGAATAATTAAGTTATCTAAAGCTAAGGAGAAAAGAAGGAAAGGGGAAAACTCTATAGGTGCCTATAACCTAAATATAATATCGCGGCGACCCACTAGGAGCATACTATAATTAGTCGGAAGATCCGGTGCTCTACCGGATTATCTCCACGGGGTCAGCCCATAATAAACGACTACTCCCTTAACCTCCCTAAAACCTCCTTAACGTATACTCGATAAACCTTAAGGTCCTTACTATAAATTAAGATATCGTCTAGATAGACTATATAAATCGTGTCGACTAACCTACTTAATACCTAGTTAATATACCGTTAAAAGCTAGCTAGGGTATTAGTAAGTTTAAAAGGCATAACTAAGTACTCGAAGTAACTATAGCGAGTCCTAAAAGCTATCTTCTACTTATCGCCGGGTCGTATATAAAGTCGATAATAGGCGTCCTTAAGGTCTAGCTTAGTAAAGACCTTTAATAATAAAAGCCGGTCTATAATCTTATATATTACCGGTAACGGCGTGCGGTCTTTATAAGTAACCTTATTTAACCCCCGATAATCTATATATAGTCTTAACTTCCTACCCTTTTTCGGTATAAAAAGAATAAGAGTACCCGTAAGGCTAGTAGAGTAACGAATCTAACCTTTAGTAAGGGCGCCCTAGAGGTACTCCCGTAACGCCGTTAACTCCTCCTCCGCTAACGGATAAATTAGCCTAAACAGGGGCGTCTTCCTTTCCTCTAACTTAATCCTATAGTCCTACTAATAGTAACTAGGCAGCTTACTAGCCTCCTTTATATTAAATATATCTAAGAACTTATAATACTATTCCGGTATAGCTATTAATAACTCTTCTTAACCCGCTAATAAGGGGTCCTCCGGGGGTTCGGGTAGTGGTTTAGGTAGAGGAGTAGGCGTAGTTATATCCTCCGAGATATAAGCTTAAACACGGCTAACCCGCGCCACCTAAGACCTAATAAGTCTAATAATCACCTTCGCCCTATTCGCAGCCCTCTTTAACTCCTTCTATAAACCCATAAACTTTAACTCCTCCTTCTAAATCCGAAAAGTCTAACTCTTCTCTACCTAGTTAACTATTAGATTATACTTAGTTAACTAGGGGATCCCGAGGATAACCTTTAACCTATTTTTACCTAAATCTATAATATATAACTCTATATACTATATCCGTGTATAATTCTAACTATATATAATCTAAACTATAAATAAGATCGATCCGAGTATCTAGGTTATATATTCCTTACTTAACTACCTAACTTCCTTAGGAGGTCCGGTAATTATTTTACTAGGGGGCACTACGCGTTTATTAATAATATCGAAGTTAGTAGCGCTATCTAGAATCGTAACTTAACGGTCCTATCCACCGTTTAGTCGTATATTAAGCTTTACCCTTACTAGACTAGGGGGAGGGTCCGACTTTAACAGCGCGTTATCCTAGGCCTAACCCTATAAGGCTTAGGGTAGGGCCTATACCTAACCTAAAGTGGGTCGACTAGGGGCTATAGTATCCTAATTAGGGTTAGTAGCCGAGGTAGAACTTTAGCCGGCCCGCCTATTCTGTAGGTAAGGGTAAAAAGGTCGAATATAGCCCTTATCTCCGTATTTATAATATTTCTAAGGGCCCGAGAATTCCGAGGTTCCGCTAAGGTTATCCCGCGGTTAGGTAGGAGTAGTAGTAATAGCCGCGGCTATAATAGCAGGGGGTATAGGCGAGCTTTTATAAGAACCGCTGGCTTAGGGTAATAAGGATTTATTAC
Source organism: Sodiomyces alcalophilus JCM 7366 (assembly GCF_042370955.1). Classification (NCBI taxonomy): domain Eukaryota; kingdom Fungi; phylum Ascomycota; class Sordariomycetes; order Glomerellales; family Plectosphaerellaceae; genus Sodiomyces; species Sodiomyces alcalophilus. Next base: position 1,445,874 of record NW_027263535.1, on the reverse strand, counting down.
TAGTTCCGCGATTCCTTTTATAGCCCTAATCGCGGGGTATATAATAGCCGCGATCCTGATTAGATAGTTTACCCTTATAAGATAATATAACCTTAGCCTAATAAGCCGCGACGTTTAACTCCTAGAAGGTCTTAGGTAAAATCCTAGTAATAATTTAATCGCGTAGAGGTTTATTTAGTTTAAATATAATAAACTATATACGCTACTTATTAGGAAAGGAGATAGATACCTTATTAAATCAGGAATCTAACTTATTAAGAAATTAATTATAGGTCTAACCGGGTTACTAAGAGGTCTGTTCTAAAAAGATCTATTTTATAACTAATAACTCGTGGGTCTTATTATCAACTAATTACTCGGTTAAGAAGGTCTTTAGCTTAGCCTATATCGCCTTTATTAAAGAACTATAGGTCCTCCTTTAATAGGCTTACTAATAGGACTTTATATTCCTCTTAAGGTAACTAGTAGTAAAGTAAACCTTCTTTGCCTTTATTATAAAACTAGCTAGATTAAGGTAAAAGCGTTCCTTAATCTCCTTTATAAAGGTTCTAAACTAATTATATAACTTACTATCCTATTTCGGGGTAAAAAGGTTTACCTTAAATAAATCGCCGCGACTACCTTAAGGATAGTAGTGGTTCGACGAGTAAGGGGATAGGGTAGTATCTAGGTCCTCGCTACGATAAATAGCTTCTAGACGCTCTAACTTACGCTCTCGCTGTTTATATTCCTTATAATAGTTTAGGAGGAAGTCTAGTTCCTCGGGAAGTAGTTAGGCCGGAGGATAGTTCTTTAATTCCTTAATATTAAAACGTATATCCGATTAAGGGTAAGACGGTGGCTTTATAGTATTAGATAATTAAACCACGGGTATCTCGCGCTAAGGGATTATAGGAGGCTTACGCTAAGGTGCTAGAGACGGTTCTAGCTATAGCTCTAGAGGGCCCTACGGGATAATAGTCTCTTATTTGCTAGGTAAAGGCGCGGTGGTATCGCTTTTAGGACTAGGAGATAGCGTATACTTACGAACCGATTCGTGATCTTTATCCTTAGGAGGAGTAGTACTAAAACGCGTATAAGAAGGTATAATTATTTATTAGCTAATTAGTAGAGGTGAATTATACTTATAACTCTTAACGGTTATTATACCCGTTAAAACGGTTAAGCGAATAATATATTAGGGGTTTTCGTATAAAGAGTAAAAGGATATTATAAAATAATTAAAAAGGTAATATAAACTAATAGGTCGAATTAAGAGTTAAATTATTCGCTAAACCTCTAAGTTAGGAGTTTAGCTTTACCTATCCCTTTTATAGATAACTAGAGCCTCTCCCCTAGAACCTTATAGAATCCTCTTAAAGCTATTCCCAGGACCTCGATCTATCCGCCGGTGGTCCTCCTTATTATACTATACCAGACCGGTCCGGATAGTACTAGTCTCGGAGCCGACTCGGCTACCTATCTCCGAACACTATACCCTATCCAATCCCCTTCGTAACCATTAAGACACATTATTTCCTCCTATCCAGGCTATCCCTGGCTTTAATAGATTATATCCGTGACAGCCCGCCTGCCTATCTATAGCTATTCGTTCCCCTAATCGGACTACTACCGACCCTTTTAAAGGCCCGGCGACTATCTCCTCGGGACCCTAGCTTTAGATATAGACCCGTGATAAGCCTAACCCTCCCTTTTGGCTAGCCTATTAGTTGGTTGTTTGTTTTGGCCCTAGCGGAGCCGTTCTGTATAGTGACGGCTTCGCCTTTCTTTAATTAGTGCTTAGAGGCGGATATAATCGGCGTAGGAGATTATAATCCTGCGCACGAGGGTAGTTCCGGCCTGCCTAAACGAACGGCCTATTAACGTTATTAGTCTCGATACGGTCACGGTTTTCCCTTTACGTCTTTAGTCTTAAGTTTTTAAGTCTTAGTTACGATATAGCTTCGGTTTCGATATAGTTTTAGATATAATAAGATACAGGTTTAGATATAGCTTTAGTTAGGATACGGTTTTTACGGTTTTGGATTCGATATAGTCTTAGATACAGCTTTGGTTACGGCACGGTTTTGATTTATCCTCTAATAGCGGCCGAAGGGCTTAAGTTAAGGCCCGGAAGAATAGCGCGTTACGTAGGCTCTAGAAAAGAAGAAAGAGAAGGTTACGATACGAGTTTAGATTCCGGATACGATATAGTAATAACTATAAAAACGATAAAAACACTATATATAATAAAAACACTAAAAACAGATTCCCGGGGCCCGAGTCTCCGGAAGAGCGATCCTGATAGTGTTTCGGAAGAGTAGAGGCTGCCTGCTTACTAATAGCTATAACCTATCCCGACGCAGAGGCTGCCTGCTTAATAGCTATATACTATCCCGACGCAAAGACTGCTTATATATTAATAGTCCCATGGATCCGGTTTAACAGTCCCGAGTACCATGGATCCGGAAGAGTAGAGACTACCTGCTTAGAAAGAATAGTCGAATATATAAAGGAAGGTATCACAACGGCGATGTTATAGAAAAAGGAGGATATATACCGGTAGTTAGGGTCAGAGTCGCCTATAGGATACGTTCTTATTCCTCTTAATCGGCTTAATCTCCTGTTTTAAGGTCGTCGCGAGAGTCGCACTAAGGGCATGCGAAGCAGCTCTATAAGAGCTATACTCTCTACGATCGGAAGACTCTTTACCGTTATTTGCTTCCTATTCGTCTAATTAGACTAACGGTGCCGTCGCTTATAGGTAATCTAGCCCGAGCCGAAGCAGTAGTCGGAAGAGCCGCCGCTATAGTAGAAGTACGACTCCACGGAAGAGTCCCGTTTAGTAAAAGAGTCAGGAAGAAAGTCCCGCCGCCCGGCACGATCCTATTCGTCTAATTAGGTACTATTCCTACGGTTAGGAAGACCACCGTCGGTGTACGTGCCCGAAGAGCCCCGTTAGCTCTATAATCCGGAAAAGCTCCTATAATAGCTCCACGCTTTAGAAGAACTAGCGTGTTAAATCCGTTAATCCTGTTATTCCGGCGCTAAGCTCCTATACTAGCTCTGCTACGCCTAAGGCTTCGAAGAGCGCCACTACCTCTACCGATTCCGTGGCACTAGTTCCGGTTACCGCCGCCACTGCCCCTCCTATTCCTCTAGTTTAAAGTCCTTCCGTGGACTCCGTTATTCCCGCCGTTCCCTCTATTCTACCGCAAAGCTCTTATACTAGCTCTACCGCCCCCGCCATAAAGAAAAGCCCTATTAGCTCTATGGTTCTAAAGAGTCCTCCTATAGACTCTACCGCCCCTCCTCCTATTCCTCTAGTCCAGAGTCCTCTTATAGACTCCCCTACCCCTACTCCCACTAATCCCGTCGATTAGCCTTCCTGCCTGCCTCCGGGCTTAGAAGACGAAATATAGACGTATATCGATAAGTATACGGTAAAGGACAAAGAAGAGGAGCGGCGATATACTATAGGTCTGCCCCCTACTATAGAAGCCGGTCCTAATCCGTTCGTTAACCTCCTTACCCGCCTACCTAGGTAGACGGGTTTCCTACTACCTAACACCTTCGAAAATCCTTATCTATAGTGGTATCTAGGCTATTATAGTCCGTTAAGCCGGCTATACATCGAAAAGCTATTCGGCACCTCCCTCGAAGAGGAGGTAAAGAAGGTGGAAATTTAAGCTTTATAGCAGGTAATAAAAACGATAAAAGTAAAGGTGTAGCGAAAGCAGGGCCTTTATAATTAGGCGTTAACGTAATCGTTTTCGGGAGACAAAGACGTTTATAAAATTATACGAGCTTTTTCTAATTCCTAACAGGGGCCGTGTTAGTGGATTTACCTCTAGGGCCGAGGGACTTTTCCTTATTATCTTCCTCCCTCCTCCTCCCTCTTTCCCCTTTCCTTTTCCCGCCTCCTTTCCCTTTTTCCCTTTTCCCCCTTTCCCGCCTTTTTTCCTTTTACCTAATTAGGGTAATAGAATCGTTTTTAGAAGCAGAAGTCCTGCGTGGGTTCCGTGGGAGCTTTTTTAGTTCCTAACAGGGGCCGCGTTTATAGACTCGTATCTAGGGCCGCGTCTCTTTGGATTACGCCCTAGGGCCGGATTTTTTTTTTTTTCCCGAAGCTGCTCCGTTAACCTAATTAGGACCTCTTGTTTTTATTTGTTTTTAGGCTATTTAGAAAGCTACCCTCGAGGGGGACCTCTTCGTATAGCTTTAGGGCCGATGGATATAGAGTCCTGCCCTTCCCCCGATTCCACCCTGCCCGATTTTTATTCCTTTCTTTTTACGCGAATACCCTAATCGCGAGCCCGTTTTTCTTTTCTTTTTATATAGAAAGCTATACGCCGCAGGAGCTTCTTCGTATAGCTTTAGGGCCGATAGATAACTAGGCCCAGGGCCTAGCCTATAAGTCTATAGGAGTCCTGCCGATTTTTTAGCCTTTTTTTTTACCTTCCTTAGACTATATCTTTTATAGTTTTTTACCTTTTCTTTCGCCTGTAACCACGTTGGCCTGATTAGAAGAAGAGTAATCGAACGGTGCCGGTTTTAATTAATTTAGCCTACTAGTTATTAAGTTATTACGGTTACTTTACTAGTACGCGTTAGATATCTTCGTTATCTCTATTCGAAGCAGACCACGTACTATTAATCCCGCCTACCCTTTTTAGATCTTAATCCTGCTTACTGTTTTCTGCCGGCAGAGTTACTATAAGCTTTTCCTCTTTTCCTCTTTTTCTGACTCTTTTTACTACTCTTCTTTTCCCCGATATCTTTATTCCTCTAATCAGCCCGAGCCTAATCCGCCTGCCTGTAGTTAATCCGATTAATCCTGTTAATCCGATTAATCCTGTTGATCCGATTGATTTAGTTGATCCCGTTGATTCTGCTCTTCTTCTTCCTGTTCCTTTGAGCCCGGCCACGATACTACCGCCTCGAAGAGTCCTGCCGCGAGACCCGGTTCTATTCTTCGCCCACCGACTCTATAAATAAACCGATAAACCGACCTGCCTTCCTACGTGCTATACCACGCTGCCGAAAAGATCCGACCTGCGTGCTTTACGCCTACGAACCGAAGTGGACTGCCTGCCTTAATCTAGGTAATAGAAACAGATAGATATACTCTGCGTCGCTTAGTTCTGCTTTCTGCGTTGTTAATCTTTTACTAGGGCCGCCGCGTTGCCTTATTAGCCGCCGCCTGCCCTGTATGCGTTCATAGTCATGGTCTTCTCGAAGAATACGCTGGGGCCGCCGCCTATTTACCGCCGCCGCGTTACTTATTCCTTATACGGAACCGAGGAAGCCGCCGCCGCCGCCTGGCTTGCGTACAAAGGACCTGCGAGGTCACCTCTATCTATCTTTAAGGTCACCGTCCTTCGAGCCCGTGTCTTCGAGAGACGTTTTTAGGAATACGTGCGCGAGGAAAGATACGGAAGCCGTTGCTATACGGACTGCTTATGGATGCCCTGATTAGGGTAATAGAGATATATTTAGGATGGTTACTATTTAAGTTTATATTAAAGTTATTAAGACCACGAGGCGCGGCTTAATAATTTAGGGCCGATTATAGAGGGGTAGACCCGTGTTCCGGGTCTAGACGTTATGGATATCACGTAACCACGTACGCGGTCCTAGAGATCTGGTCTTATATACGGCTATTCTTCGGAATAGACCCACTATATCTAGCTAGCTTTTTCGTCCGATCTTTTACGATCGTCACCTATCACCTATTATAATCATAATTTATATTATCCATCCCTTTTTGGTTATCTAGACGATCCAGAAGAGCCGACTGTAGGCCCGCCTACCTATCTATAGCTATTCGTTCCCCTGATCGGACTACTGCCGACCCTTCTATAGGCCCGGCGACCGTCTCCTCGGGACCCTAGCTCTAGATACGGACCCGTGACGAGCCTGACCCTCCCTTTCGGCTAGCCTATTAGTTGGTTGTTTATTTTGGCCCTAGCGGAGCCGTTCTGCATAGTAACGGCTTCGCCTTTCTTTAGCAGTAATAGCACTTAAACGACTACCGACCCGAGTTACGATATAAGCAAAAGATAATAGGGCCTTAGCTATCTAGAATAATATTAAGAAAACCCGAGCAGCACCGTTAATAAGGGGGATTATAGAGGTCGCCCCCTATAATCACCTCCTAAACTAGGTAAAGGCCTAAGGGAGTGCTATTATTAGAAGGCGTAGCGTTGTTATCGCCCCTATCGGCCCCCGGACCCTTATCGGTAACGTTATCGTTACCGAAGATATTATTACCTAGGAAGCTTTTACCTTTACTAAGGATAAAGTTATTATCCTCGCTCTCGTCGCTACTAATAAGGAGGATACCGTCGGCGCCACCTAATATAGTTATATCCCCTTCGTAGTCGATAACACTATTATCGATATCGTTATCGTCGCTATTATAGTCTACTAGAGCCGGAGTCAGAGTCCTCTAGTTACCGGCGGACTAGCCACCGGGCGAACTATTATCCGACCTAATCACTAAGAAGAAACGGGCAAGGACCTTACTAACCTAAGGGTTAGGAACCGTAAAGGTCTCCTTATTATAGAGGGCTAAGCCCCTCGCTTTAGTAGGAGTTATAAGTGACTCTATACTAGGTGCGGCTAACCCCTTCGTTTAGACGGGTAGCTTAGACACCACGCCGGGCACGGCGGACCCTTTATTATTTAGGCGCGCTTTAGTAGGAGTTATAAGTAACTCCGTACTAAGCACGGCCGGCCCCTTCACTTTAGCGGGCGTCTTAGACGCCACGCTGGGTATAGTTAACCCGTTATTAGTGCTACCTTTCTTAATAGTCTTCTTAATAGCGCCGTCCTTAATAACGGGGGTCTTATTAGTGGTAGTGTTAAGGCCACCGCCGGCCTTTTTACCGTTCTTCGTGGGAATAACAGGCTTTTTAGGAGGAGCCGGCTTTTTAGCGGGAGAGTTATTAGCAGACTAGAGCTAACAAGCTAACTTATTAGCCGTATATAATTAACGTTTCCAAGGAGCTATGCTAGAACGCAGGGGTTAGCTAAGCTTAGGGAGCTATACACGATAACTACTATATTATTATTCTACACGGAGTTAAGGTATATTATTATTAGGAGTTATTATTATTTATTCGAGGAATACTTATAATAAGCTACTCCTAGATATCAGAACCACCAGAACCAAGGAATAACCGGGGGCCTCGCGTAACGCGATAAGAAGACCTCTAGAGAACTCGAGATAAACCACTAAGATAATGCCTTATAGTTAAGGTGCGGTGATAAAGATTGACTTATAGATAGAGCTTTAGGATAAGGCTATTATAATAGTTACTCGAATAGGTAAAGAAGGGAAGAGGAAAATAATAATAAGCTAGGAGGACTAGCTAGGATATATTCTACGATAATTACCGGACCTTAAGTAAAGCCTGCGTGGTCGCTCCTACCTACTCTATAATCTAGGTATACCTGTTATATTAGGAGCGTACCTATAGTTTATTATTTAGACTATAATAAAGCGTCGCGTACACTCCTTTAAGTCTATAGGCTTTGTGTTTAGCTAGGCGATACGATTATTTATAGATTATTTACGAGGCCTTTAACGATAGTTTAGGCGGAGTATTAAAGAATCTACGAAGCTTTATTTAGGCTTTATTATAATATTTAGGAGTTTAGGGGAATTAGTCTTTATATTTATATTTAGCTCTGGCTTTAATAGGTTATTTATAAAAGGCCCTATAATAGGATAGCTATAACCTGGATACGGATAATAGCTTACGAGCTAGAAGCCTAGTATAGGCTAACTTAAGCTATTCGTAGTCGGGTACCGTCCCGGGCCGAGTCGTCTTTTTCGGAGCTATATCCGGGGGATATAGGTTAGACGGGAAAGAGTCCTTACGAGGGTACCCGGTTAACTATATTACTCCTAGGGATATAAGCATTAAAGGAGGGGGCGTGATATCACGGATATAATTTATCGAAGCCAGGGACAGCCCGAACAGGATAAAATAATATATCTTAATAGTTATAAAGGGGATTAGATAGGGTATAGTGCTCGGAGATCGGTAGTCGAGTCGGCTCCGGGACTAGTACTATCCGGGCCGGTCTAGTATAGTATAATAAGGAGGACCACCGACGGAGGGATTATAGCCCTAGGGATATCTTCGAGGGGATTCTATAAGGTTCTGGGGGAGAGGCTCTGGTTATCTATAAAAGGGGTGGGTAAAGCTAAACTCCTGACTTAGAGGTTTAGCGAATAATTTAACTCTTAATTCGATCTATTAGTTTATATCTGCCTTTCTTAATTATCTTACAACGTCTCTTCACTCTTTACACGAAAACCCCTGATATTATGCCTGCGAACCGTAGTTATAATAGTATTTATACTAGGGAACTGGATTAGCGCTATACTAAGGCCCTGTTCGATAATTCTACCTAGATAGTGGGATTTTAACTAAATATTTATAAAAGGTATATCGCTGCTAAGCGACTAGCTTTACGCTAATTTTTAGCCACGATATACCTATTTTTCTTATTAATAATCCGTAATACGAGCGTGTGCCTTCTGGATATAAAAACGTTTACTTCTATACTCCTTTTACTGGTATAGAATATCGTAATAGCTACTACTTATATTAATATACCGACTATAAAGGGCATAATATATAGGATTTATATAGATACTATAAAATAAGTACTGTGTATTATTATAATTATTATAACACTACTTATAACTAGCCTCGCCTACGCTGCCTAGGTATAGTATAACGTCTTATAGAGTACGTTAATTGAAATCCTAGTAAGTTAGTAGTAATATTCTAAGTAACTAAAATCTCCTATATAAAAAACTATCTTAGTGAGATTTTTAAGAATTCGGACCCCTTCTTAGCGTGGTACTTCGATAACAGGGGTATAATAAGGGTATAATAAGGGTATATTAGGCGAATATATAATTATACGATTTATACTAAAAAATAGGTATAGCTAAGTATATTTATGTATTTTTCTATTATCTTAGTAGGATTTACTATCTAGGCGGAATTATCGAACAGGGCCTAATCCCCACGCACTAAACCCTCGAAAGTCTGGCTATATAATTTTCCTTTATATATATAGAAGATAGGAATATAACGCTTTTACCTTTCTTTTATTCTTTTAAGTGCTTAGAAAGATAGTACGATACTTCTTAGGCCCGCCGTAATATCGTCCTCGTCCTTATCCTTATCCTTATCCTTATCCTTATCCTTATCCTTATCCTTATCCTTATCCTTATCCTTATCCTTATCCTTATCCTTATCCTTATCCTTATCCTTATCCTTATCCTTATCCTTATCCTTGTCCTTATCCTTGTCCTTATCCTTGTCCTTATCCTTGTCCTTATCCTTGTCCTTATCCTTGTCCTCGCTCTCTTCGACCTCGGAGCTCTTCACCTCCCTGGCCTGCTCACCGCTATGTCCCAAGCGGTGGCCAAGATTATACATGAGCCGGTTATACTGCTGGACCTCCGGCTGTCGATCTACCTGGGCATCCATCGCCTCAAACGATACAGTCGTGTCATATTCACCTATTTAGGGCGGAGCGTTAGCCAATCATGGACAAGTAAGAACCAGCCCGTCTCGTCAGAGACCAGCTGAATATGTCAGCGGGGGACAAACAAGGAAAGAAAAGAAAGAAGAGAAGAAAAGAAGTCAGTTAGGAGGCCAACTAGACGCACCTGCAAACTCGTCTCGGAACACCTTTAGGATTGTCTCGTCGTTCTCCGCCCGCAGCTCGAGGTTCAGCACCATGGCTGCCACCGGCAAGGCCCACACAGCCCCGAAGCACTTGCGGGCCCAGTGGATGGCGTCGCGGACCAACTGGTCGGACATCTTCGCCGGGGTCATCGCTCGTTCAAACGCCCTCCGCAGTTCCACCACCCGCTTGGCCCACTGCGGGTCACATGCACCTTTCCGATCCTCAATCTCCACCCCGAAAGACGGCAGTCCGTGGTCGATTAATTCCTGCATCGTCGCCCACGCACTCTGACCGCCCACATCTACGTACCCTTGAGTCAGGTACTCGCCAAAGTAAAACACGCCGCCCCATATCTCCGTCCGCAGTTTGTACAAATTCTGGAGACTTCTCTCCCCTTCCCAGTCTTCGTACCGGAGCCTGTCGATCAGGTCCAGGTCGTGGAGGAACGTGCGCGGTGGGAATTTGCTCGTGTCGACGATGAGCAGGCGGATGGCTGACAGGGGTGTGCCATGTTTCCGATGACGGTAGAACCCGTACGTGAGGGCGACCAGCAACGAATTCGTCCACGACATGAGGTTGCAGTCATCGTCGCACTTCCACCGCAGATGCTCGTTTAGCCTCTGGGCCGGCTGTTTCGACGGGTTGTAGTGTGCATGAATACCGTCAATCCTAGCGCCCTTGTCCCAGGCGCACGATGATACTCGGGTCGTGGTCGTCGTGCCGGGACTATTCTTGTCACTGATGCGGAAAAGGTATCGCGGAACTTCGTACGTCTGAGCGGCGTTGTGCTGAGCGGCGTTGTGCTGCATCTTGAGGCGCGGTATCGGTGGTAGAGGTGAACTTTGTGTGGGTGTCGTAAGATGAAGATATCTCGTGGATGGGCGAGAAGTGGGAGAGCCGTGTCTTGTCTCTCTTTATGGCGACGTCCCATTCCCCCGACCGTCTTGATCAGGGAAACCAACCAGGCAGCAAGGCATTCTGATGCCTTCAATGTTCAGGTGTGGCGCAATTCACCAGGCGCTTGTTGCCTGTCGAACTGGAACTGGACGAATCCTGCTGACCGGCGCGGCCCGTTTCGCGACCACCCACCATCCCCTGCCCTGTGGCTGCGCAACCAAAACGTTTGGGACGCAGCCCAACATACTTGCGAGCGGCAGCCTGACCAATGCGATTTGGAGAATTGTCACAATTGCAGGCTTGCCGCATGCATGTAAAGGCGTACCGCAACAACGGCCTTGTTGGTGCTTAGGTTCGATTTCGGTCAGATCATAGATGTACAGACTGCATCACGTCGTGTCTCCCGAGAGTCCAATGAAAGGCCGGAGAGGTCGACTTGGGCAGCCATACTTCTTTACAAATACAAGTTCACGTGTGCTGTAGGACTGTCTTGGAGAGAGATAAAAAAAAAGCATGTTCATTCTTGGTGTCATTCTTCCTCGTTATCTTTGACGAATCTGACCCTCACTTTGTAGCCCAACGTGTGTGAATATGGCTAGTGTTCCAGACAAGTCCATTACTTTCTGGTTCTTTCTCCCCCTCCCTGGTGTCCCTCGTCTCAACCCCTTACAGGTCATTCTCCTTCTTGCGGAGGTCGTAGACGGCAATGGCCTCCTCGGCGGCCTTGACGCCGGACAGGGCCATGGCACTAGTAGACGAAGACATGTCAGCTGCGAAGAACCACCCGGATATCGACAGACAGGAAAAAAGACGGTAAACGTACCCAAAGGTGGGGCCCATGCGGTTGGCACCGTCGACCTCGCTGAGCTCCATGCCACCAATGATGAGGCCGGGCACAATCTCACGAGTGTTCTTGACAATGGCATCCTCGGCCGTGTTCATGTCGAGACCGCGCATGCCGCCGAGGCGCTCAATGGCATTCATGCTCACGAGGCGCTTGGCGCTAAAGGCACCAAAGGGGCCGTCGTGGCCCGTGGTGCTGATGATGACGGGGGCGTTGATGGTGTTGGGGTCCATGCAGCTCTGGTCGTCGTGGTGCATGGTGACGAGGGTCCAGTTGGTGACGACACCGGCGACGCGGATGCCGAACTCTCCGTTCTCCGTGTCGTAGCGGCGGGTGATGAGGTCCTCGACGGCGGTGGCGTTGAAGAGCTTGACGTTGGGGAACTGGAGGACCTTGGAGAGGAGGGTGGAGGTGAAGAGGGCGGCGTGCTTGACGACGACAAAGGGGCTGGACTCGCCCTCGTCCTCAAAGGGGACGCCGAGCTCGGCCAGGAACTTGTCGGCGGGCTTGCGCATGATCATGGCGCTGAAGAGCTGGCCGCCCAGCCAGGCACCGCCGCCGGGGGCGACGCCGGCCTCGATGAGCGCGATCTTGAGGTCCGGGCGCGACTTGGCCAGGGTGTAGGCGGCGCTGAGACCGCAGCTGCCGGCGCCGACGATGACGACGTCCGACTCGGCGTACTTGTCGAGGTCCTCGAAGTAGCGGCGCGTCATGGTGCGGGAGACCTGCGACTCGCGGATGGGCTTGAACGCGAACGACTCCCATCCCTCAGCGTTGACAATGTCAAAGGCACGGGCGGGCTTGACGGCGCCGTTGGCGGGGGCCGGCGCGGTCTTGGTGGGCAGCATGACGGGCTGGACGGTCTGGATAGCGGCGGGAGCCATTTTTTTGTTGCTAAAGGTTTAGGTGTCTGAGCTTGACAAGCTATGTCGTGTTAGAGGTCCCACACACAACGTAGGGGGTTGGAAGGGATGGGGGGAAAGGGGGGCAGTGAGAGCATGATCCTTTCGCTGGTATTATCCAGATCAAGTTGATGCCGTATAATCTCAGAACGGGATTGCATGTAAAGCCCTGCTGGCCCCTCGGCATCTCCACCTCATGAGATTGAGGTGGGTGGATGTGAGTTGACCAAGACAAGGATGCAAAAACCCGAACACCGGCTCATCACTCATTACACACCCAGATATTTCGTAATACCTGACGATGAATTTTGAAGACAACTTGAACATCAAGAGGTCATGGCACGGGGCCATGCCCCTTTTGTGGATAACACCGGTACTTGGCCATGGCTCTTCTCGTGACTGCCACCGACTCTAGGAGTTGGTAGGGCAGGACAGAGAGAGAGTCGTACCGGATGGTATCTGCGTCTCGGGAGGTTCAAGTTAGCTTCTATACTGTGGAGAGAGAGGAGGGGTGAAAGGAGAAGACGGTGACAGGATGGATACGGAGAGGACACGGATGAGAGATGATTAGTCGTACGCAAGTGATTGGGTGACGAGGTTCGATGAACCTGAGGCTTCGTAATTGGTAAAGGGTATCGAGAGAAAAGAAGTTGAAGTTGAAGATGCAGAAGAGAAGGGGGAAGAAACCTCACAGCGAAGCCATGGACCCCTCCTTTATATGGTCACCATTTCCTCCCACAACCCCTCACTTAGGGCCTTACTGCCTGACGGCTATTTGGTGTAATTCTTATGTTATCGCCCATACTAGCCTGGTCACCCCGCTCGATGGCGTCACGAATTCATCTCCAGTGTGTGGGGGTCAACAGAGGGTTGAGAGGCTAGAAGGATGGGATGAACTTGGCGATGGCGGTTGGATGGACGCAATTGGATGAAGGTATTTTTTGGGTATTTTTTGGGTATTTTTTGTGCTTTTACCAAAATGACAATATCCATTAGCAGTGGTCTTATTGGTCCTTTTGGTCCTTTACCCGTTTCAGGCCTTTGTCGTTCCGATGTCTCCGGCGCCCGATGCCGCCGTAACCGGCGCTGTGGAGTCCGTGAACGTCCCGGGTCAGCCTCCGGTGCCGGAGCTTGATTATAAAGATTGGCGAGCCCGACATAACTGGTCCGGATGAACATTCTACCGCACCCGAATGCTCAGACGTTCCTTCCATTTACATGTATCCACTACGAAGTAGTACCCGAAGTGGGCCGGGGCACGAGTGTCATCGACGCGCAAGACGCGACTAACTCAACTTCATCTATCCACCCACTCAGACCAAATTGCTTGCATCTCCACCTCACCTCGTCAATCGCTGCCTCTTTCCTGCTATGCCATACCCTCCAGATCCCTTCTAAATTCGCAAGGGGATCCAGGACCAGCAGCTTGCATTGTGTATTCCCAAGAACACAGAGAAATGCAGTGACGGCCTTGCCCACAGTCACTGCCACTGCACTCCCTAGAGAGTCCCTTACTTTATGGCTCTTTCATCCTGCTTTCCTCTTCCTATCTGATATCTAACTGCCATTTCCGCATTTCGAGTGTCGATATGTAGGGGGAAAACACAATTCGGAAGGCGAGATGGCTGAATGGAGAGTGAAGGTGAAGAGCCAGTGACCACCTGACAACCCCGAGAGAAGGCAGGACTGGCAGAGTCAAGCTCGCTGGCCTGTGATGGATCAATTCGAAACCGGCTCCAGCTCATCTCGTCTTTTGCCTTTTCCTCTTCTTTTTCCTCTCACTTTCATCTCCAGATTCTACGCACTCCCATCCAATCCAGCTCACCAGAATATCGCCGTTTTCTAAAGTATCGCACGTCGCGTTCTACTCGCCCACTCACTTTCATCTACTTTCAGATCGCATCCTTATTCGTCATTGTACTAAACACTCCAGCTGTCCCCGCCGTCACTGTCCCTCACTCCGAAGACCCCGATCAAGACCTCAACCATGTCTGAAGAGGCTCCAGTCGACCAAGAGAAGGTCCATGTGGTCAAGAGATGGATTGGCAAAACCCGCCATGTCGGCAATCAAATCATGGAGAAACTGAAACCGGGGCACTACCGGGGGCGGGTTGAGCAGGTCCGTCACATGTGTCGCAAAGGCAAGGTTCTCGAAGCTCTCGACGCATACCGGGAAGCCATCCTCGACGCCAACTATAGGCGAGTCTGCCGCGAGGCGGAGACGACCGACGGAAAGTACATTGATCACGTCATCGCCGAGGAGGCCCCTGAAAAAGCAGAAATGGGCTTGAATCACCGAGGCGACCGTGTCATGGTGAACCGGGTCTGGATGCGTCACTTGTTCTGGCTCACCGGTCTCGACCGAAAGAGATTCATTCCAAGGCTGGACAGCAATGCCTAGGAGAATGGCTCCCTCCTCCCATTAGGTTTCTCTAAACCCGCGCACTTCACCGCGAACTGGCACGAGATTTTGGAATCCGTGCATCTCGACGGCACCCGGATCTATCGGAACTGGGCCGCCCGTGTCGTGTGGCGCAAACGCTACCTCGCGGGCATCCGTGAAGGCCTGGTACTCCATGGTGCCGGGGACGTGCGCTTTCCGCTCGAGTTCGAGTACATTATGCGCGAGGTGGACACCCTCGACGGCCCGGGCATGCCACTCGACCGCGAACGGAGATACACCATCCAGTTTTGGGAGGGCTTGGGTTGGACAACCGCGGTGCACCTCGCCAGGGACCGTGTGCGCGACGGCAGGACGATTCGCCTCCTCGCGAACCTGCCGCACACCTGGCAGGTGAAGGTGGGGTGGAAGAGCGGCGAAGGCCCCAAGATGCAAACGAGCTGCTGGATCACCTACTGCGCCTGCTCTGGCACCTTCCTGGGGGACGACCTTCTTGGCAGGAAACGGTATGCAGGTCGCAAGGGATGGGCTTGGCGTTACATGGTCGTCGACGAGCAACTCCAAACCTACGACATGTTCGACGACGTGTGCCAACTCCTCGAGTGGTACGTCAGGGACAGCCGCTTGCCCCACATCCCCGAGGAGGCCCGCGTCCCCGCCCAGTCTTGAGAAAAGAGACAAGGGAGATCTGGACGCACACCACAGGGCCCGGGGCTTTGTCCAGCCAACCGTCTCAAGAAGTGACATCGGAAAAGCCCACCAAAGGGTCGATGAAGTAGCCAACGCAGTACTGACTATGCCTTGAAACTGGCCAGCGATAGTGTTGTAGCATTAGCCCTTATATATAGCGTCACAGGGTGTGATGGTTGCGGTTTTGACCCGAAGCTAGATAATAAACGTGCTTCACAGCGTTCAAACGGTCCGAGTCGGTGACACAAGCTGCTTTGGCCTCCGAGCAAAGGCGAGATATTTGGCCTCGACTTTGTATGTTAGTGTCAGGGACATCGAGGTATGTGTTGAGACTGTCTTGCGTGGACTGACACTAGTCCATCGGTGGACCACAAGTCTGTAGGATACTTAAGACCACATTCCACGTAGTGGTTTGTTAAGAGCTGGACTGAGACCTGTCTTGGATGCCTGGGGGGGCCTCATACTGTCATACAGTCCACAAGCAGGTCAGTTGGTGGTCCTTAAGTAGGGCGTGCCCCCCTGAGTCCTGAGTTAATGAGCTTAACGAATAATCTTACAATCATTCCCCCATAAGGTCAGCTTCGTGAGCACTTTGTGACCTGTTCTAACTTTTGTAGTCTTGACGACTCTTTCACTCTTCAAATACAAACCCATGTCAGCGAAAACAAATGATTCCAACTCCACGCTGCTGTGCATGACGGCAATGTATTCCATCCGGGCATATGGAGTGTCACCCAGCCCAGCCACCAGGCAGCGTACGGTAAGACGCGCAAAGTGGATTACAAGGGCTCCCATGACGCGACAAGTCAACGGAAAGCATTGAGAAGCCAGGAGACGGCTCCCTGAACAGCACCAACGAGTCTATGCGGCCGCTTCCACCACAGGACAGCGGCGGCGACAACAAAGGGACTGCAGACCAGCGCTTCGAAGACGGAGACGAGGATCCTCCCCTGGCGGTCGCTCTTGGCCACGACCTCGCTGTACCGCTCGTTGCTGAAGCTGACGCGGGAGTACTTGGTCTGCCAGCCCAGGCGCGGCACGTGGACGGACATGAACTCCTCGAGCCACTTGCGCAGGCGGTAGCGGCGGGAGAGCACCGAGGCGCGCATCTCGACGTAGTTTTGCAGGGCGAGGTCGTTGATGGCGTGGGCGTCGGGGACGCGGATGGCGGTGTACTCGGCCAGGGCGATTTTGCGCTTGTCGGCGGCGGCGGCGGCGGTAGTGTTCTGCGTGGTCGTCTTTTTCTCCGTTGCCGCTGCGGTGGTGTCCTCCGTGTCAACGTCGGCGTCGGTGGGGTGGTTGTCCTCCCGGGCGGCGTGCTTGTCGAGGATGGAGAAGAGGACGCGGACGTCTTCCAGGCCGGCGTTCATGCCCTGGCCGTAAAAGGGGACCATGGCGTGGGCGGCGTCGCCGACGATGACGACGGACGATCCGTAGTGGTAGGGCTGGCACTTGATGCTGATGAGGGGGAGGTGGGGGTTTGTGTTGAAGGAGGCTATGAGGTCCTCGGGCGGGATGAGGTCGGTTACGCCGGGGAAGTGCCTGTCGAAGAAGGCGGGTAGGACGGAGGGGTCTCGCTCGAGGGAGGCGACTTGGTCGCTTGGGAGGAAGAGGGTGCATGTGAATGAGCCGTCCTGAGGTTTGCGTCAGTAGAGGAAACAAAAGACAAAGAATAATTTTGTCACTCACCTCGCTAGGAATGGCGATGAACATAAACTCTTTGCCGGGCCAGATGTGAAGGTGGTTCGGAGATATCCTAAACTTGGACATGGGGTCCTCTGGATTCCGGTTCTCAACCGGCCTGATCTGGAACTCGCACCACAATGTATCGATGTAATCTTGGCGGTAATTCATCTGGACGAATTTCATGACGTGGTATCGGACGGCAGAGTGGGCGCCATCAGCACCGATCATAAAGTCAAAGTCAATCTCGATTTCCCTGGCCCGGCCTGTGGCCGTCTCGGACGACATGATTTCGAACCAGGCTTTGCGGCGCTTGAAATCGGCGCCGGTGAGTTTGTGGTTGAAGAAGAGCTTGACGTTGGGCATGTGGTCGAGGATGTCGAGCAGCCGCTTGTTCAGGTCGGCCCTGTCGACGGCGAGGATGGCCTAGAGTCTGTGTGAGCGGGGCCCTCGAGTCCCAGGCTAAGACAGGAAAACATACCCGTCCGTGAATGTCATAGTCCTGCGGGGCTTCATAGAAGCTACCGTCGGGCGATTTTCCATGGATCATGCGCCCTCGCATGGGAATCGTGGGCTGGAGGACATGATCGATGAGCTTCAGCTGGCCAGAATGGCGCAGAGCATTGATCCCGCGCTCTGACAGGGCCAAGTTGATGGACCGCGTGAAGTTGAGAAGGGGTGTTGACGGGTCTCGTAGGTCTATGGAATCATCTCAGTCCAGGTCTCTGGGAAACCAAGGGGCCACTCTCACGTACCAGACCTCAGCTCATACATCTCGACATCATGACCACGCTGCGCGGCATAAAGAGCTGCTAGTGATCCCACAGGGCCAGCGCCCACGATTACAATCTTTTCTTTCACGGTCATTTGGGGAGTGAAGGGGAGTTTTCCATGGAATTATCGAAGAGAAAAGACCAAGTACGACTCGAAGTTTTGATCTCCTTTTGACATGTCGTTCATCGCGTCTCGTGGCTCGGGGCGAGACTCTTTCCGATGTCGCACGACATTGTCGTCAGTTGCGCCGGCTATTTCTCGGAGAGTAGAAATACTTGTAGTCGACCGGGATTTTCCGTGATGATTAATGGAGGGGTCGTGGTTCAGGTGGGGCAATGGCTTATCGGTGAACTGATTACCAACGGTTCCAGATTCACGAAATCCTTCCCCTCCATAACATAAGGTACGTACTTTTTTATCATCTTCTATCGTGAATCGAATTTGTACCTTCCACCTCCATCTGAAGTATGCGGCCAGTCAGCCTTGCTTTCACATTATCCTCCATTGCCTCTTGCTAACGTCAATAGGCGGCGCGCATATCCCATCTATACTTTAGTCGTCGAGCCTCGATCCCGCCCTTCGCCCATCCCACCGACTAAACCTTCTGTTGCTTTGCGGTTTTCATCATGACATCGGAACCTGCTGCGGAGCGCAAGTGCTTGGGCGTGGACTGCTCCAACGAGGCAGGCGCTCTGCAGTGCCCTACATGTCTGAAGAGCGGCATCAAGGACAGCTTCTTCTGCTCACAAGAGTGCTTTAAGAAGAGCTGGGTAAGACCCCCACCCTCTCGCACCACCAACACATCCCGGCTTTTCTCCCGTCGCTACAACGCAGACCGAGTAGTCTCTTCTCTTCCCACTGCTGACCACATGATCCATGTGTGTGATTTATAGGCATCCCACAAGACCATACATAAGAGTGAGAAGAGTCTTTTCCACCACATCCTCCCTCCCAAAGTAGTCTCTAAACCAGATCCAGAGACCGGCACCTTTAACCCGTTTCCGACGTTCCCTTTTACCGGCCCCCTGCGACCCGTCTACCCGCTCTCCCCGAGACGCCCGGTTCCCAAGAGCATCCCGCACCCCGACTGGTCCGAAGATGGCCTCCCCAAGTACAACCGAACCCTCTTGAACCGAAACAAGGTGGAAATCCTGGACGCCAAGGGCATCGCTGGCATGCGAAAGGTGTGCCAATTGGCGCGAGAGGTGCTGGACATCGCCGCCGCCGCCGTCCGACCCGGTATCACGACCGACTACATTGACGAGATTGTTCACAACGCCTGCATAGAGCGCAACGTATGTGTTTCCTCGCGTGTATCTTTCTCGGCATCTTGTCTTTTAAGACATTATTTCCAACCATAAGATGCCCGCGGTTGGCCACCTTTTTTATCGTGCTTTGCTAACAGCCATGTCTTCTCTTTTCCTCCGATTCCAGGCATACCCTTCCCCGCTCAACTACAACCACTTCCCCAAGTCTGTCTGCACGTCGGTGAATGAGGTCATTTGCCACGGCATCCCCGACCAGCGAGTGCTAAAGGACGGCGACATTCTCAACATCGACGTCACCCTATACTACGGGGGCTACCACGGCGATCTCAACGAGACGTACTACGTCGGCGAAAAGGCCAGGGCCGACCCCGACGCGGTGCGGGTGGTCGAGGCGGCGCGCGAGTGCCTCGACCTCGCCATCAAGGCCGTCAAGCCCGGCACACTGATCCGCGAGTTTGGCAACATCATCGAGAAGCACGCCAAGACCAAGGACTGCAGCGTCATCCGGACGTACTGCGGCCACGGCATCAACAGGCTGTTCCACTGCCCACCCAATGTTCCGCACTACGCCAAGAACAAGGCTGTCGGCGAGTGCAGGCCAGGCATGACGTTTACCATCGAGCCCATGATTGCCCTCGGCAGGTATCGGGACGTCACCTGGCCCGACAACTGGACCAGCACCACCATTGACGGGAAGCGGACGGCCCAGTTTGGTACGTCTTCCTTTTTTTCCTTCCTATTTGCATGAGACTGACTTTTGCCGACCACAGAACACACACTGCTGGTGACTGAAGATGGAGTCGAAATTCTAACGGCCCGGAAGCCGGACTCCCCTGGTGGCCCGCTGCCCATGCCCGAGGTTGCGGCCGCTAACGGTGCCTAGAGTACGAAGCAATGAATGTAGGGGCCCATGTGTTAAGAAAGGAAATAAAAATACCAAGGCGTACCAGTTGGATCGGAAGGCCTACAGCTACAGTCATCATTTCGTTGCCGAGCGCCGTGCGTAGAATCTCCCAATGGCCTTCAAGTCTCAATAATACGTATAGGATCTATTATACTTAATCTCGAGCAAGCAAAAGAGAGGTGAAAGCGTTGTATTATCTATCTTCCACGTGTACCAAGGAAAATTATATGCTAGGTCTAAATATATTATAAGATATACCCTTCGGATAATTATCCTTCCGATATAGGGCTATAACTTATTATTACCTAATAACAGTGGGTTTTCTTTTATTTAGTTTAACACACCCCCTAATTAAGGTGCTATTTACGTAGCTCTTTAATTGCTTCCGAGTGCTTTATTTCCTTTATTCGAAAACTCGGTAAGGCAAATCTAGCTAGTAAACGCCAAATAACTATGTTCGTGATATTTTCTAAATAATAATAAAAGCTTTAAACATAAAGGAAAATTTTCTATAAATAGGTTAATAGGGCTATTTCCCTATTATAGGATCTTATAATAGCAGATTTTTCTAGCTTAAAAAGCTATTCCTTCCGCCTAATTTATAACGATCTTTTCCCTTTACCTTTATTAAAATCGTTAGTTTTTTCATCCACTTTTTAACGATTTTAATTCTCTTTTTAAGCCATCTTTAACCTTAATTAATAAGTTTAATAAAGCTCGCTATAGTAAGTAATCTACTCAGCTTCTGTTTAGTCGTTATACTTATTACTTAGCTCGGCACTAATCGTGGGACTCGGGTATATAGGACCCTCTTCCCGTTATCTTAAGCGATCGTCCCGGCACGCCCCCTCCCGGCACGCCCCCTCCTATTCGGCGTTCTCCTCGAGTCAGTTAAGCTTTCTTTTAGCTTGCTTTATACTCTGACTTTAATTAGAATAAAAGAACTATTAATATAGTTAAATCTAAGGCTAGTCCGTTAGATTCCTCCCCCGCCCCCGCCTTAAGTGCCGCCACTACCCCCGCCTCCGAGTCTAAGGCTACTGCCTCCCCTTCGCCTTTAAAAAAGGCGAAAGTTAATAAGGGTAAAGGAAAGGCTAAAGTAAGTAATAATAACTATATCCTGGTCGTATTTAATCCGCTATACGTTTAATATATACGCGGTATTATTTCGGGTAAATAAAAGTCGTTTAATAAATACTATATATATTCTAAATAATCGAAACGATATAATAAGTGTTATAGTAGTAGCCACGTATATAAGCTAGTATAAGTTACTCCTTCTTCTTATTTTCGAGACTTACGACCGCTAACTTATACTTAGTCCCGTATACCTCCTGCCTTTAGTACGTGTTTTAATTAAAATTATCGGCGGTGGTTTAAATAAACCAAGGGTTCGAGATATTCCAGGTATAAGTGCTTATCTAAGATTTATAACCATCGTTTCTTACTTACTAACTCCTTAGTAGTTTAAGGATAAGCTTAAGAAGACCATTAAGTTTTAATTAATTCTTCTTAATAAATTTAAGGAATTTTTTAATAAGTCTAGCCTCGAGCTGGTTCCTAATAAGGTACTCGTTAAGGGTATTAAAGGCTCCGATAGAGTATTAGGAAGCGGTTTAGGGTCGGTATTAACAGATACCGTTTAAAAGGCTATCGAGGAATAAATAAAGAAGTTAATAGAAAATACTAATAAGGCCGCTAATACTCTGGCCGATATTAAGGAGGTAAACGAATAATTTTTTTATTCGAGCTTTTAGTAAAGGGATAGGTGCTTTTTAGCGTATAGGCGTTATCGTTTTAAGATACCTTTTTTTCCCCTAATTTAGGGTTAACTCAGACTTAGTTAATTAATTTTCGGTGGTATCCTTAGTCCTTATTTTAATTCCTACCCCCTCCGAGTACCTTTATATTAAGGTACGCTCGGAAGGTCTTAAATCGTTACCTTAGGAGCGCCTTCGTTAAACCGTCGGCTAGTATCTCTTTTATAGTAAGATAAACCACTCTAAATACCCCTTTTTCGTGTTCCTAGAGGACCTATATACGCTATATATCGACGTGGCGTAGACGGGTTTTAATCCGGTAGTTATCGTTAACTATAAGTCGGATCGTTTATATATTATCGTAGTAGATATTCTAAGGTGACTCCGGGTTAAATCTTATCTCGGCGAAAAGACGCTTTAGTCCTATTATTTCCTTCGCGACTTATTCTAAGGCGAGCAGTTCTGCCTCGGTTATAGACGTTATAACCGTGGCCTAGCGATTTACCTTCTAAATAATAAGACCACCGAAAAGGCTTATTAGAAAACCTTATAACGATCGGCGTGTGTTTATATCGTCTATAAAGGAGGCGTCGCTAGCGATCACTATTACCTGCACCCCCGTGCTCGAACCGTATTAAATTAAGAGGTTACGCGTTATAAATAAATAGCGGATTACTTAATCCACGGCTTTCTTATATTCTTATAAGGGGTTAGTAAGAAATCGTAATAAAACAGAAAACATAAATACTATATTAGGTCTAATTATAATTACTATATAAAGCAATAATCCGACCTTCTCCTAATATCTTTTTACTTAGTGTTTAGTTACTTTACTAATACTTTTCTTATAATCTATAACGGGGATCTGGATTATCGGATATATATTAAGAGTGTTTATCCCGAATCGCTATGCTATTTTCTTAATATACGACTTATATAATAGTGTGATCTTATACTTAGCACGATTTTATATAATTTTAATACCCAGGAAGAATTCGGTATCTCCTTTATCCGATACCTCGAATCGACCTTTAATACCGTTAATAATTTCATATACTTAAGACGCGTTAGTTCTATAGAATAAGACTAATATATTATCCATAAAGAATATAATAAAAACGTCTCTTTTTAGAGTAAAAAAAAGGCACGGTTCTTTAAGATTAGCCTTTATTCCTAGCTCCTTTAGCGTGGCTAAAAAGGTTATAAACCAGAGTCTTAGCGAGTCTCTTAGGCCGTATAGAGCTTTATCGAGCTCTAGGCACTTTCCTGATTACTTAAACCCTTTAGGTAGCTTACATATAACTAGCTATCTAGTCTTACTTCGGTTAGCATAGACAAAGGCGTTTACGATATCAAGTTACTTAATCTTAAGGTCGAATTTCGCGGCGAGCGCTATTACTATACGGAATAAGCGCGCTACGAGCGTCGCTACGTATATACCCTTAATCATAAAGCTATCTTAGACATCGCCCCTCACGCAGATATATATCTTAGCTCTCTTAAGATATCCGTTTTAATTAAATTTATAGGTAAAGACCTATTTCTACAGAAAAGGTCTAGTTTTTATATCCTCGTAGTTAATTTCTCTTTATATACGTTTTTTGATTAGTTTATTAACTTCCTTATACACTACTTCCTTAAATTAAGCACTTATTAGGTATAAAGTTTTCTTTAACTAGTTCCTTAACGGAGATAGCAGGTGTTATAGGTTTTATATAAGGAGTAAAGAGAGTCGTTAAGACTATAACAAGAACAGGTCACGAAGCTAACCTTAGGGGGGGGAATAATTATAAGATTATTCATTAAGCCCTTTTAACTCAGGACTTAACGGGAAACACCCTACTTAAGGACTAGTGACTATCCTCCTTAGAATCAGTATATAATAACCTAAGGCTCTAAGACCATAGGTCTTAGGCCAGCTTAATAATCCTAAACATAACTCGGACCCAGATATCCCTAGGGTTAACCTTAGGGCCGGTTCCGGGTTCTTAACGCATTCCTTAATACCTCTAAGTCCTACCCGATTCCCTCGAATAGAATATCCCTAATATCACGCCCCTCCTTCTAAGGCTCCTGTCTATAAGAGCCGGTAACCGTTACTAGTCCGGCCCGCCCGTTAATCCACCCCGACCTAGGGACGGATAGGCCGGCCTAAACTCTACCTATTAGGGCCACTAACTCCCTCCTTATCCTCCCGAAGCTAAACTAGTCGTCCCCCGTGACCTAACCTAACCCTTTAATTAATCCCGTCCACCTCGTGATAGTATAACCGTAGTCTTTTACGAACTAAGAGGCCTAGTTATCTTTAGATAAAGCATAACTCTCCTAGGTCTCCTTTATTTATCTCCTTTACTACGACTATACTATAATAAAGCCCTAAGCGTTCTGGCTAGGGCCCTATCTAATAAAGGGCTCTAGTCCGAATAAACCATAACTCTAAAAGCAGATATTAGGTTAGTAGTAAATCGTAGCCCCTTATACTACTATTATTATTAAGATAACCTAAAAAGCCTATATAAAGAATACTTTTAGAATAAGGCCCGCTACGCTATTATCCTAGATAATAAAAGAACTTACTTTATTTCCTTTATCGCCCTTACGCGGCTTATCCAGCTTAAGGCTAAGTAATAATAAGGCGTGATATCCGTTGTGAATATTAATAATAATAAAGCCTATCTATAGACGCGTATACTATAATAATACCCTAGACGCGCCCTTTATTAACTAAATAACCGTATCGTAGAAACCCGTAATAGGTAGTCGTATCTAGGTAAAAGGGGAAGGAATAATATAAGTAGGGCCTATATTAGGTTATACGACTATTCTAATATAGGACTTTTCTATCTACCTAACTTATCTTATTATTTTCCTTTTCCTTACCCTTTCTTATTTACCTATCTATAATAATAATAATAAAGAAAGGCGAAGCCGTCACTGTGCAGAACGGCTCAGGCAGTGTGATCTCGGACAAGTCTTCGACAACAGGAGTGCTTAAGACCACGAAGTGCATATAACTAAAACAACACACATAATAAGGAGACCTTTAAAAGAGGTTCCTGGAGGTGCGTGCTGCTCTAATTAGGGTAACGTAGCTTAAATGAAATGAATATAATAAACGTGGCAAAAAACTTAGGGTTAAAAGAAATAATAATTATGTGGGATAATAAGTATCCTCTGTGTCTGGGTGGTGTCGCTACGTATATATATAATATATAAGATAAATAAAAAAGCGCGCGTCTTATAACGTTATATAACGTCCTAACGATATAGCACTAGGTCTCCGATCCACCCCTCTATAATCGGCCCTAGTTATCTTACTCACGTCCTTGTAGCTATAATAACTCTAAATATAATTAGGTTACCCTAATTAAGCTAAGTATAATCTAGTAAAACTATCCTAAAACTTATTTACGCTTACGGAGAGTCTGTCTACCGACTATATAATCCTCCTTCTTAGTATATACTCGCTTTATAGTGGCTATAACTATATCTATATCCCACTTAATCCTAGCGTTATACCGTAACTATCCTTCCTAAGGAATCGTGTATAAAGGCGGTATATATAAGGAACTATTAACGGCGGTATTATAAAGTATTACCTAGTAGACACTATTATATAAATAAACCTAATTATCTTAAGAGAATAAGCTAGGTCTAATCGGACTAATATAAGAGTCCGTAGGGCGAGGATTATATAGTCTATAGAATAGATAACTATAAGATATCTCGACGCCCTTATCCTGCTCCTTTATATCCTTAACCTATTTACCTTAGATATTAATCTTCCTAGGCTATACTAAGACCTTCTTTAGCGATATCTAAATAATCTCGTAGCTATTTAGGTTAATGCTAGTGAACTTAGAAGATTTAGAGGACTTAGGAGTCTTCTTAGGACTCTTCGTGACCTTAGCGATCTTCTTAGGCGTGCTCGGTGCCGAGGGCTTTTTAGAGATAGCCTTAGGTGTCTTAGGACGTACCGGGATACTAGTATCTTTCTTAGGAGTGCTCCTAATTAGCGCCTAAGTCTTTTTCTTAACCTAATTAGAGGAACCAGGGGTAATAGGCTTAGACTTAATAACAGGTTTATTAATAGGGGTAAAACCTATACTTTTAGGAGGAGGCGGTAAAGGGGACTAAGGGACTACCGGGACTACTAGTGTTTTCTAATAGCCGAAACCGAGAATTACTCTAACACAGGATAGCTATTCTTCTTTAATATAACGAGCATAAGCTATACTATTATTCGAGTAGCAGCGTCCTTATATAAACCGGTAAATCTTTAAGCTTTAAGGGAATAAGTAGCTTTCCTAGATAATAGCTTATATCTACTTAATAACAAAGAGGCTATATAAGTAATTATCTATCTAATAGGGACCGGGAATAATATAGAAACGGCGAGTAAGACTAGAGACGGCCTTATTAGGTGTATTAATACTACGCAGCTAACCTATAGCGTACTTAAATAACCGTAAAAGGCGGTCCTTAGTATTACTAGTATTCTAAATACTATTATACCTATATATACACTATATCTCTTAATCTATAATTAGATTAACGAAGTGGTTATCGAAGTAATAAATAATAGGGATAAAGCGACTTCTCTTAATACGGTTAATTACCTTAAGCGGCTAAGATAAGTAGACCGCTATACGGCTATTTAACTCTTAATAAGGCGTAATACTAATCTATACTATAGGACGGGTATCCCCTTATCTGCGTTTAAATATAGCGCGTATTATATCTTCTAGACTACCCCGCTCTAACTATCTCTTATTTATTAGGTTATAATATATCCTAAAAGACGACTAAACTACCGGGTAAGTATCCCGCGGCCTCTTAGCGAATATACTTATTATAGGAATATAAGGTAGTATTATATTAACCGTGATAGTATTAAGCTCGCTATCTATAGTATTCTTAAGGAGGCGTTAGACTACGTGTATATTATCTTCCGGCTACTAAGGAAAACCTATAAAGGGGGTAGCGTTATCGGGGACGTTAAATAAACGGTACGGTAATCCTTATATAAGGAATACCTATCGGCTATTATTAGGGTTATTAATACGGCGGGGGCGTATAGTCTTATTAATAGTAATACGGGTAGCGGGAATAATATTAGCGGTAAGGATAGGACTAGCAGGAGCCGGCTCCTAGTAGTTAAAGGTAGGGGATATAGATATTCTAAATATCTTTATTAGCCTAATTATAGTAATATATAGGTGGCGGATATAGGGAAAAATATATAAGGGCGGCGAGGTAGTAGATAGTAAAGAAATAGATAGCGGGGGTAAGTTAGAAAAATAAACTTAACGATATAGGAAAAAAGAGGAAAAGAGGGAAAACGGGTTAACTAAAGCTAGTAATAAGGGATATATATCCTTTATTAACGTCTAATATTTCTAGGTAATGCCTCCTTTACGAGACTGGCTTTAACCGGAGTTCCTATTACGGCTATTAGTTAAATAGGGTCGTGATTATTAAAGAAAGGGTAATCCTAATACTATTTATGGTTTTCGGATAAAGGTAACTTAGTGAATTAGGCGCGGGATCTAAATACGGAAGTCGGCTTATTATATAACCGATCTGATTAGATAAAAAGATTAGATAATACCTTTTCTATTATACCTATAGTTATGACTATATAATAAAGCGATATAAGGAAGGTAATCGTGAATCACGCTTAAAGCCTAATCTTTTTAGTAACTTAAAATAGGCTATTTATTTAACTACGCCTCCTTAAGTTACTAAACTATAAATCGCTAGGCTATATCACTTATCGTTAAGGGATATAAGGCGGAGGGCTACTAGCTAGAGGCGTATCTTTTAGGCTCTACGTCTTTATATTATCTTACGACTCGATATCGCGTTTTCTTATAAACTTCCTACTATTAATATTAATAATAAGATTATCGATATATCCGCTAAAGCTCTAATCACGGGGCTTAATAACCTTAGCTCTTATAAGCGTAAAAAAGCCATGGCTTATTAAGAGTTAGTTTATCCTATACTGTGTTTCTGGTTTAAGACACGACTTATCGCGGGTACGGTTAATAAGTATAATATTTTTACGACGGTCTAAGATATAGTGGTGTATTCTTTTTACGCTTCTTATCGTGTTACCCTAATCAGGGTAAGCTGATATTATAGATATAGGTAAACTCGTATTTTATTTAGTATAAAGTGGCTAGTAAAGGTGGTGTATCGTATATTAAGCTAGACTTTATAGGCCAGGTTATTTAAGGTGACTCTAAGGCTGTTATTATAGGCCGGGTATAGGATAGCCTACTAAATCTTACTAATAGAGATATAGAGCAGGAGTTATTTAAGAAGGTAAGGTCTAGTAACGGTTTATCTCTGTTTCGTCGCCGTGTATTCGTGGCTAAGGACCTTACTAGTCTATAAAGGGAGTATATTATAAAGACGGTGACCCGGGCTTATACGGTTAAAGCTCTGATTATCCAGGGGTTCGGGGTTATTAATAAAGTGCTATATTAGTGCTATAAGGAATAGTGGTCGGCTATAAGTGATCGGGTTAATAATAAGATTACTTATCCTTTCTTTAAGTGCGTATCGCTTTAATATAACGATCGATTTCCGGACTACGCTAACTACTATTTTTATAAGATAGCTTACACGTATCGTGATAATAAACTCCGAAAGCAGTTCTATTAGTCTAATTAGGAGGTCTTATAGCCAGATAGTGACTATATAGGTATTAGTTACTCTAATCTATATACTAAGAACTTATTAGTGCTGCTATAATCCGTATATAACGATAAGATATGTCCGCGGCTTTCGCCTCGGTACGGTGTTTTTGTAGTAAGCATTATTACTTTATACCGTAAAAGTGCTTAGTAGATATATGATATTTATAGAGGAAGGGGTTTTAAACCGTGGGACTATATAATAGCATAGGTCCCTATATTAGCGTATAAATATAAGGACGACCTCGAGAAGTTATATTATACTATTTAGAATAACCTGATAAAGAGGGATTAAGAAAAGACGGTGGAGTGGTATTATATCCCCTTTATCTCTAGGGCTTAGGTTTAGCGGTATAAGTCGGAAGTATACGGCCCTAGTAATAGCGACTATAAGAGTAAGCCGGAGTAAGATATAAATAAGTGATTCGGGTAGTGATTACTATAATCAGGGTAACCTTAGTATGATTAGGATATTTTATTTTAGTGCGCGGCGTAAACGGGTAAAGGAAAGGTAAATAAATAATAAATATATTTAGTGGATATATCTTTATAGTGTCTACTTAGTTAGTGCGTGTAAATAAAGAATAGTAATAGTAAAATATAAATAAAAGGAACTAATAAATAAAATAATAAGTGGAAGGGCGTGGAATAGGGTGATTAGGGTAATAAAGGGTAAATAGGAAAGAAATAGGAAAAAGAGCGAGTAAAGGAGTTATAAAGGTAGTATTTTTATTTTAGGGGGTAGTAGTTGGTTTTTAACGATAAGCAGATAGCGGTGCCTTATATATCCTTAGCCTTAATACTATACGTAAGACTCCTATTAAGTATAGTATTACTACGATTAGGTTAACTAGGTAGGAAGTAATAATAGGGGATAAAGTATAAGGTCCTAGTATAGTCCTTATACTTACTTAGGTTAAAGTCAGGATCTCTAGGGATACGGACTTTAACTCTTCCTA
Organism: Sodiomyces alcalophilus JCM 7366; assembly: GCF_042370955.1. Classification (NCBI taxonomy): domain Eukaryota; kingdom Fungi; phylum Ascomycota; class Sordariomycetes; order Glomerellales; family Plectosphaerellaceae; genus Sodiomyces; species Sodiomyces alcalophilus. Next base: position 1,416,386 of record NW_027263535.1, on the reverse strand, counting down.
ACTATATCGCTTTCCGGAGTTCCGCTTCTAACTTCTTATAATACTCGCCTAGTATATCCCGAAGTCTTACTAACCGTTATAGGAGAGCGTTAACGGTCTAATTAGGGGAATTAGCGTTATCTTAACGCTTATTACCCTCGGCCCTAGTATCTTTATTAGTGGATTCACCTAGGAGGAGGGGTGCTTTAACTAGTTCTTTATCGATAAGAATACCGCGGGCAGGGTATATAATTATTAGTTCTTTAGCGTAGTCCCTTTCTAGTATTATCTAGTCCTCTGGCTCTTAGTATCCGTCTTCGTCCTAAATAAATTTCTTAAGACGGTTAGCGGTAAAAGTAACGCCCTAGAGCTCTTCCCCTAATAAAGTCGATAGTCTAAAGGTCTTATTATTTTAATTAGACGATATAATACGAAATAGGCTATTCTAGCGGTAGTCTAGCTTCTTATCGCGGCTTATATCGATAGCTAGCTTAGTATTATATATAAGGATAAGGTCGCCGACTCGGAGTCTTTGCTTATATAGGGTCCTAACTTTTAAACGGTTAATAGAGTCCGTTTTCTATTACCGTTATTTATTAACTATATCGGTAGCAGTCCTCCTATTAGCTTCTAACTAGGCGAAGGCCCTTAGGCGTAGTAATATCTTTTTTTCGGGGGTCTTAACGCGGCCCTAGTCAAGCACTCTCTAAGTAAGGCAGGTCGTTTTAATAGGCGTGATGGCCTTATAGCTATAGAGGAGGTAAAAGGGGGTCTTTCCGGTGGATACTCGGATAATCGTGCGGTCCGCGAAAAGGATTATAGGCAGGATCTTATATAATATACCGCGGTAAATCTTCTACTAGATAGCTAGCGTGTAGGCGATAGGCTTATATCCTACCTTATTTAGACTATTAGCGCGGGGGTAGTAGGTAAAGATAACCTTACGCTTTATTAGGTACGCCTAATTTAGCTTAATCACACTACCCTTATTCTTAGGTCCTTTATCCACGATAATATACTAGTATAGCCCGTGCCGGTAAATAACGTTTTCCTATAAGAATATCGTGATAGCTCGCGACGTGTTTTTCTATAGTAGACGGGCTTTAACCTATCCCGTGAATATATATCGAGCCTTTACTAAGTAGTAGCCACTAAGATACTGGATATTAAGACTTACCTATATAAAGGGGAGGGCTTATTAAGGTAGTTAAGTGGCGATTAGGGGATCCTCGCGTGCTTTGCCTTAGCGGCTTTAATACTTAGCGTATACTTTGATAACCTCCTTAGTCTGCTTATAGATCCTGTCCTAGGTGTATAAGGGGGCTAGCTTCTAGTATATCCGGTCCCTTATACGATAGCCTGACTCGTTATAGGCTTTCCTAATTAGGGTAACCTAAGTCTTTTTATTATTAATCCACCTTTTAGGAGTCGAATCTTTCTTAGTAACTCTTATCTATAATAGACCGTTTTTTATAAAAACACGGGTTAATTAATCTTTAACGCGATAGGCGTTACGAGGGTTTATTCTAGGGGGTATTTATAGGCTTATTAAATATAAGGCTATTTATTAAGAGAACTGGCTCTAAGTGATATCCGGGTCTAAAACGTCTTTAGCCAGGGTAGGGTCTTTAAACCTTTTATCCGTATCTACGAGGAAGATTCGGCCGTTAATAAAGTCGTTAATATCTCCCTTTATAGCGTTATTAGCCTGATTAGACGGAGTGGCAGGTATCCTTAAAAGTCCGTTAGCTATAGTGTTCTTAGTCCCCTTAATATGCTTAACCTTAAAGTTAAAGAGTCGGATTTAGGTAATCCACTAAGTAATAAGTGCGCCGGGTAGGTCCGTGGCAGAACCACTAAGCTAGGATACTAAGGCTTAAGTATCTGTTTCTAGTATAAAGCGGACTTTATAAAGATAGTTACGAAGTCGGCGAAGCACCTTTAATACTCCCCTTAGCTCTAGCTTACCGGTATCGTAGACCTTCTTTACCGGGTTTTATTTACCGCTTTTATACCGGGTAATAGCTTTTTTCCTATTAATATACTAGCCTAAGATCCCGCCCTAGCCCTTAATATATACGTCGACGATTATATAGATAATACCGGCCCTTTTACCGTACTTAATAGTGATTAGAATAGGTATAAAGGTTAGGGTAACCTTAAGAGTGTTTATAGCGTACTGCTAAGGCTCGCTTTATAGGAAGACGGAAGTCTTTTTTAGTAGGTCTATTAACGGCCCCGCGATAATAGCGAAGCGGTAGATCTAGATACGGTAGAAGGTGGCGAGACTAAGAAAAGAATAGACTTCGGAAATAGTCCGGTATTTCTGCTATTTAGTTAACTTAGCCACCTTAGCCTGCTTAGGGGAACGATTATCGGTTCCGTATATATAGCCTATAATAGTGGCCGCTTTCTAATACTATTAGCTTTTAGCGCTAGCTATAGTGCTTTTAGCGAGCTTTATATTAAGAAGGACTTTATCGATATTACTAATATACTTAGCTATATAGCGGCGAATTCTAGGCCTAATTAGGGTATCGTTATAGGTAATAGTCGGCCCTTTAACCGCGATATCGTTAATAAAGGGTCGATAGCACTAGGGAATAAGGTTATATAGGATACGGGTTATAGTATATATAAATTAGGCTACTAAGTTAGTCGCCCCTTACGGAAGGGTGTATATCTTAAAAAGTCCTAAAACCGTGGCGAAGGTCGTTAAGTCCCTTAATTCCTTATCGAGGGTGACCTGGTTATAGCCGGAGAAGAAATCTAGAAAGGAAACTATCTTATATATACCGAAGTCCTTAAAAAACTCGTTAGCCCTAGGCGGGATAAAGGTATCGCGTAGGGTAATAGCGTTAATCTTAGTAGCAGAGTTAATAAGGCGTATATTACTATCTTTCTTCTTTATAAGGAACCAGGGGTTACGGTAGGCCGCGTGGCTTTCCTTAATAACCCCCTTATCCTTCCTATCCTTAATTGTCTTAACGATAATAGACTCTAGGGTTTTTAGGATAGGGATCCCTTTCGCCTACTATGCCTTATACGGAACCACCTTAATCTTCTATAGCGGGGCGACTCTAGGGTTAAGCCTCCCGTATTCCTGCTAATCCTATATAAGGGTAGCTTCGCGGTTTAGGAGGGTCTTCGTTAAGAGCTCCTTTTCCACGGGTAATAAATAGTCGGTAAAGTCTAAGATATCTTTAAGTCGCTTTTCCGTAAGTCTTAAGCGAGGGGTAATCTTAGAGAACTTTAGGGTGATTAGGCTAATAAAACGGTCGTTTTTTTATTCCTATATATCCTCGGGGGTTTCCGCTAAGATCTTCTGCTTTTAGAGGGGGTCGCTTTCGGGGACGGAATTATTAGATAGCGTGTTATTAATAGGGTGAATCTTAATAGCTTTCGGCTTATATATAGTATAGATAGCCTAATTAGGCCCGTGGTATACCTTTTTAATTAGGTCCTAGTGCTTTTTCCTCTTTACGGTCTATAGCTTCTTTATAGCCACTACGGCGGCGCGAGTAACGCGCGCGTCTTCGGCCCTTAAAGCCGATAACGCTAACGACTAGTAAGACTTCTACGCTTCCGACTTAAAATTAGTATAAGTGATTTAGTGTGAATTAGGCTAATTAGGGTAACTACGATAAGGATTTATAGAAAAATATAGTGGTGGAGGAAGAAAACGGTGTTCATAGTATTATCGGGCTTCCTTATTGTATTTCCTATACCCTTAGCCCTAATTCCGTGGTATTACTCTTAAGGCTATATATACCCTTAGTAAAAGTGGCTTAATCTCCTTAGAGAACACGAAGGCCACTAAAGACGCTGCGTCGGCGTCCTTAATTATATATTAAATCTTATCGCCCTCCTTTAGAATATCCGAAGGGTAATAGTTAGCCTTTTCCTTAATAGATAGCGAGGTAGCGGCCCTAGGCTAATAGGTAGGGTCGTTATCCTAGAGCTAATAGTAATTAGCCTAATTAAACCGATCCTTATCGATCCGACGCCTTTTATTAGCCTTATAGTTCGGCTAGCTTTAGTTCCTTAGTATCTCCTTAATCTACTTATAATAGGCGATAGGTATAAGAATACGGGCGTTACTAAGCGTAAAGTCGGTATCGATCTAACTATCCCGGAAAGAAAAGGACGCTTTAGTCTCCTGGATTTATAGTATACTAAGTAGTATATCGGGCCCTAGACCGGGGAGAACTTAGAAGTTAAAAACGCTACTCTGCTTACTAACCTATAAACGCTTTTTAAGGTATTTAGTATACGGTTACCCCTCCCGGTTATTAACGCCCTTAATTCGGATCTTAGTCTGGCTAATACGATATTCTAAACCAAAGCGCCTTATAGTATCTATAAAGATAGTATTAAAGGTAGCCCCTATATCGATAATAGCCTTTATAAAAACGTTAGGGTTATACGTTATAGCACCCTTTTAAGTAAGCCTATACTTTAAGACTATATACCGGGTAATAACCAGGGGGTTATTAGTTTTAGGGACTGCCTCTTTTTTAATAATAGTAAGGGTACTCGAGCTAATATCGTTAGGTCGGGAGAATAAGATAGTGTATCCCTTAGATAAAGGTAGGGGAGGAGGTATATTAGGGGGACTATATTTATTAAGGAAGAAGGCTTTATTAGCGGTTAGATAAACGATCTCGCGCTATAGCTAATTAGTCTCGGCGGCGTGTATCCTTTTATTATTTTATAGCTTTATATCCGGGTCGGTAAGAAAGTGGTACTAGATAGGAACCTTAATACGGAGGTCCCTGATTTACCTATCTAGGTCTAATCGAGCTTACTCTAGGTTATAAGGCTAATCTATAAAGTAGCTAGGCTTATATTTACTAATAGTCTCGGGTTACTATTATTTATACTATATTAGCGCTTTATCTATATTTACTTCTTTATTAACGGTTTCGGCTATAAATAGAGTCGGGGACCCGGTAACTAGGACTAGGGTTTAACTTCTATGGATATTATTTAATAACCTGATTAGGGAAACGGACGACCTTAGGAGTAGGCTTAATAATCCTCCTACTCCTAATCGTGTAAAAAGGCTAAGAGGGGGGCTATTTTTTCTAAGTATCCTTTAACGCGGTATAGATATCCGCTTATTAATAATCGGATATAATAGACACGAAATTAACGCTAATACTTACTACGGGAGCCTTAGCCTTCGCTTCTTCCTCCTTTAGCCTAGTATAATATTCTAATATTACTCGTATAACGTCTTTTATCTTAATAGGGAGGCTTCCGGAGTTAATACTAATATAGTAGGCTTTAGCTAGGTCTTTATACTTCCCTTAAAGGCGCGTGCTAAGCTAGTAAAGGACGGACCGCCGGTGCGGCTAGTCTTACTGCTTAAGGTATATATCCTGGGGGTAGGGCTGCTACTTATTATTCTAGTCTAAGGCGAGGTAGTCGGGATACCTAAACCTGACTAGGTGCTAGGTCTTATCTAGCTATAGTACCGCGTACTGCTTATAGCGGTGATACTCTTATTTATAATAAAAGTAACGGAGGGGTAGTTTATTAATAGGGTGGTATTATAACGGGCCGCCGGAATAAGGGTAGGAATTCCTATTTCCGTACCATAGTGGCCCTTACCTATACTATATATCGTCCTTATATATACCGATATTAGCCTGATTAGGGGTAATATAATAAGCTACCGGAGCGGTGTCCTGCCTCTCCGAAGTAGACTACTTTATAGCGGCGTAGAACGGGGTTTTTAGGTAAGGGTCGGTAATAAGGATCGCGTTAACCTTATCGGCTCTTACTTAACGTAAAAGGGCTATAACTTAGGGAACCGCGTTCCTAATAACGCCTATACCGTTATAAACTATAAAGATAGTATACTTCTCTAAAAGCTCCGTTAACTTATTTATATCGCTCCTTATTTATATAGCCGGCTTAGGCACTATAATAGGCCTTTATAAAATAGTTAGCGTATATATTATCGGGTTAGCCTAATTAGGCTAAGGCGTAATAGCTAGTATCGGTTTAGTAGTTAGTATAGGAGTAGGAATATTTATAATATTCGTTACTTTATTAATAGGCCGCCTATCGGCTACCTAGATGTCTTTTACTTACTTTTTTAGTATATCCGATAGGTCGTAATACCTATATAGCCGGTTCTTTAGGTTAATAAACTTATACTTTATCTGATTTATAAGCTATATATTAATATCTTAGTATAGGATAGCGAGGAAGATATTATAAAGCTTATAGTCCTTAACGAAGGTGCCGCTAACTTCGTTAGCTCTTAATTTCTATACCATAACGCTTATTAATAGCCGTTTAACTTATTAGACTATCTTAACCTTTTCGTGTTTATATATAAGTTATAGTTAGCGTACTTTATCGGATAGGTCAAGCTGCTAGTTAGGGTCTAGGTAGGAGTATTTATTAATAAGTCGTTACTTTAGGTTCTTTTATCGGCCGCCGGATACTTTGACTAGTCGGATTATCTTATTAACCGTAGGATAGATATTAGCCTCCGTGAATAGGCTAACGTAGGAGATTTTATTAGCCTTATTAAGGCGGTTAAGCTTAGCGTAGTCTTAATAATCCCTAAGGAAGGTGGATAGGGCCGTCCTATTAAAGCGGGGGGCTCCCTTAGTAAAGGGGTTCAGGGGCGCGCGAGACGTGATAATAGCTTTATCCCTCTTATCGTCGTATAGGCTGATATACTAGTGGATAGCCGTGAGCGTCTTTATAGTGAGGCTCGCCTTAAAGTTTTTTAGGATATCGTTAGGGGGCGCGACCTCTATGCTAGGAGCGTAGGCCTGCTAGGGAGCGCTTAGTCCGGGGGAAACAGGGGGAATAGGGGAAATAGGGGGAGCTAGCCCGCCGCTAGGGTTCGGGTTATCCTAACTAGGCGAAGGGGAAGCCGATACGGCTTTATAGCCGGATACCGGGATACCCTGACTATAAAAGACGGTCGTTAATAGGCCGATACCGGGGTCTACGTCCCTTTACCTAAGCGAGGTGGTCGCGAGAGGAGGGTTAGCCGTAGGAGCGGCGTTACCCTGATTAGGCGTAACCGTGGTCGCTAAGGTTAGGATAGCCGCGTGCGTGCTATTATTATTAGGCTTAGAGTCGCTATAGACTATAACTATAGGGGGAGGGTCGCGATAATCGGTCTACTATAAAGCCGTTATATTATTAAAAGGGGGGGGTTAATCTATTATAGTAATAGGTTTAGGTAGATTAGGGGAATTAGGGTCTTTAAGAAAGAAAGGGTTAAGAAATAAGAAGTAGTTATGTATTAAGTCTATAAGTCTAAGGATAATTCTACTTAGCGATAAGGGGTAGGAGGAACCCTTTTTTTAGGGGCCCTAAAGGATATAATATAAATACTCTCCGCTAAGGCTTAGGAGGGAACCTACTATAATTAGACTAACGGAGATACCTATAAGGAATAGGATAAGGTATTACTAGCCGTTATAGGAGATTAGTTTAAGTTATATCCGGGATCCACTAATAGGTTTACTTAACCGCCGGGTCTATAAGGGCGCGGTATCTTAGGGCTCCTTAATAGGTTCTTCTAACTATTAAGGCCTTATATAACTAGATTTTCTTAAAATTCTCGGGGCTAAGGACTTACCGCTATTCGTATAGGCCTTTATTACCCTGATTATAGTAAGGTTAACCCTACGCCTTTATCGTTTTATACTTAAAGGGTTATAGTAAAGGATTTTTTTATATCTAGGCTCTATAGCCCCTAATAGTCTATATCCGTAGCTTTTCCTATTCTAGTAAAGGAGCGCGCCCTCCGTATCTATATCTATACTATATCCGGAATCTATTTTATAGTTAATCTATTCTTTATTCTATTCGTTATACCTTTTTCTTAACTATCTTTCGCTTTTCTTCCTACCTTTACCTTATTAGCGGTAAGGGCCTATCTTTTTATCTATAGCTCTTATCTTATTTTTAGTAAGGAGGATCCATCCCTGTTTCCTGGTTACTGGGTTTTTATTAAGGCTATATAGGGGGCAGGCTTCCTAGGCTATTATCGTAATTTTAATACTAATTTTAAATATTAAAGCTTTATTTTAATCTTAGCCCCTTAGCCGTATACTTCCTTTCCTATTTCCGTAATTAACGTATAGTTTATTTAGGTAGGCCGGAACTCCCCTTAAGTGCTTTCGGTTACCCTAATTAGATAATCAGGACTTCTTAGGCACCGAATAAATCCGCCTCCGAGCACTAATTAAAGAAAGGCGAAGCCGTTACTATATAGAACGGCTTAGGCAGTATAATCTCGGATAAGTCTTCGATAACAGGAGTGCTTAAGACCACGAAGTGTATATAACTAAAATAACACATATAATAAGGAGACCTTTAAAAGAGGTTCCTGGAGGTGCGTGCTGCTCTAATCAGGGTAACGTAGCTTAAATAAAGTGAATATAATAAACGTGGCAAAAAACTTAGGGTTAAAAGAAATAATGATTGTGTGGGATAATAAGTATCCTCTGTGTCTGGGTGGCGTCGCCACGTATATATATAATGTATAAGATAAATAAAAAAGCGCGCGTCTTATAACGTTACGTGACGTCCTAACGATATAGCACTGGGTCTCCGATCCACCCCTCTATAATAATAGTATCGCTATTATAGTAAGTTATCTATCCCTGTCTATATTAAGGGTATCGACTTATCCTATTAACTCCTTATTAGGGTATATATTATCTTTATATAGTTCCGTGTATTATATATAGGATCGTGGGCGGCTTAGGATTCGGCTAATATTATAGTAGATTATTATTATTATTACTACCACTATTACTATTACTATTATATAAGTGTTATATCCCCTTCGCGTAGACTATAGGCTAACTTATAGTATTAAAGCAGACTACTATTATATAATAGCGCCCCCTGCTTTAGCTAATAAGCATAAAAAGTCCGGTATAGCCGGTAAATCCAAGAAGTCCGGTAAGGCCGGTATAAAGTCTATTAAGGTAGCACCTAAGGTTATCGATAAGGGGATAACTAAGACTGCTAGGAAGAAGGTATAGCGGGCCGCTAAGAAGACTTAGGCTAAGGCTAAGGCCGCGGCTATAGCGGCTACTCTTAAGTAGTAGCAGTAGTAGTAGTAGTAGTAGTAGTCTGACTCTTTATCGGACTTATCGTCGGATTCGTCTTCGGATTCGTCGTCTTTTTCCTCCTTGGAGGATAAAGCTATCGAGTAGCCGGGCATAGCAGCTACTCTAGCTAAATAAGCTATATCGGTTAAGACTATTAAGAAGCCGGCTATTACGGCTACTCCGGTTACTAAGTCCACTAACCCTCTCCTTTTAGGGCGTGATAATTCGCTATAGGGTGCTTTTAAGCCCCTTAGTAACCTAGAGGGCGTCCTTAACTATACTAATCAGGACGTTATTATAAGCGGTGGTGCCGATAAAGCCACCCTTTTTAACGATAAGGAGGCTAACTCTAATAGGTCGTTATTATCGGAGTTCGCTCTGTCTATAACCGGGTCTAGCGATAGACCCTTAGACTTTAGCGATAGCGATAGCGTTAAAATACCGGTATATCCTGTTATTTTAGTTAGGTCGGGCCTAGAGCTTTATGCTTCTTATAGGCGGTATGCCCGTATACTAGGTTCCCTGGTATTATATGGCGATAGCGTTACCGGTCCTATCACTATATAGCCCTACTATGGTAGTAAGGTATCTAATAAGTGCTATTACTGCTATAATAGTAATAGCCGCGACTATAAGTTAGTATATTTATATAGCTATAGTCCCCTTTATTTTAACCGCTCCTAAGGTTACTAACTAGACCTATAGCTTTTATTATGGGCGGAGCGAGTAGCTAAAAAGCTATAGAAGATATTAATAGCGGCCGTATAGGGCGGTAATAGTCTAGATAACTAAATATCTATAAGTTAGCCTAATATCCTTACGAAAAGCACCGCTAATATATATAAGCGCTAGGCCTACCGGGTCTAAACTAAGCTATATCGGGCCCTCGAGGCTATAAAAAAATACGCCCGGGATAATAAGGGGTTCGACCCTGTGGCGCGTTATTACTAGGAAGAGGAGGAAGAGGCCGAGTATAAAAGGCGCGATGCTCTTATTTATATAGAGCGTTACCTAGCTACTATTACCCGCTACCTAGGCTAGTTAGTTAAATAAAATTCGAAGTTAGCCGGTCTTCGTAAAAAGACCGGTCTAAAAAATAACTAAGGATATCTTATAGTAGTTATTAGGATCGGGCTAGGGGGAGTTTAGGGGGGGGGGGCGTTAGCGTTTTCTTTTTTTTTGATTTTTCTTTTTCTATTTCTTTTTTATTTTCTTCCCTAGACCTAAATAAGAAAAGTCCCTGCGGGGCGCCGACGATACTATTAGCTAGTCCTACTCTTTTAATTATAATACTCCTTAATAAGCGTATCGGGGAGATATCTTTATAGTTCCTATATATTATATTTATACTCGTACCTAGCCTACTTAATAAGGTATTTGCGCCTATTCCCGTTATAGCGATAAGCCAGGACTTCCTCTATCTTATATTTATCCGACTCTTATAGTTCGACCTTAATATCCGCGGGTATAGGCGACCTGCTGTCCCGAGACTTTTATAGTTCGAGGAGCGAGATCGGGAAAACGTTATAAATCTTTATCGACTCCGGGAGTTATAGCTTATAGGCGAGCCTATACTAGCCTATTATAGAGGTAATCTTATAGGGGCCGAGGAACTTATCTAATAGTTTCTTATTAGGGCGATATTACTTAATATTCTTTAAGGATAATAGCATGTAGTCACTAATCTTAAAACGCTAGGCCGCCCGGCTAGCGTTATAATACTATTTATAGGTGGATTAGGCTTTCCTAATAAAGACCTTTATAGCCCTGCGATTCGATATAAGATGCTTTACCCTTTATTCGGCTATAGCGGTATAAACCTTACCCGACTTACGTATCTATATATCGTATAGTCCGCGCGGGTTAAAACCTATTAGCGTAATAGAAGGGGTTTACCGGATAGCTAAATACTATACGGTGTTATAGGTAAACCAGGCTAGGGGTAGCTAGTTAACTTAGTCGTCCTATTATAGGGCACCGAATACCCGTAGGAAGTGCTCTAAGTTCTGGTTCTAATATTCCGTCTAGCCGTCTATCTAAGGGTGGAACGCGGTTAATAACCGCCGCTTAACGCTTAGGAGGCTATATAGGGTGGTCTAGAACTTACTAGTAAATAGGGACCCTTAGTCTAAAACGATACTATTAGGTAGGCCGTAGATACTAAAAACATATACCTATAGGATACTAATAAGACCCTTAGCTATTAAAGAGCTGCTATAGGGGATATAGATCGCGTACTTAGTATATCGACACACTATAACTAAGATAGAATCCCTTTTCTTTCCCTATAAGGTTATAGGGGGGAGGCCTATTACGAAGTCTATTAAGATCTCTTAGAATAGCTATTCGGGTATAGGCAGAGGTGCTAGGTACCTAAAGGGCTTATACTAGCGCGGCTTAGTCCTTTAATAGATACTATACGTAGGCACGAACTTCTTAACGTCTCGCGAGAGGTATTCCTAGTAGTAGGACTCGGAAATCCTCTTAATCGTCTAACCTAACCTATAATAGCCCGTAATAGGCGCGTTATAAAATACCTAGAGGACCTTATCGCGTAAACCTAACTAGTTCGGTATAAAGAGACGGTCCCTAAAGTAGTATAGAGGGGTGGATCGGGGACCCAGTGCCATATTATTAGGACGTCACGTGACGTTATAAGACGCGCGCTTTTTCACTTGTCTTATACATTATATATACGTGGCGACGCCACCCAGACACAGAGGATACTCATTACCCTATATAATTATTATCCTTTTAACCCTAAGTTTTGCCACGTTTATTATATTCACTTCGTTTAAGCTACGTTGCCCTGATCAGAGCAGCGCGCACCTCTAGGAACCTCTTTTAAAGGTCTCCTTATTATATATATTGTTTTAGTTATATACACTTCGTGGTCTTAAGCACTCCTGTTATCGAAGACTTATCCGAGATTATACCGCCTAAGCCGTTCTATATAATAACGGCTTCGCCTTTCTTTAATTAGTGCTCGGAGGCGGATCTATTCGGTGCCTAGGAAGTCCTGATTATCTAATTAGGGTAACCGAAAGCACTTAAGGGGAGTTCCGGCCTACCTAAATAAACTATACGTTAATTACGGAAGTAGGAAAGGAAGTATACGGCTAAGGGGCCGAGATTAAAATAAAGTATTAATATTTAAAATTAGTATTAAGATTATAATAATAGCCTAGGAAACCTACCCCCCCCTATATAGCCTTAATAAAAACCTAGTAACTAAAAAACAGGGACGGATCCTCCTTACTAAAAATAAGATAAGAGCTATAGACGGAGAGATAAGCCCCTACCGCCGATAAGGTAGAGGTAGGAAGAAAAGCGAAAGATAGTTAAGAAAAAGGTATAATAAATAGAATAAAGAATAGATTAACTATAAGATAGATTCCGGATATAGTATAGATATAGACACGGAGGGCGCGCTCCCTTATAGGAATAGGAAAAGCTACGGATATAGACTATTAGGGGCCGTAGAGCCTAGATATAAAAAAATCCTTTATTATAGCCCTCTAAGTACGAAACGACGAAGGCGTAGGGTTAACTTTACTATAATTAGGGTAACGAAGGCCTATACGAACAGCGGTAAGTCCTTAGCCCCGAGAATTTTAAGAAAATCTAGTTATATAAGGCCCTGACGGTTAGAAGAACCTGTTAAGGAGCCCTAAGATACCGCGCCCTTATAGACCCGGCGGTTAGGTAAACCTGCTAATAGATCCCGGATACGATTTAAACTAATCTTTTATAATAGCTAACGATACCTTATCCTATTCCTTATAGGTATCTCCGTTAATCTGATTATAGTAGGCTCCCTCTTAAGCCTTAGCGGAGAGTACTTATATTATATCCTTTAGGGCCCCTAAGAAAAGGGTTTCTCCTACCCCCTATCGCTAAGTGGAATTATCCTTAGACTTATAGACTTAATACACGACTGCTTTTTATTTTTTAACCCTTTCTTTCTTAAAGACCCTGATTCCCCTAATCTGCCTAAACCTATTATTATAATAGATTAACCCCCCCCTTTTAATAATATAACGGCTTTATAATAGACTAATTATCGCGACCCTCCCCCTATAGTTATAGTCTATAGCGACTCTAAGCCTAACGATAATAGTATATATACGGCTATCCTAACCCTAGCGACCACGGTTACGCTTAATTAAGGTAACACCGCTTTTACGGCTAACCCTCTTTTCGTGACCACCTTATTTAGGTAAGGGGGCATAGACCCTGGTATTAGCCTATTAACGACCGTCTTTTACGGTTAGGGTATCCCGGCGTCCGGCTACGGAGCCGTATTAGCTTCCCTTTCGCTTAGTTAGGATAACCCGAATACTAGCGGCAGGCTAGCTCCCCCCGCTCCCCCTGTTTCCCCTATTCCCCTTATTTCCCCTAGACCGAGCGCTCCCTAGTAGGCCTATGCTCCTAGTATAAAGGTCGCGCCCCCTAACGATATCCTAAAGAACTTTAAGGCGAGCCTTACTATAAAGACGCTCGTGGCTATCTACTAGTATATTAGCCTATACGATGATAAGAGGGATAAAGCTACTATTATATCTTACGCGCCCCTAAACCCTTTTACTAAGGGAGCCCCCCGCTTTAACGGGATAGCCTTATCCACCTTCCTTAGGGATTATTAAGACTACGCTAAGCTTAACCGCCTTAGCGAGGCCGATAAAATCTCCTATATTAGCCTATTTATAGAGGCTAATATCTATCCTACGGTTAATAAGATAATCCGATTAGTCGAAGTATCCGGTGGCTAATAAAAGAACCTAAAGTAACGATTTATTAATAAATACTTTTACTTAGACCCTGACTAGTAGCTTAACCTATCCGATAAAGTGCGCTAACTACGACTTATATATAAATATAAAAAGGTTAAGATAGTCTAATAAGTTAAACGGCTATTAATAAGCGTTATAGTATAGAAGTCGAGAGCTAATAAAGTTAGCGGCACTTTTATTAAGGACTATAAGCTTTATAATATCTTCCTTGCTATCCTATACCGAGATATTAATATATAGCTCGTAAATCGGATAAAGTGTAAGTTCGTTAACCTAAAGAACCGGCTATATAGGTATTATAACCTATTAGATATACTAAAAGAGTAGGTAGAAGATATCTAGGTAGCCGATAGGCGGCCTATTAACGAAGTAGCGAATATTATAGATATTCCTACTCCTATACTAACTACTAAACCGATACTAGTTATTACGCCTTAGCCTAATTAGGCTAACCCGATAATATATACGCTAATTATTTTATAGAGGCTTACCGTGGTGCCTAAGCCGGCCGTGTAGATAAGGAGCAATATAGATAAGTTAACGGAGCTTTTAGAGAAGTACGCTATCTTTATAGTTTATAATAGTATAGGCGTTATTAGGAATACGGTTCCCTAAGTCATAGCCCTTTTATATTAAGTAGGAGCCGATAAGGTTAACGCGATCCTTATTACCGACCCTTACCTAAAAACCCTATTTTACGCCACTATAAAGTAGTTTATTTCGGAGAGGCAGGATACCGCTCCGGTAGCTTATTATATTACCCTTAATTAGACTAATATCGGTATATATAAGGATAATATATAGTATAGGCGAGGGCTACTATAGTACGGAAATAGGAATTCCTACCCTTATTCCGGTAGCTTATCGTAATACCACCTTATTAATAAACTACCCCTCTATTGCTTTTATTATAGATAGGAACGTTACTACCATAAGTAGTGCGCGGTATTATAGCTAAATAAGACCTAGTACCTAGTTAGGTTTAGGTATCCCGACTACCTCGCCTTAGACTAGAATAATAAGTAGTAGCCCTGCCCCTAGGATATATACCTTAAGTAATAAGACTAGCCGTACCGGCGGTCCGTCCTCTATTAGCTTAGCACGCGCCTTTAAGGGAAGTATAAAGACCTAGCTAAAGCCTATTATATTAGTATTAACTCCGGAAGCCTCCCTATTAAGATAAAAGACGTTATACGAGTAACGTTAGAATATTATACTAGGCTAAAAGGGGAAGAAGCGAAGGCTAAGGCTCCCGTAATAAGTATTAGCGTTAATTTTATATCTATTATATCCGATTATTAGTAGGCGGATATTTATACCGCGTTAAAGGATACTCGGAAAGAATAGCCCCCCTCTTAGCCTTTTTACACGACTAGGAGTAGGAGGATCGTTAAGCCTACTCCTAAGGTTATTTATTTCCCTAATTAGGATATTAAATAACGTCCGCTAAAGTTAAACCCTGGTCCTAGCTACCGGGTCCTGACTTTACTTATAGATAAAACCGTCGATAAAGAAATAGATATAAACAAAGCGCTAATATAGTATAAATAATAGTAACCCGAGACTATTAATAAATATAAGCCTAGCTACTCTATAGATTAGCCTTATAACCTAGAGTAAGCTTAATTAGACCTGGATAGGTAAATCAGGGACCTCTATATTAAGGTTCCTATCTAGTATCACTTTTTTACTAACCCGGATATAAAGCTAAGAAATAATAAGAGGATATACGCCGCTAAGACTAGTTAGCTATAGCGCGAGATTATTTATCTAACCGCTAATAAAGCCTTTTTCCTTAATAGATATAGTCCCCTTAGTATACCTCTTCCCCTACCTTTATCTAAGGGATACACCGTTTTATTCTCCTAACCCGACGATATTAACTCGAGTACCCTTACTATTATTAAGAGAGAGGTAGTCCCTAAAACCGATAACCCCCTAGTTATTACCCGGTATATAGTCTTAAAGTATAGGCTTACTTAAAAAGGTACTATAACGTATAACCCTAATATTTTTATAAAGGCTATTATCGATATAGGGGCTACCTTTAATACTATCTTTATAAACACTATAAAACGCTTTGGTTTAGAATATCGTATTAGCTAGACCAAGATCTAAATTAAGGGCGTTAATAACCGGGAGGGGTAACCGTGTACTAGATACCTTAAGGAGTGTTTATAGGTCGGCGAGCAGAGTAGCGTTTTTAACTTCTAAGTTCTCCCCGGTCTAGGGCCCGATACACTACTTAGTATACCATAGATCTAGGAGACTAAAGCGTCTTTTTCTTTCCGGGATAATTAGATTAATACCGACTTTACGCTTAGTAATACCTATATTCTTATACCTATCGCCTATTATAAGTGGATTAAGGAGATACCGAGGAACTAGAGCTAGCCGAACTATAAGGCTAATAAGAGGCGTTGGATCGATAAGGATTAGTCTAATTAGGCTAATTACTATTAGCTTTAGGATAGCGACCCTACCTATTAGCTTAGGGCCGCTACCTTGCTATTTATCGAGGAAAAGGCTAATTATTACCCTTTAGATATTCTAGAGGGGGGCGATAAGATTTAATACACGATTAGGGACGCCGACGTAGCGTCTTTAATAGCCTTTATATTCTTTAAGGAGATTAAGCCACTTTTACTAAGGGTATACGTGGCCTTAAGGGCGATGCTATAGAATTAGGGCCGAGGGTATAGGAAATACGATAAGGAAGCCCGATAATACCATAAACACTATTTTCTTCTTTTATTATTATATTTTTTTATAAACCCTTATTATAGTTACCTTAATTAGCCTAATTTATATAAAATTATTTATACTAATTTTAAGTTAGAAGCGTGGAAGTCTTATTAGTCGTTTACGTTATTAGCTCTAAGGGCCGAAGACGCGTATATTACTAGCGCCGCCGTAATAGCTGTAAAGAAGCTATAGACCGCGAAGAGGAAAAAGCACTAGGACCTAATCGAAAAGGCATACTATAGGCCTAATTAGGCTATCTATACTATATATAAGCTAAAAGCCCTTAAGATTTACCTTATTAACGATACGCCGTCTAATAGTTTTATCCCCGAAGGCGACCCCCTTTAGAAGCAGAAGATCTTAGCGGAAATCCCCGAGGATATATAGGAATAGGAAGACGACCGTTTTATTAGCCTGATTACCCTAAAGTTCTCTAAGATTACCCCTCGCTTAAGACTTACGGAAAAGCGACTTAAAGATATCTTAGACTCTGCCGATTATCTACTACCTATAGAAAAGGAGCTTTTAGCGAAGACCCTCCTAAACCGCGAAGCTACCCTCGCGTAGGATTAGCAGGAATATAGGAGGCTCGACCCTAGAATCGCCCCGCTATAAAAGATTAAGGTGGTTCCGTATAAGGCATAGTAGGCGAAAGGGATCCCTATCCCGAGAGCCTTAGAGTCTATTATCGTTAAGATAATTAAGGATAGGAAGGATAAGGGGGTTATTAAGGAAAGCTACGCGGCCTACTATAACCCCTGGTTCCTTATAAAGAAGAAAGACGGTAATATACGCCTTATTAACTCTGCTACTAAGATTAACGCTATTACCCTACGCGATGCCTTTATCCCGCCTAGGGCCGACGAGTTTTCCGAGGACTTTAGTATATATAAGATAGTTTCCTTTCTGGATTTTTTCTCTGGCTATAACTAGGTTACCCTTAATAAGGAATTAAGGGACTTAATAACCTTTGCTACGGTTTTAGGACTTTTTAGGATATATACCCTTTTATAAAGGGCGACTAACTTAGTAGCCTAATTTATATATATTATAACCCGTATCCTATATAACCTTATTCCTTAATACTATCAACCCTTTATTAATAATATCGTGGTTAAAGGGCTGACTATTACCTATAACGATACCCTAATTAGGCCTAGAATTCGCCGCTATATAGCCGAGTATATTAGTAATATTAATAGAGTCCTTTTTAATATAGAGCTTATTAAAGGCATTATGGCTAGCGCTAAAAGCTAATAGTATTAGAAAGCGGCTATTATCGTGGGCTATATATACGGAACCGATAGTCGTTCCCCTAAGCAGGCTAAGGTGGCTAAGTTAACTAAATAATAGAAGTGCCGGACTATTTCCGAAGTCTATTCTTTTCTTAGTCTTATTACCTTTTACTATATCTAGATCTACCGCTTTGCTATTATCACGGGGCCGTTAATAGACCTATTAAAAAAGACTTCCGTCTTCTTATAAAGCGAGCCTTAGTAGTACGCTATAGATACTCTTAAGGTTACCCTAACCTCTATACTAGTTCTAATTACTATTAAGTATAGTAAAGGGGCCGGTATTATCTATATAATTATCGATATATATATCGAGGGCTAGGGCGGGATTTTAGGCTAGTATATCGACGGGAAAAGAGTTATTACCCGGTACGAAAACAGTAAATAAAACCTAGTAAAAAAGGTTTATAATACCGGTAAGCTAGAGCTAAGGGGAGTGTTAAAGGTGCTTCGCCGACTTCGTAACTATTTTTACGGAGTCCGCTTTATACTAGAAATAGATACTTAAGCCTTAGTGTCCTAGCTTAATGGTTCTGCCACGGACCTGCCCGGCGTACTTATTACTCGGTGGATTACCTGGATCCGACTCTTCGACTTCGAGGTTAAGTATATTAAGGGGACTAAGAATACTATAGCCGACGGACTTTTAAGGATACTTACTACTCCGTTTAATTAGGCTAATAACGCTATAAAGGGAGATATTAACGACTTTATTAACGGCCGAATCTTCCTTATAGATACGGATAAAAGGTTTAATAACCCTACCCTAGCCGAAGACGTTTTAGACCCGGATATCACCTAGAGCTAGTTCTTTTAATAAGTGGCCTTATATTTAATAAGCCTACGGATACCCTCTGGAATAGACCCTTATAACGCCCGCCGTGTCCGAGATCGGTTAACCCGTGTTTTTATAAAGGACGGTCTGCTATAGACAAGAGTTACTAAGAAAGATTCGACTCCTAAGAGGTGGATTAATAATAAAGAGACTTAGGTTACCCTAATTAGGAGGGCCTATAATAAGTTAGGCTATTATATAAGGGATAGGATATATTAGAAGCTTGCCCCCTTATACACTTAGGACGGGATCTATAAGTAGACTAAGGAGGTTATCGAAGTATACGCCGAGTATTAGAGCCGCCGAGGTAAAGTATATAAGGATCCCCTAATCGCTACTTAACTGCCTTAATAAGCCCTCCCCTTTATATAGGTAAGTCTTAATATCCAGTATCTTAACGGGTACTACTTAGTGGAAGCTTAATATATATTTATAGGATAGGTCGAAGCCTATTTATTATAGAAAAACACGTTATGAGCCGTCGTGATATTCTTATAGGAAGACGTTATTTACTGGTATAGGCTATACTGGTATATTATCGTGGATAGAGGTCCTAAGAATAAGGGTAGTATAATCGAGCTAAATCGGGTATACCTAATAAAGCGGAAGGTTATCTCTACCTATTACCCCCGCGCTAATAGTCTAAATAAGGTAGGATATAAGCCTATCGCCTATACGCTGGCTATCTAGTAGAAGATTTACTACGGTACGTTATATAAGATCCTGCTTATAGTCCTTTTCGCGGACCGTGTAATTATCCGAGCGTTTACCGGGAGGACCCCCTTTTACCTCCTTTATAGCTATAAGGCTATTACGCTTATTAAGACGACCTGCCTTACTTAGAGAGTGCTTAATTAGGGCCGCGTTAAGACCCTCGAAGAAGAGATATTATTATGCTTAAGGGCCTTCGCTTAGTTAGAAGCCGATAAGAGGACTGCTACCGATATAGTTAATAAGTAATAGTAGTAGAAGACGGACTCTATTAACCGTTTAAGAGTTAGGACCCTATATAAATAAAGACTCCGAGTCGGCGACCTTATCCTTATATATAATACTAAGCTAGTTATCGATATAAGCCGCGATAAGAAGCTAGACTACCGCTAGAATAGCCTATTTTATATTATATCGTCTAATTAGGATAATAAGACCTTTAGGCTATCGACTTTATCAGGGGAAGAGCTCTAGGGCGTTACTTTTACCGCTAACCGTCTTAAGAAATTTATCTAGGATAAAGACGGATACTAGGAGCTAGAGGACTAGACGATACTAGAAAGGGACTACGCTAAAGAACTAATAATTACGTACCCTGCCCGCGGTGTTCTTATTAATAAAGAATTAGTTAAAGCACCCCTCCTCCTAGGTGAATCCACTAATAAAGATACTAGGGCCGAGGGTGATAAGCGTTAAGATAACGCTGGTTCCCCTGATTAGACCGTTAACGCTCTCCTATAACGATTAGCGAGATTTCGGGATATACTAGGCGAGTATTATAAGAGGTTAGAAGCGGAACTCCGGAAAGCGACGTAGTTAGGAAAAGTTAAAGTCTATATCCTTAGAGATCCTGACTTTAACCTAAGTAAGTATAAGGACTATACTAGGACCTTATACTTTATCCCCTATTATTACTTCCTACCTAGTTAACCTAATTATAGTAATACTATATTTAATAGGAGTCTTATATATAGTATTAGGGCTAAGGATATATAAGGCACCGCTATCTACTTATTATCGAAAACTAACCATTACCCCCTAAAAACGAAAATACTACCTTTAGGACTCCTTTACTTACTCTTTTTCCGATTTCTTTCCTGTTTACCCTTTATTACCCTAATCACCCTATTCCACGCCCTTCTACTTATTATTTTATTTATTAGTTCCTTTTATTTATATTTTACTATTACTATTTTCTGTTTATATATACTAACTAAGTGGATACCGTAAAGATATACCTACTAAATATATTTATTATTTATCTACCTTTCCTTTACCTGTTTACGCCGCGCACCGAAATAAAATATCCTAATTATACTAAGGTTACCCTGATTATAGTAATTACTACCCGAATTACCTATTTATATCTTATTCCGGCTTACTTTTATAGTTATTATTACTAGGGCCGTATACTTCCGACTTATACCGCTAAACCTAAGCCCTAGAGATAAAGGGAATATAATACCACTCTACCGTCTCTTCTTAATCCCTTTTTATCGGGTTATTCTGAATAGTGTGATAGAACTTCTCGAGATCGTCCTTATATTTATACGCTAATATAGGGACCTATACTATTATATAGTCCCACGGTTTAAGACCCCTTCCTTTATAAACGTCGCGTATCTGCTAAGTATTTTTATGGTATAGAGTAATAGTGCTTACTATAAAGACGCTGTATTAAGGCGATAGCCGCGGATATATCTTATCGTTATATACGGACTATAGCAGTACCAGTAAGTCTTTAGTATACGGATTAGCGTGACTAATACCTATATAGTTATTATCTAGCTATAAGACCTCCTGATTAGACTAATAGAACTGCTTTCGGAGCTTATTATCACGATATATATAAGCTATCTTATAAAAATAGCAGTTAGCGTAGTCCGGAAATCGATTATTATATTAGAGCGATACGTACTTAAAGAAAGGATAAGTGACCTTATTATTAACCCGATTACTTATAGCCGACTACCGTTCCTTATAGTATTAGCACGGCACCTTATTAATAACCCCGAACCCTTAGATAATTAGGGCTTTAACCGTATAAGCCCGGGTTACCGTCTTTATAATATACTCCCTTTATAGACTAGTAAGGTCCTTAGCCACGAATACGCGGCGGCGAAATAAAGATAAACTATTACTAGACCTTACCTTCTTAAACAGCTCCTGTTCTATGTCTCTGTTAGTAAGATTTAGCAGGCTATCCTATACCCGGCCTACGATAGCAGCCTTAGAGTCGCCCTGGATAACCTGGCCTATAAAGTCTAGCTCGATATATAATACACCACCTTTACTAGCCACTTCGTATTAAATAAAATACGAGTTTGCCTATATCCACGATATTAGTTTACCCTGATTAGGGTAATATAATAAGAAGCGTAAAGAGAACTCACTACTATATCTTAAACTATTATAAAAATATTATACTTATTAACCGTACCCGCGATAAGTCGTGTCTTAGACCAGAAACACGGTATAGGACGAACTAACTCTTAATAAGCCACGGCTTTCTTACGCTTATAAGAACTAAGGTTATTAAGCCCCGTGATTAAAGCTTTAGCGGATATATCGATAATCTTATTATTAATATTAATAGTAGGAAGTTTATAGGAAAACGCGGCGTCGAGTCGTAAAATAATATAAAGACGTAGAGCCCGAAAGATACGCCTCTGGCTAGCAGCCCTCCGCCTTATATCCCTTAATAATAGGTGATATAGCTTAGCGATTTATAGTTTAGTAACTTAAGGAAGCGTAGTTAAATAAACAGCCTATTTTAAGTTACTAAAAAGATTAGGCTTTAAGCGTGATTCACGATTACCTTCCTTATATCGCTTTATTATATAGTCGCGATTATAGGTATAATAGAAAAGGTATTATCTAATCTTTTTATCTAATTAAATCGGTTACACGGTAAACCGACTTCCGTATTTAGATCCCGCGCCTGATTCACTAAGTTACCTTTATCCGAAAACTATAAATAGTATTAGGATTACCCTTTCTTTAATAATCACGACCCTATTTAACTAGTAGCTATAATAGGAACTCCGGTTAAAGCTAGTCTTATAAGGGAGGTACTGCCTAGAAATATTAGACGTCGATAAAGGATATATATCCCCTATTACTAGCTTTAGTTAGCCCGTTTTCCCTCTCTTCCTTTTTTTTCCTATATCGTTAAGTTTATTTTTCTAACTTACCCCGCTATCTATTTCTTTACTATCTACTACCTCGCCGCCCTTATATATTTTTCCCTATATCCGCTACCTATATATTACTATAATTAGGCTAATAGAGATATTTAGAATATCTATATCCCCTACCTTTAACTACTAGGAGCCGGCTCCCGCCGGTCTTATCCTTACCGCTAATATTATTCCCGCTACCCGTGTTACTATTAATAAGACCATACGCCCCCGCTATATTAATAACCCTAATAATAGCCGATAGGTATTCCCTATATAAGGACTACCGTACTATTTATTTAACGTCCCTAATAACGCTACCCCCTTTATAGGTTTTCCCTAGTAACCGGAAGATAATATACACGTAGTCTAACGCCTCCTTAAGAATACTATAGATAGCGAGCTTAATACTATCACGGTTAATATAATACTACCTTATATTCCTATAGTAAGCATATTCGCTAAGAGGCCACGGGATACTTACCCGGTAGTTTAGTCGTCTTTTAAGATATATTATAACCTAATAAATAAAAGATAGTTAGAGCGGGGTAGTCTAGAAGATATAATACGCGCTATATTTAAGCGTAGATAAGGGGATACCCGTCCTATAGCCTAGATTAGTATTATACCTTACTAGGAGCTAAATAGCCGCGCGGTAGTCTACTCTCCTTAGCCGCTTAAGGAAATTAACCGTATTAAAAAAAGTCACTTTATCCTTATTATTTATTATTTTAAGAATTACTTTATTAGTCTAATTATAGATTAAGAGATATAGTGTATATATAGGTATAATAGTATTTAGAATACTAGTAATACTAAGGACCGCCTTTTACGGTTATTTAAGTACGCTATAGGATAGTTATATAATATTAATATACCTAATAAGGCCGTTTTTAGCCTTACCCGCCGTTTTTATATTATTCCCGGTCCTCGCTAAACGGATAATTACTTATACGGCCTCTTCGTTATTAAGTAAATACGAGCTATTATCTAAGAGGGCTACTTATTCCCTTAAAGCTCTAAGATTTACCGGTTCGTATAAGGATATTATTACGGAAATAATAGCGTAGCTTATACTCGTTATATTAAGGAAGAGTGGCTATCCTATATTAGAGTAATTCTTGGTTTCGGTTATTAGAAGATACTAGCGGTCCTGGTAGTCCTTTAGTCCCCTTTACTACCACCTCCTAAGAGTATAGGTTTTACCCCTATTAATAAACCTGTTATTAAGTCTAAGCCCGCTACCCCTAGTTCCTTTAATCAGGCTAAGAAGAAGACTTAGGCCCTAGTTATGAGTATTCCTAAGTTATAGGAGCCTAAGAAAGATACTAGTATCCCGGTGCGTCCTAAGACACCTAAGGTTATCTCTAAGAAGCCCTTGGCACCGAGCACGCCTAAGAAGATCGCTAAGGTTATAAAGAGTCCTAAGAAGACTCCTAAGTCCTTTAAATCTTCTAAGTTTATTAGTATTAACCTAAATAGCTATAAGATTATTTAGATATCGCTAAAGAAGGTCTTAGTATAGCCTAGGAAGATTAATATCTAAGGTAAATAGGTTAAGGATATAGAGGAGCAGGATAAGGGCGTCGAGATATCTTATAGTTATCTATTCTATAGACTATATAATCCTTACCCTATAGACTCTTATATTAGTCTAATTAGACCTAGCTTATTCTCTTAAGATAATTAGGTTTATTTATATAATAGTATCTACTAGGCGATACTTTATAATACCGCCGTTAATAGTTCCTTATATATACCGCCTTTACGCGCGATTCCCTAAGAAGGATAGTTATAGTATAACGCTAGGATTAAGTAAGATAAGGATATAGTTACGGCCACTATAAAGCGAGTATATACTAAGAAGGAGGATTATATAGTCGGTGGATAGACTCTTTATAAGCGTAAATAAGTTTTAGGATAGTTTTATTAGATTATACTTAGCTTAATTAGGGTAACCTGATTATATTTAGAGTTATTATAACCATAAGGGCGTGGGTAAAATAACTAGGGCTAATTATAAAGGGGTGGATTGGGGACCTAGTGCTATATCGTTAGGATATTACGTGATATTATAAGACGCGCGCTTTTTTACTTATCTTATATATTATATATACGTGGCGACGCTACCTAGATATAGAGGATACTTATCACCCTATATAATTATTATCCTTTTAACCCTAAGTTTTGCTATATTTATTGTATTCACTTCGTTTAAGCTACGTTGCCCTGATTAGAGCAGCGCGCACCTCTAGGAACCTCTTTTAAAGGTCTCCTTATTATGTGTGTTGTTTTGGTTATATGCACTTCGTGGTCTTGAGCACTCCTGTTGTCGAAGACTTGTCCGAGATCACACCGCCTGAGCCGTTCTGCATAGTGACGGCTTCGCCTTTCTTTAGTAGACCGCACCTTAACTATTATAGGATTATAGGTCCGTTAAGTTATCCTTTAATACTAAGGAGATATAAAAGGGATCGTCCTTCTAGGCAAAGATAATCTTATCCTTTAGGCTAAATAGACCCGAGGGCTTAGGTATACCTAAGGCCTTTATAAGGCTAATAATAAACTTCTTAGTAAATCCCTTAACGGGCTTCTACCGCTCCGCTTCGAGATCTGCCTAATCTATAACAAGCTACGGCTTCTATAAGAGCCTATCTACGGGGTTCTAAACGCCTAGGCAGTAATAAATCTTAAAATCAAAGCTTAATAGCTCCTTTAGCTAATAGGCGTATTAAGGTTTAATTTAAGGCTTATTTAGTAGATACCGGTGGTTTAAGTAGTTAGTTAGCACCTTTACTAGGGTCTAACTATACGCTAAATAGTGGCGCTATTACCGGAATACTTCGATAATCGCTATTAACTTAGTGTTTAGCGTCGGATAGTTTAGTTCGGGTCCCCTTAGCTTCCTAGATAGGAACGCCACGGGTCGCTAGGTTCGGTCCTTATACTAGCTAATTATAGCGCCTAGTACGAAGTTAGACGCGTCGGGTTCTATACGAATAGGCAGGGCTAGGTTAAAATACCGTAGTATAGGTACTAACTAGAATAACGATTATAACTTCTTAAAAGCGGCCCTCTTTATATCCCCTAACTAAAATATACCTGGTTTACCCCCTAACCTTAATAGGTCCGTAAAAGGGGCAGCGACCTTAGAGTAGCCTTCGATAAAATATTAGTAAAAACCGGTAAAACCCAGGAAGACCTAAATCTTCTTAACAGAAATAGGTTCCTCCTAATCCTTAATAGCCTCGACCCTCTTCGGGTTTATAAAGACCCTATTAGGGCTATATATAAAGCCTAAGAACTCGACCTTTTATATCTTAAACACATACTTCTAAGGGTTTATAAACAGGGACTATTCCCTTAGGCGTATAAGGATCTCCTTAATATATACGCGATAAGTACTAAGGTCCTTACTATAAATTAGGATATTATCTAGATATATAACGTAGATAGTGTCGATAAGACCCTTTAAGGCTTTATTAATATAATACTAAAAACTAGCGGGGGTATTATATAGACTAAAGGGTATTACTAAGTACTTAAAGTATCCGTACTTAGTTCTAAAAGCCGTCTTTATTAGGTACCGGACCTCCGGTATCCAAGTACCGGATAGTAACGAGTCATGATAGGGTTCTAGACCGGGGCGGAGTATAGACGACCACGGAGTATTTAGTCCGGGACCTAACTCAATACTAGCTATAATATAGTCGGCACCTAGGCACGAGTCGAGTTATCGCTATATTCTAATAGATAGTAATCGATCGGGTAGTATAGACTTAATCGGGGACTCTTATACTAGACTAAAGCTAGCTAGTACGTGTATAAGAAAGGATAGATAGCCGCCCTTAGGATAAAAAGGCCAGCGATTAATTTAACTCTTTAGCACCCCCTACCTTTTAACTTAAGTATAATCACGTCCTAATCACTAAGTGCCTTATCCTGATTATCTCTTTACTTTTCGTGATTACCTACTTAATATATTAATCGCTCTCCCCCTCTAAGGGCGTAAGGACCGTTAAGAAGTTAAGATAAGATAGCTAACCTAATTAACGACTAATAGATACTCGATACCGCTAAGTAGCCAGAATAAGTCTAGCCGGATACTAGTTCGCCTATACTTATTACTAAGACACCGCCGGGTTAGGAGTATAAACCTACGCTTATAACGGAACCTAGTACCCCCGAACTTTAATAGGAACCTAACCCTATTTAAGCTAATTATAGACCACCTATAAAAAGGCGTCCGATTATTATTTATTCAACGCCTACCCCTTTAACGCCCTCGGGCCCTTTAGCCCGTGAGCCGCTTCCTTATAGGCCCCCTTATAAGCCGGTCCCTAAGGAGCAGCCGATATACTAGTAACTAGAAGAACGCCTACGCCACCTAGAATAAGATAGGGAGCGTAGACTCGAGCGCTAGCTAAAGCTCGAGGAGCTAGCTACTTATTAACTCGGTCTCGATTAGGACTAGCTATAGGATTTAGGCGGTACGGTAGTTAAACGTTTTGCTAGCGGATAAGCGGTTCCGGTCCCCGTTAATTAGTATACGCCTATTAAAGGTCCCGGTATCTAGACTAATTAGGCTAAAGTTAACTACCCTTTTCCGAAGTAGGACGGGATATCCTAGGCTAAGTACCGGACCTTTATCTAGGAGATAAAGGAACGGTTTATAATTAACCCCTATAGCTTTCTAACTAACGCTACTAAGAACTACTTTGTTATCTCCTGCTTACCCTACCACCTTAAGGAACGTTAGCAGAATAAAGTCCGCTATAAGTATAACGGTTAGTCCGCGCGGGTCTCGTGGCTAGCACTTAAGGCCTAGCTAGGCTAATAGGTAGATGACCGGGATACCCGCCTCCGGGAGGTTACTATTTAGATTATATCCGAGCAGGAGTCCTACTAAAAATATAATAAGACTTTTTAATAATTTATTCGGAAATAGGAGACCCTAAAGTCCGAACTACTAGAGAAACTACCTAAGTTCTAGCGTATTTAGATAGTCTTAACCAGAGTCTACCTAGTAACCCGCGACTATATTATCGCTTAGGGAGTTCCACGGGTATACGGAGAGCTCGCCCCCTTATATTAAAAGGCGGAGGCCTTAACGTAACCTTTAAAGAGCCGCTTTAGGGGCAGGCTATAGTTATAATATAGCTAGCGTAACTAGCGTAATAATTAAGGTAATCGATAAGGATACCGGGATTAGTTAGCGGCTTTAGCTATCCAGGCCTAGACTATAGGCTAGTCCCAGAGTTCTTCCGACCTAGTATCTAGATAAGGCGAGCCATCTTCTTCTTCCTCCCGCCCACCTATTAAGAATATTACTTACTATAACTACTAATAGCGAGGCTATTATATAAGCACCTATAATAACCCTCGCGTTAAAAGGCAGAACCTAAGGCAGAATCTAAATAACTAGCCTATAGCCGGGATAAGGCTAGCACTAGGCTATATTATAGTCGAGGATCGATAGGAACCTTCCCCGCCTAAGGACGGAAAGGCCCCTATTAAACCCGTAGAGGCCTATATTAGTATCCGTAAAGGCGGGGGTTAGGTTATAACTCTAGCGCGTCTAGATAGCGGCGCCGACGGTAATATAGTGGATCGGTCCCTTATAGGCCTAGACTGGGTTATAATAGGACCCTGATTATAGGTGGGATAGTTATTCGACGGCGTAACGATAATAACCCACGGAATAGTATCCAGGATTATTAAGATAAAAGACTATTAGGGCCGTATAAAGATCTAATAGGACGAGTTTTATATTATAGACCTCGACCCGTCTAGCCCTAAGATTATCCTGGGTCTGCCCTAGCTAGGATAAGTTAACCCTAACGTCGATTAGGCCCGAAAGACTTAGACTTACCCTATTATAAGAGGTGACCTGGAACTAGTTATATCCCGAAGAAATATAAGAAAGGTAAGAGAAGATATATAGTAGGTATTAATACTAAAGTTACCTAAAGAAGCCTCCCTTCGGTTAGGCTAGATAAGCCTATAATAGGATCTAGATAAGGCCGAAACGGGACTATTAGATAAAGAACCGGATAAAGATTATCCCGAGGCTCCCTTTACCCTACCCGACTAATATAAGGACTTTACTAATATATTTAACGTTAAGAACGCGGGCCGACTCCCCGCTTACTAACGCTAGGACTATAGTATTAATATAGAGGAGGGGAAGACACTACTATTTAGGCCTATCTACCCTCTAGCGATATAAGAACTCGAGGTACTCCGATAATATATTAAGGATACCCTCGCGAAGGGTTAGATTAGACTATTAAGTAGTCCGGTAGGAGCCCCTATCCTGTTTATCCCGAAGAAGGGCGGAAAGCTATGACTCTATATCGATTACCGTGGGCTTAATAAGGTAATAGTTAAGGACCGCACTCCACTCCTATTAATTCACGAGATCCTAGATAGGCTATCTACCGCTAATTATTATACTAAGCTTAACCTTAAGGACACTTATTATCGGCTCCGTATCCAGGGAGGGGATAAATAGAAGACGGCTTTCCGGATAAAGTATAGGCACTTTAAATACCTCGTGATACCGTTTAGACTTATAAATACCCTAGTAAGCTTCTAATAATATATTAACCAGGCCCTAGCCGGTCTTATAGACACTATCTATATAATATATCTTAACGATATTTTAATTTATAGTCGGGACCTAGATAAGTACCGGGTGTATATACGTTAGGTCCTATAGTAACTCCGCGACTAGTCGCTCTTTATTAATCCCGAGAAATATAAGTTTAAGACCCGTAAGGTCGAATTCCTTGGATTTATCTATAGTCCCGAGGGAGTTTATATAGACCCTGCACGTATTAAGGCTATCCGCGACTAGGAGGAGCCTAATACCGTTAAGAAGATTTAAGTTTTTACCGGCTTTACCGGGTTCTATAGGAGATTTATTAAGAACTACTCTAAGGTGGCCGTACTATTAACAGACCTGACTAAGGGGGGGAACCCCGGGATTATCGTTTTCGGACTAGAGGCTAAGGTAGTATTTATCGAAATAAAAAGGCTTTTCGTAGAGGCACCCGTCCTTTAGCACTTTAACCCTATATTACCTATACGTATTAAGCCCGACGCGTCGGCGTTTATAATTAGCGTAATTATTAGCTAACTTAAGGATAGAATATAGCGTCCTATCGCGTTTATATCCTAGAAACTATATGGACCTAAACTTAACTATAATACGCCCGATTCGGAGCTAATAGTAATTATTAAATTATTCCGTACTTAAAGGCACTATATAGCTTATAGCCAGACTCCCGTGTTAGTCCTTACTAATTATCTAAATCACTAATACTTAATAGATAAGCTAAAGTTAAAGGCGTAGTATACACGTTAGCTTAAAGAGATTATAGCCTATGATTTCGAAATTAAGTACTAGCCGGGCTTATTAAACCCAGCTAATAGCCTCTCGCGGAAAATATAGTATGCCCCGAATAACTCCGAAATTACCTCCGAATATACTAAGGCCGCGGAAGCGTTTTTAAGGAAGTTTATCCTAGGATTAATTACCCTAGGAGCGGTTACTAATCCTAACTCGCCTACGTTATATAAAGAAATTATCGAGGCTTAGGCTAAAGACCCGTTTTATATAAACTAGTAAGAAGCTAACGATAACCGATAAAGGGTTAGCCCCTAGTCATAAGATAAGTAAGGTATCCTATGTTTCCGAGGTAAGGTTTTTATACCCGATTACTCCGGTTTACGCAGGAAAGTTCTATAAGTATTCTATAATAGCCCGATAGCTAGTTACCACGGAATTAAGAGAACCGTCTAACGGATCTCTAGCTATTACTTTTAGAATTATATATCTAAGGATATCCGGGAGTTTATCCCTACCTATCTAGTATACTAGTATACTATATCTAGGTATTATAAGCTATATAGCGAGCTAGTAAGTCTTCCTATTCCCGAATATCTATTTTTAGAGATTTTAATTAATTTTATTACCGGTCTATTACCTATAATAAGGGCAGGCCGTAAAAAGGATATAATTTTAGTCATAGTCTACCGTCTAACTAAGTATATACTATATATTCCGACTAATAGTGGCTTAACGGCGCCCGGGCTCGCGGACACGTTATAGATATATATCTTCCGCCGCTTTAATCTCCTAGATAGTATTATTTTAGATAGGGGGGCCCTTTTTACTAGTCGCTTTTAGGCAGCTCTTTATTATTACCTAAGCATAGACCGCCGCCTATCCATTATATAGTATCCGTAGACGGATAGATAAACGGAACGATAGAATCAGAATTTAGAATACTATTTACGAGCTTATTATATATTATAGTAAGACGACTAGGTGGATAAGTTAGGGCTCGCTAAGTTTACTTATAATATAGTATAGTATTCCGCTACGAAGATAACTCCCGCGGAGGCACTAATAGGTTATAACCTAAGAGGCCCCGATAAAGTGAAATTATACCGAGCTAGCGAAGTTCGCTCCGTAAAGGCGGACCGGCGCGCCGCCTAACTCGTAGCCGATCGTAAGACTATAGCTAAACTAATCCAGAGGGCTTAGGCGATATACGAACGTTATTATAATTAGGGACGCACGGCATAACGGTTTAAGATAGGTGACTATATCCTGCTCTCCACGAAGAACCTAAAATAACGCCGGCTATCTTATAAATTAAGCGATAAGTATATTAGACCCTATAAGATTATAGGAGTAATGGGTAGCCACGGACTAGCCTATAGGTTAAAGCTACCCGCTAGTATAAAGATATATAACGTGTTCCTTATTTCGTTACTTAAGCTATAAAGGTCCCGCGACGGATTACCACCTAAACCGTAAAAGATCGCGGTTAAACTATAAAAAGATAACGAATATAAGGTAAAAGCCATTATAGCCCACCGCTACCAGGGTAAACGATATAAATATCTTATTAAGTGGATAGGTTAAGGCTATAAAGATAATACCTAGGAACCTATAAGGAATATACCGGCGGAACTAATCGATAGATATTTTATACACGTTCTAGCGATAACTACGGCACGGCGGGGACTAGATTAGGACGATATAATAGTGGATTAAGGATACACGGAGTGCCTTAAAAGGATTTTTTATTAAAAAAAAAAAAAAAAAAAAAGAAAAGGAATAAAATTCCCTTTTTTTTTTAAAAAAAAAAAAAAAAAAAAAAAAGAGGAGGAATTAGTCGGCGGCGAGGCCGGCGAGACTTAGCTATAGGTTATTATCGAGCTCCTATACTATCGTATTAGCGGAAGGGGGAGGAGGAGGAGGAGGAGTCGGGGTAGCCGGTAAGGGGGTATCTCTACCCTTATCTTTATTATTATTATTAGTTATAGTGTTATCCTCGACTAGAATAGGGGTAGCCTTTTTCTTAGCCTTACCCTTCTTCTAGGCAGATAACGGTCCCGGGGTGGGCGTGCTATAGACGCCGTTACCGGCGCCTAGGTTAGGGAGCATTACCCCGGTATTACTATTTATAACAGGACCGGTAACTAATCCCGTGGCGGTAATACCGCCCTAAACCCCTAGGAACTGCTTTAATAGATCCGGGATCTCTTACTAGACCTTTAGGGAGGTTAATATCTCCTCTAATAAGGCAGTAACCCGCTTTAACGTATCCTGCTTAGCGGCGGTAATTTCCTTATTATTGCGCCGCTCGGCCCGTATACCCTTACTAAACCCATAGGTAGTCTTAGCCTTATACTTACCGATACTAACTTTTAAGATTTACTAAGCTTAAAGCGTAGCTTCCTATTATAGTTATTAGTATATAATTAGACACGGGATAAGACGTACTTATAATATAGGCCTTATTAAACCCGCTAGGCCGCACCTTAGTAGCCTCTAGGATATCCTATAAGACTTTAGCGGTAGCCTTACCCGCTATCGGTAACTAATTAATAATTAGTATTAAATAGACCACGGAGCGGTCTATAACGGAGGGAGTATAAGCCTATATTAAGGCATAAACGACTATTATTAACCTAGTAGTAATAATATTTTACCGATTTCTTTATAAGGTATATAAGCAAGGAGTTAAATAAAGGCTAATAATAGAATACGCACTAGTATTATAGCGACACGATTTATATAAGATAGTGCCTATATCCTTTAAATCTAAGTCGGCTAGGTAGCCGGCGTATCGTAAGTATAGGGTATAAAGGCCCTTACCCTTACTAGTATCGACGAGTTTAGCTACCCTAGGAGTAGCGGCGTTAATAGCCGGGGCGTTAGCGGTGGCGGACTTTTTTTAACGTTTACTAGGGGTCCTAGCTATACTATTACCGCTAATAGCGGCGCGCTTTTTATTACTCTTAGGAGCTATAATAAATAAACGACGCTATGACGGTGGTTAGCCTGTGTTCTGACTACGCGTTAAACGATATAGGAGGAACTTATAATAAGGCGAAATAACGTTAGCTATAATAAGAGAACGAGCTAAAATAAAAAGATCGGAGTTAGCTATAAGACACGACCCAGGCCGATAAAGAGAATAAGTTTATATAAAGCTATCGTTGGCTAGTCTTAACTCTATTATAGGATAGCGTAGGATTATTTATAAAATTAGTTATCTAATCTAGTAAAGTTAATTAGAATAAGGTAAAAAAAGGAAAATAATAAGAATAGGATCGTAGGAGAAACAGAATAGGATATCTACGAGGTTAGGTAGGACTAGTCTTTAGTTTTACTTATACGGAAGGAATAATAAAGGTAACCCTATAACTAAAAGGAATAACCACCCTGGTATTATAATAAAGGCAGTCACGGGCTAGCCTTACTAAAAGGACTTAGGATAATAAAATAGTCGGTAAAGGATTATATTACGACTAGAATAGGGTTATTATAAAGGATAATATTCCGGAATTAGTAATTAAAAGGAGGAACGTAACGGTTAGATTAGGCTAGAATCACGATAGAATTATTAGGTATAATAGGGGTGGAAAGGATATAAAGGAATACCGGGTCGGAGGAAGATATAGGGATATTAGATTAGTATTAAGGTTTCCGGGACGGAAACCATAGAGACGGGGCGCCCTATTAGGTACCGGACCTCCGGTATCCAAGTACCGGATAGTAACGAGTTATAATAGGGTTCTAGACCGGGGCGGAGTATAGATAACCACGGAGTATCTAGTCCGGGACCTAACTTAATACTAGCTATAATATAATCGGCACCTAGGCACGAGTCGAGTTATCGCTATATTCTAATAGATAGTGATTAATCGGGCAGTATAGACTTAATCGGGGACTCTTATACTAGACCAAAGCTAGCCAGTACGTGTATAAGAAAGGATAGATAGCCGCCCTTAGGATAAGAAGGCCAGCGATTAATTTAACTCTTTAGCACCCCCTACCTTTTAACTTAAGTATAATCACGTCCTAATCACTAAGTGCCTTATCCTGATTATCTCTTTACTCTTCGCGATCACCCACTTAACAGTCTTTTACTCGTCCCCTTCTCGAATTCTTAAGCGATAGTAGGCGTCCTTAAGGTCTAACTTAGTATAAACTATAAAGGACGCGAGGCGGTTAAGGATCTTATATATTAGGGGGAGTAGAGTTTAGTCTTTATGGGTAACCTTATTAAGACCTTAATAGTCTATATATAAACATAGCTATCCACCCTTTTTTAGTATAAACAGGATCGGGGCGCCCACGGAGCTTATTAATAGTCGAATCTACCCTTTAGCTATAGCCTCCTTAATATATTCTTATAGGACGGCTAGTTCTTACTCGGCTAGGGGGTAAATAGGGCCGAATAGGGGTGACTTACCTTCCTTTATCTTAATTACGTGATCCTAACGCTAATAGGCGGGTAGATAGCCGGCCTTTATAATATCGAAAACGTCTAAAAACTCTTAATAGTGCTCGGGGATAACGTTCCCTAACTCGTCCTTATCTAGTAACTCTTAATACGGCCCGGGATTAAGATATTCTAGGATCCCTTTATCTAGCTAGGTCGGGTTAGGGGGTATAAGGGGTATAGATTATAACGGGTCTAATTAGATAATAGGGATTAAAGGACTATTAGGTAACGTGTCCTTTTTATCCTTAGTAGCGTTCTACTTTATACTAATAACTTAGCCGATATAGGGGGCACCGGACTTTATAAGGCGGATAATAAGCTATATATACTCCTTTGCCTTCTTTAACTCTCTTTAACCCGGGACGCCTCGAAGGTCCTCTCGCTAAAGTCGATATATCTATTCGCCGGACCGGAAAGAGGTAACGGGGTTATATTCTACTAACTAGGGTATACCGAGGATAACTTAGGACTTATCGGGGTCTATATCTAGCACCTTAAACTTAATCGGATATATCCGGGTCCGGTCCTAACTATCTATAACTTTAATATACGTCTTAAAGGACCTAATAAACTATACGTTAACCCTAGGGATAACCTATCTAAGTCGCTTTAATAGTCCTAGGGGACCGTGGTTAGGAGGCAGGGCTTTTTAGTTAATTAGATTAACCTTAGCGCCTCCGTTAAGCTTAGCGCTCCGGCGGCCCTATCCGCCGCTTAACCGTAACTCTAACTTTGCCTTAATCGCGCCCTTACTAGTAAAGAACGGCTAAGACGGCGGCCCTTCCTAGGCCTAAGCCTATCTAATAACGGGGTGCCTTATATTAACCGGTAGGTTATTCGGGTTCTAATTATTAGAGTATCCTAATAACTAACCTAACTTAAAGGGTTTTTTCGGGTATTTATTCCGGTAATAACCCTTTTTATTATAGCCGAAGTATATAATACCGCTATTATTACGCCTTTTAGGGGGCCCGGGGGCTTCCGTGTTATCTACTTCGATTAATTCTATAAAACCTTAAGGAGGTATAGAGGGCCGAATAGTTATAGTGCGGGCCCTATTAGGGGCCCTATTACGCCTACGCTTCTTACCGCGGGGCTACCTTAGGCGATTATTCCGGGGCGTCTTTTCTTTATTCTTATATAAAAAAGTAATCTCTGCCTATTAGGCTATAACACCTAACGCCTTATTATCGGTAAGGATACCGGCGGCCACGATCTAGTCACGTAGCGGCTTATTAAGCTTCGTTAAGATTAACTATATACGCTACTTATCGAGGAAGGGTAGGGATACCTTATTAAATAATAAGTCTAGCCTATTAATAAACTTAGTATAGGTCTAATTAGGTTTTTATATAATCTAGTCTAAGAATAGCTTTTTAGTTATAGATATCTTATAGGTTTTATTATTAACTAACTACTCGGTTAGGAAGGTCTTAAGGTCCTCCTAGGTAGCACCTTTAGTCTTCCTATAGACGCGCCTATAATAGGCACGCTATCGGGATTTTATAATCTTCGGTAATAGGGTAAAGGTAAAATAGATCTTCTCTGCTTTAGACGGCTTAACCTCGTTAAGTATAAAGCGCTCCTTAATTTCTTCGATAAACGTCTAGAACTAGTTATAGGACTACCTATCCTATTTAGGGAGCTTTTACGGGACCTTATACTAGCTTTTACGGGAGTCCCCTTTAGGGACACGCTCGGAGGTATCGGGGTCCTTCCCTTATTAAAGGGTAAGGAGGCGCTTCTCCTTCTTTTTATAGGCTTAGCGGTCCTTATAATACTTAATTAGGAAATCGAGTTCCGCTAATAATAAAGTGCCGGGGGGGCGGCTCTTAAGGTCTTTAATATCGAATTAGGGTCCTGTCCGGATAACTTAGGGGGTCCCTTAGTTAAGTAGTAGTCTTATTATAAGATTACGAGTATCTGGGTTAGCTTATCCGCGAATCTCGAATTCGGGGTTACTATCTTTATCCTCTGATTTAGGTATAAGGGATTACTCGCGATTAGCGCCTAATAGCCCGGCTTCGGCTCTTTTAATAACGGGGGAAGCATCCCGGGTATAAATAATAGTGGTGCGCTTAGGGGGTATCTTAGGTATTAGTTAAGGGTAATAGTAGGATTTAAAAAATAACTTAGTCTTTCGAACTCTCGATAATCGTTATACCCGTAAACGGTTAGAACGAATAAAATATTATAGGTTTTATATAAGGAGTAAAGAGAGTCGTTAAGACTATAATAAGAATAGGTTACGAAGCTAACCTTAGGGGGGGGAATAATTATAAGATTATTCGTTAAGCCCTTTTAACTTAGGATTTAACGGGAAACACCCTACTTAAGGACTAGTGACTATCCTCCCTAGGATCGGTATATAATAACCTAAGGCTCTAAGACTATAGGTCTTAGGCTAGCTTAATAATCCTAAACATAACTCGGACTCAGATATCCCTAGGGTTAACCTTAGGGCCGGTTCCGGGTTCTTAACGTATTCCTTAACGCCTCTAAGTCCTACCCGATTCCCTTAAATGGAATATCCCTAATAGCAGGTTATCCCGGTAAATCTATCCGTTAAGCCTTAGGCTTATTATCTTTTACTTCTTCGCCACTTTACTTAACCGAGCGGACCTCTTAGGATCTGCTACTCTAAGAAACGTTAAAAAGAACGCTAGAAACGCGGATAGGTCCTTCTTATATTCCTCTTATTAATTAGATAAAAGGAATATAATTAGGGCTCCGTCTTCCTCCGGTTCTGCTTCGTGTATCCTCCGATTAATCGTCTTTACCTTCCCCTAAGCTCTGCGTTCACGGATCCTTACGCTAGAACGTGTTAGTTCTATATATTATTTGCTTATCTTGGGTTTTAGTGTATCGGACTTTATCGGAGGAATTAATAATTATAATAGGGTGATACCGTGACTCTATTTAAGGGTAGCTATAACCTTAGAAGAAGTCTACGTATTCCTATCGCTTACTTTATACGTTAAGTGATCTAAGTTAAGCTCTAGACCGGGCGTATCCAGCGTATCGAGCCTAGCGTCCTTACCGCGGACCGCTACGTCGTCTTTCTAAGGATAAGGTTAATATTTAGGCTTAGGTGTCTTAAGCACTATCCTTAGTTTCTTTTACGGTAATCCGGGTTAATCCTATTCCTATATACGCGTAGTCGGTTTAGGCGTTTCCCGTGGTGTTTAAAGTCTAGTCGCTATAGTTCGTGACGGTATATACTAAGTGTCTATATTAGGATCTTTTTTAGGCCGCGTATCGGCGTCCGTTTCTAATACTCCCTTTACTTCCACCCCCGAGTTTAAACCCGCGGACTATGCTTATTCTCTAGAAGTTACGCTTAACGTCCTTAGAGGCAGTATTTAAGGGATAAATTCTATATTTTTATTCTCTTCTTCCTCTTCATAGAGTATAATCCACTTTTTTATCTCTGCCTCCTTAATTTATAATTCTTCTTCGAGCTTTAGGTTATAAAATATATACTTATTAAAACAAACGTTACGCGTTAAGATAACCTTCTAGAGCTAAGGGATCTAGATCCTATAGATATTATAGGCGATATATCCTACTAGGTATCTAATATAAGCCCTCGGCTTAACTTTATACGCTTTCTTATCCCTTCCCGCCTCTTTATCCCTTTCTAAGGGGTAAGCACGGTATCTATATACGCGTAATATACTCTAATCAGGGCGTAGGTCGGTGGTATACTCTCTTATCGGTAATAGCGTATTATTCCTAAACCATAAATCTAGGACCTTAATTAGGGATTTCTATCCTAGGCGTTTTAAAGGACTTATATTAGTAATTTTCGCCGCTACCTTTATACTCTCTAGCTATATAAACTCAGGTAATCCTACTCCGGTAAGTATTATATTCGACTTATTAACTACCTCTTATCCGGCTTATTCCGATCCTTTATTTAGTTTATAAGTATATAAGGGTACGACTTCGGCTTCGATTCCTTAAAAGCGCTACCACTATTAAAAATAGGTGTTTCCTGATATATATATTATAGTAGGCTCGTTATTACTACGTATCTTATAGATCGGAACCGAAAATTATCGTATAACCTAATTATCGATAGATATTAAAGCGTTATAAATCGTAACGCCGTCTTTAGATATAATTAGTATCACGTAAATCTATCCGCTATATTCGTCCTTTACTATAAGGAGATATCGTATACCGTTATAGCTCTTAGGTAGCTCTTAGAGGTCCTAATAAATA
Organism: Sodiomyces alcalophilus JCM 7366; assembly: GCF_042370955.1. Classification (NCBI taxonomy): domain Eukaryota; kingdom Fungi; phylum Ascomycota; class Sordariomycetes; order Glomerellales; family Plectosphaerellaceae; genus Sodiomyces; species Sodiomyces alcalophilus. The sequence goes on along the minus strand of NW_027263535.1, from coordinate 1,377,705 downwards.
CGCTAAAAGGGTTAAGGTAAGCGGTGCTCGGATTATCTCCGCGATACGACTTATATAGCCTATATATATAAACATACCTCGTAATCTATCCGCTTAGTTCCCTTAATTAATATATTCCTTATATTACGAATAAGCTCTCTTAGAGTATTAGGACCTAAATAGCCAGCTTTTAAATACTATAGTTATTCTTTATCGACTCGGGGTCTTAGGTTATCTACTAACGGCCTATAAATCTTTAGTTTTAAAGGCCGATCTATTATTATAACGAGTATAAAGATAAAGTTAGTACTAATTAGAATCACGTCTTGGATTATTATAGGAATAGAAGAGTAAGAAGAAATTTATTTATACTCTAGAATCGTGACGTTATATTAACGAATTAACTTTAGTAAGATAACGTTATCGTTAGCTATACTATAGCGTAGTAAGTAGTCAAACCCAGAATACTAGATACTAACTTTATATAATAAAGCTTCCGAAACGATATTCGTATAGAATCCCTTTATAACGATTATATCGTTAAGCTTTAGGTCTGCCTTTAAAGCACCTAGTCCCCTATCTAATAAACCCTTAAAGATCCTCTTACCCTTCCTAATAATCGGAAATTCCGTTATACCTAATTCGACTATACTATCGTATAGGATAAACGATCCTTTAATAAGTAGATCGACTAAGTTAATAAGATAAGTTACGCCGTAATTATTAAGAAGAGTGCTCTTCGAGAGCGGATAGTCGCCGATTCTAAGCGTGGAAAAGACTAAAGGAGGTTCCTCTTTATCGTGGAGAAGCGTTAGGTCTAGGATCGTCGCGATAACTTTCCTAGGGTAGCTTCCTTTAGCGGTATCTTTACTCTCCGAGCTTAGACTCTAGCCTTTCTTTACTAGGTTATCCTTTAAATTCTTTTATTTCGGCTATTAAATTTCTTTCCGGATTTCCTTAATATTACGCTCGCTTATTATATAGTTAGGCTTATTATTCTTCCCGGTTAGAGTATACTCTAGGCGGAAGCATTACTTAGGTTTCTACTAGTAGATTCGTTTATAGGGATAAGGAGAACCTTTACCGTGTTTCCTTTTACCGTCTTTATCCTTATCCGAGCTTTCTCCTAGTATAGTAAATACGCGATAGCGTGTTCTATTAATAGCTAGGGCCTTAGAAATCGCTAGAAATTCATGACTATAACTTAAAAGGTCTTATATACCTTTATTATTAATCTCCTTAAGGACTAGCTCTTAACGCTTAGATTCTGCCTATACTAGGCTAAAGCGGTGTCCGACTACTTAAAGGAAGTTATATATAGCAGTTATTCCCTTAACGTTAACTACCTTATAATATCTTACGCGTCGGAGAAAAGCTGCCTATTCGGTATACTAGGGATTAATCTTAGTGTTTATATAATATACGTTTTTAAGATAGCGATTATATACTTATCTAACTTTTTCCTTAGTATAAAGAGGGCTTAGTACGAAGATCTTTTTTAGCTCCTTAATTAGTTATTAGTTAAAGAACGTTTTCCAGATTACGATATGGTTTTCGGTGCTACTTTTATCTACGGTATTATTATCCTGCTAGTTCTTATACTTATCCTCGAATACCTAAATCGCGGCACTCTAGGCCTAAGTATACGCTATGGTTTTAATTAATTAATAGATTAGTTAACGGACTTTATTAAACGACTTTATTATACCTTAAATTTCTTAGTTTTTAATTATAGCACCTTTATATCCGACTTTATATTTTTTATAGACTTTATTCTTATCCGGAGCCACTAGTCTTCCTTAATCGTCTTAAGTGGTTAAACGCTCTTGAATTTAATCGAGGGTTTCTGGCTTAGTACGCTTTAGGATATCGTCTAGGTGATCGGGTTTATCGGGATCCACGAGTTCCTAGACCTCCAGGGTGCGCGCTGCGTTCTGCAGCTTAAGGATCTAATCCGACTATTAATTAGTGGATTCTAGGCGTGGTATCGATATACTATAATCCTTTAAGTCTATTTTCGATAATCTTCGGATAAGCTTTTAGTAAGGGGTTAGAGGCTTAGTACCGAGTTAAAAAGCTAATAGGCTACTTAAAAAAAGAAAGATAAGTATTTAATTATAAAGTAATAGTCGCGTTAAAAGTTACTAGCGTTTATCTACTACCCGGGCTTATAACTATTATACTTAATCTTAAATAAGTAAAAGAGAGGTAAAAGCGTTATATTATCTATCTTCCACGTATACTAAGGAAAATTATATACTAGGTCTAAATATATTATAAGATATACCCTTCGGATAATTATCCTTCCGATATAGGGCCATAACTTATTATTGCCCAATGACAGTGGGTTTTCTTTCATTCAGTTCAACAGGATCGCATTCCTCCGGCGGTACGTACTTCAAGTACGTTGTTACCAGCCACCTCGTTATACACTATAGCCCAGCCACCTAAAGTCGCAGCCGACTTTTCCAACGGTGGCCCAAGCGCCAGGTCTCGTGTTGTTTGGCGCGTTCATCGCCACAAAAGGTGGGGCTAGGGCTGCACCCGCGCGACTAAATTCAAGGCGATAGCCTTATCTAAGGTACAAAGTACATACTGCCCTGCTGCCGTGGCTGCTGGCTGCCTGCCCTGCCCGTGCGCCGCACTCAGAGCTTGTCACTTCTTGTCACTTTCAGGATCCGCAGCCCGCCGCCCGAGTCCGACCAAGAAAAGGAGAGTCCACCACAAAGTCTTCCATTTCATCATCATCAGCTGCCCTCCGCTCACGCCCCCAACGTCTGCCTCCCGGTGTCTCTGCTTCTTGTTAGCATCCACACCGCGTTTTCTTATTCCTGACTAGCTGTACGAAGTACATCGTAGCAAACATTGTTATTTTCCCATCGATCGGTCCATCCACGCCCCGTCGAGCAGCCGAACATCAGCATCGCGCTGCGACTTTGAATTTTCCGAGTTCGCCGAATCGCCAATTTTCATACGTCCCCCCTAGTCGAAACCAGCACGTAACGCATTTTTGTCAAAATGTCCGGCGAAGCGTGGTTATACCTCTTCGCGGTGTTGATCAACGCCGTCAACCTGTTCCTCCAGGTCTTCTTCACTATCATGTACAGCGACTTGGAATGGTATGTCTGGCCCTGGGAAAAATCGGGATCACTTCGCTAGAGGCTTCTCTGGCCTTCAGTAATGGCTGACCTATCCTCTGCAGCGACTACATCAACCCCATCGACCTCTGCAACCGGCTCAACACCTATATCATTCCCGAAGCTGCCGTCCATGCATTCCTCACCTTCATGTTCCTCATCAACGGATACTGGCTGCCTCTGGCTCTCAACCTGCCTCTGATCGCATACAATGCCAAGAAGTATGCTCCCTCTTTTTGCACTTGGTTTTCTTGCGGCCGGGCGATCTGCCTGCTGTCAGTAGGGTGAAACTGACCGAGACGTTAGGATCTTTGACAACACCCATCTCCTTGATGCCACCGAGATCTTCAGGAAGCTCAATGTTCATAAAAAGGTATAGTCGAAACACGGACTGGATTGGGGGGCGGAGGGCCCCTAAAGATCAGCCTCAGGAAACTAACCGGGCACACAGGAATCCTTTATCAAGCTGGGTTTCCACCTGCTCCTCTTCTTCTTCTACCTGTACAGTATGATCGTGGCGCTCATCCGCGACGACACCAAATAAGCGCCCCTATTTGTCCCCGACAAACCCGGCTTGCGAAACAACGACAGCATTCCGGGGTTCCACGGGGCCATACATCGGCGCAGGGTCCGACGAACGACGCGAAACATGACAAACAACGGACTCTTTCTGGGTTTTCCTCTCCATGTACTTGGGGAGGCTCGCTTTTCAAGGCCACGGGGCCAACGACAACAAAACAATGGGCTAGACTTCTTCCTCTTGGGTTTGGGTCATGATACCAAATTGTGGGGTTTTATTCGAGCGGCAGTGCACAGACGAGGTGTGGTGGTAAGATCGCAGCGGGTGGCGGACACATTCTGTGTTTGTGGGAATAAAGTGCGACGGGACATCATTCTTTTCGTCTTTTTCATCGGCCGGCCAGCAGGTGTCGAAGGTGTTTCTGGGCTTCGAAGTATGTGCACCACACGAACGCACACATGCACGACAGAGCCATAGTGTATTGTTTTCCGTGGAGGACGGTAATGACGCGAAGACCCGTGCCTCGCTGGTAGTCTGGGGGGGGGGCGGGCTAGAGTCAAGGCTATGCTTATGCTGTCTATGCCTTTGGAGCGACGTAGTGGTTTAATTGAGTAATGACTTGTACGCGAGATTCAAATCTCGGCAGATATGTGCAAAGTTGACCTTGCCAGCCAGCCAACAGACTGGAAAGTTGTATTCAAATTGCCTCCTCCCGTCGCTTCAGCTTGAGCGTCAATGTCGAGGTGGAGTGGTGGACCTGTTGTAAAATCACGTGACCTCGTTTCCTTACTGGGTACGTCACTTTTGTTTCGTGCATGCGACCTGGAGAAAACGCGACGGGGAAAAAGAAACGAAATCCTCAATACCATCAGCACCTAGAATTCGACTCCGACCCCATTTTCCTCGTCAGTTTCGCCCATCATGTCAGGCTTGGGGGAATACCCGGCCAATATGGCGCCGCAGGATGCGCTCATCGTGCGGCGAGAGACACCACAGGACCACGCCGTCGTCCCCTACTCGGGCGAAGACCTTGCTCGCCCCAAGCTCGGCCCTGCGAATCCATTCAAGGACGAGACGGCGAATCTCAAGCGGAAAAACGTCCCCACGGGCTTTGCGGAGGAGACGTACGTATCCGAACACACATTCCGAGCCAAACACCGAGCCATCGAGCGCAAAGGAGGACCCGAAAGAGAGTACCAGAGCGGCACGGCCGTGAAAGAAGAAGCGGCACGGATACGAGCAGCCAGAGAGGCAAAGGGCGACGCGACGATTGTCGAGGGCGATGGCGCTTACGTGGGCCCGTGGGCGCGGTACCGGCGGGACGAGTACGAAGTGGTAGGCGAGGGCGAGGAGCTGGCGAGCGACGAGGAGTACGTCGAGGTCACGGACGACGACGACGTGGTCGAGAGCGGCACGGTACTACGCGCTCCGCCCACGGCGCTCGCACGGCGGAAGGAGATTGAGGAGCTGGGCGAAGAGACGACGACGTTCCACGGCGCTGAGGAGCGGGACTACCAAGGACGGACCTACATGCACGTGCCGCAGAACCTGGACGTCGACCTGCGCAAGGAGGTGGGGAGCATCACCAACTACATCCCCAAGAAGCAGATCCACGGATGGAAGGACCACGGCGGCGCCATCACGGGCACGCGGTTCTTCCCCGAGTCGGGCCACCTGCTGCTCTCGTCGTCGGCCGACTCAACGGTCAAGATTTGGGACGTGTACCACCAGAGGGAACTGCTGCGGACGTACTCGGGCCACTCCAAGGCGGTGTGCGACATTACCTTCAACACGGAGGGGACGCGGTTCTTGTCGGCGAGCTTTGACCGGCAGGTCAAGCTCTGGGATACCGAGACGGGGCAGTGCATCTCGCGCTTCTCGACGGGGAAGACGCCGCATGTTGTGCGGTTCAATCCCACGGTCGAGCACGCGCACGAGTTTGTGGCGGGCATGTCGGACAAGAAGATTATTCAGTGGGATACGAGGGCGGGCAACGATATTGTTCAAGATTACGGTGCGTTTTTTTTTTTTTCTTCTCTTTTTTTCTTTTCTTTTTGACGTCCTTTCCCCCATCAAGAAAGTGCACGACTAACAGCCTTGACAGACCACCACCTTGCGGCCATCAACACCATCACGTTCGTGGACCAAGGCCGGCGCTTCATGACCACGTCGGACGACAAGTCGCTGCGGGCGTGGGACTACAACATCCCCGTGCCGATCAAGTACATCGCCGAGCCGTACATGTACCCGATGACGAGGTCGGCGCTGCACCCCAACGGCAAGTACGTGGCGTACCAGAGCTCGGACAACCAGGTGGTCGTGTACGGCGCCACGGACAAGTTCCGGCAGAACCGCAAAAAGTCGTACCGCGGGCACAACAACGCCGGGACGGCCATCGACATCGCCATCAGCCCGGACGGCCAGTTCCTCGCCTCGGGCGACACGCTCGGCTACATCTGCTTCTGGGACTGGAAGACGTGCAAGATGTACCACAAGCTCAAGGCCGGCGACCAGGCCATCACGTGCCTCGAGTGGCATCCGCAGGAGACGAGCAAGTTTGTTTCCGCCGGCATGGATGGGCAGATTCGATACTGGGATTAGAAGGGGAGTGTAGGGAATCCGAGAAAGAAAAACGGGCTGGGACGGCTTCTGGGGCTGGGAATACCATCAAAGTGATGCATTGCTGCGGGCGTTGGCTGGGCGGTCTCCTTTTTGTCTTATTATTGTGGTTATAACTATCATCATTATTATCATTCCGCCAAACGCCGCGGAGCAAGGGATATGGTGATTATAGCGGACTACGCAAACTCAGGCCAAGTCCGCCTTTGACTTTACCGGCTTAAAGACCATCAAATCGATCAGCGAGTAGGCGATTTCAGCAGCAGCCAGGACGGTAATCTCGCCGTTGGTATCATATGCCGGGGCGACCTCGACAACATCTGCCCCGACAATAGGGAGGCCTTCGAGACCTTCCAAGACTGTCAAGAACTCTCTGGTCGACCAGCCGCCTGGCTCGGCAGTGCCCGTCCCTGAGTATGCCGTCAGTTTCCATGCTGACTTGTATAGCACGGGGGTGTCTAAGGCGAGAAGACAAGCAGAATGACACACCTGGGGCAAAGGCAGGGTCTAGGACGTCAATGTCTACGCTGATGTAGACGTTGGTTTCGCCCACGCGGTCTTTGATTCGCGAGATGACACCGTCCGTTCCCAACCTGTCGAGGTCTCGAGCTGTGATCGTGTCAAAGCCGCAGCGAACGTCGTTCTTCATGTCGGCTTTTCGAGCAGTTGCTCGAATGCCAGCATGGATAGACGAGTCTAGGATCAAGTTCTTGGGAAAGTCCTCGTCAGCATGTCAAGGTGCGATGTACAAGTTGGAAGGGAATCCATTGATCTACCTCTTCATGGGCGATGTGAAGAAATGTCCCGTGGTTCAGTGCTCTGAGACGGCACGGCTTAGTATCAGTATAGTGAGATGAAATGGTTTGCCCATGAAGTGAGAGTAACTCACGCATAGTCGGAGATATCACCACCTATTCCAGTCAGACACAGACACGCAACGAGCGGGCAACACAGTTTACGTCGGGTATCAACATACCAAGAACAGAAGGATCCCAGGTATCTTGAATAGCATGGTGAGTTCCGCCTCGCACTAGGTAGCAAGCATGACAAGTCGGGGCTCACTCACCGATGTGGCTGTCAAAGTGTATGACAGACACAGGACCCCATTTCTCGTACGTTGACCGCAAAGCGGACAGGGTGGTTGTGTGGTCTCCCCCCAAGGTAAGGATCCGGGGGGTTTGTGAGACGGACGAGTTGGCGGCGGGACGGCTAGCAACGATCTTTTGTTGATTTCATTTCTAGTCAGCCATGACGATCATGTTCCGGAGCCGTTATAGCTTCATCCTGGGAGCATTGAACGAACCCTATGCGCCTTGTCGAGACGCTCGAGGGAGACTCGGCTGTCGAGCCAAGTCAGATGGGCGTCACCGCAGTCGACAATCGTGGCCCATTCTCTAAAGGGGGTGCGACCTATTTGTTGTCAAAATAAAGGGGTTCAAGCTTAGTATGAATGCTTCGGATGATGAACGAAGATGTGACAACGATCATCCCGCTCACCCGTGTAGATGCTCGTCTCTGGGCCCTTCCTTTGGCTTCCTATGCGAATCCCCGAAGGGCCATATCGGGCCCCAGGTCTGCCCGTGGTCGTCTGTCGATTTCAGCGTTGTACTTCAGTTGAGGTGCTATGCGTCCTGAACAAAGGACAAACAAAATCGAGCTTACGGTATCATGAGGCGCGCCAATGACGGCAATGTCGTACGGTCGACCTTCCGACTCGCGGTCCGAGAAGCAATTGACGTACGGGAGGTTGGCAAAGGTCCGTATGCCGAAGTAGTAGCCGCTGTCGATAAAGTCCATGTCATCACGGGAGCCGGTATGGTGTAATGGGACCTGGCCATAGTCGCTAGTCCCTGCCAGCACGGGCTGGAGAAGTAATGATAGGAACAAGCTGGAGCGAATCATCGTGTAAGCTGTTCCTACGTGTATTGCCGTTACGTGTTACGTGCTAGGGATAGGAACATGAAGGCTTCAATCCTGATCCGCGATGACACCGAAGATACCGAGTACACACCGAAGGCACGTGTCGGTCAGGAATGATGGTCCGGTCCGCCTCACTACGCCACTACTGCGCCACGAGCGGTCTACATTTCCGCCGCACCGGAAACCTTCTCCGGAGACGTTTTTCCACGCGCGAGTCAAGACACGTGTCAAAGATAGCTTAAAACCAGGTACCATGACTCGTAACACTGGGGGTTTTGCGGAGGTGGAGCCAGATCGTTTGGGGAAATGCTTATGTCATCCGGACCCAAAAGTCTGGTTCTCTTTAACCGAAGAGCCGCGGCTGCTTCGGTAAACAGTTTCCCTCAAAACACATCGTTTCCCAGTCGCCCTCAGTCGCCATCGAACTGGCGACAGGCCCAGACTCTCCCGGTTTTCCCTACGATCAGTCATAGGTGGTATGGTGGGGTCCGTTTCGGTCAGGAGGGCTCCCAGGAAATCTCTTCATCCCACTCACCTAACTCGTAGGGAGTGACAAACCCCTATCTCCGTCTGCGCCGGGGACGCCAAGTCAGAGGTCGTACAAACCAAACTCTCCGGTGAAAACATGAGTTGACCTCCCTTTCCTTGAAGTCAAGAGGCCTTAGTGAAGAGGACAAGACAAGAATCGTGCGGTTCCTCGAGTCGTGGTGGCAAGTCTCGCATGATATCGACTGATGAGAGCAGCGAGGTCTCTCATGATCCTAGGCGCACATCATCAGCATGGAATCGCCTTTTCTTCTCAGCTGGATCCAGATTCCCGGGCCTCTCCAAATCCCGTCCTCCGAATCCGGACCCGATGACACTAGACTTTGGGGGAGGGGCCCTTGTCCTCACGAACGCTGCCGTTCAACCAACCGTTTCCTCTCCTTGCCTACCCTGAATCCCTGAAGATGCCTCTGCGGATATGATCTCCAACTTTTGCCCCCATCCCCCGCAACGGAGAATAGCTCTATCTCCACTGCGTGACCGTGTTAGCGTCACTAGTCCCTGACGGATCCTCTTTGCGACATGGGACAGGGATGCTTGGATCGTCCCTCGTGTCGTATCTCTCTTCTTGCGTCTGTATTTTGCCCCCCTCCCCCTCAAGCCACCCACTAGAACCCATCCATTTCTCCAAATATCGTGTCTGAATCTGGCACTTTTTTGTTTTCTTCTTCTTTTTCCTCTTCGTCCTACCTGCTCGCATTCTCGACATCTCATCCATACCACCATACGGCATCTCTCACCCTACTCCAAACTCCTGAGTCGTCCTATCACTGTCCGTGTCACCATCTCGACGTGCTTTACCTTTGTCTACTCTTCGTTTGAGGTGCTTCTCAAACTACAACATCGTCATCCCCATCTCAGGGGTATTGTCCCCCCGCAACAATGGCGGCTCCCACAGAGATGGCCCAGGCACAAGTGCCAGCCTCCACGACATCAGCTTCAGACGCGGCATCGGACCCAAAGATGACCAAACTTCCCACCAAGATTCGCAAACGCGCCCCCAAGGCATGTTTGTCCTGCCGAGCCCGCAAGGTCCGCTGTGACGTTTCGCAACGGGGAAGACCTTGCATGAACTGCTATCTCGACAGCGAGACCTGCGTCGTCACTGGCCGCGCCTCGAGATTGTGAGTACTCTGCTGCCTTTGCCCCTTCACTATTCTCGCCCAACTTACTGACATACCCACCCCTTAACAGTAGGAGAGCGCAGCGCGAAGGCGCCGAGAACGTACAGGCCTCCTATCCGCCGTACTCCCCCACGGCCGCACCTCCCACGGCCATTTCCGCCGAGACCGTCGTCAAGTCGCGTCTCGATGGCCAGCCCATTCCCCTGGCCTCGCCGCCAGCTCGGCATAATATCAACGAGGCGCCACGCGATCAAGTGCCCGCTCCAGCTTCGACTCAGCCCGTGGGCCAACCACAACATCCAGGAGCACGCCAGCAGGGGGATTCCCCTTACACCCACGTCTCGGGGACCACAGAACAGCCATCAGAGACGGCTGACGCGAGCCATTCTTCACATAGCCAGAGGCACGATCACGACCGTCATGCCAGGGCCACCGACCCGGCCAGGATGCCCTCGGGAGGTGCCGCCGGTGCTTCGGCCGGCTCTTCTTCTACCCCTTTTGCGTCAACCACCTTCCCGAGCTCCAACACCTTGTTCTCGCTCAACTCTCAAGCCTCAGCCCACTGGGCGACCAACAACCACGACAACAGCAGTAATGACCGGTCCAGCAACAGTCTAGGTCTCAATTCCGACGTTACTTACTCCTACTATCCCTTCCTTACCATCGGCAACCTCCCCAACATCCCCGCTCAGGACGTCAACTACCTCGAGCTCCAGGGCTGCTTGCGAGTGCCGACCCGACGCATCCTCGACGAATTTGTCCAGCAGTACTTCCTCCATGTCCATCCACTGCTCCCCATGCTCAACGAGGGAGACTTTTGGGATATGTACTGCGGCCCTGCCGCCTCCAACGATACAATGTCCCTCCTCCTCTTCCAGTCCATGATCTTTGCATCATGTAATGTAAGTCTCGCCTCCGCGACGGCTCTCTAGAGACCTATTCCCTGTGTCCTACCGTGCCTCCTAACACACCGCAGTTCGTCTCGCGCAACTCCATCAAGGCCCTGGGCTACACTTCCATCCGCACCGCTCGCGCCGCGCTCTATCGCCGCGCCAAGCTCCTCCACGACCTCGACACCGAACTCTCGCCCCTCGCCATCTCCCAGGCCGCCCTCCTCCTCTCCTTCTGGTCTCCCCCGGCCACCCCGGGTCTCCGGAAACCCAACGCCGCCTGGCTCTCCATCGCCATCCAGCACGCCAAGACGGCCGAAGCGCACCACTACGCGTCCTTTTCACCGTCGGCCACCGGCATCTTTGACGGCTCCCCGTCCCCCTGCCCGTCTTCCGCGTCGGCCTCCTCGCCGCCGAACCAGCATGCGCAGGGGCACAACCCGTACCACAACGGCCAGCAGCAGCAGCGTCAACAGTCGCGGCATCAAAGCCAGCAACAGAAGCAGCAGCAGCAAGATCACCAATACGCCCTGGCGGCGAAGAAGCAAAACACCCTCAAGAGGCTCTGGTGGTGCTGCATCATCCGCGACCGCGTCATGGGCCTCGGCATGCGCCGCCCGCTGCACTTGACCCGCGCCCACTTCGACCCGGACGCCGCCCCCAACTGCCCGGCCCTGGGCGTCCCGGACCTGGCCGACGAGATTTCCCGTTCCCGCGTCTACCCCCCCGCCACCAAGCGCAGCCTGGCCGAGGTGCTCGAGCAGCTGGTCGAGCTCTGCGTCGTCCTCACCGACGTGCTCGTCCTCGTCTTCCCCCTCGACGATAGCCCCGGCTGGGGCCGCGAGATGCGGGCGGAGGAGAGGGCGCGCGTCCGCGACGGAAAGATTGCCCTGCGGCGGTGGTACAAGGACGTCACGCTGCGTTTCCCCATGGGTGGAGGGCGTGATGCGTCCAGGAATGCCGGGGGTAGAGGTGGAAGAGGGAGCGAGTTTCAGCACGACTCGGTTATCCTCTACACCAACCTCATGTACATGTATTACCAGTATGTTAACCTCCCGTCTGCTTTCCTTCTTCCTTTCCAAACAACTAACATCGCCTTCAGCTCGTCCCGCGTCGTTCTAAGTCACCACGAAGTCCTCCATCTAGCCATCACGGCCGCCGCCCCCTCCTTTGACACAATACCCACGCGCGACCTAGCCATCATAGGCGAGAACCGCCACGAGCTTCAAGATGCCGCGTCGGGCGTGACCGAATGCCTGAGGGAGCTTATCCAACTCCGCCTAGCTCGCTGGCTCCCCATCAGCGCCGTAGCCTGCACCGCCCTACCGCTCGTCCTCCACATCCTCGACGTCAAGCTGTCCGCCCCGTCCACACCGTTCTCCAAGCAATCTCCCTCCTCGTCCGGCGACCCCAACACCTCGTCCGCCGTCAAACAGAACCGACTCAACATCCTCATCGAGGCCATGAAGACATACCAACCTCAGTACGACGGCGTGGACCAGGTGTCGGAGACGATCCGCCACATCGTCAACCTCGCCCAGCTCGACCTGCCCCCGACGGCCCCGACCCGCCCCATCTCGGACTGGACCGACATCCTCGCGTCGCAGCCGTCGTCGTACCTCCGGCTCGCCCTAACCATGGACCTCTCGCTCTCCAAGGGCCGTCTCCCCGAGGACCGGGACTTCCCCGCCAGCCTCCGCGGCCTGTTCACCGGCGGGTTCAACCCGCTGAAGAGCCTCCTCGAGAACAAGAAGCGCCTGGACGACGAGTACGCGGCCATGGCGTCATCGTCGGCGGGGGGTGCAGGCGGCATGGGCATGAACATGAACCTGAACATGGGTATGGGCATGGGAATGGGAATGGACGGCTCGTTATCGTCAGCCTACGCCGATACCCTGGGCAATTCGCATTCTTTCCTGGGTTCCATCGATACGACGGGCGCCACCGCAAACATGTCCATGCTCCAGGCGGTCGACTTTGAGAGCGGCACGCTGCGGCCGTCCCTGTTCAACCTCCAGCCGGGGACGGTGACGGCGATTCCGTCCGACGAGGACACGGATTCGCCGGGTTCCGCGCAGGGTAACAGTCCCGTAGGCCTGCCGGACGAGATGTCGCCCCATCAGCAGGGGAACCATACCAATAACAACGGTCACGGCCACGGCCACGGCCGCAGCGGCAGCATGGACGTCGACATGGACGCCAACATGAGCCGGATGAGCCTCCACCAGAACCAGAACCAGCAGCCACGGCCCCCATCCGAGGGCATCGCGGGGCTCTCCTCCGAAGTACTGGCCGCGTCCTTCTCGCTCGACGACAACACCTCGCCCAACGCCGGGGGCGGGTTCGACAGCATGTACCTGGACGACGTGGACCACGAGGGTGTAGGCGGTGGGGAGGGGGAGCAGGGGGCGGGCGACTGGATGGAGAAGGCGTGGGAGGAGATAGGACAGGCGGTGGAGGATAACAAGGCCGATCGGGACTCGACGAGGGCTTTGTTGGAAGCGTTGAGGGATGGGGATTTGGGCGAGGCGGTGGCGGCAGCGGGGTGTTAGTTGACCGATGAAGGTCATGGTGGGTGATATTGATTCCGATGACTGTAATGAGTATTGATGGGACAAAAAATGGAATTCAGGGGTATTGGGTGGCTCTAGATATCTAATGCACTACATCGTTACGTCTAGCAACATCCTTCACCTACACCATCTACAGAGCTGGCGCCCGCTCAGCGACGGCCAGTCCATACTCTCGGGCGAGAAAGCTCTGGTAGGCGCCCTCACACCCCCCGCAGCGGCACTCGAAACCGTACTTCTCCTTGAGGATATCCGGGTCTTTCCCGTAGGTGATGGTCAGCTCCTGGCCGGCCTGGACCACGGTGGCCGAGACGGTGAACACGAGCACCTTCTCGATCCCGTCGTAGCAATACTTGACGTTGTACTTGGAGGAGCAAGCGTGGTTGAAGCGCGAGGCGACGGGGAAAAGGCCGTCGCCTCTGCCGCCCCTGGGGCATGCAAAGCTGGGGTGATGGTAGGTCAGTGCCGGTGCCGATTTAGCCAGAGCTGTATCTCAGAGAGGAAAATAGAAAGTAAAACGGCGAAGAGCCAACTTACTTGTTGGTGTGCCATGCCGAGAAGACGCGGGCTTTAACGGACGAGTCGGCGGGATTATGGGCATGCAGGTCGAGAACAATCTGCTTATCGACGTCGTCGAGCTTGTTGAACGCCTCCATGAGGTTGAAATCGTAGGCATGGATCACGGCCCGCTCCATCAGGATGTGTTCCCCCTGCCAGAGATCCCTGACAGCAAAGGCACCCCATCCCGCGACGGGAGATTTTCTGACCTCGAAGAAGTCATTGGAAAAGAGGCAGTCGTCTTCTCCGAGGGTGGATAGGAGAGATGGCCTGGATGTCAAGCTGATGGTCAACCGGGCCGGACCTAGGGCGGTGTAGACAATGGGTCGTCGCCTGTTGGGATTGTTAGAAATATGGCGTAAATCGATCGATTAAGGGGACGGCTTACTCAGTTTCAGTCTCTTCTGGATCCGTGGCGCGCTCGTGGAGGGTGCCCGCTTCAATATCAGGAGTCGTTATCCCTGACGTGTGATGACTCTGGCGGCCCGACCTGCTCGCACTCGTGTCGTCCGGTTCATCATGTGTCGACAACGTGGTGTCATCGATGTATATGCTGTTGCTGCTGCTGCTGCTGCTGCTGCTGCTGCTGCTGCTGCTGCTGCTCTTGTCGTCATACTCGCTGCCCACTTCGAGATGACCATACGAATCATCTCCATCTCCTTCCCTGTCAGACATGCCTGTCTGGCCCCTCACATGCGAATCGTCCATGCTGTCTTAGTATTGATATGCCCAGGGATTATCCGAAGTCGAGTGGTAAAGAGCCGCTGGAAGTTGGGCGAGCGGCGTCTCGTAGCTGCTTTTGAGTCCCCATGTTAGCATTTTCTTTTTTCTTTTTTTCTTTTGACTCCCAAGAAAAGTCTTCATCCAGACTCCCCCTTGGTATGAGTTCCAGGAGACCAGGCCGACTCGTCTTTTTACTCGTTGAACATACCTATAAAGCAGTGGCCGAGATTTGGTGGGTGCTTATGATGGGAAGAAAGGGTGGTCGGGAAATGACGATACAATAGTCGACATGGGGCTGGTATATTGAATATAGTCGATATATCGCTTGACAGGATGAGCAGGAAACCAAGAGGAAAAAAGTGACCCTGAAGGAGTGTTACGCAGTCCCAAGACCGATGTTTGCGGCGGAGGAGGCAGGGTCTGAATTCATTGTTTGTTGTTGTCGTTGCACCGTCGGTGATTGGGCCATGATGCTTCAAAATATGGGAAGGAAGTATAAGGAATGGTTAGGAGACCTGTTTCCCTAGGAAAGTGTCGATGAATCGCCAAGTTTGGAAAGAACGTCAAGATGTGGAAATGAGCATATCATGAAACCCAGAGAAAAACCTGTTCTAGACGGTTGACCGTGTGAGAGCTTCACCTACGCGCCTACGCAAAAGCGTCAAGCAAACGTGGTTTTGTAAAGAAATGAGCAAATAGAAACGAAAAACAAACAGGACGGGGTTGGCGGGGATATCGAGACTCAAGGCTCTCTTGAATTACTGGAGTCGCGTTCTCTTTTATTAGTTCCAGCCCAGGAGACGAGTTCATCCTTTACCGTCAAACAACAAGCAAATGGAAAACACATGTTCGTAAATCATAGTCGTAGCTCCATATTTGTCAAGCAGAATACATATCATAAATCTGGAACCTACAAGCACCAAGGAGCAACCGCTGTGAGGCGACACGGCGGCCACGGTCAAGGGATTCACCATGCTCTTGAGCTCCAGGCCGGCCGGGGAGACGGAGAGATGGGGATAATGACAAGAGGGAGGGTTCCCTCACGCTACTGCCCGATTAGGTAGACTAAGCTATAAGGGCGTGGTTTCATTGGCTTAAAATGTATACCTAAGGCAGCAGTGCAACCTCGCTTATAACCAAACCGTGTAATGCCATTCGCTGGGTGGATGAACTGAAGTCACTAAACTGTTCCAAGGCTTTTTCTTTTCAACTCTCTCTCTCTCTCTCTTTTTTTTGTCTCTCTTTTTTTTTTTTTTTTTTTTTTTTTTGAAAAAAAAAAGAGAAGAACGAAAATGAATAAACGAATCTTTTTTTCCGTCGAATATGAGAAGAAGACCTGGACTTTAATAGATACACCAGACGAAATTGCATCGTCCTACAGTTTCACACACTTTGCCGAGTCGCTTCTTACGGTACCTCCCGAAGCACATAAAAACCGCTTACTAAGGCTCCACACCCTTTGTGTTCTCTCGCGGTCAATTCCGCCTCGCGATCCAATTCCGTTCCAACCATCTTCTCTCCAAGCCGGACAAACAATTTACAGGACAACGTATACAATACAATACGATGTTGTCTCAGGCTCGTCCAGACCAAAAAGAGTTGAAAACAACTGCTTGCCCCTCCCACCTTTACCACTCTCCCGGGTGTTTATCAGCAAAGTCGGTCAATGAAAGCATCGTGCCGAGGCGTGCTGATGCCGACGTTCTGTTCGCAGGACTTACAGCCTCCCTACTTCATGACCCTCTTTTCTCGGCCTCAGTTTCCCCGAAAGGAAATGAAGATCGCCTCGACTCTCAACTGAGACGAACCACGACACGACTGCTTATTATGATTAGTCCGCCGCTTGGTTCCTTTGTCGGCGCTTCGGGCGTCCCAGCAACTCGGAATCACAATCTCCCATTGTCGGAGCGGGCGATATCACAGGCCGGCCGGCCTAATTCACTCGCACTGACCGCACTGACCACTTTCTCGTGTTTGTCAGCATCCTCCCTTTTCTCCATGTATTCTCTTTTATTGTCCCTATTCTCTTCTCTCTCCCTACCTCATTCGGCCTCGCATGCACAACTGCATCACATCGTCGAGTCTGAGTGCCCCTGTCAAACAGCCCCGCCTGTTCTCTCCCGGATGCGCTCCCCGGAGGAACCACCACACACACGGCCCACACCTCATACACCCCGGCTCGCAGTGATTGCTCCTCACATGATCTGGACTGGACTCCCCAGTTCCCAACTATTCGGTTTCTTTCTCATCTTTTCTCCAGACTTGGTCCAAAGCCTGACCATCCGGCACAATCATAGCCATTTATGATGGATAGCATAAAGATATGGGGAGTATTGTATTCCCCTTTCTTACCACCGTGCGAGCTCTCCCTCATTTTCACTCCCCCTAGACCCCTTGAACTCTACCCTCCCGCCAGGCAGTTGGCGACCAGCTTCTGCAACCATCTCACTTATGCAAAGGCTGAAGAAAATACAGAGTACAGCCTCCTTGTTGCAAAGTCGTACAAAAGCGGAAGAAACCAGCCCAATGGCCCATGGCCGGAGATCACCGCGTGTCTGGCGGTTGGCGGTTGGTTGGCGGCTAGACTACGTTGTACTCGACTCCCTCGCACTGTCGCAGCGAGCGATGCACATTAATGCTATTTATCCTATTCGTCGTCCTCGACCTCCCAAGCGTATGGGACACACTAGTTCGCCTCACTTCTGATCAACAAAGGTACTGAAAGTACTGTAGGTACACACTTCCGGCCGCTACATGTGGGCACCGCAACCCGGCCGGCCCCCGGTCAAGAGCCGAGGCGATGTCTTGCGGCATGTTCCCCCTTCACTTCCTATTCCCTCGCCTCTCCCCACATCAACAGAACAAACCGGACGAACGTGATCGTCTCCACACGCGGGAGCTGTGAGCTTGCTTCCGGGAAGAGTAATCACTCTGCTTGGCGCCCAGCTCGCCATAGCCTAATCGCCCATGCCCCACGCCCCACGGCCAGCGGCACAGCCCTGTCACGTCTGGCAACAGCATACAACGGTACCTTATGTAGCGGGCGCCACGACAAGGACCAAAAGGTTAACGAATGACGCGCAAATGTCGACACCATATGTTGATCGGCTCGACCAACCGGCCTCGATCCGCTCCTCCTACCTCGACTAATGCGGTTTGCAGCCCGCAACCCAACCCACAACCCGCAACCCGCATAGCACATCGTGCATCACGCTTTGGCACTCCCCGTCCTTTCCCGCTCCTTCCATCGTCCTCTAGATTGAACTAGGCAAAGACGACCCGACACCCCTTGCTGGACCTAACCTAGCCTGACCTAACCTTCCGACTCGGGCAGAACGCCTTTAACCAACCAACCCCGGTCCATGTCGCCCATCTGTAAAGAAGACAAGGACATTGCCGATTCGCATCGGATACGGAGACTTCAACTGTGGTTTGGCGCTTTTATCTGCAAGTGGCTGACATCTTCTTGATGATGGTTGTGTTGAATCGAAGTTAAAAACGTAGCTCTCGTCGTCTTGTTCATGTCCCTCGACCCAAACAACTACACCACACAACTACTCTAAGCAGTTCCATCCATATAAACTGTCTACTCCTATCAGGCACTATAAGACACTATAAGACACCATCAGACACCACAAGACACCTTACGTTGTGAATCTCAGCGCCGCCACTTGACAACTCCCTTCCAACTCTCCAACGAGACAGCCACCGCAACCACCTCAACCTCTCCTCTCCTCTTGCACACCATGGCCATCGACCCCCAAACACACACCACCCGGCCTCCACCCAAGCCGGCCGCCGAAGCCAACGCGCCTCAACCTCCCCCGTCCCCCTCGCAGCGCTTCTTCCGCCCCATCTCCCACCCGCCAGCCCCAGCGACAGCGACAGCGTCAGTGCCAGCCCCAGCACCCGCGCCAGCACCAGCCCCGCCGCACCGCTCATGGCAAAGCAAAGCCGCCGTCCTCAAAGCCGAGCTCCTCTCCAAAAACTGCAAGCGGATGGGCTGCCAGCTCCTCTGCTTCCGGATGCTTCCCCCCGCGTGCTTCGAGATCGACCAGGCCCAGACGGCGATCCTGTTCCCCGACGGCCGGCTGCGGCGCGACGACGACCCCACCGCCCCCGTGCCCGCGCCCGCCCTCCGCTTCAACCTGCCCCTCTTCTGCATCGAGTGCGGCGTCTACTCGGGCTTCTACGGCCCCGGCGACCAGATCCGCACCCGCGAACACGAGGAGCTGTGGATGTGCGCCTGCGGCCACCTGAGGCGCAAGACGGACCGCTACGAGTCCCGCGTGTGCACAGGCTGCGGCGATACGTGCCTTAGCTCGGCCGTGTCGAGCCGGAGAAAACGGAGGTCGGCCATGATACCCCCTGAGAGCATGTGAGTGGGGATGGATGCCCCCGAGAATATGTAGATGGGGTCAGATGCCCCGGGACTTGGCCTCACGGTCTGAATGTTCAGCAGCGGAACACAGGACGCTTCAAAGACTGCAGTACACCATGTTTTGTTTCTTTCTTTCCGTCATTCTTTCTTCTTTTTGTTTCGGTGGTTTCATTGTCAAAATACCTTGCTTTGCTTTTCGGTGGCGTCAGACAACAGATTGTTTTATATAGATACCCTTAATCGAAGCCAGTGTCGTTGCGGAATTCCCATGTCGACAGGACAGTCGAGTCACGTGCCCGAACGTGAATGTGGTCGGGGTAAGGCGTGTGGGTGTTGGTATCACAAGACCACCTATCCTAAAACAATTCATCACCTGTCAAAAGTCAAAAGACAGCTAGCTATTTGCAGCGGGGATGTATAGATAATACTTGCTAGATTGGTCCTTTGGTGGATTGCGACGAGAGGATACCCGCGCGGTAATCACACCACAAAGAACCAAATAAGAAGTGTAATAATAATAGAAGAAAAAAAAAAAGAGTACCTTTGTTTGAAATAGAAACAGGAAATAATTCAATGAAGGGTCCTTCAATGAATGTAATTCATCCTGAAAATAGCCCCTGGTTCAGCACAAAGCGCCGACGACCAGTCGTTCTGTCGCGGCCCGGGGGAGTCGTTTCATCGCAATTGAAGGCGCTTAACACTGCATCGTAAATCAATAAATAGGTCTTCATCTGTGGCTTGCCGCGGAAACCGCACCAAGCAAACCGTCATCGGCCAAGCTGCTCCGTACAACTAGCTCGAGCCAGCCACGCTGCGCAAAAGAGAAAACGACGAGGCATTCCAGTTCGCGGCAACTTATACGCGAAACCGTCCCCGCCACCATCAGTCACGGCTGACCACTGATACAGATAGAGCAAGACACGGAGGTGGACTTGGTCCTGCGGACGAAGAGTGTGACAGGGGGGAACGGGAAACATTATATTTTGCTCACCTGCATCACCTTTCTTTCTTCTTATTTTCATGGTTTCCGCAACTCTTCGGGCCTTTCACTTTAACCAGTCGCCATAGTCGTTCCGACCTTGAATTCTCCTTGGCAACTTGAGACTTGGGTTCGCGGCCTCATGGAATTCCCCAATGTGTGTCGATACCCACCCACAGGACTTGTGGCTTGCGATGCGGGCGTCGCCGGCACTGGTGTAAGTTGACTGCACCCTTTTCGGATAATTGAACATGGGACAAGATAACGAACAAAAAAGAGACAAAAACGCTAACGAATCTTCGCAGGTCCTGTTGTCCTTCTTCTTCACGGCCGGCATCTCCCTCATCTTGAGTCTGACCATCATCCTGTCCGAGTTCAAGGGCAAGCCGTCCACGATCCGCCGCCGCCTCCTCAGCAGCTACTCGGACCAGCAGATCCTACTGGGCATCGGTCTCCACGCCGTCGGCCTGGCCAAGTGGGAATCCATGATATCGTATCATTTCTTCATCATCTGGTGCCTGGGCCTGCTCAGCCAGACGGTCCACAATGCGACGCTGCTCGCCCTCGTCCGCGACTTCCGGCGCGACTGGGTGCTGCGGTGGCTGCGCCAGCTGCTCATGTTCGTCAACATGGCGCTCTCCGTCGTCTATGGCGTCTTCATCCTCCGCGCCGTCGAGCGGGGCCTGACCGACGACCCTGTCCCCATCGGCTGCGTCTGGGAACGGGACGTCAGCGGCAGCGGTAGCTCCCGCAGCGGCCTGAGCTACTTTGGCACCATCGCCGTCATGGTGGCCAACGTGGTGGTCTTCTTCCTGGCCAGCTGGTACCTGCACGCTCGCACGCAACGGTTCGCCAAGGCGGTCAAGCTGGTGGGCACGCTACTCATGGGGGCGCTAGCCGCGGGAGCCATCGTGCGCTGCCTTTTCGCGTCCGACGCGCTCGGTCACGGGCCTAGCTTCCCCTTGGCCGCGGGCGAGAAGGAGTGGAGCTTCGGGCAGCTGGTCTCCGTGATTGTGCTCCTATTCCCCCTGGTGTCCACCGTGGAGATTCTCCGGGGCGAGCTCCGGGCGGCACCTTGCGACTTGACCGATGGTAAGGAATGTGTTGAGGACACGGAGATGAATCGGGTCTAGCGAGTCACTCCTTTTTTTTTTTTTTTTTTTCTGTGATTAGGAGCAGAGGCAGAAGAAGTGGCGGGGGTGAGACATTGAAATTTGTTTGCAATCGCGTCTAGGCAAGGGAAAACGGATGTTTGGCGAGCGAGAGTCATTGTATGATACCCTACACGCGTGCAGGAATGTTTGTTGGTTATGGCGCCCACTTTGGTTGTTCGTTTTTCGTTCCTTTCAAACGGCAGAACCGAATGGGCTGATTGTGGGAAACTTGGAAACGCCAGTATTTGAATGTCAAAAAGCCGTTGTATTTTTCAGTTGTGGTGAGCGTTTGCTGGCCGATCAAAATTGAGTACCACAAATGATGGAAAGGAGCGCAATCATCGTCGGGGTTTGGCAGTAGATTGACTGGATATATTGTATACGGACGAGTCTTCCCTGCCTTTCTATCGCACTTGGTATGTTGTACATAATCATCGTATCGAGGGAAGAGCGACCGTTGAAGTTTTAGTCTCCTACCTGGGTAGATACAGTAAGAGCTATCTACTTCGTACAATGTAACTCTGACCAGGGCTATTCCTTCCCATGATCTTACCCAATCGTCCCTTTGATTGGCTGAGAGAATATTCGGAAAGGCCTTGGCACTACATAACGTCACAAGTTCTGCAAAATACCCACCTGTACCCACTGTAGCTCTCCACTCAATTCAAGGGCCCCAAATTGTCCAACCAAAATTACTAAAGAGCATCATGATTATCTATCCCATGCGCGTCTCCATTCTTCCCAGGGAAAGGACTCAGGAGTATCCAGGACCCTTTCCGATCACCGAATGCGTCCCTCATTTCGCCAACTGGTAACCAACTCCCTCGAGTACATGTACACTACAACCAACCGCAGTAAATAAATAATTACTCCGTACTGTCTGTCAAACTTTCTGCGACGAAAAACGATAATATTCAATAAATAAATACAAGTCGAACCTGTCAAAGAATTTATTTGTTGGACCCTTACGGAGGGACCTGAGCCAAGCACATGGGCCAAGACGGAAGAGGCATTCCACCTGTGCCACGCCATGGCACGCCATCTCCCTCCAACGCTCGTCGCAGATTAATCTCTGTCAGCCAGGCCGTTTTTCCCCATCTCACCGCATCCCGTCACTGGTTCCCCTTTACAGCTCGACATTCCCGACTCGATGACATTTGCTTCCCTTTTCCCTTTTTATCTTTTCAACATATCTGAGCTTCTTCGTCTTTCGCTCGTGTGTCCCTAGCGGGGGCCCTGGGGTTCGTTCGTATGGTCGAGCAAGGGAACGCAACGCAGTACAGTACGATCACCATAACCACTACCGGCCTAGGTCGACGTGACCTCCACTGCCAATTGGGACTTTCAATTCTATTCCCCAAAGCGACCCGCTGGCGATATTACATTCTCTCCTCGCTCTTTTCTTGTTTCTAATTCTTTCCCACTTGCCATTCACGTCAAACGTCGCTCCTTTTCGTACTATTTGGCCTGTCTTTCTTTCTTTCCTTCTCTATTATTGAACTTCTTTTTTTCCATCTTGGACCAATTCCCACCGTGAAAGAGGATTCCCGACCATATTATGTGGCCCGGCTTACAAAAGAAGCCTATCATGATGCGGCTTAAACCAGGCCTTCACAAACAAATCGAGACACGGGTTGTCTTCTTCCTCGTTGCCGCCGTCACATGTTTCTTTATGATCTACACCTTCCACCGCCGCCCCGTTGACGGCATCCCAACCAAAGCCACCTGGGGCTGGAAAACGTGAGTCCCTGCAGCCATATGTCCATGTCACTTGGTCCAGCAGTACTAATCCAAACCCGCAGCACCGAGCCTATCCCCGACCCCTCCGCCCCGCGCCCCTCCTTCCGCGACCTCGCCCTCCAGTACGGCAGCCACAAGGCCACCATCCACAAACACCACTTCATGTACGAAAAGTACCTGCCCAACATCCGCGACCGCCCCGTCAAGCTCCTCGAGATCGGCCTCGGCTGCGAGTCGTACTCGCGCAGCCCGCCCGGCGACAGCTCGGGCGCCGGCTACGACCTGACCGGCGTGGGCGCCAGCTACCGCACCTTCGTCGCCTACTTCCCCCGCCTCTCCCTCACCTACATCGAGCGCGACAGCGACTGCGCCCGCGACTTCTTCCGCACCCACGACAAGGCCGCCGTCTTCGTCGGCGACCAGGGCGACCAGGGCTTCCTCGACCGCTTCAGCGTCCAGAGCACCGTCCACGGCCTCTTTGACGTTGTCATCGACGACGGCGCAGGCACCGATGCCTTGCAAGAACAGAGCCTGCGAGACCTGTGGCGCGTGGTTCGCCCGGGCGGCGTCTACTTTGTCGAGGGCGTTCGGAGCCGGAACGATCGCTCCGCGGTCGGGGAGGGCCAGCGCCCGTTTGGGGAGTTTATCCAGGATCTCCTCTGGGAGGACGTGATGCTCCCAGACGGCGAGGTGAGGAG
The DNA here is from genome assembly GCF_042370955.1 of Sodiomyces alcalophilus JCM 7366. Classification (NCBI taxonomy): domain Eukaryota; kingdom Fungi; phylum Ascomycota; class Sordariomycetes; order Glomerellales; family Plectosphaerellaceae; genus Sodiomyces; species Sodiomyces alcalophilus. The sequence goes on along the minus strand of NW_027263535.1, from coordinate 1,354,167 downwards.
CATTGACTGCATGGAGGGTATATGCGCATTCTTCAAAAAGGAGGAGGGCATGCCATAGCTCCGCGTTTCGCGTTCGCCTTGGTCTTCACATTCCTCCTTTGGGGACGTCGGGTTTGTAGACTGCGGTTGTGCCAGCCTTGCATTGAGATGTTTTCCTGCCTACTTTTTATTTTTCTTATTATTCTCCATTTCTTTTTCTATTTCTTCCTCTTTCGACAAAATGAAAGGAACCCTGGGGGTTACACGGAGTCATCGGATCGAACATGTGGCAGCGGATGGGTCTGTCTGGATGGCGTTATTATGCAACTGTCTTTAGATATGCGGCTTCTCCAGACTTACGATACGAATGTTCAACACTTCTTCCGTTACCCGTGCATGTTCCGAGGTCTTGGCATTATAATGGGCGAAAATGCTGAGGATGCACAAGAAGACTGCGTGAGCGGGATGAACGGACGAGATTTCTCCCGGATGCGATTAATGATTGAGTTTTTGCCAGGTGAAGAGGAGGGCTAACCAGTGTTCTGGTTCAGTGGGTTACTAAGATTAGTCGTAGTGGGGGTCGGGGCAATGGTGTCAGCCAAGAGCTCGGAATGACCATCTCAACACATCAGCTTATTCGTATTTTACTATCAATCATCGGAACCATGGAACTTCACATCATTGATCGAAATATAGGCTGTAATTAAATGATTATTATATTCATAAGTGTTTGTCGTCTTATTCATGCACCCCTTCCTGGCTTGCTCTCAACTCTACGCAATCGATTTCCTCCGTCTCGGCTATAGAATCACGCATTTGGAAGGGAGACCACAAGGACCCTCCTTCACATCCTCCCTCTTGACCTCCTGCGGTCTCTGAGAAGCCTGCTGCTGGCCCGCGGCCTCGTTCTTCACGCCGTTGTTGTTGTTGTTTCCCGTCGTCTCGCTCTTGGGACCATGTAGTCAGCCGGAGCCAGCGTACTTGGCGACGGTATTGTAAAAGTGCTCGCCCTGGAGGGTGGCGATCTCGAGCTCCTTGGCGGACGGCTGGCGGGAGCCGTCGGCGCCGGCGAAGGTGCCGGCACCCCAGGCGGAGCCGCCGCGGACCTCGGACATGTCGGTCATCTGGGGGAAGGCCTTGGCGTAGCCAAAGGGGACGTAGATGATGCCGTGGTGGGCGAGGGTCGACATGGCGGCCAGGGCGGTGGATTCTTGGCCGCCGCCCATGGTGCCGGTGGAGACGAAGAGGCCGGCCATCTTGCCCCAGTAGCCGCCTGCCGCCCACTGCCCGCCGGTCTTGTCCCAGAAGGTCTGGAGTGGGGGTGTCTGTTAGCTTTGGGTTCTCGGAGAGGTGGAGGTGGACGGAGAGTGGTCTTACCTTCCACTGGGCGGGGAAGTTGCCGTAACGAGTGGGAATGCCTAGGAGGAAGGCATCGTATTCCAGAAGCGTAGCCGGGTCTTCGAGGACAGGGACGTCGGCCGCCTTGGGGGGGGCGCCCATCTTGGCGAGCACATCTTCGGATAGAGTCTCGGGAATCCTGACGCAAAGTGTTAGTTTCGGTCCAAGGAGGGGGCTGTTGGTGTGTGGACGTACTGGTAAAGGTCGGCGATGCCTCCAGCCTTCTCAACGCCCTTCTTCTCAGCCTCGGCCAGCTGCTTGATGTGGCCGTACATCGAGTACTAGATGCAAGTCAGCGGAACTGTCAAGTCGGTCAGTTTTCATGAACCAACATACGTAGACGATGGCAATCTTGGGAGCCATTGTGATGGTTTTCGTAGGAGTAAGGAAAGTGAGGGGTTTCTTGGTGATCGGTACAAAGAAAGATGAAAGATTAGAATCGAGTTGAAATAATAGCGGAGTGATGGGGTATCAATGGGGAACTTGGTAGCTTTAGTACACAACGGGCTAAGTGGAGGGGATCGAGTTGGTCCTTATATAGAGCATGACGAACCCCAGACCTTCACAGCTACGGGCGTAGAAATAAGCTACCCAGCAACCCAGCCACCCCGCCGAGTCATCCGTCCAATGCGCCGATGGTACCGTACCATGGGACGCTAGAGGTCCCTGGGTTTGCCGATGTTTCGTAAACAGGTGCAAGCCGATAAGGTAAACCTGACTAAGGCTCTGGCCTGCTTGTCCCGGCACCGTCATGTAGGTATGTGCGACGTACCTGATGTGCAGAGATGACGCTAGCATCACTAAAATCCACGGACTGGGTCGCATTGAGGGGCCGGGGTCTCCACGCCCGTGGTCCCAGGCTCGTGTCGTGATAGGGCCACCCACGACCTGATTGGGAGTTTACAACGTGTACAAACCGTTGAACTTTCGTGTGTTCCTTTCCTCCCCTCACTCGAGTGAAACTTGTGGTGACACCGGTGCAGCTACTTTGCTTTGTGCCTGTATGTCCTCTGCATGCGGTGGTAGTGCTCTTCACTACTTACACCCAACGGAGCAGTGTCAGCGGCAGCTTGTTCTCTCCTCCGTCGGTACGTACCTTCGTATCGGTCGTGTACGGCTTGGCATCGGGAGTGGGGTTTTTAGTGGCGTCTGGTCGCTTACTGATGGCTTAGCAAAGCACATGTGCCGGAATATAGATCCACCTATGGGTCCTTTTTTTTTTTTTTTTTTTTTTCTCTTCCTAGTGACGACATCATTTCCAATCCTTACTAACCATCTTCTGCTGTCAAAACGTTGGTAAGCTCTGGTAAGATCGAACTCTTGCTTACCCATGAGCATACCAAGCTAAAGCCACCCCACCGCGGAACCCAAAAGAAGGCAGGTCAGTGAAACGAATCTGCTCGCCTTCATCGGCCGATGATTCCACGTTCAACGGTTCGTACGTCGCACATCCCGGTTGTCCAACATCCGTAATAGGAAATCACGATAATCTCGCCCAATCCCCGTTTTCTCCCCCGAGTTGATCTTACAACGTACATTCTGTTCTTACGCCACGTTACACATGTTCGTTCCCATGAAGATGCATCGTCTTCAGTTCGTCCTATGAGATGGAAGGCGAATTCGACTCACGAAGCACCAGTTTCGAGTCGGCAGCACAAAAGGTCGAACATGATCCGACATGGCACTTCTCTGGCCAAATCTATCTGTACCATCTACCCTGGCTAGGTGACATCGTGTCCTCTCTGGGCACCTCACCGACTATTGTAGTGTACTGCAGCCCCATAACCCTACATGCAATCCCCCGTTCCTATGCTCCGTCGTAATATTCTGCGTCGTCTACACTGACATTCACGACTTGTAGTTCTTGTACCGTATATATATCGTCGCCGCACCAGTGAATACACACGCCACGGCCAACCCAGCGGCCCCATATCCGATCATTGCCTGCCACTCGACCCGCGAGTACCCCCCGACGATGGCCCCTGCGATGGGCGTCCCGAACAAGATGGGCAGCCCACACACGAAGAACATCATGCCCATCCTCGTGCCCACCCGGCTCATGTCCGGCGCCAGGCTCACCACCACCGTAGGCGTCACGCTCACCACGCTACCAGAGAAGAGGCCATACAGCAGCGCAAAGGCGATGAGCCCCCCAAAGTCCCGAATGCCCAGCCACGCAAACATGAGCACCGCCGATGCGACCAACACTCCGACCAAGATGTTCAGAGGGCCCACCTTGTCCGCCAGGTAGTTGGGGCCCACGCGACCCACGATGCTCCCTGCGTTCAGCAGCGTGACAAAGTAAGGCGAGAACCCCTCCGGCCCAATGTCGTGCCGCACCGCGAAGAGCTGGATGTAGAAGAAGGCAACGTAGAGCGTCAGGAACGCGAAGAACCCGCCCGTCATGACGAGCAGGAACGGCACGTCCCGGAACGCCGACGTGTCGACCAGGGACCGCATGCCAAGAGGCCGCCTCGAACCCCGCGGCGACTCCGACTCGGACTCGGACGCGCCCTTGGACGTGTGCCGCGCCCGAGGCCGCATGAAGAGGGCCGGGAAGGCAGAGAGGACGAGCAGGATGAAGGCGATGACGCGGGTCGTCCAGCCGAAGCCGATGGCCGGTTCGAGACGGGAGAAGATGAGCGGCAAGAGGGACCCGACCAACGGAGAACCCGTCGAAGCGAGCCCGATGACCAAGGCGCGGCGCTTGCGAAAGTATTGGCTGAGGATGGCCGTCGACGGTAGGAACGTCAAGCCGCAGCCCAGGCCGATGCACACGCCCTGCGCCAGCACGAGGTGGTAGTACTCCGTGGCCAGCGACGTCATGGCCTGCCCGAGCACGATGAGGACGATGCCCACCAGCAGGAGGGGCCGAAAGTAGCCGGCGTCGTAGAGGGAGCCGGATATGGGGCCGACGATCATAAGGAGGGCCCCTTGCAAGGAGCCGATCCACGAGATGTCGCTGGCCGAAACGCCGGGCAATAAAACACGCTCGTAGTATGTCTGAAAGACGCCGAACGTGTTGATCAGACCCCAGGTGTCGGCGAGGATGACCCAGGAACCGAGCACTTGGAGCCATGCTCGGAGGCCGCCGTCCGGTGGTTGGTCAGAATCGACTTGGGAACCCGGATGCGGGACGGCGTCGACGTCGGCGTCGGGAGGGACATGGTTGGCGACCACCAACTCGTGCGTCTCTTTCACCGAGGTCGGAGTGGGGGTGGCGGGCGGCCCAAGGACGGACGGCGATCGGATCCGAGCCTTTCTCGTCCGGAGCGGCCATGGACGATGGCATGGTCAGTGGTATTTACGACCAGGACCTAGGGCAAGATACGGAAAGTGGTTGCCGGTAAGTTCAGGCTGCTATGCAGAAACCACACATGTCTGAATGGGCCATCAGAGGACAGACGTGAGAGAGTGAGGAGAAGAAGATTGCCATGGACATTGATCCATGAAAAGTATTGAAATTACAATTGATAGGCCGGCGAAACTAGAATCACTTTCCTAAAGCAGACGCATTGGCGCTGCTCAAGGGTCAGCTCGGTTACTATTAGTTGACATCTCCACCTCTCGAGTCTTGAGAGCCAGGCCAGTGGCAGGCGACTTTGGGGTCGGTGTAGTGCCGTAATTAATTGCCGGTTGTGTGATTAGGGGTAGTGGACCATCCCCGTGCTATATCCGAAAGTACCTTGGAAATGTACCCCTTACCCAAAGTAACGAAGTGGTTGTACGAAGTAGTATTTCCAATCATGATGGGCTGGTCTGGGAGCACGACTTGGATGCATAGAGGTGTTTTAATCCTTCGTCTTTAAAATTCAATGATGAATTTCACCTTTTTTTTTCGTCTTTTCTCCTTTTACACATCTTCGCTTATTGTTGGTTGGACCAATTGTCTGATTTGGTATCGCCACGTTTTCTTTGTACTCAGTCAAGGATACCTCGGTCGATTATTGGATCTAACAATTCATTTTCAATTGGCGTCGTACTCTCCTTACAACCCCATGATATGTAATGGCGAAAACCAGTCGAAACTCCGATCCCCTCCAGACTATTAGCAAGGTACGCAAAGGGGATCAAGGATATAAAATATAAAGCAAAAAGATTCATGTCAAATGCTCCACCTCTAAGTCACACTTTGTATACAGAATAAATCGCTATCAACAAAGCCCAGGACGGAAACCGAATCTCCCAGGGCCGCCATGTTCACTGCTTGCTTTCCCAAAGAAACGCCGGATCGAACCAAAGCTAAGGTACACATTGAAGAAATGTACCCTGGGGTTATTCCTGTGGGGGCCCCGGCTTTGGTTCGTCCCTTACTCCGTCCGATTCATGTCGTGATCGTTTAGCCAAAAATATAATAAAATAAGTATTATATGACCTTGCGTAGTATGTCTATGAGTCAAGTCGTCGGGTCGTTATGGATTAGGTGAGTCGGCAGGCCGGGCACTCGACGGCTCGACGACGATCCGTGGTAGTTCCGCTACCTGGAGAGCGGGCAGTCGAGGCGGCCCGCCGCTGGATCCCGTCGGCGACTCCCGTGCTGGATGCTCGCGCGTCGACGAAGCTTGATCCGTCGCTACGTCGACCACTTCGCCCGCCGGGCTCGACATCCGTCCCTGGGCTGGACCAGGATAACCGGGAGGCGGCTCGTTGTGAGGGGTGGCGAATCCGGAACGGTCATCATCAAGGGGGACGTCCTCGTAGCCGGGAGGTGAGTGCGGCGGCATGTCTGACTCGCCCAGGTCGGCCTCCGCAGCATCGGTGCTCGAGAAGACAGAGACAGAGAGGCGAGGCGGATCGGTGCGCGAATCGGCTCGTGATCTCGAGTAAACGGGCGCCAAGTCGGTCTCGGCACTCCGGAAGGAGGTGGCGCTCGGCGCTTGGGGGCTAGGCATGGGGGAGACGGCCCCGGACCGGACCGAGACAGCCGCAACGCTAGCGGCGTCGGAAAGGAGGCCGACCCTCTCACTCTCCGTGCTGCTGGCGCGGATACGGGATCCGTCGTGCCTTGCAACGCCCAGATCGGCGTACGAGACACTGGAGGTGACCCTCTGGCGCTCGTTCCTGATCCGCTCGTGGTCACGGCGGAGCTCTTCCATCAAGGAGTTGTTGCTGGCCGCGCGGGACCTGCGGCTGATTTCTTCGAGGGCGGCCGTGTCGTTGCGGGAGCGGGCCTCGCGGCGTTCCCGGCGGCGCTGCTCGCGCTCGGCAATCTCGCGGCGGCGCGCCAAGCGTATCTCGTAGAGGGCCTGCATCTCGCCGTTGCGCAGTTGTTCTTCGTCGTCGGCCGTGGGTAGTTCGAGGACGACATCAATGCCATCCCTTTCGCCCTCGCGAGCAATTATCTGTTCCGAGTCGCCGGCCTTGGGCCGATAGGCGGGCAGAGTGATGACGGACCGGACGGAGATATTGCGGTCGACGGTGGTGGCATCCGCGGCACTATCATTCGCGGCTGACGCGTCATTATGGCCGCGGTGGGATGCGCCGCCGGCAGGAGCGTCGGCAGAATCGTCGCCTTGAGCGGGCTGATATGCCGCAGCCGAAGTCGCGGGGCGGAAGCTAGCAATGAGCCCGAGAAATTCGGTGCCCTTCTTGGGCGGGTCCCGTCGGGTCCGAATGGCATGAACCGTCCAGAGCAGGCAGCCGACGGCGAGGATTCCTAGACAAACGCCGAGGAAGATCTGTGGGAAAGAGGGGCACAAGTAGAGATTAGCAGCAGGGAAAAGGAGAGCAGGACACATGAAATAGGTTAAAGATGTGACGAGACGTCTGGGGAGCGGCGCAACGAGGACGAGCGGGAGGATAGACACGACGTACCAAGCCGATGTTTGGCGCGTCTGTCTCACGTTTCTGGAGCGGGGTGTTCCATTTCGAGTCACCGTGGTCGATACTCGGCAATAGGTCGACGATGATGGGTATTGTACTTGATTGATGGAGATACATGATTAAGACGAGCGATTAGGAGACGATTCATGAGCGACCAGGGGCTTAGTCGTGGCTTGTTGATGACTTTGTTGGTGGGCGGGCGCGGTTTACGAGCGGCGGCGGTTTGAATAACGGCGTGGAAAACGGCGGCAGGCAAATAGGGGTCGGAGGAAGAGCGTAATTAGGTAGGAGGGAGGAAAGGTCCCGCCAAGTTGACCGATTGTTAAAACAGGTGGGACATGGCTGGTCGTCAAAAACCACACCAAGTCATGACGATATTCGAGGATGCAATGAAGATGAAGAAGTGAGAATAAAACGGGGGACAGAAGACGCCTCGAGATGTGGAAATGCCAAGTCGAAGGACTTGTAAAACGTAAGGTACCTCGTACAAGTACCTAGGTACACAATTGGGTCGGGGTCCACGACAGGGACAGGGGTGATAGACTGCGTCCTGTTTGGAGTAGTGTAGGTACTTGGTACAGGCTGCGTACCTATTATCGGTAGTAGGTAGGTAGGTACCTAGTACGGATAGGTGATTATTACTGAGAGGCGATGCGCGAGTTACTAATACTTTGCAGTGCACAATGTATGTTCCTCGACCGTCGCGTCGCGCTTGTTGTTGGCGGCCATTCGGACTTGCGCAGAGTTGGGCACGTGAACGCATAACCACCAGTAGTGTAGGTAGTGCAGTAGTGTACGGGGCTGTGGCCGCTTTAACCTGAGGCTGAGGTGGCGCAGCGGTGCAGCATCGGATTATTCAGCCGTGGACCAGTACAAAGTAGGCTAGGCTAGTCCGTCGGGCCAATGCGGAACGCCGCCAAGATGGCAGATCGGGATAAAACGTCACTGCCGGGGACTTTGCTCTAACCACCAGGCTGATTGAAGTCCACGGAGCAGGAGATTCGGACTTGGAGGTTGTGTGCAAATCTCTTTCGATGGATTGCTTCCCAACTTGCCTAAGCCGTTATGACTATGAAGGAGGCTCCGTATCCACGGCGTGGAACATGGCTTGGAAAAGCTCCACGGGTATCGCCCTGGCGAATGTCACCCATCCACCCACCCATCAAGCTCAGTCAAAGACAGCATCGAGCAATTCAGGAACCGAGTTACGGCGGATCTTTGGAGGAGCTACCTGCCTGACGCCTGGTTCAAGAGGTCTGACGTGCGAAGGGAAATTACTGCAGAAGGATTACTCTCCAAGTAGCGCGACGATCAAACTGCGACTCATTCATATGGTTCGCCGATGATACGGGACACATGCACCGAGCTGGCACCGCTACAGCTCGGATAGCCCTCCTGACACGGTCTCGCATGGGAACACTCAAGATGCCGTGTCATTCTAGGTTGCAGTATATATACTTGCACATAAAGGCCAAATGCCAATGGCCAATTATTGTTCCGCTAAAAGCCTCACAGCCCTACAGTTTGTGGCTGGGCACTTGATGATCAAGCCGTCCAACAGCCCAGAAAGTCGCGAGCCGGTCCGCATTGGCCTGGGGAGAGCGAAGTATGGAATCAAAATTATGATTTAGCAGTCCCCAGATCACCCCCTTCTTTCCCGTCCTTATGGGCAGGCTTTCATGGACGGGAGACTAAGACCCTGTGGCTTTTTATTCGAGCCTCTCGGGAGCTCGTGTCCACCGCTCTTCAAAGTTCACTACTTCGTACTAGTTTGTTCCTGATACGATGCACTACCAATACGACGAAACCGACATTGCCGTGCTTCTCTCCATGCATATAGTAGGGCACCCACGCTCGCTATGGCGACACTGATGTTGGCGCCCTGATGGCCACCACGCAACTTCCGCCATCATGAAGTTACCGCCGCATGCCATGTTGATGAGGAGCGGATTTCTGGTAAATGACCTGAAGGCAACCCCGGACAAGGCCCGGATGAGCCACAAGCCATTTGCCCGCGACACCGCGAAAGCCGTCCTCCTCGACGTCCAAAGGAATCCGCTGGAGCACCACGGGCACCACCATTCTCCCTCCTCGCCCAGCCTGTGGCGGCGCGGTGTGCCGGGCACATTCGAGGAAGAGATCAGAAACGGGCGGATCGGTTACTTCACCAGCATCAACATCGGCACGCCGCCGCAGGAGGTGTCGCTCCATCTCGACACGGGTAGTGCGGATATCTGGGTCCCAAGCACCACGGCTGACATTTGTGCATCTGCCATCGACGGCGAGGAGAATCAGTGCAAGCATGGAACCTGTACGGCTTATCCCTCGTTTCTTTTCTCCTGCTGCCGAGTCAGGTGCAGCCCCGAACTAATCGCATATACAATGCCTAGTCATGCCGACCAACTCCAAAACCTACGAGACTTTGGACGCCCCGTTCGAAGTGCTGTACTATGACGACAGCTTCGTCAAGGGAACCTACTTTACTGATATCATGGAAATTGGCGGCGCCGTCGTACACGACGTGCCCGCAGGTCTCGGGTTGCAGACCGACATACCGTTCGGCCTGGCCGGCATCGGATACAAGCGCAACTCGGTGACGAACAGAGCAGGGAAGGTCGCAGACGATAACCTGCCAGGGCGCATGCAGAAACAAGGCCTGATCAACACGGTGGCGTACAGCTTGTGGCTAAACGACCTTGGTGAGTTCATACTCTTCCGCTTTTCCGCCGCTACATGACGGGCGGCGGCGGGTACGTCGAGGCGAGGAAATCATGACCTAGTTCTGACCTTGCTTCTCTTTGCCAGACGCCGACAAGGGTAACATCCTCTTCGGGGGCATCGATACGGCCAAGTTCGAGGGCACCATGAAAACGGTTCCGGTCCTCAAGTCGGCCAGGGGCAAATACGACTACTTCAAAGTGCCCCTCCATTCACTCGGCATATCCGGCTCAGGATTCGCCGAGGAGCTCCCGGGAGCCAGGAACATCCCGGTGATCCTCGACAGCGGCGCCACCATGACCTTTTTGCCGAACGAGATTGCGCAGGCCATCTTTCGCGAATTCGACGTCGCCTTCCTGCGCGATGTCGCTGTGCCTGTCGTCCCCTGCGACAGGGCCAGCGGCGAAGAGACGGTGACGTTTCGGTTCGGTTCCGAGGACGGCCCCGTCATCCGGCTCCGCATGAACGAGCTGATCATGAAGCCGCCCAAGTGGCCCATCGTGACGGTCGGGGACGAGGACTTGCTCCCCTATGGGAACCCCGACGACAAACTCTGCCAGTTCGGCATCCGGAACGTCACGCACGAGCCGTTCATCCTGGGCGATACGTTCATGCGGTCTGCCTACATCGTGCACGACCTCGTGAACCATGAGGTCGGTATTGCGCCCGCAGTGTTCAACGCGACCATGTCAAATATCTGGGCTTTTTCCAATTATGGGCAGCGGATTCCTTCTGGGCTAGGACCAGAGAGGTGATGGCGGTTCATGCGCAAGAAGGTTGTTGAGGTTAATGTGTTGTAGCCCGACGATAGAGAGCGAGAGCCTCGCCATCATTGAATGGGTGGCCATAATGTAGTAGTAATGCGCCCAGATCTTAGTACCATAGCATATTAGGAAAGGAAATGTCATAGCCGTCTAAATGGCAAGACTGCCCGTGTTCAAACGGACGCAATTCTTTGTTCGAAAGACGAGATGCAGAACTTTGGCCCAAGTTTTCCTGCGAGCAACGAGATGCCTCTGATGGATGACTAAGCCGGAGAGACTTTATGTACGTACCGTGAATTCATGAGCGCGTAGTCAGGTGACTGCGCGGCTTATCCAATGATCGACAGGGCCCAAAAAATATTTCGCTGGACCAAAGACGGAAAAAAAAAAGGAAATTGACACAAGACGAAGAGACAACCGACACTCAACGACACAACCCCCGGGACGACTTTAAATTGCAGATGGGCCCAGTCGTTCTCTTCTCGCCCATTGCACACCTATTATCCTCTCAACCCTCATACTAAAGCCAGTGGCCACGATGAGGGTTTCGAGGACTCTTAGAGTGCTGAGTGGCAGCCCCTTGATGGGCGCCCAGCGGCAACAGTATTTCAGCATCGCCGCCGTCAACAAGACCAAGGCACCGCAGAAATGCGGCCAGATCGAGCCGAGGCGGCCCTTTAGCCAGACAACTACTCGCCAGGCCAACGATGCCGCCCAAGAAGCTCTCCGCATGGCGCAGGAGAATGCAGCGGCCCTGACTCCGGAAGCCGTCGCCGCTCGCATGAGCCCCGAGGAGGCCAAAAGGCTGTCTCACGTACGGAACATCGGTATCGCTGCCCACATCGACAGCGGCAAGACCACAGTCACGGAGCGCGTGCTCTTCTATACCGGCAGGATCAAGACCATCCATGAGGTTCGCGGCAAGGACTCGGTTGGCGCAAAGATGGACTCGATGGACCTCGAACGAGAAAAGGGCATCACCATCCAATCTGCTGCCACGTTTGCCAACTGGAAGAAAACAACCGACGGAAAAGAAGAAACCTACCATGTCAACGTCATCGATACCCCTGGCCATATCGACTTTACCATCGAGGTCGAGCGTGCTTTGCGTGTGCTCGACGGTGCCGTCATGATTCTCTGCGCCGTCAGCGGCGTGCAGAGTCAGACCATCACTGTCGATCGCCAGATGAAACGTTACAACATTCCCCGCCTCAGCTTTGTGAACAAAATGGACCGTATGGGCGCCAACCCTTGGAAGGCCGTCGAGCAGATCAACAAGAAGCTCAAGGTCCCCGCCGCCGCCATCCAGATCCCCATCGGCGCCGAGGACGAGCACCAGGGCGTCGTCGACATCATCGAGATGCGGTCCGTCTATTTCGAAGGTCCCCGCGGTACCGAGATGAGAATCGTCGACGGTGTCCCTGGTCACTTGAAGGCTTTGGCCGAGGAGAAGCGACAGGAGCTGATCGAGAAGCTGGCCGACGTCGACGACGAGATGACCGAACTCTTCCTCGAGGAGCAGACCCCGACCAACCAGCAGATCAAGGACGCCATCCGTCGCGCTACCATTGCCCGCAAGTTCACTCCCGTGATGATGGGTTCGGCCCTCGCCAACAAGGGTATCCAGCTGGTCCTCGACGCCGTTTGCGACTACCTCCCGGATCCCTCCCAGGTGGAGAACACCGCCCTCGACAAGACCAAGGACGAGCAGAGCGTCAAGCTGGTGCCCTACGACTCGCTGCCCTTTGTCGGCCTGGCCTTCAAGCTCGAGGAGAACAACTACGGCCAGCTGACCTACATCCGCGTGTACCAGGGCAAGCTCCGCAAGGGCACCTACCTGTACAACTCGCGGACCGATAAGAAGGTGCGTATCCCGCGTATCGTGCGCATGCACTCGAACGAGATGGAGGACGTCAACGAGATTGGCGCCGGCGAGATCTGCGCCGTCTTTGGCGTCGACTGCGCCTCGGGCGACACCTTCACCGACGGAAACCTCCCCTACACCATGTCGACCATGTTCATCCCCGACGCCGTCATGTCGCTGTCCATCAAGCCCAAGCGGAGCGCCGACGCCGACAACTTCAGCAAGGCCATGAATCGGTTCCAGCGCGAGGACCCGACCTTCCGCCTCCACGTCGACGAGGAGAGCGAGGAGACCATCATCTCCGGCATGGGCGAGCTGCACCTGGAGATCTACGTCGAGCGCCTGCGCCGCGAGTACAAGACCGACTGCGTGACGGGCCAGCCGCGCGTGGCCTACCGCGAGACCATCTCGAAGCGGGCCGAGTACGATTTCCTGCTGCGGCGCCAGACGGGCGGGCCGGGCGACTACGCCCGCGTGGTGGGCTACGTCGAGCCGGCCGACCACCCGGAGAAGAACGTGTTCGAGCAGCAGGTCGTGGGCGGCGTCATCCCGGACAAGTTCCTGGGCGCCTGCGCCAAGGGCTTCGAGGAGGTGACGGAGAAGGGCCCGCTGCTGGGCCACAAGGTCATCGGCACCAAGATGGTCATCAACGACGGCGCGACCCACGTCACCGACTCGTCCGACTACGCCTTCAACCTGGCCACGCAGATGGCCTTCCGCAAGGTCTTCCACGAGGCCGGCGGCCAGGTCCTCGAGCCGCTGATGAAGACCACCATCACGGCCCCCAACGAGTTCCAGGGGAACATCATCATGCTCATGAACAAGCGGAATGCCACCATCCACGACACCGAGGTCGGCACCGACGACTTTACCCTCATTTGCGACTGCAGCCTCAACTCCATGTTTGGCTTTAGCTCCCAGCTGCGCGCTGCCACCCAGGGCAAGGGCGAGTTTAACATGGAGTTTAGCCACTATGCCCCGGCCCCTCCTCATCTGCAGTATGTCGAAATTCTTTCTCAACAACAACATTATTAAGTGACGGTTTGCTGACAATTGACCACAGGAAGGAACTCATCGCCAAGTACGAGAAGGAGCTCGAGGCAAAGAGGACCAAGTAAATTCGGGATATCCCTCGGATTGATCGGTCTCAACTCGACTCGTCGCAGCTTCGAAGCTGTATTAACATTACTCCCCTTTACCTGGGCACCAAGCCCTGTACTTTTACACGACATGTATCGGTAGTGCTGGGACGGGAGAGGAAAATGGGATGTGCTAGGACACAGCCCTTGTACCGACCATATGTTTACTGTACTATAGATGCCAACTGGTATTAATCTTGGGTTAGATTTGAGTGTGATCTGGGTCTCCTCCATAGTGGCGGACCTTGGCTGGATGAGCCGTATGATAGACGCTTAGACTGTAATCAATTTGCAATAAATACCAAGACAATCTCGCTTCACGAAGGAAAATGTACTTTGCACTGAAGTCTTAATCACGAAGTTGTTTCTCGGATTATGTTCTACATAAGAGTTTTGCCATATAGGTTCACGAATACGTACGAATACACATTCCAGCATGGGGCTATTACACCGTTTTTTCACTCATACTCTCCTCCTAACCCCTTATAGCCTCTTGAGGATGTCCTCCACCACCTCATCCGTCTTGGCGGTACCGCCAAGGTCGGGGCTCAGCAGCTTCCCTTCAGCCAGGTTAGCATCGACAGCGGCGTAGATGCGGGCAGCGGCAGCCTCCTCCTCGAGGAACTCGAGCATGAGGGCGGTGCTGCGCAGGGTAGCGATGGGGTTCGCGATGCCCTGGCCCTGGATATCCGGGGCGGAGCCGTGGCAGGGCTCACCGATGGCGAAGCCCTCGCCGACGTTGGCGCTGGGCACGAGGCCGAGGGAGCCGACGAGGGCGGCGGCGCCATCGGAGAGGATGTCGCCGTAGAGGTTGGGGGCGACGATGACGTCGTAGGCCTCGGGCTGGCGGAACAGCTTGTACACCATGCTGTCGACGATCTGCTCCTCGACGGCGACCGAGGCGAAGCGCGGGTCGGCGAGGGCGGCGCGGGCGGTGGTGCGGAACAGCCCGTCCGTCTGCGACAGGACGTTGGACTTGTGGGTGATGGTGACGAGCGGCGAGGCGTGGATGCTCGGGGTGCCGGCGGCGCGGATGTTCTGGCGGCGCAGGGCGATCTCGCCGGCCATGGCGGCGATGCGGTGCGACGCCCGCTCCGAGATGCGCTTGACGGCCTCGGCGACGCGGCCGTGCGGGCCGTCGAACGACTTCTCCTCCTTGACGTAGAGGTCCTCGGTGTTCTCGCGCACGATGACCATGTCGACCGGCTTGATCAGGGACGAAGAAGAGGAGGAGGCTGTGGCGGGGATGACGGACTTGACGGGGCGGACGTTGGCGTAGAGGTCGAGCTTCTTGCGGAGGGCGACGATGGGCGAGGAGTAGCCCTTGACCGGGTGGGAGGGGGAGGAGACGGCGCCGAAGAGGGCACCGTCGCAGCCCGACCGGAGGGCGTCGACGGTAGCGTCCGGCAGGGCGGCGCCGGTGCGCTCGAAGGTCTCGAAGCCGGCTTCCAGCGAGGTGAACTCAAACTTGAGGCCTAGCGAGGCGGGGAGGGCCTCGAGGATGCGGCGGCCGGCGGGGATGACTTCCTTGCCGATGCCATCGCCGGGAATAAGGCCTGGGAGGGTAATGGTGAGTTGGGGTTGGCTCGGAGGGGTTCAATTGGATTCGTCCAAGCGGTTCTTACCTATCCTGAGAGTTCGGATCGACATCTTGGCCGTAATTGAGCGATTTAGACGGCTATGTGGGGAGCTGGAGGAGAAGGTCGTGTTGGAGGTTCTGGTGGTGGAAGACGCTGGGAGAAAAATTGTCGGAGTCGCGTCACCGAGGACCGAAAGGTCGGCGTTGATATCGGAGCACGGAACCGAACTGCTTAGGTAAGGTGCTATGCCCTTATGTACAGAGGTACCTACGAACCAAACAGCGCATGTTTTCTCGCCTTACGAATATATATGTCCTCAGGACAACGATAATTATCTCCCTATGAGTGAAATATTTTGCATGTCTGATATCTTTCAACAGTGCACTCTTCTGTTCCCTTCTGCTTCATTTCACGGCCATCTTCGTTGGTTGGATTGGCTCCAAGCGATCATTGCTACCTTTGTTAGTCAGCATATTTCTTGATCGGAGGTCGGGATCATGGTTTGGTGAATCTGGACAAAATGTACATTGTGTAAGTACCTTTAGTGGGTATCACAGTGTTTATGTACATTGATTACTACGACACACCGTATGCTCATGGCATGTGGACTGGACTGGCGGTGAAACAAGCTGCGTGTCATCATCAAAGCAAGGACAGCTTACCAAAGACCTAATAGTTTGTACAGTACATATGATTTATTGGTTATGTTCTTTGACATGCGACATGACTTGACAGAGCTGTTCCGATGGCGTTTGGAATTAGGGACTACTATACAAACGAAGGAGCACCGTTTCCTCTGGTGGCCCGGGTTACAAGAACGAACGGGCACCATCTGTTGCCAGAGAAGAAAAAGACAAGTAAAGTAGTACAAGAAAAATGCACGAGACAGCGCCAAGCATACGAAGGGACCGTTCTAAGTGCGTTGTAAACGAAGAGGAACCCAGAGGATGGCGACTAGGAGCTGGAGTCAGGTCGTGAACTCAGCCGAAGAAAGCGTCAATGTCCTCTCGGCTATGCTTAGGCTAGAACCTCTAAGACTGATTACAATCGAGCTTGCAACGTACAAATCCCAAATCAGAAGTACGGAGAATCGCAGAGTGCATGGGCAGGTGTAATGTATGTATGTGTGTACATTATAATGAGGTACTGTCTTGCATGAGCAGAGCCCCTGAAATTCTATGGTGTCGGCTGAACCCCCAGGCTTGTGATCTCTCTGTTCTCACTATCGGCATGTACATTCATTCCTACTCCGTACAGTGTGACAGTAGAACTCCAGATACGGGTACTGTTGGTTCGTGCCTGCCATCCCATCTGAGCTCTTTGAACCCCCCACCCCTCCCTTGTAGGGGGCTCATTCTGTCCGTAATTTATTAGCGACGACACCCGATAGGTATGCTAGCACAACGGTGACCTCCACAACGGTCGATTTAATTACCTCGGACTCGTGTAACGCAGCTTATGTATGTTGTGCTGTCGTCCAAACAACGGAAAACCGTTCCTTTCTTCTCCTACTGCCGTCTTCTATTCGCCTCTGTCCTTAATAAAACGTTCGAGAACAGTGATTCAAACGAGTTGCATGTTCTAGGTACCTCTGTAGGAACTCCATTCTCATTGGCCGCATTCATTGAACCCACCCACCCCGGTGCGGCTGTTTCCCAAACTAGCCCCTGACTCCACCCCACCAGTACGGATACACCCACCTTGGTACCTCACCTAGGTACGAAGTACATCGTTACAACGAATCGGTCGAACTGTCGCGTTACCCCCCAGAGCTCTCGATCGACAGTTCCTGCAGCCTCAGAACACCTCCTGGCCCTCCTCGCACTACCAACTTCTGTCCCTTCAACGAACAGAGATTAATCCCGACTCCCGTGTTTTATTATCGCCCCCAATCTCTTGCTCATCACGGTGGCTCTCGAACTCTCCAGATAATACCGACAGTACCCATTAGAACCGACGAGACTCCTCCTACCAAGCCAGCAACTCAGTAAAAACGACCCAGCAACCCAGATCAACGGCAACCTCCACCCCTGGAGAACAGCCTCAATCCGGCATGCGCCTGCTTCATCCGGAAGCCGTAGCTCGTTCGCCTACCTGGTAGCCTCACGTTACGTCTATAACAGCAGAAGACCTCTCGCCGACGAGTCGTCGCCACAACAGCCATGTCCCAGGTCAAGAACCTCCGGGCCATGTTTGAGCAGAAGAATGACTCGAGTCCGCCCGACAACAGCGTAGGCACAGACCGAGGAAGATCGCCTGCCGGCTCTGCAAGTATGTCCTTTAACCCTAATCTCATAGTCATGCCCGCTCTTCCTCCGTTTCCTCCTGTGCCAACTGGGTCGACCCCTTCCCGACGTGTTCGTCGTGAGGCCGACAGACTGCCTATCTCTCCCATCTTTCAGCCCTAGCCCCAACCTCATACGGACCCGACACAACTTGGCCCAACTCACTCGCTGACCGTGCATACCGTTGCTCTTCCAGCTGGAGGCACCGATACCCCAACGCCCCGTCCCTTGTCCAAAGTCCGCTCCAACTTCATCGCCATCGAGAAGGACGGCAGAGTAGGCCTTCGGCGCGATCCCAGTAACGATTCGGCACGCAGTCAGTCGCAACGCAGGCTCAGTTCCAACACCGAAGAAGGCAGTGTTTCGGCTCATTCGGAAAAGGCCAATATGGCCCCCGAGACGATTCCCGAATCGCCTCGCCAGCTCGAATCCAACCCGCCTGCACCTGCTGCCTCCGTTACCAACGGCCACGACGCGCCCAAGCTCGGAGCTGTTACAGATAAGCCTGGTCTGAACCCCGATAAACACGTCGATACCAAGACGCCCAATCCCACGCTTCGCCCAGCATCTTCTGCCGACAAGCCCCCGTCAAAGCCCCTTGCCCCGATCGGAGAGTCCGGGGCCAACGCAGCAAAGACTACCAGGCTCAACAAGACAGCTCCGCGGGCTGCGAACAAACAGCCAGCGAAGCCCCAGACCACGGCTACAAAGCCTCCCGGAAAGGCCGCCGCCAGGACGCCGACCAGCGTCGCCAAGTCAACCTCGGGCACTCATGCCGCAAAGACTACTCGTGAACCTGTGAAGAAGTCGACCGAGAAACCTACTGCAACCACTAAGACCACAACCGGGACGACTGGCGCGAGAAGCACCTTCACGAGATCTACTACTCCCGCCTCTGCCACCAAAACCGGCAAAAGAGCAACCCCGGCTCCTGTGCAGGTATCGCCCGGCAGCGGTACGGGCTTTGTCAAGCCCAAGGTAAAGTCGCCGACTCGACCCGTCAACCTACCGTCCTCCCTCATGGCCCCTACAGCCGCGTCGAGCTCCAAGGTTAGGGAGGGCGGCCGGGATTCGCTCCCCGGTTCTGGCCGCTCGCTTAGCAGAGCGAGCGCGTCCACCGTTAGCACGTCCACCCCGAACAAGACGATTCGGAGGCAGAGGTCCACCATCAGCCACCTCAGGCCTAGCGTAGGTCCTCCGCCCAAGAAGTCGCACGCGGACCATCCCGTCACGCACAAGGACAGGGAAGTCGACGAGAGTTTCCTGGCCCGCATGATGAGGCCGACGCAGAGTTCCAACTCCAAAGTCACCGACAAGGTTCCCGTCACGCCGCCACGAAGAGGAAACACGAGGAATACGCCTGGCTCGGCGCGAGGTACCACTTCGGCTTCTGCCAGTGGCAAGAAGATGGCTGCCAAGTCTGCTCAGCCTGTTACCGGAAGTCCGGGGCCCAAGTCCGCTCGCCCCGCCGCAGCTGCTCCCAAGGTTACAGCGAGTGCAAAGGAAACGCAGGACGACGTAGCTCCATCGGTTGTGGCCGAGGCGGAATTGAGGGACGTTGCGAAGGCGGTCCAGTCCCTTGACCTGGGGGCCAACAACAAGAAGGACGAAAGCGAGGCGAAGCCCACACCTCATTCGACTGCGGAGTCTGAACAGGCCCCAGAGCCGGCCACTGAGGTCACCGTGGAAGAGACGGAGGAGCCCGTGGCCGAGCCGGCGCCTGTCGAAGAGCCCGAGGTCACGAAGAATGATGCGACAGAAGCAGATGTTGCCGAGAGCGCCACTCCAGAGACTCAGGACACAAGCAGACCCGAGCAAGATGGAGATGGCACCAAGAGCGAAGTGGCTCTGGCTGACGAGCTTTCCGCGGAGGCCGCCTCGTGCCAAATCGTCGAGGAGAACACCGCCAGTGGAGAAGCCAAACCTGGCTCGACTGAAGCAACTTCCGAGGAGACCGTCCCGGCCGCGGCAGAGGGAGAGACGAAGGCGTCGACGGCGGAAGAGGATGTGACTACCGGCGGCGACGCTGCCGTGGATACCGATGTTCCCGCGGAAGAGAGCAACCAGGAGACGACCACAGTTCAGAGCACGGCGGAGTAGGATTCTGCTCCGAGTACTTACGTCACTTTTCCCGAATTCATCGACTCGGATACGGCCGCGCAAGAGGGACAGCCCAAGACGTCGACGACGGAGGGGGGTGCTGTGACTACTGGCGGCGGTTCTTCCGCGAGAACCAATGTCCCCACAGAAGAGGGCGGTCGCGCGAAAGAGACGACCAAAGTCGAGAAGAGGGCGGGGTAGGGCTTTGCTCGGTATAATTACTTTGGTTTCCCCAAATTCACAGACTAGAGTGCGTGAGGGAGCGGTAGATTGGAGCTGAGGGCATGGTGCAGCATTTCTTTGGGCCGGTGCAGCCTTTTTTTGATACCAGAACCGACCGTACAGAGGCGCATTGTAGCGAAGCTGTTGGGCTGGGAGCAAGGAGTAATTGGCATTTGTATTTTGTTTTATTCTTGTTTTTCGTTCTTTTATTCTTGTTTTACTCCGTAGAAACCAAGCAATCAAAAGCGCATTTATCTTTATGTTTTATTCTAATGTTGTTTTGAGGCTATTCCCTACGTTATGAGGCAGGAGATGTAATCTTCTCGACGTCGTTAGACTTGTGCGGTCTCCTATTACAGCCCAGAAAAACAATGGGTTATAACAGGGGCATTATTAGAATGTAATATTGACAGATTCAAAATTCATGACAGTACAATATGGTACAGGTCCCAGGGGGAGTTTGACTTCCCGTAGGTATACAGGCTTCGTCCTTAATGCCATACAACCCCGGGGTATGAGGCCTGTAGACCGCTCTAAACAGGCACTGCATCCTTTCCCTTCTCTTGTTGGTCCTCCTTCGTCTTCCCATACCAAGCATGCTCCTCCTCAACAGCCCAAAACGGTGAAACAGAGGCGCCCGGACCCGGGATGGGTTTACCTCGCACGGCAGAGCACCAGCCCGCCCAGATTCTTCTCCAGCGCTTCTCTCCCCTCGAGGAGACCGCGGTCGGTCATGAGGAAAATACACTCGCCGAGATTGAGACCCTTGACGAGGCCGTCCTTGGACGGGAAGCCGCGGACGACGCGGTGGAGGTCCTCGGTCTTGAGGGTGATGGGCCGCTTGGGGCGGTGGACGTTGGTCATCTTGCGCAGGACGGGCTCGTTGTTCCAGTACTTGAGGCCGAGCCAGAGGCGGCGCGTGGCGGCATCGGCGTGGGTGGTCGGGGGTGGCGGCTGGGTGAGCTCCTCCGGCGACGGGGGGTGGGGGCCGCCGCGGTAGACGGTGGAGATGAAGCCGGCGCGGTGCAGGGCGAGGGCGAGGCTCAGGTTGACTTTGTTGGCGGGGACGGAGGTCATGCCCAGCCTTGCGGCGGCGACGTTGGAGAGGTGCGCGCAGGCGTTGATGGCGTGGTAGATGCCCATTTTGTTCGTCTTGGTGGGTTGGTTGGTTTGGTAGGGAGGATGAGGGATGTTGGGAGACGCTGCGAGCC
The DNA here is from genome assembly GCF_042370955.1 of Sodiomyces alcalophilus JCM 7366. Lineage (NCBI taxonomy): Eukaryota > Fungi > Ascomycota > Sordariomycetes > Glomerellales > Plectosphaerellaceae > Sodiomyces > Sodiomyces alcalophilus. The sequence goes on along the minus strand of NW_027263535.1, from coordinate 1,333,084 downwards.
GGCGCGCGGTCCGGTTATGGGCGAGGGAAGCCTCTCAGCCTGGGGGATTCGGTTGTTTCGTGATGGTGGTCGAGGTGTTGGATGTCGCTGGCGAAGCGAAGTGGTGAGTTGGTTGGTAGTGGTTTGGAGGGCGGCCAACGGAGGATTCGAGGTACCTAGAAGAGTAGGACGCGTACGTATCGAAAGCAGTAGTGTCCTATTGTTTCAATTGTCTGATTTGAGGTTGTCGTTACCCTCGTCGTAGTGTTGCCATCGCGTGGAAGCGAAGATGGAACTCCAAAATTTTGGACCCATTCCCGGGAGAATCGTTGGCCGATGACTAAGCCAGGTCAACTCACCGACCAGTATAACGTAATACACACCTTACCTAAGCTACCTTATCTTGATACCTACCTCAGGTACCTAGGTACTGTTCTCAAACCCCACTCACCCTCTTCTCTTCATCCCGGAACATCACAGGACCAGGGATCTTCTTGTTTGACCGACTCCTCTCCTCCCGTTATGGACAGCTTCCCGACGTCGTCATTGGCTGCCCTTCTGACTGCGAAAGATCCCTTAAGCGCCGGGTCGACCACTTACTGCCATCACACTCCCCTCCACCATGCAGCTAGACGCCAAGATGGGGATGGCTGCGAGGGACCAGGGCATTCTGGCTGTCGGAAGCTCCCACAACGGAGGGGAAAGAAAGAGGAGACTGTCAATATCGACGGCGAGCTGCGGTACATAAGCGACTCCAGAGGCCAACCCCGTCTTTGTCTCTTCTAACCGCCTCGCGTAACCGCTGCGAAACTGCTGCAGCCATCACAAGCTCATTCTCAGGGCTGGTGTCACCCAACGCCAACGAGACCCAACGAGACGGCAGCTCCTAGGGGGGGTTCCGTTCCCTCAAAGCGTATTCGTAACGCAGCGCAGACAGAACCCCGGGTCTCGATCTTGGTCCTCTGTGTGCGCCCCTCTTCTTTTCACCCGCCTTGGTCCTGCAGCAGCACTGGGCCTTCTTCATCTGGACCAACGTTCCTGTTCCGCCTTTGTTCTCTTGGCTTTGTCTTTCGCTTGGCTTTGTTGGTTGGAACAAAATCAAAATGGCGACCCAGCCGGGCGAGGAGAATGTAGCCACTCTGTACGTCCGTCACCCCAAATCCCACGTCCCAAGTCTCAGGTTTCCCCCAGCTTCACCTCTCGATTCAAGCCGACCGACCAAGCAACCGCTGAACAAGTTGGGAACACAATGGCTGACTGGCCCGTCTGCGTTACTAGCTACGGCGACATCCATTACTTCTACGGACCCCCGACCAACGACCCTCCCCATCATCGATTCGATAAGGGTTCCTATGTCTACCTCTTCGAAAATGCCAGCGCCCGTCGCGCGCGCATCGAGATTGCCAACCAGCCCGGTACTGAGAACCAGGACGCGTTCGAGGGCTGTAAGTCCGCCCGCCATGTCCCGTTCTTTTACCCGATATTCTCCCAAACTAACAAAGGCAATCGCATTGTGCAGTCCTCGACGCGGCCCACCTACGCTACTCGTACAAACACTCGTGCCTCGTCACCCTGACGGTAGGCCAGCCCAACAACGATCCCAATTACTGGCACCTCCCCACCTTCGACCCGCGCAACGAGAACAAGTACCATTACCCGCTGCACTCCCTCGACATCTACTTTTGGACCCCGCAGGATGCCCTTCAGTTTGTCAATGGTGTCCGTCGCTTGCTCCCTCCCAGCCAACTCGAGATTCTCGACGAGCCTGCCCCGCCGACCCACCAGGCCGACGCAAGCTCCGTTGTGCAGCAGCTCGAGAATGTTGCCATCTCCGATCCGGCATACAAGGCCGCCGACCCAGCCCCACAGGCTGCGCCCGTCCCCGTCACCATCCCAGCGCCCCCTCCCATGTCCGCCGTTTCGCCGTTGCAGGAGCAGCAGCAGCAGCAGCAGCCAGACCCCGCCAGCTACGCCCCGATGGCGTATAATCCCGCAGCGCCCGCCGCGCCCGAGGCGGTCCGACACCGGGAGAAGACCCCGCCCCCCGACGACGGTGGGATCGACCCGCTGGCGCAGGCCGTAGCCTACGATGCCCAGGCACCTTTCTCCCCCGGTTTCGTTCCGCCCCCCGGCTTTCAGCTGGGCGGTCAGCCCGCAATCGCGAGCCCTGGACTACCCCCTCCGCCCTCCGGCCTACTGAGCCCGCAACCTGGCCTGCAGCGTAGCGCGACGATGCCTATCATGCCTCAGCAGACCACCCTGGGCTTCCAGCCGCCGCCACCTCCGCCAGGTGGGCCGCCTCCCCAGCAGCAGCCGCAACAACAACAACAACAACAACCACCTTTGACGCCTGGGTTGCAACAAACGACCACCCCGCCGGGTGGCTACTCCCCGTACGCATACGCACAGAACGCCCAGGTCCAGCAGGATCCGTCGACCTACTCGGTTCACTCGCAGTTTTACCGGCCTACCGAGGAGGAAGCGAAGAGGCACAAGGACTATAGGGCAGAGCCGTCATCGGGACGTCTGGAACAGAATGCGGCTCGGCTAGAAAAGGGGGTTACGGGCATGTTGAAGAAGTTTGAGAAGAAGTTTGGGTAGGCGGTGTATCTGGGTGTTTTGCTGCCTTCTTTTCTAGTTCTCGATTTACCTTCAATGCGTGGAGTTGGTGAATACGATCGACCGTCTCGTTTGGATGCTCCCAAGTGCGTAAAGATGAGTACTGCTTTACTACCTGACAACGGGCGGTCCACATCGACGGGCATCAAGGTGTGTCTTGATGTACGCGGTCCAACCTTTTCCCAGAGCCGCTTCAGGACCTCCAGCTGGCATACGGTATAGAAGGCGATGAATCGGCGGCGATGGGCACTTTGTGACGTCGTTTGGGGCAAGCGTTTGGAGTAGCAGCAGTAGTTCTCGTGGAATCAACGTGCCGACGCAAGGCATCGGAACCAGGGATGGCGAAAGTACAGGAGGTTGTAGACGTCGAGCGGTATTTTCGGGACCTGAACAGACTTTCCCTTCTTCCACTTGGCTGTGTTTGCACCTATTGTCATGGCTTCGGACCGCCACCCGTTTGTCGATGGACATGTAGGCGCAGTCTTGGTCACTTTGAGGCAGCTCAACTATCGTATCAGTACAGGATGATCCGGACCAGGACAAGCAAGGTCAAGCGCATTGAAGGGTGGTTCCAAGGTCTCTCCAACTCATTCCAAGTTGGACTCTATTTTACTCTGTCCTTTTTATCCATTTTGAACATATTGAGTCTGCTTATACGGCCAAAGTGTGTGTCGTCTTGGTGTCTCGATCGGCTTGAGTAACACAGCAAGCTACCAGGTACCTGGCTTATGGCATCTGTGGCTGAGATGCGAGGCCCCACAATTTCTATCTTTGTGCCTCGTGACAGAAATAGCGCCAGGTACACAGCATTTGGATCCCCCCAGGTTTCGTCACGTCATAAGGACCCGCACAGCCACCATATCCCTAGAGGTTGGCGGACTGTTCATGCATGTACCTTATTAGTACCTATGCACTGTATCAATATGGGAATATACTTCACAGTACTTTGTACACCACTTCCTCGGCGTTCCGACACCTCACCCCCGAGGTACCTCTACCTCTTCTACCTTGACGTCTAGGCTTCCAAGGTTGTCCCCTCTCGCTGAAGCTTAATCCATCCTCTTCCCTCCTCCATCAACACCACACCGCTCGTCGACCCCTCCCTCCAAACACAATCTCACTACGGGCGCTCTCCTTTTATCCATCGCATCTCCCTCCACGTCGTGTCGTGTCGTCCCGTCATGGCTTTCCCGACGTGGAAGAGCGCCTTGCTCCTGCTGGGCGCTCTCGCCAGCGTGTCGTCCTTGTCATCAGCCTTCGCCAACGCCCAGCACAACACGTCGAGCTACTCCGAGCTAGACATGTCTCGTGTCCAGCTCTCTCTTATGGACTCACGCCCTGGCCACTGTCCTCCATGGTGCGCTCCTCTCTGTCCCCTTCCTTTCACCCCGTCCAGTGCTAACGTGGCGTCTTGTCCTTCCCCAGCTTCAACTGCCTTCTGCCAGCCCACAAGTGTACCCAGTTCGCCGACTGTAACGATTATACCGGAAAATGCGACTGTCCTGAAGGGTTTGGCGGCGATGACTGTCTCGAGCCTCGTATGTCCTCCCCTATTCTGGCCAAGTCCCATGTTCTTTCCTCTCATTTACTCGTCGCTTTTTCCCTTGCTAACCATCCGTCTTCCTCTGCTCCAGTATGCGGGTCTCTCGGACGCGGCGAGAACCAGAACCGTCCCATGCGCCCCCCGAGAGCCAAGTCGTGCGATTGCGACGACGGATGGACCGGCATCAACTGCAACGTCTGCACCGAAGACAAGGCTTGCAACGCTCTCATGGAAACCGGAGAGGGCGGCGTCTGCTACCAGAACGGAGAGGTCATCAAGCACAACTATCAGATCTGCGACGTCACAAATAAAAAGATTAGGTCGCTGCTCGGAAAGCAGCGCCCCCAGGCCACCTTCACTTGCAAGAGAGAGGAACGCGAATGCGACTTTCAATGTACGACGGCGTGTCCCTCTCCTCTTCTCCTGCATCTTGATTTTGTTTTGACTAACAAACGTAGTCTGGGTCGACGAACGCGAGTCCTTCTATTGTCACCTGTCCGACTGCGACTCCAAGGCCCTCATTGATCCCACCCAGAACAGTACCAACTACCAGTGCCAGAAGATCGAGTGCAGCTGTATCCCCGACCGCATGCTCTGCGGCGAGAACGGCTCTGTCGACATCAGCGATTTCTTGGACCAGAACATCGACGGTCCGGCCACCTTTGAGTGCCTTCAGGAGAATGGGGGGACCAACAACTGCAATTTCAAGGAGCCCGCCATGGACCAGCTGATTCTCGACCTCATCGGCGACAGCAGCATCCAGCTCTCCTGCCGCTCCGGCGAGTGTCTCTACCACACCGAGGTTCCCGGCTATGAACGTCCCGTCAAGAAGATCAACACGCCCCTGATCGCCGGCGTCATCGCCGCCTGCTCCCTCTTCGTCGTCGCCGTCATCCTCGTCACGTGGTACCTCTCGCGCCGCTCCTTCCGATACGGTCCCATCGCGCTCGACGACTCGGATGACGAGGGAACCAAGCTCATGGCCGATCACAAGCCCGCCTCCCTCTACGTCCAGAACGTTTCGTACGAGCTCAACGGCAAGACCATCCTGTCCAGCATCCACGGCGTGGCCCATCCCGGCGAGGTCACCGCCATCATGGGCGCGTCCGGCGCCGGCAAGACCACCTTCCTCGACATCCTCGCCCGCAAGAATAAGCGCGGCAACGTCTCGGGCGACTTCCTCGTCAACGGCGAGAAGGTCGGCGACGCCGCGTACAAGAACGTCATTGGCTTCGTCGACCAGGAGGACACCATGCTGCCCACCCTGACCGTGCACGAGACCATCCTCACCAGCGCGCTGCTCCGCCTCCCCCGCAACATGGGACGGGCCGCCAAGGAGCAGAGAGTCTACGAGGTGGAGAAGCAGCTCGGTATCCACCACATCCGCGATTCCCTCATCGGATCCGAGGAAGGCAAGGGACGCGGCATCTCGGGCGGCGAGAAACGCCGCGTCGGCATCGCCTGCGAGCTGGTCACGAGCCCGTCGATCCTCTTCCTGGACGAACCCACCAGTGGCCTCGACGCCTACAACGCCTTCAACGTCATCGAATGTCTCGTCACTCTCGCCAAGACGTACAAGCGGACCGTCGTCTTCACCATCCACCAGCCCCGCTCCAACATTGTCGCGCTGTTCGATCGCCTCATCCTCTTGGCTCAGGGCAAGACCGTCTTCTCGGGTCCCTTCAGTCAGTGCCAGACCTACTTTGACCGCACCGGTTATCCCTGCCCTCCTGGTTTCAACATTGCCGACTACCTCGTGGATCTCACTATGCATGCCGGTGCCACCTTTTCGGGAGACGATGGTACCGTCGGTGTGGCCGACGACGTCGCGAGTGTCGGCCCCAGCAGCACGAGGGCCGTAAAGTCTATCGCCAGCGTGGCCGCCGGGAGCCTGGAAGAGGACAGCGGCGTCGAGTCGGCCCGCTCGCCATCGCGACCTAAGAACCACCGCAAGGACTCGGTCCGCAAGCGTCAGGAGAGGGAACTCTACACTCGCCGGAGGACCATCGACACGGCCGCCTCGTCGGATGCTGGTGTCGAGGAATCCGGTTCCGTATTCCAGCTCCAGAGACAGCCCGCTCCTCCTTCGCACTTGTATTCCGCGGATGATCCTGACAACCTCCCGCCTGCCGCCCTCACCGGCACCGATCTCGACATTCTCGTGCGCGCCTTTGCCGAGTCCGACATTGCCGCCTCCACCCGCGACGAGATCCAGCAGGCCGTCGCCGCGGCCGAGGCGGCCAACGGCCCGAACGCCAACGGTTACTCGCCCGAAGGTCCCAACATCAACACGGGCGCCGTCGGCAGGGGTTACGCCCGCGTCGGTTACACGAGGCAGTTCATCATCCTGTCGCAGAGGACGTTCCGCAATCTGTACCGGAACCCCATGCTGATGCTGACGCACTACGCCATTGCCATCGTGCTGGCCGTCCTGTCGGGCTATCTCTTCTACGGCCTGACGGACGACATCCCGGGCTTCCAGAACCGCCTCGGCCTCTTCTTCTTCCTGCTCGCCCTCTTCGGCTTCAGCACGCTGACGAGCCTGAACGTCTTCGCCGCCGAGAGGCTCCTGTTCGTGCGCGAGCGGGCCAACGGATACTATGCGCCCATCACGTACTTTGCGGCCAAGCTGCTCTTCGACATCATTCCCCTGCGCATCATCCCGCCTCTTCTGATGGGTGCCATCATCTACCCGATGACGGGGCTCGTTCCCGACGCGGCCCACTTCTTCCGGTTCATCCTCGTGCTGGTCCTGTTCAACCTGGCGGCCGCGTCCATCTGCCTGTTCATCGGCATCGTGTGCAAGGACGGCAGCGTGGCCAACCTGATTGGCAGCCTGGTCATGCTGTTCAGCCTGCTGTTCGCCGGCCTCCTCCTCAACCACAACGCCATCCCCAAGGCGGCTCTGTGGCTGCAGTCGCTGTCCATCTTCCATTACGGGTTCGAGTCGCTCATCGTGAACGAGGTCCTCGAGCTCACCCTGGTCGACAAGAAGTACGGGCTCGACATAACGGTGCCGGGCGCGGCCATTCTGAGCTCGTTCGGTTTCGATAATAGCGCGCTCTATACCGATATGATCAACCTGGGCATCTTTGGCATTGTGTTTACCATCCTCGCCTATGCGGCCATGCATGTGCTACTCGTCGAGCGGAGGTAACGCGAGTCGGCAAACTAAATGGGACTATACGATGAAAGTACGGGCCTTTTCTTTTTTGGTTCTGTTGGTCGTCTTCCTGGCTTGTTTTCCACTTATATAGTTTATTTCATCACTTCTCGGCTTATGGTTGGTGTTCATCAGTTGAGTTTAGGAGTTCTTTGGGTAGATTCAATTTTTTCTATCTTTCTGAAGTACAGGTTTTCTTTGATCCAGCCTTGGAAGACTTCATACACAAGTTACAGAATACATATGATACAATGCCGGAAGAGGTATATCCGCGTGACGACTTGTTGCCGTTTTGACCTGGATATGGAAGCACGCGGCCATACGGCACGCGGTGCCAGGATATTGTTCTTTCCATAGCCAATAGAGGCCATGTTTCTCTTCCAGGAGAGCCGGTCCAGTTACACTCTCGGCATCCCGTCCTAATCCATCTTGCCGCCAGTAAGATTCTCGGCGATGGTCTTCTGCCTCTTCACGGTCCGGTCATGGTCAATCGAGTCAAACTCCTGGCCAGGGCGGGTGCTGGCGGCGCTGAGACGCTGGAGAGTAGGCGGGGGACCCCAGACGTCCCAGGCGCTGGTGGCGTCGGTGGCGTAGGACTTGGCCTGCTTGGTGAAGTAATCCGCGGAGAAGACGCGGTCAATCTCGGCGGCAAGGTGGTCCTCCTCGACAATAAAGTCGCCGGCGCTCATGTACAGGGCGGTGAGGGCGTCGCGGCGGTCCTCGGCACGGCGCTGGGCGAGCTCTGCGGTGCGGGCGCGGGAGGCTTCGGCGCGGGCGAAACGGTCCGGGTCCGGCAGGACGGCGGTCTGCTCGACGGTGGCGCGGAGGACGGAGGAGCGGGTGAGGATGTCGTCTTCCCGCTCGGGAGCGAGGGCGCGGACGCGGTTGGCTTCGTTGCGCGAGGCGGAGGCGGCGCGGAGGCGCGATTGGTGCTCGGAGCGGCGGCGCCAGAGGCCTTCGAGACCGGCCTCGAGGTTGGCGCGGCGGGAGGCGGCGAGGCGGCGGCGGACGTCAAGGACGGAGCCGGGGCGGACGGGACGCGTGGCGGACTCGCTTGTGGGGAGGGGGGCGGTCTTCTCCAAGTAGCCTGGTTGCACGCGTCGGTCGATGCCGCGGCGGTCGGTGAAGATGGGACGCGGCGTGGGGAGGACGCCCTTTACGCGGGCGGGTTTAGCCTCGGAGGCGTGGGATTGCCGGGCCTTGGGGACGGGGAGCCAGTGGGGGGATTCTGGCGGGTATTGGTTCTGGGCAATCGAGATTGAGGAGGAGGAGGATGAGGATGATGACGAGTTGGTGATGGCCGTGGTTGAGAAGGGTCGTGGGAAAAGGTTGATGGTGGATGGCTGGGCTCGGGCGGCGATCAGGGTGGGAAGCTTAGATGCTGCTGTGCAGGAGCATCTTGATGACATTTTGACGGTGGTGGTGCCAGTCAATGGCAGAATGACCCGTAGACGAGAAGACGGCCGTCCCGGTTGGTGTGTTGAGAAGACAAGACGTCTCGGAAGAGAAGTCGTAAATTAGGTAGTGGTCGACTTTGAAGTCGCTGAGAAATTCTCCAGTTAGGGGAGAGTGGAGTGACATTCATTCCGTAGGTCAGGAAGTACCGAAGTCCTTGCGAATCTGACTAAGCATAGATATGAAGAGCGTTATTCCGTTCCGTCTATGAGGACCAGAAAAAAAAAGGCTGGGGTGTTTGCAGAAGAAAAAAATAAAAAGTGAACTTCTCTTCTTCCCATACATACTTGGTACTCTTCTCCCACATACAACTCTCCGTCATCGAGTCTTCGCTCCTTTCTTTTCCCTCCACCCTGGCGACCTTTCTGGCCTCTTCTTGTCAAATTGTATACTCTATATCAACTGGCCAGAGAACAGTCATCATGGGTACCGCAAAGAAGGAGGCGAACCGGAAAGTCCGGCAGGGCAAGGCCGGCGATGGCATGGCCAATGTCAAGACAAAGGGTGAAAACTTTTACAGGTACGGACACACGCATCTACCATTGTCCAGCCTTGTACTGACATGTCTCTGACAGGACGGCGAAGAAGGTGAAGGCCCTGAACATGCTAAAGGATGGGAAACCAACACGAAACGCCGCTGGAGACATCACCCAGGCCGCCTCGTTCCAGAAACGCGAAGTCCCCGTCGCGAGGATAGAGCCGAACCGCAAATGGTTCGGCAACACCCGCGTCATCTCGCAGGACAGTCTGAATTCCTTCCGCACCGCCATGGAGGAGAAGGCGTCGGACCCGTACCAGGTGCTCCTGCGGACCAACAAGCTCCCGCTCTCTCTGATCCGCGACAACCCCAATGTCAACGGCATCAAGAAGCACCAGGCCAAGATGGCCATTGAGACGTCGCCCTTCTCCGAGACGTTCGGACCCAAGGCCCAGCGCAAGAGGGTCAAGCTCGGCGCCAGCACGCTGGCTGATCTGGCCGAGGACGCGGAGAAGAGCATGGATACCTACCAGGAGAAGCGCGAACAGGCCAGGCTCCTCAGTGGGTTGTCCGGCGATGGTGACGAGGAAGGTGCCGAGTCTCATGTCACCACGGCCGTCGAGCCCATCTTCAGCAAAGGCCAGAGCAAGCGTATCTGGAACGAGCTGTACCGGGTGTTGGACTCGTCTGATGTGGTCATCCATGTCCTCGATGCGAGAGACCCTCTGGGCACCCGGTGTCGCAGTGTCGAGAAGTACCTGAGGGAAGAAGCCCCCCATAAGCACCTCATTTTTGTCTTGAACAAGACAGATCTAGTACCAACTAGTGTTGCCGTAAGTTTTCTTTTTTTCTTTTCTTTTTTTTTACTCAGCACTCTTCTTCACCTCCTTCCCTTACCCCAGTGGTATGTCAGGGATCCGTCCGCACAACATGTGCCCGCATTGGAAGGATATCCGTTACACCCTGGGGAGATTGAAGCGTTTCTCAATGTCCTTGGTCCTTGGACCTTGGACACGATGGACTCCGTTTTGGATGTTCCATCACGAGATTGCATATACCTAGCTTTTGAGTTGAAGTCTGCCGGTACTTGTTACAACATTTGTGGCGGACTTCTTAGTAGCCGGGCGTACATATTTTCCTCGACATGGTCATTTAGGTCCTCTGATATTCTTTACGAGGAAGTATCCAACTGACAAATGATAGGCACGATGGGTCCGCTATCTGTCTCGTGAGCGGCCTACATTAGCGATGCACTCGAGCATTACCAACCCGTTTGGTAAGGGAAGTCTCATCGAACTTCTCAGGCAGTACGCGAAGCTTCTTAGCGACCGGAAACAAATCTCGGTCGGCCTCATCGGTTATCCGAATGTAGGCAAGAGCAGCATTGTCAATACGTTGCGGAGGAAGAAGGTGGCCAATGTGGCACCTATTCCCGGCGAGACAAAGGTGTGGCAGTACATCACGTTAACCAGGAAGATCTACCTGATCGACTGCCCCGGCATCGTCCCACCCAACCAAAACGACACGCCGCAGGACCTGCTGCTGCGTGGCGTGGTGCGCGTAGAACACGTCGAACACCCCGAGCAATACATCCCCGGCGTCCTGGCCAAGGTCAAGAAGCATCACATGGAGAGGACGTACGAGCTCAAGGGGTGGGACAACCATATCGAGTTCCTGGAGCTACTAGCGAGGAAGGGCGGTCGTCTCCTCCGGAAGGGTGAGCCCGACGTCGACAGTGTCGCGAAGATGGTGCTGAACGACTTTATGCGCGGCAAGATCCCATGGTTTACGCCGTCCCCGGTGGACGAGACCACGGAAGGTGAAGGCGACATAGAGGGACGCAGTGGCCGGTTGGGCGAGATGCCCAGGAAGAGGAAGGCGGACGATGCCAGCAGCATGCCGGATACGTCCATGGGTCCGTCTTCGGTGGGCGCCGTTTCAGAAGCGGGGGTGGATGATGATGAGGACGAGTTCCACGGTTTCACCGACGATGAAGAGGCGGGTGGCGAAGAGTCTGGGGAGAAAGAAGGAGAGTTGCTGAACGGCTCGTCGAGTGACGTGGACTCCGATGTTAGCGGCGATAGTGACGAGAGCGACGGTGCTGAGAGCAAAGCGACCAGCGTGAGGACATCGGTGACGTCCCTTACCGAGGTGACAAGGAGTGAGAAAGGTCGGAATGTCAAGAGGCGGCGGAAGTCATGATGAGTGCAACTGATGTCCCAGATGAATGAATTATGATACCCTTATACAATCGATGGACTTGACAAAAGGACAATACTCTTTCTTTTTCTTGACAACTTGAATTACTGTGCCGCATGAGTCGGAGGCTCTAGGGTGTCGCAATTCCTCCGTGCTGAATGATACGGAAATGATGTAGCTATTCTGTCACGCTCATCACGTCCCTTTGGGTGGCTGTGACAGTAAAGTTGTGATTTTACGGTTGGCCTACCTTTCCCCGCTGGCTTGGTTGTTGGTGCATCCGTGGCATTCAACCGGTCTCCCTCCCAAGGCAGTCCGCCCAAGCTTCCTGGCCATACATAACCCGTTGTGGCTGCCATGGGAGAAGAGGGAAGACATGTCGCGGCTAAGAGGACATGGACTCTGGTTGTTCATCGTTCGTTGTCGTTTATAGTGGCAGAGATATGGGTGATTGGTCTGAATAGCCGTTGTAATCGACGCGACTTGTGTGTGCTTTTGCATTCTCACCGACTCGGAAATCACTAAGAAACACCAACGGATTTTATCAAGACGGCCCATACCAACCCTTATCCGTCTCCTACGTGTCAACAAACTATACAACAATAATAGGGATAGTAGACTTGGGCTCGTCCAAGTTCTTACGTCTATACGCTTCTTGGGGGTCAAAGGAGTAAAATATATTGTATATATAAAAGAAAAAAGAGAAGCCACAAAAAATGATCAAAAAAAGGAAAAAAAAAAAAAAGAACAAAAAAAAAAGCAAAAGGTTACGAGCGCCGGTCGAACCGACGCCCGTCCCCTCACGCCCACTCTTGTGCGCGCCCTATGGGATCTAGAGGTATGCCACTCGGGTATTTGTTTCAAGCCTCTAACCACTGCACCATTCAACCCTCGACCGGGGACGGAGACCTGGGTGGTTGAAAGGGAAAGGGTAGCGGGGGGGTATAAAGCCATAGACTCTACCAGAGACCTTTTGCACTTGCCACTTGCCAGTAAAGCGGTTGACGCCTTCCCTGTTCTACATATACAAACTGCTCCCTGCAATCCGTGCAACTGCCTTGCTTAGTCTTACCAACTGGCTCTCCGTTTACTCGAACAGTGTCTTTAATACTACAAGTCTCAAGTCTGATGGCAAGTCAGTTTTCCAAGTATGAGAGAACCACTTCCAGGCAACACACTACACAAACCCAGGGCAAATCTACGGAAATATCTCTACTTCAGAACCTAGAGCCGGCCTACGAAACTGCACTCGGGCAAGTGAATTAAAGGCCGTGCTTCTTGTCATCAACTCTGTCAATGACGCCATTTGAAAATCGTTTCCCCGTCTGATAGATAGAATATTCGTCTCTTTGTGCTCGGTTGAAACAGGAATGCTCATTTCTTGCATGTGGTGTGCTCCTCGCTCCACTCGAATTGCCAGTCTGGCAGTCACACAAACGAAGAGTCCATTATGAACGCAAGACTCCATATAAAATTCACCAATGGAGTATTCGCACCCAAGCCTCCTCGAGAGTAAAGTGAGTGTGTCGCTACGGGATACTTACTACAAAAGTTCACATGTAGTCAAGTTGACACTGGCACGAACCAATTACCTGTTGTCTAGAATCTCAGACGGGCAAGTGGGTTTATGGATTTACATTTTCCCGTCCTCGGTGAGGTCGGTGAACAGGTAATTCAAACTAATGTATCTCACTTTGATATACAGGGGAACAAGTAGACCGAAGGACGACACTATTTGTACTTTAATATGACGAGCCGATGTAATAAATCCGATAATGTATCATATCCATGTAGCTGTCTACACAAGCCTCTTACGCTTCCCCGCCTTACACTCAAAGTCTCAGTTTCTTCATTCGCATCTTGGCCTGCTTGTACGAATGAATCCGTGTACAGAGTGCGATTACCAGGAGTAGTATCTTATTTCCAGATGCCTCAGCCAATGCTAACATAACGGTGACTCTACGGTTGTCATAATAGAAGTACTGTGTACAGAGATATTGTATTTCTAAAGTCACCCTATACGTCATTCAATGGCCTACCTACCTCTACCTAGGTATCTTCGAACCTTCCAAGTTCCAACTGGGAAGGAACAGCCTAGCTTAAACAAGGAAAGAAGTGATGAGCAGCCCCGCATGCGGTTTTCAGCCCTATCTGTCCCACCACAGACATTTTATTCTATCTTCCCTGGCGATTTATTTTGTTCTCTTTTACGCAGTATGGCTCTGTGTCGGTATCCTCGCTCATTATACATCTACCGTTGCATATATCATGTCCTCTCTGTTAGACTTATCCGACGTGTGGACGTATCAGTCCACTAACCTGCCAGAGGCACGAGAGAGCAATCTTTTGGCAACGGGGTTGTTCAAAGATAAGGACGACAATGACGATACGCTGGCCAGTTCGCTCCTGAACTGCCCGCCCTCTTTCCTCCACAGCACTCTCCCCGCAGAAGCTTCCGAGAACCAAGAATATGGCTATTATCAGGTTAAGACAGAGCCCCAAGATCACGATGATGAGTACGATAAGCGACTTTGGACTCGTGATGTTCACTTCTGGAGGGTCCCGGCTACAGCGCGCAGAGAACACCCCTTTCTGCCTCCGGAGACACACACCGTGGGAACTACGAGCGGCTTCCCCTTGAGCACTCCCAAGATTGAATGTCACGGCTGGGCTCCTATTGACAGAGAAAGAGAAGAATGGGCAGGCATGCATTGGTAGGATGAGTGCCTGCCTTGCACCAAGAACGACTCGGATCTGAGCACTTCTGGTATGGTACTCCTTCTTTGCTATTCCACGGGGGAGGTTGATATTTTCACTTCTTTCTCTCTTTTTACCCTTGGCTCTTGAATTTGATTTCTAGTGTTCATGGAATAGCACAGCAGAATCTTGAGCTAACCTTTGCTTTCATCTTCTTCACTGAAAGTTCATGAAGGATCTACATTTTCCAGCATCAAAAGACAGATCAAGGAAGAGGCGAGAGAAATCAAAGGAGAGGAGAGAGAAATCGAGGAAGACAAAAGAGAATTCAAACAAGAGCAAAGCCCTGAGAACCAAAAGGTCTCTGCCTGGTTGAGCACAATGGATACGAATCAAGTCAGAACCAACTCTGGCTCTGGCAACCAGCCTTTCAACCCCCAACTTGGTATGTTCTCCTCGTTTGCTTCTGACCCCTTGTCACCCTGCATCCCGTGAAAGGAGCTGACATTGCTTTGCTTCCCTTAGATATCGAGGCAGACCGCGGGGTCAACTCTGACATGGAGTGGTTGTATGATGAGCGACTGTATGAACAGCAGCAACTTGGCCAGCAGCATGGCCTCCATCCACAGCTTAGCCAGCCTTTGCACAGTCAACAGGATTTTGACCCGCATTTTCATACCCAGCAGCCTCTCCATGGCCAGCAGTTCCCTGAGCAGACTTTACAGGGCCAGCAGAATGCCGGCCAGCATCTTCACTTCCGGCAGCAATTCGATCAGCCTTTGCATGGACAGCAGCAGCAGCCTATTCAACCTTGGCACAGTCAGCAGTTTCTCAGCCCGCATCTCCATAGCCAGGAGAATCTTCCCCAGCAACAGATTACCTGGCAACAGCTAGCCCAGCAGCACGACCAGCTTCGACAACAGAATGGCATGCAACAACTTGCTCAACCAAATCATGAGCTGCATACCGACGCAAAGAACTATCAGCAGGTTCTGGACCTTCAGCGGTACGTTCAACAGGAGTACGCGAGGCCATTCAGTGGGCATCAGCCGCACGAGTGGCAGCAGCAGGCAAAGGCCTCTCAACAGGACCTCTTCGTCTCCAACGGCTTCCATAACGCGCCCCAGGGAAATCCTTTCCCCCCTGTCCAAATTCCCGTCCCATTCTCGGACTACCACGCCAGGGCCGGTCTCCAGAGCAAGCCGGATGACCACAGCGGCATACCGATACCGACAAGCAAAATCGGTAACCACCCGTCGGCGCTGGCTCCTTCTGAACTCAACCCTAATCAGCAAGGCCATTTGAGCGCCATTAACACCCAGCAGGGAGGCGCCTTTTCATCCTATCGAAATATCCAGGGCAACAACCACGAGGAAGAGGATGCCCCCCACGAGACGGATGACGAGGGCGACGGGAACAACAATCCTGTCAATAACCAGCCCCTGCGCCCCG
Organism: Sodiomyces alcalophilus JCM 7366; assembly: GCF_042370955.1. Lineage (NCBI taxonomy): Eukaryota > Fungi > Ascomycota > Sordariomycetes > Glomerellales > Plectosphaerellaceae > Sodiomyces > Sodiomyces alcalophilus. The sequence continues at coordinate 1,317,499 of NW_027263535.1, read as the reverse complement.
TCCCCTTCCATCTCGACCCGGCCGAGCATCGCCACGGTCCCAAGCGGGTCAAAGTCGATAACAAGGAGCAGGAACCTCCGAAACAACCTCGTCGTAAAACAGCTCCTAAGCCCCGCGGCCGCCCCAAGAAGAACGCGGCGAACAACGGAAAGGGACCTGGGGCCCAACAGCCCAACAAAAGACGCCTCTTCAGTCTCTTGGGCGACGCGAGCGACGACCCTTTCGTCGATCATGTGATGCCTCCCGCGCAGGCGACCCAGCCCGCTCCTTTCCTCGGCTCCGCTTTCGGCTCCGTCCCCGGCTCCGGGCCCTTTACTGACCCGTACGCCCCTTCTCACTCGCAGGGACCGCAGTTTCGCATAATCAACCCGGAGCAAGCCGCCAGGTTCCAGCAACTGCCGCCCGACTGGCCCCAGGCTGCCCAGAGTGGCCGCGTCGGGCCTTATATAGACGGCGAGTGGATTGTGCGGATCGAGTCCCATACAGGGCATCTCGTACGCCTTGCGCGCCGTGAATTCCGTCCTCTCTCGCGAAGACCGGGTCCGGGTCCGGGTCCGAGCCACGGCGGCGGCGGGATCGTTGACCTTGAAGAGGTGTGGACCCATCCTGAGACCGGACAGGACTTACGCCAGGTGCCTATCCCAACCTTTGGCCGTCCGGTCATGGGTCCTGACGGCTCGTTCCACGGCTTTGACGGGTCTGTTGAGGCGGCTTGGCTGTTTGGTTGACCTTTCTGATCATGCTGAACGAGCAAGCATATAAAGTGGAAAGAAAGATAAGAAAAGAAAGGGAAAAATGATAAAAGGAAATAGAGAAAAGGAAAAATAAAGTGGCAAAAAGCGGAATGGGGCAGAAAAAGTCACTGTTGGTGACGATGTGCGGCGCAAGGGTACGAGTCCCACCTGAATTCCCATGACGCGGCGAACTTGCTAACTCTTGTGCCTAGATGAGGATACCGTTTTCGTCAAACATGGCTACGTGCTCTGGGGCAACGTGCCGATCAAGTAGCTGAGGCAAGGGCTGGCATCTCCGAATATCTGGTGGTTTGGTCTGAAGGAACTACAGGATGCAAGGCATTGTGAGTGATTTTGGGAAACATTCTGATGCTCAGCTTGGAGTCAACCGTTCCGTCTTCAGCTCGGGCGGAAGTTTGGTCTATAGGCCGTTGGGATAGAGTAGGAATCCAGAACAATGTATTACCGCGTGTTGGTTTGAGGGCACTCTCTATAAACAATGTGAGTTGCTCAGCATTAGATTGCGGCGTCGTCGGCCCATCTCAGCCATGTCAGCCGTGTCATCGATATTACATCGCGGTGTATCGCATGAGGATGACCTTCTCCGCCTCTCATTATGTGGTTATGTTTCGATCCGCATCCTGATGATATGCCAGCAGCAGTCGTTGTCTCCTTCGCTCAAGGCACGAGAAGTGTATCTATGTCCACACGCTGGAAGTAATTGACGTGACCAAAACTGACCCAATACTGCGCCAACTTGTCGTGCGACAGGAGCAACAGCTGTGAATCGATGAATTTATCTGTTTTTGTTCGTCTGCCCGTCAGCACAGCCTCGAATACAGTTGGGAGAGCAAGGACAACACCCGTGTGTTGGCTTACCGTTATAGAATCCCGTCCCGGCGACGTGGCCTTTGCTCTTCACGATCCGAGCACCCGCAAAAGGCGGATTCTGGGCGATGCCGACCAGGCCTCCTTCGCCCAGGTCGTCGACGACAAAGGTGTGCTCGCCGCGGGGCACGTTGGGGTCGCCGGTGAGCTTGATGGCCTCGAGCCGCCCTCGGTGGACCCGGGCATCCTTCCTCCGTTTTTGCCAGTCCTCGTCAGACTCGTGCTGAACCCGCACGAGGCCGAGCTGCTCGTCGGTGGCGTGGTCGTCCTCCGAGTCGGGCTGGTGGAGGAGCAGGAACTCGCAGCCGTGGCCGCTGTAGTCGCCGACCCAGATGCCGCGCCAGGGCTTGAGGTCGGTCGGGGTGTAGAGTTTCGGGTCGAGGGTTGCGTAGGTGATGATCTCCTCTCCGATATGGGGCCCGGCTAGGCCGTGAACGGGGGATGGGGCGCCGCCCCCGATGGCGTTGATGGGGACGAAGCCGGCCATGACGTGCAGGACGCGGGCGAGACCGGGGCCGAGCATGATGCCCGGGGTGCCGGGGGGTCCGGCCATTTCCATCCACTGGCGAATGCGAAAGGCGCGATCCGACATGTCTGCCCTGGTCTTGGGGCGGGCCTGGTCGACGGAATAGTCCAGATCGTTCACCGAGGCAAAACCGCTTACGCGCTGGACGGAGGGGACGGCGGGCGGGGGCCAGATATCTCCGTAGGGGAAGGTGGGGGAGAATCGGCATTGGACTCCCGTGGCGTCCAGGGGCCGGGCCAGGGAGAAGTTGCTGAATACGTGGTCCGGGCGGTTATCAAGCGTCATGGGCAACTCGGACGCGAAACGACAGCCGGCGGCGGGCCCGGATACGGGAATGTAGGCGCGATCCCGGTCGCCGACGTGGAACTGGATGACGGGTTTGTCGAGATGGAGCTTCACGCGTGGCTCGAAAGAGTGAACGATGACCTGGTTGTTGGTGGCCCAGTGCTGCGGGTTGGCTAGGCTGCTCACGGCCAGCAGCTGATATCCCTCGATACAACCGCGGCGAGGGTCGTAGCGTACGACGATCATCTTGCCCATGAGGTGGCGGTCGCAGAACCAAATCTTATACTTGGGGAGAAACCATCGCGGGTCGTGAGCAGCGTAGAGGTGTCGGTAGTCGTCGCATGGGTAGGGCGTGGTGAGGGTCAAGCCAGGGATGTTGGCTTGAACATGTGGAAGCCAGTGGACGTCGGCTATGGCGCGGGAGCGGATGGCATGGCATGTCCGAGAGACGGTTGCGAGGTCGATGGGATCGAGGTAGGAGAGGATGGCATCGAGCAGTTCGATCGGAAGGGAGAGGATGAGGCAGGGGGGCCGGTCGGAAGGAGCATCGTGGCGAGAGGCAGCTTCTAGAAGTTTGAAAGACAGTAGTGTTAGCTGGTGTCCCGCTGTATGGAGCTAAGGCGAGACCAACCTGGTTGTTCTGCAGCGGTATCGACATGGTGAGGATGATGGGATGGGATTGATTCCCACGGGGAATCGCTTGAAGAGGTAGTCATGGCCAGGGTGGCGGTTTATAGACAGGGGTTTTGAATACAACGCCCAGGAGAGCAGGCGAAATGGAATGTGAATGGTAACAAGTTCGATGACGCTGTAGATGGTGGGTAAAGCGGAGAAGAAAGGCAAAAAATACGAAATAATAAAGGCGGTGGCTTGGGTATAGCTTGCCGCGTTTCGTAGCTGGCTGTTGGGTTGGAATGGGCCGAATGGAGGCCCCGAAGTCGGCGCGGATGTTGATCGGCCGATGATCCGGAGGTTTGAACTTGGCCTGGGTCGGTGTCTGGCGTCTGTGGCGCTTTGACGGCGCTTTGGTGAATATCCGTCCAACGGGCTACCAGAAGAGAAAAGCTGAGGTTCAATGGAAGATGGGCGAAAAGGAATTGAGATGATGGGTGTTAGATGAGGACGTGAAGATTGCACGTCGAGTAGGGTACACAAGTGGACAAGTGGTGAGACTGTGGAAAAGGTGGTGGGTTGGTTGTCGACTGATGAGCTCATGATAACTACCTACCGTACTTGGTAGGTCACTGACAAGGGGAAACGATGGCAGTCAAAGTTAGGTTAGTTCCCGCAACTAGAGGAAGGTGAGGGAGGCCAGTCGGAGGATGGGATGGCCCATGGGTAAAGCACGGCCGGGCCGTAGCTCGTCGCTCCGTGGCCTAGAAAGGCTGGTGAATACTTGGTATCCCGAGTCTTTTCAGAGCAGGATGACCATGTCATGATCTGGTCTACGGATGGTTCGAACGATCGCGGCATATGAAGCCAATCCCGGGTTACTGTCTCTCGAGAGGCGAGCGATGTCGCGGGATCATCAGTTGCCGGTACTACGGCGCTTGCGATCAGTGTGGGACGGACGCGACAGGATGAAAGGGAGCATAGCGCGAGCTGGAGCTGTCGGCAGTTCTATCCGTCTTGTCGGCCAAACGCCACGGTCACCGTCTCTGATGGACTCTGTTGGCTTGGTGAAACCCCAGAGATCGGATTGTCGATGAAATGAGAGGCCTTGAGGAGTTGAATTGGGATTTTGAATCAAAGTCCAATGATGAGAGATGTCACCTGCCTAGCTGAGAAGGTCGACGACAACAAAGAGGGAGGTGGTATCCAATCTCAGGTGATGGAACGCCCGTTTTAGCGATGTTGTTTTGGATGGGAAAGAGAAGAAAAAGAGGAGGGAGGGGTGGATGCATAATGACGAATGACTTGATTGCCAGGGCTGATCAGCACCGCCACGATCGCCACACTCTTGAAACTCAGGGGTATTGGTGGCGGTGACGTACCATCAGCTCCGTGTCTTAGACTCCTGGCCGCCGTTCCCTGTGAAGCTCGACTCAGCCTCATATTCGTACACGCGTCGTTGGCCGGGTGGTTGGTTTCATGGTGAACCTTCTACCATTATTTCTTAAACATTTTTCCAAGACTCTCCCTCCTGTCACTCTCTCTGTCAATCTCTAATCTGTACCAAGCAAATAACCAACGCGACTTTCGTTATCCATCGTACTGCCTTGCAAACCATCTCTTCCTAATTGCGACTCTTGGCATATCCTCGACCAAACCTGCCACCAAATTTCAACCTCGCTTCCCATCCAGGGAGTTCAGCCAGCAATCCCCATAATTATCACTCTTTTTCGATCCCGACCTTGAAAGCGCAGTGTTCTCCCCTGCCGAAACCATGGCCCCAATGAATGGGGTCACCACGGCCCACGCCCCTCCAGGGATTCTACCCGTCGCCCGACGACTCGCCGGGGACCTACTCACCAGATCCGCCCCAGCAGCACTCACCGCCCTATCCGACGCCGTCCCCCCACCCCCCGAATGGACGACCACCTCCGCTGAACCCACCTACCACGCGCACACGCGCCGCGACCTGACGACAAACCACACCCAGCGCGTCACCCTCGGCGTCATCGCCGCCTACGTCGTCGCCATCGCCATCCTGTGGAACATCCCCGTCGTGAGCTACATCCTCTGGCCCTTCAAGATGCTCGTCATCGCCTTCCACGAGTTCGGCCACGCCTTCGCCGCCGTCTGCACCGGCGGCAAGGTCGTCGGTATCACCCTCGACCCCCGCGAGGGCGGCGAGACCCGCATGATCGGCGGCAAGTCCGCCATCACCCTGCCCGCCGGCTACCTCGGCTCCTCCCTCATCGGCGCCCTGCTCATCTTCTGCGGCTTCCACGTCAACGCCGCCAAGGTCGCCAGCATCGTCCTCGGCGTCTGCTTCCTCCTGACCCTCTGGTGGGGCAAGCGGGACTGGCTGACCATCCTCACCATCCTGCTCGCCGTCGGCCTCCTCGTCGGCTTTTGGTTCATTTCGCATGCCCACGCGCTGCGCTTCCTCGTCGTATGTTGTGATCATAGCCAGTCCTCTCCTTCATTTCATGGTCCTGACCACCAGCAGCTCTTCATCGGCGTCATGTCCTCTCTCTACTCGGCCTGGGACATCTGCGACGACCTCATCCTCCGCAAAGTCCACTCGTCCGACGCAAGCGTCTTCGCCCGGCGCTACGGAGGCTCCTCCGCCTGCTGGGGCGTCATCTGGGTCATCATCAGCCTCTGCTTCATGGCCGCCGCCATTGTCGCAGGTATCGCCGCCTTTCCCCAGTCGTTTGAGGAGCAAAACCGCGATTCCCGTCACTTCTTGCCCACTTAAGGAAAGGATTGATAAAAGAGGATGTAATGGGTAGTGGCTCAGGAGATGGAGGACAATGAGCATGTATGCTTTAATATTATGAGTGATGACCATGAACGAGCAGGACTCTTACATCAAACCTCACGGAGTCATCAGAGCTAGGATGGCGTTGGGAGCTATGATTTAAGTGACGGTGATTCATCTTCAGTGGTATAAGGAACATCCGCAATTGCGTTTGCTTCATGGATTCGACGCAGTAGACAGCCAGCTCTGGATGTTTAGTATTGGGGCGCTTTAGTGTCAGTCATGGGTGGAAGTCCCATCCACTGTTCACTCGGGAGTTCATCAATCAGACAGTCTGGAGTGGAGAGCAAAGGTTCGTTGGTTCTCTAGTATGGATTCCTCCGCTCTGCCTAGGCTGTATGACAAGAGTGAAGAGAAACCGTGCAGCCGTCCGTGATACCACCAAGGCGACAACTCCCCAAGGGTATAAAGAGTCCGCTCTTGACATGAAGCAACGGGAAAACACAGACTCCAACCGTCGATACCGAGACTCGAAAGATCTTGGAGAGGAAAACGCCCCTTGGATATCCGCGGATGCTGTCGTTGCTATTGCCTTTCACAAAGAACGCCTCTTGTTTATACCAATGCACCAGATGAAAAAGTAGAAACAAGGCCTAATTCTAATATAAAGGCTACAGAAAACGGCCCCCCAGAAACAGCACATTACAAACCACAGCCATAGGACGCATCTGCGTCTGGTTAAAGTAAGTGGCAGCTGACACCACGCCGCCGCTGGGGAGTCCTGTTACTGATGACTACCTGTCCCTCTCTTTGGAAACGGTCATTGACGCGTTTCTGGGTTTCATGAATAACGTGATCATTGCTGGTAGCGCTTTGTTCGCTTCCGAAGTGTTCAAGCATCGGTTCAAAAGAAGGAAAAGACATTTACGAATGGCGTGCCAGGCAAGGGAAGCCTTTCCGCCCCAGCCCGTCATCCCGGCGCCAAGGTCAAGAATATAGACCGCTGCCTGCCGTGATATTCGGCAAAGCACATAATGTGCCCCATCGGCTGGCCATCCACAGGATCACGAAATGCACCAAGGCGAGCAAAACGCTGGTGCGGACTTGTCGCACCCCCAGCACGGAGCTGCTTCGCGACCCCCGTTCCCACGAGCGAACCATGGTAGGTGCGGACGCGAGGTCCACTCCGGCGATGGACACCAGGACGGCGCCGAGCCACGGGTTGACCACGTACGGCCAGCATGGACGGAGCAGGGTAAGCATCTTGCCCGAAAAGATGCCGAGCCGCAGCAGAAACGGAACGGAGACAGAGAAGGATACGTCGCCGAGACCGACCAGTTGCGCGAGCTGGTACCATCCGAGCCATACCTTGTGGCGGACATGGCCAGCCCACGTGGTAGGGGGGGCCATGAGAAGGGGAGGGGCAGCCGCTGGGGTCCGTTCGGGCGACGGTGGCGGCTCGAGGAAGTGGTTCGCATTGGCAGAGGCTACCGTGGCTTGGGTGGAACGGCGTGACGGGCTGCCGTTGCGGTTGACACGTTGCAGGCCATTTTGGATCACCGGCGGGCCGACGACCTCGTTGGCGTCGGCGTCATGCGGCTCAATGGACGGTATGGCACGGTCGCTGTGTCCCGATCGACCATATCTCTGCTGCTTCTGCGGGTCTGTTTTCACACCATCAGTCACGCAAAGCAAGTTCGCCCAGTAAAGTGTCTTGACTTTGTAAACTTGAAAAAAAAAAGGACGAAAATAAAGGTGAGGGCCTACGGACCTGGAACCGGGGTGCCGGGGAATCCGGGTGAATCGAGATTCTGCACACGCCCCTGCAAGCCGATGGAAGGACTGGAGCTCCGTGCGGCCAAGGGCACACCCTCCGGGTACGACTCGGACTTCATGGCAGCCAAGACTTCGCTGGCGCTGGGTCGGTGGGCCGGGTCGAGGGCGAGCAGGCGTTTGAGCAGCTGGTAGAGCTTGGACGGCAGGTCGGGGCGCTCCCTCCGCTCGTCCTTGAAGCCCTTCCAGTCGGTAATCTCGGCCCGCAGCTCGTCGACGTCCTCCAGTTCTTCGTGGACGACATTCGCGCTCTGGTACGGCAGGCGGCTGAAGCATAGGAAGTAGAGGATCACGCCCAGGGAGAAGATGTCGGATTTTGTGGTGAAGTTTCCGTAGCGACCCGAGGCATCCATCTTGAGGACCTCGGGTGCGCAGTAGGATATGGTGCCGGTGGCTCCGGTGGATTTCCGCACGGCGTTCTCTTCCTCGACCTCGCCAAAATCGCTGATGAGGCAGGTGGTCTTGGTGCCTTCTCGGTGGAGGAGGCAGTTGCTGGGCTTGAGATCGCGGTGGATGTAGTTGGCGGCGTGGAGGTAGGCCAGGCCGCTGGTGACGTCGCGAAACAGGGAGTAAATCTCCTCGAAAGAGAGATAGCGCAGGGAAAGCGAGCCGACACGCGGCTGTTCGGCCTGTCCCCTGGACCTCCTGCGCATTTGCTCCTTGAGATCTTCCTTGGTGGTCTCCTTGGGCCGATCGCCGACGACGTAGTTGAGGAGGTCGCCTCCGTTGCAGTACTGCTGCAAGATAAAGGCGCATGCCACCCTGGGCCCAAAGCGACTGAGCTGGACGTCTTCGAGCCAGACGTGGCGGTAGGAGACGAGGTTGGGGTGGGAGAGCTTGGCGAGAAGTTCGACCTCGGCCAGGACTATAGAAGATACGAGGCTCAGCTGCCGAGGATGACGAAGGAGTAGAAGTAAGGAAGCGAAGGTGTGGACAACGCACCTTTCTCCAGCCAGGCATGGTTATCGCCGACGGGCACACGTTTACAGGCAAAATGGCCTGCACGGCAGGGACGCAGAGGTCAGCATCACGGTAGTCTAGGCTTTGTCTACTGTGTTTAAAGGGCCCCAAGTCGCCGTTGACTGTGGGCAAAGGGCGGCAACAGCTTACCGAGATGACAGCCGTCAATCTCGTGGCGGACCAGCAAGACGACGCCCTTTCCGCCGCGGCCCAATTCGCGTTCCTCGACGAAGAAAGTATTGAAATAGTTGGGGCTGAAGGCCTCGCGACGAATACGGCCGCCTTGGTGGGCGGAGGGCTGTGAAGAGGCGTGGTCTTGAACGAACTCGACCTCTTCGTCATCGACACGAGCGGGCTGGGGATGAGGCTGCGGCAAGACGGGACGGATCATGCGAAGGATAGGGCTGGAAGGCGGTTCGTCATGCACGGTACTACTGCCACTAACAAGACCAGCACGTAGCATGCGGAAGTAATTGGGGTCGACGTATGTGTCGTGGCGGGAGGACGAAGAGGGGGATTCGAAGCCATGACGGTCCGGGGAGGAGGGGCGGATGGGTTGGTGGCACGTGGGACATTCGGTAATGCCGCGAATTTCGAGACGCTGAGAATCGGGATCGCGGACGACGATGGCATTCCGGTGACGACTACCAAGAGGTGTTGGTTAGCAAGGAAGTAGGACTGGCGACTCGTGAGTCGTGACCGAGGGCACCGGAGAAGGGGAAGACGAAGAGGAGACCATCATACAGCACAACATCGCGACCCTCGCGAGGATGGTAGGAGATGAGAGACATGCCGGGCCACAGTCCAGGGCGAGGCTGAGTCTGTAGAGGGGTCGTCGGTCTCAGTAGGCAGACGGCAGGCGGGGAGATGCAGCGTCAGATCATTTTGCACCTCTTGGATCCAATGGGAGGATGATGGTGTGCAGTAGAGTTCCGCTTGTTCCAGTCAATGATTTCGATGGTAGAAGGTTGGATGAGAAGAAGAACAAGAAAACGGTCACCACATTGGAAGAGAGGTGCGAGAGGACTGATGGGATGTTGGAGCGACGGATGAGGGAACGGTTTCAGTGACGGAGTCGGTATCATGATATGGTGGCGGTGGTGTGGCTGTTGCGGCGTTTGTGGCACTTGTGTACCTGTGTACTTTTGTAGTGGCCTGATGACGCAAGTTCCGGATCGATTAGTCATAATCAGCCTTCTCCACGCCATTGTCGTCCAGGCCCCCAAACCACCAGAAAAATCCCTCTCGCTCTCTCTTCTCTCGCCCTGATTCATGGGAAACTCGATACACGGATGCACCAAATCGCCATCTGTACAGGAAATAAACATCCTCTGGCTCTCGCATTGCCATCACCCGGCCAGAGCTAATGGTGCAACAATCGACCCCATCAAGTCGTCTTTCCTCAACCATCGACTGTAAGGGGAAAAAGGACAAGAAAACGAAGAGAAGAGACAGACGCTTGTCAAACGCGAGGAAAATAGTCGGATCATTTCCAATAAGCTGCCATGTCTGACCATCCACACTGCTAATATTAGCACGGGTAGAGACGAGCCGCCCCGGATACGATATTCCTGACCTCTGCTCATCAACCTCCGCTGTCCCCACCGCCCTCTTCACCTCATCCGAGACATGGGCCATTGTTTACACGGCAAGATTCGTCCGTTTTTACGTTGTACCCAGCTTCCATTTCTGGTTGCATGATTGGTAGCATCATGCATGCATCCTCCCGCGTCAAGACAGGGGGCCTGTCCGACGATCTGAAAGGAGGGGAGAGCTCCGGATCGCCAGCTCGGGGAACCTCTTCCTGCCATCTCCTGCCCCATCACGTAAGGAGTTGGGAGGCATCGCAAAAGTACACTACCGTGCTAGTAGAAAGCCGCTTCCGCGTCCCCGGATGTTTGATCCGTTCATCAGTCCATTGACCATCCATGCACCCCGGATCGTACTCCGATGCTACGCATGGATTCCAGTGTATCGTTTGCCTGTTGCTACGCGAGGTGGTTGTCACCGTGGAGTAGTCGTACAACGTATATGAATGGAGCTGCGAACCCAATCACATCGACCCTGGAAATCCCACTCGGCTCTCATCCCATTATCGTTCTGACCTTTCGCCGTCTGACCCCTATTCTCCTCTCGGACGACGTACACGGAGAAGATGGGCTAGCTGACCAACATTACGACATGGAACATCTCGTACGATGATGTCAGTCGTGCGCCTCATGATACCCACTGATCATCGGCTGATTCCTCGCACCAACAAGACATACATAGCTTGTCCTCTCCCCCGGAAGATCTAGCAGTAGATCTGCTGGCCCAACGAAGAAGAGAAATAAAAAGAAGAAACAAATACGTCTACTCGGTGGTCACTGACATCTTATTATGGCCTCTCTTCTCCGCGGTACTGCCTTTATCACTGGCGCCGCCTCAGGTACAACACAGCCCCAGCTTTACTCGACCGAGCCCTTGCTCATCGCGTGACCCATTCTAGGTATCGGCAAATACACGGCTCTCGCCTTCGCCAGGCACGGCATCAAAAACCTCGCCCTGTCCGACATCAACACCACCGCTCTCTCTGCCTCCGTCGCCGACCTCCGCCAAAAGTTCCCAGCCGTCCAGGTCCTCGAGTTTCCCCTAGACGTCCAAAAGGCCGACCAGGTGCGAGACGGCGTCGCCGAAACCGTCAGCCGCTTCGGCCGGCTCGACATTGCCGTGAACAACGCCGGCATTGGCGGTAGCGGCCGTTCCACCCATGAGATTGATGAAGCCGAGTTTGCCCGCGTCCTCGACATCGATCTTCACGGCGTATGGCGCTGTCAGCACGAGGAACTCAAAGTCATGGTTGAGCAGGAGTATGTCCTGCGTTCCCCGTTCTTCGCTGTTGCCATCATATTTGCTTTTCTTTCTAACCCCGTGCTTGCTACTGCAGAGACCTAGGTCTCCGCCAAGGTCGCGGCCGCATCATCAACGTCTCCTCCATGTATGGCCTTGTCGGCCCTTGTCACTACCACGCCCATACCGCCTACGCCACCGCCAAACACGGTATCATCGGCCTCACCAGGGGTGATGCCAACACGTACGGCCCCAAGAACATTCGCATCAACGCCATCTGTCCGGGGTGAGTCCATGTCCAGACTGCTGAAAGGCATGGGAAGCTGGCTGGCTGACACGGGAGACACAGCTACGTCGAGACACCACTGGTACAGCAGGCGATGAGCCAGGCCCCCGACGCCCCTCTCGCCCGCGACATTCAGCGGACGCCCTTCCAGCGTATGGCACAGATGGAAGAAGTGGCCGACTGCATCACTTTCATGGCCTCGGACATGAGCAGCTTCATGCAGGGTGCTGCCCTCGTCGCCGACGGAGGCTACACTATCCAATAAGGGGGGGAAATAGGCACAGAGACACGACGCATCGCCCGGGTCACGAAATCCGAGCCATCGGGGAAGAAACAGAAACATTATCCGATACCCCTAGCTAACTACCTACACCATTGCTCCTGAAGCGAGGGTGGGAACTTAATAAGGCAATCTCTGGAAGTGCCCGCCCAACCCGTTCTTCCCATCCAGAAGACCTCCCTGGCCGTGATACAAATAGTCCACCTACATTTCATTCCCCCCAATTCCGAGCCTAACACCTGTACGTGAAAAACTCCAGTCCATGAAATCCTCGTGCCGATGAATGACAAACGCTCCACGCTCCACCCGGATTGAAAATAAAAGGGATGAAAAAAAAGAGACGAAAAGGGCGAAAAGGACGAACAAGACGAAAACGAGACGTGAGATGGTATGCTCCAGGTCAGAAACTGAAGAAATCCAACTCGTGGTTGCGAGCCGCCCCTGACCCCCCGTTCTCGAGCTGCTCCACGCCACCAGGGCCTCCCCGTTCGCCATTCGGGCCAGTCGGTCCCTTTCCACCACCGCCCACTGCGCCGCCAGGACCGCCATTCTCCCCAACGGCACTCTGCACGAGCCCGCTCAGGCTCACGGGACTGAGCGCGTTCATCCCGCCCTCTCCTCCGCCAATCCAATCCATCGCGCCGCCCGCGTTTCCACTACCAGGAGGACCAGCGGTAGCAGCAGCAGAAGTGGTAGCAGTAGTAGCAGAATTCGCCGGCGTCGTATTGGCATTCGCCTTGGACGCCTCATCCTTGGCCTCATCCGACGCGGCCCCTCCGCCTTGGGGTCCCATTCCGCTGTCGGTCCGCACGAGCGCCCCGGCACCGACATTGCCGTTAGCGCCATGGCCGGAACCGCTGCCGCCGTACATCCCGTTCGGTCCGCCAGGGCCCATGCCCGGTCCGCTGAGCATAGAGGTGACGCTCAGCCCACCAGGTCCGGACATCCACTCTGACAGCGGCAGGTCGAAACTGTTCCCACTCCCATTCACATGTCCGCTCCCGTTCCCAGCACCGCTGCCGTCTCCCGTTTCACCACTGGGGCGCATGGACGGCCCGCCCCACGCGCCATCGTCACCGTTCCCCACGAGGACGAAATCGTCCGCCGGCCGCGTAAGACCCTCGACGCCGTCGTCCAGGTCCGTGTCAATGGCGCTCCCGTTCAAAAAGTCCAAGCTGAAGCCCTGGTTATGGTTGTGGGTGTGGTGGTGTTGCTGCTGGTGTTGCTGATGTGGCTGGTGCGGGTGGTGCTGGTGGTCATGCCCGTCCGGACCGCCGCTCCCAAGACCGTACAGCGCAGGGTCGACGTGCGGAGCGTGGGGGTGGTGGCCAAAGGAAGAATGCTGGCCCTGGCTGTGGCTGCTCTTGGGCGGCGTCTGCTGGGGCGGGAAGAACGGCGGCGGCGGCCGGGTGAACTCGCTGGCGCGACGGCTCGTGGTGCCGCGTCGCCGTTTGTTCGGTGCCCCGCCGCGGCTTCCCGCGCGTTCCGTCTCCGACTCGCCGCCCGTCATGCTGGCCGTGTCGCGCCGCACCGGCAGGATGGAGTAGATGTTATCCATGCTGCCGCGCCACCCAGACTCGGACAGGATGGACCGGTCGCTGCCCGAGAGGACGTGCGGGGGGACGGCGGCGCGGTGGGCGCCGCTCGGGTCGTTGATGTCGGCGCGGAGCTGCGCGAGGACAGCCTTGAGGAGCTCGTCCATGCGGGCCGCCGGGTGGTAGGTGTGGCTCATGTCGCTGATGGCGCCGGCGAGGATCTCGAGGTAGCCCAGGTACGTGCGCCGGTCCGACTCGGACTGGTTGTAGGCCAGCGCGGCGATGAGGGCGATGGCCGCCGTGCCGGCGTGCTGGATGCCCGTGACGAAGATCTTGGTGCCGTCGAACCGCTGGCGGTGTTGCCAGAAGACCCGCGCCACGCGGATCGCCTGCTGCGTGCAGATGCTGCGCGAGAGCGACGTGCGGCTGTCGTCGACCATGGAGTGGGGGTCGCCCATCCCTAGGGCGTGGCTGTGCATCGCCGACGAGAAATGGTGCTGCTGCTGTTGTTGTTGTTGCTGCTGCTGCTGGATGTCTTCGTTGGCCGGGTCCTTCATCGGCTCGGGCACGGCCGACACCGGCGAGGGATGGCCGCCGGTGCTGGTGCCGTCGCCTGTTATCGAACCGAGGTTGGCCCAGGGCCGGTGGAGGAGGATCATGGAGACGTGATACTGCTGGTGGAGGAGGAAGAAGCTATAAGGGGCCGTCTTGATATTGGCGGGTTTCCATTGTAAGTGCTCCGGAAGCCGGCGGTACCAGTTTTGAAGCTGGAGATCCAGGTTGACGGCGTGCAGGTAGGCGTTGTCCTCGCCGTCGGTGGCGTTGGCGCCGAACATCTGACCATGGTCGAGGCCTCGGCTGGAAGACACGCGGTTGTTTTCCCTCGTCTCGACAATGCGGCCGGCCAGCTCCATCAATTCGATGAGCTGCTCGTAAATTTCAATGCCGATCGACTTCTTGTCAGACGGCCCATTGGCTTCCATGGATGACAGTTGCGAGAAATGTTTGGACAAGAGATCCATTCCGATGTCCTGGTTCTTGATGCTGGTGGGCCGGCCCAAGAACAGGGCCCAGTACTTGTCGTATACCACGCAGGCCCTCATGGTCATGTGGCGAATATCTACCTCGATGTCCCCGATTCCGTTGTTTCGACAGTCGAGATGGAGGCCAATATCGAACGCGAGCCGGTTGGCCATTCCTAAGGTAAACCATGTTAGTGGAATGTGGACCGCAGCCAGCCAACAGCTCAACTTGTTTGACTTACCCGCATACATCCAGCCAGTGTTATCCCTCCCCACACCGCATTCCAGATCCCCCAGTAGCAACAAGGCCTGGACGCTAGGGATACCACCAGGCCGTTCCAGCTCAATGTCCAGCATGTACTTGGCTTCCCTATGCAGTGTGCTCTCGCGCTCTCCCAGCGTGATCCGCTTCATGTCTTCGCGTTGGTAGTCGGCAAACCGGTACCCCATGGCCAGGACGGCGATGTGGAGGAACGACGAGTAGAACCTGGGGTTCTGGCTCTCCCGGTCGGCCTGGAAGGCTTCCTGGTGGACGACGTTGAGGACCGAGTTGTAATAGGCCCAGTAGTTGCTCATGAGGTAGTCGTGGGTGGTGGCGGAGAGGGAGCGGATGATGCGCTCGGCGCGGCGGACCTGCTCCGGCGGCTCCCGCGAGTCGAACTGGTCCGGGGCCTCGGCGTAGACGTGGCTGTTGGCCGTGGGTCCGAAGAAGCGCAGCCGGCCGGACAGCTGGTCGAAGGACAGGTTGCCCTTGGTGGACAGCAGCCGGTGGACAATGTCCTCTTGCTTGGGGTCCAGCATTCGGAAGGGGGACGTCTCCTTGGTCATGGGCTGGGGTGGCTGGCCGCCGGCCAGGATGGTGCTGTCGGCCTGGTCGCTGTCATGCATGTGGAAGTCGTCGTTGGCCGAGTCGGGCGGTGAGGGGACCTCGACCTTGGATGGCGTGGCTTTTCTGGCGCCTGGCTGTGTGGAAGAAGCGGTGGTATGGGATTTTTGTGAAGGATTAGGCTGCATCTCGGACGTCGCTGAATGCGACTCGTGTCTGGTTTTGGGGGGATGAACGGCCGGTGGCGGCTGAACCCCTTGTTCTGCTAGCATGCCCTCCAAGAGAGAGATGCGTTCAGAGAGGGAGGACATGTAGGCTTTCGAGATGGGGCTGGGTCATGGTCAATTATCAAGATACAGACGATAGAGCATGGTAAAGACTAGAGAGTAAAGGCTAAAGACATACCGGCGGCGCTCATCGTCGTTTTTAATGATGCACTCGGTGCCTGTTCGTTTACATTGCGTGCATTCCCTGTCCCCCTTGGGGACGACGCAACGGATTCTCCTCTCCCGACATGCAGCACAGGCCACGGATGCCCGATGACGGACTTGCTGCTTGGTGGAACCCTGACGGGTATGGGTGTTGCGTGGAGAGACGTTCTCCTGATGTGTGATATCGGGGGTTTCCTCGGTGGTAGTCTTGATATCGGTCTTGTTCGCCATGGCTTTTTCCAGAAGAGTACGGCTGGATCAGCAAAAGAAGTAGGAAGAGTTGCTTTGCAACAACAATCAAGTGCGTTACGTGTCGATTTCGTATCACCGGGTTGAGACTCGGTGTCAGCGAGCAAGATGAGGGTTGGAGGGTCGGCTCATGGGCGAGAATAAAGGGGTTTCGGAGGCGAAGAGGGAGAGAGTGGACGATGATGCTTCACCAACGTTCGAAAGGCCGATGATGAGGATGAAGAGAGAGATACAGGATATGGAGAGTGAAGCTGGACAAAGGCGTTGAGAATTACAAAAACGTGGGACGAGAACGGAGGCGAGAACAATCCATGGGAACTTGGGGAACACGAGAAACCAAGCGGACGACAAGACCCACATAGATCAAGCAGGCAGACGGCAAAGGCCAGAGGGTAGGGTAGGTGTATACATATAGATATAGGTATAGTGACTGGGGCAGGCTTGGCTAGTTCTAGATAGCGTGATGATGCTTGACAGGGAGCCACCATGGGTGGGAAATAGAACGAACGAGGGGCAAATGATGGGACGGAGGGCAGACGCCACTGTCCAGTGGTTTCCACTGCCTGTCTCGCCCTTCCCTGCAGTCCCCTAGTCCCCTGCAAATTCTTCGCCCCGTTGGACGGGAAGGGGTGGGATGGGCGGTTTCTGTCTGGGGAACATCACCATACACTAAGAGCGCCACTTATGTATGACTGGGAACAGGAGAGTGGATCCATGCGGCTCAGAGAGTCCATTGTTTCGGAGGAGAGGCGTATGATTTGGAGGAATTGGGAGAAATTTTCGTAGAGAAAGTTGGCGGCAGAGCGAGAGGGCAAGATGACTTGGCGACGGTGACAGCAGGACTAGTAGCTGTAGCTATAAGAAGATGCACGGTCAGACGCAGGGACATGACCACAGACTCGACTCTGGGACGAGGTCATCAACATCAAGTCAATGCTCTATGGTCGGGTAGATGCAACCACTGTCAGTTGAGAACCAATTTGGGGAACGGGCGGGGAGAAGGTAGTGGATGGTGAGGAGGAGGACGAGGACGAGGAGGGGTCCCCCCTGGGGCCCCGGATTGCGCAGATCGCCTCCCCCGGTCTTTTCGGCCTCGGACTTTTGAGAGGGGCCTCAGAAGCGTTTCTCTGGTGGAGACGGGGGAACAAGACGATGGTGCAAACCTGGGGAAGAGGAATCTGGGGGACGAGAGAATGTTCCACAAGAATACAACGTACCTAAGCATGGGGATAGCTGGGGCGGATGGCGAATAACGAAGAATCCACCTCTGCATCTCCCGGTCAACCATCCGTCCACCAAACGATGGCCGTGACTCGCCTTGCAAACGACCCATCCCACGTTTTCGAGGACGCGTTCATCAGCCACCCTCACCTAATGCCATAGCCATCTCCATCACTTGGGACACGCCACACGACGCCAATTGCCGCGCGAATACCCTTCCCCTTTACCTGTGACCGATATCGCATGCATGATGATGGCCCGCTTGGGATATAGTCTCATCAGCTTCGAATTCATGGCGTCACACATCGTGAAATCCCGGGTGTGCGTCCGGGGTCTGTCTTGGGGGAGGGGAGAGTCGACGTTGGGGAAATTTGAGGGAGAAAACCACTGGACAGGGAATGCGTGTCGCCGAAATAAGCTAGATAAAGTGGACACTGCGGGGCAGACCCTAAACGAACCACTGATAGGCGTTGTTTTGCCGATAATGACCCGCGGCTCTTCGTTACCCCACCTTTTCTAACCCCGGCTATCGCACTTACCCCACTTGGCTGCCAGCACCCATAGACCAAAGTCCAGTTCATGAGCATGACCAATCTTGCTGTACTTTGCCTCATAAACAGCAACTTTAAGTACCTACGTTTGTCATGTAGGTTACTTGTATGTACAATAGGTACGTACGAGCCATCTCCCTACCCGTCCATTTTGGCCGAAACGACTCAGATCGAGGTAAATATCCACGAATGTACGTTGTATTCCTGGGGTCGCTCCAGTGCATCCATTCGTACGTTGTACGTTGTATGCGCAACAAGCCATCGTAATATCATTGATATGAACACTCTGGGCGAATATATACATCTCCCACTGCATATCGGACATTGAAATCCATTACCGGCTCTGTCCAATAGACAAAGCGTGCATCATGATCATCATTGCATTCAAGTGGTGTTTTCACCCCTGTTTCTGTTCTTATTCGTAGTTTGTCGTTTTTCTTTTTTTCCCTCCCCCCCTTGCGTTGTACCTTTCGGCCGACCCCAGCCGTTTGGAACGCTCCACGCCGTTGTCAAATAATAGATTCCCCTTTTTTGACACCCCTCCCCCATTTTCCAACTCATCTCTAGCGCGACAATGGACACCTGGCATTCGAGCTATTTACAAGGTGCAACGTACCTACTTCGTACATACAACGTACATGGAACTGATATTTTGGGTGGTCACAGGGACGTGCAAAGTAGAGCCCCACTTGGTCTTTCAAATCATCTGTGTACCAATAGCTGGGCGGCCGATTCTTGGGGGGTGGTGATATCGCGAGTGGCATGGGACGAGACAAAACGTCGGCTGACATAATCTCGTGTAACCATCGCCTGACTTGCACTTGTACGTTCTTCCTTATCTACAGCTTGCTTCGGAGTATCTTCCGAACAGAATGATCAATGACATTGGACACCCAAGAAGCCACCCCGTAACGGCCATCTCGTGAGCCGTTATTTCGTACCTGTGTCCTTCAGGTGAAGTACACAGTACAACGACGTAATCACACTAACACCACGGCCACGCGTGAGGTGGGGCGTCTATCAAGCTAGCCTGATCCTGAGCCCTCGATAGTCTCAAAGACGGAGGTCCTTATTACTAAGACTCGACTCACCACCACCCCAGACCGTTTCCCCAGCCCTCCCCCAATTTCTCCAACCGCTCGGGAGTTTGCGGTGCCAGCGTCTCGAAGCGGTTGTCTGCATCTCATACTAGCAACTCATATGCCTCGGAAATTCTATTGTAGTGTCGTGCCTTGTCGTACTTTCTCGTCATACTTTCTCGTCCTCGCCCCTGGCTCCTTTCTTTATCCTCTTCTTCTCACCGCAGCGCGCTGAGTCGTTACTTCGTACACCGGCCAAACACCGATGGCCATCAACGCCCAAGAGCTCGGTGATGACCCGACCCCGAGACCCACTAGGCGGTCCAGGCTGCGCTCAGAGGTGGGACCATAGGACGGGAGCGTGGAATAAACCGTATGCCCTTGTCCTGACCGGGCCATGGGCGCTGCGCCGGACAGGTCGTCGGCTGTTCGCCCTTTTCCCGAAACGGAAAAGACTGAAAAGGCGTCTTTTCTTTTGTCAATCGTTGAGAAGACGGCATCCGGTGAATACGATCTGGTTGCAGCGTAGCTGGCCAGTCCTTGTCTCTTGCCGCGCTCCCTCGTTCGTTCGTTTGCTCACCCGATGCCCAAATCGTATGAGAAGAGAGCATCCTGTACCACTGTCTTTCCCTTTCTTTTCCTTTCTTTCCTTTTTCCATGTCTGACTCTCCGAATGCAGGCTGGAGTGTTTCGGAGGTGACATCAAGGGAAACACGGTGCAAAAGGAAAAGGGCAGACATGAATCGTATTCATATATTCCCTCTTCAAACCTATCTCTCACACCCCGTTCTAGAACAACAAAAAAAGGTAGACAAGGCCATGCGTGGAGAAAAATGAAAAAATAAAAATAGAAAGGGGAAAAACAGACCAAAAAGGGGTAAGGATAGATAAGAGGCACCCGTGATTCTCCGCCTTTACCTGGGCCCAACCAAAAAAAAAAACCCACCCCCTCGCCTCCTCCCAAGGTCGAACAAATCTCGCGCCGAGTCATGCCCATGCCATAGGAATTGGGATATCAAAAGAACAATTGATTTTCCGTTCCTCTCTTGCCCCGCTAGATGCAGTGTCCGCAAATCCCCATTCCTCCCTCTTCACGACAGGTGTATACCCTGGCGCTGTCTCGTAAAAAGTGTCTCGTACAAGAAATGTCGAATAAAAAAAGTATGGGCACATGATTCGTCTATTCGACGCTCCAGTCGTGGTCGTGGTCCCGCACGTATGTACTCAGACCGCGGACATCACCCGTCAAGTTGGCCTTGACCTCGCCGTTACCCAGGAAGGCGAACCGGTTAGAGTAGCGGTAACGGATGTTGTAGTCCTCGTAACGCGGGTCCTTGATGGTCTTGAGGAAGTGGATGGTCTGAGAAGAATGAATGTTAGCTCGGCACGATGGGTAAAAAGGTCGGTCTAATGTTCCATCTTGGGCGACTACTTACGCAGCCAGGCCAGAGGTAAATGCGGTTCTTGATCTTGCCGTCCTTGAACCAACTCCTGCAGTTCTCTTGGAACACCGTCGTCTTGTGGAACTCGTCAAAGTGGCCGTAAATGTCATCCACGGCCTCCTGCTTGACATCGATGGACCGGATATTCTCATGCTGAATCTTCTTCATCATCTTGACCGAGTACTCGACCGTCGTCTCGATCGAGGGCAGCAATGTGCCGGATGACCAAGTTGCTCCGGGGCCCTAGGAGAAAAAAATCAGTATGGTCGGCAAGTATCTCCAGGGGTTGGCATCTGTGACTTACCACAATGGTGTAGTAGTTGGGGAAGCGCGGGGCGGAAACACCGAGGTAGAGGTTGATACTGTCACCCCAGTCCTCGTTGAGGCTCTTTCCTTCGCCGTTGAAAATCTTAAAGGCGGGCCGGAATCCAACGTTGAAGCCGGTAGCGCACACCAGGATATCCATCTTGTGCAGCACTCCGTCCTCGGTGACGATGCCCTCGGGGACGATCTTCTTGATGCCGCCAAAGACGGTCTTGACGTTGGGCTGCACCAGCGCCTCGAGGTAGCCGTCACCGGGCGAGATGCGGCGACAGCCGGGGGACCAGTCCGGGATGATGAACTTCTTCAGCTCCTCGTGGCCGGGCCCGATGCGCCTCTCCATCTCCTCCTTGATGGTCTTCCTGAACTGGTTGGACATCTCCGAACCCTGCTGGTACATGCCGAAAAGGGAGTTGATCTCGGCCTCAATCTGCTTGCGGAACATGAGGTAGTACTCGGGGTCTTCGCGGAACTTCTTCTTGTCCTCCTCGGTGAAAGTGTACTGGCGATGGCCCGGCTCCGAACCGCCGGTGCCCTTGCGGAGTTCCTTCTCGAGAACGCCTCCACCAAACGGAGGGGAGACCCAGGTCGGGGATCGCATGAACACCTGCACCTTGTCGCAGATCTTCTGCAGGGCTGGGACGATCTGAACGCTGGTGCTGCCGGTGCCGATGACGCCGATGTTCTTTCCTTCGAAGGAGACGGAGTGATCCCAGGCGGCCGAGTGCATCTTGGGACCGGCAAAGTCGTCAAGGCCCTCAATGTCGGGCCACTTCCAGTTGTTCAGAATACCGGTGCCGTTGACGAGGACGTGGCACCAGTCCTTCCAGGTGCCCTTGGTGATCTGGTCCTCGAGAGTGAGGCTCCACATGCCCTTGGGTTCGTCCCAGCGGGCCTCGACGACTTTGGTGTTCAGCTTCATGTATTTCTTGGAGCCATGTCGCTCGGCGAAGTCTTCAAAGTAGCGCTGAATCTCATCGCCGTGGGCGAAGTAATGAGACCAGTTGGGGTTGGGGTCCCATGAGAAGGTGTACAGATGCGAAGGAATCTGCAATCTGTATGTCAGTGGGCATTCCGAGGGGGTCTCTGGAGAGGAAGACGAAAAGAAGAAGAGAAAGAAAAAGAAAAGGGGTAGGTGGTCCTAGCAGGCCAGGCCTGGAAAGGACAGAGGTTCTTACATCACAGGCAACGCCGGGATATCTGCAGACACACGAGTTAGTCTGGTGGAACGACCAAAACAAAGAGAGAGAGGATCTAGACATACGTGTTCTCGTACCAAGTACCGCCAAAGTGAGGGTTCTTCTCGAACAGAGTCAACTCCCAGGTGTCGGGGACCAAGTCCTTCTCCATCTTGTAGGCGAGACACAAGCCACTGGCGCCGGCGCCAATGCCAACGACGCGCAGCTTTGTGGGCTTGGAGTGGTACTGGTTCAGGACTTTATAAGGCGTTCCAGGCTCGATCACGGGAGGGTAGGAAAAGTCGGCAGGGTCGGGCTTGGGCTTGTGCTGGCCATTTGCCTGGCCGTTTGTCTGGCCATTCGTCTGGCTGTTGACGCTGGGGGCACTCTCGCCAGTGCCGCTGGCCTCTGCTGAAGGAGCCATCCTGAAAAGTGTGTAGAGGTGGTTTGTTCAAGCTTGCTGGTTCGACAGTGTTCAAGTGGTTTCAGGGACGGGGGGTTATCTCCTGCAAGGAACAGTTGGGCGGATTCGGAGGGGGTGTGATGGTCGGGAATAGAAGAGGTATGAAAAAGGATGAGAAGACGAAATCGGAGTAGGCTGGGAGCGAGCTTGATATATTGGAGGTATGAGTGGAGGAGGCGAGCCTGGCTGATGATAGTCTCGGAAATAGAGAGCGCGTTTCCGAGTAGCAAACTCAGGGTAGGCGACTACCTTCGGACTCTAGCAACCGCCTCCCACGGGTTACGGCTCAGGAACAGGCGCGGCCAAGCCGAGTGGTGGAAGTCTATGGGGCCCCGAGTTGGTCAGATGGGACGACGTGGGGGGCGGACACTTGCTCGCGGCTGTGGTTAGGACTACGAGTGCATGTGAGTATCCGAAGCAGGAACTAGGTGTGGAGGACAAAAAGTCACGGGCATATGGAACATGGGGATCGTCAACTCCAAGGACGGGAACTGCATTTCCTGGCGGGAGGACCCAGTTATGGTCATATACAAAGGTCAGGTGGAAAGGGCGTAAATAATCCCATTGCCCCAGCATCATTCCATTTCTAGAGGAGATGGGCGGATGCAGTGGGCATAGTCCTGGCATCGGTGGCGATGGGACAGAGACCATCGTGTCCGTGGAAGGCTGTGATAGCCCATTCGAGGAAGAAGAGATCAGTGGCAGCCGGACTTCGATGGCCGAAGGGGCTTTGTGGTGAGAGATCTGGAGAAGGCAGCCGGTTGGTCGAGGTCACTGCTGAAGGCGGGGTTTCAGAAACCAGAACCAAAAGGCGTTATTAGTGGGTGGCGGTCCTTTGTGGTGTGGTGACGGAGGATATTGTGGAGGTGGAATGGTGGTGAGGTCTGGGTAAGATTTTCCAGCGCTGCGGTCCCCGCACGAAGGATGGTGCCTGGATTGTGGAATAGGCACGTGCGTCAGCGTCTGGGGAACCCGGTCGTCACGTGAGACAAGCCTCATTGGGTTGATTGGTCACCTCGCGACTCTTCCTTTGTCATCAAGTCGGGTTCGCTGTGTACGTACTTCGTACGGCACCTACGATGATTCTCGAAGCAAGTTCAGCAGCACCGTTTCAATCTCCATCCAAATGACCAAGCGGACCGTACATCATCGCCCTATATCAGGATAACTATCAAAAGAACAATCTACCCTGTCAACACGAAGTAAAATATCGACCAAGTCAGTAATTAGAAAATTGTGCTTATCGGTATGTCTCGAATGTACGACTTCTGATTGGTTAGAGGGTAATAGCATGGTGTCCCGGAGCAGAACCATACTACCGGATCAACTGTTAGCCCTCAAAGTACTTCGTCTAAACTGCGCGCGCGCTTAATCGTGCATAGTATTAGGAGATGGGATAATCTCAGACCATGACTAGCAAAGCATTGTAAGCAGATTGTTTCTATCGCTTTCTGTCAGTTTTTTGTATTATCTTGGACGTAATCTACTATGGTAATCTTGGTGGCCATTGAAGAGGAGACTTGTCAAAACACCAAAGCACAACATGCATTATCACCGGATGCGGGTCCGTGCGTTTATGTACCTGTACATACGTTGTACCTAGGGGGAGGAAGACTTCCACGAACCTGTGTAGCACGCGCTGCTATCTGCCGGCCTGCGCATACGTTGTACTTCGTACAGTTCAACCTCGTGGCATCTCGACCATCCCGTCTGTTCGACTTTATGATACCACACGGTCGAGAAACAAACAGAAAGCATACGTTGTACGCGTCCTTCTCTCGCGTTATCCGAGACATTTTTATCACAACATGTGCATCCGACGGGAAGGCTATAGCCTATGGAGTCACGTTGGGAGGGAAACTTGTATGGATCGGCTCCCGTTGTCCATCCTACGACTACGAGGCTTGGAATAGGCCAAGGGACACTAGCAAACAAACCTGTCCCATCTCGCCCTGCTTCTCGATATCCGTCCCCTCTCTACTATCCCCTCCCCCGCGAAACCTTTCTCCGCCACCCTACCAGCCAGCCTCCGTCCCACGTAAGGAAGCAAACTTGTCACACGCGATCACTGACCATCCCCGAATTAGTCCCACTGGGGCGAACGGGAATAGGAAAAGGGGGAGAATTGCTTGTATTTTCGTCTGGCGATCGCGGTACATGAACCATGCCATGCCACCTCTTCTCTCAACTCCTTTCTCGAATGTTTTTTTTTTAGTACCTCCCGCTCTCACCGTCATCCTCCACCAAACCTCGACCTCTCCTGATCTGTTGCTCTCATCGTACGAGTAATTAACCAGAGTTCACAAAGTCGATCAATATGAGCCAGAACCACGCTCTAGTATACGGTTCGTCACGCTGCTCTCTCCGGACTGATGGCCCCCCTTGCGAACCCCGCAATGGAGAGGAAGCCAAAGATTGCGCATCATCTGACTGAACGTCTCTGTAGGTGGCAGTGGCATCACTGGCTGGGCCATCACCAATGCCATTCTGAACGGCTACCCGACTCCGGACAGCTTCGCGTCCGTCACGGCCCTTACCAACAGGCCGCTTGACCTCGAGGCCGCCCACTGGCCCAAGTCTGACAAGCTTCATATGGCCAGCGGTGTCGACGTCTTGACACCCAAGGGGCAAGAAGGTCTCGAGGCCGATCTCAAGGCCAAGGTCAAGAACATCAACCAGATCACCCATGTGTTCTTCTTCGGTATGTTGCGATAGGGGGGACGAGGTCACAAGAAAGCAGAGCTAATGTTTCTGGGTCGAATAGCGTACATCATGGACACCGACCCGGTGAAGGAGTGTCAGATCAACAAGGAGCTCATCAGGCGGGCCGTTTCCGCCGTCGAGAATCTGTCGCCCAACTTGAAATTCGTTGTACTCCCGACAGGCACCAAAGCGTACGGCGTGCACCTGCTTGACAAGTTCCCGTTCAAGAACGACCTGCCGTTGCGCGAGACGCTGCCGCGCATCCCCGAACCCTACGCCAGCCAGATGTTCTACTACGACCAGGCCGACATGCTCACGGAGATGGCCAAGGGCAAATCGTGGGCGTGGTGCGAGGTCATCCCGGACAACATCATCGGGTTCGTGCCCAACAACAACATCTACTGCATGGCCCAGACCTTGGGTACCTACCTGTCGCTCTACCGCGACATGCACGGCGAGGGCGCCGAGGTGGCCTTCCCCGGCACGGAAAAGTCGTGGCGCAACCTCAGCAACGAGTGCAACCAGGACATCGTGGCCAAGGTGTGCATCTGGGCGTCGCTGCACCCGGAGACCACCGCCGGCCAGCGCTACAACGCGGCCGACAGCGCCACGCCGACGTCGTGGAGCGCCAAGTGGCCCGTCATCTGCGAGTACTTTGGCCTCAAGGGCACGCCGCCCCCGGCCGGCGGCTCGGGCCCGCAGCCGGCGCAGTACCTGGCCGATCACTTTGATAAATGGCAGGCGCTGGAGAAGAAGCACGGTCTGGTGACGGGTCGCGTGGGGAACGACCGCAGCTTCGGGCCTTTTGCGCACTTTATCATGGCCATGCTCGATTTTGACCGCAATATGGACATGACCAAGTGTCATGCCATGTGGGGTGAGAGGAAGGAGGACATTGACATCAAGGCGTCGTGGTGGACTACGCTGGACAGGTTCAGGAAGGCCAAGATTATCCCATAGAGGGGAGGCACGGGGTGGTGTACACTAGGACACGGAAGGGGTTGAGGGACATGATAATGAACATCAATGTTAGTTGACATTTGATCGCACAAGCAGTGCCACTCGGATTCTCTGATAAATGATACATGATTCCTCATTTGCATGACATGATGATGCAAGTTTCGCTAATTCAACTTGTCCAGGACGTTTTCATTTTTCGTTTTCTGTATTGTTCTCAAAAGAGAAGAACAAAAAAAGAAAAGAAAAAAAGAAGAGGCGATGGAGGAAATCAACAAGGGGAGTGAACGTAGTTGTACAAACTACAAAGTACTGAGTACCGGTAATGTTTCCGTCTCTGGAGGTGGGGGATTCCCCGCATTTTACCCCACGCCAGACGTACCGTATTCATCCACTAATGACTCAGTATGTCTCGTTTTTCGCGGTACCAAATAGCCAATCGGAGGATTCAACTTGATACCTGTATTTCCGTTTTGGGGTTAACGTTGGAGACCTACTTGTGGAGTTGCCGCGGCTCAATGCGGGGAGGGAACAAGACTTCCAGCCGAAATCCCAGGGACCAGGCCATGACCGCTTACCTCGTTCGTTCTGCCGTCCAATTCATGGCTCGGCTTGTGATTGCTGCTCTCATAGCCGCTAAAGTGGATGTACAAAGCTCTGTAGAATCCTCACCTATTCCTTCTACTATCTATCACTACTCTCTCTATATCGACCAATTTTATCCATTCCTAACTCGTCTCGTCTTCTACATCACACCTAGAAGGCATCTTGTACCGCAAATCACCACACATCACATCCATCAACATGTCCCCTACGCCATCATCGGTGGACAACCCGGCCCTCCAGGGCCCTGCCTTTCAGAGGCTACCGCCCTGGGTCAAGGCCAAGCTGTCCCCTCTGGCGATTGAGAAGATCCAGGCTGTCTACGACTGGGTCGAGAATGAGTGTATTCCGCGCGAGCAGATTATGAAGGCACAGCTCGAGGGCCGCCGCTGGACAACGCCTCCCCTGATGCACGAGCTGAGGCAAAAGGCCAAGGAACGCGGTCTCTTCAACCTGTTCTTGCCCAACCACTTCGAAGAGAGCCCCGGCCTGACGAATCTGGAGTACTCGTGCTGTGCCGAGATTATGGGCCGGTGCTACTGGGCTGCTCAGGTATGATCTTTCGCCCCGAGAAGATCGAAAGAATTCGGTCGCTAACGAGAATGTCGATTGAACTTTTCAGACCATGAACTGCCACGCGCCCGACACGGGCAACATCGAACTGCTGGCCAAGTACTGCACC
This sequence comes from Sodiomyces alcalophilus JCM 7366, assembly GCF_042370955.1. NCBI lineage: Eukaryota > Fungi > Ascomycota > Sordariomycetes > Glomerellales > Plectosphaerellaceae > Sodiomyces > Sodiomyces alcalophilus. The sequence goes on along the minus strand of NW_027263535.1, from coordinate 1,290,245 downwards.
CCCGAACAGAAGAAGAAGTGGCTGCAGCCCCTGCTCGACGGCACTGCCATGTCAGCCTACTCCATGACAGAGCCGGACGTCGCCAGCTCGGACGCCACGCAGATTGGCATCGAGATGCGGCGCGAGGGCAACGAGTACGTCATCAACGGCCGCAAGCTGTACGGCAACTGCCTCTGGAACAAGGGACTCAGCTTCTACATCCTCATGGGCTGCACCGACCCGAACCACCCCAACAAGTGGTCGCGCCACACCACCATGATCGTGCCGTGCGACACCCCGGGCATCACGCAGGTGCGCAACCTGTCCATCATGGGATACGACCACGCGCCCGACGGGCACGGCGAGTACGTGTACGAGAACGTGCGGGTGCCCGCGGAGAACGTGATCCTGGGCGAAGGCCGGGCGTTTGAGATTGCGCAGGGCCGCCTGGGCCCCGGCCGGATCCACCACTGCATGAGGCTGATCGGGCAGACGGAGCGGGCGTACGAGCTGGCGCTGCTGCGGTGCAACGACCCGCGCAAGAAGCCGCGCGGCAAGCTGATTGGCGAGTTCGACTCCAACATTGAGCGCATCGCGCAGATGCGGCTCCAGCTCGACGCCATGCGCCTCGTCGTCCTCAACGCCGCCGACACCATGGACCTCCACGGCAACAAGGCCGGCAAGCGCGCCATTGCGCAGAGCAAGATCCTGGTCCCCGTCATGGCGGCCAAGATTATCGACGAGTGCATGCAGATCTACGGCGGCCAGGGCCTCACCCAGCACACCCCGCTGCCCGAGATGTGGACCTACGCCCGTTTCGTCCGCGTGGCCGACGGTCCCGATGCGGCGCATAGGCACCAGGTTGGGCGGGAGGAGATGAAGACGGTGGACGAGGTTCGGAAGCGTCACCAGGTGTATCACGACCAGTATAAGAAGTTTGCGGAGCAGTATGGGGAGAAGTTTATCTCTTTTGACTAGATGCTTAATGGTGCCATAGATGTTATATAGGTCGTTTATTTTGTAGATTTTGTTGTCAATTGAAAGCCAATTTACAAGCACGCCGAGTCCCCCGGGACCTCCAGGGGAACCCTGGAGGACTCTGCGAGATTTGGCTTCTGATCTCTTCAGATAGCTGTGACGGCTGTAGATACTCTTGGGGTAGTACTTCGTAATAGTATTCCGTGGATGCCATGACGACTCTCATGAGTTCGCAACAAAAATAGTAGACGAAAATAGTAAAAGTAGACAACATGGCAGACAAAATATGAGACAAGGTGTGTAATCATGGTATACTCAGGAATCATTACTTGTAAATTACTTGAATTCAGTCATCCCCTACTATATCTACTTGAAAGCAACACCCTGTCTGGTCGTCACCTTGCCCTGTCTCATCTCCTCCACCATGTCGGGCAGCTCCTCCAACCCCTTCCTGACTGTCACGACGGGCATGATGCCGTGCTCCTCGGTAAAGGCGACGGCCTTGCCCATGCGCTGCGGGATGCTGGTGCTCTCCGACTTGATGACGTAGTTGCCGAGCAGGAGGTCCATGACGGTGACGGGCAGGGGCTCGGACAAGACGCCGACGATCATAAAGGTGCCGCCGAGACGGAGGCATTTGGTGGCGGAGAGGAAAGCGGGCAGGACGTTGGTGTAGACGGCGACGGCGTGGACACCGCCGCCGGTGAGCTTCTTGATCTTGTCGGCCCATTCCGGGTCGGTGCGGGAGTTGAAGACGGCCTCGGCGCCCTGCTTCTTGGTCTCGTCGAGGTTGGCGTCGGCGACGTCGACGCCGACGACGCGCAGGCCCATGGCGCGGGCGTATTGGGCGGCGAGCTGGCCGAGGCCGCCGCAGCCGACGACGCCGAACCAGTCGCCCGGCTTGAGGTTGCAGCTGTCGACCGAGTGGAACGAGGTGATGCCGGCGCAGAAGACGGCGCAGGCGGCGTCCATGTCCCACTTGGACTCGTTGAGCACCACGGCGTTGTGGTAGTCGACCAGGGCGTACTCGGCGAAGAAGCCGTCAGCGGCGAAGCCCTGGAGGAGCTGCTTGCCCGTCTCGCAGTGGAGGTTGTGCACCTGGCAGCCGGCGCAGGTGAAGCAGCAGCCGCGGATGTAGAGGAAGCCGACGGCGTCGCCCAGCTTGAAGCCCTTGCCCTCGGCCGACGGGTGGAAGGAGACGATGTGGCCGGCGCCCTCGTGGCCTAGCGTCACCGTCTCCTTGGCATCCTGGATGGCCAGGATGTCGCTGTGGCAGAGCGAGGCTGACCGGATCTTGACGAGGAACTCATTGGGACCGGGTACTGGTACGGGGACCTCGTTTACTACCACCTTCTTTTGGTGCTGTTTTTGGTGTTGCGTTAGAACAGGCCATCCATTTACTTCATGTTGTGAAGGGTGTAAGTGTGGGACACTGGGATCGACATACCGGGTCATATTGACCCGCCTTCATGGTCTTGGGGATTTGAGCAACGGAACCCATGGTTGCGACGATGGTGGAGTGGGAGCTGTGCGGGATAGTGTGGGAGCAATGCGTTGTGGCGAGAAGACGGTGATACCACGAGAGGGGGGGGCAGGGAGGACAAGTAAGGGGGGGCTAGTCAGAGAGGTGAAGGAGAGAAGAAGAGATGAAAAGTAACGGAGAGAGAGAGAGAGAGAGAGGAAGAGGCCACACTGGCTTTGGATAATAAGTAACTGATAACTAAGGAAATTGAATCCACGAATCGTCAGCAATGGGCGAGCCAGCTATCCTATAGCTTGCCCCTATTTACAAGTCCCGACCAAACTAACCGATTATGCCGTGGTGACATTGACCCCTTTCTCACGGCCATGGACATCCAAGTCCATCACACTCTCGGAATTGTTAACCCTGCGTACACTGAAGGTGGATAGCAAAGAATCAGATGGAGAGAAAGAGATGACAGACGGAGAGACGGGGAGGCGACGGAACCCTGAGCTGCCCCGGATTATCGTCACATGAGACGGAAGAATCCCTGGCGCCCCAATGGTTCCCATTGATTTGGTTTCAAACCATCTAGTCGTTGTCTAAACCGCAAACATTCGTTTCTGTGTTGTTGATTCACCCGAGACCCCACACCCAAGGTGAACTATTGCAGCCGTCTGTTCTGTACTGCGCTCAAGGCGAACGGGAGGACACGGGGGAAGCCGCAGCGTGTTGCCCCTCCAACATGTACAAAGTACTTTGTACACTATTTTCGCCTCTGATCCGGCGATACCCCGCAGTAGATCATTAGTCGCATGCGGAGGCGGGGTAACACACAGCAAACGGGTAGGTACTGAGTAAGTAGGAGGGTGGGGGGCAGACAACGTGGTGAAGGGGAGGAGATACAACGTACAATGTACCTAAAATTAGCTAAACTAAGTGAATCCAGCTGCCTTACGATTGGGGTATGGGGTAGCCCGAGTCAGATTCTCCGAAACGGCTCGACCACCATGACTCGACGAACACCATGACCCTGACCCATAGCTATGGAAATTGATAACCTTCAGCGCTTTTAGTGTGCACTACTTCCCAAGAGACCACATCACGCCCAGAGCATCCATTCGGCCTAGGCCGCACTTTGCCTGACCCGCATAGCGCATGTATTCACATCGTAGGAATCTGCATCGACAGTGACAGACGCCACCAGGTTCCCGGAGTTAAGGACGGCGTAGTCTCCCCAGGAACAGAGCGGAACCGAGTAGAAGTACAAGTCCGCCTGGCTTAGTAGTTCGAATTACATCATGGGAGACAAAGAAAGATGGTGATACGATGTAAGCAGTCGGGAAGAGGGGCGGTGCCGTAAGCGAACGATTCGTTGTTGGGAAGCGGCAAAACTGACAAGACTGCATGGATGATAAGTTGCTGGTGGTACCCCGTTTCGTATTCCTGCCGGTGTCCGTAAATAAAACAAGAAGAATAAAAGTAGCGGCCGACCACATACCTAGGTACCTACCGAGAACCGCTTTCCCCTCACCCCGCTACGTACCCCAACATCGACCTCCCATAACAGGAACTCTCCCATTCCTCACCTTAGGTCAACTTACTTTTCCTCACTCATCCTCTCTTCCCCTTCACCAATTCACCCTTACTTCCGTTCCACCAAACACACAATCTTCACAGTATGACCTCTCTGGGTCCCACAATGAAGGAGAGCTCGAAGAAGCTCGAGTCGTCCTTTGACTGGAGCCCGAGCAACCTCCCCAAGAAGCTCTTCATCAATAACGAGGTACGTCGCAAGAAGAGAAGGGAGACCAAAGATGCGTCAACCAAAGACAAATAGTCTAACACACCAAACAGTATGTCGAGTCCAAGAACCCCAAGAAGCTGGAGCTTTTCAACCCCGCCGACGGGTCTCCCGTTGCCAACGATGTCGCCCTCGCCGGCGAGGCCGAAGTAGATGCCGCCGTGGCCGCGGCCGAAGCAGCATTCCCCGCCTGGAAGAAGACCCCCGCCACAGTGCGTCGCGACTTGATGTACAAGCTGGCCGATCTGATCCATCAAAACGGCCCTGCCCTGGCGGCGCTGACGCGCATCACCCTGGGCGCGCCGTTCGGATCCTTCGGCTCGTTCGAGATCAACCTCGCCTGTGAAGCGCTCCGCTACTACGCCGGCTGGACCGACAAGTTCCCCGGCGAGGTCATGCCGCAAGACGACGGGTTCATGAAGATTGTGCGGAACGAGCCCCTCGGCGTCACCTGCGGCATCACACCGTGGAACGGCCCGCTGGGCAACGTCGGCATGAAGGCCGGCCCCGCCCTGGCCACGGGCAACTGCTTCATCCTCAAGCCGTCCGAGAAGACGCCCTTCGCCGCCCTGGCCCTGGGCACGCTCATCAAGGAGGCCGGCTTCCCCCCCGGCGTGTTCCAGGTGCTGTCGGGCGACGGCAGCACGGGCGCCCTTCTGTCGAGCCACATGGGCGTGCGCAAGGTCAGCTTCACCGGGTCCACCACGACCGGGCGCAAGATCCAGGAGATGGCGGCCAAGAGCAACCTCAAGCGGGTGACGCTCGAGCTGGGCGGCAAGAGCCCCGCCGTCGTCTTTGACGACTGCAACCTCGACAACGCCGTCACGTGGTGCGCCAACGCCATCACGGCCAACACGGGCCAGGTGTGCTTCGCCCGCCAGCCGCGTGTACGTGCAGGCCGGCATCTACGACAAGTTCGTGGCGGCCTACAAGAAGGCCATGCAGGACAAGGCGGCCGGCATCGGCGACCCGAGCGTCGACACCACGACCATCGGGCCCCTGGTCGACAAGTCGCAGTTTGACCGGGTGCGCGGCTTCATCGAGCGCGGCCAGCAGGGCCAGGGCACGCTGCTGGTGGGCGGCGGGCGCGTGGGCGAGAAGGGCTACTTTGTCGAGCCGACCGTGTTCGAGAACGTGGCGCAGGACGCGGAGATTCTGCAGCAGGAGATCTTTGGCCCCGTGGCGGTGCTGAACAAGTTTGAGACGGAGGAGGAGATTATCGAAAAGGCCAACGATACCAACTTTGGCCTCATGGCCGGCGTCTTCACCCAGGACATCAACAAGGCCATGCGCGTGGCCTCGGACATTGACAGCGGCATGGTCGGCATCAACTGCGTCAGCCTGTGTTTCCTGACTGCGCCGTTTGGCGGCAGCAAGGAGAGCGGTACTGGTCGCGAGAACGCCATCCACGCGCTGCGCATGTTTACTGAGCCCAAGACCGTCATGGTCAACCTTACCTATTGAGGAGGATGAGAGTCTAGTGGAGGTAGTATAATGAAATAAAATGTCGTTTAATTCAATTGTATTGTGATTTTGTGAAATGTGGAAGTACGAATATGAGGATGAAGGAAACAAGGAAGCAAGGTCCAAAAAAAAAAAAAAAAAAAGAAAAAGAAAAAAAAAGGGCGACAGCTTCACCGACAGTTTCACCGACCTGACCGACATACTGTATCATATCGTCCTGACACTGTATTTAACACTGGTTACATAACCCAAATCTCTGGACGGATAGTGCGCAGGTACGTACGATACACTGTATATACACTGTACACACAATTAATCTCCACAACCCAATTCACCTGAAATTTACTCCATCAAATTATTGCCCTTCAATCGTCTCAACGTCCGTCTGGCATCACCTAGACGTTGGCATTATGCTCAATTCATGAAATGCATTCCTGACTACCCAAGATACGCCATACAAAAACACTGAATCCCCTACCAAGTGGTACCGTCTCACAGCTTGGACAGCCTGCCCGCCGACAGCCTCGAACCTCCATCAACGGCAATGTCGACTCCGTTTCTAGAACAAAACACGTCAGCATCATTCCAATCGTCCAAACCACTGCGGAGGAGAGGGAGAAACCTACACGTATTTTCCTGCAGGGGAGCACAGGAACACAGCCACGCCGGCAATGTCTTCAGGCTCGCCCAGGCGACGCATGGGGTTGTCCCGGCTCAGTCCATCGACGCCTCCGAGGTTGCTGATCAGACCTTGGGCCAGCTTTGAGGGGAAGAACCCAGGCGAAATGACATTGGAAGTGATGTTTCGGGGGCCCAGCTCCACAGCCAAGTTGCGACCCAGGTGCTGGTGAGAACGTCAGCATTGATGTCGATTGTCACATGTCTTTCTTTTTTCTCCTGATCGTCCAAAACTCACATTTGCGGCCGCCTTGGAAGCAGAGTACATGATGGTACCGTTCTCCCCGACGTGGGGGACGTTGCTACCAGCCGTTGAGCTGATGGTGATGACGCGGCTCGGATCGTCCCTGGAAGAGGCTTGCTCTAGAAGAGGGAGGAACCTGGGGGAAAAAAGCGACCCGTCAGCTTGCTCTTTCTTATCTTCTCACATCCCCTACCGGGTCATTGACAACTTACTTCTGAGCCAGCTCAAAGACGCCCCGGACGTTGAGGTCCAGGATCTTGACCGAGCTGTGTGGCGGGGCGTCCTCGAACCGTGAACCCCACGCGGCGCCGGCATTGCACACGAGGATGTTCAGGCCCTTGCTCCCGACAATCTCCTTGACCTCGCCCACGAGGCGCACGATGGCATCCGAGTCGCCCACGTTGGCGGCGATGCCGATGGCCTTGCCCCGGATCCCCGGCAGCCTGTTGAGCTTGTCGACCGCCTGCAGGATGCCCTGTTCGCCCTCGAGCTTGCGCGCCGTGATGATGACGTGCGAGCAGCCCGACCGCAGGAACGCCGTGGCCATGTGCAAGCCCAGGCCTCGCGATCCACCCGTGACGACGGCCGTCTTGCCCTCAAGGGTGAAGGCCTTGTCGAAATTCCTCAGCTCAGACATGTTGTCGGTTCGATTGTATTTTCTTTCTTTGCGAAAGTAGTCGGAATTGGAAACTCTTTCGAATGAGGGTCGTCAAGGTAAGTTCTCGATGGACTCGGTCGTTAAGATGAGAATGAACGAGACGAGAATCAAAAGAAGAGGGACAACAATACGACGAGAATTCGATTCGATTGATGCACAAGTGTGTGTTACGGGCTTCGAAAGAAGTCACGGATGATATGAGTTCCAAGCCAAGATATGGGTTCCCGGAATGGAATTGGTCGAGCGACAGTACTCCAATGCGAACGATTCGAACGCCCCCGGTCGATGGAGTCTGGGGTCTGGGGTCATGCCAGATGTTTTCCGTGGCTGTTCGGTATTAGCTTGGGACCCAGCAGCGGGCACAACGACCAGTGAAAACGTCCCAAATGACAAGCAGCCCACTACGACAAAGAGCCACGGCTCAACTGGTGAAGCTTGGAGGGTTAAGTGGCAACCCAGCTCGCTGATCTCGACGGCACCATTTGCTGCGCTCTCAGCCATGGGCATGACATTTCAGCCCTTCCCGGAAGGAGCAAGAGTTTGCCCGTCAGTCTTTACCCCGCAAAATGCCGGCTACCGAAGTGTTTCCGAGGGAAGATATCGGCCGATTAGAGGCGCACAACTCGGCCCGCCGAGTCTCCAGTAAGAAACCCTCTGGTCGACGGCTTGTAGTGATTTATTCTGGATTTTCGGGCTGTTTTCATCCGTTTTTTTTTTATATTATTATCTGATATGTCGTTGGGTATAGGGAAAGACGAGGTGGTGATAACCGACTAGAAAGCCCCTTGATATATCACTCTGTCTTGGTCCTTTTTCTCATCATATCTTGACGTTTGACGCAAAGGCAGAAAGAAATCAAAAGATAAAAAAGAAGCAAAAGACGCTGCCTTCATCTTACACTCTGGGGAGCTTCTCTTTTCTTTGCCCTACCTTACATAGATCCCGCCGTCGCCATGATCTTCACGTCCCCTTTCCCGACACTTGACATCCCCAAGACCAACCTACTCACCTACCTCTTCCCCCCGGGCCAGGAGCCGTCCGAGGAACCGCTATGGTTCGACAGCAAGGATGACCAGCAAAACCTATCGCCCAAGCAGTGCCTAGAATGGGTGAAGCGCCTTTCTTTTGGCCTTCAGAGGCTGGGTATGAAGCGCGGGGACGTGGTCATGATTTGCACCCCCAATCATATCTTCGTGCCCGTGGCTTACCTGGGCATTGTGGGATCCGAATGCATATTCAGCGGTGCCAACCCGGCTTATACTGTACCTGGTGAGTTCTTCTTTAGACTTCGACTTGTTGATCCGTCCACTGTACAGTTGGTTGCTGACCAGAGTCTTTCTTCTCAGAGCTTGTGCATCAGATGAACAACACCACAGCCAAGGTGATTCTCGCCCACCCCTCCCTGCTCGCCCGAGTCCTCCCTGCCGCCGAAAAGGCGGGCATCCCCAGGAACCGCATCTTTCAGTTCTCCGACGTCGAGAACCCGACCCGGGAAGGCATTCCCGACTGGAGGGCGATGATCGGAACGCCAGCAGAAGCACGAAACTACCAGTGGCCGGAACTGTCGCCAGAGAGATCCGTCAACACGGTGGCGACCATCAACTACAGCTCGGGAACGACAGGCCTGCCCAAGGGCGTCTGCGTGTCGCACCACAACCTGATCGCCAACGTGGAGCAGACCATCGTGATGCGGTATGCCAAGAAGCCGTACCCGTTCGAGGCGCGGCCGCAGGAGCGGTGGATCGGGTTCCTGCCGCTCTACCACGCGTACGGGCAGCTCTACACGATCCTCATGGCGATCAAGCTCGACGTGCCCATCTACATCATGAAGGAGTTCCGGTACGAGGATTTCCTGTTCACCATTGGGCGGTACCGCATCACGAGCCTGCAGATCGCGCCGCCGATCCTGGTGATGCTGTCGAAGCGGCCCGAGACGGCGCGGTACGACCTGTCGAGCGTCAAGGACGTGCTGTGCGGGGCGGCGCCGCTGTCGCGCGAGCTGCAGAACGAGTGCCAGCGGCGGTTCCAGATCCAGATCAACCAGGGCTGGGGCATGACCGAGGTGACGTGCGGCGCCATCCACGTGCCGGGCGGGGTGCGGGACGACACGGGCAGCGTGGGCCAGCTGGACCCCAACTGCGAGTGCAAGCTCATCGACGACGACGGCAACGCGGTCGGCGTGGGCCAGCCGGGCGAGATGTACGTCCGCGGGCCCAACATTTGCATGGGCTACTGGCGCAACGAGGCGGCCACCAAGGAGAGCCTGGACGAGGACGGGTGGCTCAAGACGGGCGACATTGCCGTTTGCAACGAGGAGGGGTATTTCTGGATTGTCGATCGGAAAAAGGTATGACCTAGCCAGGTGTTTTTTTCCTTCCAGCCGACAAGACGAAACTAACTGGAGCAACAGGAACTCATCAAGGTCAATGCACTGCAAGTAGCGCCCGCCGAGCTGGAGGCGGTGCTTTTGGAGAACGAGCACGTCGCCGACGCTGCGGCCGTGGGCATCACTGTGTAAGTTGCGGTTTTCGTCTCAACAGTCAAATCAAAAACTAACGCCACTCAGCAACGACGACGAACGTCCGAGAGCGTACGTGGCGATCCAGGAGGCGTCCAAAGGCAAGGTGACGCCCCAGGACATCCAGGAATGGATCAAGCCGCGGGTGGCCAAGCACAAGTGGCTCACGGGCGGGGTGGTCTTCGTGGACGAGGTGCCCAAGCTGGCGAGCGGCAAGATCCAGCGGAAGACGATGCGCGACTGGGCCAAGAGGGACGCGGCGGCCATGGAGGCGGAGCTCAAGAAGAACGGGACACCAAGAGCAAGACTGTAAGAAGAGTGATGCTATGGAAGGGATATACGACGTAGGGACAGATGGCGACAGGTTCCCTTGGTTCATCTGCACGGCATTTCGTTTGTCTGGTTTTTGGTCTGGTCGGGTAGGGAACTAGCTACGGGTAGATCATGCAGAGTCGATGATACAATACACATAGAATTTTCTCGCAGGCGGGTGCAGGCTGATGCGTGTTGGTCTGCTTTGGACTACACCTGTGACCGTTTATCCGCCTTCTTTCGCTCACTGAGGAGGCAGCGACAGTGGTGGCCAACTGAGACAGCCGTGCGTGGCACTCGGAGTGATCAGTCTTGATTACAGAGGCATTGCAAACGGCAGCCTTGATTAAGAGGGTGCAGATCGCAGCCTTGATTACAATGCATTGCATATGGCGGCCTTGAATGCATGGGGCGACGGAAGAGGCAACGAAAGTGGTGCAGAGTGAAAGCGTGGTTGGGCCACCAGGGAGCGAGCCGGGTGATATTTACCGGCAGCCGTGGGAAGTCAAAGACTTGTATACTTGCATGTACACAATACCCCACAGTGGATCATGATTATGTCAGAGGGCCAAGGCGCTAATGACGCATACTTCCGTCATGTTGTTATAAAGGAGAAACACGAGACGGTAGGTACGTACCTACGGTAGCACTTGCCGTCGACTCTGCATTCATCCTCCAGACGAGACTCGTGATGTCTCTCTTTTTGGTCCAAGCGGATTTCTCCTCCAAACAATACGCCTCTGTATTGCACGAGAAGAACTCTCAACAAGCAAGCCCACTGGACAGATATGACAGGCGAACAAAGCATTGGGTCATGTGGTCCTCATCTTCTGGTCCGTGTCTTCTCCATCGACGGATTTCGGGAGCTTGATCATGTCCGTTGACCGCTGACTGACCGTTATGTTGTTCTTCTAGGTTTATATGTTACAAATCCTGGAGGTGTATACCGGTGAACGGAGATAAGGGCAGTAGGCCAGCCTCCAGCCACCGTGCCATAGCTTCTCGGATCCCGTTTAGCGCCAGTCTGGACCCGGACGACGTTACACTACTACTGATGCATTCGCACGACGCAGGACACTGGCTGTCGGGTAGCTCTTCCACTTCACCCAGCCAGCGTTTGCGGCCGTCCGTCGTCCCCAGAGACGCTCCTTTCCTCTACCCTGCGCTAACCGTCCCTTATCGTCTACATTTCTTCTTATAGCACCGAGCACTAGGCCCGCTGGACTAGGCCCGCTGGACTAGGCCCGCTGGACTGGGCCGATGATCTTAAACCAGCCATTGGATTCGCCCCATCGTACCAGACAGAGACCTCCCCCCGCCACGCGGTCACGGCATGCCCCGAAGAATCACACACCTTATTAGTAGCCTTGGGCTCTGGGCGGAGATCAATACCCCACGATTCTGGGCTGGGGGCGGGGCCCTTTCTCCAAAGTACGAACATGGCTTTCCCGACTAGTGAAATCTCATTTCGCTACTCTTCTTCTCCCGAGTCAGATGAGGACCAATCGTCTGATCCTTGGCCCTACAGCTGTTTCCTGTGTCATGAATTCTGCTCTGGCAGCTGCTTCATGACTCGGCTGAACCCATCCCCTCGGGGTTACCCCAGGGGCCCGGGATGCACGCCATCCCACTTGGACCTTCGTCCCCACCCGGCCATCCTGTCCAGTTGCGACGCGATGGTAGCTATGGGAAATTTCCCGACGTGTCCTGCCTGCAGACAAACAGACCGCCCTGAGTATCATGACTGGTTGGTAGCCTGTAGGTCAGCCGGGTCGTTAGGTGGCCGCCATGCTCCTCCTCCTCGTCCTCCTCCACCAGCTAGATTCCCGAAGCTAGGATCCGGGGGGGGGGCAATTCTTTACGCCACCCCCGTTTTTCCCCCCCGCTTAGTGCTGGAAAACGCCAGCCTTCTGTACCGAAGAGCTCTTTGTCCCCCTACATCTCATACGGCGGTGCTCTTCCATCGTCGAGTGTACTCGGATAGTCCCCGCTAAGCTGTGAACAGACCTTGTCTTCTCTCGCATATATATCTTCAGTATTTCGCTGCCGTCTCTGCCCATGCTCTCTCCTTGATCTTTACCTATCTATAACCCTTCACATCTTGCCTTTCTCTTGCTGCCTCTGACCATCCAAGTGGCTGTATTGAGAGTTGAGCATTCGTCTCCCTTCTCCTATCCCGTTGCCCCTTTTCTCTTCCCACCCTCGATACCAACTGGAACATACGCCAAAGTTCCCGCAAACCACACAACCACAATGAGCAACAACATCTCACCAGAGTCGGTCAAGGCCGGTGCCCGCGATAACTCCCGGAGACTCGACAACCCCATCCACAATGAGAGGCATATGCGTGTCATCTGCATAGGTGCCGGTGCCTCTGGCCTCCTGGTCGCCTATAAGCTGCAGAAGCACTTTACAAACTACTCCCTCGCCGTCTACGAGAAGAATGCCGCCGTCGCCGGCACCTGGTATGAGAACAGGTACCCTGGGTATGTATCTCTCTCTCTCTCTCTCTAAAGAAGAAAAAAAGCTGACTGGTTTGGGAATAGCTGCGCCTGTGATGTCCCTTCGCACAACTACACATGGAGCTTTGAGCCCAACCTCGACTGGTCGGCCGTCTACCCGCCGTCCAACGAAATCTTCGATTACTTCGAGGGCTTCGCCCGGAAGTACTGCCTGCACCAGTACGTCAAGGTGCGCCACCAGGTCGTCGGCGCCACCTGGGACCACGTCAACGGCGGCTACACCGTCCGCGTCGAGGACCTGGACACCGGCAAGATCATCACCGACCACTGCGATATGCTCGTCAACGCCAGCGGCATCCTGAACAACTGGAAGTGGCCCGCCATCCCCGGCCTCGACAAGTACAAGGGCACCCTCCTGCACACCGCCAACTGGGACGACTCGGTCTCCCTCGACGGCAAGGTCGTCGGCCTCATCGGAAACGGCTCCTCCGGCATCCAGGTCCTCCCCGCCATCAGGGACAAGTGCAAGAGGGTCATCAACTTCATCCGCGAGCCCACCTGGGTCTCGCCCGTCCAGGGCATGGAGCAGCACAAGTACTCGCCCGAGGAGATCCGCGAGTTCGCCGAGAAGCCCGGCGCCCTGCTCGCCTACCGCAAGAACATCGAGTCGGGCCTCAACGGCCAGTTCGGCATCTTCCTCAAGGACAACCGCATCAACCGCGACACCCACGCCTACATGAAGCAGCAGATGAAGGAGAAGCTGAACAACCCGTACCTCGAGGAGAAGCTCATCCCCGACTGGAGCCTCGGCTGCCGCCGCCTGTCCCCCGGCGTCGACTACCTCGAGTCCCTGACCAAGCCCAACGTCGACGTCGTCTACGGCGAGATCACCGCCATCACCGAGAAGGGCTGCCTCTCCGACAACGGCAACGAGTACCCCGTCGACGTGCTCATCTGCGCCACCGGCTTCGACACCTCCTTCCGCCCCCGCTTCCCCATCATCTCCCCCTCGGGCGAGAACCTGCAGGACAAGTGGGCCAACGTGCCCGAATCGTACCTGGGCATCGGCGTCGCCGGCTTCCCCAACTACTTTGCCATGCTGGGCCCCAACTGCCCCATCGGCAACGGGCCCGTGCTGTCGGCCGTCGAGGCCCAGGCCGACTGGATGCTCAAGGTCATGGACCGCTTCCAGAGCAGCAACATTGCCCGCATCGCCCCCAAGGAGCAGGCCGTCCGCGACTTTGTCGAATACAAGGACTACTTCATGAAGCGCACCGTCTGGTCCGACGAGTGCCGCTCCTGGTACAAGCCCAGCCCGGAGGGCCCCATCGTCGCCCTCTGGCCCGGCTCCACCCTGCACTACATCGAGGCCATGAGAGACGTCCGCTTCGACGACTTTGACATCACCTACGCCGGCAACCGCTTCGCCTACCTCGGCAACGGCTACTCCCAGACCGAACTCGACCCTACCGCCGACTGGGCCTACTACATCCGCGAGCACGACGACGACCCGCCCCTCTCCACCGGCGGCAAGCGCAAGCTGCTCAGCAAGAGCGGCACCGTCACGGACCGCGAAGTCGTCGTCTTCAGCGGGAACCGGGACGAGGCGGAACGCGTGCGCGAGGAGACGACAGCGAAGCTCTGAGCGGAGAAGACGCGACAAGGCGTTGGGTTGTAAGAATGATGAGTGGGTGGCGTCTGTTGGGCGGGTTTCTCTTGCGTATATTCGTACATCTTGGATGATTCATGTGGGCAGGGAAGACACTATGGACGGCGGTTTTTTGGTGTCCATTGTACATAGCCCTTTCTTTGTCGTTTCGATTTGCATACATAGCAGTAGCATTTCTTCGGATACATATGGAGTTATATTCCCTCGTCTGTATGTCGCTTCATCGTGACCAATTCGCTCTCGACGTACATCAACAGACGCCTATTGCCAAGCCCTAACTGGACAAGTGGTCTACGTAGGCCTATTCCGACCATGTTTCCGTCTGTTGGTTCCTATGTTTGGGTGGCTATTACCCTTCAGTTACGAGTCTTGGAAAGTCAGAATGGTCCACTGACGAACCTGCCGAGTCCCAGCTCCTGGGAAGAAGAGAGCAGCCAAGTAGTTTTCACGGATGGAAGACCCCCAGAAGGCAAGTGTTACGAGAAGACCTTATCAGACCGGGGTGCCTGGTCGCCGCTCGACGAGATGGTTCGGGCACGAATCAAGTGCGCTCGGCAGGAAGCGGCCAACCCTGCGAAAACAGAGGAATGCCATCCCCAATCCATCCGCCCGTCTATCACGACACCTCGTCCTGCACTGCCTGCCCCGGTGGAGGGGGCCGTTTCATCACCTTTCGCTCGTTGCCCAGGATAACTATAATCGGAACACCGGCGTCAGTCTCCAAGCCATTCTCGTGATTCTATGTTCCGTCGCGAAGTCGAGAAGCACAACTAGGCAAAGAAACGGCAAAACTCACGTCTATTAAAAAGCACATAGGAAGTAACGAGGAAAATCGGCAGGGCGATAAGTCCAGCCGTCCAGCGCCTAGCGGCACGATTGTAGGCTTTCTTGTATTCCGGGCTCGCCGGGTTCAGGCGGGATGAAGGGGCGGGCTGTCTCCTCGGTGCAACGACGGACGAAGCGGGTGCGACTGGCTTGTTCGTCCTTGTTGATGACGCTGCCGCGGCGGCGGCGGAATTGGAGGCGGTCGCGTCTGGTATTGTTCTTGCGCTGCTGGCGGGTTTGGGTACGACGATTTTGCGGACAGGTTGAGGGGCGCCCGGGTTGTGAGCTGGTCGTGTATGCCCGGGGAGTCGCAGCTCTCCAGTTTGTCCGTCTTAGAAGATGGCGCATTGGGGGCACGGCTGGTTCGGAGTAGTTTGAAGTTGGTGGTAATGTCGTCGTCGTCGAGCGCGTCGCGGGAGTATGATTGGAGAACTCGGCCTTCGATTGTCGGATTATTAGAGAATTGGGATCGTTACGGGGGGAGAAGCAATCTGTCCAATAAAAGGTTCGAAATGGTAACTTGGAGGGCGCGTGGCATTGAATTCGCCGAACGATTACTCCCATCTAATAAGTTTGGTCCGGTGATGATGGGAAGCATCTTGACCGAGGTTCGAAGTTCTCGGATGGTCCCAGCTGCGAAGCTGCGCCACAACTTACATTGTGGCGCTGTGGCTACAGGTTTGTATATACGAATAGGTACGTACCTCGCTCCATTTGATCGCTGCTACTCCTGAAAGAAGTCTCTTTCTTCTGCATCTCATGTCGGTTGGCTCTCAATCCAGCCCCTATTTCTACGTTCTTTACTCGATCATCTCCCTCTTTAGGAAACACTTGGTATGATTGAGGTGACAATAGACAGCGGGTGGTGGTTCGTGGCCAGGGCTGGATAGTCTGCGGCCTGCCAGTGGCCCTCTTGATGCGGTCGGCGATCTCGAATAGAAGCCGATGGAGGAGAATGCATCGCAGAATCCCCGTCTTACGATGCATGTTCGGAACGAAGGTTCTTAGGTCATGGTTAGACGGCTTAAGGGGAGTATGCTCAGGATTCGACTCTTTATAGGCCGCCGTCTCAGTCCGGCCTTCAGTCTCAACCCCGGATGGTCGAAGGCTCGGTATGGAGCAGGCATACGTGATGCCCGAATCCAGCTTAGCAGCATGCAAAGGCTTTGATCCAAGAGACCGGTTTGTCTCTCTCTTGGGCCTTGGACCACAACCACCTCAGTACTCTCCTGAGATCGAAACCCCTTGGTTTGGTTCAGCCCAGATTGGGGATTAGCCATCATCTAGCGATACTTGCAAAAATGCAGACGCTCCGTCTATTGTTTGTGGTTGAGGTTCAGGATCCCAAGCAAAATGCCATCGGTTACCTAGATGCCCGGGATTCAAGGTAGCCATGGCTTATCATTTTGTGATAATTTCGCCAACAGAATATGTAGGTTTTCTGTGATCGATTATAACCTTGGGCTATAAGTTGGGCGATTTCTAGGAGGGTCTATGCCGCAGTAGGTCGATTTATGTGAGCGTTTTGCCTCCTGTCTGCTCCTTCATTCTCTTGTAGTTCTCTCCTTGCCAAGTTGGTCTTCCGCATGACCTTGGGTAATGCAGAGCCTGCCCGTAAGTCAATGCATAGTATAGACGTGTTCCAAATGATACTCCATGGACAAGAATAACGTTCAGTATAATGTTGTTCATAATCGTTCCCTCTTCAAGCGAGGTTCAGTGCGATATCATGCCCAGTTGGACTTGTAAGTCAGACCGTCGTCCATCCAGCCGCTCCAACCATTGGTCCTCGTATTCACATCCGCGTCCTGAGCATAGCCCATACCAACCGACAGGATACCTCCATACACTTCCACCTGGCCTGACCCAACTTGTTCAGATACAATGTACGATAGCTAATCTACACCATGACAATCTACGCCGGGATAGGCTGGTGGATCCCCTCGAACCTAGGACGAAGTCGGCGCTCAACGCCTTTGGCCATCCTCTCGAGGGGCAAGCGATGCTCAACGGCCCGCACGGTGCGGGCGACGGGTGGTTCGACGCGCTTGATTGCCCGTTCGGTCGTCGGGTAGACGTAGTTGATGTTCTTCTCCCAGCGAGGCGCCCACTTGGCAGTCTGGCTGGCCAGGCGCTGGTCGTGGCCCGGGTACATGAAGTATAAGGGGGTGAGGCCGCCTATGGTGGCTGCTCCGTAGCAGATGGCTTCGCCCGACTGGATTGCGAGTTTGATCGACATGGCGATGGGTTTCTTGTCTGAGAACAACTCAAATGTTAGACTTGGGGTTCCGTTTAACAGTGGGTAGATCCTCCACGATGAGTAGACCAAGGACACGATGGGAAACGTACGTTTTGTCAAAGAATATTGATAAACTGGTGAGATGTGGCGATTGTTTCGGCAGGAGTAGACAGCGGCTTAGGGTGTAGAAGTCGGCTGGCTCCCTGGATATTCCACTTGGTTGTTGTAAGATGCGGTGTTTGTCGAAACTCGGTTCGTATAGATGAAGGAAGAGAATCGCGGAAGGAGGATGATTCGGATAAGCGTAGTTTGATGAAAATCGTAGATGGCACGGATTGATTTCGTGCAGAGCGGTGATGGTGTCACGAGAAGGAGAAGAGGCACACGAGAGAGTAGAGGAAAAGGACAGAATACCGTTTTATGAAGGGGGCGAGGCGAACTGGGGCACACCACCTCACCTTATTGCTTCTCCCTCGTCCTACGTGAGAAGGCGCCGGCCGTTTCGACTCATTCGACCTGCGTGGCCCGGTGAAGAGTGCGGGGTAAGGAGACATGGCGAAGCAGAGAAGAGTACAAGGTCGTAAGGTGTAACGTGAAGCAGGTGAGGTTGTACCGGGAGATGAACTCTGTTATTGAACCTGGGCCCTCCATCACGAGAAGATGTGCCACAACGTTGACCAATGGCCTGAACTCTAACCAGTGAGGGAAGGCAGTGACTGGCTGATGGCCAAAAGCACACGCGACGCCGAGGGCACAAGGTTTCGACGAGAAGGTGATGTTTCGTCATTGGATTCATGTAGTGTACGGGAAAATGAGCAGTGGGTGGGTGGTTTATTGCCTGTACTTGTATGTTGACTGAATGATTTCGGGCAGGTTTCCTTTTCTTCGTTTCTTATTTCAAGGTCGTATAATGCATGCGAAGAGTCTGAAATAAATAATATCATCCGAGTTGATTGCGGACGCCATTGAAGCCATTTCTATGCTGACTGTCCTGCAATGGATGAGATATTTCCCCTTTTTTACGGCGGCACACCGACGGGCAGGCAGTCCGGGGAGGGCCCACACTGGGAATGGGCCCACTGGCACTAAGAGAAGGATCGCTGGGCAAGTGGAGATTCCACGCCGTTTTGGCACATTTCCGCCCACTTCCCCGGATGCCATGGCGAAAAGTGGCTCCGGGAAGTCTGGGGAAATCGGCGCTAAGGGGTGCCCCAGAAACCCTTTGGAGTCTCGCCCGGATAGTCAAGACAACACACTGAACCAAAGACACAATTAGAGACGTCGCATCCGACTCTTGTCCGTATCTGTAATCAATTAATCACAATTACCAGTATACTTGATGGGGGAACAAGGGTAAGAAAAGAAAGAAAGAAACGAAATATGTGGTATATTATACTCGAACATATAGCAATCTCATTTCATATTCTGCAACAGAATCATAGTGTAGAAAAAACGTACCTGTTGGACGATTGTCGCGTGCCTCCACTGTGGTCCCGCCCACTAGACCCGCCCGGGAAGTTGCCGAATGGCTTAGTGTTAGGATGCTTCCCTCTCAACTGCATCCCCTATCAGCGCCAATTTCAGGGGTTGGATAGACACGGCGCTGCGTCTGCGCTTCCCATTTGCAGGTAGTATCCCAGACACCAACTTCTTTTTGAATGAATATATCGGACTTTGTTCAAGAAAACGCATACTAGGTATCAATCTGCAAACTCGCCATGTTGTTCGACCACTTTATTGCTGTCATCGTTGTTCTTCGCACCCAACCTTCAACACACGTAACCTTCAGGAACCCTCCTTCTTCGGCTGGTCGTCTGTCCCTGACCTCGGAACACAAATCACTCTCCCGACCCGAAGCTTGTCGCAATTCAATCCCTCATTGGCAGCAAGCAGCTCCTCCAGGCTCAGCGACTTTTCCTGCGCGATATCCCAGCAGGTATCCCCCTTGGCGATGGTATACTCGGCCTGGCCCGGCGCGCAGTCCGCCTCGGCGGGGACCGTACCCCGCGATCGGTAGAGGAGCCACACCACGCCGATCAGGAACAGGCCGACGAGCATGAAAAAGTTGAACAGCGGCGCCCACGCCTGCCGCCACGCTTTTTTCTCCACTTCCCACGGCTCCAGTCCCGGGATGAAAGGCTCGCTCTCTTCTGTTCCCTGCAGCCCTGGTCCTGTCGTGTTGCTGCCGTTCGACACACGGGTCAGCCGCCCGTACTGCGCCCCCGGAGCGCCTTCCCAGTGGCTCCCGTCCGCGTCGCGGTAGGTGTACGTCTGCGTGTCGGCGTCGTAGCCTATGCGCGTCATGCCTTCTGGCAGTCGCTCTTCGTCCGTGTCGTAGTGCGAGAAGCGCGACATTGTCGGTGGGAATGATTTTTTTTTGAGCACGTGTTCCCGTGAGGGCGGTTTGGATTTTTGTTGGAATGATTGCAAGTCGAGTGCAGATGCTTTGACGGCGTATTTCGAGGGCAAGACAGGTGATGGTTCCTTTCTTGGAGATGAAGAGTTACCGAGGATACATACATCGCTGGGAAGTTGGGATGCCCGTTCCGGTGCGGCTTATGTCATCCAAGTACGTCATTCGCATGAACAGGAGTAAAATAGTGGATCTCGTGTGACCAACTTGGGATCGTCAACACAGCACCACAAACTTATTCTGATCAAGGAGCCGCGTCATATTCTTCGAAGCACATCAATTCACCTAGTGTAGTATGTACACTACACTTCGTACACCATGTACACCACGACTCCATGACGACCCCCTTTCATCCGTTTCTTACGCGCTCCGGACGATGTTTCGACACCCTAGGGTCCGGTGAAATGTGCTGGTTCCGAACGAGTTTGTCATTTCCGAACTGGCAAATCTCGAATTGGTCCGTCTCTTAGAACGTTTGGATGGAAAATTGGGATCGGATCTTCTTCGTACAACGCGAGCGCGGCTGCAACTACCTGTCCTGCTTGACCGGTAGCACGCCCGGCATGGTGACCCGCCCGTTTCCCTTTGCGTCTTCAAAGACAAGACAAGACGTTGCGGTCACCGGTGAATCCACCCACTGCACTGCCGCGGTTGCTTTACAACGCTTGTCCCTGGCCAACTCATGAGATAAAGACTCGCGAAGTTTGAATGCAGCCAGCGTGGACTTGGTGCACATTGGCATATGCAGGGACTATAGGATACCTACGGGGATGGAATGGAAAGCTTTCGGTGCGGGTAAAAAGATGGGCGATAAGAAGAGGGGAGAGAGAACATGGGGAATTGGGTGCGTGGACTGTTTTGATTCCCGCATTTTAAGTAGGTAGGGAACATCCCTACACGTGTACAAAGGCCAGAAGAGGACATGGGCAAGTCATTTCTGTGCCGACGTGGCGATTATTTTTAGAAAAGAAGAGGATTCGAACGACAGAATAGGAAGTAGCTTGTGGGTCGTCGTCAACGTTCGTAAGGCCGCAATTAGGTAATTACTGCATCCAGAAGTTCCGCACCATGTTACGAATAAATGAGACCGAAAAAGGTCAGTCATGTGATGTGGTGCTTGGGAAGGCATGATAGTGGCAAATCTCGCACCTCAGTTTGTGCATGTAATTTTGTTGAGACATGCAAAAAAGGAAGAACTAGTAGTTGACGTGGCCGGCATGTTCACCGACGCTCATCTCCGTCTGCCGTGGGGACATTGACCGGTACACGAACCGACCAAGGGACAGGACTGGGGAATAGATCCAGGTGCAAGTACCCAGACCGAGACAGCTATGCAGGGTGAAGAAGAAAAAAATTCAGGTCATGAGAAGAGCAGATGGAAGCGTCGAGACCAGAGACTTTTCGATTGCGTGATACATTCTGTGGGTTCCGGAAATTCGAACACGTACAACCACAACATTGCTTATGGGAACGGATTGCCGATTTAGGAAGTTTTAGCACCTCACGATGGCTTCGATGAGCTCGCAAAAGAAGGGAGCGGTCAAAGAAGGAGGGTGAGAGAGGAAGCTAGGAGAATAAAAGCGGGATAAAAGCGGGATTTCCGAAAGAGGAAAGCCGACAGTACCCCGACTAAAAGGTACAAAGTACGTTACAACGTACGAGTGATATCACGAGCCACGACGTCCGAGTCGGTCATCGGTACGGACTCCACACAGAGAATTAAGCTCTGGACAGATAAGCGGTGGTAGTAAGCAGCACCCCGCAATTCGGCGCCGTTCTACCCCACAGCTGGCCAGCCTGTCGGGCTTGTCCGTACAGAGTCTCGTATTGTCCTCCTTCATCCCCATTTCCAAAGGGATCGGGACCCTTTCCAAATCCCATGTGCTGGAGCAATTACCGAGCACAACTCCCAACTCCTTTCCCCCCGCGCGGACAATTGGAATCATACGGTAAAAGCTTGTCTTCTGTAGTTTTGATGCAATTGTATGTGGGGCTCCGTTCCCATGAGGTTGCGACTCCACCCAGATGTTCACGCGCTTCAAGTCATCCACAGAAACACCCTCTGGTCGATGACGATGTCTCTGATCGGATATTACGGGTCTCATAGCATCTGAACTCATTCTGTGTGACGAATGCAAAGAGCTCGTAAATACTGTGGTGGTACAGGTCGGTCGTGGTTCTTCAGTTTCCCTCTCAACATCACGATCACGATCACGATCAACCGTTCTATGACGCTTCATCGGCGTAAAGGCACCTCATGGCATTGGGAGCCAAATGGATCATCCCATCCCCCATTATCCCCGCCACTGAGCCGTACCGGCCCTGGTCCCTGTTGGCCGGACCCTGTTGACCGGATCCTTGCTGTCCGCGTGAGCTTCTCTCCCCCCACCCTTGGGAATGCGTCAGCCTAAGGAGACGAATTGACTGGCCCGTTCCTCCCTCCCAACGCGGGAGAGCAAGGGGGAATTGGGCGCCAAAGGTGGACAAGGTACATGTGCGTTGTATCCGTACCATTACATGCTCGATTGCTCCACTCCTGGAAACATCCCGGAGAGCTCTCAAGCCCCGTCCGTCGCCTCGGCAGCATCCTTAAACGTACTACCCTCGTTCGGTGGTCGCCGCCATCGTCGTCCCCGCTTCCCTTGCTTTTTTTTCCCTACACCTTGTCTCGACTACTCGCTCTCCGCTCGGCGGCGATTCTTACACTACTTTTGCTCTGGACCCTTTACGCAACGACGGCATTATTTGAACCCACTTCTTCCCCCTCCGTCCCTCGTCTTGCTCGTCTCTCCTCCAACATAAAAGACGGCCTGCGATACCCTACGAGTCGCCCATCATGTCTCGCTCTCTCTCCATCTCCCGGCTCCAACCACGACGTCTCTTCACCACCCGGATCACTGCTCTCACCTCACGATCCAGTTACCCCAACACTACGCCTACGCTTCGACCTGCCGCAGGCCTCTATACTCAACTACGCCCATTCCACTACTCTCCCACTCGTACATCGTCTCCCCGTTCCTCATCAGACATGGGTTCTATGCCGACTCCCCCGCAAACCTCGCGCCTGCCCGAGTTCAGCCTCCAGGGCAAGGTCATTGTCGTCTCAGGCGGCGCTCGGGGCTTGGGTCTCACCCAAGCCGAGGCTCTCCTTGAAGCCGGTGCTATCGGTGAGTACAAAGAAGATGCCCTCATATTCATTTACTTCCAGCCGGCCCAGAGAGAGTACCCGACTGACCAACCCGCCCCCATCCCCTTTTGCTAGTCCATGCCGTCGACCGCCTCCTCGAGCCGGATCCCACCTTCGCCAAGATTGCAGAGCGCGCCAAGAATGAACTCGGCACCGCCCTCTTCTACCATCGCACCGACGTACGCGACGTCGAGAACCTCAACGCCCTCATCGAGGGCATCGCCGACCAGCACGGCCGTCTCGACGGCCTCATCGCCGCCGCCGGCATCCAGCAGGAGACCCCGGCTCTCGACTACACCCTCGAGGACTCCGACAGGATGCTGGGCGTCAATGTCACTGGTGTCCTCATGACCGCCCAGGCCGTCGCCCGCCAGATGGTCAAGTACGAGTGCAAGGGTAGCATCGTCATGATTGCCAGCATGAGCGGTACCATTGCCAACCGTGGTCTCATTTGCCCGTATGTATTTTCTCCCGGCTGTCAAAGGAATAACGACTGACCCTTCGCTTCAGCGTCTACAACGCCTCCAAGGCTGCCGTCATCCAGCTTGCCCGCAACCTCGCCGCCGAATGGGGCGAGCACGGGATCCGCGTCAACACAATCTCCCCCGGCTACATCGTCACCGCCATGGTCGAGAACCTCTTCGAGACCTACCCCGAGCGCCGCACCGAGTGGCCCAAGCACAACATGCTCAACCGCCTCAGCACCCCCGAGGAGTACCGCGGCGCCGCCGTCTTCCTTCTCAGCGACGCCAGCAGCTTCATGACCGGCTCCGACCTTCGTATCGACGGCGGTCACGCTGCGTGGTGAAAAAAGACAAAACAAAAAGAAAAGGAAAAAAGAGAAGGGGATCACATCTCCCAACCACCGATAATGATCCGAAAGACCTCCCTCGTCGATGTGTTATGAGATTTAGCATTGGCGTTTTCTTGGGTACTGGTTTTTGTATGCGTTGTTGTTCTTTCGATGGCCTGCGAGAACGTACTTTGGGGATAACCAGCGGAGCGTTGTGCCATGATTTTACCCTGTTCTCTCTTGTTTACTTTACATTACAAGAACAGCATGCCGTGCTTGCATAATATGTTGTCTATAGTAAACATGCACACTCGTAATATAACGTATAACATGCTAGTCTTTGCGTTGAATCGTCCCTTATATCACTTCTGTGACTTTTGCCATCATCGAAACAACCGCCCATACTCATGAGACGTGTAGATCTAGTTGATATTGTACATTTTGTTACTACATTCATGTCCCAACATTATTCACGACACGACTCGCCATTCGCACACCGGGATATCCATTCCACCCCAAACCACTTCTACAATCCACCCTACTCCTGTCCAGCAACAACAGGCGTCGTAACCCCTCTACGCCCCAACCTCCTCACGACCCCTTCCCTAAGATCAAACCTCCTCTCAATATCCGCATCAGGCACGCCCTTCTCGCGCAGGAAATGCATCTGCACAATGGTATTCAGATCCAAAAACTCCCTCCCAAGACTGCCCTTGCGGCCTATCATATCAAACTCGGCGTCCGCCCTGCCCTGCAGCGCCCGCCGCGCCTCCAACGCCGCCAGCGTCGGGTTGCTCGAGGGGGACGGGTACACCGGCGGCGCCGCCCTCCCGGAGCCCCGCGTGGGCGGATCTAGGACGTTGGGAGCCGGCGAGTCGCGCCCCTGTTGCGTCGGAGAGGAAAACGGCGACGATGACGGCGACGGGGTGAGGTTTACGCGGGAGGTGGCCGAGTAGGTCGGGTTCGGTTTCGCGATGCCCATTTCGTGTAGCCGGCGGGAGAAATCGGCTGTGATGTCTGTGTCGGCTTCGTCCGAGGGGGTTCCTAAACGGTGGGAAAAGGATATATTCGTGTCAGTTCAAGGCCGTCGACTTGCTATTGCTGCTAGCACGCTGAAAAAAGCCCTTGGACTCGCTAACCTTGGCTCTTGTACGCTGAAGCGTTCGGCTCAGTGTCTGCTCCTGGTGGCGCTTGGGGGGGACGCTGTCGCGCAGAAGCCGGGAGGGCGGAACCAGGGGCTCGTGTCGGGAACCGACGCGCTGCCCCTTGTGCGGCCTTGGATGATGAGGAGCCCATGGTCTTGTGATACTGTCGGGTCAATTGGTCGGTGAGGTGTCGGAAGAAGGGAGGCAGTCAACACCGTCTTATGTTAAAAAGCAACAAACCTCGTTGCAATGCCGTCATTATGCGAAGACCTCGACAAACGATTCCGGGTCGATTACTAATCGAGACACCCGGACTTGCTTATGTCATCCATTCAGGGGCCGCTCACCGAGCAAATCGTCAATCGTCTGGAATTCTCTCAGTATTCCCATTCAGCAGATGGTAATATAATACAGAGGTCTCTTTTCTTCTCCTCTCTCTCATATTCTTACCGGTCAGTCCGGCCAGTTCTGTCATCTATAGTTACATAAGAATTTCCCATCTTTATCCCCCAGTACTCCGGAGCCAGCCACCAGTCCTAGCGCCCCTGAATGAAGAAAACAATAAGAACCCGAGCCTTTGCACCGTAGTCCATACATCCCGCCCCTATTCCCACTGATAGAAAAATTACAAGTCAAATAATGATTACAAGGCCGCAATGCCCCGGAGGAGCACATCAATGCCCGCCTCGGCGTTGGCATCCCCCCGCAACAGGCCGGCCACGTCGCTGAGCATCCCCAGAGGGATGTAACACCCAGACTTGGCCTTGTCGAGGCTCTCCTTCAGCCGGCTGGTGTGCTCCCACTCCCTGGCCGCCACCTCTGCGCGCGCAATGACGCGATCGTTAATCCCGCACATGGCGGCGCAGTGCATGCCGAAGCTGCCCTCGGCCACGCCGTCCTCGAGCTTGTAGAGGAACGTAATCTTCTTCTCCTCGTCGTCCACGTGGATCTGCATCCGCCGCGGCCGGATCTCGGGGTGGTTCTCAAACTCGGTCGCCAGCGAGTGGTAGTGCGTCGCGAAGAAGCCGACGCAGCCGATGTGGGTGGCCACGTGGTGCAGCACCGCCTGCGCGACGGCCACGCCGTCGTACGAGCTGGTGCCGCGTCCGAGCTCGTCCAGGATCACGAGCGACCGCGGCGTCGCCTCCGAGAGGATCTTCTTCGTCTCCGACAACTCGACGAAGAAGGTCGACTGGGACGCGAAGATGTTGTCGTTGGCCCCCAGGCGGGACATGATGCGGTCTACCGGGGTCAGTCTCGCGCTACGGGCGGGGACGTAGCATCCAATCTGCGCCATGATCACCGCAATGCAGTTCTAAATTGCGTTAGTCGGGCTGAGGAAAAAACAAAAAGCAATGGAAACCAAAAAAACTCACCATCCGAAGAATAGTCGATTTACCCGCGGCATTGGCACCCGTCAGGAGGTTGATCCGAGCCGAATCACCGCCGAGCTGGATATCGTTGGGGATAAAGTCGGCCACCGTGTTGAGCATGCAGGGATGGCGCAGCTCCGAAAACTCCATGACGCTGCGCTCCTGGTCCACAAACTGCGGGCGGCAGCTGGGCTCGCCGAGCGACGACGACGCCTTGGCCAGGCTGACCAGGCAGTCGAGCTGGGAGATGATGCGGATGGCCCGGAGCCACGTCTCGTAATCGGCGTCGAACCGGCGGAAGAAGCGCGAAGCCACTTCCTTGATGATCTGGGAATGCGTCTCCTCGGCCTCCTGCAGGTCGCGCACGAGTTCGGTCAGCGCCGGGAAGTAATATCGCTTGACGCTCGACGTCGCCGACATTTGCCGCCAGTTGGAGGGCACCTTGAGCGACTTGGGCGCCTCCAGCTGGTAGATTTCCTTGCCGCTGTCGGTGAACTTGAGCGTCTTGCATCTGAGCTCGGCCTTCTTCGTCTCCAGCAGCTTGTGGAGGTCCTGCTTGATGGCCTCGATGCGGTCGTAGCTCTCGTCGAAATCCTCTTCGATGCCACGTTCGGGGACGAACATCTTGTCGTCCTTCGCCTTGCTGCGGTCAAACGCCGTCTTCCAGTAGGTCAGCGGCTCGTCGAGGTTGGGCATGGATGCCAACAGCCGGTCGACGAGACCCTGACCGCCTCCCCAGGTGCCCAGCAGAGACATTGTGTACTCGATCTGCTCGAACCCTTCGAGGACGCGGACAAAGTCGTCGGGCTTGCAGACGCCGGCGTGGATCCTCGAAATCAGGCGCTCCAGGTCGGGCATCTTGGTCATCTGAGACGAAAACTGCTCGCGCACGCTCCTGTCCGAGTTGAGCATGTCGACGGCGTCGAGCCGTTCGTTGATGCGCTGAATGTCGCAGAGCGGGTGGCACACCCACTGGCGGAACAGCCGCTTCCCGAACGGGGTGACGCATCGATTCAGCAGGGTGAACAGGGTCCCCTCGGGTCCACCGTTGACGCTGTTGGCGAAGATTTCGAGGTTGATGAGCGTCTGGCCGTCGAGGATGAGGGTGCCGTTGCGCCTGATGGGGCTGTACCGCTGAAAATTGCCCTGCGACAGGAGGCTCTGCTCGATCTTGAGGTTTCTGAGGTACTGGACGAGCGCGCCCAAGGCAGACATAAGCAGGTCCTCCTTCTTTGCTGCCAGCAGCGCCTTGGGCCACTTTTCCAATTCCTCGCCGCCGTCGACGGCAAAGTAGCCGCCGCTGACGAGCTCCCTGCGCGTCGTTTCCGCATCCCAGAACTCCAGGCCGGGCCGGAGGTAGTTCCAAATGGTCGTGGGGGACGTGTTGCTCTTCAGGATGCGGAGGGCCTTGGTGGAGATGTGGGACTTTTCCAAGAGCAGCTCCCGCGGGGAGATCTGGGCGACGAAGGTCTCGAATTTGGTCAGGTCAACGTCATCTTCAAACTGGGTGATGTGGAACTGGCCGGTGGCGCAGTCGACAAAGGCGATGCCCATGTGGGGGATACCGTCGATGACGGACTCCTTGATGGCGGCACAGTAGGTGGCGAGATCGTCTTGGAGCATGCTCCCGTCGACCAAGGTGCCGGCGGTGAGGATGCAGGACAGCTCGCGGCGAATGACCTTGTCGGCCTTTTTGCTCTTGGCGGGTTCATGACCGCCACGCTCCCGCATCTCCTTGCCGAGGGCCGACTCCATCTGGTCGACGCGGGCAATCTTGTAACCCTTGGCGATGAATTGATTAACCCAGATGTCGAGCGAGCTCTCGGGCACGCCGACCATGCGCATGTTGACGCGGTCGGTCATCTTCAAGTCGAAGAGCTGGTGGCCGATGGTGGCATCGTTTTCGTACAGCTCGTAGAATTTACCCTTTTTGAAGAAGACGACGGTATCCCAGAGCTTCTGCTTGATCTCCCAGTACTGTTTTTCAAAGGGCGAGAATTTGTTCCACTGCGCCGGGGGGATGTAGATGGTTCCCGGGTCGTAGTCGGGGTGGCCTGGGGGGTTCCGGTTGATGTCCGTGATGTTAGCCAACCAGGGGTACCGCTCCTGAGGCTCCGAGGCGTGAGCCTTCTGCTTGCCTGTGGACGAAGACGAAGGGGTGGCGCGGGGAGGAGGCGGGCGGGGGGCACCGTTGGTGAGCGAGCGAGGAGCGTTGGGATCAAAGCGCCATTGCTGGGCAGTGGATGGGGGAGGCATGTCTTGGTCGTCCAGATCCAGGTCCTCCGAGTCATCCATCATACGAGCGAGAGTTGCCGTGTCAAGAGCGCTCGAGGCGACTCTCTTTCGCGGGGCGGACGCCTTCTTGGCCGGTCGTTTCCGCTTCCTTGACGATGGTTCGTCGTCTGACTCGTCCGACACGACGAAATCTACCATGTCTACACCGTTATGTATTAGCAACGACGTATTTCACCGTTGATATCTGAATAGAGCAAGGTCTGTATCCTACCATCATCTTCGTCTAGCGGCTCGTTGTCGGCGGCATCATCATAGGCATCCTCGTCATCATCATCAGGTACGACGGTGCGAGACCTCGCACGCCGACGGATGCGAGAGGATTCGAGGGCTTCGAAAGGATCTTCGTCGTCATCAGAAGACTCGGCATAATTGATCGCCTTTTTGGTCTGTCGGGGGAGATGAAAGTTAGCCGGCGTGGTGGATTTAGGAAGAGAACAGAGATTTGGCCGACTGTTGTGACCACATACTTTCCGCGAAGGGCTGCTGTGCAAGGCCGAGGCAGCTCCAGTCTGGCGGCGGGAAAACTCAGCAGGCGTAATGGGCGAGGGCATGTCGTGGCCATTCTCTACCTTGACGTTGATGCTGTCCAGGTCCATGTTCTCTTGGGAGCTGCTGGGGCCCTCGAGGGCGTCGCTGGGAACGGGGGTCAAGGTGGACGATCTTCGGTTCATGGTACGAGGATTGGTTTTCGAATTGAATGTGCTGGTCGACTCCTTGAGACCTCGAGCTCGCGAACCGCCGCGAGGCGCGGGAGTAGGAGTGGCAATGGTGGTGGACGCGGAATGGGGTGGTTTGGGTTTGGCGGAAGATGTGGGTTTGGAAAAGAAGCTTGTGATGGAACGCTGGGTGCTGCCGGAAGGGGTTTTGGCAGGCCCCGGTGTCCGCACCGAAGGGGATCGATGTTCGCCCATAGTGAGCCCCTAGAACAACGACCAACAAAGCAGAGACACAGCGGCGAAGGAAGATAAGGATTGGTACTGCAATACTGTACGCAACAAGAGGTGGATGGTCCCAACTAGTCGAATGCGAGAATGAAGAAGGTATCAAGGTATAGAGCAGATTATAGGGGCAATGATATTGGGAGAATGAGAGGGGAGGTAAAAGTAGGATGAGGAGGACATGGAGGACATGGGGGGGTAATTATGTCCCAGATATTCGGTGAACGGACGTGACAGACACGCATGGGGAGTCGCGTCGAGACGGGGCTCGCGTCAGAGGTCGCGTAATTAATGGGATGGCTAGGTTCGGGTTAGCTATTCTCCGAGTGCTTATGTAATTTAGTCATGTACCTATGTACATAGGTACAAGGGTTCCGAGTCCCAATTCTTCACCTCGCGGCCGCAATATCCAGATACTGGTGTTCAACCACCTTACCCGAATTGCTACTGAAAGACTACCACGGTTATTATGTCGATCGATGTCAATGATATGTTAATAGCTGTAAAGCTATAATAGGGAAAAGTCTATAGCACTCTACGGATAGGTAAAGAATCGTCAATGGAGGCCCAACCTCTAGGTCCTGGAGCCATCTATCTACGCATACGCATGACTTGACACGCACTCCCGAAAACATACAGTATATAGTCTATTGTGGCAGGGCATACGGGCCTCAACAATGCAACGGTATGGTTTCACCGTTGTCGCTCCAGGGACTGCATCACGAACAGGATTAGCAGCTTCCTTTGAGATTGCATGTACATTAAAAGTAGGAAGAGTCCCGATAACACGACAAGACAATGAGAAACTCACAATAGCAAACCTGCTCTTCGACCGAATCGTCTCTCCGAAAAAGACCAGAGCCCAAGGTATCAAGGTAAGGCCCGTACCAATGCCGCCCAGCAACGCGCCAGCCCTCTCCTCGCCAAGATTCCGGATCAGGGCGCCGGTGACGAGAGGGAAAGCCCCTCCGATGAGATTCCGACAGCACGACTGCGCCGCGAGGGCCGAGGACGCGTACTTGTGGTAGATGTCGGCAAAGTAGTTGAAAGTGGCCAGGTAGACCGAGTAGATCCCCCAGGTGGCGAGGAAGATGCCGGCGGCGGGGGCGATCCAGTGGAAATCGGGCCGGATGGTAAAGCCGAAGAGGAAGAGACCTGCGGGGAGGAAGCAGGCGGTGATGCAGGTAAAATAGAGCCGGCACTCGGGAGCGTCGGGGGGGAAGCGGCGGCGAACGACACGCCAGAAGGGCCCGGAGATGACACCGGTCGGCGGCGGGTAGTCGGGCCCACGACGCCACTGCGGCAGGAGGAGGAGGCGGTCCTGAGCAACGGCGACGGTGGTGGCGACGGCGGACCCGGCCATGATGGCGCCGAAGAAGTAGCCCGACTGTTCGACGCCGAAGCCGCGCCGGCGGGCAAAGGCGAGGGCGATGCTGCCGAACTGGCAGTAGAGGACGGCCCAGGCGAAGGCGCACCAGAGCGAGAAGAAGAAGACGGTCGGTTCGGTGAAGAGGAGGTGGAAGGGCCGGGTGACGGACGTTTTCATCAGCTGGGCCAGCGATGCGCGCTCTTCGTCTTCCTGGACTAGCCACCGCAGTCGCACGAGCCGCCGGCGTGTGACGAAGACGGGGGGTTCATGTCCGTCGGTGGCGCCAACGGCCGGGCGGTCGCTCATGGGCACCCTCGACTTCTCCTCCGGCTCGGAATCCGAGACCATGGTCGCCTCCGGAGATGTTTCCCTCGTATCAGCAATCTCTTCTTTCCCTTCTTCCCTGATTCCTTCTATTTCATCTCCTTCCCCTTCCTCCATCCAAACACCGTACGCCCCAGCTTCCTCGAGCCGTTCATACCAGCGATTCAACACCTTCGCTTTTCGCGACAAGAGCACAGACCCGCGCGTCTCGCTCAGACAAAACACCAACCCGGCCAGAAGGACGGTCCCCGCGATGACTTGGTGCCAAAACACCCACCGCCACGCCAACGTCCCGTCCCCATCCCCATCCCTACCCCCACCGATCCTCTCCATCACAACCGAAGCCACAAGCGGCCCCATGCCGGTACCCCCGAGCACAGCGCCGCTGAAAAGCGCCATGGGCGCATTCCGGTCCTCCTTGGCCCACACATCGGCAATAACGCCGCCCGTGACGGAACTAAAGACCGACCCGCCGGTGCCCACGAGGAGGCGCGCCACAAGCATGCCGGCCAGGTCAGGCATGACGGAGCACACGGCCTGGAAAACGACGTACACGAGGCCGGAGACCACGAGGACCGGTCGGCGGCCGAACACCTCGGAGACGGGGGCCAGGACCATGGGTGCCAGGGCGAAGCCGACGCAGAAGGTGGTGATCCCGGCCAAGGTGCCGAGCTGGGTGGCGCGCAGGTCCTCGGCCATGGCCTGCACGGGCGGGGCGTAGGCGCCGGCCGAGTAGGCGGTTAGGAAGGTGGAGAGGCACGCCAGGGCCAGGATGATGTTTTTGCGGTGGGATGGCCATTGCAGCGGGGAACCCAGCCTGGCGAGGTCGGGGGGTGGGGGGAGAGGGGCGGCGGTATTCGTGCAAGGTGGCGTAGGGAGGTCGGAGTCAAACGAGAGGTAGCGGTAAGTTATTGGGGTTGAGGCGTCGAGGCTCTGCGACGGCGTCGGGGCCGTAGAGTGACCAGCAGGGAGACCGTCGGGCTGACGCTTGGCGGTGCCGGCATTTTCCCACGGGCAACCATCCTGGGGGGATGGCATGCTAGGTGGGAGACAGGCGAGACGACACAGAGCAAGAGTAGAGAGCTGCGTTGGTGTTAAGAAGACGATGGGAAGCGGGACCCCATTGTGTCTCGGGCCAGGTAAGAGAGCTCAAGATATAGATGAGGGGACTCGAGTGGAGGTGTGAAAAGGGGGATTAAAGAGAGAAGATCCATCGCGAATGACGTCCGACAGCGGGAGCGGGAGCGGGAATAACACTTGTTGCAAATTTTCCGATCCTTGTCTTGGCGGAGAGAGTGGACCAAGCGGGGACGATTCTACTCGATTATAACGCGAATTTCAAGACGAAAGACGGGGAAGACGGGGCCGCGGGAGAGACGATGCTGTCGAGAGGTAGGAACAAGCGGTCTACTCGCGTTGTGTGTACCTAGGTATCTGTCATGAGGAAAACAACACACTCCTAACCCCACGGTATTCCCGAATG
The DNA here is from genome assembly GCF_042370955.1 of Sodiomyces alcalophilus JCM 7366. NCBI lineage: Eukaryota > Fungi > Ascomycota > Sordariomycetes > Glomerellales > Plectosphaerellaceae > Sodiomyces > Sodiomyces alcalophilus. The sequence goes on along the minus strand of NW_027263535.1, from coordinate 1,257,633 downwards.
TCTACTTTGTGTGTTGTACCCTATAGCTCCTTACAAGTTGTAGTGCAGAGATCAATGGACCATGGGCCGGGCCTTGCCATCGAGACCAAACGGCAAGCCCCAGCACCCTGCAGCCAGCTCTCGGGGCGCATCACACTACAGCAACCAGCTCACAGCACCAAACGCAAAACAAACGCGCAAGGGCTAACTCGAACACACCCTACCACGAATACAGCAACTAGCCATCAGTGCTCAATCAAAATCACGTCTAGCAAACGGCTTACTGAATCAATCCCCCTGCAACAGCCAGACCCCCGCGCACTACCTAACTCGAGAAACTCCCTGATTCGTTTGCTGTACAACGTATGTCTGTGAAAACGGATTTCACGTGTAGGATCAACTTGGCGGGATTACGTAATTGGCGAGATTACGTAAGGAATCCAGTCAATTGCGACAGACTGTTGACCAAAAGTGGGATCGAGCAGTGGTACTTTTAACAGAGCCGTTCCCTCCCAAATGCTGTTCGTTTGTTGGACTCTTGACTTGTGCGAGATGCCACTCTTCGGACTCCTCCTGACCGACGTTTTCCTACGAAGTACATGACGCTGCGCCGAGCCGATAAAGTTTTCCCCATGGAAGGTTATTTAGGTACTTCGTGTATTGGTACGGAAATGCTAGCCAGTCGGGTCACGTGGCCCGCCCAGGGCAGTGGGGATGATTCTCAGTTAGAATAGAGGTTCTACTTCGTATATCCCTAGATTCCCTACATCCATCCCCACGAGCAGGGCCGAGTTTTCCTCCTACCTGCTCAATCCATTATCATTATCACGATTCGCACTACCTTTCTCGGGCGCCGGTCTCCTCCTCTTGGTCTCAAAGACGTGCCTCCCACAGCCAGATCGAACGACAACCCCACGGACAACAGACATCCCACGATGCCTCGCGGTTGGTACCTCGCCCAGGGTCTCTTCCCTCTCGGCTACAGCAGCAGCGACGACGAAGAAGGCCCATGTGAGCTGCCAAACGGTCGGCTTGTCTGTGGGCCGCACGGATTCGTGGTCTGCGGTAAATGTTGTACCGACTATAGCTTTATGGACGAAGTCCTTGGTGAAGATGACGAAGACCTCGAGGATGACGAAGACATGGAGGATGACGAAGATCTCGAGGATGATGAAGACCTGAAGGATGAAGAAGACCTCGAGATTGATATCGATTCGCTCCCCATCTTCACCCCATCTAGCCCTAGATCCATCCGTGAGAAGGTGAGGGGCACTGGCCTGGTGTTCCCTTCCAAGTTCAAACCTCCCGTCAGCTCTCAGCCACCACTAGAGGTATTTAGCGGCAGGAGAAGGTGGATCAATGCAATCAGGCAAGCCGCCCCCCGATCCCTCTCTAGCATCGTGCATGTGCTTTGCTGACCTGTGAGCTCGCGTCGTCAGGTGCACCCTCCCCAACGATGACGGCGTGCTCCTCATTATGACCGACGGGGCATGCCTCAACAACGGCCAAGCCAATCCGAAGGCGGGCTGGGCATTCGTCCAAGGCGTCAACGCTGAGGGCCGGCCGTCTCCCGTCGGGGCCCGCCTGGAACAGCGGGGTCCTTGGGGCGACGCTGGCAACCAAACCAGCAACCGGGCCGAGCTGCGGGCCGTCCTCGCCGCCCTGCGCTACCGACATTGGCCGGGCGAATTCTTCCACACCATCGTCTTCGCCACCGACTCGGAGTACGTAGTGGAGGGCGCAACACAGTGGGCTAGAACCTGGGTGCAGAACGACTGGAGGACGAGAGGCTATGGCCATGTCAAGAACAGAGACTTGTGGGAATTGCTCCTGGGTGAGTGCGAGAGGTTCCAGGGTTTTGGCTTGGCCGTTCAGTTCTGGAAAATCCCGCGCGAGTGGAATACTTTCGCCGACGAATGGGCAAAGAAGGCTGCCGCAATGCAACATGCGCCTGATGAGTGGGGAGAAGTCCCTGGAGTGGCATCCACATTATGACGTGCCTATACTTTCTCATAGTTGACAAACGGCTTCTTAATTAACGACAGGGGAAGCAGAGGGGGCGCTAATCCCTGTTGAATCGAAATCCAGACCAAAGAACCCGCTCAGGTGGTGGTTTTCCCAAGCACCCGCCCTTCAATGTCTATGGGCGGGGCGTCCATCTCGAATATTACCTAGGTATTTGTCCAAGATGACGCTCCCCGTTTCCTTTCCCTTTTCGTATACGAAGTAGGCTCTCGTTCTCGCACCACGAGGCAGTTCCTACATCGTATGACTGACTGGAAATGTCCAAAAAATTGTGCCATCATGCCGTTATATAATAGCTGACGATTGCTATTTAATTTACTCTGGTCCCTAGCCCTGCGGGCGAGCTACTGCATATGCATGCCGCGCTTACTTTGACGTCGCATATGCATGTCGCATGCAGACAAGATGCAGGTCACATGCAGACAATATCCGACTTATTTCCGCCCTTCTGCAACCACCATCCCCATCCCCTTCCCATCGCAGATTATCGATATCGGACCGGAGGGCAACTCGCCGGGAGCTCGGCGACGAAACCAGGCGGCTCCCGATAGTGCTGCCTCGCGCCATCGGCATATTTTGAACTCTCGTCCAACTCGGCGGGACCGTGATGCTGCTGCTGGGACTGGTAGTAGTGGTAGGTCGAGCGGGTCGACCCGATTCCTGAAGTATACAGAGACCTTTCATCTTGTTGCGGCGACAGTTCCGGCCAGGGATCCAGCAGCTCCCTGGTGCGGGCTTCTTCCATGCCCCCGCTGCCCGTGCCGCTGCCGCACATGCTGGCAGGCCCGGTGCGGGACTTGATGGTCTTCTTGTGACGTCGCACGAATATGAACAGAACCAAAAGGACTATGGCAATGGTGAAGCCACCAATGCCGGCCGAAATGCCGATGATGGCCCCGGAAGTGATTTCCGAGTCGTTCTTGCTGGAAGGGAGCTGCGACTCGTTTCCGACCAAGGACGATTCAGGGTGGTCGGCGGAGGTGTGGATGGTCTCAAAGGACGTAGCGGACGCGCCTGACGGTATGTCCTGTCCAGAGGTTGACGTCGCACCCCCTGGGATGGATGTCGAGTCGGCAGTGGTAGGTACTGATGGGAACAAGGAGGGGACAAGTTAGCACCATGTATGCTCAAACCAAAGATAGGTGGGGCAGAGGGAGGTCTGGACGAACAAGGAGGCAGGGGAACGCCCCGGATGGCACCATTGCTTTGCGTGGTGGAGTCTGTGGTGGTCTCCCTCTTGCGATCCGACATGTCGTCGTCAAAGATGAACGAAAGGGCGATGGAACTGAGGGATGTACGACCCGTGGTGTCGGTGTCCCTCTCATCTTGGTCATCTCTCTTTTCCTTTCCTCCGTATCTGGGGGCTAAGGTGGGATGGGGTTGATAGTCATCGAGGTAGGAGTAGGTGACCGAGGTGGTCGTTGTGTAACCGGCTTCTGCCATCATTGGTGGGTAGGTGTGGTTTATTTTGGTAGATGAAATGGTTTGATATTGATCATGACGATCGTCGTTTAGTTGCCTGGTGTTCGAGTTAACCCATCGTCTATTGATACCTTTATCCTTTCTCTTGTCGTGGTCCTTGGCAAAGCCATCTAAGAAGGGGCAGTAGGGACCTACTTATCGACATTGGCCAGCCGTTCTTCATGCATCTCTGCCATGCCAGTTGGAAGAAGAGAGCGAAGAATTTATTTTATTTGGTGCTCAAGGACTCGATGACTATTTTGGTGTTGCACTTTTCTTAAGGCATCTTGATATCTTGATGTCTTTCGGAGGAATGTGCGCGGGATAGCAACGCCGGTTTCGCACAGTTCGGAAGAACCAGAGGAAGAAAAGAGGAAAGAAACAGAAGAAGGAAAAAAAAGAAAGGGAAAAAGAGAATTGCTAGCCCTTCAATGGCAAAAAATGGATTGGCTCCAGTTGAGAATGGTATTGTTCTGGTTTAGATGTGGAAGTTGGAAATAAGAAAAGGGAAAGAACCTGAAAAGGAGGAGGCAACGACGTAGCGTGACACCCAAGCAAGTCACTCAAGTAGGACAGGAAGGTACAGGGGAAACAAGGCAAGTACGACATGGGGGATCATGGCTCATGACTATATTCGTAGACGGTAGCAACACCAACGTCCTACTCTTGCTGTGTTCCACCTTTAACCACGGCTAGATGCATGCCATACGTGACAATCTAGTTACATCGGCCTACTCAAACTTGCAAGACTAGTTGACGCGATAGTAGGCACAGTTATCTTATATACGAGGCTCTTGTTCTGTCGTCCTGTTTTGATGGCGACTTCAACCCAGGCTGCCAGGCAGACGCACGTAGATAGGCATCACAAGTAGCAGTAGCAGATATAAAACCAATAGACACTCAGTTGGAAGCTAATTCACATGTCATTTACAACATCAGCCAGAAACTTAGGAATGGGGGTCATGGGAATGTCGTCAACACCAAAATAACCACGCCCCCTTATCACCATGAATCCCCTTTAAGAAGAGTACCAAGAGTATCTGTTGCTAACACAAAAAGAAAAGAAAGAAAACGACAAATCGACCACAACTCGAACGAAGGGAAAAAAAAAAAGAAGCAAAAGGCCAAGGACGCCGGTCGAACCGACGCCCGTTCCTTCACGCCCACCAGTTGTGCGCGCCCTATGGGATCTAGAGGTGTGCCACTCGGGTATTTGTTTAGTGCCTCTAGCCACTGCACCATTCCCCCTCGAGGGGACGGAGACCTGGGTGGTTGAAAGAGAATGGGTGGCGGGGGGGTATAAAGCTATATGGCCTCCTTCCTGCCATGGTTCCCAAGTAGGCAGGCAGGAAGCCACCGCATAGATCAGGAAGGCGCCTGGTATCTGACTCACTCCTAGGAAGGCTTAGAAAGTGTGCTGGGGGCGTAGGGCGTAGGGCGTAGGTGGCACTTACACCAGTGGACTCCTCCCTATGAAGACCCGTCACTGAGATGCTTCCCCTACTCATACCTGGACATCACGACCAGCCTCAACGCGTACTCTGTCGACTACATTTAGTCACTCGAGAAGAATATGCCATGGGAGACGAATCAAAGACAAGACGACCACATCCACGCATGCCCTACCGAGTAATATCACAGGAACATATTCGTATATTATGCCGTATATCACGCACTCAGCAATTAGCAACTAACAATACAGACTCCTATCCGAAATGCAACCACTCTCTCTCTGCCCCGTCCATTACACTCCTCCTATCAGCCTCGCAAACTCCCCTCCCCTGGCCCTCAACTCCTCGTACCCCCCCTCTTCAACCACCCTCCCCCCATCCAGCACCACCACCCGCTCCGCAAGCTGCATCATCTCCTTGGAATGCGTCACCAGCACAACCGCCATCCCCCTCCGCCGCGGATCCGCCACCAGCCCGCGTATCGTCCCCCTCACCATCTCCGCCGTCTCCGCATCCAGCGCGCTCGTCGGCTCATCCATCACCAGCACCCTCGGCCGCCTAGCCAGCGCCCGCGCGAGACAGATCCTCTGCGCCTGGCCCCCCGACACCGCCTGCCCGCCGTCACCGATGACCGTAGCGTACCCTTCCGCCAGCGACATGACGAATTCGTCGATCCCCGCCGCCGCCGCCGCCGCCCGGAGGTTCGCCACGCTCCGTAGCGGCGACATCTCCGTGAGCCCGTACGCGATGTTCTCCGTCACCGTGCCTGGGAAGATGAACGGCGTCTGCGGGACGAACGCCATCATGGTGCGCAGGTGCTGCGCCTCGACTTCCCAGAACGGGACCCCGTTGAACGATAACACGGGGGATTGTTTCTCTGATTCCCATTCTGATTCCGTCACTGCTGCTGGCTTTCGTGGCGTGTAGAGGGACATGATGAGCGAGATGAGCGTGCTCTTCCCGCACCCCGACGACCCTACTATGGCAGTGCATGTCCCCGCGTCGATTTGCAGCGACAGGTTGCGGATCACCTGCACCTTGGGCCGAGATGGGTACGCGAACTGGAGCTGGCGCATCTGGATCGGCAACGGCGTATCCAGCTTTTTCTGCTTCCATGACGCGCCTGTGGCCCCCCTATCGCCTTGCTTCTCCTGATCCGACCTGTCGTTGTGGTCGGGAAGAGTGACGTAGCGTAGCATCTGCGCCGCCGTGGCCCTGGACGCCGCGATCTGCGGGATCGTTCCCAACAGCGAGCCTGCTTGGCCCATGCAGAACAAGAGGAGGTTGCATACCTGCTGAATCTGCACGAGATTCACCTCAAAGTCGCGCGCCACCAGCACCATGGCGTAGTAGAACACCAGCGCCACCAGGAAAAAGTTGATCGACTGGTACAACCCGAACAGAGGCGACGTGTAGAACGCTCTCCTGACCCCCAGCTTAAAAGTCGACCGCACCGACGCGCTATACTTGGTGGCCATGTACTCTTCCAGTGTCAGCGCCTTGACCACCCGGATGTTCGTGAATGTCTCGGTCAGCACCGCGCTCGTATCCCCCGCGCCCTGGTTGCACTTAGTCTCCCACCGGGTACTCGCGTACGAAAAGGCCTTGACCGCGATCAAGATGGCCGGCCCTCCCGAGAGAGCCACCAACGTGAGTTTCCAGCTAATGGACAGCGCCCACACCACCGCCGTGACCACCATGACCGTGACGATGATGAGGATAGGCGCGAACCGGCCCACCAGGTTCCTCATCTCTTCCGCATTCCGGTCCATGCATTCGGTGATCCGCCCGACCGAATTCCGCGGCTGGTCGAACCATGCTCTGGGCTGCCGCAGAATCCGCTTCAACCCTTCCAGCCGGAGGGCGTTGATCCACGCCTGCCCCGCGTACTCCATGAGGTACCGCCCGAACCATACCACCAGGCCATCGGCAACGGCAATGACGATGAGGAGGATCGCCCATAGCCTCCCCGCCGATTCCTTATCGTCCGTGTCCGCCCAGAAAGCAGACAGGAGCCATGCGAAGCAGTACGAGAAGAGGGGACTAGCTACTCCGATCATCACGCAAAGCACGATCCCGCCCACCAATCTCAATCGTTCGGGCGGCGTCAAGTGCGACCACACCGTCCGGAACAGTTTCAGGAGCGACAATGGGCCACCCCCGTCCTCACCGGGATTCCGGCCATGGTAATGAGGGTCCGTGTTTCCCGTAGCGGCCGTATCGGGCCTCTTCTCGCCATCATCATCGTCGTCGTCGGTGGCGGCGAGACGCAGCCGGACTCGTCGTGATTTCGTGGCTCCTATCCGAGTACGCCGGATATCCTGCCCGACCCTCTCTACCATCTCAATGCTTGATCTTCGTGAAACCGCACGCTCCGAGCGTGCGCGACTCCTCGACTGCGGTCGGCTCCATGATCGAGACTGTCCTTCGTCGAACGTGCTTCGCCTGGGGTCGTGATGCCGCCTTGGGTCCATGTCCTTGTCGTCATCCCAGATCGCCGTGGTCCTGATCAACGTGGCACGGACCGTCGCATCGCCAAGTGATGACCCGATGTGTCGCCGCCCGAATCCATACTCCCGCGAAGGTGTTGCCTCCTCCAGTTGTCTCGTTATGATGTCGCCGACAACCGCGGATCGCCGTTTGCCTGACCTGGTATCATCATTCTTATCGTCCCATCGAGGCAGAGAGTCGGTGCTGTAAGACCCTTTCAATGCAGGACTGGCGGACGGCATCGCCAGCTCTTCCCCTTCCCCCAGGTCTGCCTCTTCGCCCGTGGCGGCCAGGAGAGAAGCGAACAAGCCGCCACTTTCCTCTGCAATGAGCTTCCGAGTGCCTTCCTGCACGAGACGGCTCTTGTCCATGACGAAGACGTAATCCTCGTCTTGGATCTGAGAAACGTCGTGCGTGATGATGATGGTCGTCTTGTCACGGCGCCAGGTACGGATGGCCTCCATGACCAACGCCTTGCTGGCGGGGTCGAGACCGCTCGTCACCTCGTCTAGGATCAGGACGGGCGGGTCGCGTAGTCTGGCGCGAGCCAGTGCCAGTCGCTGCTTCTGGCCGCCGCTCAGGTTGTACCCGCCAGGGCCGACCATGGTGTTCAGGCCCTGCGGCATGACCGCCAAAGTTGACTGGAGCACCGCCGCATCACAAGCTTTCTTAACGTCGTCCATCGCCGCCTCGGCCGGCGATCGGTGCCCAAAGGCAACATTCATGAAAAAGGTTTCGTTGAACAGAATGCTCGTCTGCTGGATCAATGTGACATTGCTTCGGAGCCAGTGGTCATCTACCGAACGAATATCGTAGCCGTCGATGGTGATGTTCCCCGTTAGAGGGCGGTAAAAGTTGACGAGAAGGTTGCCCAATGTACTCTTGCCGGAACCGCTTCTTCCAACAATGAAAGACACCTTGCCCGTGGGGAAAACGAAGGAAGATTTGCGAAGAACGATTTGATCCGGATTGGATGGGTAGGCGAAGCTCACCTGAAGAGAGAGAAGATACATTAGCTACCGTAAGATGGGGGGCATAGGTTGGCAACGTGGCGCCTGTAGACCTTACATCATGGGCTTCGACGGCGCCAGCACAGCACGGAGGCTTGTAGTCGCTTCCCGGCCTCCCTTTGAAACCGCGGGCGGCCATCTCGGTGCTTCGGAGAGCCTGCCCAGCGGACATTCCCTTGGCAAGGACGAGCCACTGCGGCATGAGAGCTTCGATGCCCTGAAACGCGGTCAAGGTGGCGTAGAACGTGGTCAGGATCTGACCCGCCGTCGCGCCTTGGGACACCAAGACGATACCGTACCAGAAGCCGACTGCAAACAGACCGATGACCCAGAACTTAGCATAGCCCATCTGCATTGCGTTGCAATGCGCCTGTACGAGGTATTGCTTCATGGACGCTTTGATCGATCCGTAGTATTTCCAAATCTCGTAGTCGAAGCCGTTGTAGATCTTGACAATGTCAATGCCGACGATGGCGGAATTCGCGTATTTCGACGCCTCTGCGAGGTGGCCTTTCTGGGCCTGAATCGCCGGTTGGAGGCGACGGGTGGCCAGGGTGAGAATAATGATGGAGACGGGTAGCGTGGCAAGAAGAACTAGAGTGAGACGCCAGGACATGTAAAACGACACGGCGATGCAAGCAATCGATACGAATGCGTCGCTAATGAGAAAGCCAAAGATCTGCGATGTTGCCAGCTGAAGCTCGCGAATTTGCCTGGAGAGTATTCTGTGTTAATACAATCCGAGTCCGAGCCTAAAGATGATTTGTTTCCATAAGGAGCAGAGGACGGCGCTTACGTCTCAATTCTGACAAGAAGACTGGATATACCGTCGGATTGACCATCATACCACGCGATGTCCTTGTCGAGAAGGCTCTCGAAGGTGAGTTCGCGAGCGCTCCTCGCCTGCAGCTCGCCAAAGACGACCCATGAGGAGAGGAAAGCCGTGTTGGCAGCCCAATGCCCGGCCCCGAGGCCGCAGAGCAAAATGCACAGGCTCTCTACCTGGGAGAGGGCATCGCGGGGACTGAGCGAGCCAGTGGAAAAGTCGACGGCGAGCTGGAAGAACTGGCCGAAAGCGACGGCTAGAGAGGTCTTGAATGCGCCTACAGCGAACGCGGCGAGCATGGCAGGAATAAGGGCCGCACAGTGCTTCCGCCTGGTAAAAGCGAAAAGGTGTTTCCATGATGCTCGACGGCCGGAAGTCGCATTGCCCGGGGCGGTGCCAGGATCCGCGGAGGCCATTGAGAAGATTCGCGGACGGATTCTTCAAAAATCAGGAGTGCATCGACCCTATCAAAGCGAACTGGAGGCCCGGACGCCGGATATACTGTTCGTTTTGCGTGAACAGTTTCAGATATGCGATAGACAACTACGAGACGAGGCTCAAAAGTCTTCAAGAAATGGCTAGGTCGAGGTGGGACTGGATGCCGGCCATGGTTCGAACGCGATCGAAGCGCAGAGTATGGGGGCCGGCCGGACGAACAGGTGTGGCGACTTGGGACGAGGACAATCTGAAGCGTAGCTCCATTGAATCAACGCAGGTATAATACAGAGGCACCATTTCGAGTATATTGCGGTTCATTGTTGCGAGGGTAGAAGAGATGAATGTGAATTCTCCTTAATATTGTTCTTCGTTCAGTTGAGGGGTGTGGTGGAAGAACAATGGTTAAGAGGCCAGGGTGAGTGCGCAATTACCCCGTGAGAGTGATTACTCACCAGAATACTGAAGCGGTCACGTGATCTGCATTGTCGCCGAGTTTTTTCTAGGTCGGTCAACCCCTGATGGATGGCTCGTCTCCTTTCGAATCTCGACCCACACCCACTCGACAAGGGGGAATACAACGCCTGGTGACAAAGGCTCGAGTCGCACTGATCGGAACTCACGGACCCCAGGGAGAGCTCTGGGAAGACATCGGCACAAAGAACCATGCGGTCTCAAAACTGCTAGTCAACGAGGCAGAGGAAGACTTATTGGTGGATGGACTGTCCAAGGCCCTGTCACTGAAAGATTTCCCCGCCGATTTGGTTCCGTTCTGGATGCGAAGGTGATGCGAGTCACTGTCCCTGCGTCAAATATTGGTTTCTAGAACCGATCTAGGCGAAGCGCCACCTTTGCGCGCGCCGGGGCCTGCCACTGGATGATATTCCAATTCCACCGGAAACTCGACGACGGTGTCGACCCGGGAACACAAGGGAGTGTGCTACAACGATGACCAAAAGCGTCGAAACAAAGCAACAGCTAGCCCATTTGGGAGTCGGCTGTCTAGCCCCCCTCATCATTATGCCTTGTTGCCCTGTTCCCTTTCCGCTTGTGCCTTTTCGTAAATCCAGTCATTCAGGCCCTTTCGGTTCCGGGCAATTTCGACGGCGTAGAATTGCATCCGTGGTACTGTGCGTTGCCAGTTGGTCAGTCCAGCTGTCCAGGGGTCCGGGGCTCCCGGTGGGGGGGGTGTCCGTCGCATGAAAGAACATACCAAAGATGACCTCGTCCCGGCCGTACTCAAACTTGGGATTGGAGCGGAGCATGGTCCCAAAGTTATAGTCGTCCACCATCTTCTCGTAGGCCATCATGAACTCCCGCCACCTCTTCTTGCCCTCCTTGCTCTTCATCTCGTCCTCGTCAATGGTCTCGGCTGGGTCGAACGAGGGGAAATCCTTCTGGAGGTGCTCGAAGATTTCGTCGTCATATTTTGTCAGGCGGAGGGACGACCCTTTCACCTTCTCGAGGATGGCCCAGTAGGTCTCCATGTGCTGGACCACTGGTGGGAAAGGTGCTTTGTTAGTCTGGCTCTGGCCTTGCATTGATGGCGCGCGTGGGTGTCGACAGGGGTTGTAAGTTTCGAACCTTTGACGGCAAACTGCTTCTCAATCTAGAAGGATACCAAGTTAGTTCAGTGTCACAAATCCGGTTCCAATGCAGGAGCGTCGTAGCAATGCCTACATCTTCGAGATTGTCTGCTTCCTCCGGATTGAAGTCGGCGGGGATATTCTGGGGCACAAGGCTCGGGTCGTCGATATCCATGATGACTGAAGTTATGCAATATAGATGATGAGACGAAAAGATGCGTCGCGTAGCTATGTAGGTCGCGGTAGAGCTTCCGGTAGTTTGGTCAGATGTCAAAAGAGATGCGACGGTGATTTAATGCGCAAAGAGCAGTTCGTCTTTCGAGATGGATTGCTCCGTAACTTGGTCGTCGTCCCAAAAATTGCAAAAGGTGGGGGCGGGGTATTATACAGAGTACCTACGTACGTACAGTCGTTACTGTTCGTACACTGTGGATCTATACTGTGACCTACTATCCATTGTCAGCCAATGACGCCCGCCGAATCGAGCTGGTGGGGCCGGCCTCTGGCAGGCGGCGACTTTTCTCGTCGACTCTAGCGTCTTCCTGAAGCTCCTAGATACACACTGGACTCCTCGTCTCCCACAGCAAGTCAAGGCCGATTTCACAATCCAGACCACTTTCGCCTCTCAGATTATCCCACCTCGGTTCGCAGAATCTTTCAACACAATGGCTTCGTTTCACTGATTTTCGGCAACCTGCGCGGCCGCCGGCCAGAATCCTCGACATTCACGAATCACACCCTCATTTTCCATCCTCGCGCACCTCGTCCGTTTTCCGTCGCGCCGAACTTCTCAGGTCCAGCCGAGAGACAATTCCTCGTAGTGTGAATCTCGGTTGAGTCGATTCCTTCTGGCCGAGGTTCGGTCGAGAATCTTTTCTTCTGAGCTCGACTCTGGACTCTTTCCGCCTCAGTTCCCGCATGGAGGCCACGTTCCTCAGCGCGACGGCTTTTGAGTCCTTGGTTCTCAGTTCAGTACTGGATTTCTTGAATCTCAGATCATGATTTCTCTTGGCCTCTAGTTCGGCCTTGGAACTTTGGCCCTGATCCTGGCCCTTCTGTCCACCCTCGGGCGGTTTAACCCTGGGCATGGCCTTGGCTTCAACCCGTTCCTCCGCCTCCAACCTCAATTTGAACTCTTCTTGCCTGGATGTATGCCGAGACGCCTTACCATCGCTTCCGAATGTCGTGTAGGATTCCGCATCGGAAAAATCCTGAACCGATATCTTGGACACAATGCAGGGCTTCTCATCCTCCTCCCCCGGTGTCGCCTGCGACGTCGTCTTCGCCTTTGTGAGGTTCTTGCGTGTGAACCTCTCTTTCAGTGCATCGAGTCTTCTCTTCATATTGTTTTCTCGGTTTCCAGTACTCGTGGTCGATGGCGTGCGAGCTCCCTGCATCATAGTCGTCGTGGGGTGTGGGTTCTTCTGCCGAGTATCACCGCTCGATGTCGAAGCTGACGTTCTCGGCATGGCCACAAATGTCGCTCCCGTGGTGGTGACGTAAGGCGCTGGCGGCTGAACAGGCCCTTGGGCCCAGTGGTCTGAATTCTCTGGGATCGGTCGGCTGTGGTCGTCCAACGCGATTTGCCCGCCATGGCAGTCGACGAGTGAGCTCTGGCCGGGGATTCGAGGCCACAGCGTCGATGGGGCGATCCGGTATGTGTGATGCTTCAGCATGCTACGATCGCCAGGCAATGTAAAGAGTCCCTGGATGAGTGTCTTCGTGTAGGCCTCGCTGAGGCCGCAGATGCGGATGGATTCGACCAGGCCACGGAGCTGCATGATGGGGTCACAGACTCGCAACGCACCATCCGGGCAGTACGGGATCTTGACTACACAGCGGCCTCAGTTTCAGCTGACAATCCTTTTGCGATAAAATATTCTTGATCAAGGGAAAGTACAATGGGGACGTACCCTGGGCTTCGGACTCGACTTTGTCCTTGGTTTCACACAACTGGGACTGAGGTCTGCAGCCGTAAAATCGGCGGCAAAGAAGCACGAGGCTCTTTATGGTGCCGGCCGGCCGCTCCAGCTGCACCTCGACAAACATGCGGAGCAGGACGTCAATGTTGACGGTACCGGAGATGAGCTTGAGGGCCTGGCGACTAGGCCCAAACCCCAGGCGCGTAAGATCAATCTCGAGAATTATGTTGCGCATGTATCGGCCGTACTTGCGGTACCAGGGGAAAACGAGCGGATTAAAGTAATGGTTGACAAAGGGGGTGTAGATGATGTGGAAGCGCTGGGTCATGAGGATGGTCAGCATGGTATCGGCGAAGCAGCCAAAGGATACGCGCATGAAGGGATCCAAGGCCCGCAGCAGGTCGTGCAAAGAACTGAAATTTGGAGGCTCCCATACGTCCACCCATGTCGGTCGGCTCGTCAGGCAGATGGGTTTGGGATCTTCCGTGGCATAGATGGCCACCAGGTGTTTGCACACGAGAAACCGCACCCTATCAGGCAGCCCCATATAGCCTATCTTGGGGTACGTCTCCTCGCCTCTCTGGAACAGGGACATGAATGAGGGGAGACAGAGATGGAAGAGGTCATCATTGTTGGGTCCTGTTTCTTGGCCACGACGGTACCTGTGGTAGACGACGTCGATGACTCGATCCCAGGGGGGAAGAGTCTGGGACCCGAGTCTGCGCAGTGCGTTTAGTTCTGGAGACTTGCCTCGCCCTCGTACGTCGAACCAGCTTTGTGTCACAGCCTGGAGAGGTTGAACCAGGGTCGAGTCGATGGTGGTATGGATGAATGACTTTTTCTTCTTGATTGGCTTTGAAACAACTGGGTTTCTTGGTAAGCCTTTGGGTCTGTAATGGGGCCATTCTAGTGAAATGCTCGTCTCAGGGAGAAAAGAGGGAAATACAGTGATACACACTCACCCTTTAAGGACGAAGGAGCATCGGCCTTCTCGGCCATATTGCCATCCATGGTTCTAGGCTGTTCTTGTGCTTCTGTATGCTGAATCCTGCTCTTAATGATATGACATTTCCAGCTTCAGGTGCTCGAGTGAAAGAGCCGGCCGAAAACGATGGCAAGAGAGAAGAATGTCTCGCTAGGTTGTTGGTAAGGAAAAACAACAATACAGGGCCTAGGCAACCGAGAGATAATTTTGGGTACGCCCTGTTTGGAAAGTATGCTGCTGCCTGTAGACGCGTCTGTTGTGTTTATCTTGGGTGTTGTTAAAATAGAAGAGGGAAAGGACGTAAGAGGCTTTGGCCAAGTTGAAAAGCACGGGATAGGTTATGGTTTGCAAGTCCGGGAACGCAATGAAGGGTGGGTAAGCAGAAACAAAAGTAGGCCATAGGTAAACAAAGTCTATACAAGAGTTACAGAAGGAAGGAGCTTACTCTTACTTGCGGACTCTTGAACCGGGTAACTTGGAAGATTGATATTGGTCTTTCCCAAGTACAGATACCTTACATATAGCTACGAAATGCATTTATATGCATATATAACTCCGCGAAAGTTACTCATTTCCTACCCAGTGGCTTTTCCATGCCTTTGCCGTCTTCTCGGCTCAAGGGATACTAAGATCCGAATACCGACAAAAATGTTGGCTGTTTTCTAGAGACGATCAGAACGTCTCTTCTGACATCAAACCTTCGACATACATGATCTCATCGCATCTACCAAGTTAAAGGAAAATGAAAGATAATTTGATAAACTCAGAGAGGTTGAAGCTATGTCACTATTGCTGGTGCCAAAGCTGCCAGGCGCGTACCCAGAAGATCTTCTTACTCCATAGCCCGAAAGGTACACAATGATATTTGGCCAGGAATCAGAATCTCCCCACGACTTTACGTACATAAGTAGGGTCGACTGAGATGATGGGTGTTATGGTCAGTACAAACACCTCTTGGAGTTGGACCTCGATAATGGTAAGAGTCGCATAAAGTGGACGACAACAGCATGTCAGCAACCCTCCCTTGTATGCATTGGCCCAGGTCTTGAAAGAATAGAATTCCGAGGGTAAAAGGCTGGCAATGAAGAAAGTTCAGCCCTACAATGTACGGACCGACAATCTCCCCAGAAAGAAGCAAAAATCATCTAAAACACTCGTCCACATATAGGGCGTGATGGTAGATACTTGAGAACTAGCAGTATTCTGTGAAAGACAGGCGACCGAAAATTCACGGGAATTCATCCATGTACTTGCTCCGTTTCGTGCTCGTTTACCGGCACCCGTAAAGCACTCAGCCTGAAGCCTGCAAATGCGAGACGACTTGATTGGACATGATCGTTTCGACATGTCGTCTCCCGGCGGAGGGAAATAAATGCTACCCCGGGAGGAGTGGGGCCGGGACATCCATCTCCGTTCCGCTCCGTAGTCCGGTCCGTCCCCGAAATCCCCTCTCATCTTCATCTTTCCTAGCCACAATACTCCGCACTGAAGTCTTCTTAAGCAGCCATACATTCATGCAATATTTCTTCACGTCTCGATCGACTGATCATTTTCTGTCCTCCGTTTCGGCAGCGCCTTTACGTGCGGCATTTGCCTACCTCATCGCCAGTCCCCTCAGTAATCACTAGGTAGAAACCGCTAGTAGCTAAGCCAAGCACGTCAATATCAGGTGTAAGCCAGCCCGTGGCGCCTGTTTCTCTCTACGCATCGTTCCGGTGATATACATGCAAAGTGAAGTCTTCCCAAACCCATTCTCCCTGATGTCCCTTGCCCTAGCAGAAAACCAAAGACAACCTCAAAGGTATCTGGCGACTAGGTCTGCCTGCTTTCGCCCCGTCAATCAGACTTCCAGAGAGGCCATCATCTAGTACGAAAATACGAAAAAAACCCCTCCTGTCCGTTCCTAATGGGGATTCCCAATGATCCAAATTTAGTCATCGTCGGTATAGCGAGGTCCGCTCGCGGCAGGGGTCTCCGGGGCGCCGTAGGCCGCGGGGGTAGGAGCCGCGTAATAGGCCGAGCCAGACGCGGCGGGTGTAGGTGCAGCTGCAGCCGCAGGCGTGGGAGCCGAATCGGCCCCCCAACCACCCTGCCATCCTCCAGGCGTCGGCGCTCCGGGGGTGGGAGCCGAGTACGCGCCCGGCGTCGGAGCACCCAAGGCAGCACCGGGGGTAGGTGCGTCGTAGGCGCCACCCGAGCCCCCGTAATCCCACGAGTCGCTACCGCTGGCAGCAGGAGTGGGCGCAGAAGCTCCTCCATACGCAGGCGTCTTGGATCCGGAGCCCCAGGCGTCGCTGGCGTAAGCTGGCGTGCGGGATCCGACGCCAAAGGCATCGCCTCCCGGAGCAGGCGTCCTGGCCCCAGACTGCCATGCGGGAGTCCGGGAGCCACCGCCGTATGCCGTGCGGCTGCCGTCTCCGTATGCAGTTCGAGAACCGTCGGCCCAAGCAGGCGTGCGTGAGCCCGAGTAGTCGCCTCCTGGTGCGCTGGCCTTCCAAGCAGGTGTACGTGCTCCGCTCGTCACGACGGGAGCTTTTGCGGCGTTAGTTTCAAGCGTGAAAAAAGGAGAGAAAAAAAAAAAGCAACTCACTTCTAGAACCCCAAGCCGGCGTCCGCTCAGGCCCCCCAGCCATCGGCGTACGGCCTCCTTGCCAGCCTGAATCGCTGCGGCCAGGACCCCCAAACCCGCCCTGGGAAGGTCGCGGGGGACGGCCGCCGATATCGATTTTCGCACCGGTGTGTCTGTCCTTGAAGGTGAGGAACTCCTTGGGCACGCTGACCGTCTTGCTCTTGGTATGCAGCTCGACCCGCGCCATCGTGTCCGTAGTATCCTTGACGATGCCCAAGAGACCCTTGTAGCCGCCCCGCCTGATGATCACCGTCTGGCCCAGGGCGCGATCCCGTCCGAACGTCTTGGGCGGCAACATCTTGTTCTCGGCGCCGCTCGGATTCCGCTTCATGGCCGGGTTCATCTGGTCCAGGTTGGGACCAGACGAGGTGACTCGCCCGCCCTTGGCCGCCACGGTGGTGACGTTTCCGGCCCTAGTGACGAACACGCCCGCGTTCTCGTTGATGCTGTGGCTGTGCAGGAAGATGAAGGAGCGGTGGATGTGGATGATCTTGCCCTGCCGCTGCTGGCCACCAGCTTCGCGCACCACGTCGTCATGGCGAATCTCCGAGCCGTCCCGGTCGGCGGCGACAGCAATCTTCCTCTTCGGCAGCCTGTTCGCGATCTGGGACGGCAGGACCTGCCGCGTATCGCCGTGCTGGTCCAACACCATTAACGACTCGCGGTCCACCTTGACGATGCAGGCCACCGTCGTGGGGTCCAGCTGCACAAGGTCGAGGAGAGAGTATTGGCCCAGAGATCCCTGGCCGCCAATATCACTGGCTTCACGAAGATCCTTGCTGAACACCGTGACCTCGTTGTTCGTCTGGTCCGTGACGAACGTGACGCGGTCGTCTTCAATCTTGACCACCATACCGACCTCGTCTCGGAATTTGCTGCCGCCCACCACCTTGACGTGATCTCCCTCCCTGAACCGCTTCCTCAAACCCTTGGTAGGAACTTCGATCACCTGTCCGGCGAGGTCGCCCTCCGAGACCTCGAGCGTGACAATGTCACCCGAGACGTTGGTGGCTGTACCCACAACACCCCTTTGCTCGCCTTCGTATACCTCGACAATGTCGCCCGGGAGGTAGGCCACGTTCGCATTGCTGTCTTTCAAGCTGGCGGCGAGGGCCTTCATGTCGAGGTTCTCAGTGCCGTCTTCGGCCCCCGAGGCGAATCGCGTCACCTCTTCGAGAGTAGGATTGACATCCGCGACGACCAGCTGTTGGATCTTGATGTCCTTGACCTGGAAGCCGTTCTCAAAATCGTCGCCCATGTAGGACCACGTCTTGGTCGTGGGATTGCCCTGAATGTGTCTCGGGTGTCGCTTTCGGGCTTCGGCTTCGTTAAAGAGGCGCTGCGGAGGCCGGGGACCGGGCATGCCAACGGGTCGCTTCCTCTTCCCGTCCGACGTCAGCATCGAGTTCAGCGGCTCGTCCCTCACTCCGTAGTCGAGCCGAGGAATGAAGCGAACCCTGGCTTCGAGCCCGTTCTCGGTCACGTCGAGGACCTGTGCAAGATCGCCCGAGTGTTTCGCGGGCCGCCGGAGACGCACCCACGCACCAGGCTCCAGTGTCGGCGTCTTCGTCACACGGAGAATATCCGGCCTATCCTTAATGTCTACCAGGACCAGCTTATTCCGGGGATAGACATTGAGCATTCCATCAAGCGCAGCCATGATGTCAGCCGTGCGAGTGGCTTCCACATAGATGTATCCCTTCATGACCGACTGTGGGCCTCCTCGCTCAAACGCGGAAAAGATGGCCAGCTCGTCTTTGGTGCCCATCCTCTCCTGGACTCTCTTCTGAATAGCAAAGACGACCTCGCGCTCCTTGCCTTCCCTGCAACGCACAGCCCAAATGGTCGGGTCGTCGACGCTAGGCATGAGGAGGCGCTTGGGCACAAAGGACGAGTCGCCCAATCCTCTGGCTGGGCGGCGGTTGCCATATCGCTGTCGGAGAATCTCGGCTTGCTTCTCGGCATCCATGCTAGATTCCAGCTCGCGCTGACGGTCGAGTTCGCGATGCCGCCTTTCATCAAGTCTTCCGGTTTCTACGACATCATCCGGATGCTCATTGTCGATGAAGTCTTCGATCTCCTCGACGTCCTTTTCCTCATCCTCGCCATCTTCTTCATCGTCGACCTCGGCTTCGATATCGAAAAAGGCAGCGCGCCGGTCTCGACGGCGCTTACGCCGGTGGCCCTAGTAACGAAATGATGTCAGTAAAAAAAATCAACAAGCCTGCCACCCCTGTTTCTCGATGGATGGAACAGGGTGAAGGTAAGGCAATGTAAAAGGACGGCAATGTAAAGCTGCGCTTACGTGTTGCACATCATCTTCATCATCCTCGTCATCCTCTTCCTCTTCTTCTTCTTCCTCCTCGTCGTCTACCGCGTTGGCAGCCGGTTCCGCGTCTTCTTCCTCCTCGTCGCCATCTTCGTCGTCATTTCCACCTGCGTGTGCAGAAGGTCTCGATGCCACTGGCGATTCTGCATCGTCGTGCTCAGCCTTGGTCGCTGGGGACGAATCCCTTGCTCCATGTCTGGAGCCTTCATCGGCGTCGTCGCCAGCATTTTCGTCATCGGAGATGTCTGCCGGCGCGGGATTGAAGTCTTCTTCGTCTTCCGAGTCGTCAAACTGATTGAAATGGTCCGAAGCCATGATGAGATGCAAGACGCAAAGGCTGTCGTGACGCGCGCGTTACCTGGTGTGAAGTAAAATCCTTCCGGTTGATACGCAACCAGCAAGGCAACTATGGCCAGCTTATGCAGCGGCTATCACGGTGCAATTAAAGAGAAGATGATAATGAAAATAGAACAAGGTGTGATGGGTAAACTGGATATGGCAGCCTTTCTTTGGCAGGAGGTTGACGCGCGAGAAAAATGGTTCTGCCTTTGTGAAGGGTGAATGAAGTTCAGTACCAGGCAATTACCAGCTGGTTGGCCACAGCTTGGTTGTAGCTTGTACTGATTGATAGTTGGCAGGTACGTATCGTATCGTGCTTGTCATATTGGTTGGTAAGGTGAGCATACTGCACAGCCACACCTGTGGCTTAATTCTTGCCTGCTGAGTAATTGCCTTAGTCAGTAGTCAATTCGTCCTCATTTGTTCACCTGGACACTCACCGAGCTCTCTTGCAACCTCCTCTTTGTCCCGAGGACAGGAACTTGATTTCCGGACATTGTCTAGCATGCTATAGTTGAACAAGAACATGAATAGGAACATGTGAGACATAAGAACTAGGTTTCCTTGAAGACCTTAATGGACCTTAAAATCATTATTCAATCTCGCTTACCATACGCCTGACAATTGCCGTATAGACGTTCAGAGCATCTCTAACAATGAAGGCCATAGTAATCCACGATTTTGTGACAGTCAGTCAATCCTATCAAGGCACATGATTCATTCTGAGAACTAACAGGCGGTCAGAGTCTTGATGACGTGCGCGTCACCGACATCCCATCCCCAGAGGCACCTCAAGATGGGTTCCTCATCCGAGTCCATGCCGCTGGCGTCAACTTCGTCGACATATTATACGTTCGTCCAAGTCCCGTCTCTGAGATGCCCCTTATAGTTGAACTAACACGCATCTGCTCCCGGCCATCCATTTTCAGGCTCAAGGGAAGCATCAAAACAACCGGTCTCTCGTCCGTCCCCCATTTACCCTGGGCCTCGAGTTCGCAGGGACCATCATCTCCGCGCCTCCCACGTCCGACTTCAAACCCGGGGACAGAGTGTTCGGCGGTTACACGGGCTCCTACAGCGAGGTGATATCGCTCCCGTCCTCCACCACCCTCCACAGGATCCCCTCGGCATGGTCAATCCAGGGCGCGGCGGGCATGGCCGCAACCTTGCCCGTCTCCTACGGCGCCCTCGTCCAACGAGCAGGCCTGAAGGCGGGCCAGAGCGTCCTCGTGCACGCAGCCGCCGGCGGTCTGGGGATCATGGCCGTCCAGGTCGCCGCAGCCCTGGGATGCCGAGTCATCGGCACGGCCGGCTCTGCCGAGAAATGCGCCGTCGCGGTCAAGTACGGAGCTGCCGCCTGTATCGACTACGGCAAGCAGCGTAACTGGTGGAAGCAGGTGCTGGAACTCACGGATGGGAAAGGCGTCGATGTCGTCTTCGATCCCGTAGGCCTGATTGACCTCTCCTTGAAGTGCGTGGCGCACTACGGGAAATTGCTCGTGGTGGGTTTCGCCGGCGGCGATATCGAGAAGATTGCTATGAACCGGGTCCTTCTCAAACAGGCGTCCCTCATAGGATACGTGAGTGTTTCAGCCAGATAACCCCACATACTTTATCCGTTTTTCTTTTTGCTGACTATCTTGCACAAGCGTTATGGGGAGACGCTACGACGGTCTCCTGAAGAGGACAGGCTGTTGTGGCACGGTTTGCAGCCCCTCATCGATGCTGGTAGGATAGAGCCCGTTGTGTACGACACGGTATATCGCGGACTGGAGAGTGTGCCCCGGGCGCTGAACGACTTGAATACCAGGAAAGTCTGGGGGAAGGCTGTGATCACGGTAGATAATGAGGCGACAACCGGCCTAGATGCAAGGCTGTAGAATATCTCTGATTGTGATGTAGACGGCAAAATCCAGAAGACAGAACGGGCACCGACCACGTACCAGCAGGTCATCGCATCTAGACTATACCACCTTCTTCTTGGCCTCCGCAACCATACCGCTAAACTCATCTCGGTCGTAACATCAGTCCCTCTTTAGCGTCGTCCATTTCTTCGTGCGCGGGTAGAACCGAGTGGCGCCCATCCAGCTGCGTGCATAGAGATATCACCACGGAGCGTAAGCTGATCCCCAAACGCCAGGCTTCTGCAAACATGCGAAGACCACCCAGTGCCGGAAAGTACAGGTGGTGTGGCAGACTGTTCCCTTGTCTACGCCAAAGGCATTTTGACGCCCCATACTCCCCTGCCAGCGCCCACGCCCAGCCATTCACCGTACTCGGGATTAGCCAGGTGAGGTACCCAGCCTAGGTTTCCAATCTCGTAGTCGCATTGCCAGCTGGCCGATGGGTGCCGGAAGTTATCGGGCTGACCGCCGCCATTAACGGAGCCTGCCGAGTTCAGAAGGTCCCATAGGAGCACCTGGCAGTCGTCACCTCCGGACGCCAAAGTGCCTCTCCGCAAGGGCGACCATTCCACGCAGTTGACCGCTCCACCATGGCCGCGCAATTCGAGGAGGGCTTGGCCGGGCTGCCGCACATCGAGGATACGGATCACGTTGGACTCGGAAGCAAAGGTGGCGAGAAGATGGGTGTCGTGCGGCGACGTAGCCAGTCTCAGAAGGGGCGGCGGGTTCGACATGGTCTGTTGGGCGAGCGTAGGACTAATCCTGCCGCCATTCGGGTCCACTGTGTCTCGCCAAGGCATTGAAATTAGTCGGGTACCCAAGAGCGGACAGGGGACAAAAGGCAGAGGAGAAATGAGACGGCAAAGTAAAAGTAGAAATGAAAATAAAATACGCACCTCTATCCTCCTTGGAGGTGGGTTCGTAGATGATGGTGCTGTGTTCCAGGCTTCGGAGGTCGAACATGCGAACGCTACCATCCTGGCCACAGCTCACAAAGACATCGACGGTGTTGGCACAGAAGCGGACGTCGTAAACTTCCTTATCGTGGGCGATGAGCTGCGTCTTCGCCGTCAAGGACGGAATGTCCCAAATGGTGCACGTGGTGTCAATGCTCGACGTGATGATCAGACTCGGGGACACGGTGTTCCAGTCCAGGGATGTCAGCGGCGCCGTATGATCGGGCGTCTTGGAATTCGAAAGCAATGCGAGTGGCGTGAGCTTGGTGGCGGTGTGATCTCGGCCCGAACGGCTTGTGATGGAGTTGGTATGCGACTGTGACGGTGCCGTGTCGGACGGAAGGGACCACAGGCGAAGGTGGTCTCCCGATGTGGCCAGGAGGTCAGTTGACTGCTTCTGGGAGGACGGCGGTTCCCAGAGCAGCCGTGTGACGGGGTATGAATGTGTGGCTTCGGCGATCTTGGAGAATCCGAGGCTGTGCTTGGAGGAGCCGGCCTGTTGAACTTCTGGAGGGCTAGGGACAACTTGGGTATCAAGGATTTGGATCTGTCCCAAACGAACTCAAGTTAGCAAAACGCCATGATGAGGCATGTCAACGGTTTGTGGAACGTACAAAGTTGTGGCCATCTTCCAAATAGCTTGCTACCGCAAGCTTGCCCGCACTGTTCCCTTGAGGCGACCACTTGCACCAGTCCATGGCGTACAAGGCCCACGGGGCTAGATAGTTGCTGGTGCCGGGCTGTGCATGGGCAAAGTCATAGGCAAGGCTGCCGGGCATCCCGTCACTTGTTCCCGATTCGGTGCGAGGGCGGATATCAGCGAGGCCAAGAGGAGTGTTGGAGACGTTCCTCTGGGAACCCCCGGCACCGTATTTGTCTGGAGGAGACATGTATTGTGACGAAGCGGAACCGCCCGGGGTGCTAGGTGTGTAGGGGGCGTACGAGGAGGAAGGGCCGTCGTACGCACCGGCTGCTGGGGAGGATCGCGAGTAGCTGTGGGAAAGAGCAATGGACGGTGCTCTCGAGGAAGGACTGTAGTCAGACTTTTGCTGCTGCTGCTGCTGCGGCTGTTGCTGCTGATGTTGGGAGGACGGCTGGGAGGTGCCCTGCATGGCAGGTGGGCGAGCGCCAGCCATTCCGCCTGGATGCAGAACATTGGGTACCGAAGATGCGCTGTGGTAGGAAGAAGTCCCGGAAGACGCCTGGTCGAGCTTCATATGTGGTCCCGGGGCCGCAGGGTATTCGCGCGGAGACATCTGTCCAGAGGACTGGCTCATGGCAGCGGGCGGCATGTGCAGCTCGTCATGCTGAGAGCCATAGGTGCCCGTCCTTCGGGGAGGACCGTATTGTTGCTGTTGAGGCTGTTGGTTCATTGCGGAATAAAATGGCTGAAGAGGGAGATACGACTAAGGACGCGAAAATTTCGAACCGTACCACGTCAAAGTACGGTACAGATGCAATTCAGACTTGATGACGCTGGGAAATGGGACGGCAGAGGCTTGTCGAAGAGAACGCGTGTCGATTATGCATGTGCAGTTACTGCCGCAAGCGATCAGATCACCAACACCCACTTGGTGTCAGCGTTGACGGTGGGAAGCAAATGGAAAAGAGAGGTAGAGGTACAGGTTTCGGGAAGACCTTGGCATAACAAGGCCTGTCGCTCCTAGGGCTCCCGGCAGGCAGAGCAACGAAGAGTAGACAGGTGAAGCGCACAATGCGACACGGGAGCCTGACACTGAAGGTGAAGATGACGGTCATCCAAAGCAATGGCCTTGCTTTAACGGCGTGGCGGGGCGGGGAGCGTTGTGGCTGGACCGGCCGAGCAACGCTGCAGGGTTCGGAGCAGTAAGTAACAGGTACATGGACCAGAAGCAGTAAGAAGTGTCCATAAAAGTACCGGTACATGTCTACCCTAGATATCCTTAAGATTGATAAATGCATTTCCAAGCGTCCTGTATCCGGATAGCTTTATATTTTCCAAGCACTTGACAATACCAAGTCTCTGACTGCTGAGAGTCAAGTAGCCATCAAACCAAACTTCTTGGCCCTTGTCTCGTTTATGACTACTTTTCTTCCTGATGTTTGTCTACTGGTAGGCAAATAGTAAGCTTAGCAGACGGGAAGTTATCATCGTAAACAGCTTAGCTACATGGGTATATGGCACTAGACAGTATGGAATTAAACAGTACCTGGTTAGCCTACATCGGATAAAGAGGTATCAGATTAGGAGCCACTTTCGGGTGTCGCAGGTGTCGGGTCTCACAGGTCTTACACGGGTTTGCTGTGCTCACTTCCTGTTTCCAGGTCACCTGGTCCCTATCCCTACCAACAATCTCAAAGATTTCAAAGCCCAAACATCGAATCATCACCATTCACTTCTATTCTCTTTCTGAAGCCCCCTGGCCCTGCGTATCCGCATACATCTATCGTACTTTGCCTGTGACGTAACCTGGCAGCACATTCCCACATCAAATGGGAAGCCAAGACTCCCCCAAGAGTGGTTCAAGAGCTAGCTAGGGAGCCGCTTCCTCGGAATCACTTGCGATATCAAGTTCAAAGCACGATAACTTGTATCTCCAGCTTGCGCTCTTCAACTTCGGAGGACTGTCGTCTACCAATTATACGCCATCCAACACTCGCGTTGTTTTCGTTCCATTGTTCGAGCTCACAAAGAGTCCCACGACCTGACCTACATATCCTGAGGTTCATTCCCAAGCGCAGTGTAGTTTCTGACCAAAGTATGGCGGTGTCCAGAGCATCGGCTTTTCTCGAGCGACTTGTTCCGCAAGATAGCTCACCGCTGCTTCCCTTACACCAGAAGAGGCGGACGTCGGACGATTATGATCTCCAGGAGCTTTCCCCAACGACTGAAGAGGCCCTGTTATCAAAAAACTCCACCGCTCGATGGGGTCGAGAGTCTCAACGTTCTCTATCCCCCAGAGATCCGTGGTCGGAAAATGTCAGCTCTGTAGGCTCAGATTCCAAGCTGAAACCGCGTCCCGTTTTCGACGGCCCGCCGCCTCCAATCGCTACGTCCGTCATGATGTCCCGTACTTCATCGTCCCGCGCAGGCTCCCAGGATCGGAGGGGGGGCAGGAGATCCAACGTCGAGTCGAGCCGAACGGGCCTAAGCAGTGTCTTGTTCCAAAGCACGCCCCTGTTGCAGAGCGTCGCATCGGTCGATTCTACTTGGAGGTTGCTGCAGCGACGGGAGAAGGCCATCGGGACTGAGCTGCAAGGTCTGCTCGACATGCAAGCTTCAGGGCTGGTTGCCGGAAGTTCCATGGCCCCTTTCCCTTCTTCCTCTACGACCGAGCACGAGAACGATAGCGACGATGACGGAAGCAGCACTCCTACAGCCACTTTCTATTCTACGGCCACGTCCAAATCGCGCATGATGGCTTCCCTGGACCTCCCTGCCCGGGCCACGCGGCGTGGAGACATTATTCCGGTCCGACAGCCTAGATCATCCAAGTCGACTGGACTCCAAGTCGCACGGGTCGGCCTCCGCAAGTCGATGATGGCGCTGGCAAGCCTCAAGGCCGATGAAGGCGCCTATGTCGATACAGCTTTGTCGGAACGCAGGAAGGCCCTCAACCACCTGCGAAACTTGGCCACGCGGCGGGAAACGCTCTCGCGTGAGCTGCGCCTGCTGGCCGAGGACGGGGAGGAGCCTCTCGCGGTGGAGCTCAGGGATCTCAAGTCCCAACATACGTCACTCGACAGGGAAATCCGCGAACTCGAGGAACGACTGGTTGGAATGCGAAATCGGCGGAGGTGGTTAGAGCACAAGATGGACGACGTTAGGAGCCGCCGCGACGCCGGGCTCAGCGGGTATCGCGGCGCACTCAGAGAGGTGGAGGGGGAATTGGCATCCTTGATGCGCCGGCCGCCCGTGGAACCACTCGATGTCGAGATTCTTGTCAAGGGATTGGAAAATGATCCTGACGGCCACTTTGATCCGGACGATTTTCCCGACGGCGCCGGGTTCCTTCAGCTCATACCGGAACGGAGAACCGCGGAGATGGCGGCGGATTGGTGGCAAAGTGAAGTCAGACTGCTCGAGGCCCGAAAGAAGCAAGTCGACAAGGAACGGGAAGCGCTAGAAGACGGGCTCAAGCTCTGGCAGGAATGCACGACCCTTGTCACCGCTTTCGAATCTGGGCTGCGCCGACTCGTCAGGGGCAAAGTCTCCGGAAAAGGAAAAGAAAAGGCACCGTCACCCGAGGAGGCGATGCGCTCCCAGCTCTCGGACATGGGGCAAGCGATAGCCAAGCTCGAAAGTTTCATGGAGAAAGCCGAGGCGAGCAATTGGAATCTTCTCATATGCGCCATTGGGGCCGAGTTGGAGGCCTTTCAAGAGGCGGAAAGGTTGCTGCGCGAGGGGCTCAAAGATGCAACGGATGCCGGCACGAAATCGCGGGAGCCATTGATTGAGCATGCGGACGAAGACGGATTCCCCGCGGCTCCAAACGTCCGCCTGGAGAATAATACCGGGCGACCGAAGGGAAAAAGCGACAAACAAGTTCCCCCAGATCTACTTATAGCGCAAGTAGAAGAGGGACCCAACGGCGACGGGACCGGCTCTCCCCCCGAAGCAAAGCAAGTTACTCGGCGCCCGCCCTTCCAAAGAGAAGAAAGTGATAGCGATGTGCCGCCGCCGGAGTTCTTGGCAGAACATGATCCGGAAGATGATGAAGGACGTTGACGCGAGTCACTTGGGAGAGGGCTTTGTTCATTTTTCTTTTCCTTCCGTCGGGTCATGTTATTTCATAGGGGCGGCGTACGTCGATACCATTTATTGTGTTTTTTTTTTCCTTCAACAGTTCTCGCAGAGCAGGCATGGCGCTTCATTATCGCTCAATATACCCAAATACCTGAAGCAGGGCAATAGCTACGGTAATTTATAACATTGACACGTATAAAATCACACCCATCAACAAAAATGACCAGAGAAGAATAGAAATGAAGTTGTGAGCAACCCTTGGAACAAGAGCACCCAACCTCGGCTATTGGAGGCGAGACGGTTCTATCTTGTACTGAACGATAGTGGGGAAGCCCGAGGCGGGGGACCGGCAAGCCAACGAGTTTGTCCTGACAATAATTTCGGGTGGTTTGAGTGGAGAGGGATGATATTGCCATAAAATGCCGCGGTCAAGCTCATCTCTCTCTCATCCGACTCTT
This sequence comes from Sodiomyces alcalophilus JCM 7366, assembly GCF_042370955.1. NCBI lineage: Eukaryota > Fungi > Ascomycota > Sordariomycetes > Glomerellales > Plectosphaerellaceae > Sodiomyces > Sodiomyces alcalophilus. The sequence goes on along the minus strand of NW_027263535.1, from coordinate 1,230,122 downwards.
TTTCTTTTTCCGTTGCCTTGTTCTTGTCTTTGAATTTGCTTCGATTTATTCTTGCTAGCCTGCTGAGGAGTCAAAGCCATGAATTTCCAACTCCACCTGTTTCCGAAACGCCAAAAAGCAGAACGGGGATGATGTTAAAGGGCGGAAAACAATATAGGAGGCGGAACAAAGAGGAGCCAACATCGCCCAGGTTGTTGTTGTTGTGTCGTGCTGCCCTCCCTGGACGGCGAAACGATGGGAGTAGGCAGGGTGAAACAGAACTCGGCCGGTCTTTGGTATCGTCAAACATGATCATCACACGCCTCGCATCAAGCGGCTGGCCCTCCTTTCCCCAAATACGTGGCCAGGCAACCAACCGCCAAAGTCATCTTTCTTGTCGGAGGAGCGCTGCTTTCCTCGGCGGCGGAACCTGGTCGACCAACAAGTCTTCGATCACCTTCTGCGCTCGAACCAGCCGCTGGCGCCAGCAATGGCGACGGACTGGTCCATGACCCATTCGCCGACTCCGAGATACCTTTCGATCCACGATGACACGTCCTTGTTCTCGCCGGCGGCCCTTTCGGTTTTGAAACTGTTGCATAGTCGAAGACATGCGTTAGTTCGTCGGGTACAGGTGTCTTTTCGCCACTGCAACGGGCACGTTTGCAGAAATAATCGAACAGGGGAAGGGCGGAGGAGCGGACGGAGAGAGGGTGTTTGTGCACGAGACACTCACGTCAAGCCGGTAGACCGCTTCATGCCAGCGAGGACGGTCGAGACTAGACGGGCGGGTGCCCGGAGTGTCAGTGGACGGCAAACAGGCGGAATTTGGGGGAACGACGCGGAATCGAACATACTCAGGACGGCATCAAAGGCGTAATGCGTCAGACGGCCGAGCTTCGACCAGAGTCCCAGAGTCAGCAGGTTGAGGAGCTATGCTGCATGTTTTAGAGGCTGCTAGCCGGCAGCGGAAGCGTGGGAGCCACGGATTGCGGAAACCTACCACCATTTTGACGATAAGTATGTTCTCTTGTTATGTTTGGCGTTTCGTTCAACCCGTTTCGTTTCTTCTCGCGCAGACAGCTGTGATGGTGATGGTCGGGCACTGACAAGAAGCAGGACGTGTTGTCGGTATGGTACAAGTGGAGAGTGGAGAATGGAACACGGAGCACGGAGCTTGCTGACGAAGGTGGCCGGTTACGATGCAGGGACCACGTCTGACACATCCCCCGTAAGGTCATATCGATAAGAGGAGGTCCGTGCACTGCGAGTCATTCTCTAATCCATGTTACCCTGTTATCGAGGTAATCCCATCCCTGCTATGGCTCGCGGCTAATTGAAGACATAATGGGACCAGTTTTAAAACCCCTCCCAAGAGTCCCGAAGCAACGCCGATGGTCGGGGACGGTCTTGAGGGTAACAACTGAGGGCTCAACGACTGGCCCTGACTGGATTTGTTGAGCGCTTGAACTAAGAGCCAAAAGACAAATAGTGCTGGGGCATTCAACCAGCTGTCCAGGACAGGCTTCTGGTTGGCTTAAAGGGAAGAATAGTTCGACTCGCACTGACATCACCGACTCTAAGCGAACCGAAATTGAAACGGCACCAAGCTCCGTCCCAGGATTTGAAAGACGTTGCTCAAATCCCTCATCTCTGTTTATTCCTTTTTTTCCTCCGGTTTTTTTTTTTTTTTTTTTTTTTTTTTTTTTTTTTTTTTTTTTTTTTTTTTTTGGTTCGCCTACTCTCTTGGCCATATCGGCAAATCCGTCTCGAAATTGGTCAGGGCGGAAATTCGATTCGATTATCAGTTGGGTGGTGAGTTTTGTTACGCAATCCATTTGGTCAAAAAACTGTCCCATTACGGCCCGTCTTCCCAGTATAAAGTACTCGTTAGTGCAATTAAGAGGAAAAAGTACTGGCCTATTGCACCCAATCCAGGAGGAAGGTGGGGGTTTTCAGTAGTCCCAACCTCCTTCCAAGGACAACAGATGTTGATAGCGGGGAAAGGCACTGAAACTCAGATTACACCTCCACAAGACAAACACCGTAAACACCGCAACCCAATTCCTGCAGGCACCGCTCTAGCTTCACGGATTGTGCGCGTCCGGGTTGAACGACCTTTTTTTTTTTTCCTCCCTTAATTTTCCCCCTCTTCCTCCTTCCTCCACCATCATCCCATCATCCCGTTTCCCTCCTCGCTTTTTCACCCACTACTCACTGCGAGGCCTGTCGTCACCTTTTTTTTTCACCCCTCCTCCCACTTTTTCATCAAAGACGACACTCTTTTTCTCTTGTTGACCGCTCATCTAATCTGGTTTTCCGGATTAGTGTCTCAAGAGACAAATCACCACCTCAACGACAGTCCATAAATCAGTCTCATCGCCCGCCATGACTTTCACGGCAAAGGACCACCTGGATAATGGCGGCAAGATCGCCTGGCTGGGCCAACCTCGACACCGCCGTGCAGCCCGAGAAGAACTACCGCCGCTCTTCCATTGTCTGCACAATTGGGCCCAAGACCAACTCGGTCGAAGCCATCAACTCTCTGCGTCGGGCGGGTCTCAATGTTGTTCGCATGAACTTCTCGGTATGCTTCCCGCTCTCTGTCAAACGTGTCTTCACGTGTTTTCCGCCGTCTTCACACTTTCTCGCTTCGTCTCTTTCCACGGGGCCCCGAGTCGTCTAACGCGCCACTTAGCACGGTTCATACGATTATCACCAAAGCGTCATCGATAATGCTCGCGCCGCGGAGAAGGCCCAACCCGGTCGCCCGGTCGCTATCGCCCTCGACACCAAGGGTCCTGAGATTAGAACCGGTAACACCAAGGACGATGAGGACATTCCCATTTCCGCGGGCACGATCCTGAACATCACCACCGACGAACAATATGCTACCAGCTGCGATACTGCGAACATGTGCGTTCCGGATGGCCCTCAACTTCCCTCTAGTCTTTTTTTTTTCTTTGACAGTTTTTTTTTTCTTTTCTTATCCCCTTTCCTTTTTCAGATGAACCCAATTTCTACTCACCTCGGATTGGAAACTAACACAGAAATGCGCTTCCAGGTATGTCGACTATGCGAACATTACCAAGGTCATCAAGCCTGGCCGTGTCATCTACGTCGATGACGGAGTCCTCGCCTTCGACGTCCTCAGCGTCAAGGACGAGAAGACCATCGAGGTGCGCGCCCGAAACAACGGCTTCATCTCTTCCCGAAAGGGTGTCAACCTCCCCAACACCGAGGTCGACCTGCCGGCCCTGTCCGAGAAGGACAAGGCCGACCTGAAGTTTGGCGTCAAGAACAACGTCGACATGGTGTTCGCCTCTTTCATCCGCAGCGGAAAGGACATCAGGGACATCCGTGACATCCTCGGCGAGGAGGGCAAGCACATCCAGATCATTGCCAAGATCGAGAACCGCCAGGGCATCGACAACTTTGCCGAGATTCTCGCCGAGACGGACGGCGTCATGGTGGCCCGTGGCGATCTTGGTATCGAGATCCCCGCGGCCGAGGTGTTCGCCGCCCAGAAGAAGCTCGTCGCCATGTGCAACATGGCCGGCAAGCCCGTCATCTGCGCCACCCAGATGCTCGAGTCGATGATCAAGAACCCCCGCCCGACGCGGGCCGAGATCAGCGACGTCGGAAACGCCATCACCGACGGTGTCGACTGCGTCATGCTGTCGGGAGAGACGGCCAAGGGCAACTACCCGGTCGAGGCCGTCTCGGAGATGCACGAGACGTGCCTCAAGGCCGAGAACACCATCCCCTATGTCGCGCACTTTGAGGAGATGTGCACTCTGATCCATCGCCCCGTCAGCGTGGTCGAGTCGTGCGCCATGGCGGCGGTCCGCGCCTCGCTGGACCTCAACGCCGGCGGCATCATCGTCCTCTCCACGTCGGGCGACTCGGCCCGCCTCCTCTCCAAGTACCGCCCCGTCTGCCCCATCTTCATGGTGACCCGTAACGGCCCGGCCTCGCGGTACGCCCACCTGTACCGTGGCGTCTACCCGTTCCTCTTCCCCGAGTCCAAGCCCGACTTCAGCAAGGTCAACTGGCAGGAGGACGTCGACAGGCGTATCAAGTGGGGTATCAACCTGGCCCTGGAGCTCAAGGTGCTCAACAAGGGCGACACCGTGGTCGTCGTGCAGGGCTGGAAGGGCGGCATGGGCAACACCAACACCTTCCGCATCGTCAAAGCCGACCCGGACCACCTCGGTCTCGGCGAGCTCTAAGTTGGGGGCTCTTGAGGAAGCCGACTGCCGAATGCTGAAATGGGAAAAAGGATTCGGAAAGAAATTGGGATATTGGGAAAACGGACGTGACTAGTAGAGGCCGTTCGGATATCCATTTGAGTAAATTAGACATGGGCCGGTTTTTGTTTTTGAATGATTATAATTTTCTTCCTTTTTCACTCCGTCTTGGGCTTACCTTTGGCCGTGTCACGTCCATGTGGTTGTCGTCTCTTTCGTGCCGTTCGTCCGTCGTCCGTCGTCCTTATTCGGTTTCGGGTTGACGTCGTGGGGGTTGTGCTCCCGAGATGCTCTGCGCGGCAGTCATTTTCTCCCTCGACAAGCTTCGAGAGTTGGTTGTAACAAGACCTGCTCGCCGTTTGGAGCATGCCATGTCGAGGCCATTGACGGCTTGAATGTGACTGGAAAGAAGAACATTGTCGACGGAGCTAGTTTCGTTTTAACCACTCGGCCAGAAAAAGCCAGGAGTCATTGCACTGGAGAGAAAGACTGGTGATGGTGAGTTTGCTTAAAAGTAGTCATTTCTGTCGAAGATGCTTCGGGTCATATCGGGAAGAGCAATTCCAGTATCTCACGTGGATGCACCAAATACCTATAATTAGAGCTGGCTGCGGCTTCTTCCGATGTCTTTCCGTTTCATTGTTTCATTGGCGTCTCTGCCTTTTACCCGAGCCGAGCGCACGTGATTTGATCGCACTCTCTTCTCTCTCCCCGGGGCCGGGGTCCCACCTTTCCCTTCTTCACGCCCTCTTCCAAGTTGAACGCTTCATGTCCGCGCCGATATGCACGCCGACGTCATCACACTTGGCTATAGGAGGGCTGTACTTATGGGCTCCTTCCGATGTACGCACAGCGGCCACCATCATTAACCTTGGGATAGACGCCCGAGGACTGATGGCGATCATTTACCAAGAACAGGCACGTGGCTGACGCGGAGGATGGGGGTTCCAAGCAGCCACCAAGATGACCCAGGACGTGGTCATCCACAGAGTCCGAATGCAACCGCGGCAACGAGTTTGCGTTTGTGATGATTTAACACGATTGCCGAGAAGCAGGGCTCAGCTGTAGTGCAGTAATGGAGACGCGTGTTGACAACGCGTCAAAGATGGAGCGAGTTGCAGTCTACCCACGAACGAACAAAGTGGTGAGCCATTGTCGTCCTTGACGCTGGAGAAGAAGAGATGCCCCACGAAGCACGACAGACAAGGCTAGGGCGAGATGAGGGGATGGAAAGGATAGGCCCGACAGCCTAGCCGCCCGAGAGACGGGACCATCCGGTTCCCATGGCATTCTTTTCATCGGCGCCAAGCAGTGATCATCTTGATTGCAGATGGTCCAGATGGTCGACAAAACCGCGTACGCGTCAGCAGGCACTCGCCCGTGGAAAGGGGAAGAAACGTCGAGTAGAGAAGAATCAATATATTTCAGACCTCGGGCAGCTGGGCACTGGTTTGCAGGGCGGGCGATTCTCTTCCAGACTTTCTCCTTCTTTTCCGTTTCGTTGGGTATCTGCGTTGGATATTAACCCCATTTAGAGGGAAGATCGACACCTAGGCAACAGTATGAAGTGCGTTTTCAACCCACGCCAACAGCCAATGCTGCCGAGACGGAGCTTCCGAGTGGAAAAAAGAGGCTCAATTAGGAAGGAGGAGCCATATAAACTGAGAGGTGACTGGATGGAAATACAAGGACGGCAATGGAGAAATGAAAAGGGGTGAAAAGCGGGTTACCATGGACTGTCCCCCCCGGCCGGTAGTCGGGATCACGGGGCTTAGGTCCCGGTCCACTGCCGATCCCTTCTTTATCTTCCAGTGCCTCCGGGGATGGACGTTCAAGAACAACCACCTGGGCCACTTTAACTCACTTACCCGAGACGCACCCCAGAAATGCTGGCCCCCATGCCGGTTCATCCAAACCACCCACTTCTTGAACCTACCTCATTCAGCCGCATCTGGGAGCAGCGTTTGGGAATATCGCGTCGTCTATGGCGAACATCCGCATCTCTGTCTCTCAGTACCGGGTAGTAAGGGAGAAAAGCTGCCGCCGTATCCCTTCCATCGACTGTTTATACGTTCCATTACCATGATCCCGAAGGATATACGATATGCCTCCGGAGAATTTGCCCTTGTCCGTGTGTGAAGTTAAACATCCCCCGATTTCCCGAGCTCCCCGCCCCTTCAGCCTTGCTTGAATTTACCCGGACCTGGCTGCGTTCAGTCAAGTGCCGGCCAAGGTGCAGTCAACCACAACCCTGCCTGTTAGTGGGGGAGTCCTGGGAGGAGACGGCGGGTATGACCAAGTCTGGGACCTACTTCGTACGAACCAGTACGATACAATCATGGCATGCAATGCGGCCAGACAGCTAGCCCAGACTTTCGACACCACCAGGGGGTGCGGGGCTGCGCGTTCGGCTACGGGATGGCATGGCTGAAGCATCCTCAGAGCTGGGCATGTCGGGAACGTACAAGTATATATATGGCACTGGTCTGGTTCCTCAAGGTATAATTCTGGTCATCCAACGCTCCTCGATATCTCAAGCCAACAGCCTCCGGTCCCTTCTCAGTTCAATCATCCACTATCACCAACGTATTCTCCCGTTCACAATGAAGACCGCCGCCCTTCTCTCCATGGTTACGGCCGCTACGGCCCACTGTACGTCCTACTGGTTTCCTGCCCTTCACGTTTATATCCCCGGTCTACGATCAACAGTGATCTACGATGCCCCTGATCATCATCTTTGGAGGAAGAAAAGAGACAAAGATCTCCCGTGCTGACGAGAAGCTACCCCCGTATAGACACCTTCCCCGCCGTCACGATCGGCGGCCAGTCCACCTCCAACTGGGAAGTCATCCGGCAGACGGCCAACCACCAGAGCACCGGCCCCATCGAGGACGTCTCCAGCCGCCTGATGAGCTGCTACGAGCTCAACACTGCGGGCCCCTGGTCCGACACCGGCGTCCTTGACGTCCAGGCCGGCGCCTCCGTCTCCTTCACCTCCTCCCCGCCCATCTTCCACCCGGGCCCGGCCCTTGCCTACCTCGCCAAGGTCCCCGAGGGCACCGACGTCACCCAGTGGGATGCCTCCGGCGCCGTCTGGTTCAAGATCTGGCAGGATGAGCCTACCATCTCCTCCGACAGCATCACTTTCCCTACCATGGGTGCGCTCCCTTTTCCATTATCCCTGTAACTGAACGAGAAAAAAAAAGAAAGAAGAGGAAACACTTGAGAGATCTTTTCTGACTCGGAATATCTTCCATCAGACTCCCCTACTATCGACTTCAGCCTACCCTCGTGCCTCGAGAGCGGCCAGTATCTCCTGCGCGTTGAGCACATTGCCCTTCACTCCGCCGGCGCTCCTCAGTTCTAGTACGTCTTTCCCATGCCAAAGATTTCACCGGGGGGGAAGAAATCTTTCAAAAGCCTGCATATAACTGACGCTTCATTCTTCCCACCAGCCTCTCCTGCGCCCAGATCAACGTCTCGGGAGGCTCGGGCGGCTACAACCCCGCTGGCATGCTGAGCTTCCCTGGCGCCTACAGCCTCAGCGACCCCGGCCTGAGCGCCAACATCTACTGGCCCGTTCCCACCTCTTACACGTGAGTCCCGGGACCTACACCCCCTTTTGGCCCCTCATCTGTTCCTCGTACAGACGGCTGACCTCATCGCTCTGTTTCAGTGCCCCTGGTGGCCCCGTTGGCTCTTGCTAAGAAGCTTGGGGGAATACGACTCGATGCCTAATGACATGACTATTCTCTGGAGGAATCCGCCTGCAGAACTCGCAGGCACGTCGACGTTTGTGGACTCCCAAGATGTAGGAGAACGGATAGATGAATGTGCGGGCTTCACTTACATCCCATCGCTACAAAGTCTGCACCATCAAGACAGCAATGTATATACACTCGCCCACGTAAATATAAGCCAAGTGCAAATTCATGAGTTTTGCTAGTACAGAGGTCAGTCTTTACGCAGTAAGAGTGAAATAATTCTTCGGGGAAAATAATAATAATATTTTTTGAAAAAAAAAACTACTTCGTAGGTTAGGTAATACTCTGACAGGGATATGAATCCGAATATGATTAGTCAGGGTGGCTGCACGCCCAAGCGCGAATTTGCGCAGACCTATAATTATCAGGTACCTCCGTACCGAGAGAAGCAGATCACGGGATGCCTGTCAATATTGGACTTGATACGAGCGTCGACTGCCCGATTGGACGTTAGAAACTATACAAGTGCACTCGCTTCGGCCAGAGCTGTCGCCTCTGGGTACCACCCACCCGGCAATTCGAACTCTGTTATGATGAATCCCCCCGAAATCGCGTTAGATGACCCTGGATGCCAGTCGACCTCAATCACGTCCATTCACGAAAATTGCAGCACCATAGACCCAGAGCTGCCGGAACCCTCAAGGGCCATCGAGTCGAACTTGACCACTTTGGAAGAGTCGTGAATGGAAGGATCCGGGTTTACAGACACAGTCTGCAATGATTCGGTAGAAGCTGCCTTGCCAAAGTCGGGAGTTCGGTCAGTGATCGGCCAAAAAGGGTGTTCATGCTTCGAAATCAGCCATATATGAAAGCATGACTTGGAATAAGCTGCCCCCGGCTCGCAGGATAAGGATGTGGAGGAGGAATATATACGAGACGAATCTCCCTCGTTGGATGGATGATCATGTGGCTTCCAACTTTTATCGTCCGCAATTGCGTGAACGAGGCATACGAGATCAGAGATTATTGCGTCTCTCCGAGGGCGTTTTGCATCCCTGGCCGTCAGCCGGAAACCAACATTGGACTTCCCGTATGAGGCAGAAGCCACCTGCGATCCCGCCTTTCATCATTCGAGTCGAGTGTTCTTTGGGAAACCAGCTGATACCACCACATCCGCAGCGCCTCTTTTCCACCTCCATTACGCCCGGGATAATCACTGTTTCGTCGGGTGTTGGCCAAGGACTTTGTGTGTAAGTTTTGAAACCAGCTTGGGTCTGATTATTTGCTGCATCTCAGGCGTCGGATGGATTACCCATGATGAGATAAACAAAACACATTCAAGAGGCGATAAGCCCACCCTTTTCCGGACATGGTTAGTTGTAAATCGTAGACTGGAGTTCGACAGGAAATGCTCGTAAGCGTGACGTGAGGGCTGGGCTCGCGCATCATCGAAGAACTCTTTCCAACTCTGACTTATTCGTACATTCCCCAGTAGCCCATCCAACGTGATCGGCATCAAAGAAGACTGAGACTGACAGCTTTCTCCGTTTCTTGATGGTTCGTCGTTCCGAATCCAATCACGAGAGTCAAAAAAGGGAATCAACGGTGTACTCATCTGACAAAGTAATTGTACACAGATACATGGTGATTAGACCTGTTCAACTTCGGGAGCTGGTGTGATTATTATAATTCTAGGTAGGAAAAGTTTCGGTGTATCCATCCAAAGACAGGAGGTATCTCAAGTGGCGTTATAAAACGACGCCAAACACAAAAGAAATGAAGATCAATAAATAAACAACAATGAAAACACCGCAGCCCGTCGCTATCAAACCAGAGGAACGGAACCTTGTCCATCCCCCGCTCTCATCCCCGCCAGTCCCAGCCAGAGGCTTTACTGTGCGGTGCCCTCGTTGTGAGACGTGGTAGCCATCTCGTGTTTCTTCACGGACGGTGATGTCTGGTCAAAGGCGTACAGAGGAGGCATGGGCTCAACGTCCTGGAAGAGCAGATGCTTCTTGATATACCACGGAAGCTTCGTGAGGTAGTAGCGGGCGTGGTCGCGGTTGCGGACACCAAAGACGTTGTCGAGTTCCTCGAGCGTGAGGTTCTTTGTCTCGGGCAGGAAGAAATAGCACGTAACCCAGCCGAAGATGTTCCATGCACCGTACCAAGAGAAGGCGCCCGTGTCACCAAAGGCGGCGACGAGAGACGGCCAGCTGAAGCTGATGACAAAGTTGAGACCCCACGTTACGGCGGTGGCACTGAAAACGCACATTTTTTAGACACATGTATAGACTAGGGAAAGGGGGATGGGATGGGGGGCTGAAAACGTACCTGCACATGCCAATATCACGGATATGAAGAGGGAAGGCTTCGGCCGAGTAGGTGAACGGCACGGGACCGGCACCCGGAGAGTAGACTGCCATGAAACAGAAAATACCCGTGGCGATGCACGCTAGGCGAGCGTTGCTGCCTTCAGGAAGGTAGAAGCTAAATCCGGTGAAGAACATGAAAATGGACATGAGCGGGAAGGTAACCAGCAGAAGGTTCCGACGACCAAAGGTGTCGATGGTGTAGATGGCGGGGATGGCGAAGAGCCAGTTGGTCAGGCCAGTGCCCATGGTCACGAGCAGCGCCTCGTCGCGGGTGTAGTTGGCGTTCTGGAAGATTTGCACTGAAAGAAAAGGGTCCTGTTAGAAACAAAAAAAAAAAAAAGAAAAGCATACGGCAGACATGTCACTCGATTTTCTTGGGCAAAAGAAAACACTTACTCGAATAGTAGACAATGACGTTGACACCGCAAAACTGCTGCATAAACATGACGAACCAGGACGACTGGGCGGCGCGGCGGTTACGGCGCACGGTGAAGAACTCGGTCCAGCTGCGGCCCTCGCGCTCGGCCGACTCGATCTCCAGGAGCTTGTGGGCGTAGTAGATGTCGCGGGCGGCCTGGACGGGCGAGTAGCGCAGCCGCTTCATGGCCTTGAAGGCGTCGGGGTACCTCTGCTTCTCCATGTACCAGCGGGGCGACTCGGGGCAGAAGTAGACCTGCAGCATGACGATCAGGGGCGGGATGGAGGTCGAGCCCATGATCCAGCGCCACTGGGTGTACTCTCCAAAGACGGTCACGTTGGCGAAAGCGACGCCGACGATGGTGCCGAGGGCGATGCCAAAGGCCGTCCACATCTGCCACATCATGGTCAGGGCGCCGCGGATGGTCTTGGGGGTCGATTCGGCCGAGTAGACGGGAGTGGTGCTGGACTTGGCGCCGACGGCGAAGCCGAGGGCGAAACGAGCGATGAGGAGGTTGTACCAGCTTTGGGTCTCGAGTTAGAACAACGCATGGGATGGCGAAGGTGGGAAAGGGGCCGAGAGGGAGAAAAAGAAAAACCTACGTGTCGGCGGCAGCCATCCAGAAACCAGTTACAACGGACACAAAGCAGCTGATGAAGATGGTTCCACGGCGACCGAACCACTTATTCAGAATCGGGTTGGTCCAGCAACCGAGCAGGGCCGAGCAAAGGTAAGGGGCACCGTTGAGCAGGCCCTGCATTTCAGGGGACCGGATGTCAAAGTACTCGTAGTAGAAAGTCTGGGTTGATTGGACATGTCAGTACAGTCTCACGAACGGAAGGAACTGAAGGAACTGAAGGAACTGGAGTAAGGGCAAGCAAATGGGGCATATGCAGGCGCAATGGCTTACCTGAGCTCCGTTGACGGCAGACTGGTCCATTCCCTGGACAATGGCCGAGCCGGCGCAGAGAGTGCAGAGAAAGTAGAGCATAAAGGGCTGGCTCCAGCGGTGGGTGAGTTCGCGGCGCAGGAGGTTCTTCTCCTCCTCGTCCAGCTCGGCGATGTGCTCGAACGCGCCGTCCTGGTTGCTCACCTGGGCGACGAGGGCACCCTTGCGGAAGACGTCGCGGTGCTCGGCAATGCCCTTTTCCTCCACGAAACTGTCGACGTCGGCAAGGATGTCCTCGCGGGACATGCCGACGAGGGGGTTGTTGAGCAGGGTGCCCAGGGTGCTGCCGCGCCTGCCCCCGTCGCCGGGCCCTGTCCCTGCGCCTCCATCGGCGGCGGCCTTCTCCCCGTTAGAAGGGCCGTCCTTGCTGCTGCTGGCACTGGAGCCGCCATTCCGGGGGTGGTCATTGGTGAGGTCTGTGTGAGGAGCCTCCACGTCCACTTTGGGCGGAGGCATGTTGATTTTGTTGTAGGTTGGGGTAGAAACGCTCACTGGCTATAATACTGATCGAGAGAAAGTTGGGGTGTTGAGACGGAATGTGTCACTAAGTGATGGGCCAGTGATTCGGAACGGAGAGCGTGCCAGTGGATCAGACCCTTGGAACGGTGATCGACGAGTGGGTGGGTGACTTGGAAGGAAAAGAATATGGAGTAGTCAGGAGGGGGCGATGAGGACTTTAAGAAGTCGAGGGGCCACCAGGATGTGGAGTGCCAGCAGCATGAATAAACCCTGAGAGGCTTTGATAGACGTGGACGGTAACGGATGAGGAGAGTCAAAGTCCAATGCCTGGTGGATACGCATGGGGAGGTGGATACCGCGTTCCCGAGGGCTGGAGACGAGGGAGGAGACGGAGACGGGGGGAAGGGAGAGAAGGGCAAGGTTGAGAGAGAGCACACGCCATGGCGTGCACAAAGCCGGAGGAATTGTGTTGGGTTTCTGCTCTCGAAGCCACCGTCGTCGCGACGGAGCCCACTTGGTGGCGACGGTGGGCGGGGGAGCCCGCAGAGCTTATCGCATATGCCGTACGCTAGAACAAGCCACTCTCGCCGGATGAATCTGGGGCATAGGAAAGAAGCTTGATACTCGGTTGATGTACTCGGCATGTTTCCCCGAACTGGGAGTCTGGTGTTTTCTCCGGGTGAGAGCCAGATAGGATCATCCTCCTAGTGTACAATGCAATGATCTTGGTAGTCTTGGGAGCTCACCGGACGCGTCAACGTACATGGGAGAACTGGGAGCGAACGAATGGTGGGATCCCAAAAGATGCTGCTGACTCTCCTTGCAGCCAGCGAACGGAACTATTGGATGTGGATTATACTGGGAAAATGGGGACGAGCGACGTCATGGGCGTGGATGGCGGCGAATGAGGAGCCATCTGCTGGGACCAAGATGGCGGCCGAGGGAAGAGACCAGGGGTCAAGGGGTTTCGGCGTCTGCATGCTCACGTTGCATGTCGTCTGAACTCTACCTCGACGACCACCACCACCTGCATGCTGGCTTGGGCTTGGAAGTTGAAAACGGGAGATGACGACGAGGAGGGGGTTCCGTCTGTAACCCTGCCTGCCAAAAACGGTTATATCCTGTATTCGTATGGGCGTTTGCTGTCCTGGAAGGAGAAGAATGCAATGTAGGTAGTGGCTTGGCTTGGCAGGGCTTCTGATATTCTTCTGCCACTTCTTCTCTGGCGGTGATGAGGCTCTGCGATGATGCAGTTCCTTGGTTGAAGCAGCACAGATGACCCGGGCAAACAGGTCGGTCGTCTACTTCGTAGTTACTGAGTATCTTGTCTTTAGGTACGAAGTATTTTTTCCTTTTTCTCCTTTCATAATTGGTGGCCCCACTCCCAAACGTCACTATCTGTGACCCACTTGCCAAGTCCCACACTCGCTAAAAGGCTATTTCGAATAGAAAGGATCGGCACGTAATTGTGGATTCGGCTACTGCTGTGAATCAATCACAATGTGCATGACTAAGGTACCGTACCCGTGCCACAGCCGTATGCGGGTCTGATGGAAGTAGCCTCTAACAGCTCCCCTCTTTCCACTCGCAACAATGGTGTTAAAGCTTCCCAAGCCGCTCCGCTCCCAACCAGCAGCCCCAGTACCGACGAGGCTCGGCACATGTTTTAGTAACTCTTGGCATGCGTCACTGGCGCAACGTCCCTCGATCCTTGTGCTGACCGACACGAGTTTCGTTTTCCCGTTTCCTTCCAAAACAATGGAAACGAGAGTTAATTGTATGTATGACTGTATCGATCGACGGAAACGAGGGGAATCTAGCAGTGTGTTATAGTGTACAAACTGAGTACGGGTATTCCGTCAAAGCCGTCAGCCCTGGGCTTGCCTATTCTGCCCTCCTTGGCCAGTCCGACAGTCGACTCGGCCGATTACAATGTACAGCATATTCCATATTCCATTCTGCACCAGGCCGTTTGCCCACTGGGAGGGGACAATTCATGTGTACACGTAGCCTCCCGGTAACTCCGGACTTCGGACGCGGGGCATTGGGCAATTCTCGGCGCCAGTCTCGGCGTCTTGTCTGACTATCCTACGGTTAGAATTGGCGCCAACTGTACACACCACCAAGAAATCAACATCTCACGGGGCTTCTCTACACGACTTGGTCTTTCCTGATTCAACCTGTGAGCTGCCCTTGCCAAGTCTCACCTGGAACCAATGCTCCCGCGCCCTTCATGTTGGTGATACCGACCCGGACCCCACCATCGCTCCTCGTGAGCTGCTTAGCCTTGTCTTAGAGGTGCCTTCCAAGACGTTGGGATTCTTGGGTGTCTACATTCCTTTCGTTCTATCCGTTTTCGGGTTTCGAGATTACTGGCCAACGAACAGTAACGGCCGCATTGGTCTTAGTTATTGCTTCCCACGCTGACGCAGCGGCAGATAATGAGTGGTTCCGTTGAATGATCTGGGTCCGAAAAGATCAGTCTGGCTTCAGCAATACCTTGACTGATAGTCTTGTAGATCTCCCGCAGTACACATGTGGGATGTGGAACGAGATTCCGCCTTCGTCGTTCAGTGACCAAGACACCTTTCCTATGTGACAGTCGTCCACTACCCACAGTCCACTGTACAGTCCAGAACAACCTGAACAACCTCCAAGTAGATGCAGTGTTTTCCTCACTTCGCCCCTCATCCCCTGACCCCAACATGCCTAATTCTCCTGTGATATCAAATCCCGAAGACCACACACTGTACCGACACATTACAGATAGCCATGGCGATACTCTTTGCACCCGTTTGTGGCTGACTGTCCCAGGAGAAAGACAACCGGACTTAATGCAAAGTTGAGAGGCACGTTTCTGAAAACACCATGGGGAGAGGCCTGTCTCGAAACTGTCAATTTTTCAACATACACTCACAATGCCCCAACCTACCTGTCTCACATTCATCCGAGACAAAGGCGCGTAGCTATCTCCCAGCTGACAAGCTCGATTCCTCCAGCAGCAATTCTGCGTTTCTGAGGCAACCTCCTGCATCAGGGGTCCCAGGCCTGGCCGAGTACACGGGTACAAAGGGTAGGACCCGAAACAAGGTAACCGTTAAGACATCTGCCGCTTTCCCTGACGGTAGGGGTGGAAATACGGGGCTATACGCAGGGAGAAGGACGGCATTCCCATCTCTTGGCATCCTCTCGTGTCCAGAAACGTTCGAGACTCAAGGGATATACGCCAATATTCTGCCGTTTCCCGTCGAGCTCACATGGCTTGCGTGTCACCTGGAATGCTGCCGCCCGAAATTCGATGACCTGGTCCCCAGGCAACCCCCAGCAACCAGATTGCATCAACATCCCATACAACTGCCCACCTTCGTCACCTAGGAATGCCATTGCCGTTGTCATCTCGGAGGCCTGCCAACTACCGCAAGCGGGACCAGCGGAGACGACAAGCATTCGAGCAGATTGGCACTGATGAAGCGAGAGGGGGTCAAGCAGATCTTTTTTTTTTTTTTTCTGTTTTTGTAATCCCAATACTCAAGCCCGCCGTGTGCGCCTGGCATAGATGAATGAATCCAATGATGCCCCCGGCCTGATACGTAGAGCATGATATTGTCCCCTCTCCTATAGGTACTCCAGTATCCCACTATCATTCCAGATCATCCAGTTCACTCGTCATCCCAAAGACTCCCAACAATGCAATGCAATCGTTCCCGCGTAGTGTGCTAAATTCGCAACGACACCAGACTCCAGATGACCCAAGTTCGAAATAGCAACATCGTAAAACCTGTCGTACATCGATGCGTTCGAAGCTTCATTACTTTTGCAACCCTTATTCTCTTGGATTTCTTCCCAGCAACCCACGTTTCCCTCGATCCACGAGCAACCCGTCGGAACGTTAGTCGCACAAAGTAAGATAGTCGTAAGGATCCGGGTCAGATGTTGTATAATCCGTCGTCGCATTCGATTCGAATCCCCCTTCCACAGCGTGCGGCTGCGTCGGTGGCGTAACGGGCCCATTTACGGACAGAGGGGCTTCTTTGACAGACGCAGATGTGTCCACCTGCGCTTGAAGCGGTATGGCAGGGCCAGACGAGCCATGGGGAGGTTCGCTAGCCGCGCCCTGGCTGGCGGTGCTTACATTGCTGGCCGCTATGGGCGTCTTTCCGGAGGAAAACGGGCCCTGATCCCGATATGAGACCGACGGCGCGGGGTGGAGAGGCATCGAGTGGACGCGGCTATGACCCTCCGCTGGCCTCTCGAGGCGAGGTTTTCGAAGCAAGCCAGGCGAGAAGCCGCTGTGGGCGCGTCGGTACCGCATCTCCAGGCGCTCCTCCTCTTCCGTCTCCTCGTCGGTCAGTGTGTCCTCCGAGGGCAGGCGTCGGTGATGTGCTCTCAGTTGGACGCTGTCACCGGATGATCTGCGGTGGTGTTTTCTGGTCGGGCTGCCCGGCGCGAGCCCCTGGCCCCTGTGGTGTGGGGGAAATAGGGCGCTCGACTTGTTCGGCCTGATCCGCAAGGCCGGCGGTGCTGTTATGCCGGCAGCGAGGCGGCGAAGGTCAACCTGGCTGTCGGAAAAGACGACGCGCGCGCGGAGTTGGTGTACGGCGCGGTCAAGGCCGAGTTCGATGGCGCATCGGTCCCTGATGCGGCTGAGTTTGGGCCATGTTGCTCGCTCGCCAGCCAGACACACCCGCTTCATGAAGTCAATACTGGGATTCTTGAGTAGGCGCGGCAGCTGATGCGCATCAATCTGAGGGAGGATGTTGATGTCGCCGGAATATTTCTGGCTGAGGACGCTGCGCAGCTTCGTCGCCAGGTTGGGGAAGATGCCAAGCTCGGCGAGGAACTGCAGCCTGTGAAGGGCTTCGTCTCTTGCCAGAGACGAGATTGTATAAACCCAGTCCGTCTCTTCCTTCACTAAGGGCTTTGTCGTAGACTTGCGGAGATGCGAGGTGGCGGGATTGAGCTGATCGTCTTTGGCCAGGAACGGCACCACGTGAGGGTTGACCTGGGAAACGATAAAGTGGTTTACGTTGAACATCTCGGCAAGTCTCGTCATGGGGAGATCATTGTCGACGGACCCATCAATCCAGCGCTGCGGAGAAGGGTTCCACGGCATGTGCTCCCCGGTGCCTGGCGTCTTAACCAAGAGGGGCGCGGCACTGAAGACGACAGGCACGGAACAGGAGGCGGCAACGGCCGACCAAATCATCACGTTGGGAGACGTGACGTAATTCAAGATGCGGGGCAGCTCGTAGACGGACTCGGTTGAGACGCATATGTTGAGGATCCGGCGGGTCCGGTTATAGGCTTCCTGGAAGGTGATGTCGCCCAGCAAGCCGCGCATCACCCGTGTCAGGTGTTTGATGTCGGACCAGCTCCCCTCGGTGAGGAGCCTGCGTAGCCGATCGAAGACGCCGTCGGGCCGCTCCGTGTCGTCAAAGACGGAAAGGTCGCCATATGGGAAGGCTTCGATGAGGTGAGGTATCTCTTCGTCCGTCCGGGCGCACATTACGGAACAGACAATGGAGCCGGCCGAGGAGCCCGAGATGATGCGGGGCAAAAGGTTTACTTCAAAGAGGGCTTTCAGGACGCCAATGTGCGACATGCCAAAAGTGCCGCCGCCGCTCAGTAGCAGGGCGCTCCGGCCAAAGCTCTGGCGTGCGTATAAGACGCTCTCGAGCACGTCCCGCTGGCTCATGTGCTCGGGGAGCGCATATTGGCTCTTCTCTACCAACGCGTCGATGGTCTGCAGAGCCGAGTCCACGTAGCGCTCGATCAGCTCCTTCGTACCTACGTAGCAATGGCGATACAGGTCGGCATTGCCCATGCCCCCCAGGTCGCGAGATAGGGCGGTTCGGACCTGGTACAACATGCCGGGGATGTCGCAGTTGATTCGCACTTCGTCGAGATCCTTCAAGCGGGCCTCGATCAAGGCAGGGTTGTAGTCCGCCGTGGTCGGGTCTAACTTCCACAAATCATTCTGTTCGAGGATGTCGAGTTCTTCGGCGGCATCCTGCCATTGCTGTCGCGTTTCGGCCTAGTCTCGCGTTAGCTGGGATTTCACGTGTAACCTGGAGATGCGGCGACTAGTCGGTCTCCAATGCCTGCGACCAAGGCCGCCAGGCAAAACGCAACACGGGGGCCTGGCTCACATTCTGCATACGCAGGGCCAGAATCTGCCTGCGCTCTTCGACTTTCTTCTTGTGTCGGCGCTCTGGTTGGGACAGGCCATCCAACAGGGAAAACACTAGGTTGTTTGCTCCTTTCAGCGCGCGGGACAGCGCATCCAAGGCAAGGTTCGCATTCTCGGGCTGCGTGCTGGCGGTTGGATGCTTGGTGGCGGACAGGGCCCCCGCTGAAGAGTTGGTCTGCTTTCGGGGCCGCGTCGCTATGCTCGATGAATGAGGGACATGATTGACATTGACCAGAACGTCAGTCATGGCGCCAGGTCGGAGGAGCTTCGGGTTGGAGGAGGAAGCGATGAGAGGGGCCGGGGAGGGAAGTAGAGCAATGAGTCGAAAGAGGTTTCCCCAGCTTCGGAGACATGTATTGAGGATTCGGAGGTGTGAAAGGGGTTAAGATCCCATCGCCCTGTCCAGCAAGTCCGATACTACACGTGTAGTTGAGCGGAAGGGGGTTTGCGAGGAGCAAGCATGTGCTTGGACTAATGAGCCCACTCGAGTTTGCCGCCTGTGGCCGAGAACGGGGTTGGGGCCACAGAAGATCCAGGTTCGAAACCCTTAAAGCGAAGGAATATGAGGGTGCCCAAAGAACACAGATCGATGAGACGGAAGACGATGAAAGATTTGATGATCCGATGACAGAAGAACTTCTTGAAGTGATGCGCGCCACGACTGCAGTACGTGAGATTGGAGGGGTATAAGAATTCGATACGAGTAAGTGAAGTGAATCAAGCAAGCATATAAAATGAAATGTATATATATGTAGGTATGCTGACGATACTTGGCTGTGTGGAATGGAGGATATAGAAGATCTGAGAACGACGGTAGGGAAAAGGCGGTGGAGGTGGACGCGTAGTGTATAAAGGCTGAAATGACGACAAGCGAGTGGGTGAGTGGTCGGAATGGGCGTCCATCCAACCAGATGTCTTGAAACGGTCCGAAAGTAATGTAGGTACTGGAATTCTCCATCGAGTCATTTGGTTCCTGAAGCCCCAAAGAAAAGGGTCATATGGGCATCTGCCATCGGATGTTACTTCCCCACAAAGCCGAATGTACGTACATATGTACAATGCCTGTACTCCATCTGATCCCCAGCTTTAGGCCCCCGAACGGGCAACACGATTACCCCGTGCATAGAGATTACCGGCTTAATTATAACCTCTCGCCAAATACATACGGGTACGTGTTCATTATGAGTCCCCGTTCGTGCCCGAGTCAAGTACGTCGCCATGGATGGGCCTTGAAAGAGCCTTGAAAAATACTAATTAGGATGTCTAAAACAATCGACACCTTCAACGCGAATATCATCACTGTTTTGTCACGGTCGACACACTTACATACCAGAGAGAATAAGTACGAATCTATTTGCGCTCTTTCCCTCCCGAAATACATATATCATTTCTTGAAAAATAAAAATAAAAAATTCAATGGCAGTATCTTCTCGGGTTGAAGACAGCGATAACACGGATTCTCTCCGTCTATTCTAACTAAAGACACCCGGATTCTGAGCCTCCCATCAAGCGTCTATGGTCCTCCAAAATATCGACTGCTCCATTGTACTGGTCATTCCAGCAACCTTGAATAATAGCTCCCCCATCGAGATGGTCCACAGAGGGGAATATGCTGTTAGAAAACAACTGATCTATTTCCGTGATATAGCGGTCATGATCATCTCCAGTGAAATGGTGTCTGGACCTGTGTGGCCAATGTCCTTCCATGATGCTGTAAAATACAGAACCTAAACTGAATATATCAGTTTGCTCCGTTGACACCCATGGCTTTCGAGGATCAAAAAAGCCAGCGTCAGGCAAATGGCCACCGTTCAAATTCCCATAAACGGAACCACCAAAGTCACAAAGACGGATGGATTTCGATCCACCTATGGCTGGATAGAGGAGGAAGTTGTCAGGACGAAGGTCAGAATGGATAACGCCTTTTTCATGAATATAAGCAATGGCTTCGGTGGCTTGCCAGCGCCATTTAAGTTTTTCTTCCGGGGACACTTCGTCGAAGTAACGATCAATGAAAGACTGTAAACTTCCGAATTCAGCTTCGACAAAGAGCAAGCCTTGCGGTTCATATGTACCGAGGAACCTATTATAGATAAGTATTTCGAGCTAATCCAAAGGTTAGGAAAGCTTACTGGACAATACGAGGATGATCTCCGAGCACTCTGAGGATTTCGATTTCAACTTCAAAGGCAAGTTTGGCTTCCTTGACGTCCTCAGACTCTGGATGTTCCCACCATGCATATCGGGAATATTTGAGTACTACACCACGCTTTAGTCGCGCAATGACTGCGTTACTACTATGGTGTAGAACTTTCTCTATATGGGGCTTATAGTCCATGCCTCTAGTGTTGAACGAGTCGTGATCTGGTCGTGGTACGGTGGGTTGCTTGACCTGGAGTAAACCGGGGTTAATATGTTGTCGTGTCGAAGAAAACATGGAGGAGCCTACCACGGAGATGTTTGAGCCCGTTAGGCGAAGTCCATCTCTCCGGAAAAGCCATCTAAAGATGTCGTGTATCAAGGCTGCGGCTCTGGACAGGGCGCCGATTACTAACCCCCAACTTAGCGTCATGCTGTTGAGCTGGTGAGCATGGGTCAATCTAATTATGAAGTCCAGGGATATCAGCGGGGCTAATTTCAATGTGCTTTGATGTCTTGATTTTGAGTATGTCTTGATTTCGCCTATGTATATATACCCATTCTAACTTTAGCCCTTAATAGAGATAATACTAAATTTACTTATATTTATTAGATAAAAATAATTTTATATTTAAAGTATATAAAATAGATAGTCTTAGGTTTAGTTTTAAAGAAAAGGTCTTACTATATATATAGTAAAAGTTTAAATATTACGTATATTTATTTAATTATTTTATTACCTCGATAATTTTATAATATATATATCGACGACATCTTTATTTATTTAAGGGAATTACTCTGCGACTATAAGAAGAAGATTAAGTTAATATTATAATCTCTAAATAACATAGGATTAATACTCGACCTGGTAAAATACGAGTTTAGTATAAAGACTATAAAGTACCTCGGGTTTATAATTATAGCCGGCCAGGGCGTCTTATATAACCCCGATAACTTAAAAGTAATCCGAGAAAAGGAAGCACTGATATTAGTGAAGGGATTCCGAAGCTTCCTCTTGGCGACGACCCGTATCCTGGCCGTAACAGTCTAATAAGAGTGACTAGTCGACAGCATATCGGGGAAGCTAAAGTCGGTCCCCTTCTTAGGTCGATCGTTATGGTAATTATGGACTGGCCTGTACCAGACCGTCTAATAAAAACACAACCTTGTAGCTCCACTCAAACTCGTCATCCTCTCAGCTCCATTCCAGCGTTACGAGCTCACGCAAGGTGTTCCCATCAAGCCGGTGACGAAATGCGCCACCGCGTCGCGGAGCTTATACAGCACCATCTTTTCCACCCAAAAGTGTCCAGCAGTCTTGATCTCCTCGCCGCGGAACCGTGATCCGTTGATATTCTCGAGCCGGTCGACCCAGGCACGTAGCTTGCTCATCGGCACAAACACGTCCCTGTCCCCGAAAACCGCCAGGGTAGGAGCCGTCACCAGCTTGTCCTCCGCCGCTTGCGCCGCGTCGCTGCTCAGGGGCGCCAGAAAGGACATGGTCGCCAGATGCGTAATGACGCCCTGAAGGGGCGACACGAGCAGATACGCCGGCCGCACCTGGATGAGGTCTGCCACCTTCTCGAGGTGTTGCGGTACTTCGTCGTCAGACCGATGGGCCAGCCTAGTATCGGTCGAATTCGCATTGCCATTCGCGTCCTTGTCGTCTGAATGCCTACTGCTGAGACGACGCCGTCTCCCCCTCCTCCTGGCAAGCAGCTCGTTCACCCCCTTACGGAGTTTCGCCTCGGTGTGCGGGGAATGCGGTCGCCGCATGTCGTGGCTTCTGCCCTGCTCTCCTTCATCTCCGCCGAACCGCAATCCGCGGTCCTTCCGTGGCGACATGGAATGGCCGGACCGCAGATCCGCCATCAATGTGTTCTGCCGCTCGGCCAGATGTTGCGCTCGGAGGCGTATGTCAGCCGCCGCCGACGTGATTTTGGGCTCTTCGAACTGGGCGAGGATATCACGTAGCGGGGGAACCTGCGACGTGATCATGGCCCCGTATGAGTATCCAGCGCACACGAAGAGCGGTCGACTGTCGCTCTCGCCTTCGCCTTCGCCGTCGGTGGTGCTCGCTTCCGAGGTATGCGATAAGGTTCCCGAGTCGGCGGGCGTTGCGTTTCGGTCGGGTGAACGGACGGCGTTGGGATCAAGGAAATGAATATAGTGGATCATGAAGCCCACGAAGGACATGTAGTCGCCTCGTTCGGCCTTTGATGACCAAGACGTACGACCGGCCGAGTTGGCTGCGCCCCTGCGAGACCATCGAGCAATTATCAGCATGGATTGGCGCCCCAAGCTTGAACAGAACGTTGGGAAGAGTCGGAAAAGACAAATACATTATCACTCACCTAAAGTTGAACGTCCCCACGACGAATCCAGCACGTAGGAGTGTCTCTCCCACGACATCCACAATCGGGTCATCGTAAGATCCTCCCAGCGGAGCGTACGGATGGGCGACAATCGCTGCGTGGCGCTTCCATGGCGGGCCATGATAGAATGCTGTCAGTGCATGTGGGTGGTAGACGCGGCAGTCGATTATCGTGTCATCGTGAACGCTCGGCAGCGTGAACCTCAGCGTGGGCTCAGGGAGCATGTCGAAGTGTGTACGCGTTCATAATGCGAGGGGGATGCGATGCTCGACGATACCAAAGTGCGCGTTGGCGTGCCGATTGAAAGTAGAAAGCGTCGCCCAGCACTTCAACTTCCACTGAGGTTCCTAGCGATGCTGATGACGTGTCTAAGGGGCCGTATGAAGTATGCGCTAGGTAATCATGGTTGTACACGTATTCGTACATACACGTCGGTTTGCGTCCCTTGCATTAGGTATGACGATGGATACCTCGGCCAAAGCAGAAAGTTTGTTGATGTGTGGGGCGAGCAGATCAAAGCCACAGTCAGCCACACCTGGACCTGGACGAAACCGAGCTCTTGGTGTCGTGTACCTATGTACGTCCAAGTGCATTATCTACGTCGGGATAATACTCGTTAAAGCTTCAAGTAATTGCAGATTTGAACTTTGAGCAGTGATGGGTTGAGAGACTCTAAGATTCGGTGCTCCAAGTCAAAGAGTTTGTTCATTTCATTATACTGCTGCTCCTGCTCCTCGTCGTTATGCTTCTCGCGCAAGACTACAAATCCTTCTTTTCTGCGGCAGCCGCCCTTTCTCTTCTCCTCTTCCTCCACGCTTTTAGCTCATTGATGATACCCATCACCAATGGCACGCCAATTGGCCCTAAAAGGGGAAGGTAGACGGCCACTTTGTGCTCGTCGGGGAAGTATAGCTGGCCAACCATACTCTTTTCGAAAAACGCCCGTTCGGCTTCCGCCTCGGCGACGCGGGCGTGCTCCAATCCTTCCTGACTGCCGAGATGAGCGCACGCTAGCTCCAGATGGTGTATCGCCTTGGCCACCCCGTCCGCGACGCTTTTCGGAATCGAAATCGACGGCAGTGCCCTAGACAGTCGTGCCAGGGAACCCAGTGTCGATGATGCCCGCAAAAGGAGGTCGGCAGATCGGATCCGTGCCAGCGTCGAAAGCCGAAGTGGGAGTGACCCGGTCTCCGGTGTTCCCAGAAGGGAAAGGAGGTGCCCAGCAAACGTCAGCATAGGCTGCTTGAGGTCAGAGCTGACTACGTGAGAGGCTGATGGGGACAGCGGTTGGAGGTAGACGGTTCCCCATTGCGGGATCAGCCACGAGTGCGCCGCTTCCGAAGCCGAGTCCAGGCCAACGGTCTGGTTGCCGATGAAAAGGAGAAAGTTGATGGTCGGCGCCCCGCCAATGGAAGGCGACAGGGGCCATTCGGCCGCATTGATGAAGGATGCCAAATCATCTTTACTAAGAACATCGGATTGTGCGCCCGGCGTCGCATAGAGTTGTATCTGGGTATCAATTGTAAAGTTATGAACGGGGCTGAGGATATTGAGCACGGGCTGCATGTAGTCCTGGATGGCCGTCTCGATATCCCAAGAATTCGGGATGGCGCCACTGGTGAAGAGGGAGAACGTAAGATGATATGTGGGGGAATATCGTAGAGAGCGTGTGGTCTGCTTGGACAGGGATTCAACAACCTCGGCCGATAGCCCGTAAGGCTGTGGTCCGGAAGCTGCTGGGAACCTGGAGAAGAGGTAGGAAATGGTGTTTCGCTCCTCGGCAAAAGTGCGAAGTAGCTCCATGGCAATATACGAAGTGAGAGGGGAAGCCGTCGACGTGCGCGACGGGAGGCCGGTAGGGGGGTAAGTGATATCCAGGATAAGAGAGTGGGGTTGCAGGAACGCATCGGTAGAGTGGCCCGGCGTCAGGCGAACGGTCATAACGACGGGTTCAAGGTCATCGGCGTCGGCGTCGGCATCGGCATCGGCATCGGCATCTGTCGTGGCATTGGCGAGTTGTAACCGTAGGTGATGACCGGCGACGTAATTCAGGTCATCAAGAGCATGCTGCGTAAGGCGGAGAACCTTTTTGGCCTGCTGTTTCTCGAGGGACGGCGCCTCAATAGATATATACACGGGGATGACCGGGCGGCATGCCTGCCAGAGGACATGAATAGTTAGTATTGATTGACAAAGACCATCGGAGAGAAGACACGGCGAGAAGGGGGAGGTCTCGCAACGCCCTTCGACACGGTGTCCGGACGTACCTTGCCGTCGGCCCATTGTAACATGGTATCTAATGGCAGAGGGGCGCGATATATGGTTGTTGTCACCCACCATATTGGCAACCCGAGACACAGCACGATGGCCCAAAAGGAGAAGATGACGAGGGAGCGGCGGTGCATATCGGAGGGCTTCTCAGGGGGCGGGCCTTTGACGGCGGGTTGAGCAGCAGGCGACGAGGCATCGGCCGAGAGCTTCTCTGCCTCCAGAGACACGCCCTGGCTCGGGGCCGGAGCTCGTGGGGAGCCATCCTGGCCAGGTGTCGGGGCGGTGGCCATGTCGGCTTGACGCTTCGCTTCTTGGTCAGATACGAGATGCGGTTGCCCAGTCCAGCTTCCCTTGCTGTCAGAGGCGGAGGTCAACTGACAGGACACGAGATCACGTGGCGATAAACTATGGTCTTGTCAGATAAGAGGGCCTCCCCTAAGGTACTTATATGTGGGGCCTACGTACCTAGGGTCTCCACCACTCCGACCGTAGTGTACACCGAGACGAAGGACCGGGTAAACAAGGAATTCTTGCCTAGAATACTGATCGCGTCTTGGAATAACTGATCCTTTGAACCTCGCTGTACGAATACGTACTGTGACAAGCTCTCACTTAGTACGTACGAATAGGTATGTGTCGTACCTACAGAAGGCGCGTGGCAGTCCCCAGGAACACGCATCAGAAGATGCCGAGGTACGAAGTTAAATTATAATCAGGCGTGGCCGGTCAGCATTCCAATTGGGTTGACAGCCTGCGTTGTCGTCACCGGCGTACTCATAAGTACCCAATACGGTAATATGGACCTGGCTACCAGGCTTTGGGAGTCGTGTACCTTGCATGTACGAACGCGTATTCGTACATAAGGTATGTCACACTTCAGTCGTACCCGACAGAAAGACAAACTTAGAATAACCTGCCACATGCCTTTCGCATCTACTTGAT
Source organism: Sodiomyces alcalophilus JCM 7366 (assembly GCF_042370955.1). Classification (NCBI taxonomy): domain Eukaryota; kingdom Fungi; phylum Ascomycota; class Sordariomycetes; order Glomerellales; family Plectosphaerellaceae; genus Sodiomyces; species Sodiomyces alcalophilus. The sequence continues at coordinate 1,204,071 of NW_027263535.1, read as the reverse complement.
CCAAAACTTCGACTTGTTGCCGTCTTCTCGTACCGCTCCCTCCAACGTGTCATTTCGAACGGAGAAGCTAATAAACCCGGTTCTGCTCCCACTTTCGGTCCCGTACACAGCTCCGGGGAGGGTCGTCTAAGGGACATAATTCTAATCATATTCCTGATCATGCCTCGTATGTTGGTTACCCTTGCCCCACGCCTCGCTGTTCACCTTGGACATAGCCCTCTATCACCCTCCACTCGCCAGATCTCACGGTTCTGGACGTTACATGCCGAACCGCCCGTTCCTTCAACACTCAGCTCATTTTCTACTCTCTGATCCCATGGCTAACGAAATTCCTCAGTCCCCCTGTCCATCGCTGTACCCGCCGCAGCCGCCGGGGCTGCCTACCTGAACGCCCGAGCCTCGCTCTGGTACGACGCTCACCTTCTCCAATGTATCGTCCCTAGCACCTTGGCTATGCACTGGCGGGAGCGAACCGACCGGCTTAACCCTTTCTACGTTCTGGAACGCCATGCCCGGAATAAGTCCTCTGCGGACCGCACCTCCATAATCTTCGAGGGCAAGTCGTACTCATACGCTCAAGTCTATGAGAATGTCCTCAAGTACGGCACTTGGCTGCGTGAACAGCACGGGGTCAAACCGAAGGACATCGTCGCTATGAACTTTCAAAACTCCGAGCTCTTCATCTTCGTCTGGTTCGGTCTGTGGTCCATCGGCGCGAGACCTGCCTTCCTCAACTACAATCTGTCGGGCAACTCACTTGCCCACTGCATCAAAACCGCAACCGCCTCATTGGTCATAGTAGATCCCAGCGTGGCCGACAATGTGACCGACGATATCCGCCGCGACCTCGGCGATGTCCGCTTCGTCGTCCTTACCCCTGAGCTACAGAGCGAGATCGCCGCCAACGAACCTCGCAGATATCCGGACTGGGACCGTTCTGAAAGTGGCTACCAGAACCTTGCTATTCTTATCTCCACCTCCGGCACCACTGGTTTACCCAAGGCAGCAGTGGTATCATACGGAAAGCTCATCGTAGCGGCGAGTTTCTCTTCCCGGTTCTTGAAAATCGGTGCCCAGGACGTTTTCTACACCGTACGTAGAGCTTATTTTCCACGTCCCCATGCGCTCCGCCAGGCTAACCAAATTCATTAGTCTATGCCATTATATCACAGCTCCGCCTCGCTCCTCGGCTTCTTGAACGTCCTGGAGGCTGGCAGTACAATCAGTCTGGGACGTAAATTTTCCACCAAGTCATTTTGGCCGGAAGTACGCTCATCTGGCGCGACCATCATCCATTATGTCGGCGAAACATGCCGTTACCTGCTAGCCGCGCCGCCGCAAGTCGACCCCGCGACAGGGGAGAATCTCGACAGGAAGCACAAAGTACGAGCCGCCTTTGGGAACGGCCTGCGTCCCGACGTATGGAACCAGTTCAAGGAGCGTTTTGGCATCGAAGCCATTGCCGAATTTTATGCCTCGACCGAGGGGCCGCTGGCGACCTGGAACTACAGCCGCAACGATTTTGCCAAAGGCGCCGTCGGGCGCAACGGGGCCCTGTACAGCATCCTCATGGCCTCCAGTCTCTCTCTCGTGGAAGTAGATCCCGTCACGTACGAGCTGTTGCGGGACACCAAGACGGGACTATGTCGGACTCCCAAGCCGGGACAACCGGGCGAGATGCTTTGTCACGTACCCGCCAAAGACCTCGAGCGGCGGTTCCAGGGATATTACGGAAATCCCCAAGCCACGCTCAGCAAGGTGGCGCGCGACGTCTTCCGCAAAGGGGACGCCTGGTTCCGCACCGGTGATCTGATGCGATGGGACGGCGAGGGACGGCTCTTTTTCCATGACCGCATCGGCGACACGTTCCGCTGGAAAAGCGAGAACGTTTCGACACAGGAGGTGAGCGAGGCTGTCGGGTCACACCCAGCTGTATGCGAGGCCAATGTCTACGGCGTCGAACTACCGCATCATGACGGGCGCGCCGGGTGCGCCGCAATCGTACTGGACGAGGCCGGTGGAAGCCGCCTAGACGAGGCGCTGCTACACAGCATCGCCACTTGGGTGAGGCAGCGGTTGCCGCGGTACGCGCAGCCTATATTCCTCCGCGTCATGCCTCCCGGGACTATGGAGACGACGAGCACGAACAAGCAGATGAAGCAAGGGCTGCGGGAACAAGGGGTGAACCTCCCTGATGGGGACCACAGTCAGATGTTCTGGCTGAAGGGGGATACGTATGTTCCATTCTCCAAGAAGGACTGGCAGGAGTTGAATGGCGGAAGAGTCAAGCTCTGAGACCTACGGAAGACGTGACCAAGTTCATCCTACGCATCATGCGAGGCGCCAGGGGCATGCATTGGATTTATGAGTACAACGTATATCATAATTGGTGTGTAGATGGATCTATGTATTACCGGCATACAATCAACCTCATAAAACTGGGAAAAGGCGCAGGCCACGGAGATGGTATCCTAGTAACGCCCAGAACTGGGCACAAACCGTGTCGCCCCCACGATCGTGAGTGTATGTACAATACAACGTACTAAGTTAGATGAGGGGGACGATGGCGAATATTGAAAAAGAAAAAAAAAAAAAGAAAAAAAAAGAGGCGGCCCACATGCTAATCGGATGATACATACAACGTACAACACTACAGTCACGTTTTGAGATGACATAATATGAGGGGCCAGTCACGTATAACCAATCATAAAGAGTTCGCAGCACGCAATTTAGACCTTTCCCGATATGGAATGGTTCCCAGACGTGGCGCACATGGCGGGGTAGCCGCAGCTCCAGGGTCGTGCTCGATTTCGACGTCGAGTGGACGCGGGGCAACAGAACAAGCCGTGTTAAAACTAACATGTTCCAGGCGAGCGCGACGGGCAGGCGCCTAGGTCATCGTATTGCATGAGGATGGCGAGACCATTGAGCGGTTTAAAAGGAGCAAACATCTTGGGGAGGGAGACGCGGAATAGAGTGCGACGTTGCAGTGAATCGTGGCTCGGCCGACGGAAAATATGCAGCTGGTCGAAGGTGGTGGTGCGATCGCGGGGCAACCATGAGACTCGATGAGAAAAGGGGGAGGGGGGTTGAGAGGGAGCAATGGCAATTCAAAGAACAGAGAAGAAAAGAGAAAGGATGAAGAAAACGGAATGGAAGAATAGTCGAATTAATCAGCTCATCTTGGACTGATCAGGCAAATACGTTGTATGACTTGGGATAAATGTGATCTATACGCGGGCATTTCTAATCACTGCATCTCTCCCGCGCCGGGTCAGTAGGGGAGGGGCAAAGGACAAGATGGGGGACCCAACGTTTCATGAGTCTCGAGCGAAGTCGGGAGGCAAAGGTGTGCGTACATTTTATTCTTAGCTCCCTAGAGGCTAGCTGTACTGTACTCCTTGAAAGGTATTTAATTGCGCAATCCTTCCCCCTTCCCCCACGTCCCCGTCGTCTCTCCCATTCTTCCAGTCCACCTCTTCTTTTCACCAGCCGTCTCCCTCCAAAGCACCTGTCTGTCAAGAACTCATCTCTCCCTCCCGAACAAACCCATCTTCCTTTGCAAATCAACCGACATCATGGCCGACGAGCGCACCACTCCGTAAGTAGCTTGCACCATTTTTTTCCATTCGATTTTTTCCCTGTTTGTTCTCGTGCCGCCCGATAGGCAGTTTCTGCCGGCGGCGCCTTCAGGCTTGACAAGACATGTCAGGTGTTGCTCTTCTCGATATAAGCAGGCGACAACCGACATCGATCTCTCCCTGCAAGCCATCTACGATCAGAAATCATTTATCCGCTTCATATTATGCTTTCTTACGCTGACGGGTCATGTTGTTGCAGTCTTCGCCTGGGCAGCATTGCCCCCAACTTCAAGGCCGATACCACCAACGGCCCCATCGACTTCCATGAGTTCATCGGCGACAACTGGGTTGTCTTCTTCTCCCACCCCGAGGACTACACCCCCGTCTGCACCACCGAGCTGGGCGCCTTCGCCAAGCTCGAGCCCGACTTTACCAAGCGTGGTGTCAAGATGATTGGTCTTTCCGCCAACACCATCGACAGCCACGAGGGCTGGATCAAGGACATTGACGAGGTCACCGGTTCCAAGGTTGCCTTCCCCATCATCGCCGACAAGGAGCGCAAGGTCGCCCACCTGTACGACATGATCGACTACCAGGACACCACCAACGTGGACGAGAAGGGCATCGCCTTCACCATCCGCTCCGTCTTCATCATTGACCCCAAGAAGACCATCCGCACCATCCTCGCCTACCCCGCCTCTACCGGCCGTAACTCGGCCGAGGTCCTCCGCATTGTCGACTCGCTCCAGACCGGCGACAAGCACCGGATCACCACCCCCATCAACTGGGTCCCCGGCGACGACGTCATTGTCCACCCCACCATCAAGAACGAGGAGGCCAAGGAGCTGTTCCCCGAATTCCGCATCGTCAAGCCCTACCTGCGCTTCACCCCTTTGCCCAAGGAGAAGGCCACCGTCCAGTAGATGGGCGCGAGTGGCACCACGTCTGGGGGCGCTTCATCGCCTGATCAAAACACATGCATGATGACGACGACTGATGACTACCTCTACACTTTTCCAATCGACCCGCGAAAGCGATTATCACCTGGACCGGGGGCGGCAATAGAAAAAGGGCGGGATTAAAAAGAGCCATCGGGTTCCACCACACGCCTCCTTCCACCTGTCATGACGTATGCGATGAAACAGATGGATGACAGAGGAGGGTGGACGAAGAATACAGACACACACCTCTTCATGGCTTGATAGATGAGTGGTTGGGTGGGTGTTAATGGGTGCCGACTGTTGCTAGCCAAGGAGGACAGTACCTCATGATAACCCCTGAAATGTCCGTAACAAGCGATTTGGGAAAGACAGATAATATAAACAAAGTAAAAAGTATAGTAAACGAGTGGCAACAACGCTCGATCGTTGACTTTTTGACTTGGCATAAAGTGCATGTTCGTGAAGACGTTTGCACATGCCTACTGAGTGCTGCTGCTCGCTGTCGAGGCAATCACGAAACTTCGTAGATACCTTACAACACGTCACTTTCTTATTTTGATGTTCTGAACTGGACAGCTGGCATGTCCGAAGACCATCCGCCAAGGCATTTGCCCACCAATTGATCCAACGACAGTCGTCAGTTGTTCTATCTCATAAGCCGTAATAACAATGCTCTTTTCTCTCAAGAACAAAAGAATGACAACGTCGGAAGAGAAAAGGGGGCGTGGTAGGGCCTCGTAACAGAGGTCGTGCAGGTCACTGAGGAATGCCATGGACGCAATTTTGATACCAAACCAAATGCTTTTGCGGGAACCAGTAGGTTGGTCTGATACAGATGAAGTAAATAAAGCGGCTGCAATGGTAGCTGCAGTAGCAGTAGTTGGTCAATACGAATATGCTGTTTTGTCCACTTCTATGTCGTGCGAAAAGAAAGCTCTTTTCGGTTGATGTGTGGCTTCTTATGGATTGAATGGCTGGATTATTAATGACAGTTGTCCAGCCGGCAGCATTTTTCCACCTTTCTGTTTGTCCCGTCCCAGTTCTGAAGCTCTGGAATTGTGACCCTTCGGCTGAAAACAGGGACTCCTTGTCGAACATCTTGCGGATAGGTAAGCTCCGAGTCCATGGTTCGGTGTGTTTCGTTTGTCCGTGACACCCATGACGTGAATCGGAGTCCCGGGATGCTGGACCGAACACCCTGCCATTCCACGTTACTGAGTAATCATGGCTTCTACCCCTCCCTCGTAACATAAAATACCACCTGGCCTCACTTTCTCCCGTGCAACAAAAGAAGCCACAGTTGGTTCCGGTAGCTCAGGGGTAGAGCAATCGCCTGCAGCGTCCTCGGACAAGATAGCGATAGGTCAGGCGTTCGAATCGCCTCCGGAACTCGTTTATTTTTCTTTTTTGTGTCTTATTTTTTGTCGATTTTTTGGGGACTTTTTGGCATACATCTTTCTTGGTATCTGAAGCGCGGGGGAGGGAGACCAAGTTCAGCTTTGCCTGTTCAACTCGGTACGTGCTGAAAAAACGTTACTACCTACCTACCTAGGCTAGTGTCCATTGTTCAATCTCGACTTCATTACACTTGAAATATCGTGGTGTGCTTATTGTTCTACCTTGACTTTCGGGTATGTATGGTTCTTAGGAAGCATCATGAGTGAGCTGCGAAGAGAGATGCACCCCGGGCTCAAGAGAGCTGCAGAACTCGAGACGAAGAAGCTCCCGACAAAGACATGTCCCAAGTAGGTAAAATGAGGGGGAGATGGCAAGCCGCTTGGGAGAATATCAGAGAAAGAGAGAGAGAGACCCGCTGATTCTGTTTCCGTGAGTGGTGTGCCAGTCATCCGTCACTTTTGCTGCTCCCTGAGAGCGACTCGTCGGGTCTAGCCAGCTCCACTTATTCAGGTCCAGGTCTCGGGGCTGGGTTTCCGGGCGGAGCTGGACCGATTTCCACGTTGGGACATGGCTGTGATATCGAACTCCAGAACCCAGGGGACCCGTGACAAATCCACGAGATATTCCCCTCTTCTCTATCGTTCCAACCTTGGGGAAGAACCAGAGGACTGTCGTATGTAATCCGAATTAATAGGTATCGTAGCCGCCTGGCTCCTTTCAATCCTCTATCAGCCTTGACCACCTTGGGATTTGTCCGAATAGGTACTGTACGAAGTATGTACCTACGAGTACATCGATGTGTCTGTGCGTCTGTGCGTCTGTCGACAGTGCACCACCCCCTTGCCCTGACCCGAGAATTGACCGTGACAAAGTAGAACCTCGTCAGCGGGGATCTTTTCCAGCCCGCTCGTTGCCCTTTCTAATTACCTACCTACCCACCGCCGACGGTTTCGCTTCGTTCGATCATCGACCACCACACCACCACCGACCTTTCGTTTTCGTTTCTTCCTTGGGAAATTGGACCGTCCCACAACTGCAACGCTGCTGGTGGTTCCACGCGGTGGCCCTGCTTTGTCTTTTGTTCGGGCCCCTCTTCCCTCGATTTCGAACCAGGATTCCCGAACTCACCTCCCCGGTCCGCCATCCTGAATCACATTCGCCCTTGTCCGTGGCTTCAACCCCCCTGGCGCGAAAATCGCACGAGCTCCCAGTTTCTGCCTCCATCGTCTGAGATACTGGAGTGTAAATCGACGCGGTCATCTGGCTCGCTGTTCCGTCATAGACAAAGTGCAATTGCGCGTCCTTTTCGGTAGGTTGGCTGGCTCTCTATTCTGCTATGCCAGGTTCCCATCTTCTTTCTGGGCGTTTTCTGTCTTTTCTCTCGTCTTCTTATCTCCCAGCCCTGCCTTCCTCCCGTATCCACGGTACGCTCGGCCCTCGGCGGCCCGGTGTGTCACATTCTGACAATGCCCCTCCCCCGAATCCACCGCGATGGCCTGCCAATTCACGTAATCTACCTCTAACTCCCAGTCATAACCCCTTGCCCTACAAAAACGAGCCCCGGAGGATCCTCTCTTCGACAGGTGGGAAATAAGATGGGGTTGGGAGGTTGCTGTCTACGGGGATGGACCATGAGGAAAGCTTCTCGTCCGTCGTCGGGAGGGCTCGCTTGCTTTTTGAGCTACACTGGCTAGCCCGACACAACCCTCTTCACCCACCCCGCTCCTCTCGACCTAGGGCTCCTCGTGGGATGCGATCCCTCTCATCAGTTTTCCTCTCCACCGACCGTCCTTGTTGCATCTGTCCCTCCCCATGTCATCTGTCCCCTTCTACATGATCGTTCCCTCCCCCCGGTCTGTCTGTCAGTGTCACCCGGTCAGACCCGCCGATCTTCTCTTGCTTGTCTGCCGGCAGCTCGTCCTTGCTTCCCCGTCCCAAGAACCCGTGCCAGCCTGGTCCATCCTGTCACCCCCATCCCGGCTAGTTTCGCACTTTGGCCAACTCTTCCCTTTGGCGCCCAAGCTTTCCTATCTGTAAAATCATTGGAGGAGCTGTCCACTTGCCCATTGACCGAGCTCTTCCTGGTTTTCCGTCCCATCGCATTTTCCTTCTGCCTCCAGCCCGGCGTTGCTGTTGCCCGTGCCACTGCAATTGCGTCGACACTACTACCCTTCTGCTGCTATTTCTCTCGAAAACGCTGTTCCTTATTGTGTTGGGCACAATGTCAGGTTCAGGACTGACCTCGAACCAGTCGTCGTCTTTAGCTCACCCAGACTCCGAATCTGAGCAGCAATCTCCATCACGTACCACCGCCAAGTCCACGTCCGAAATCCTCTCCGGTGTCTACCGGGGCTTCAAAAAGTTTACGCCCTCTCGAGAAGAAAGCTTACGAAAACCGTCCTTGCTCGGCTTGAGAAGTCCCACGCCCTCCAGCAGCGCCTCTGCTCCCTCGTCCGCCGTCGACGCGAGACCCGCGAAATATTTCCAGCATGCTCGAAGCCTGAGTTTGCAGAGCAGTCTCGAAAAGCCCTTGCCCGTGCCGCCGTCCGAATCCGAAAACCCCGATTCCTCCGAAGCCGACGTGCCGCCCACCACCTGCCTTGATAATACGGCGACCAACTTTGGCAGATTCCACGAGCAGACGCAAAGCCGTAACATGGAGGGTCGAATGGACAGTGTGGATTCGTCCATTTCGGCCGATCATAGCCATCATCATCAGCAACAACAATACGGAGGACAGAGCGGTTACAATACAGACATGAATAGCAGCCAGGCCAGCTTGGCAAGCTCGGCGAGGCAGGATGGGGACGACAAGAGGGACAACCCGACATCGAAAGGCAACGCCCCCACGTCGGCCGGACATTCGCCGTCCACCAACCCGACGAGGACCGGTGCGGCTGCTTCCAGCGGTTCTGTCGCGGCTGGCGGGGGGCCGCCCCCGACGTCGTCTTCTGCTCACCTGTCGGGACTCATGTGCAATGTCCATCGTACTACAGGGAAAGAACCGCACGCCTTGGTGGGCGCCACGACTACGATTCTGGGCGATAAGCTCTACGTTTTCGGAGGCAGAGTTCTGTCGCGGAGTCGCCCAAACCCGCTGACCTCCGATTTGTACGAACTCGACCTTATCCGACGACATTGGACCAAGCTCGAGACGGTTGGCGATATTCCACCACCGCGATATTTCCATTCTATGTGCGCCCTCGGCGATACGAAGATGGTCTGCTATGGCGGCATGTCTCCGACGACGAATCAATCCGGCGTGGCGACTTCGCAGGACCAGCAACCTGAAGTGACCGTCATGTCAGATATCTACATTTACGATGTTCCCACGAAGCGATGGACTTTTATCCCGACCCAAGACGCGCCGCAGGGCCGATATGCGCATTGCGCTTGCATCCTCCCGTCATCCGCCACGTTCACGTCCCCAAAGGCCCCCTTCTCCGCCCTTCAACACAACCCTTCTTCCGGGAACCCAAACGAAGGCAGAATAGGAATCTCCATCGACGGTGCCGGAGGCGCAGAAATGGTCGTTGTCGGTGGGCAAGACGGAGCCAACCATTACATCGAGCAGATCAGCGTGTTCAACCTGCGCAGTTTGAAGTGGACGTCGACGCAGCCTTTCGCCAAGAGCTGCGGCGCGTATAGGAGCGTTGTCGCACCTCTGCCGCCTTCAGTGACCTCGCGCATCGGCAAGGCCAGTCCAACCGGCCCACACCGCGAAGGCGGGATCAGCCAGGAGGCACGTGAGCCCGGTTCGTCCATGTTGATCTACTCCAACTATAACTTCCTCGACGTCAAGTTGGAGTTGCAGATCCGAGGCCCGGACGGCTCCCTGTCTGAAAAGCCCATGTCGGGAACGTACTCGCCGCCCGGCCTTCGGTTCCCGAACGGCGGTGTTATTGACACTTATTTCGTGGTCAGCGGGACGTACCTGACGTCCTCGAAACAAGAATACGCGCTGTGGGCACTGGACCTCAGGACATTATCATGGTCACGTATTGACGCGGGGGGAAGCGTTTTCAGCCAAGGCAGTTGGAATCGAGGCGTCCTCTGGAATCGACGGAACACCTTTGTGATTCTCGGCAACAGGAAGCGTAGCCTGGTCGACGACTACAATCACCGGCGCATCAATTTCTCCAACGTCTGTATGGTCGAGCTAGAGGCCTTTGGATTCTACGACAATCCGAGAAGAGTGTCGCCCATGTCCGGCTTCGTCTCTTCGAGTAGCCCTGCGACGGGCCCCGGCCTCAGCCTTGCTCGGAAGACAGGCTGGACGGCCGGAGGACGATCCCATTCCCGCGCTGCAGAGGAACTGGGAGAAAAAGCGCTGGCTATGCGAGAGTTGGCGGACATGGACATTCTCTGTCTCCATGGCGAGAGGATTCCTGTGAACTCGCGGATCCTGGCTAGGCGCTGGGGTCCTTACTTCGTCCAGAGCCTTCGCGAAGGTGCGGCGACGCAAGATGGCAGTGATGTCGTAACCCTCCGCAGCGCGTTCAGGAATTCGAGCCTGACGATCACCCCTTCTTCCCGGAGCGCGGCCGAATCCAGCAGCCTCTCCATGGACAGCACTGCGGGTTCCTCGATAACCTCGCCCGGGCAGTCACTCAGCACCGCTCCGTCGAGCCTCGCGGAAAGGCCCTTCTCGCCACCAACCGGGACAGGCCCTCTTCACGCCAATGGGACGCCGACACCTGAATCCTTGCCGCCTGGTTCGCGACCTCGGTGCCTTTACCTCCCTCATACATATCTTACTGTGCAAGCGCTACTTCACTTCCTCTACACGTCGTCATTGCCAGCCCCCTCGTCCCCATTGTGCACGCCCCCGATCCTATGCTCGTTGTTGCAAATAGCGCGGCCGTATCGAATCGACGGCTTGCTCGAAGCCGTGGTAGAGCGGCTCCACGTCCTCCTCGATTCTCGGAACGCGGCGGCCGTGTTCAATGCGACAGCCATGGCTGCCGGCGGCGGACGCGGTATCGACGGTTCCATCAACCCCAACTTCTATGTCCCGGCGTCTGATTACGCCGACGGGTCCGAGGTGGCACCGGGCGACGGCGGCAGCGGCCCCAGCAGTGACGTGGACGTCGCAGCCCTGCGCCTCAACACGGCCCTGCAGTCCAGGCAGCCAAGCAAGGAAGAGCTGAGCGCGACGACGAGCGCGAGCGGCTCCGAGTGGGGATCCGAGGTCAGCGAGTCGGAGGCAGGAGGCGGGCGCGAGATTTGGAGCGGCGAGCTGAGCGCGGTGATCGGCCTGCAGAAGCGGGGTCTGCGGGGCCTGATGGAGGGCAGGAGGATGCGCGAGCGGACGGGGACCAACACGGGGGCTGGAGCCTACGGTGGCGGCGGCGGCCCATCTCGAGCTGGTCTGGGGATCGGTGGCTCCTCCTAGCTTGTCGCAATTGCGCGGCCACCGCCTGCAAATATATGGTTGTCTGCCCAAGTTGGTAGACGAATAGGCCAGCTGGCTGCGCGGCTCTTGCAAGATGGGCGAATATGGAAACTGATATTGAGGGGCAGGGTAATGAGTAATGAACAACGTGAGCCGACATTTTCGTGTATATTTTTGATCAATCGATATTCATATATGACGACGTAGAACCAGACGGAACGAATCAACCATTGGGATATCGAAGCAGATTCACTGCTCTTGGACAGGTAAACGGACATACACAATCCACACCCTATGAGAGGCGAAGAAAAAGAAATGCAAGAAAATGTTACCGGTACATGAACGTCTTCCGGTCAACCAATAGTCCAAAGACGCTCTCTCTTGGACTTGAAACTTGGAGCAGCAAGATAACGCTGTTGAGCCACCCGTGGGCTCATCTATCTTGTCCGCTTACCCACGACTTACTCCCGCATGAAGGAAAACGGGCAACCGCCCAAATTCCGGCCCGCCAAGTTCGCGACATCGCGCGCCATCTCCTCGGTTCCTTTTCCCATCTTGTTGCGGGGCCCGATGTCTTCGGGAAGGTACCCTTCGGGCAACATGCCGTCCGAGTCGCCCGGGGCGATTCCCCCCAGGATGCGGGTCAACCAGCTCGTGGGACCGTAACGGGACCACAGGGTGACGGGGACGTAGTAAGGGTGGACGAGGTAATAGTAGTGCTGGACGCGGCCGGTCTTGGGATCCTGGGGGGAGAAGAAGGTCTTGGGGCCGAAGCGGGGGAGGCAAAAGTAGCGGAGGATAAAGCGGCGAAGAAGGAGTGCGTTGTAGACGACGGCGGACGCGAGGATGGAGGGTTCGGGGAAGCTAGAAATGAGTTGGTAAGCCAGGAAGAGTGAACGGTTGTTGGGTATGTTAAGGGGCCTCATTTGCCCAATAGCACCCCCTTTTCTTTTGGTAGGGGAAGACTGGATAAGGCGGAGAAAGGACAGTATGAAAGGAGGAACGGGGAGAAGGAAAGAACTCAAAGAGAACCAGGGCCTGCGTACAGAAAAGCATCACGAACACGATCGCCCATCAGAGCAAAGAAAGCCTGCTCGACGAAAGACTTGGCAAAACCGGGGACGTGCCAGATCATCATCTTGAGCAGCTGGCGACTGGACTGGACGTTGGAATCGGCGGGCCTCATGGCGTCGAGCTCGTACGACTTGGCCCAAGCGGTGACGTCCTCCACAAACTCGATACCGTCGCGCCAGGCGCCGGCGCGGGCGAGGTGGCCGCCGTACTCGATTCCCATGGCGTCGCCGACGGCCTTCCAGAACGTGCCGAGGGCGCAGACCTCCATGTCGGTGAGGGGCCGCCACTCGTACAGACGGATGAAGCGGATGGGTTCGACGACGATGACGGAGAGGGTGTAGAGGAAGTCCTCGTTGGAGATGCGGCCGGCGGCTTTGTAGGGGCTGTGGAGGTAGTTCATGCGAGCTATGGCCTTCAGGGCTCGGTCGGACGAGGGGGGGTTGAGGGAGAATCTACGGGTTGCTTGTTGTGTCAGAGAACGTGGCGGGGGAGGTGGGAGGGCGAGGTTCATCATGATTCACGAAGAGTGGACGGCAAATCTACTTACTCTGCGAAGATGATAACGGTGTCTTCGTATCTGTGAGGGTACGGAACCAGTTAGACCATCTTGGGCATGCTGATGGCCACGGGTCGGGCATCAACAGGCAGATAGAGGAAGGGTGACCACCTCTTGAAGGAATGGACTGGATCTGCGAGGTTCTTCGTGGCTGTGAGGAGTTTTGATATCGACTCGACGCCATAAGTCTAGGGGTGAGTATGGTGTTTAGTGAAGTCGAACCTGGGTCATATGTAACCACATCTGATTTTAGGGAATAGTGAGAGATGGTGATGACCATTGATGGTGCTTTGGCGGAGGGGAAAGGGAAGGTCGAGTACGCTTCACGGCAGGGTTCATACTTTGAAGAGGGCAAACTGAAGGGCTAGTTCATAGACCATTGGGAACTCTCGTTCGATGATGTGTCGGAGGATGAGTTGCGCCTCGTCATTGGACATGCGTTGAAGGGAAGCTCGATCGACGAAACCCATGCGCCGCTGGAGGTTCTTGATGCCGCGGAAGCGGAGCGCGGCGCAAAGAGCGAGGTAGCCCAGGACAAGGCAGGTGAGGATGGGTATAAGAGTCGCTGTCCGAGGATGGGAGAGTGAGAGGAGAGACATATTGAACGAACACGCGTGGCGAAACGATATAGAGGCACCGGAGGGATTGAATATAGGATCGACGACGCTTGAGCGATCTGGTGTTGTCCGGAGTGAAGCAGGCAAAGGCACTATAATTCACCACAGGTTGTTGCAGGTTGTAATGAAAAATGGTCTTGTCCTACTATCTGGGAATAGGTAGAGCGGTGAAGAAGCTGAACAAGGTGTTGAGGGTACGTGTACTGTACACGAGTTGAAACATTCGGTACTTGGACAGACGAGTATATGTACTTTCTGAGTACGGAATGGAAAAGAAAGGAATACTTAGTAAACCCAAGCTTCTGTATACGTCTCCCTCGATCTATTCCCCTTTATGAATTGGTCGGCTCTACCTCCGGAAGGCCTAAACGTCTTCTATCCTCTATGTCCAGCTACCTTGACCGAGGAAGGCTTTCTATTTATCAGAAGTGGACTTAGACTGTGATCTCGATACAGGCCAGATACCACATACGAAGTATCTCATAGTATGTCTCATAAGGTTGGTTTATAGGTGTGTGAAGGTGAGGGTGAGGTAAAGTGGTACAATTGAACCACTGCAAGACGCGACGGAAAACGGGCGAATAATCGGCCGAATTGAGTCTTGTGTTCGAGCACCAATGAGCGTGCGTATAGGTAACACACAAACTCCACATGTAGACGGCGGTCCGGTGACGTCAATACGACTAGTGGATAAGTAAACCGTTGCTCGAACATTGTATGTCACTAACCGACGAGAGAATAAACTACAGTAGATGATTATGTTGTATGGCGGCATGCAGTTCGAGTTGCTAAAATCTGGATGGACTATTCACTGGCGAATCGTATACATATACGTTGTATATTCGTACGCTCAAAATGACGTTCCGGTTGCCAAGACCCTTTTTCTGTGGAGCACTCACAGGAGTGCGAAATATTCCGTACCTGGTATACTTCGTATGTACACATTCATGGCACCAGACTTGTCTACTACAACGCAAGTATACTAGAATTGAACCAACATTCCCCGAAAGGACGATATGACGACCGTGCGTCTTGGGCGGTTTATAAAAGTATGAATTAATTGAGATGATCAAGGTTTGTACCTAGCTTTGAGATATAAAGAGAGAGGTAGGTCTTCATAGCTTTGCCATGTACCATAGGTACAACATTTACGAAGTACAAACGTACACCTCTAAACGCCCTGAATTCGTACCAGGTAGACCCGTTAATTGTACCCGGGACGCTAATCCATATCAGATCTAGCGCAATGGGGCCCAATATCAGACCAGCCATTCACGGGGCCGCGTCCCAACCGCTGGCCAGGCGCGCGTCTAACCGAGAGAAATTTCCATAGATCCCTCCAACGGGCGCCAAATACGTGAACGTCGACACTCATTTCTCCTTGTTGACTCTCATTTTTCCTCTACAAAGTCGAGTTCTTCGACGATTACGCTAGCCGCTTTGCCCCTTCTTGGGATTAGCTGTGCCATATCAGCAAGAGAATATGTATACACCCTACACTATGCTGGCGCCATCCTTGCATATACTCTTCTCGGCTGAGTAGCGATTCCCTCTCTCTCTCGTCTGTCGCTGGCCCCAGAGACAGGATCACCGGCCCACACAACTTTGCGATAGTGAACTGCACGATAATCATGTCCAGTACGCCGATTGTATGTGTTGACATACGGAGACGATCAGTAATGCTACTTGGACAGTAATCCCCGGGCTGTCGTATCTGGTCTCCCTGATAGCGGACCACTTCTCGAGGCCCCAAAAAAAGTTGCCTCGTTCGTCCCCTGGTATTCATGTCAAAGTCCATCAACGTGCCTGCCGTCCCATCTTTGGCTCTCCCCACGCTCCACAAGGTCCTTTTGGGGGCCCCCCGCGACAACGGTGCGCGGGCGGTCTATTGCAACCCCATATCCTCAATCGTGGTACATGGCACAACTTGACGATGTCGATGGCAGCGGGCCTCTTTAGCGGCTAACAGATCGAATGGGCCGCCCGTGTATTTTTAGAGGCTCTCCTTCTCAGGGCCCCCGATGTCACTCTAGCCCACGCAAAACCTCGTCCTCGGCAGGGGTGCCGCCATGGAGACATAGGCTCCGTCGTGGTGGACGGCCCAATAACGGACCCGGTAGCCGCTTTCCTCGCCCGGCCGTTTCTACGCGCCCAACCCGAAACAGCCGCTCATCTCGACGTCTCGTCCGACCAATACTCATCCTGCCTCGTCCGGCTGTTAGCACTTTCGGATACACAAGACTGGTTTCATGCTATTTCTTCTGCTTCTCTCATTTCCCGTGTCACCCAACTGCTCGTTTCAGGGACTCCCCTATGCTTCGGCATCAGACCTGCAGTTCGCAGCTGACAGCCGCGCTACCTGGTCTCCTGGCCTCCTCGAGCATCGTGGCTCCCTGCCTTATATCAACTCGGGCTTGTCCGTCTCGAGAAGTCGTCTAATCTCTCTTCCAATAACTCAAGATACTTTCGTATTGAAACGTCTGCACTGACTGTTTCTACTTTTCTTTCCTCTTTTTTTCCTTTTCTTTTCCGTTTCTCATTTTTTTTCTCTTGTCTTTCCTACCTTCTCATCTCTCTGTTAGGTCAATTTCCTTAACGGCGGTGGTCTTTTTCTTCCTTGTCCATTTGCACCACTACTACGACTAACCTGTCTATTCTCTTGCTCCTGGGTTCTATCCGTTGTCCTCCCTCTACCTAGACCTATTTATCCCCGTTTCCCCAATACCCTCTTGCAGGACCCTCCTGGTGAGGATTACTCAAGAGAACCATTCGCTTCGGAGACGCCACAGTACCCTTTCCTTAATCGATAATCTTCAAGATCTACACGCGAAGTCGGCCACCAAAGACCGGACCATGCCGAAACATACGCGATCTTCTAGCTCGAGCCATAACCGCTACGGCAACTCCATGCCCATGTCCCTCGCTCCCGCTGCCAACCCCCACCCCAACATGTACAACCAGCGGCTACCCATGCCAGACTACTACCCCGTCCCGTCCTCCTCCGCATCCGCGCAGCCCCTCGGCCAGCCCGAGTCCTACGACACTTACACCACAGCGCCCCCCGTGTCTGTTCCGCCCATCCAGCACCGCGCCTCGTCGGGGGCTTGGACCGCTCAAGACGACCAGACACTCCTACAGGCTCGTGCTCAAGGTCTTAACTGGGCACAGATTCAGGCTACATACTTCAGCAACAAGACGCCGAATGCTTGCCGCAAGCGCCATGAGCGGCTCATGGAGCGCAAGGGCGCCGACGACTGGGATAACCGAAAACTCGAGCGCATCGCCAAGGAGTACATGGGCATGCGAAAGGAGATCTGGGCGGGCTTGGCCGCTCGTACTGGCGAGAAGTGGAATGTTGTCGAGGCCAAGGTACACGCTGTCCCGATTTTACCCCCGTCCCCCTTTTTTCCTTTTGTTTTCCTGCTTCTTTACAGCGCCACACGCGCTTCCTTGCCACACCATGGCTAACCCGTGCGGTTTTCATCTTCTGCTACGAATAGTGCATGTCCAATGGACTCAAGAACCTGCAGAGCGCAGCGCGTTCCTACTCGAGACGAGAACGACTAGAGACCGGTCAAGCATTGGCACCAGGGTATGACGATGACAGCGGAATAAGCGGCATCGGGTTAACTCCTGTTGACGACCTAGACCCGCCCTACAGTAGCCCCGGAACCGCGTCGTCGGGAGGCCACTCGGTCAGCGGCGGCAGCGCCGCCTCGGTCGCGGGATACGCCCCGGCCTCCCATCACTTCAGCATGCACCCCATGCACTCGGGCGAGTACTACGCCCCGCCAGGCCCCCATCACGGCTATACGAGCTCCGTCTCCTCCACGGCCTCCGGGCATACCGGATACTCGACGTCCGGTCACCATCGGCACTCGCAGTCGCCCAGCCCGTACCTGCATCCTCACGCGCAGAGACTACCGAGCGGCGATATGGGCATCGGTGCCATCATAAACAGGGGCGTACCGCCTATGTAGGCGTGGGAGCCTTGCCGCCTCTTACTTGGTTATCAGCTTCTCTCTCTTTTGTACCGTTTTTTTTTTCTTTCTTTTGTTTCTTGCAAAGTGTTCCTCTTCATGACGGCGTTTGCACCAGGATTTTCTTTTCTTTTGTTTTTTCGCTCTTTCTTTTGTCTCTGACGACACTGGCGGAATTGCATTGGCATGTTGGAGTTCAGGAGTTGAGGCATTTTCGATTCGACGAGGGGATACGCCAACCACGTTCACTCGAGCGACGACAGGGCTAGTGTTGGAAAAGGAGAGAGTTGGCTGGGACCAGGGCTGCCAACGGACACGCTCATTTCTTTGTTCTGATTTCATTGCAAGGGAGAGGGCTACAGGCCTACTACAGCCCTGTTCCTGCTCCCATGATATGCGCGGTTAATGATGGGATCCGTTAATGATGGTTGCGGCGGCCAGAGAAGAAGGGAGAAAGAAACTTGACTATGGCTTGGTGGCTTACGACATACTCATCTCATATTTGACTATTAGTTTGCATTCATAGATACCATGAGCCGGGCTAGGGTAGACGAGGCTCGGGGGGTGGCAATTTGATGATATTCTATTCTTCTATTGCCGCGCTGTTTGGTTCTCGACTTGTCCAGTAATGTCGGAACCTGTCAATATCAGGCCTAAATGGGACATGAAAGAGACCACATACAAAGGAAGAGCCTGAGAGGGTAACATATAGAGTACAGATAGTAGAGATACAATGCCATCGTTTTTCCAACCTTTCCGTTTTTTTGATTCGTCTTTGTTTCCTTTTTTACCCCCTCCTCTGTCGAGGCGCTTCCCGGTTCTATGTCTTGGACGATGGTGATACAACAGGCATTTCGTCCAGTTCGTCCTCGATCCATTCGTCGTCGTCATCATCGTAGCCTACGATGCTCCTCCACACGCGGCTCCACATGCCCTTCTTCTGCACGAGGGCCAGCACCATGACAACGGGCAGGTGCCAGACGCTGGCCCAGAACAGGCCGCGGGCGGAGCCCTTGTAGCCGTCGTAGCGCCAGAAACGCACGGCCTGCCAGATGAGCCAGCCGTTGACCGGGGAGCTGGTGAGGGCGAAAGACCACTCGGTGACGCCGGCGGCACAGAGACCGAGGCAGAGGGGCACAAAGGCGATACTATAACGGAGGGCGACGCGGGCGTTGCGGGCCGGGTTGGTCCAGGCGAGCATGCGGAGGCCGGCGGCGCGGTACTCGTCGCGGATGGACCAGGAGAGGGCCATGAAGTGGGGGAACTGCCAGGCGAAGAGGAAGGCGGCGAGGATCCAGCCGCCGAGGGAGCCGCCGTCGTGGGCCAGGAGGAGCTCGCGCCAGGTGCCGTCGCCGGTGGCGGACTCGCCGGCGGCAGCGGCCCAGCCCATGAGCGGGGGGATGCCGCCGACCAGGGCGCCGACCCAGGTGTTGGCGACGGTGACGGCCTTGAGCGGGGTGTAGACGCCTGCGTAGAGGACGATGTTGGCGGCGCCGAGGAAGGCCACGGTGGGGTTGACGCCGAAGTAGAGGGCGGCGGTGCCCGTGGCGGCGGTGGCGAGGGCGAAGAGGACGGCGCCCCGGCGGGAGATGAGGTTTCGCACCAGGGGCCGGTTGCGGGTGCGGGACATGCGGGCGTCGGTGGCGGGCTCGTAGAGCATGTTGAGCGAGTTGGCGGCGGCCGAGCAGAGGGCGGTCCCGGTGGTCAGGAAGAGGAGGGTCAGGGGCGAGAGGGACGGCGACTCGGTCACGGCGGGGGTGAGGAAGGAGGGGACCGGGTAGAGGGCGTAGGAGGCCATGGAGGTGAGGACGACGAGGACGGTCAGGCGGGGTTTGGCGAGGGAGAGGAAGGCGGAGAAGGAGCGGCGGAGGGACTGGGTCGGGTGACTGGCGGCGATGCTGGCGAGGGCCGAGGAGGCGTCCTGGGACGGTAGCACTTCCGAGTCGGACGGCGAGGTTCCCGCGGTAGAGGAAGAGGAAGCGCCGCTACCCCCGGCGACAGCAGCAGCATCGGCGGCCGCTTTACGACGGGCCGCCTGGCGTCGGCGGTGCGGGAGGTCTGCATTTACCCCGGGTGGCGGAGTCGTCTCCTTTGCCGACGAGGTAGAAGCGAAAAAACTCGCGGCGGTCGCCGAGCTCTTGCTATCGTTGTGTATTGGGGCATGACGCTGTGCCGTGACGCGGTGTACAAGGTTGTTGGGCAGGAAGTAGTTGGCGCTCAACCGAGCCGAGGGGACGGACGACGCGTTTCGACGAGGAGCCAGACGCGACGGCGGCGACAGGGAAAGAGGCTGTATCCTTGGTGGACGGGACGTGCATTGTCTGCAGAGGCCGAGTGCGGCGGAGGGATCGAGGATGTGGACGCGGCGGAGGGATCGAACTGGTGGCCGCATTGTCGGTCGAGATTGCGGCCGAGGTCAGGTCGGCATGGTACTTGAGACGGGTCCGAACGACTCAATTCGCCATTCCAAGGTAGACAGGACCGATTTCTGTCAAGTGTGACGCAGGTCGGGTCCGTAATTGATTGAGAGAGGTGCTTCGTAGCGGTGATGGGTGATGGTGATGGTGACGATGATGGATCAAAGTCCAGGTTCTGGTCCGAAAATCTGCCCCGGTCCATCAGGCGACGACGGGATTTGATTGGCTGCCTTTGACAGTTGGTGGCAGTTGTTAACTGATTGAGCCGAGCGAGGTCGGATGATATAATCAAGAGGCTGGCTTTCGAGGTACCTAGGTACATATCAGTATTTCGTACTCCCAGGAGCGACTCCTCGTCTTCTTTCCTCTTTCACTTCTCACAAAAGAGTCATTCAATGGATGATGATAAGTCTCAAGAATTTCCATTCAACTACCAATGCAATTCCCATCTGTTCTGCCGCATTGGGAACCCGGATGTTCCCTTCTTTCTCTGGCATCGACTCGACAAACCGAAGCCCCCGCCATTTCTCTATTCTTGGCCGTTCCCTGTTCTTTGTCTGCGATCATGCCGCCAGACGTGAAAACACACGGGAACCATTGGAAGGGCTGCATTCCATTCTATTAATATCAACAGCTTTGGACGTTTCCGTCTCTGGGCATGGTCAACCATCTCTTTGTCCTCAAACGAAACCCAGCCCTGGTAACCAACCACAGCCTTTGATTGACCACCCAAACGACCGAAGAGGCGATCCTCTAGTATCCCTTCTTTCCCATTTTTCTTTCTTGCCAAAACTGTCCCATTGAAGACAAAGGCTGTTCTGTCTTATTGTTTCTTCTGTTGAGTCGGACTCGTCTGCACTCTCTAGCCACATCTCCCGGCCTGGTTTTCAACGTACGCTGGCTTGCAATGAGCTGTTGGGGCAGCTCCGACTGATCCAGACATGGCATCAAGGACGCATACTGACTGGCCTTTGCAAAACAGCCCAAAGTTGGCCTTCGCCCAGGTTTGATCCCGTTGCCACAGCTTGAATGCTGACTTGAGAACCTGTAAACCAACGACCGACCATCCATCTCAGGGGGGACTGGCCTAGTGGCATCATGTCTTTGTTCGCAGCTTCGAGGGAAGGCGAAGGGATCAAGCAGACTACGAATCTTGCTCAACCCCGCGCCACCGAGTATACTCATACATGCAGGTCCTGTGCAAGGGTTCCTTACTCCTCGCCAACATGATCCATTCTTCTCGCTGTCCAGGTTCCTCTATATCTGCATTTGGAATGTATAGACCGAGTTCCTTTCTTTCGGAGAACAATGAAACTTCGCCATCAATGAACCAGCAGCGCCCAAAAAGAGACCCAAAACTGAAAATACACACCCCTAGACTTCGGTCCCTTGGAACAACAGGGACACCGAGGTCGTCTTTGTCTCGCCATTCCCTCATATGAGCTTCTTCCAAGGCTCATCTTCTTCCCGGTTCTCAACTTCAAGCCCATATTCTGTTTCCTTTTTCTTTTCTTCCTCTCTAGTCTCAGTCATTCCTTCGAATCATCTTGCCTATCACTGTATCATTGATCCTCTTCGAATCCGTTGTGGGAAGCAAATGAACCATCATGTCGCTTAGCGGGATGCATCAGCCCAGCAGCTCCAGCCGCCCATACTCGGGGCCTCTGCCTCGAGGCCCGAAAATTCCTCGCCTGCCGGTCGACAAGAGACACCGACCTCTCATCACGCCCTCCGACCCCGAATGGCCGCCAGTGGAACAGGAATTCAGGGAACTGCTCAATTACCCCTCCGTCACCATCGGCCAACTTCTGGACGAGTACTTCACGCCGCACGAGAAGAGGCTCGTCATCCCCGCAGTCGTGCCCGCGAGCCTAGCCCACGTCCAGGCCGAGAACACGAAAAGGTTTAAGAGGCTGCTTGCTGTCCGGTTCCGTGGCCACACCATCACCCTCGCCACCAAATTTGCAATGCTCTGGTTCGGCCTGCCCGTGGAACCGCTCCTGCCGCAGCTCTTCGACCACGCCAGGTACCAGGTCGACACCACCGACGATCTGGGCCTCCAGGAGATCGAGGTCCGCCCGCCTCTGCATTTCCTCACCGCCCATGACCAGCGCAACTACGGCAAGGAGGAGCTCAGCGGCCGAGAGTCGGGCTTCAGCACCATCCCCGTTCCCGTATCCAGCTTGCACGGGTCCAATGAGGTGCCTCGGGGTCTTTCTCTTCGTGGCGGCGGCGGCGACGACCACGAAGACGACGATGAGCACATTTCCATTTCCAGTGACGTCGAGTCGGAGGATGTGTTCATGTCCGATGACGCCGAGCTCGAGCCAGATGAAGACGAAACCTCAAATGAACAAGGCGGAGCTTTGGATGGAGCTTTTGAAGACCAAGCTGTCGACGCGGATGATGAGCAGCACGAAACACCCACGTCATCTGCCCAACCCGGCCCTGGAACCCTCACTCTGTATGGCTACCAAGGTCGTATCCGAGTTGACGTGAAGCAGCGACAATCCGCCCAAGCCGCAATCAGGTCGCTTTTGTGCCTACGTCCCGCCGAGGATGCCGAGGTGGTCTTGCGCAAACTCGACAAGAATAGCGGCCAAGTGAAAAAGACCATTGGCTTCTTCGGCCACCAGACCGCGCCTAACGAGGCGGTCGACTACATCTTGGAAAATGATCCCCATAGCTACGCGTGGTTCGTCCACCGCGGCGGCGAAATGGCCCCTTCTCATTATCAGCCTCAGGACAGCACCGCCGGCACCGTTGTCGAACTCCTTCTGGACGGTAAAGATGAACGCGTGGCCTATTGGAGGCAGCCTTCAAGTGAGATCTGTGATCCCGACGGCGAGGCCCAACGTTTCGGCTTTAACCACTACATGCCATTCGTAAAGACGGCCCAAGATGTGCTCTTCGGATACCCAGAACGGGGAGAAGTCAAAATTCACGCCAACGTCAGCTACTCCGATCCCTCGGACTCGGGAGACGACACGGATCCCTGGTACAGCGGTCTTGGAATCGCCGCGAATTATCTCCAGTGGGCCCTATACCCCCCTTCCAAAGGTGTACGCAAGCTCGTGGTGAAATGCCAGGCCCTCAAACGAGGTGAAGTCGTCTTCCATGTCCCTGGAAATGCCAAGACGCAGGGGCTCTACAAGAGCCTGCCGCCATACCGCGATTGTCTTTCTCGACTAAGGGAACTGCGCAGCCACGTCTTCCCCGCCAACAACGTTCGCAAGTTCTTGATCTGGCGCGGAGTCGATTACTATTGGTCGCCCGATCCCCATGCCGTTGCCAGGCCCCTGACCTGGGACCCCAGGGAGAGAGATGAGGCAAAGGTCGACCAATTTGTGCGGTCGTTGCAGGCATTCATGCGCGGCTACGCCGACCAATATGGCGATGCCGCCGTCTTCCTCGTCCTCCAACCTCTGTACGACGAGAAAGAAGGGGAAGACGGCACCACTCAGACGACTTCGATCCTCAGGTTCCCTGGATCCAAAGGCGCCATCAGTCGTACGCCACTGCCAGAGGACCTGACCAGCACGACGGAGTTTTTGCGCATCTTCCTCCAGGCATACGAAAGTTCCTCCACGGGCGCCAGCCCGAAGCTGGACTTGAGCCGGACGCAGATCATGTTATGGCAGGGCAAGGATGGGAAGCCCGGTTCGGATCAATCGGAAGATGGCTGGGAGCCTCACATCTTTGTGGTGGATCAGGACACGCCGAACGAAGAGATGGCCCTGATTCGACGACTGCTCGTGGGTCGGGTCATCGATTGTTCTATTGTCAAAGGAGAAGAAGACGTGGACAATTTTAGTAAGTTCCTTAACGTTCCGGTCCACAGCAAAGTGAATTTCATGATGTCGCATTCATGCGTGTATTCTAACAAGGACGACCCGTACAGTCCAGCGCCTGAGAGAAGACGGGGAGAGCCACGGGGCACAAACGGTCTGGGGCCCCCGGTACGGTATGATTGATGGGTGGCGTCGTGAAAAGATGGGCCTCAGAGACATCGCCGACGGCAAAAATCCCTGGACAAATCGGCTGAGAGAGGAGTACGAGGAGCGCAGACGAGCCGAGGCCGCCAGTCGAGAGGCTGAATCGCAGAAAGCCAACATCTCCCTCCCACGCTCCAGCCTCCGGGAACTGTCCTGGGCTAGGCCGCTCAGCATCTACGACTCGGGAACTTACAATCCCTCCATCCCCATCAACGCACCCCCTCTGGAACAGATGCTGCGCACGGGAGATGGCGGGGTACCCATGGTGTCCAAGGCAGTGCTCACTCCGACGGAGCAGCGGCAGCTTCTCAAGGAGTACAACGAGTTGCGCAACCTGAACATCCAGCGCATCTACTTCTGTCAGTATCGCCATGAGGGGTGCAAGTTCACCTACCGTGTGGATGATCACAAGGCGATTAAAGGAGCACCTGGAGAAGAAGCATATTGCCTCCAAGTGCCCCTGGTGCCGTGATCCCCTGTACGAATATCAAACTCCGGAGCAGAAACGACGACACTTTAAAGAGAAACACGGGGACGAGCTGAGAGCCATTCTGGACGTGCAGCAGCCTCAACAGCCGCTGCAGCTCCGGCAAAGGCAGGACCCCTCACCGTCGGCCGCGAAATTGGGTGCTGGCAACCAAGAGCAGCAAAACATCAGAACGCAGCTGAAGGAGCTCTTCGCAAAACCGCGGTCCATTTTCGAACAGCCAGCGGACCGCCCGAGCGGCCAACCGATGGCGCCCTCCCCACCCGCGAGGGCAAATTCCAAGGAGTCGGAGTTTTACTTCTGCGACCGTTGCGGCCGGGACCACGGAGAGCTCACCGACGCGGCCGACCGCGCGCATCACGACCGCCGGTGCGTCCCGCAAGCCGAGGGTGCAGGGCACTGCACCTTTTGCGAAGCTTGTGGCGACTACGTCTGGAATACGGGGGAGGACGCCGCACGATGGGAGCCGTACGCCCAACACCCTCATGCCTGCAAGGGCATCTCGCACCCGGGGAAGCCGCACTGCACCAAGTGCGGGCTTTCGATGGCCAAGTTCAGCGACGAGTATGTCGATAAGCACCGGATCCACTGCAGAGGCTTCAGCCGCGAACTCGGCTGCTTTTGCCCATACTGTCGTGAGTCTTTTGAGAATATGCCCGGCGGCGACCAGAAAAACCACGACGAGTCCCTCACCCAGAAGAATGCGCACATCCAGGCCTGCCGCGACGCCAAGGTACCCGCGCAGTCCAAGGTTTATCACGGGTCCATGACTCCGTTCGACCTCTATCCTCCCGAGTATTGGGCAGAGCCGGTCCGGCCGCATGACTCGCTCTATGATGGGCCGGTCGCGGCGAAGAACCGGCCGCGGTTCAAAGCCTGGCGCCCGTCGCGACGTCTCCGCTACCCCCTCGCCTGGTACGACAAGCCTGGGCCCAACCCGAAAGCGGACCCGCCCATCGACTGCCCGCAGTGCCGCGACCCGCTGATTGGTCTCCGGCCGTTGGATGTTATCCGCCATTTCGAGGAGAAGCATGGGCCCGGACCGCTCCAGTCGTGCCCTTTCTGTGAGCTGTCCTTCAGAGAGCGCCAGGGTAACGGGGCCGAGGAGGGCCAGGTCACCTCCCGCAGGAACCAGGCGCTTCACATGGAGTGCCATATCTTTGAGCTATGGACGCTACTCCTCGCACAAAACCCGGCTGCTGCTAACGATGTGCGGCTGCCCCGGCCGCAGCCGGCCGGGGCCCCTTTCTCCCGGGACCATCCGCTGTATAACCCGGAGGAGGTCGGCATGGACCGGCGGCATAAACGCTGTCCGCTGTTCGAGGTGTGCGGTGCCATGGTTGGCTTCATGACGGCAGAGCAGTGGGCAACGCACATGAAAGAATCCCACGGCAGCGAGGACTTTTCCATTGCGACTGACGCTGAGATTGAAGCGCAGAAGTGGACGATTGAAAGGGCTCGGCAGCTCTGGGGGACGCCGGCGGCCCCTGGCATCTCTCAAGGACCACAGGGCAACCCCGCGCCCAGTAACCCGCCTGGCGACGCACCAGGAAACGCGCCGGTTACTCCCCAGCCAGACCACCCTCCGGTCAATGTACTGGTCAATCCGCCGGAACGTCCGGTGCCCAACCCTCCGCCCACTCCACAGCCGAATATGACACCGAACCAGCCGGCTATCCCACCGGTCACCCCGATAAGCACTGGTCACGGTAATGACGATCATGGTCACATTCTCGTCGACCAGCATGGCAACTTCATGCCGAGCGAGGACATGTACTGCTCCCGGTGCTTTCGCAAAGTCCCTAAGAAGTCGGGCGTCAAGGCTGGTGAACCGTTCTGGCGAGAGCAAATCGAGGTAAGCTTGGAAGATGCGCCGTGCAATAGATGGATGGGTCCCTGCCCTATCAGAGGCAAGCTTGACGGTTCACAGAATGCTAACATGACGGGGAATTTAAGGCACACTCGGACCCGAATCGAAGCTGCCGCATTCCGCCACAACAGGGAACGGTAACCATATTCCCCGACGGCACGAACGACCTACCCAACCGCACGGGATGGATCCATAAGCCAGACCTACCCGGACAACTGAAACAGCTGCGGCGGGACTGGGTTAAGAAGCACAAGGGATACAGCAGGACGATCTATCCCATCGACGGGCATTGGGATCGGACGATGACCATGTGGAAATTTGACCCGAATCACCCGGACAACAAGGAGTACTGGGGACTTCCTTTCCCGCTGGAAGGCGACACAGACGACGAGGGAGACGATGAACACGAGTCGGAAGACGATTCGGGCGACGATTCGGGAGATGACCAGGGAGACGAGCCGGTTGGCAGCGGGGGACCTGGAGCGGCGACTGGTAAAGGCAGTTCCGCTGCGGGAGCTCCGGGAGCCACTCCCGGTTCGCATGGGGGTCACAAAAAGGGAACCAAAGGACCCGCTCAAGGGAAGTCCCCTGGAAAATCAGGGACGAAGAACACCCCTACCTCGTCTGGTCCGAAGACGACACCGAAAGGCGGCAGTGCGTCGAAGAAAGCGAAGAAGGTGGGTACACCCAAGACGAAGGGACAACAGAAGAAGCAGGGTAGCGGTACACCTCAGTCAAAGAAGGCCGCTCAGAAGGAGGTGGAGCAACAAGAAGATGAAGCAGAGGAAGAGGATGACACACCGGAAAAGGCGAGGGGAGATGAGGAAGAGCTGTCCGAAGCGGGAAACCTCGACTTGGCCTATGGCGATACGAAGAGCGTTGGTGATGTGGACGAAGAAATGGAAGAGAATGTCGCGGGGAGCATTAGCAGCAGCAGCAGCAGCGGACGGAGTTATGACAGCAACAGTAGCAGAAGCGGCAGCAGTGAGGGCAGCTACGAGAGCTTCGACGAGGACGACGGGAATGGCGGCAAGAAGCGTGGCAAGAAGCGCAAGCGGCACTCTGACCCGACGTACAAACCGAACAAGAAGCTGATGGCGAAGGAGCAGCAGCAGGAAGAGTTGGACAAGGCGGAGATGGTCAGTGAGCTGGTGGAGGAGGCGGCGGAGGTGGGAGAGGAGGAAGGGAACCCGTCGAAAAAGGCCAAGATACAGACGGAGGAGGACTTTGTTGTTCCGGATGTGCCAGGCCAGATGATGGTGACGGCTACGTCTGTGACGGGTTCGGCGAAGTAGGGCAGATGGTGAATTAGGGGATAGATGGATGGTGTTTTGGCGATAGATTTGCCTTGTGTTGCTTTAAGTTTGGTTGTCGTTTGGCTGTCCGTAATTGTATTTCCTTTAGTCTTATATAGGTGAAATTGTCGTTTCGCTATGGAAATACACGAGTTTGAATGTAGGAAGGCGGTTGTCGGCGTCTGAATCCGGTGATGGTCATGAATGAAGATTAGATGAGTTTTGATCCCAAGTAGACTCTCCTACTTCGTAGTGACTAATCAGAACCCAATCAGAAAGACATTATGTCAGCAAATGTATGTACATAGCGCTCGGGCTTTATGATTACTCATCACTCTCATGATCTGAATACAACCCCTCCCCATACCTAATGGCTGGCGTCGTCCACCTCAACCTCCATGTAATACATCACGGAACCCTGGGCCATCACTTGGATTCACCAACCTCATTACCACGCCAAATACCTTTACCCGCAGAACTCCACAGAGTCTCATTCCTTTCCTGAATACCCCTCGTTTCCCTTCCACGCAAGCGCCCGGGTTTGACCCGTGACACATAATGGCGACGACACCGCCCCCCTTCGAGTTCCCCTGGGAATACTCCTTCCCCCCGTTCTTCACGCGCCAAACCAACCTCACGACGCACCACGCGCAACTGAGCAAGTGGTCCGACCTCATCCTGGCCTACTGTCGCCACTACCGCATCTTCAAGCTCTCCCTCAGCGCCGCCATCCCGTCTTCGACCACTCTCTCTACCGCCGCCGCGGACACGCCCGGCGGCGGCGGCGGAGGCCAGGCGCAGACGGAAGAACTCTTCCACAATCGCCGGCTGAACAGGCGGCTTTCCCTCGCCGACGCGCGTGAAGTCATCGACTCCATGCGCCGCAACGGACGCGCCGAATATGTCGGCGGGAAAGACGGCGGCGACCTCGTCTGGGTGTACTGGCGGACCCCCGAGGAGTGGGCTGCCCTTTTGGAGAAGTGGGTTGACGATACCGGCCAGAAGGGCGTCGTGTTGACGCTGTATGAGCTTACCGAGGGGGATGGGACCAAGGGCACGGGTACGCTCTCTCTCTCCCTTTTCATGTCTGTGCGTTGCCAACTGACTTGGTCTGTTTTGGTTTTAACAGAGTTCCACGGTCTCGATGTCGACTTGTTGCTCAAGGCCCTCCACGTCCTCGCAAAGCGAGGCAAGGCACAGGTGTTTGGGCAAGATGACTCTCAAGGTGTCAAGTTCTTCTGAGCCGAGCCTCTTGGGATGGTGTCGCCGTCATAGCATGTAACTGTAACCTCCAGCGTTTCCCTTTTGCAAAAGAAAGAGCACCGTCATCATTAATTCTGCCTTACAACTTTCGTCCTGCGTCACCCGGGGATTCTATTCCTGTCCTTCCCCGTCCCGAAACCAAAACAAAAACAACACAACTCCCTCTGGTTACAGCAAACCCCGGGTCATATCAACATGACACTCCTCCTCAACTCGAAGCTCCCGACGCCGAGTTTCATGCACATAGGTTATACCTACAGAAGAGCGAGCATAACAAAAGCCTACAATAAATCCACCAGGACAGAAATGGCAGATAAAGTCGGTAACAATACTCATAATAATAAAAGAAGGCCTCTTCATGAGCTCCTTCATGTCGACTGCTGATCAAAGAAAATGTTGGCGAGGTACTTTTCGTCAAAGGACACTTGCTGCCTCATGGTCACGTCCAGCAACCAGTCGGCCGACACGATCCTGGGCTCCATGTGGCCCTTCTCGGCCATGGCGCGGAACCTGGGCCACAGCTTGCGCTCCTCCTCGCTGTTCGACGTCAGGAGGTAGACGGGGTCGGGCGGCGCGTCCCCGTCCTCTTCGGCCGTCGTCGGCCTGATGGTAACGCCGCTGCGAGCGCTATATGTCAGAAACTGCGCCCCGTTGGCCACGGCGATGGGTTGGAAGCTCTCGGGCCCGTTGCGGATGTTGGACGTGCAGTAGATGGGGATGCCCGCCAGGAGCCGACCCCTGTTGGCACGCGCCCGCGCGATGGCCGTCTCTAGTTGGATACCAAACTTCTTCTCGTTCTCCTTGTCTTTGAGGATGAACCGCTGGGGATCCGGCATCTGGCCCGTCTCGAGCGCCTCGTCGATAAAATCGGATTTGATGATCGTGACGCCCTTGGCAAGCGTCCGGAGGAACTTGACCGTGCGGACTATGTACGGAGCTGCGAGGTAGTCGCACGACTGGTTTTCGCCGACGATGATGATACCCATGGCCCTCAGTTTTCTCTGCAGAGAACACGTACGTTAGCCAGAGATAATGACATAAAAAATGGAAGCAAATAATCTTACCCGTTCGGCGTCTTCTCGTTGTTTTTGTCCCACCCAGCGTGTAAAGCCCGTCAACATGACCCGGATCGTTTCATCGGCAGCAGTCGACTTTCTCTTCTTGCTGGGCCGGGCGTCGTCGTCATCCTGCTTGTCGGCTCCTGGTGTCGGGCTCGACGCCCGCGCACCTCTGGATCTGTCCAGCGAGTCGGCAGCACGCTTCCCTCCCCAGGGTCCGTCCTTGCTGGTCCGTTTTTTCTCCTTCTCGTAGAGAGCTATATCCGAGGCGAGATGCTGGAGATTGGCCATGGCCTTGGCCTTGGCGCTGCGGCTACCCGTGGACATTTCTGACGGCGTCTCGTTTTCCTTGCCCGCCCGTGCACGCTCGCGCCGGGCCGGCGTGGCGAAAACACCGTTCTTAGGTGGCGGCGCTGGGACTCCGTTTTTGGGTGGCGGTGCTGGGACGCCAAACTTCTTCCTAGTCGCCTCGGCGTAGTCCTCGGCATCGTCCTGCAAAACGTCAAACTCCTTGTGTTCTTGACGGCCAATTACCACGCCGTCGGCGGGCCCGCCTTTCTGCGCGTTCTCATGGGCTGCGTCCAGTAACTGACGCTTCCTCTTTGCCCGCGGAGACTTTGGCTCGTCTCCCCCAGGATAGTATTTCTCTCGGAGCTTGCCCTCGTCGAAGAAGGTCTGGCCGATAATCTCCCCCAAGTTGGTCCGGGGAGGGAAGTGCGTGTACTTGGATATCGTCAGAGGTTGCATCTCGCATTTGGCGTAGCTCTCCTCGATCCACAGGTGATTGGTGGTCTCTATACCCCAGTCCTTGGCGGCTTCGTACTTTTCGCTGCTGCTACGCGCGGTGATCAGGTGGGTGTTGTCGGTCTTCATGGTCTTGGTGTACGTGGCGCCGGTAGCCTTGATAAGATTTTCGAGGTATATGCGCGCGTCACCTCCGTAGTTGGAAATACAGATGCGGAGGTCCTTGAAACCCGGGATGCCGTCGCGAGGAACCGGGTAGTGCAACAGGCGTCTCAGAGCCGAAGTCCATTCGTTGTGAGAGATGAGGTGCAGGAGCCAGGCCAGGTTCCCGACTTCCTTTTCCAGCTGCGCCGCCTTGACGTACTCTGGACCATCTCGGTACTGGCAGATGAACATGTCGCAATCCTCCACGTTGTCGACGATGGTTCCGCCGCCGCCGGTGATGCGCATCTTCACAATATTCAGGGACTTGGGCGTGATGTTCAGGTCGCGTGATATCATGACAGCCTTATCCCGGAAGACGGTTGAGGGTTGGGCAGGGCCTTGGACGAGGGCGTCGGGATTCGGGCTCGTGGCACCTACGAGCCGGCCCTCCTTGTCCTCCGGTATCTCGACCTCCGCAGTGGGGTCGACTCGGAGGATCTCAGGATCGGGAAGACAATACGGACCCTCGTCAATCCTCTTCCCTAACTTGAAACAATCTTCGAACCTTTAAGAGTCCAGATCATGTCAGCTATATGAGTAGTCAAAACCTTGGGCGGCAAGGTGAATGCGAGCTGCCAACGAACCAATGCGGTAACACGATTTTGACTTTCAGCTTCTTTTCGATGGCCGTCTGGCACTTCGGGTGATCGAGGGATAAAGCGCAGATGTGGGTAGTCTGCCTGGTGACATCCGCTGATTCCATGCCACCCAGAGCAATAGTGGCTCCTGCAATGGTCTCCTTGTCGATAGTCGGCAGGTCGGCACACGTAAGGGTGACCTTTGAGAAAATCATACGCGGATCTGGGGAGAATGGGCGAACTTGAGCCTGTTTGCCCCTCTTGATGGAGGACGCAATCCAGTTGAGAGTGACGACAGGGATCATGTATGCCTGGCTTTCGGTAAATTGCTCAAAGTCGATACTGTTGGCGATAATATGTGTCACTTCCTCGGTGCGGATGGAGCCGTCGCGCCGAGGCTCGAGAACGGTACCGCCATTGCTTTCGACGATGGTCGAATAGGCAGAGATATCTTTGGGGGCGAGGGAGGAACTCGGCACGAAAGCAAAGACGCAATCGGAGAAGATGCCTTTGGAGTCAGTCATGTTGACCGAGGAGTCGACATCAACAGCGCATGGAAAACTGTAGCGAAGCGATTGGCGATTCGGGTCCGAGTCGAAAAGGGCTATCTCGAGAACGAGCGTATGATGGACTTTGCGTTGGCTTGGTTAAGTGTCGGTGACAAGTCGTGTCATATGCGATGCGAGGGGAGTAATTTCGTCGACCGACGGTCAGGCGTAATTAGCGAGAATCCCGTTTGAACTTATTTTGGCAGCAGACGCGTAAGGATGAATGGACCGTCACGGTGGGGGGTACGCGACGTGACACCAGGAACCGGGTGATCACATGACCCGACTTGCCACTACTGACTAAGCTACTCCGCTCAGAACAGGTAGTGAGTAAGCAAAAGTGATGAGTAGGTAACGCGCATAGGTGGCTAAGAAACTACTCGTCATTAATGATGGGACTGTTTATCTACACCCCAACCCCTGTTTAATTGTGTGTGGTGTACTTGCGGATCCAAATAAACCAATAGCATCACGGAAATCAGCGGATAGAGTACAAGTAGATACATCCAAGGCAGGGCGTTTCTATATAAAAACAGGGTTTTAGATATACCAAACCAGGGGGACTAAGTATCCTGCCAGTCCACTTTGTAACTCCTTACCTAACAACGTGGTATTGAAGTAACTGATATCGATCGTCCTTGCCTTGTTTGCCCTTGTCCTTGTTCTCTTTTTGAGACTGCTCGGGGGCCGGATAGTTATTTAGCTAGTATTTTCGCTGTTCGAACCTGGTGTTGACTGGCGATTGGAATCGGATCCAGGATATTAATATTCGTATATAAATACGTTGTACGTTGTGCTTTTATAGGTGCTGTTAGTGAAGGTACGTTCGATGAACCTTTTTGAATTTCCTAAAAAGGTAAACCGCGAACGTACCTTAAACACAATTAAACAGGGGTTATATAGTATCATGTAAGAAATGATATTTCACATGTAAGGCCCACTAAAATATGGATCTATGATAAGACGATAAGGCTCCTAAGTACCTTACTAAGTTTGTATGTACCTGCAGATTGCAGTCACGATAGCTAGGTTCGTCTTCAATTCCATCAGTTCCATCAGTTCCATCAGTTCCATCAGTTCCATCAGTTCCATCAGTTCCATCAGTTCCATCAGTTCCATCAGTTCCATCAGTTCCATCAGTTCCATCAGTTCCATCAGTTCCATCAGTTCCATCAGTTCCATCAGTTCCATCAGTTCCATCAGTTCCATCAGTTCCATCAGTTCCATCAGTTCCATCAGTTCCATCAGTTCCATCAGTTCCATCAGTTCCATCAGTTCCATCAGTTCCATCAGTTCCATCAGTTCCATCAGTTCCATCAGTTCCATCAGTTCCATCAGTTCCATCAGTTCCATCAGTTCCATCAGTTCCATCAGTTCCATCAGTTCCATCAGTTCCATCAGTTCCATCAGTTCCATCAGTTCCATCAGTTCCATCAGTTCCATCAGTTCCATCAGTTCCATCAGTTCCATCAGTTCCATCAGTTCCATCAGTTCCATCAGTTCTATCAGTTCCATCAGTTCCATCAGTCTATCAGTTCCTTCAGTTCCTAGGCAGCCCGAATCTTCGTGCCGTGGATCCTGTTATGGACTGACCAGCTAGAGGGCGGGCGATTATCGTGTACGTCGTGACTATGGTATTCGGGCTGCCTAGGAACTAACTGGTTAGCTGGATACCGATAGAACTGATGGAACCGATGGAACTGATGGAACCGATGGAACTGATGGAATGATTGGAATAGCTTTAATCGGTTCAATCGCCCGCGCGAGTTATTATTATGGGCACGAAATTGGTACATGGAAATTTGGTGTAGTACTTAGGAGTCTTATCGCTCTTATCATAGCCCCGCTATAAAGTGGGTCTTACATATGAAATATCATTTCTTACATGATACTAGATAAACAATCCCTTTATGATTACTATACCAAGTACGAATACGAAGGTACATATGGAAGGTACCTTCACCGCCAGCACGAAGCGGGGACCTTTGTCAAAATACTGACAGTCAGTCTCTCCTTCAACAGAGCAAAGGGTCTGATAAAACCGATCCTCTGTTGCCTCTTGCACAGCATCAAGGGTAGTGATCGTCAACATGGCGACAGCCCCCTGGGATAGGGCTCGGAGCCATGAGCAACTGTTTGTTTTAATAACAGGAGCAAACAGGTAGATATGGCTTCCATTACCCTGCCCACTTCCCCACGACTTCCCCATGGTCTCTTGTTACCATGTTGCTAACTAACAGACAGCGGCGTCGGCCTCGGCACCGCAGAGCGCCTCATTGACGAGTTCCTTGCCTCCCGGTCTCTTTCTTCCCACCTAATTCTCATCCCGACAACACGGAGCGTCACAAAATCCCGCGAGAGCATCGAGTCCCTCCGAGCATATATCCGCAACACCGCCGCCCATTCGCGCACTCTAAAGTCTCGTGCTGGTCACTCTTACGATCCACAGGACACAATCGATCGCGTGCATATCCTCAGCGTGCAACTTGATCTCTGCAATTTGCGGAATGTTTATGACGTGGCCCGCCAACTTGTCCACGGTACCATCACCGACCCCACCGATCCCAATACCCGTGCATACCGGATACCCCGCCTCGACGCCGTCATCTTGAACGCCGGCATAGGAGGATGGACGGGTCTCAACTGGGCTGGGTTGATGTATACATTCTTCGTCAAAGGCTTGTTGTATATGGCTACTTATCCTGACTACAAGCTGGCACGAGCAGGAGCCGTTGTGCGGCAAAGTGCCGATGGTCCCGACGCCTCGCCTCCGGTTCTCGGCGAGATATTTTGCGCCAACGTCTTCGGCCATTACATTCTGGCCCACGAGTTACTTCCCCTGCTGAGCAGGGAATCCGAAAAGGAAACCCCGGGGCGCATCATCTGGACGAGCAGTATAGAGGCCGACGCGATATCCCTGAACCTCGATGATTTCCAGGGCATACAAAGCAAAGTCCCGTACGAGAACTCGAAGCGCATCACGGACATCCTGGCTCTAACGTCCCACCTCGCGTCTGTACAGAAATACTCCAACTCCTACTTTCAGGCCAACGACGACGACCAGTCAGAAACCAAGGGGAGGAAACCTGTCCGGCCAGCAATGTACGTGACCCACCCGGGCATCGTGCACAGCACGCTCATGCCGCTCCCGTTCTTCCTCGTCAATCTCTACTGGTTCGCGCTGCTCGTGTGCCGCTGGCTCGGGTCCCCATGGCACGTAGTCGATGGGTATCGCGGCGGCGCGGCATCGGTCTGGATGGTGCTGCAGGACCAAGAAACGTTGGAGGAGCTGGAGGCGCACAAGATCAAGTGGGGTTCTTGTTGCAATTTCTGGGGCACGACGGGCGTGAAGAAGACCGAAGTCGAAGGGTGGGGATGGGAAGGGAAAGCCGAGGACCGCGAGTCGCTGGCTAAGGACCCGGCGGTCGGTGTGTTGCGCAAGCTGAAAGGGCGGAGGCCCGAGGCCAAGGAGCCGACGCTGGAGGACCTTGCTGGTTTTGAGGAGCTGGGCATCTCTTGCTGGAAAGAAATGGAGCGGTTGCGGCTGGAGTGGGAGGGGATTCTCGGCATGGGTGGGCCATTGAATGCCGCCGACAGCGAGAAAAGATAAAAGGGAAGCAGACCGGAAAACGGACAACGGAAGAAACGAAATATACATGGGCTTTTTGGCCAAACCTGCGGCAAGGGAAACAGTGCAATTTCGGCTTTCCGACAGAGGGGGGTAATATGCCCGGAAGAGGAAGACGACTGTATAAATAATATCTAATAATATGACAATTTATGTACCAGTATTCCCATTAATTTTTTCTATGCACGATATCAAACCACATTATATCATATTCATATCCTATGCTGGTCGTTGCATCCCTGCTTCTTCAGAGCGAATTCTCTTCAGGCTCACCTTGTCGGAGCGCCCGAACAAGCCAAGACACAATGGCAACGGCATTACAACCATGGCCAGGACGGCCTGGAAGATAAGAGCGTCGCGCATATGGCGCGGCGGGCTCGCGTCCTCGCCCGCGCGCAACGCATCCGAGATGACGACGAAGCAGCCGCCCAGCAGCTGGCCGCCGGACCAGGCGACGACGCTGGTAATCTCGGGCCCGACGGGGTGGCTCAGCTCGACGAGGAACTCGAGGGCGACGGGGACGAGGCTAAAGCTGGCGGCGCCCAGGACGGCGAGCACGGCGTAAGGACCGGGCACGCCACCTGTCTGGGGCATCCAGAGGAAGACGAGGTAGCAGAGGGCGATGAGCGGCACGGCGACGCGGATGGCGGTGACGAAGGCCTTGGTGCGGTCGAGGACGGGGGAGGTGAGGGCGGCGGCGACGAGGCCGGCCAGGATGAGGACGGCGCCGGCCAGGCCGGCTTCCTCGTCGTCGAGGCCGTGCGGGGTGAGCATCTGGTTCAGGAGGGAGGAGCACGAGTTGAAGAGGCCTACGTAGACGGCGAAGGGGATGAGGATGAGGTAGACTTCGAGTGAGCGGGCGGCTTGGCGGAGTGAGGGGAGGAGGGGCGTCTTCAAAGTCGTGGAGGACGGGGCGACGGGCGTAGGGGGGGCGGCGGGGATGAATAAGGCGGGAAGGGAGATGACGGTGGACTTTTATTGACCCCTGTCAGCGACTGGACGAAACAAAAGGGAACGGGGGGAGAGAGAGAGGGGGGAAGATGAAACGCACAATGATGGAGACGTAGAGAACGCCACGGGACATTTGACTGGGTCGCTCGACCCAGAGGGGCACGATGAGCTGGCCGAGGGCGGCGCCGAAGGGATTGGCGAGACTGGCGAGTGCCGTGGCGGCGACGCGACCGCGGTCGGTGAACCAGAGGTCGGAGTATCGTGTGGGAGCGGCCAGGACGAAGGGCTGCGCCAGGCCGATGAGGATCTGGCCGACCATGACGGCGGCAAAGTGGCCGCCGGAGGGAGACGCGGAGTAGGAACCGGCGAAGCGGATCCAGTTTCCGACGAGGAGGAGGGCGGCGCTGGCGACAATGGCGGGTTTGGGGCCGCGGTGGAGGACGTGGAGGACGACGGGCGAGGCGACGACGAAGGAGAAGAGGAACGCGGTCGAGAGCCAGTTGATGGAGGTTTCGTGGACATTGTAGTAAGATGCGGCGGTGGAGGCGACCGGCGCAAAGGTGAGCCACTGGAGAGGTGTTCAGTTACTTCGCACGGAATGGTCGGGATGAGGATGCGGATGCTGAAGATGGTTTGGGGGTTTGCGACGAGGGGGCTCAACTCAGAAGTCAGTTAGGCAAAGAACAAGAGCACTTACACCCCAGCTGACAATGATATTCAACAGAGTCAATTGCGCAAGACCAAACCAGCGACGCTTATATGTCCTATATTGGATTGGTGTCGCCTGGTCTTCCGTGACGCTGTTGTCGTCCCCTTGTCCCTCGGTCTCGGGCCGTCGCGATTTGGAACTAGTGGGTTGTCCATCGTCCCCGGTATTGGCGCCTTGAGGCGCGGAAGTAGGCGTTTTCGCCGCGGTTTCCGTTTCGACTTGGTCGTTATCTTTGCGCTCGTCCAGGGGACTCGCTGTATCTATTGCGCCACCATGTTTGTCGTTGGCAGAGAACATTGCGTACGGCGGCTTTGACCTCGCAGCATTCACACACCGAGCCTAGCCGAGGTGACCCGATCGGGCAGCGAACCACTAATAGAAGTACCTGTGTACTTTGTAGTTCGCACTTGTAGGAAAACAGGACCAAAAACCAAACCTCAAGCCGGCACGGCATTCAGAGAGGTTGATACATTATAAAAACGATGAGAACAGGAATGGATCGCCTCAAATACATTGTTGAAATGCAGCATGGAAGACAGGTGGATAAAGGGGAAAACATGGCAGGTTGATCCCTCGCAATTCGTGGTTCAATTTCCCGGTTTCGCCGTTTCAAGCGCTAAATGCAACCTCGTCCCAACGGACATGTACAGTGGTAGTGGTGTACAGTGGTGTACAGTGGGTATAGCTGCAGCGGCAAAAGGACCTTTCGTCTCGCTAATGAATCCGG
The DNA here is from genome assembly GCF_042370955.1 of Sodiomyces alcalophilus JCM 7366. NCBI lineage: Eukaryota > Fungi > Ascomycota > Sordariomycetes > Glomerellales > Plectosphaerellaceae > Sodiomyces > Sodiomyces alcalophilus. The sequence continues at coordinate 1,166,055 of NW_027263535.1, read as the reverse complement.
TAGCGAATTCCTTCAGTCGTCCGGGTAAAAAGGGCCGAAGACGGACATTTCGCGTTTTCATATCAACTCGTCTACTATCGATGATCGATGAAGATAATACAAAAATCCCGGGACGAAAAGATTAACCAGACGAACGAATCATATGAACCGTCAAAGTTGAACTTTTGACATTGGACCCATCTGTTGTAGTTGTTATAGTATACATGATAAGAATACAGTTGCCTCGCGGAAGGGGGGGTATATACAATTCGTCTTCATCTTAACACGATTCCCAACCAACCGCCGCTGCTACAAATGGTCAACATCGACCATCAAGCTGACACGGCCTTGGATCTGGTGCTCTTTGCCGGCAATGACAGCAGCTTCGTCGCGACGCGACCATGGGCAGCTTCCGTTATCATTCCCATCTGGTAAACGAATGCCATCGCATTCTGCTGCGCCCCTCGTGCTCCTCTAGTACCTCCCATTCTGCATCTTCCATGTCTCGAGATACACCGCAGGGTCCTTGGGTCCTTCCTTGGTGTCGTACCGGGTACGTTCGGGGTGAATCGTCTTGCCGACGAAGGGGGTAAGCTGCAAGTAAAACGTCTCCAGTTAGCTTTCAAGGAACTTCCATTCACATTTGTCCTGCCTGAGCCATGACTTCTCTTCCTCCAGCGACCTTGAGAAATCCCAACGCACCTTGAAATCGGGATCCCTCAACCTCTCAGGGACGACGTAGGTCCGCACCCTGTTCCACTCAATCTGATAGCCACCGAAGCGCGTGTGCCTTCCCATGGCACCCGTCCGGTTGCCCTTGTAGAAGCCCTTGTTGACATCCTTTGTATTCAAGCGAATGTGCCTGTAGTTGAGGACGCGAAGAACTGGAGACGGCTGCATGATGGCAGCGGGGGAAACTGTCTGGCGTGGAGTGGCTGAGGATGGCGAGCGAACCCGTCGTCGCGCTGAAGCTGTCGAGGACTGGTCTCTCAATATATCTTCGTCTTTTCGTGTTCCTCGTCGTCTCGTCTTGTCGGCGGTGAGGATCGCTTCCCGTTTGGTCGTATTGTCTGAGTTCAATGATCGTTTGGATTGGACCGTGATGGAATTTGTGTCGTGCCAGTTCTGTTTCCTCCAACTTCTCCGTCACGTGCTAGCGTTATGGCCCGTGCACATACCACCTTACTAGGTACCTAGGTACCTGGATATGTAACTCTCCCTGATTGGTCGGCGAAAATGTGACGTTTACAGCACGGTACTTCCGTATTCCGGAACGAGGTCCGGGCCCCGGGGAAAGCGACCGCCGGAGGTAAAGATCAATGTAATTAATGGCTCCCGGAGAATATGAATCGAAGAGCTCTATAGAAGCCGAAACAACCTGTTCCGTGATAATTACTCGCTAGTTATCTCCGGAAGTATTTGCCTTTGAAGTATATAAGCTGTTTAAGCACTCGCTCCGCTGGGCGGTTCCCTTCGAAGTGTGCCCCAGGGGGACACAGTCTGAATATGTAGGCAGGCCTACAAATGGATAATGATGGCGCTGGATTGCAGAGGACTCGGCCTATATCTAGTTCTTAAACAAGACGAACAGCATCATTGCATCAAGCTCCTTATAATCCAGACATTCACAGGATTTGGTGCCAGGCGGCTCCTGATGCCTAAGATGTACAAGAGTAAAGTCAAGTGTAGGTATGGTAGGCCATGAGGAGAATGCCATCAACCTCATTGGGCTATCCACAGCGAATTGTAGGGCGACTCTAAAGCCGCAATTCAAAGCCAATGTGAGCAGAATGCGCCCAACATCCTCTCCGCTGATTAGGGCATGTCTATTCAGATATTACACACAACATCGAGCGACAGTCTGACCCTTCCACCTTTTGCGTCTCCCATCGTCGCCCTCCAAAACTGCTTACTGCTTTAAGCGACAGTGACAGTGGCGTCGGCACGAATATCGGCGCTCGAGCTCCCAACCAAGATCCGGAACTCACCGGGCTCGACCACGTACTGCATCTTCCTGTCCCACAGACCCCACTTGGACACGTCAAGCTCAATGTCAACCGTGACGGTCTCGCCGGCGGGGACGAGCACCTTCTTGAACCCCATCAGTTTGATGTTCGGGACGTCAACCGACGCAATCACGTCCTCGATGTATACTTGAACAACCTCCTTGCCGTCGACATCCGAGGTGTTCTCAACGTCCACCGAAACCGTGATGACCTCCGACGCGGAGGGGGTACTGGACGACACGGTCAGGTCGGAGTATTTGAAGCTGCTGTACGACAAGCCGTAGCCGAACTGTGGGAGAAGAGCAAGTCAGCACGACACTAGTAAGTAATGGAGACACGAAATCGAGGGCCGGGCCATGGTAAATTGTTTGACATACCTCGTACATCGGCAGGGGGCTGTTGAAGACGTAGTTGTTACCAAACTCGAGGGTGCCATTCGGGTGGATGCGACCCGGGTTGGGCCATCGCCGAGCCGACTTGAGGTGGTCGTAGTAAGCGGGAGCGGTGCCGATATCCCACGGGAAGGCAACGGAAAGCTTGCCCGACGGATTCACGTCGCCGAAGAGGATGCTGGCGAGGGCGTGGCCTCCCTCCTCGCCCTGGTAGAACATCTGCACCAGAGCAGCGGCTTCCTCGGAGATCCAGGGCTCCGTGATGGGCTTCCCCGAGCTGTAGACGACGACAGTCGGCGTGCCCGTCTCGATAATGGCCTTCACCAGGCGGGGCATCATTCCCACGAGCTTGAGGTCGTGCGCGTCAATGTGCTCGCCCGTCGTGGCGTTGAGGCCCGCCCACAGCTCGTTCTGGTCGCGAGACCATGTACCGACGACGACAACCGCAACGTCAGCAGCCTCGGCAGCGGCGATGGCTTCGGGGAAGCCATCTTCGTCGTTGGACCAGCGCTCGCCGCCCTGGGCAAAAGTAACGGTGCCCTCGCTAGCATCCCGAATACCCTCATACGGGGTAACGCCGCGCTCCATTGCGGTGTGGATGACATAGTCACCATACTGTCCAGAATAAGAGTGATTAGACGAGAAAGCATATCACTTGGAAGGGCGAAGAAAGCTGAGGGACGTACGTTGACATAGCCGTGGGCCATGGGTCCAATGACAGCAACGTGGGCCTTCTTGGAGAGCGGCAAGACGTTCTCGTGGTTCTCGAGAAGAACGATGCTCTCCTCGTCAATCTCTCGCGCCAGGGCCCTGTGCTCATCAGTGTTGATGTGATCCCAAAACTCGTCCTCTGGTACGGCAGTGTAGGGGTTCTCGAAGAGACCAGCGGCGAACTTGGCACGGAGAACACGGGCGACGGCCGTGTCAACGACCTTGGGGTCAATTTTGCCACCCTCAACCAGCTCGGGGATCTTCTCGAAGCTATACCGGCCACCACCCATTTCGACGTCGTTTCCGGCCGGGAGGGTCTGCACATGAATCCGGTCAGCCGCCTGCCACTCAGGTAAAGGTGTCTGAAATCCTCTGAACCTACCATGGTGGTGACACACTCGTGATCGAATGGCTCTAGAGCGCAGACGCCAAAGTCGGTGGCAAGACGGGCGGGGCCGCCAGCATCAGACTAAAGTGGCACAATTAGCTAACGAACCGATATTCAGATCCAGAAGCGTAGTGCATACGATGATGTAGTACTATGACAGAGCGGGAAAAGTTAGCCATTATTCAACAAAGTATGGTTTTGGGAACTTAGAGTCCTCACCTCATAACCCCACTCGCCGCGCAGGATTTCCTCCTGCATATGGTGGTCGGCGACAACAGGAATGCCGTCATAAGAGTTATACGAAGACATGACGCTCCACGCATCAGCATCGACGATGGCGCGCTTGAAGGGCGGCAGGTAGGTGGTGCGAAGCATTCGCTCGCCACCGTGAACAGGGGCAGTGTTGACGCCCTGCTCGGGGCTAGCAAAGGCGGCCTGGGAGCTGGTTAGTCCCTATCATAGTCGTTATATCTCAGCCGGGGGGAACACTCACGTAGTGCTTGACCATGGCGCAAACTTTCTCGCTCTGCAGGCCCTTGACGTACGCATAACCCAGTTCTCCAGCCCTACCGGTATTGTGTTAGCCTGTCCCTGTCCCAGACCACCATTGATAGCCCCAGAACAGTTTCCATCGTCCACATACAGATAAGGGTCCTCGGTGTAGCACTCCTCGACTCGTCCAAATCGCAATTCACGCGCTAGATCCACGACAGGGGCAAAGATCTGGTTGACACCCAAAGCACGGGACTCGACGGCAATGACATGAGCCATCTTCTCGACCAGGTCGGGGTTGAAGGAGCAGCCATGGGCAATGGGCGAGTTGAAAATGGTGGCATTGAGGGCGAGGAAACCATGGATACCCTCACTCTGGATGAAGGCAGGAATACCTACAAGCCAAACGTTTTAGTTTTATCATCTCGCCACACGTCTGTGGATTTCCAACACGTCGTTTTAAGAGGAAGCGCTTCTTACCCAGACGGGTCTTGTTGACGAGGTAGTCCTGGGCGAGCCTGGCGCCGCGGCTGACCATGGATTTGGTCATGTAGAGGCCGGTCCAGACGGAATTGGCCCGGGTCTCGGCGAGCCAAGCCATGGCGGTCTCGTTGTAGGTGCCATCGTCAATGTCCAGGAAGTCGCGAATGTCGCCCTGGAGCAATTGGGCCGTCTTTTCCTCGATTGTCATGCGCTTGAGCAAGTCGGCCACGCGGTCGTCTATGGCGGCATCGGGATTCTTGTAGACCGGGACACAGCTCGCGTTGCCGGCAGCCTTTGCGGTGGCCGCGAGGAGCGAGGCACAGACAGCGAAGGAGAACTTCATGGTGCCGAAGGTCGCCGATTCACACTTTCTGGGATCTCCGCGATGGGCACTGATGGAGGACTGCTGAAACCCCAACGAGTCTGTGGAGCAAAGGCGGGTTCGCACGGTCAACTGGGACTGGCTGCATACTTATATAGCCGAGGTGGCCTCCCACCAAGTCGAACCAGGACCAGGACCAGCATCTCAAGCGTGCCATGCAAGACAAGACGTAAGTGTACGAATGAAGGAGAATGATTTCACTCCGGCAAGTATGGGGAACGCCACCCATCCCATGTGAAGCTACGGAGCTACTCCGCACCGCTCTCATGGCGAGCCTGGGGTAAAGGCCATCGCGATGGCAAGATTTCCGCCGATGGTCGCTTGGGGACAGATGAAAAGCGGCGTTGAGTGTCTTCCATTGGATACACCGGCCCCGGCCCCTGGATTGACAGGACAGTACGGCAATTTAACAAAATAAGCAGGGGAATTGTGTAACGATATCTTGAATCCAAGTTGAAAAGCGGAAATCGGGGTAGATGGATGAATTCGGCAAACGCGGTTTCGGTGGGAGTCGTCCCGGATGACATGGGTGAAATTCGAGGAGACGGAGGAGACATGCAGGTGCTGTGGGGGGTTCTTGAAGAAGTTGCCGTCATCGGGCTGGGCTTGTACCTGTAGTACCTGGAGGTACCTGGACTGAACAGAGACGCTAGCTTAAGTAAGAATGGAATGAACCCCCTTGACCCTGGCATGTTCTACAGACATCCACCAATCAGATAAAGAACGGCAGAAGCTGATCCGACGCTCCGAGAAGCGACAGACTCTAAAAACCTACCCTAATCACCACAATTTACAAAATCTCCGTGACCTTGTTTTGCTTGCCGAATTTTTTTCATTCACACTTCTGAGCCGCCCTGAAAATGCTATGCCCGACTCTTTTCTTTCCATGAAAATGATAATAATCAAATAATCAAAGGAATCTCAAGTCCATAGTGTAGTACACTATACGTCCCTGCACCAATCAACATACGGTCTACGTCCGGGTCGGATCTGGAAATAGAATGCCCAGAGCGGGGACGCCAGGCGGCTTTGTTTCGCTGCCGCCCTTGGCCGTTTCTCCAGTGGCGTCCGCCGTTCCATGACCCGTTTCCTAGCTTCTTTCTCACCGTTGGCCATAGCGGGCCGTTGACTGCGGGCTATACCAATCGAATGGGGATTCCAATTCCTCACATGATACGTACTTGGTGAAGCCTCGTCCAACAATGACTTGCTCATCAGGTGAAGCGGGCAAAGCGGATATGCACTGGCGGGATTGATCCATCCCCATTCGCCGGTCATGGAGAGACTTATCGTGGGCGCTGCATCCGCTGGGATTTCCCCATCGCCTCCTTCCAGTGCATCAAACACCGGCCACTTTGTCCCACTGCCCGTCTTTCGTTTCCGACTTACAAGAGAGTCCGGATTCGCTCATTTGAAATGTGCTGCCACGTTGTGACCTTCTTCCTAATATCGGACGCCTTTTGGCCAGTCTTTTGTGCTCCTCCATCTCGTGTGGGCAGTGTCTGATATTCAATTCTCGACAAATTGCCCGTCATGGTTCACTTCAGAGATGGAATGTGGCTTCCCGCAGAGGACATGGGGGTTGAGTATGCCGAGGAAGTCTACGAAACAACCCCGCGCGCCGACGGTAAAGGACTCAGCCTGCTCTGCCCAACCAAGAAGATTCGCGGGCGCGGTGACACTTTGAATACCAGCGCTGTCACCCTGGTACGTCCTGCTTTCTCTACGTTGCGTACTGGCATCATCTTGTTCGTCCCTGCCTGGTCGCCAGGAGGAGAAAAGGGGGGGCACATTGCTTATGAGATAATGCCATGCAGGACATCAACGCCGAGGCAGACGGAATCATCTCGGTCGAGGCCACGCATTGGGCCGGTGCTCTGAACAAGGGCCCTCACTTTGAGCTCTTCCCCGATGGTCGGCCAGACGTCCAGACCAGCATCACCAAGGGCGACAAGGGCACGACCCTCACTTCGGGTTCCGTGGCCGCAACCGTCGACCCCAACACTTTCGAGATCCGCTTCCACAGCGCCGACGGCGCAAAGCGTCTCACCTCCCTGCAGACCCGAAGCGTCGGCCTGGCCTACAACCCTGCGCCAAGTTCCGCGATGCAGACCGGCGACATGCGAAACTTCAAACACTACATGTTCACCCAGACAAACCTTGCCGTCGGCGAGACTGTCCACGGTCTCGGCGAGAGGTTTGGTGCCTTCAACAAAGTCGGCCAGTCCATCACACTCTGGAACGCCGACGGTGGCACCTCCAGCGATCAGGCCTACAAGAACGTCTCCTTCTGGCTCAGCAACAAGGGCTACGGCATCTTCATCGACACCCCGGCCAAGGTCGAGCTGGAAGTCGGCAGCGAGAGGTGCACACGGGTCCAAACAGCGGTCGAGGGTCAGCGGCTCAAGTGGTATATCATCTACGGTCCTTCCCCAAAGGAGGTTCTCCAGAGGTATTCCATCTTGACGGGGAAACCCGGCAGCGTTCCCAGCTGGAGCTATGGCCTCTGGCTGACCACCAGTTTCACCACCGACTATGATCAGGAGACGGTCCAGTCCTTCCTGGAGGGCATGAAAGCCCGCGGCTCGCCCGTCGAGGTCTTCCATTACGATTGCTTCTGGATGAAGGCTTTCACATGGACCAGCTTCGTCTTCGACGATGAGAGGTTCCCGGATCCCAAGGGCCAGATCGCCAAGCTCAAGGAGTCGGGTCTGTGCAAGAAGGTCTGCGTCTGGATCAACCCGTACATTGCACAGCGCGGAGCCGCCTTTGCCGAGGCCGCCGAGAAGGGCTATCTTCTCAAGCGAAAGAACGGCGACATTTGGCAGTGGGACTTGTGGCAGGCCGGCATGGGCCTGGTGGATTTCACCAACCCGGACGCCGTCACCTGGTACGTCGAGAACCTCAACAAGCTCTTCGACCAGGGCGTCGACTCCATCAAGACGGACTTTGGCGAGCGCATTCCGACCCTGGACGTCGAGTGGCACGACAAGACGGTGGATCCCGCCAAAATGCACAACTACTACGCCTTCATCTACAACAAGATCGTCTACGAGGCCCTGCAGGCACGGTACGGCAAGAACGAGGCCGTCCTCTACGCCAGGACCGCCTGCGCCGGTGCGCAGCGCTTCCCACTGCAGTGGGGCGGCGATTGCGAGTCCACACCCGAGGCCATGGCCGAGTCGGTCCGCGGCGGTCTGGGCTTGGGCCTGAGCGGCTTCTCCTTCTGGAGCTGCGACATTGGCGGCTTCGAGGGATACCCCCCGCCCTGGATCTACAAGCGCTGGGTGGCCATGGGCCTCCTCTGCAGCCACAGCCGGCTCCACGGGAGCAGTTCCTACCGCGTGCCCTGGGTCATGGACGACGACGACCAGTCCGAAGAGGGCTGCTCCCGGACGCTTGCCAAGTGGACCGCCCTCAAGTCGCGGCTCATGCCGTACTTGTTCGCCGAGGCCCAGAAGTCGGTAGAACAGGGCCTGCCGTTGTCTCTCAGGGCAGTGCTCCTCGAGTTCCCCGAGGATCCGACGTCGTGGTTCCTGGACAGGCAATTCATGGTGGGCCCCAACCTCCTCGCGGCGCCCGTATTCGAGGAGTCGGGCGAGGTCGAGTTCTACCTTCCCAAGGGCAAGTGGACCTCATACTTTACCGGCGAGGTCCGCGACGGCCCCGGCTGGTTCACGGAGAAGCACGGGTTCGGCACTCTGCCTCTCTACGTCAGGGAAAACACTGTGCTGGTTCTGGGCAGCGACAAGGTCGTTGGCGCCGTTTATGATTACACCGAGGATGTCGAGGTCCGGTTATACCAGGTCCGGGAGGGCGCAAAGGCTTCGCTCGTTGATACAGAGGGCAACGAGGTGGGAGTTCTGGAAGTGGGCAGTGACGGGAAGCTCAAGGATGTGTCGCTGCTCAAGGGTACCTTCACTGTCAAGGAGCTGTAGAGGCGGACGGCATTCATGACACATTTACGCATATTAGAGTCATTACACGGTAGACGTTTTTTTTTTTGGCCAACTTTTCCCAGGTCAATTCATCTCAAGACGCATCGCATCTATTATTTTGACTGCTCCTGCTGCCATTCTCTCAAATGACCTCGCTGTGAACCTTTGGCCCCGCATGCCCCGCACCGCCCTCTCCAATTTCGAGGTTCAGGGATCTTCAAGCCACCCCGCAGTTAGCATCAATTCACCCGCTAGTGCTGTTGGGAATTTGGGCGACGCTTCCCGGCCACTCATATCTCTTCAAACCCGATTGTGGAGACATCGGCTAGACGTTGGTCCTTGGTGCACACCACTCCCTGCCAAGAAGTAGGTTGACCATCACGTTAAGAGTCGGAAGAGGTAGGTATAACGTCTCGAAGGCGAACTACGCATGTACCCTGAAGTCCCTTCTTTATAATATCACGCGGACCCCCTTACGAGTCTCCATATGCTTAGAGCGCCGGTCATCCAGCCATAGCCCCGTCTCCTACCGACTGAGCACTAACCATCGCACTAACCATCGCACTGGGCCAGTGTGCAGGGGTTCGGATGGCCGTGATCTGAGTCGAATCGAGTGCTATGAAACCCGACATCCGCTCGCCTGGGAATTCTCGTTCCGAGTGCCTTTCTCTTGGCCGAGGCAAGGACGAGATGGCATGACTTAGGACCCCAGTCGCACTTCCGGTCCAATCCCGCGACAGAAACTCCGAACCGATGCTCACTCCAGGAATATGTCAGGGGGTCAGCTTGTCATTGTAGGATACCACGTGGATCCTGCGTCTGCGTGCTCATGCACAGCTGAGGTGCATCGCATGTTCATCCTGTCGAGAAGAGCTATCCCAGCCAGCCATGAGACTGGTCTCCACATGCTGCCGATGTTCTGGGTGTTTTCCGGTATATCTCGATTGACTAGTACGGAACAACAGGGCTATATGGCACCCGGCACATGACCCCTGGTCTTCCCTTGATTGTCGGATATGCTACGTAAAGCTGAGAAGGGAAGAGAAGGAAGGAAATAACACACTTACTTTCTCATATTGAACCAATGTGGTTTGGACACCTCGCGTCACGTCACTCATAACAGACAGATAACACCAGTGAAGTACCAAGTTCAAATATCATTTCAAAGTAGTGCTGATACCAAGGTGGAATAACTGACAGGGATATCATGGCTCATACATCGACGTGAACGGCTAAAGTCAGAGGAATGCCCAGGTCAGCCTTCAGAGGTCAGCCCACTACAATAGTGTGTTAGCAGACATGTTCTTAAGAACCCCGCAGCTTATCATCTACTCACAGCATCAGGCGTGTTCGTGATCTCTTCGAATGACTGCAGAATCTCAAACCCCATCGCAACAATGTGTTCATAAGCACCGTCTTGGACCTGGGATCTGTCAGTATCTTATGCCCAGGAGTTATGACAATGGGCAAGAATAGTCGTTGAGGAAAGCATACCCAGCTCAGCACAGTCTTGGTGGACTTGTGCGCCTTGTTTCGTCTCACGCCCATCACTACAAGTCCCTGGAGAATAAGGGCTGATTGCTGCGAGGGAGGCACAACCGGCGCCAGAACCCCACCAATGTCCTCATGTTCGCGAGACACGAGAGGTGGTACGAAAGTCGACAGTAGGCTCCCTGGGCTGCAGATAATCACCGTGCCAAGCAGTGTGTCGTCAGCGCTCTTCGCCCTGACTATGCCGCAGGCCTTCACCTCCTGGAGCGCCGTCTTGTATAACTCGGAGACTTCTGGATTGGCGTGTTTGTCGACAAGCGTGAGGACGCGCTCCGCATCGGCGTTATCAAGCCCGTGAATGAGGTCGAAACTGATGTTCGCGCGCTGTATGCCCTGGAGCAACCCCTCCGGCACGCTCCAAGTGGAGAGGTCGTTGATGACAAGGTTCGTCAGGCGCTTTGGAAATTGCGTGTCCCAGCCGTTGTTGGCGAACCAGGACTTGGTGTGGCCCTCGTCGACGGGAATGCCGAGGAAGACACCGGGGAAGGCGATTCCCAACTGCACTTTTTTTATATTTCGTTTCGTCAAATGGCGAAGGGCTCTCCGGTGGAGAGACGTGCCGACGGAATGGTTGCGCTTGGAGGGGTCCACGAAGATCGATCCTAGGACTCCGGTCCGATCAATGGCATAGGTAGCAGCGAACCCATAGAGGGCATTCGTGCTACTGTTCCGAACGACAAAGTGGGCTTCCTCGATTCGGGGGTTGGATAGTTCAAACGAGAGTGGCGTCGCCCTGCCCAGGCATCCGAGGTCACCCGTAGATGCACGTGCTACAGCCGTGACGAGCTCTTGGAGCCCGTCTGCGTCACGCTCGCGGTCATACTCCTCGACAATCCAGTTCCTGCGGGACTTCACCCCTCTCCTACTCTTTCTCAGTGTCCCTGGGAGGGTTCCTTTGGGGACGAAGTCGCCGCATAGAGCTCGCACTAAGGACTGCATCGCCGTTTCTGTAAAGTCGAAGGTGCAGATATAGGTCCCAATGGTCTTGTCCATGGCAAAATCGTAAGGCGAACTGACGGCCACGACAATAACCGACTTCTTTTGCCCTCTCGCCCTCAACATTGAGCACATCATCTCGACGTGCTTTGTAAAGCCGCTTTGGTACAAGTTCCTATTCGCATCTGCTGTCACGATAATGATGCAGGAGGCTCGATGGATGAGGTTCTCATGGACTGTCTAGTCCGTTAGCGCTTCAGCCACGCATCGGCTCGAGCAGAGAATGTTTACCTGGTCGAACGCCATTCGCAGTATAGCTTGTATGAAGAACCTTGCCGTTACGTGCGCGTGCAAGAGACCTTCCTAGTTCCCTGAAGACACCCTCGCCGCTCATAATGGTCCCCCTGTCTCGGTGAACCCACGTGTCGTGGGTGTTCGGTGCAGAAGCTTGGGCGCCTTTGGCTTGTAGCAGGGTCTTCATGAGGGAAGATGCCGGGAGGGGCTTGACGAGTGGTGTCAGCAATAGAAGTTCCTCGTCCTGATGCATGCTCCTCGAAAGTGGGAGGAGTTGGTCGTTGTCCCTGATGACGGTGATTGAGTCGTCATAGGCCATCTTGGACAGGGCTAGATGAGATGGGCGCAGTTTCGACAAGAGTGAGATCCCTGGAGGATTGAGGGCGGTGGCCCAGGAGGTACACGTTGACTTTAGGTGGATGATGCGATTCAGAGACGTTCTTATCCTGTCTCTCGTGATAATGCCGTTCTCGATTCCCAGCTTGAGACCTTTGATGGCTTCCTTTTGCACTTCGAAGGCCCTGCAGAGCAGAACGAGGTCACAGCCAGCCTCGACAGCCATGACCACTCCGTTCTGTACTCCAATGTCGTGGCTCAGCGCCTGCATTTCGAGGCATTCCGAAATGGCGACTCCGTCGAACCCCAGGTCGTTTCTCAGGAGATCGTCGACAACCTGATCGGAAAGGCACGCATGCGACACGTTCATGGAGGGGTTCGAGATGGCACAGCCACCGACAAACATGCCATCCAACTTCCCGGTGGCAATCGCATTACGGAAGGGGACGAGAGCGCTGAGACTCAGCTCCTCCAAGGTTTGGGTGATGATGGGAATGTCCAGACTGGAACCCAGGAAGTCGAGGTTGCCGTAGGATGGGAAATGCTTGCCACAACAGGCAAGTCCGGCGTCGCGGATGCCGTTAATGGCTGCGATACCGTACTGGGAGACCTCTTGGGGATCATCGCCCGTGGCGCGTACACCAAGGGGTTGATACCTGGCATTTGATAGGACGTCTAAGACGGGGCCCAGCATCATGTTCACTCCGCATGCGCCGACCGCAGTGGCAGTGGCTTTGTTGACCTCATAAGCCAGGTCCGCGCGACCAGTAGCGGCAATCCCCATGGCGCTTGGGAACTGACAGACATACTCCTCGTCAAATAGGCTGTTGACACCACCATTCTCTTGGTCGAGGGCGATGAGGAGAGGCTGTGGATGGCCCGCATTGTGGGCTATAGTTTGCAGCTCCTGGACCAAGTTTGCCATCTGGGCGGCAGCTGTTGTAACATTATAATCACATCCACCAGTAGAAGGGAAGAGACGAGGAAGATCGCAGGGGCGACGTTCACTAACACTTGAGGTTCTTCGCGGTGAGAATGACAGACCCGAGATGGTGTTCTTCAATGAGATGGCGAATCTGCGGCGTTACCTCCGTCCCATCCCATCCCATGATGAGCATCTGGCCAATGGCCCTGAAACAGTAGCAACAGCATAGTGTCAGTGAGTGAGCCGCCCAGGGAAACACACAACGGTCAGCTCATGGGGCTGCAGCTTACCAATCGAGGTCCTCCCATCTCGGATCCAATCCAATTTGTTGGGCTTCATTCGAAATTGAGGTGGACATGGTTACCTGCCTCTGAGATGACCCGGTTCCAGAGGAGCGGGCATGGTACCTATCAAGGTGGGATGTCTCAACGGCGTAGGTCGGTGGCGGCCCTTCAGAGAAACACGGCAACAGTTCTAGTAACGCCCTTGCTGCCATATGCACATGGGGCACATGGGAAGGAGGGCGCGAGGCCGGTGAGTGGCTGATCCTCGGCTGATCCTACCGAGAAGTCGCACTGTCTTCCATTGTTTCAACGGACCGTGGGTTCCTCTACGAAGTAATTACCTAGAGTCCCCCTATTAATTGCCGGCAGTTGGGGTATTTGGTAAAGTCACTTGACAAGCACGTGAAAGACCCTCACCTCACACACGTGGTGTGATTTGGAGAATCCAGCTAGAGTTTTGACGGCAACATGAGTTCTTACCATACGACGTTACATGGCCACATTACACCGTAGAAGGTAACACAACGCTCTGTATGCCAAAGCGTCTGCCCTGCAGTCTCGAATAGTCAAGGAACTGCCGTGGAAACGAACAGCTTGTTGGCTGCACGTGTACTGAGACGCCACCCTCCATCGACCATCGCCGGATCTAGGCAGGTGGCATGCGTCAGTGTTGGACGACACAACAACTAACCTGGAAACAGCTGCGTTGTATGTTCAACGGGAAAGTTGGTGGCGAACGCTAATGCACCTAGCTCTTTAGCAAATGGACCATTGTTAGAGCGACTTTTTCTTGTCGAATTCTATCGTTCCACGAGCCACTACGAGCGTACGTTGTACGAAGTGCGCTATTCAGCATGGCCGAGCAGCCATTACCTATGCGACCACGAGAGCTAGTATACTTAGTACACGTACCAAGACGCGCTGACGGTGTCGTCACCGGTGGCAACCAGCAGGCCTCGTATGCTACTTGAGACCTAATTCGGCCAGTCGCCGCCTTTCACGCGACGTCGGCCTAGAGGTTCGGATTCGACAAGTGACCAGACCAGTCAGAGCAGGGCTGTCCCGCCTCGCCCTTTTCGTTGCCCTTACGCCGGGAACGGACCCTGTTCGTACTGGGAGTAGATAGAAGAAGCCATGATCCCATACATTGTAGCGGGCTTTCCTTGTCTGGTTTATGGAATCAATACGAGAAATCGAGCGGACATTTGTCCATACCACCATTTCCGAACGTAGCTGGTGTATCGACTGAGCATTATCGGCACCAGTGCCGTGCGATCGCCATAATGCCTATTGCTGTATCGCCCATGCGGCCGCGGACAGGCATCACCCGATTCACCAACTGTCGTCTGGTGAAAGGGGACGCACTCGTTGAAGAAGACCTGTGGATAAGCTCCCAGTCCGGAAAGATCATCTCCAGTCAAGCGGCCTTTTTCGACGAGCTTGCCTTGCCAGACGAATCGATTGACTTGGGAGGTCGGATCATCTCGCCCGGCTTAATCGATGTCCAGCTTAACGGCGCTTTTGGGTTCAGCTTTTCCACACTGCTCGAGGACACCGCGCAGTATGGCAAGGAATTTCTGGAAGTGAGAAAAAGACTGGTTGCCACAGGGGTCACGTCGTTTCTCCCAACACTGACTAGTCAAACGCCCGAGTTGTACCAAAAGGTACGCTTATTCCGTTGGAATCCTTAGTAAGGAGAATAAGAATCTGAACAGCCCTAGGTGCTGCCATATCTTGGGCCTTCGCGTGGCGTTCGCCGGTCTGAGGATGGCTCCGAGTCCTTGGGTGCACATGTCGAGGGACCGTTCCTGAATCCCGCGAAAAATGGCATCCACTCAAAGGACGTGCTTCGGGAGGCCCATACGTTCGAAGACATTGAAGCGTGCTATGGCAAAGCCAATCTGGACGCCGGGCAAAGCGATGGCCCGATCACCATGGTCACTGTAGCCCCCGAGCGAGGCCAGATGTCGAAGCTCATTCCCGAGCTTCGGAAACGGGGAATCATCTGCTCCATTGGACATTCCGAGGCCACGTACGAGGAGGCCCTGGTCGCTATCGACGGCGGCGCCACCATGATCACGCACCTTTTCAACGCCATGCGACCTCTTCACCATCGTAATCCTGGTATTTTTGGTGTTCTCGGTGCGGCCGAGAATTTACAGAGGCCATACTTTGGCGTCATTGCCGATGGCATCCATCTGCATCCCACGACAGTGAATATCGCATTCAGCACTTTTCCCGAAGGCTTCATTCTCGTCACCGATGCCATGCACATGATGGGCTTGCCGGATGGGGCATACCAGTGGACCAACGGAGGGGCGACAAGCAACATCGTCAAGGTTGGTCCAACCCTTCTTCTTGAGGGAACGGACACCATCGCTGGGAGGTTAGCATCCCGTATCTTACCGAGTCGCCGGTGAAATAACTTTAGCTTTATGCCTACGTCAGCTGACACACGATATAGTTCCATTAGTCTTCTCGAGTGTGTAAACAACTTTCTGAAATGGTCGGGCAGCACGATTCCCGCGGCACTCAACACCGTCACAGCCACACCAGCGGCCATGCTGGGGTGCCAGGAGACCAAGGGATCTCTGCATGCCGGGGCGGACGCTGATCTCGTTGTGTTTTCGGAGCAAGTCAGGGACGGGGTGACACAGCTGGTGATTGATCAAGTCTGGAAGTTTGGAAATCGAGTCCATTGCCGTGGGCTAAGTAATCAACGCGAGATGGGCGCATGAGCGGCGATAAAGATAGATCCAGCGTACACCAGAAGACTTATCGATAACCTTGGAAAGATGTTTAACCGAGGGTCTGGCGAATTACACTGAGCAGGAAGATTGGAGTTGTTGAAGAGTGGAGACGTGTTCACAGTGACCGATCTCTGAAGATATACTGTACGCGTGCATTAGGTACCGAGTACAACATGTGCTGTCACACGCGATCGGTCGCCCATGCGTCGAGGATTGCCTATATAAAAGCTTTGTAACGGACTTCTAGAACAGCAAGAGGAGTTCCGAGCTCCTATGATATGGGTAGATTCATGAACTGGCCTCTGTCGTCATAAGTACCTACACGGCAGATACAGACAGTTACAGTACCTGTGTACCCGACATCTCATGGTTGGAACATAAAGTGCAGCGCGGGGTACCTGACCTGCGAGAGGGAGGATTCCGAATACCACAAAAGACTCGCCGTCTCAGCTCTTATCATTATCTGATATCTTGCTTGTCTTGGCGCTATATGTGATTATCTGCCACGCTAATTATCTCAGCGTCTTTCGTTGGGCCGACCTTGTCCACTCCTGGAGCATTGGTTGTTTCACTACGTTCTACACTACAACTAGGTATATTACCTACGAAGTAGGTATTCTATACTTGAATAAGAGTACGGATAAAGAGCGGGGCTCGGTAGGTATATTCACGGTGTAGAATGAAAGTACAACAGTGCGTAGACCTCGGTCCACCAATCAAACGCCTCATAGGAGCCGTGGACAGGTCCGGGGAAGGCACACTACTACGGATAGACTAAGGTAGTGACCGGGGAGGGTCCGTGGGTCGATCTGGTGGTGGGTGAGGAGGGCCGATAGTGTCGGCACAGGTGGTGGGCAGCCTTTCTTCCTCCTCCTCACACCTGTTCGTTTGTGAGACCTATCTACGAAGTAGGTTTGGTGCTGCCCTACCTCACAATGATGGACCAAACATTCGCGGTCCTCTCTTGACGTTTGGTCCTCGTGGTCTGACAACGCAAGAGAGATCAGCCTGTCAGCCAGGTACCACCACCGCCAACGGGCATCGACGTTCGTCTCCGCTCGACTCGACGACGACCACCTGGCATTCGAGTGCGAATATCTTACACGCCTCATTTCATCGTTATTACCTGATCTTTTCACTCTCCCACCGTCCCGGCCAGCCTGGGTGTCGTCAGTTTAAAGTCACTCGCATGACGAGACTTGCCATGCCATGGATACATTCAACTCGATGCGCCAGCCGCCGCTTTCGTCTGTCACTCCCGGCGACGCCATGGGCCTGGGACCCGGGATGGTAGACGAATTCGTTTTTGGCGAGTCCCTCATGTAAGCAGCCCGTTCCTCCTGTCGGCTCGCGCCACATCATATTAACCGCCTTTCCCCGTGTACAGGGACAACACCCACAGCGCATTCCCCACACTCCCCTTTACACCGACATACGATTTCCAAGATTTCTCCACCGGCTTCGAAGACCCCTTCTCATATTCGGCCCAACAGTACGAAATCCCCGCGTCCGCTGAAGATCCAAACCAGGAATCTTCTTCTCACGAGTTGGACGACAAGTTGCTTGGCTTCTCGAACCCTGTGATCAAAGCCAGTCTGGTGGATGAGACGGGCCAACATGTCGACATCTCCATGACCGCCGAGCTCCGCGGCATGTTCTTCGTTGCAGAGGATGTCTTCGGGGGTGAAAACACGGGGCGGCCGCTCGAACTCACATGTTATCGGCGGAATCTGTGGCAATGTTTGGGCGAAGTCACAATGCCGCGACATGTCGCCGGTGTCATCGACGAGCAAGGGAACCAAGTGCCGCTTGTCGAGCTATCTGCGTCGATCAGCGCGATCGAGTCTATCGAGGGGAAGCCGACGGAGATCATCTCCATTCCCTGGAAGAGCGCGAATCCCATACCGGGAGAGGAGTACCGAGCGTCCAACGCCCCGCCCAACTTCTTTCTAGACCTGAGCACGGGACGAGAGGTAGATGCAAACCGTATCACTCTGGACATGTCTTGGAAACGGCTCCAGTTCAAGCACGCAACTGCCAACAATGGGAGGCGCAAAGGTCTCCAGCAACATTATATCGTACAGATAATTCTCCTCGCAAGGCAGCAGTCAGGTGATTGGATTCGAGTTGCGGAAATCCAGTCTAGTCCCGTCATTGTGCGGGGGAGAAGCCCGAGGAATTTCGACAGCAAGAAGAATATTCCCCTGGCGGGGGATAAGAAGCCGGACCGACGGAGCAACTCGGACGCATCTGCGTCGTCAACCCGGAAGGACATCAACGGGCATGCGACTCCCACGCCAAGGCTCGCCTCCATCGGAAGTGCTCATCAGGGTGCGCAGCATGCCGGTGACTGGACCACACCCCAGGCCTACAGGGTTACAAACGGAGGCCAACCCGCACCCAAGAGACTGGCTATGTCTCCTACCGTGGCTCGTCCACCTGTTCCTGCTTGGTCCGCCGAATCCGCCAGGCCAACAGTAAAATCTTCGGCTCCTGGCCCGGCCACCTCTGGACCTCATCGTGCTGGCACGTCTGGTCCCATAAACCTGTCCCTCTCCGAGGACGAGAGGAGCCCCAAAATGTCAAGTACAGACTTTCAGAGCCCTCAGCACACCAAAGCTGTGGCAGTAGCTGGTCCGACGTCCAGTCAAAGCCCAAAAGATGACGAAGACATGCTGTATGAGTACTTTCCGCTCAGTGTGGATGATTGGTAAGTTCCCTGTATGAGATATTCTGGAGGCACTGTCGACGAGGGGAGACTAACTTGGGCATTATCAGGATGCCTCCTGTCGAAGCGGTATACAGACCGCATGTTGTTCACCACACGACCATGCCGGCAGATGTCAAAGCACAGCAGTTGCAGAGCAAATTAAAGAGATATTTCACCGCCGAAACATGATAGCTAAGGAGAAAACGGGGGTTTGTGGATTCAGCATCCCAGTCACTTTTTTATACACTCCCCCTGGATGCTGGGAGGGAATGCCATGTAACATTAACGAAGGACTTCTGGTAAGGCCAGAGGAAAATGGTGCGATGACGCGACGAAGAGATGCAAAGTGGCCGTCGCTCAGGGGAAGTATGGCTGATAATGCGATTATACCCAACATAAAGAGAGATGCCAATTTGGCATGGATTGCTCTTCCCCCGATCATTCATACATCCAGTTGAGACCTCAGGTTCTGATTCGAGGAGCGACAGGCCAGGGAAAGTGAGCGATTACCCGGTCGATCATAGGGTGGCAGTGAGGCGCTTCTTGATCATTAACATTCTAGTCGTGCTTTGCGGCCGGTAATACCTGTGATGATACTTGCAACGAACGAAACAGGAACCTTTTTACCCTGTTATCTACGGAAGAAGACCAGGGGGGGGGGGGGGGGGGAAGAAAAGTCAGCATTCCACACGCAACCTGCTTCCCTTCAAGTTGTAAAAACACATCTGTTGTGCCCGTGACCGATTTATTCGCCCCTTATGCGCCCACGGCGTTCGTTCTAACAAACGCTTGCTGCTCCGGATTAGGTGTCAACCGGCGCGTCAGTTCAGGTTCCGGAATACGGGAGGCCATCCTGTCGGGGACGAAATCAGGAGATGCAGAACGCGCAGACTGATCACCAGAAGCCGGGCTTGCGGCGCGCAGGAGAGAAGGTGTGACAGGAAGCGGGTGCACGAGGGTTGAGGAGGTAGTTGGAGACTGGAGGTCGTCCACCACGACGTGTGTTGGCTGGTAAAGTTCTCCGCCCGCTGTACGGGCTAGGTTGGAACCGGTGCGGAGCGTTCTGGGTAGGAGCTGATCGAAGCCTTTCGCCTGAGCGACCTTTTCAATGTCACTGAAGTACTATCGATCATTGTCAACAACTCCCCGCCCAATGGTATATGTATACATGTATGCATCGGAACCAATGGCACGTACCTTGACTGTCCTGACGCGTAGCTCAAGCGTAGCGTCCTCGTCGGCCACGATCATGGCGTGGCGATGCAGCTGCAGGGCGGATAGAGTCCACATGTGATTGACGCTGGACTCGAGGCATTCGCGAAGGGCGACGGCCTTGCGGGCGCCGACGACGATGGCGACCACCTCGCGGGCGTCGAGGACGGTCTGGACGCCGACGGTCAGGGCAAGACGGGGCACCTGGGTGATGTCGTTGTCGAAGAAGCGGGCGTTGTCGAGGACGGTGTCGTAGGCGAGGGTCTTGACGCGGGTGCGCGAGGCGAGGGAGGAGCCGGGCTCGTTGAAGGCGATGTGGCCGTCGCCGCCGATGCCGGCGAGGAAGAGATCGATGCCGCCCGCGGCGACGATGGCGGCCTCGTAGGCCTCGCACTCGGCGGCGAGGTCCGGGGCGTTGCCGTTGGGGATGTGGACGTTGGTGGGAGGGATGTTGACGTGGGAGAAGAAGTGGCGCCACATGAAGGTGTGGTAGCTCTGCGGGTGGTCTCGGGGGATCCCCACGTATTCGTCCTGCAGTTCCCGTCAGGGGTTACCAGGTTGGATACGGGATTGGCGAGGCTTCAGGGAACCTACCATGTTGAAAGTGACGACATTTTCGAAGGATATCTACCGGAATTGTATCTCTCAGTCAGCGCACATCCTGCATGTCGAGGTATGGTCCCGGCTCGTGTTGTGAGGCAGACTTCGAAGACGTACTTGACCAGCGTTATATTTGTCGACGAGGAGCTGATACACGCTGATGGGGCTACCACCTGTAGGCAGTCCGAGGACAAACGGACGCTCGGGGGTCGGGTTGAATTCCTTGATCCGGTTGACGATGTAATCGGCCACATATACCGACGCCTCTTTGGCCTTTTCGCGGATGATGAGCCTCATGATGCAGCGTTTACCAAGGAGGACTAGTCTGGCAGGATACGAAAAAGGAGTGAGATATGTTGCAGAATACAAATATTCTAGGGACCTGGTATGCAGGTGGGAAGCAGGCGTGTGTAGTCAGACAGTTTTCCTCCAGCCTTATGAAAGAGTATCGGATGTTATTATGCGGCGACGGAGGGAAATAAGAGGCAGAAGAAGTGGGATTGATCTGCGCTCCATGACACTGACGACCGGGTTTCGAAGAGAGCATCATGGGTCAACCTCGTGGAGCCCGATAGCAGCCAGCTGCCACACATCCGGGTCCATGGTACAGTGGCTTTCATGATACCGGAGCAAGAAAGGTGGGACATGGAACGTGACCGTCTATACATTAAGGGCGAGGAGTGTGCGTACAGTGCTCGAAAGTTGACATGGAGCTCATGTCTCCATTCTCGTACAAGTACGAAGGGACAGCACGGTACACCGGGTCAGTGGTTTACTCTTTGTGACGGGCAGCCATCGAGTTGCCCATGGCAAGAATAGGTCCGTCCCGCTGATGGGCTCACGCTGTCTCTGGCGGACATTCGGCCCCTAGTCCAAGAACCAATGCCCATAGCCCGAGATGCTAGGCTAGAATGGGTGGTGACAGTGGCACGTAGGGCTGGTAGTGCAACAACCTTGGCGCCCACCAACGGCCCAGCCCCTCCGATGCGCCAAGATAACGACGACGGACGTATGTACTTCACAGAGTCGTACAACGCAAAGTCCAACGGAAAGTCGCCAGCGGAAGCTTCACAATGTCCGCGACGTTTAGGCTAGCGGCCGATAGTCTCCCAGCTTCTGCCAGCTGCCGGCCGAGAACCCCTTCTAGGTCTAAGCTAGAATCTCGGTCAGATTTTTCATCCTTTTCTACTTCTGATTCCCCTTCTTCTTCGTCTGAGTAGGCGGATGACTCGGCCGAAAGTGTGGAGGAGGATCACAGGACACCGGTCATGAAACAGCTCGATGATCCCGTCGTAGGCGTCTCGGAGACATCTGTAGTGCAGTACTTCGTACAGTGAGCGCCGGGGTGTAGATGGCAGCATCCATCCATCTTGGAAGCGGCGACATAAGGGATCAACGTCACATTGGAATGTTGGACGAAATTGCCAAGGACATGCACGAATAGCGGGTAGGAGTTGAAAACGATGACCTGGAGGCTGGAGTCGCTTTTGTCAATTTTAGGTACATTACTGATGTACCTTTTTGATAAGGACGAGATGAAACTTGAACGTCAATCACCTTCGGCTCCGACTGGACCCCCGCTCCCTAGGGCCCCATAATTAGTACAGGTACCTGTCGGTACAACTGATGAGCCTCCATCGGTCTGTTTCCCGGGCCAAAGCAACGTTACAATAGTGGAGCCTCCTTTTACTCACCTTCCTCTTCCCTTCCCCTTCCCACAACCACGACATGACACCTCGCTCTCAGGCACAACTACAAGGACCACATTCAAAGATGGGATGACAGCTATCGCGCTACTAGGACGGGGCTTCGGAGAATCGTCCCTAGCAGTATGGAAAGACCTTTTCCCACCCGTGCTGTCGCTGTTCTGGCACATTTCCCTCCGGGCCGCCTACTCTCTGTTCACCTTCGTAGACGTCAGGTCTCAGATGTCTGACGACTGGTGGGAAACCCCCTTGACCACCGATCGTCAGATGTCAGAGAGAAGGCATTATTATCGACGACAGGTTTGATGTTTGAACAAGCCCACCCCGCCCCAGTCAACCCCC
This sequence comes from Sodiomyces alcalophilus JCM 7366, assembly GCF_042370955.1. Classification (NCBI taxonomy): domain Eukaryota; kingdom Fungi; phylum Ascomycota; class Sordariomycetes; order Glomerellales; family Plectosphaerellaceae; genus Sodiomyces; species Sodiomyces alcalophilus. The sequence continues at coordinate 1,143,638 of NW_027263535.1, read as the reverse complement.
CCTGGCCCCATCGCCTTGTCCCAAACCAGACGTGTTCGGTATCCATCCGCCTGTCTCCATCCGCCCACGTCGCCGACCTAGGATCGCCGGTTGTCGATTCCGCTCACCTTGACTCTTCCTCTGTTTCTCTATCGTTCCAAGTGACCCACCGACGTTCATCCTACACTAGGTACTTCGTGTCTCCTCTTTGAAGCTGTTCGACAATACGCATACTACCATCTCTCCCCGACTCATTACCCATCAGCTAGCTGTGCGACGTTGTCCCCATGGAGGGACGCGACCCGTAAAGAAAGGGACTCTGATTGGGATTTCCTTTGCCGGCCGGTTCCCTCTCTCTTCTCTTAACGTCGTACCCAATTGACTCCCATCTTTATCCGTTAGCCCAGGGGTGACTTGCCCGACCCTCGTTCTCGGTCCAGCCAACGGCGCTCTGAGAGCAATCCCATTGGGTTTTACGAAGACTACGACAGGACGTTTCCGCCCATCCTTTGTTTCTCTCGCCTTTTTATTCCTCTTTTCCGCTCGGTACTCGACATCGGGCAGGTTTCATACCACTCGAGCCTCCCTCAGGCGGAACGAAACCTGTGCCTGGTGCCAAGCAGTCCTCTTGACGCGGTGTAGGTTCCCATGCGACCTGCCTTTTCATCATCTACGCCTACAATTGCGTCTGCGTCCGGAGGGCATGGCTCGCGTTTTATTCCAACTATTTACTCGTCCTCTTCACATAATATACATACCCCGACGGCCTGCCTTCCCCTTTGCCATCTCACCGCCCTAGCATCTATACTCCCGTCAATGTCATGCTGTCGCTCGTTTCTGCCATGGCATCTTTCAGAAAGTCACTCCTGGCTGCTATTATCAAGCATCTATTGCGTGGCAAGTTGTTAATACAGTCCATCCTCGCATTCTGGATCTCGCCCGTATCTCCACCACAAAAGGTCTCATCTTCGACGCCATTGTTGCCAGAAACACCAGGGGAGGATGGAACCAGGCAAGCCACAACACCACTCACTCTTGTTTCGTTGAGATCCACTTGTGAGTTCCTTTGCGAGGCAGAAGCCCTCATTCTCGGTCCCCTGGCCGGCGATGGCCTTTTGCGCCTTTCTCGCGCCCTAAAGGCCCAGTTCAGGGAACGCCTGCAGTCTGATCCCGCCTGCATGCTGCCGTCCTATAACCACAAGCTGCCCCGTGGTCACGAAACCGGGCGCTACCTAGCCGTTGATGTCGGCGGTTCGACCTTGCGAGTGGCTCTGGTAGAGCTACGGGGCCGAGGTGAGCATGTCAGGGGCCGAGAGAGCGAGATTGTCAGCATGAAGTCGTACCCCATAAACCCGCATGTCAAAAGTCTGCAAGGCGTCGCTTTCTTCGACTGGATGGCTGCCAGAATCGTCGAGACGCTCGGCTCGCAAGAGAGCCGTCTCAACGGAGGTGTGTCGTCTATCATACCAATGGCTCTGGCCTGGAGCTTCCCCATCGAGTAGGGGCCCCCTTTCGTCGTTTCGCCCCCGTCTGCCGTGGGTTCCAACAGGTCGTCTAACTACTGTGTAGGCAAACTTCGCTACGCGGCGGCCTCATTCATGATATGGGTAAAGGCTTTCGAGCGGCAGATGGCCTCGTCGGAGAAGAGCTCGGGGCCGTCATCGAAGCTGCCTGTCGGCGGTCCGGCCTCCCCGCCGAGCTCTGCGTCATTCTAAACGATGGCAACGCCACTCTGCTTTCCTGCGCCTACGTGCACAACTGTACCCGCTTCGGTCTCATTCTCGGCACGGGCGTGAACATCGCCGCGTACCTCCCAGTCCCGCTCATCGGCTCCGCGAAATTCGGCGACCGACCCAAGGAATGGTTCGACGAGGCACGCAGTGTCATCGTGAACACCGAGCTCGGCATGTTTGGCAAGGATGTCCTCCCTGTTACGCGGTGGGATGCCTCGTTGAAAAGGGGTCACCCGAGACCAGATTTCCAGCCACTGGAACAGATGGTTTCTGGCATGTATATGGGTGAAATCGCGAGGTTCGCTCTCTTGGAGGCTATCAAAACGACGGGGTTGTTTGGTGGCATCATCCCTGAGAGTCTGAATTTCCCCTATTCTTTGGGGACCGAGATTATGTCCCTTGTTGAGGGGTACGCATTTCCCTACCCCGTCTTTCTTTTGTTCCTTTATACATATATATAAGGAGAAAAAAGAAAAGCCCTGAGACTCCTGCTAACACATCACAGGGACATGTCGCCGACTATGGCAAAATCCATCTCCACCTTCTCAGCTCTCCATCCTTCCCCCCACGTTCCTACCACCGTCGACCTGGCCTTTCTCCGCGACCTCTCCGCCCTCATCTCCCGCCGCTCAGCCGCCATCATCGCCGCCTCACTGTACGCCATCTGGGAACTCCGCCTCGAGGGCATTCGCGAATCCATAGCGTCTCCCGCAAGTTTGGCTGTCTCTACGGCTGAGGCCGAGGAGGAAGTGGTCCTTGAACGGACCATGGTCTCGTTCAACGGCGCCGTGATTGAGAGTTACCCCGCGTACCGAGCCATGTGTCAAGACTTTGTCGATGGGCTTGTGGCGACCGGAGATGGCTGTGCACCGGGCGTCCGTATCGACCTCGTCCCGGCCAAGGAGAGCTCTCTCTTGGGAGCTGGCGTTGCGTTGGCTTTGGCTGTCTCGGAAGCGACATGAATTGGGTGTCTTTTGATGGCCTTTGTGAGCATTGGTGCCGACTCGCCAACTCGCCAATCTGTTGCTGGGGCCTCTGCTTTGGGTCGTCTCATCCGAGCATTCGAGATGGGCATGTCGAATATCACATTGGAGCTCCGCATGACAGGACGGCAAATATGGAACACGAAGAGTTTTGCAAGAAAACCCTATTCATTGAACATAGAAGCGCAATGATGTTCTTCTGTTCTGACTGGACAGAATGCCACATGTCCAGATGCCCTTCATATCATGATGACTGGGTATCTTCTATAACCTTGCCATACCCTTAACCCCCCGAGAACCAGAACACCTATATGTTAGTCCACGTACGCCCAACCTCGTAAAGTCCATGAAATGAAGGCGTCTTCTAAGAGCCTCTGAAACCCTCCGTGTCATGTTAAATGCCGGCGTTAATGGCCAGTCGACGGCCGTTCTCGTTTTACACGTGGAGCAGTCGACCGAGGCTTCTCATCCTCATCCCCGTCCTCGTCCTCAATCTCGACCTGACCTTCCACGTCGTCGTCCTCGGCTTCGGCTGCCTCTTCCCGTTCCCGTCGTTTCCTGGCGCGCTGAACCCTGCGCAGTATAACCTCATCTTCATAGAAATCGTTGAGTGAGATGGACTATGGAGCAGCATCAACCCGTTAGCCAACTCTCTCCAAGTCAGGGAGACGGCCCCTCCTTGGGGGAACAGAGACGATAGGACCAAAAGGAAAGGAAGGAAAACAAAAACGAACCTGACTGCAGCCCGTCTGCGGACACGTCTTCGCCGCGTGTCTAGCCGTGCCGAACCATTCCACAATGGCGGCTTTTTGGAAAGTGTGATTGCATTTTCTGCTCGTAAACGGCTCGGAGAGCGGTTCCAGGGACAGCGGGCAGGTGAAGCTCTGGACCTCGCCTTCAATGACGAGATCCTCATCCGAGTCGTCCTGCTGCTGTTTGGTCCCGGCCCCACCACCCTGGCCTGCCACGGGGTTCCCGTCGCCGTCGAACCAGCGGCTGGGGTCAGGCAGCGGCACGCCGTCATCGCCAAAGATCGAGTCGTGCCAGAGCTTCTTGAAGGCGGCGTAGTCGTTGTTCAGGGCGTAGCGCTGGTGGGCGGTCAGGGATGCGTACTCGGCGGCCTTGGCGCGGCGGTTCGCCTCGAGGACGTCCAAGATGGAGCGATCCGGCGGCGGGACTTCTTCCCCTTCCTCTTCTCCTTCGTCTTGGGCGTCGGCAGCGTGGTCGGATGGGCGGGCCCGTCGCACGGGACGTGAGGGCAGGCTCTCAAAGTAGCGGGCCATGTCGGTGGCGGCGGCCCTGTCGTCTTCCAAAGCGATCTGGCGGTCGATGAGATCCCGCACGGCCTGCTCGGATTGGGTGGTCAGGTCCTCGACCTCGCGGGAGAGGGTGGACAGCGACTGTTCCACCTGGCTCTCCCTGTAGGACTTGTCGCCGCCGCGCTCGGTGCGCTTTTGGGAGAGGGTGTGCAGCTCGGCCTCGCGCTCGCCGAGGCGGTCGTTGAGGGCGGCGACGTTCTTCCCCAACATGCCGATGGACCTCTTGATGTGTTCCTCGTAGCGGCGAGTGTCGCGGCTGTTGGCGAGAGAATGGAGCGCACGTTTGGCATCGTCGGATAGGGCGCAGGAGAGGGGCTCATAGGGAGGGAGGTCGGCAGCAGATGTAGATCTGCCCGTTTCGTTGCGGCGATTCGATCGTCCTTGGAGGAGAGGCATGATTGTGAGAGGCGGGGCAGGCTGTCGAGGGGCACGATAAACCCCGGAGCCTTAAAGCGGCTGGCCGTCGGTGAGCTGAGGGAGAATATAAAGTCACGGGAAAAAGGTTCGATTTATGAAATCCAATCAGGCGGCTCAGCGTTGATCAGTTAGCTTTTGTCTGGACGTAGGAATGCGACCTGAGGGCATTCATTCAAAGGCAACGCGCTCGCGTCCAGATTGATGCACTGTAAATGCACTGTGTATGACACAGTACGAAATATTCATGCCCCCACCTTGATTCTCACTGTTCTTGATTGGTCAATGCTCTGAAGCGCTTTCGGCCAACTCGCTGAATATCAAGGAAATGGGCGGCTCCTGAGTCCTTTTTTCCCCTACCTACACCAGTGAGAGGATGAAAGTGTATCCAGTACGAAGGCGGTCATATGGAGGGCTTGACTGTCGGAATTATTGTCTGGATTTTGTGATGAAGCATCTTCGCCCGGCCTGACGAATTATGAAGCTTCATCTTCTAAGACGACTTGACCTCCGTCTACCATCTTCCAGGCCGCCCGCGGTTGATTCTGGCACCACATCCAACTCTGTCTTCACCATGGACTTCTCGTCTGGCCCAGCTTGAGACTCGGCCCGCTTCGCCCTCGCACCGCGCCGCTTCTTTGCTACAGGCGCTTCTTCCCGGTCACTTTCATCCTCTGCCTTCTTCCGCGTCTTACGCTTAGGTGGAGGAGCAGAAGATGCCTCTTCGAGAGGCTCCTCCTTTACCGATGCCACCACACGACCCGTCTTCTTCTGCCGCGAAGGCGCGTAGCAGCTCGTGCGACCACCAACGGTCAAGAATGCCAGCTTCTCCCCGTTGGGATGTACGCTCGAGCCGCTCTTGCCACCCTTGCCCCAGCGATGGTTGAACAGCCAGTCGGCCGGGAACTCGTCCGAGTCGCCCAGCTTATCGACGGCCGTCTGGCAGACGTTCCGAATGGAGTCGAATATCCTGCCCATCTCGTCGTCGCTAAAGTTGTCGCAGTACTGCTCGGGATGGACGCGGGCCTGGTACAGCACTTCGTCGGCGACCCAGTTGCCAATGCCGCTGATGTGGGTCTGATCCAGGAGGAGGGCCTTGATGGGGACGCGGCGCGACTTCATCCTCTTTGCAAGATAGTCCTTGGTAAAGACGTCGAGATCGGCAACGGGGTCCGGCCCGTTTTCCTTTAGGGGGGAGTGTTTGCGAATGTCCTCGCCGGGACAGTCGACGAGGCGGACGCGACCGAAACGCCGGGGATCCGTAAAGGCGACTTCGATCTTGGGGTTGCCCTCCGTTTCCAGTTGGAACTTCCAGTACTTTGGTGGCCACATGTCGGCTTCCCCTTCTTTCATCTTCTTGTAGTAGTTTGTATAGGCCGTCCTATCACCCTTGATATGGACCCATCCTGGGCGGGCATAGTGTGAGTCGGGTCTCAGAAAGCGGGCTGGGGTTTGTAGGACTTACCAGTCATTCCCAGATGCATCACGGCATGGGGTGGCCGATCAAATGTGACCCTGAGGCGTGAGGTGAGTGCGAGGACGAGGGCGGATTATGTTGATCGCATCATACCAGAAGTATTTGCCCTGTCGACCGGCGGACACTACTCTTCTGCCCGTTATGGCTTTCTCGAATTCCGAGGCACTGGTGCCGGCCTTCCCAAACACATTGGAATCATCAATGGCGGTGACCTTGGCAATCTTCTTCCCGACGAGATGAAGTTGGAGGAAGTGCACGCACCTCGCCACTGTGTGTATGGGGACCGCCTGGTCAGTCAATGACGGCAAGAAAATTGGCACTCAGGAGCAGGCATTGTCACCTTCTGCAATTTCAGGCATTTTAGCAGAACTGGTATGGTTCGTGTAATGAGACCGTTGCGGAATCGACGAGGAGCAGTGAATCCTGGAGTACTTCGTATGTAGCCCGTCCCGTCCGGTGCCGCCAAGCAGCCTGCGCGATGCGATCAGGACCCACTTATCGCAGATGATAAACGCGAAGTCACGGGACTTGGAAGGGCTGTGGAGATCAGTGTCGTTCGTGCACGGACGCACCAGCTCCTCTAAAAAGGGCCCGAGATTTTTAGTTGCAACTTTTTTTCTCCAACCTCCATCCCCTCACACTTTTCCTTCGCAAGCCATTACGCTTCGCTTCGGACTGTTTTGGTCAAACACAACTTGGTAAGTCAAGCATTTACGCTTTCGTATCTCGCCCCAGATGCTTCCTGATGATTACCCAAACCACATTCAAACTAGAGTCTTTGACCTTTCGGAATGAAACCACAGTTTTTGCACGTCAGTCTGACACAGCATCTACTCTCTTGTTCGAGTACTTCGAGTACGATTGCAGCATTGTATCAGTCAAAGTGTGCTAACCACCACTTCAGATGTCGCTGTCACTTTGCAAAATCAATTGATGCCATGGCTGGCTGGTCGTCGCCATGACGTCCTACTTGCGAGCCCAGCAAGTGCTGGCTCGCTTTTGTACATGAGGTAAATAATTCCCCTCTCTTTACCTCCCCCGAATCTACCTGATGAACAATTTTTCATACTCTGTATGTTGGAATTACCGACTGAGTCTTTTCATTGACGACAACAATGGCTGTTTCTGAATATTCCCACTTGAAATCCATCTCCTTGAAGTTCTTTGCCTGTACCAAAGTGCTAACAGGACTCAAGATAGTGTGCAGAAGCTCCGTCTCCCGACAAGGGTACTTCACCCTTCGACATCGTGATCCCTTCCATCATTATATGATGAAACGGCACTGGGCTCCGAGAGTATCAAATGTGCTCCACCATGAGCGACAAGCCACTTTGCGGCAGGCCTAGAAAACCTCGCCCACTGATCCATGGACTCATCATGACAACTTGCGCGAATATCCTGTCGCCATGGAAGCTGACCGGATGCAGTGTCTGAGGCCGAGTCAGAATTCGGATTGATACGAATCCAACCAACGACACAACATGGGCCGATGCGCCAGCTGCCTGGCGACACTGCGTCCGTCAGCCTCGGCGTTTATCCCACGCGCCCTGGACACCAAGCGACTCGATTGAGTGAGTCACCTCTTTCTTCTCACGCCTTGACTCCTGCCCGTGCTTCGATGATGATGAAGATGACGAGTCAGATTGTGATTATTTCCATGTTGACACAATTCTTTCTACCATTCATGCCTATCACTGATGTTGCCCTTTTTCAATCTCTCATTACCAAGACTATCTGTTACAGACAGGCTTGCTAACTTTGATCAGTCTAGACTTTTGTCATCGTCATTGGTATGTCGTCACTGCACATCCCTGGACCCCGGGGCCTCTCTCGAATGATGAACACAAAAACAACAAGACAAGCATATGTCAGAGCCTAACCGCTAGGCTGATAACGTTTTACGACTGATCCGACAATTCACCACCATGTCTACAATACAAAGTTCTTGGTTGGACCTTGACGCTAACGTATCCAAAGATGTCAGCTTCCGATTGATGGTAGACTCGAGCTGCCGGTCATTTGAACTGATATTCCGCCCAAGGTTAGTGACAACGTTTTCCTTTTCAAGACAGTTTGTCCTCCGGTTCCCTTACATGATGACTTTTAATTTTCACGACGGTCTCCATAGCTACATGCTTTGATGACAACGCCTTTGACAAGGCACCCATACTGATTTGAACCTTGCTGTTTTCACCACTTTTGTTTAATGCCATCTGATGGAACAAATGGCTAACCGAATGGAAAGCGCTAGGACAAACTGCTCTGCATATCGAGTTTCAATGCGACCCGATCGTTGGTAAGTGTTCGTAGAAATTCGTATGTCCCCCGCTGTAGCCCCGTCGTACAAAGATAGTCTCTAGAACCATCCAAATATATATCGATTTCATGTTTCTACCAACAGCTGTGTCACCCTGCTCTCATTGTGTCTTTTGTGTCCATGTTATGAAATTCAATTATTTGCTGTTCATAATGGCCAAGGCCGAAAAGGCTCCCCCGAACCTCCATAAGCCATGTTTTCATCATGACCTATGCAACCAACCCTTACTTCGTATGTACAACAGGCACTATTCCTAGGGGTATATACAATGCAATGCTAATGCGAAGCAAATATTTTACAAAACACTCGTCACAACATCGACGCTGCACCGTAAAGTGCCAGGGCCAGCCGCAAGAGAACCATACCATCTTTCACATTACGAGAGGCAACCTGGCCACTGTCGGGCGTTGCAGTCGCCGTGAATATCCCTGTCAGCACCCGTGTCGGGGTAGACGTAGTCCTGTCCGCACTGCCGGCAACCAGCCGCGACGACGAGGACGACTCCACCCTCGTCGCAAGGGGCCAGTCGCTGGAATTCTCATACAACACACCGTTGATGACGACCCCATCGCCGGCCTCAAGCATCCCAATCTGGTCCCGGCTGCAAGAGCCAAGGACGTTCCGGAGCCAGCACGTCGGGCCGGGCGAGTCGGGGAGATCGTCCCTGTGGGAGTCAGCGCGTTCGTCGCCCTCGGTGGCGTAGTCGAGCGGGTCGATCTCGTCGCCCGTGGAGACGGCCGTGCCGAGTGCGACGCGCGCGAAGAGCTGGAACGCCGTCTCGGGCTGGTAGGACGGCACCGAGTGGCCGGCCTGGTAGATGCGGCTGAAGGAGAGGTTGGCGAACTGCCGCACCACGCCGCCAATGTACGAGTCGTTGACGATGATCGGGGCGTAGCCGGCCGCGGCGAACCGGGCGCCGTGCGGCTCGCGCGCGTTCCACGCCACCGCGTCGGCGATGGCCTCGCCGCCTTGCCAGTTGCAGATGTAATCGCGGTCGCCGTAGATGAAGGCCACGCGAATGCCGTCGTCCAGGAGGGAGGCCAGCGACGGGACGAGCGAGCCGCGGACGTAGTCGCCGGTGCCCTGGAAGGCGGCAGCCACCTCCCTGCTCGCGTAGGTAAAGTTGGTGACGGCGCCGATGGCCTCCTGAACGGCGCGGGTGTTCAAGTACTCGAGGTAGGTGGCGGGCGGGAAGGAATCGGGCAGGGTCTGGGCAATGTCGTACCAGCTGCGGCCGGAGTCGGCGTAGGGCGCGACGACGGAATCGTAGCACGTCCGATAAGCGCGGGAGCAATGTTCGTTGACCAGATCGATGGCGCCGGTGCCGTTCGGGTCGTGCACTTGTTCGGCGGCGCGGCATTGGTGGATCAGGTCGAGGCAGCCGCCGTCAGCGTAGAACGAGTTGTTGGCGAGGTTGGCGCGGACGGAACTAATGGCCCGAAAGTCGTACGTGTTGGACCGGGCAAAGGCGGGATAGTAAGGGGCCTGGATGGCGTCGTCTATGCAGCCATTGACGATGCCGAGGGAGGCGAGGCGGATCTCGAGAGTCGAGTTGCGGGGGATGGAGCCATCGCGGCGCTTGGCGTTCTGTCGTTCCCAGACATGGGAGAAGACGGGCCCGAATTTGCCGCCGTAGCTCTCGGCGAAGAGATTGACACCGATACTGTTGCGGCCGGACGGGTTGAAGGAGGGGAAGGTGGCCAGGAATCCCTGGAGCATGTGCCAGACCGCCATGGCCGCCTGCTCCGTAGTGTTTGCTGTAGTATTATGATCCAGCGAGCTGAAGGTACCGTTGACGAACGTAGCATGCGCGAGTGTATCGTCGGGAGCGGGAACGGGTGGGACGATACGAGTGCCATTGAGGAGATTGACCGAGCCGTTCGTTGGGGTGTCGAAGGAGAAACCGACCTGGTTCGGCTGCGACCAAAAGGAGAGCAATTTGTGTCAGCTGATATTTCCAATCGACATTGACGAGAGACGTGCGAATAGGTAGCTTACCTGGTCGATAAATAGCATATTCGAGGCGCGATCCCAACCCCATTCCCTCGTCACGGTTTCGTACTGGTCAAGGCCCGCCTCCACAACCTCACAGGGACCGACGCCATTGAACATGCCGAAGAGAGAGCTCGCGCCCGGCCCGCCATTCAGCCAGATGGTGAGCATGTCGGTGGGCTGGCGGGCTTCGACGAACCAGAAGAAGAGGTTGGTGGGATACTCGCCGGGGACATTGACCCAGCCAGTATACTGGCGCTGGTGGCCGAAGGCGGTGCGACAGACGGAGCCATCGGGGGCTTTGTAGCTGACGGTGATGCTCCTATCGATCGGGGACCGGACGGTGGTCAGGTTGACGTCGGAAAAGGCGGGGGCGAACTGTGCCGACGCCGTAGGGGAGAGGCCCAGCAATGGCGCGAAACCTAGGAAGAGGAGGAGCACGAGGAAACGGGTGAGGAGGCTACTCGAGATTCCAGAGCGAGCGACATGGCGGCGCTGGTGCATCCCTGATAGGCATTCGTTTGTGTGCCTGGCTTTAGGGCGCGCGTCGGTCAAGCCGGAACATGAAGAAGAGGGAGGGGGGAGGGTGAAGGAGGAAGTTGTTGTCCAGCGTCAAGTCAGCAAGGTGAAGGAAAGAAGAGAGACGTCAATCGGCTACGTACGTTCGAGTAACGGGAACGGTCCGTGAGAGTCCGGGAGCTACGAATAGTAGTAGCACACCTGCTGGCAGTTGGCACTAGCTGACAAATTGACTGTTCCAGTCCTTTGCAACCACCTTCATAAACTAGATTCACCATGGATGGAAGGAATCAAGACGAAATCAAATTATTATAGAAATCTTCGGCCTTGATTGAAGGTAATATAGGCTTGTAGAACGGCTCATGTGGTATAAGCGCGCATTAGGCCATAGGTGAATACCTCGGCTGGCAGGAACGCGGTGGATAGCGACATATAAACTGTAAGACTCCATGAATACTCTTCGTTCACTCAATAGGACTCAACAGAGACGGTTGTTTGAAGGCATAAGTTGTTTGAGGTATAAGATAAAATAGCTAATGTCGCTCGAATTACGACTAGAAAGCGACGCATATATATATCGCTGCCCATTGAAGCTCAACGTTCAGGCTAAACTTGTGAAACTATGCTCCTGGCAAATATTAGGTGAGAGATGGACGAGGGTCGAGGGAGAGAAAAGTCTCCTGCTGCCTGAATCTGACCCCTGGAAGAAAATAACATGAGGCAGTGGCAGGTCAGGCAATGTCGATGGTTAACTGCCAAGCCGCCCGCCCAGACGCCTTGGCCAAAAGCCATCGCAGGAAGAGAGAAGAGACGGATGTAAATTATTGCTTGGCCTCAACCGGCAAGGTGGTCTCGGGGCTCTGCACCGGTTCAGTGCCAGTGATGCCGGCTTCTTGGGCCTTTTCAATCTCCGCTGCTGAGGCAGCTGGGGCAGCTGGGGCTTCAGCAGCCGCAGGAGCAGCAGGAGCAGCAGGAGCAGCAGGAGTTTCTGTGGCTGCAGGCGCCGCAGGAGTCTCTGCAACCGGTGAAGTTACCGAAGCCGCAGGTGGGCTCTCGGTGGCCGGGGACGTCGGGCCCACGGCGGCAAACTTGGTATCCGCCTCGAGGGCGGGAGAGGCGGGCGAGGCAGGCGAGGCGGGAGAGTGCGATTCTAGCGGCCCCGTGGCGGAGGCCACATTGCGGATAATGTCGAACCACTTTTGGGCGTCGGCGGGCGTGTGGGCCTTGAAGGCCAGCTCGGAGGTGCCGCTGAGCTTGGCGCTCATGCCCTTGCTGCGGTCCTTGCCCTTGACGCTGAACTTCTCCCCGCTAGGGGTGCCGACGACGGCCTCGGGCAGGTAGATGGACAGCTCGGGTTTCGGGTCCTGGCGGGCATTGTCCGAGTCCTTGAACTCGTGGAGGAACTTGGACGGCGTCACGACGTAGTAGCCGGTCGAGTAGCCCCAGGAGAGCTTGTTGCGCGATTTGCGCTCGAGGGAGCCCTCGATGAGGGCCTTGGTCGACGGGTGGCCCATGTTGGGGAAGACGACCGTCTCGACCGACTTGGGGGGATCGTTGGGGTTGGCGAGGCGGTCGGCGCAGCGGGTGGTGAAGCCCTTCCACTCAAAGTCGTGGGGCACGCGCTGGACGGCCTGGAGCATGTCGTAATGGAGGGCGCGGACCTTCTCGCCCTGGCCGCCGGCGAGCAGAGTGAAGGCCTCCATGGCCTGCTGGACCACCTCGACGACGTGGGTCTCGAAGGTCTCAAAGTTGTTCTGCACGGCGATGAGGTCGTTGCGGTTGTTGTTCTCCTCGAGGACCTGCTTGTGGAGACGGTGGAGGACGCCGCGGTTGACGACGTACGGGTCGTCGACGCCCTGGATGCGGCCGCCGGTGGAGTCGAAGGTGGCCGTCTGCTGGCCGAGGAGCTCAATGTGCTTCTGGGTGCTGCTCCGGGCCTTCTCCACTTCCTTGGCCGTCTTCTCCACGCCCGTGGCGAGCTCCTTTGACTTGGCCTTGATCTCCTTGTGGAGGCGTTCGAGGATGGGGAGGACGGAGCCCTTGATGTTCTTCTCGGTCTCGAGATTGGTGTTGATGAGGGACTGGGTGTTGGCGCGCATGTTGTCGAAGAAGCCGGCAATACCGCCGAGGCTCTGGTCGAAGTGATGCGCTTCCCTGAGGGGGCTCGAGATGGTCTTCAGCGCACGCTCATATTCCTTAGCGTGAGCGCGGTGGACCTTCTCGATGGCCTCCATGTAGTCCTCGAGGTAGCCAACGGCATGTTTCCAGGCTTGAAGCCGCTCGGTAAGGAGTCCGGCTGTCTGCGATGCAGGGTTGACGAAAGTGAAAGTTAGTTACGAGAGAAAGATAGAAAAAAAGTGCAAAGAAAAAGTTCAAGGAAAGAGGGGAGAAGGACACTCACCGTGGTAAGGTCAATGTCGTTGACTCCACCCTCGTTGGTGAGGGTAGATGTGGTGGTTAGCGTGGTGGCTGCCCTCGAGGGCAGTTGGGACTGAGGAGCGCTCATCGCTGGGATTCTCTGGGTTGGTGGAAGACGAGACGATGGACAGGGCAATGAGGGGGAAGAGGGGCAGGGGCAGAGAGGGAGGAGAAGGAAGGTTTTGTGGGGTAGCTAGGTAGGTATATAAGCAAAAGTGAAACGAGACCAAAAGACGCACGTGTCGGTGTAGATCTACTTTTAGGGTGTTTAGGGTGTCCAACCAAGTCGAAGTCGGGTGGAGGGACAAAGGTCGACGGTTGACCATACACCCCCGAGGAGATTATTCTCAGCTCTTCGGGCATTCATGACCCCTGCGGATTTCATTCCGGTAGCTCCACCTCACCGCAAGTAGTGTAGCTGACCCAGCTAGGTACGTTGTACTATGCGCATGTACTGCACTGTCCAGCTGTACTTTGTACTTTGTGGTTCGTCTTCAGCTTCGCAGTTGTTCAAGTACCCCCACTGTATCGCGTCCTGGTGCGCCACGTTGACTTGGCCCGTGCGCCGCCGGGGTTCGCATCTCCAATCATAGGTTTCCAATCGTCGTCACTAGGACCCTTATTATGGGTGCCACTATTTTGATGGTTTCTTTTTAAACTTTCCATACTGTCGCTCCAAATTCCACAGAGTTTGTGTATCGCTGCCCGAGACTTACTAAACCCCCGCTGTAGCAAATATTAAACAGATGGTGATTGGGACTGGTTGTATAGATCCCGAAGTGTGTGTAACGGATATGCTAATATATTATGAGGCCCGTTATTCCACTTGGTTATTCCGACTGTAGTTCAGACATATATGTATACAACGTACGAAGTAGACCCTTCGGAACTATTGTCGCAACCTCTCTAACTCTTTCTCCAACGTCTTTTATCAAGTTGGATCAATTCGATAGCTCGGAGGTACTTGTAAGGTACAGTACCTAGTATGCGAAGTTCAACTTCAAAAGACCTAGGGACTCCGCGCAGCACATATATTACCTGTGCTTGACTTAATGCCTGGCCAGTAACAGTCGCAGCCCAGAGTCGTCCTCGTAGCGTTCCAATACAACAATCTTCTACTCTCCCTATTCCAATTCCTCGTCCACTTCAATGGCATCTCGGAGCCCTCGAAAGAGACCCAGAAATCCGTCCCAATCTATAAGATGGTATGAGTAGCGGATAAAACAAGGTTCTGTCGTTGTCCAAGTGGCTTAGCAGCAAGCATCCAAGTCACCCTCTTCAACCGCTTAGTTCCACGACACCAGCCCCATAGGAAAGAGCCCTATAGCCTTTTCTTTAGACTCTCAATATCCATCTCCCGCCTCTGGAGTTCTTCTTCGGCTCTTTTTTTGGCCTCTTGGATGCCCTCAGGAACCTGGGCCAGCCAGCCTCGGATTGCTTCAGCTTCAACCTCGCAATTCCTGAGCGGATCGCGGCTGGAGTCTATAATGTTCATTGCATAGGTAATGTCCAGACCTAATTTGTCGACACCATGGCTGCTGCCACGCATCTCGCTCTCACAAGCGTTGCACGCCCGCTCATAGGTCGCCAAACGCTTCTCCGTATATTCCCAGCGGAGTCGGAGAGTCTCGGTGGCGTTACCGGGACCGCCGACCCCTTCGACCTCTTGTCTGAGTCCCGAAGCGGCCTGGCGATAGGAGTCCCTGCGATCTTGTAGCTTCTCTAGCTCCCGGAGGAGTAGCTCGTCCGGTTTCTGGCACTGTCCGATGGGGCACAGCCGTTCAACCAGATCCTCGGCTTCGCGTAGTTTCTCCTGATGTTTGGACATCCGGAATTCCGCGTGCCACAACCACCAACGGACGAGCCACTCCTCCTCGGGGTTTTGTGCGCTGACAAGTCTAACCCTGTCGGCCCACATGTCGGGAATACTCACGTTCGGTGGATGCCTCCTAAGATGACGCAAGTGGTCGAGCAAGCGCCACAGCCCTTCATCTGCAGACATGGCGGCGCATGTGCGGGCCTGATCCACGAGAAAGGCATCCCCGTCAAAACCAGGACCTGGCCAACTGTGGTTGCGGTAGAGGCGTCTGATAATCTCAGGATGCCACTCCTCTGCGTCCGACTTCTCGCCGCCGCCGGGAAGTTCGGCGAGACTCTCGTACCATACGGCTATGTCGCACAGGACATAAGGAGCGTGTCGGCTCTCCATTTCGTCCCAGTTATTGATATCCGTAGGAGCATCGTCTTCGCCATCTTCGTCTTCCCGAAGAAGCTCCCACGGCCGCGGCTCGGCGTCTTCTTCCTGGGTGATGGCCTCGGTGAGGGGTCTGTACCATTTCTCTATGTGGATGTTTTCGTCGCAGCTCCCAGTGTCGAGTTGACCATACAAGCCGATAGCATGCTCCCGAGCATCGTAGAGGATAGCAGTACAATGATTACCGACGAAGGACAGAGGGGTCATCCAAGGACGCATAAGCTCCTCTTCCTCCTCAGCGAACATTGGGTCGCGGCCGTCCTCAATAACACCTTCATCAAGAAAATTGACGAATCTGCCACCTTGGAAGAAATCCAGACCTGCCCCGGAATATGATTCATCGACGTAGGGCAGGATGCTAAAGAGGTAGATAATAGAGGCATCTATGCCAAGGCGCTCGCAAACGGGCAGGAAAGGAGTCATGTCGTGCGGGCCCTCCTGAATGCACGACTCGAGGAGGTACTGCATGCGTGCGAGCGTGCGGTATATCTTAACCATGCCATCAGCCACTTCATGAAGTTGCTTTTTTTGGTAGGGTTCGAGACTATCTGTCACTGCGTCCATGGTTGGTGGCTTGAGAAAGTTGATATGTTGAAGGGTTTAACCGCCGAAGAAGAATTAGCAATTTTGCATGAATGATTTGCGTGACTTGGCGGAGTTGGTTGTTGAGGGAAGATGTGGATATTATAATAACTCCCTGGATTGCTTCGACGGAGCACGGCAAATTAGGCCACAGGTACAGTAACTTGACACAAGTGTCCAGCCGATATACCTACTTACGCACACTTATAACGTGGTATTATAAGTACATCGACTCGACAGTTTTGTCCCGTCACTGTATGATTGCGATAACTTCGACACGAGAACCCCTGGCGTGGATTTTCGTCTTTTTTTCTCTCTTTTTTTTTTTATACATACTCTTAACCACTTTGACTGCTTGACACTATCCCGCAACATTTGAGAGTGACCGCGATAATGAAAAACTTGCCCAGCATTGTTTTGCTTTTCACCTTCTGGCCATTGGTCGCCATGGCCGTGGACTGGGGCTCGACAGTCCATGAGATCCTGCTCCCCACGGAAGCCCCTGAACTTGAACAACCCGACCCATGGATTTGTCCTGCATCCAACCTCACTCAATTTTTCGACGTGCCCCTTCCCCCGGCCGACCTAGAGGAGGCCATGTTGGAATATGGAGACGAATATCGGGAGCAATGCACCATCACCGGCCGTGCGGCCATTCTCGGCTGCTTTCCCAGCAAGGAATACTGGTGCCAGATCACGACTGCAGCAGCACCTGGCGCACTCGTAGACTACCTATCCTACGGCAGCGCGGCTTCCTCTTGGTGGGAGGAGCACAGCTCTTCAGCCGTTAAATTGGCCTCGCAATGTCCCGACAACTGGTACAACGCCATGTTCGATCTTCCGGGTGGTGCCACATGGTTGAACCTCACTCTTATTTTTGGGGCATGCTATGCCGACGCCGTTGCGACGACGGGAAGTGAGCTCAGTCTCTCGACACTTTCCACAGCGTCCAGCACACCTATGCCTGGTAGTTCGGGAATGAGTCAGAGTGCGACAACGACACCCACCCCTGATCCCGACAGTGGAGTGGTTGGTCGAGACGCGACGAGGGGCCTTTGGGCGGTAACTGGAGTGGCAGCAGCCGTGGCAGCAAACATTGGATTCTGCTGAACGCATCTATAATTCTATAGGTGCTCGGCTGGTGAGAAGAGCATCTGATCATTGATGCTCTTCAAGACTATAGGTAAACTGATATTGAAGACCGTGGCTAGGCTGAGGGTGGGTTACCATGGAGCCGTGGTTGGAATAGAGTTAAGGTAAGGGCTGTTAGACGGGCTCTGACCGTATCAATTACATATGCACTAAGCGGCCGGTGGGGCTAAGACTTGGGCATCCAGGGGCTTAGGGGCGAACATTGGCAGAGCAAACAGTGGCAGAACAAACAGTGGCAGAACAAACAGTGGCAGAACAAACAGTGGCAGAACAAACAGTGGCAGAACAAACAGTGGCAGAACAAACAGTGGCAGAACAAACAGTGGCAGAACAAACAGTGGCAGAGCAAACAGTGGCAACCATGGGCGCAACGGGGTTCAGTTCAGACAAAGTTTCGTCGGAAGCAAAGCCAAACGCAGCAGAGTGAAGCCGGGCTTACAGCTCGAGACCGTGGAAAGTGTTGAAGTAAGCCTGAGGCCTGAGTTTACTATTGCCGAATGGGGTCACTCTGCCAAACCCGCGTCCCATGATGGCCTCTTTCAGAATGAGGGAAAAGCAGAAAGCACTTTTTTTCTAGTTCCCTTGGCAAGGTTACCCTGCCCTTCGATCAACAGATTCAGAATTAAGATGCTCGCCTTTGGTCCTAAAGTTTTTCCCCAACGCCTCAAAGCCGGCAATGCAGAGCAGCACCACCTGCATAACCGGAGGGTGTTTAAGGCCCCGCGGTTCTGCGCACCCCATCACTCAACCGAAATCCCGAACCCTTCCTCTCCCGCTACAGGCGATTACAGCAGTATATAATGCTCTCACTCTCCCCTCCACTTTCCTTGCGTCTTCACTTTGCTGCGTTCATATTGTTTCTTCACGGAAAAGTACTATGCGACCCGCATACTACCAGGGTGCGAGACACTGTACAAACACTGTATTTACTTGTAATGCAAAGGAGGACTGCCGTTTTAGGCGTCCTTTGCTCTAGATAGAGATACCACGACGAAAAAGACCACCACCACCACCACCACCACCACTACTACTACTACTACTACTACTACTACTACTACTACTACTACTACTACTACTACTACTACTACTACTACTACTACTACTACTACTACTACTACTACTACTACTACTACTACTACTACTACTACTACTACTACTACTACTACTACTACTACTACTACTACTACTACTACTACTACTACTACTACTACTACTACTACTACTACTACTACTACTACTACTACTACTACTACTACTACTACTACTACTACTACTACTACTACTACTACTACTACTACTTTTCGCAACACGCGACCACGGAATTAATTCCCAGGCAGAGCGTCTTTAACCAACAGACTATTATTAATCGGCGTCCAATTATTCCCCGACAAATCAACTCCTAATCTCGTGCCAGGGAGAAAGCAGGCAATAAGGCAGCCAGCGATCTAGTCCAACAATATAAACTAGACCGGCTAGCTAGAGAAATAGGGTATATAAAAGACCTGATAGCAGAGAAGCAAGCTACCGACTATACGAAAATTAATATCGGCACGGCGATTAAATAATTAAGGGCCGAAATAACTACATTCAAGGGCGACGTCCTCTGAATAATATCGGAAATAAATACAGAATTATCCAAGATGAACTCAACCATACACGCTAAGATAATAAAGATACACTCCACTATAACTGCGGACATTCCGAAGGAATTTGTCGTCGTCGTCGTCGTCGTCGTTATTGTCGTTGTCGTCGTCGTCCTGATCAGAACTACAGTCGGAATAACCAAATAGTACAGTCAGAATAACGCGCCTCTAAATCTTTACCTTGTCTATAGGAAGTTAGGGTTTGTCTTTGATATTTATTAGCGATGGCGTCCAGGGGACACAATACCCAATGACATATCTGTTCTTTGTCTCTTTAAATCTACACCTCGTCTATGGGAAGCTAGGGTTTGTCTTTGATATTTATTAGCGATAGCGTCCAGGGGACATAATACCAATAACATATCTGTTCTTTGTCTCTTTAACTCTACACCTCGTCTATGGGAAGCTAGGGTTTGTCTTTGATATTTATTAGCGATAGCGTCCAGGGGACATAATACCAATAACATATCTGTTCTTTGTCTCTTTCGCTCTGGGTTTGGTAGTCTAGCAATAAACCGCGGTTCCATCGCGTATGTACTGCACGCTACGGCACTACTACCGTACTTCGTACGAAGTAGTCAGTCGCATGACACTACTTTGGCCGTCCGCTTTGACCGTTGCGAAGGGGTTGCAATCGATAGTGAACCCCCTATTACATGACGTTATGTGCCTCGTCAACTGATCAGTAATCACTCGGGACGAGTCAAAGGCGATGGACTCGGGTGTCGGCCGAGTGAACACCTCCCGCGTCGCTTCTCGCTCTTTGTAGAACTGGATTCTGTGCGATATATCGGGGGCCAAGGAACCACAGATTTCCTCACAGGGGCCATCGGTTGTCTCTACTATAACACTCTGACTGCCCCGAGGTTCGGTCCATCTGCGTCGTGCGCCAACGTTTACACGACAACACTATAGGCTGTTCAGCCAACACTTCCGTGGCACGAGGTGTTGTACAGTGTCTTGAAGCTGCCACGAGCATAATGTCGTCACTATGGAATTGTATTCCTGAATTTATATGGAGTGGCTCATCAGCCATCGGTATCATGAGAGCGGAAAAAGATATACATCAAAGATCGCCTTACGGCCAAGTCTATCATTCGTTCCAAATATCGCCAAAGGACCTCCAGGGTGACTGGGGAATAATATCAAACGACCGCCTGAATGTGCCCATACCATACCCGCCCAATAGTAAACCATATACCCTACCCAAACGCCAGAGTCCATGCTATGCCATGTAATTCACTTTTTTTTTGTTACCGATGAGGGTGTCGATGGAAGAGAAAAGAGGAGAGAGATCCTGCCAAAGACTTTGGCTCAGACGGTCGATGATGTACACATCCCGACATCTGTCAGAACACCCTGTCGCGTCCCCGAATAAGATCTAGCCTCCGTTCTTCAGCACCATGTACTTGCTGTAAAACGTCATGGAGGCCGGCTGACTCGTGCGTTGAGCGGTGCGGCGGCGGCGGCGTCGTGGACCCTGATGGTGGGGCGGTGGCGTTATCCCGAGACGAGGATCCCGCAGGGCCACCAGCCCCATTCGAAACTCCCTGGAGCACCGGCGTCGAAGGCCCGCTGGAGCGCGAACTCATGGCCGCCGAATAGTCCGGAAGAACCTCGCCCACGCCGGCCGCCGCCTGTGCTCGTGCCGGCGTTCGTAGCGCGGTCGAGTAGCTGGGGACCTTGCTCAACATGGCCACATCCATAAACTCGATGTGCTCGGGTGAGGCGCGGCCGGAACGGGGGTCGAGATGGGCGATACCGCTTCGGTGGCCGCCATCGTCTTCCGCGCTATTTTGCCGGGTGAGCGCCGCCGACGCCGTCTGCGAAGCGTGGCCCGTGCCAGGGTTCGACCCTGACACGAGATCGGCGAGGGAAGTCACCGAGATGGTGCGGTTGGCGGGGTCAAGGGAAACGTTTTGGAGTCGAGAAGTGAGCGCCGCCGGGGGAACGCCATTGAGAGTCGTCATGCCGTTGAGAGCAGCCAGGTTTTCGCTGGATCCGGCGCGGGAGTGCGAATACAAGGGACTGCTGATGCCGGAGTGGATGGCAGGGGTGTGGAAGCCGCTTTGGTCGACATTCTCGAACAGCTGATCGAGAACGTGCTCGCCGTAGCCTGGAGGCGCGAGGGTGCTCGTGTCGGCTTCTGGTGGGGCCGACCCGCCGGGTTGGCCTACGAGGACTCCGTGTTCGTCGGGCGGCATATTGGGCGAGATGAAGATGGAGACCGGCAGTGTTGCCCGCAGCTAAAGAAGCAGACATTGGTTAGCACCATTGATGATTTTCTGTATATTATCGTCCTGGGAAACAAGACGGGGACTCTGGGTATCGTCACCACGTCGGGTTCTCCCTTTTCCAAAACTCACCTCGGATATATGTCCGTCTGGATTGTGAAGCGCCACAACCAACTTAAGCTTGTGTCGAATCTTGATCCCGTGATGGTTGACGTCTTGAACGCATTGCCGGAGTCGTCGCGGCAACTCGAGCTTCCTGGACGCGGTCCAGCCTTCCTGACCAGTGTCGCCGATCATGTCGCACCAATTCTCCTCCCTTGTCAAGTTCAAGGTCCAACTAGATACTTGTCGCTCCACCTTGTGCTCCCTCGAAGGGCTCCCCGGAGTCGTGCACTCGCGGACCTCCATCAGCTTGACGGAAATGTCACCCAATTCAAGACCCTTCAGCAGGGGTGTGAAGCGCAATTCCAACGGGATCGAGGCTCCGAAGATGACGGCCTTTTGGGACACGATAATGGAGTAGTCGATCTTATTCGGCCAGATATTCTCAACGCTCATGGCATGTAGAAACTCGAGAGCACCGGGCTCGGGCGTCCGTATGATGCGCAATGGTTTATGGGCGTGCATGTCGGGAGAGAGCTTGCCACGGACGATGGTCGCTTTCAATCGGTACTTGATGCTAGCCTCTGGGATACCTTCGACGCTTTCGGGCATGTCGCCTGGCAAGTCCAGCTTGAAGGGCCATTCGTAGTTTCCCGGTTCCAGCACCACCTTCTCGCCGCTGTGGCCCTTGACGAAGGGCTGCCATCTGTGTTTGAGGAGTTCTATATGCCTGTCGACTTTATGACTGGAGATACTTGACGTAACTGCTTTGGATAAGTCCCAGCTAAACGGCCATCATTAGCTTTAGTCCTAGGTAAATAGTATGCGTGTGTGAGCGCATGCAGTCCCAACTCCGAGATGTCGCCGCGCCGCCGATTGCGACTGTTCAGCAATAAAGGCAACCCCCCCAGGGACGATGCCCAGTAGGAGCCGAAATGGGATGACGGGGAACGTGGGAATGTCTTACGAAAAGCGTAGTTTGCCGGTAAGTCGAAGATGGACGGCCTCGACTTTGAGAGGGGAAGACAAGCAGAGGACTACGGAGCCCTTGAGAGTCTGACCAGCAGACTCGGCTTCCGAGCCACGGAAGACTATAAAGTCCTTGTCCAACCTGGCGTCGGCGTTAGCAGGGTGTGCCCGGTGGGGGAAACCAGTCGTCGCATCGGCAGTGAAATAGTAGCGACTTTCGTCACACAGTCGAGAAGGGCGATCGCAACTTACCGGATCTCGAAAAGCGATGCGGAACTCCTACCAGCGACATGGGCAAAAGGTTTGAATGAACGCATTGTCGGGTGTAATGCGAAGTTGGTTGAAAACTGGAGGAATCTCGCAGTCGAGCGACATGGGGTGGGAAAGAAGGCCCAGAATCAGTCATGGAAGCAGGGTGGTGGTGGGCTCACTTGTTTTTATTCATCCATCTCCAAAGACAGCGGCGCAGTACGACGTTTCCTTGGGCGGGAGGAGGTGAAAAGAGTGGTCCTGAGCCATTGCTGAATAATTATACTTCGAGCCGATAGGTACGGAGTTGAGGTGTACGTTGTAGTCACAGGGATGTGGGTAGGTGGGGCAGCAATGGACGATAGAATTGAAGAAGAAGAAGGATCATCCCGACACGAGCGTGGGAACGGTATCGGCAAAGCCTTGCCCCAATGGTGTCGCAAGCAATGACGATGTCTGGAAGGGGGGTCCTGTTCAGGACTATCGGCAAGGGCAAGGGTCGGACCCCCGCTATGATTGACCTGTGACATGTGGAAACTGATGGACACAAGGTCTCGTCTCTCAAAACAAGAAGCAAGCATAGCATGGGATTTGAGAGTTTGTGACGTGAGCTGGATAGCGGGGCAGACGTACCGTCGATCGTTGCTGCTTGTGGGTCGTGGTCAGTCAGTCACAGGTGTTTGGATGTGAAGGCCGGGAACACCTCGGGTGTTCTGAGGGGGACGAGGGGCGTGTTTGTAGTGAGTTGAACTGAACGGGATAAAACGTCGACGATGGTACGGAAGAATATGGTTTCTAGCCTGGGCCTCACCGACCGGACACGGCGGGGGCAACGAAGCACGTAGGTACGAAGTATTGATAAGGTGACGCGGGCTTTACACCGACATACGAGTACGAAGTATGACACCTGCTACCAAGGTACCTTGCTTTTGATAGGTACGGCAAGGTAGACAAATGGTTAATGATCTGACCCTGGGATATTCTTCGGCAGTTACATATGTACATACATACATACAGACTAGTCAATCGGACTTATTGTACGTTCCAGAAATTCATTTACTCGCCCGTAACTGGCGCTTTTGGATCCCTAGAGAGCCTGCCCTTCCAGGCATGTGGTTCGTGTTTTCAAAGTAGATACGATCCTGACAGTGATACGTTGTACATACGTACGTTGTATGGTACCTTCGAGATGACCAAGCCTCCGAGCACCATTTATTCTCAATTCCGCGGTGACCCCCACGCACCTATTAACCGGTGACAAAGTAAGGTACTTCGTACAAAATAGGTACCTATTTAACCTGCTGTAAGGAGATTCCGTACTACGGAATCTTTCGCTGAGCAGGCTTTTCTCTCATATCCATACCGAGTAGGCAAACACATGAGTCCATGGTATGGTATGGACAACGTTCCAGGCTCTGCAAGCCATCCTGCCAAGATACCCTGAATCTCCATGGTGTCCAATCATGATCCCCATGTGGCAATAACCCGGACTCGTACGAACCTGTCGACCGCACCGGCAAGCTATCACGATGCGACGGACTAAGCGGCCCAGCCAAAGGAAACCTACCCTTCCGCATGAATTATACGTACGTTGTATGGAATTAGGTTATCGCCGTCCTTATTCCATCTCCGTAGCGGGTTCCTATTCCCACCATCTGCCGTGTCTTAGCTGACCTACTGCCCTGTACGTAGACCCCAGGGCGTTGGTAACCGCATTTTGACGTTATTGCTTTTGCAAGTGTATGTAGTATAGTGTACGAATAGTTGCACGAAGCAGTGTACCTAATAACAAGTTCGCAGTCGGGGCTGGTTTCAACGTTGACTCTTTTCGATGGGTATTATTTTCTGTTTTGCTTTTTCTTTTTCTTTCAATCGCGGGCTCCGATGGCGTGCTTTGCTGATATCATCCCCGCCCGTCTCGGCGTTATGGGACCACGGACCAGTCATATAAATTTGCAGACCGACTCGCTCATAAGTTACGAAGCACACGTACTGAGTACACAACTGATGAATACTACGTACAATATTACGAGCCAACCATAGAAGAGCTGCCTCTTTAATTGTTTGCTTGCTAGGATCCAAAGACCGAAGCTTCACCGCGGTGGATCCAGTGTCAATATGCACACCTCCTGGCCTCGGCTTTGTCAAAACATAATAGTTAGCCGCCCGCCCGCCCGAGGTGGGTTCCTGTTTCGTCAACCTACCCACATCGTGGCCTAGGCCGTGGATAGTTCCCGAGGAGTCAACAAAAGGAACACCAACGATGCAACCCACGGTATACGTACAGTATAGATAGCTACGCTGTACGAATATGTACGCGTAGAAAAACACCTGGTGTAGTCCTAGTAGGTGTCCGAGGACCCAGTGTTGCCGCTACCTAGCCAGCCTATCCATCCCTGATCCTGCCGTGACGACGACGACGACAATGCAATCCGATAAACATATCGAGTTTCGGCAACTCGTTGAACGGCGTCAGACTTCTGCGAGTTGAAAGAACCTCTCCCTGGTGCTGCCAATCGTCCTTCAGATCATCTTGGGTGGCATGATCGCTCGAACCATGACCTATCGGCAGCTGCTTCTTGCATGTCATGCAATGTAACTGCGAACCTGCAGACTCATTCGCGGCTGCAAAACGACCGACCCAATCAATGCCAAGCCTTCTTAGGGCAGTTTTAAATTTCACATCATTAGACAAATTTGCACCGCCTGCGCAACAGAGCGGTGCAAGGGGACCTCTGATTGCAAGTATACACACGCTTACTCTGCCTCCATCGGGGAGACGAGCCGAATAGACATAAACATTAGTCTGCGGGACCGGATAGATATGGGCCTATAGTGCCGTCTGGCCCGTGGGTACTGCTGGTTCGGTTGGCCGGCTCCACGTACGAATATGCCCTTGTCTGTGCGTTAGCTGAATTTGCTATCTGAAAAACCAGCCATCGATGCACATCTGTTCGTTGCCCGACAAATGTGGTAATTTGGAAATCGTACCTGATTGACAACTTGTCATGATAGAGTCTTCCGTGAAGTCAAGCCAGCAGGCAGGACTGGGATGTATAACCTTGGACTGGTTGCCGGAAACATGTCAGCACACGACATGCCAATGAGCAGAATCAAAACACACCATGACAGGGGGAAGCATGGCGATGCGCGACCGCGGCTCCACAGGATGCTCGATGCCATCGTGGTCCTCATCCATTTCGGCCGTCGACAGGGCCGAGTTCGACCTCAGGCGGCCACTTGCTGACGTAGTAGTCGTCTCTAGACGCTGAAGCGCTAGAGACCCGGGACGGCGGGACGACATGGAGCCCCTTTGCCTGATAGAGGTCTGTGAAAAAGTGGGAGCACGGTCAGCTACATGTCCGTGTAATGCGTCCTCAAACAGGCGGTGGGGGGCAGCAAAGAGGAGTCTTGAGCGGGAGGGAGAGAGCATACCGCCTTGGGGCGATGAAGCATGCCCACACTGAAATCCCACAGACACAATCGGCAGTCCTCCCCTACACTTCCGAAGCGGTAGTTCCTGTCGTCGCATCGCCAAGGATCAAAGGCGACGGACGTCACCCAAGACTGGTGCCCCTGGCACCTCGCCACGATAGTGGAGTCCATAACAGACCATATCGAAATGAGATCGTCTTGGCCTCCCGTCAAAACGTACTTCCCGTCTGGAGACCAGCAGACGCAAGTGAGACCGCCGTAATACGAGTGGAAGAGGTCAAGCAATCTGTGACTCGAGTTAATAGGGGGCAGAGAGTATGGATACGACACGGATAGGTTCCAGGGCGGATATACTCTTCCTTGAGGTAGTCGATGATGCGTAGGGTCCCATCCTCCGACACGACGGCCAAGTGGCGACTATCGTGGCTGAAAGCGAATGCGTTGATCCGCTGGTGCGAAAGCTTCCAGCAGGCAACGGGGTTGACCTTTTGGTTCTTGGAGTGTACAGACTTCTGGACCTGGAACCGCGACGAGCGCGTTGCTTTCCCGGCTCCGCTGACGTTGTCGTCTGCATTGGGCCCTCCGGTGGCAGTTTCTTCCGGTGTAAACGGAGCGTCTTCCTTCTCCTTGTCGTACACCACCAGGGAGCCGTCCATATGGGCTGCGAGAAACAAATTCTCGGAACCGGGGATCCACCGAATCTCGGAAACCGGAGTGCCGTTGATAACGCCCTATGAATGGTCGATCAGCGTATGCTCGTGGAAATGCAAGCGCCCCTCTCACCGCCTTCAGACTCACGTTCTTATTCAAGCGCGTGTATCTTTGGGAGACGGGTTCCCACCAGATGACCTCTCCTGTGGAGAATCCCATTATCACGTCAATGTGCGAAGTGCTCTTCGTCACCGGGTTGACATCGTGGCAAAGGCAGTGGGCTTTCGTGAAGAGAATTTTTGTCAAGAAGTCGGCCTGTGTTTTGCGTCAGCGATCCGCATCCTGCAGGGAAACGTCGGAGCGGTAGGTCGCGACCTTGGACGGTGACGACAGATCTAGCCACTGGAAAGCACGGTTGATGTTTGCGAAGCAATATAGTCCGTCTACCGGCCGGTCCTGCTGTTTTTTTGTAAAGTTGTCGCTGAGAATGACTCTAGAAATGAACGAGGAACTGCTCTTAGCCATGTTGTTCTTGGGTTTCTTCTTCTTCCCAGCGTCCTTGGGGTTGATAGTCGTTAGCGCCGCATTTCCATCGCCAAAGGCCGGTGCCCGGGATACCAGAGTCGTTGATGTCGGAGGTTTATCGCTGACAGAACCGCGGCCGCCGTCACTGCTCAGCCCGGCCTCGGTAGAATAGTGCTCGCTCGGATGTTCTTGGATACTCGACGACGCACCGGCTAGTGTGACGGAAGAGGGGCCTTTGTAGAAGGCGGCCGGGGACGGTCGCATCTCAAGGCTGACGAGGGAAAGTTTCGTCCCGGCAGACGCAGGCGCAGGATCTGTCGCGAGTGGGTTCGGGTTTATAACTGGGGCTTCGGAGGGGTGAGGCGGCGGAGTCGCGAGGTGCAGGTCTTCTTTCAGGACGTAGGTGCCTAGCGAAAGCGGTCACATAACAAGATTAGCTTGCTTCCCCTTCTCGCGGTCAAGAGAAGATGGCGCAGGATAAACTCACCCTCGCCAACGAGAAATTGATAGTCAGAGCCCACGGGTGTTGTGAGAATGTTGTTGGTCTCGATCGTGGAAATGCCACCGGGGCCACCAATACCGACATATTGCCCGGCTTGGGGGTACCTCGGTGGAGGGGGAAGGACACTGTTCCATGAGGTTAATGATCAGTCTCGATCCACTCATTCATCCAGACACGTCCTGTGAATCGCCATCGACCCGAGGGAAGGGAAACAGGGACGTTGACTGGAACGGCGACTTTGGAGCAGACGGAGATGCGGCAGATCGCAGTACGACTGCAGCGCGGCGCATAAGCGCAAAGAGACATAAATCCATAGTCTCTACCATTTCAAGAGGCACGTGGAGCACAGACATACAACATGATGGGTGGCTAGATCGGAGATTCTCCAATTGAAGCCGCCCGCACTTTGCAAGGGTTCCTGAAAGGTCACACAGCTAGACGTAGACAGGCAGTCGGCAGTAATGTGGGCGACGTGTAATGGGTGGGAGGTCGCAGCTTTAAACCCCAGATGTGATACTCGGATCCAGGGACGTTTTCGGGGAAGGCGAGCGATTGAACAAGACGGTGAATGGAAGGAGTGGTTCGTTCTGATTACGTTGAAGTGTTCAAATAGTAGTAGTTGGCAGAGCAGACGGTCGACTCGTGAGGGTCGGTTGCTGCGACCGGTCTGGAGTTCCTGCGGCTCAGTTTAATACTCAAGATGAAAGTCGCATACACGACAAGTATGGGACGAATGTGCGTTTGTACGTCGGGAGAGAGTCGAGGGAGAAAGTCGGGCCGTTCTGGGGTTGGGTTGGCGGGAAGGCTATGATCTGGTGTTGAAGAGCTGGCAAGACCAACCAGGGGAACAAGTGGATGATCCCCCTCAATCACCCTTTCCTCGGGAACCTGGGGTTTGGGGTCAGAGTGGGTACCTTACGTACCTGTCAGCACTGCTTATTTACCACGTACAAGTCAGGTACATGTACCTGGTACGCCCGCGATGACCGCCCGAGTCTGACTATCGGAAGACATTTGCTACCCTTGTTCAGATTAGAGATAGACCACGTCTCGCTCTCATATAAAGCAATTACATACGAAGTAGTTAATCGTCAGGAGTCAAATTCAGCTGTGACTATAGAGATGCATCCCCAGTATATGCCCGGCTTGTACTATGTAGTAGGTAGTGTACGTTGTACATGCACAGTACTCTGCCCCCCACGTTTCCAATGCAGTCACATGATAATGTACTCCGTGTGTTGCTGTGATTTCATACTGTGTCGGTGGGAGTCGGTCTCCTCAGAGCTGGGGCCATCACTACAGTCTCTGATGGTGTCATCCCAACCTTCCCTTGCAACTCCATGCCAGGCTCGGCCCTGCGATATCTTCTATAGAAAGATTCTTCTAACCCATACTCTGCTTGGGATCGTCGCTCTGTTTCGCTGCTTCTTGGGTTAGGATCATCAACCCCACGAAGGACCGAACGCCCCTCCCTTCCACCAACGTCGTGATATGCAGATAACAGCTCCTGAGCTCGTTCTGCACGTCTTCACCCACAATGGCCTCAGGTACGTGACGCTTGTTTTGTACAGTAGCCCGAGCTTCGTCATCTACAGCCACCCCTACGGCTAAAAGATCTTGGACGACCCGACCTAACCTCCAATAGTGCGCATCTGCGTCTGCGGTGATGAAGGCACCGGAAAATCAAGCCTCATTGCCTCTCTCGTCAAAGATGTCTTCATCCAGAACAAAATCCAACCCGTCTTGCCCCCGATCACCATACCCCCTCAGCTAGGGACCCCCGACAACGTTACAACTTCCATCGTCGATACGTCCGCGCGTCCGCAAGATCGTACGACCCTACGCAAGGAAATTCGAAAGAGCAATGTCATCCTCCTCGTCTACTCCAACCACTACAGCTATGAACGCGTTGCTCTCTTCTGGATGCCGTACTTCCGGTCTCTGGGCGTCAACGTCCCCGTCGTTCTGTGTGCGAACAAGTCGGATCTGACGGGCAATGACAACACCTCGCAGGTTGTCGAGGGGGAGATGCTGCCCGTCATGGCCGAGTTTCGCGAGATCGACTCGTGCATCCGCGCCAGTGCCAGGGAGCACCGCAACGTCAACGAGGTCTTCTTCCTCTGCCAAAAGGCCGTCACGCATCCCATCGCCCCGCTCTTCGACTACAAGGAAGGGAATCTCAAGCCCGCCTGCGTCAAGGCCCTGAAACGGGTCTTCTACTTGTGTGACAAGGACCAGGACGGCTACTTGAACGATCAGGAGATGCACGACTTTCAAGCCAAGTGCTTCGACAAGCCGCTGACCCCGGAAGACCTGGATAACATCAAGCAAACCGTGGCCAAGGGCGCCCCCAACACCACGACGGAAAAGGGCATCGATCAAGCTGGCTTTCTCCAACTCAACAAAATCTACGCCGAGAAAGGCCGCCACGAGACCATCTGGATCATATTGCGCAAGTTTCGCTATACCGACAGCCTCAGCCTGGAGGATAGCTTCCTGCACCCAAAACTCGACGTGCCCGAATTCTCCTCGGCCGAGCTGAGCCCCGCAGGGTATCGTTTCTTCGTCGATCTTTTCCTGCTCTTTGACAAGGACAACGACGGCGGTCTGAACGACGAAGAGCTGGAGGCGTTATTCGCCCCGACTCCGGGACTGCCGCAGTCCTGGGAGGACAGTTCGTTCCCTTCGTCCACCGTCCGCAATGAGGCCGGCTACGTGACGCTGCAGGGCTGGCTGGCCCAATGGAGCATGACCACGTTCATGGAACCCAAAACGACCCTGGCCTACCTGGCCTACCTCGGCTTCGAACCGCCCACGCCCCGGGAGTCCACTACCGCGGCCCTGAAAGTGACCAAGTCTCGCAAGAGGAGGAAGCGGCCCGGCCGCGTGGAACGCAACGTCGTTCTTTGCTACGTCGTCGGTGCCCCCAGCGCCGGCAAGTCGGCTCTCCTGGACGCGTTCCTCAACCGCCCCTTCGACCCTCTGTACCGCCCGTCCATCAAACCCCGTCGCGCCGTCAACAGCGTCGAGCTGCACGGCGGCAAGCAGTGCTACCTCATCCTGGAGGAGCTCGGGGAGCTGGAGCCCGCCATACTCGAGAACCAGGCGAAACTCGACGCCTGCGACCTCATCTGCTACACCTACGACTCGTCCGACCCCGACTCGTTCAGCCACATTGTCGATCTGCGCCGCCGGTACCCGCAGCTCGACAACCTCCCCGCCGTCTACACCGCCCTCAAGGCGGACCGCGACAAGGCCACCCAGCGATGCGAGCAGCAGCCGGACGAGTACGCCACGTCCCTCATGATGAGCGCGCCGCTCCACGTCTCCGTGACGTGGAACTCCATATCCGAGCTCTTCATCGCATTAGCCGAGGCCGCCACCCACCCCAGCACCGCCTTCCCGCGTAGCGAGGAGCCGCCCCCCGACAGGACGTCCTTGTATCTCGCCCTCGGAGCGACGGCCTGCGCGGGGCTCGCTGCCTTTATGATTTGGCGGCGCTCCACGAATGCCGCCTGACGGCACTGAATGCCACGACCCCATTACCCTTTTAATCAGAGAAAGAAAAAAATACTTTCCTGGCGAGCGGATTCTAATGCCATTCACGAATTGAACTGCATCTGCAGGGAGCGACAGGAAACAGGAGTTTCCAGAGGGCTGAGACGGTTGATTTGAACTTGGATTATTCTTTTCTTTTCGCTTCTTTCCGTCGTTTGATGACTTGTGATACCCCAGCTCCATCCTCGCTTGCGCTTCTCGGGGGCAACTCTACCAGAAATATTTACAGCCCGCCCGTAAAGAAGGGCACCTTTAGGCTTTTAATACGACCAATTAATATATACTTTACTCTCTTTTGCTTTCCCTTCCTTGACGTGCTATTTCTTCTCCGCCTCTTCCGTCTTCCTCGCCCCGTGCTTTAGCCATTTTGCGCCGGGTACAGCTATCCTTCTGTCCTACATGAAGTCGTCTTCGCTGAACGTCGTGCCGCCCCGCTGGCTCATCTGGAGCCGCCGCATCTCCTCGACCAAGCCGTACGGATCGTCGGGGATCGGGATGGGACTGGACCGTTCCGCCTGGTTTTGGGCGCTCGCGGGCCCCTTGGCCTGCGTCTGTGCTTGCGCATGCGGTTTGCTTTCCGAGGGCGTGCCGTTCTTCTCTCCCGATGCTTCTTCCTGTGCGGGATCCGTTGGTGCGGCGGCGGTACTCGACCTGACTTGCACCTTGACTTCGCCCTGGATGCCGTCGACGCGGAGACTGCTCATGGTGGCGCCGCCGGGTGGCGGCCGCAGGTTAGGCGGCGGCGCCATGGATACAAGCTCGCGGAAAAAGGCGTTGGCGGCGTCGCAGCCGTCCAGGAGCCACTTGAGGCAGAGGGTGACGCGCTCCTTGGCGAAGGGGTTGTGGTCGTCGTAGGTGCAGCTGTTGAGGAGGGGCACGATGCCGTTGTGGCGGACCATCTGGAGCTGGACGTCCGGGTGTCCGGGTGATTTGCCCGCGCGGGGCTGGAGCAGGGTGGCGAGGATGGTGAAGATCTGGGACTTGACGCCGGACCAGGGATACTTGTAGGCCGGTTCGGAGTGGGGAGGGGGTGGGGGAGGCGAGGGGGAGTCCGATGGGCTGTAGGCTGAATACGGGCGTTCGACCAAGGGGTCAGACATGGGCCGTGATGAAGTCACGGCAGCAGCCACTGCTCGTGCCTCGGCCTCTGCCTCGGCGCGGGTCGGGATGGCGTCGACAAGGGGTTTCTTGGGCACGCCGGCCTCGAGGCCGTTGAGGAGGGTGATGAGATCGTAGACAGCCTCCCACTCGATGAGCTTGGGGCGGGTGTAGGGGATTTCCGAGACGGTGGTGAGGAGATCGAGATACTGGGCGAGCCCGTCCTTAGCGCGCTCCATGTCCCAGGTATCCATGGGGAAATCGGCCGGGTCGGCGTTGTCCTCGCGGATCTGGGCCTGTAGGTGCATCAAGGCGACACACTCGGGGACAATGCGCGAGCGGAAGTAGCCGAAGAAGAACATGACAAGCTTGAGGTCGCGGGTGCGATCCTTGGCATCCTGGGGCAGGGAGGCGATGCGGCTGCGGAACATGTAGTTGACGAGCCTCAGAAGCACGGTCTGGGCGGGCGAGATGATGTCCTTGGGAATGCGGAGAGAGTTCCAGGCGTAGGAGACGAGAGACGAGTGGTGCATGGCTTCGACGAGTTGCGAAGTGAGCTGGAAAATGAGCGACTGCTCATCCTTCTCCCAGACGGCGATGAATACGAGCATCTCGCGGAACAGTGCCTTGCCGCAGTCGAGGGCCAGGAACATGCGGCAGCGCGTCTTTTGTAGGTTCTCGCCGGCGCGCGTGAGGCCGGTGCCGGCCGAGTCGAGGATGCAGGACTTGACGATCATGTGAAGGGCTTCGATTTGTTTGGGATCGAGGATGTTGGGGATCTCGGTCAAAAGTCCGGTGAGAGGTCCTTCACTGTAGGATTCGTCATCGTCGATATCTTCATCCTCATCGATCATGTCGTCGTCGTATCCATCGTCCGCATAGTCGTCATCGACTGAGCCATCGAGCACCTGGCCATCATGCACATCTCGATGATCAGATTCCTCGTCGACAACATCGACGTCGTCCTCATCATCATGCCCGTCATGCTCTTCGTCGTCCTCTTCGTCTTCCGGATCGAGGGTGTGGTGGGCATAACGGCTCAGCATGCTGTTCTTGCACTGTTCAGTTCGAGACGCAGCAAACTCAACGGAGGGCATGGGTACCACCCAATCGTCGTAGTTTGCATCTCGCGCCCGCATCCACCACGTGTCGATCTCACGCGATACGCGACCGTACACCTTGTCTTGTTCAAACTTGTCCTTGATGTCGGGGTCCCATCGCGGTGTGAATTTCTCTCCCTCCTTGACGTTGTCGACTCTCACCTTGACTTCGCCCTCGGGGTACCAATTCCAGGCCAGGGGGGCAATAGGAGCAAGTATACCAGGGGGCCTGTCGGACTGCTTCTGAGAGTAGTCGGTCAGGAGCTTCCGCGCGGTGTCGCACATGCGTGAATTGCGCTCCAGCCAGTTCTGGATCTCCGTCTTGGCCACATCGACCCGGAATCCGGAGCCATCACCCATGTCGTCCTGGGGATCATCAAGTTGTGCGTCCTCGTCGAAAAGGACGTCATACCAGAAAGACATTTTGTTTCGATCATGTTTGGCTGTCCAGTTGTGTGCCTGCTGAAGCGAGGTGACGAGGAGTTTCTTGTCTACAGCGGGTGTCAGTTGTGTGATGATCATTCCAAACGCGGCAACAGGGGCGGATAGATACTAACACAGATCGGTGACCTCATTAAGCTTGGACCTGGATGCCTCGTCCAGTATCTCACCATCGTATCCTTTGCTGGTAACATTAACACAGAGAATGATGGTTTGATACACCATCTGATCGAAGTGGACGGCGGCACAGATATCCTGGGGGGACCTCGGGCTCCGATGTAACAAGGAGGTTGCGGGCGATATGCATGAGCTTGTTGAGGATCTGGAGGTCATCCTTGAGGTTTCCATAGTTTTTCGCTATGAGAGCCGTGCTCTCCTGTGGACTGACCCCCTTCTCCGGATCATTGAGGCTCGACAACGGACCGACAGAGCGGGTGGTCAGGTTTGGTATGGCAGCCCCGAATATCCTGGTAAGCCATATCCAGATGGGGACGTTCCTGGAAAGAACCTCCCTACGACGGGGTCAGTACGGTAGGTAGGGGAGGTACAGAAAGAAGATGGATTGCTTGAGACCTACCTGACGTGCTTAAAAGTATGTGTTTTCTCCAGTGTCTTTGCAACCATTGACGATACGCGGCTCGCCGTCATGGGACCCATAGGAGGGGAGTTGGTATAATGGCCTTCGAGGCAAATGAGAGCGGCCGAGAAACAGCGCTCTTCTATGGTCTCCGGCGGCCGGGATGCATCAGCAGGGCCGGGATCCGGTAGAGAAGGGATCTCTATGGTGGTCATGACGTTTCCTTTGAGGCGATATTCCCAGGTTGTTGATATTGTGCCGAGAAAAATGACGGTTGACAGGCACAGGCACACAAAGTTGTCGGGGAAGAGTGAGAGGTAGTGATAACTGTAATCAGTTGGGTGACTTGAAATTCGCCTGAAACCCCTCACAAACTTAGTGTAGTCATGCAGAAGTATGGGGTGTGGCCGAAAAGTGGTATACAGACGAGAGAATGACTCTCAACAGTGTCGTGATTAGGTTGATATGGGGAGGCAATTGCAGGTAAAGTTGGTGGGTGAGTACTGAAATACTTCGTACGGTGCTAATTCGGATGCTGGGATTCTGGATGGCCAAAAATTTCCCGCCACTGTGGCCTCGGTGTCTGCTCGGTGTGTGACGATGGCGGGGTATTTGTAAGCAGTACAGTCCTCTGTCTTTTCCGCCATCGGTTCTTGGCCAGAACTGAAGGACATCGCGTGCAGTACTCGGACTATAATGTCGTTTGTAGAAACCGACTCGGTTTATATTCCTCGTAAAGTATTCCCCTGTTCATGAAAACCGGTCTTGTACCTACCTACTACTTCTCAGAACCTCTCTAGAAGTCAAAGCTCACCGCCGCTTATATAAGCTTTGCGTCCAATAGTCCCGGTGATCAGCCAATCGTATCCGTGCGATAAGCACGTTGGCCCTGGGTACCCCGCCGTTCCCGCCGTTCCTATCGCGCCGGCTCGTCCGCAACGTCTCGACTCTGGCGGGGTAACAGATCTCGACGTTTTTTAGAAAAAACCACGCCGTCAGACTAAGGGGTAATGAGAAGATAGAAAACCTTACACCCTAGAAACGCGTGAAGCTACTGAAGAGGACTGTCGTTCCATCTTTCTTTTATCTCTTTTTTTTAATTCCCTCTTTTCCGTATCTGTGCGTCCAGTAACAATGGGCGATCTCCCGGCGCACTTTGACCGTAAGCCTCATCACCCCGATCCTCAAGTCTCGACAAGGGATTCCCTCAATCGAAACTTCATTCTAACTTGAGTCAAGGGCCCGTTCATATTGCCGTCATTGGTGGCACTGGACTGGGCAAGATTGATGGTTACACCCCCGTCGCGGCCATCAACCCGGAAACCCCCTGGGGCTTCCCGTCCTCGCCAATCCAGATCCTGGAACATAACGGCGTGCCCATCGCATTCCTCGCCCGCCATGGCCTGCACCACCAGTTTGCCCCGCACGAGGTACCGGCCCGCGCCAACATTGCCGCTCTGAGGCACATCGGCGTCCGCACCATCATCGCCTTCTCCGCCGTCGGCTCCCTCCAGGAGCACATCAAGCCGCAGGACTTTGTCGTGCCGGACCAGATCATCGACCGGACCAAGGGCGTCCGCCCCTTCACCTTCTTCGAGGGCGGCGTCGTCGGCCACGTCGGCTTCGCGGACCCCTTCGACAGCGGCCTGGCCGACATTGTCCGCTCCTGCGCTTCGCACATGGACGGGGACGGCGTCGTCCTCCATGACAAGGGCACCATCATCTGCATGGAGGGCCCGCAGTTCTCCACCCGCGCCGAATCCAACATGTACCGCAGCTGGGGCGGCACCGTCATCAACATGTCTGTCCTTCCCGAGGCCAAGCTCGCCCGCGAGGCCGAGATGGCCTACCAGATGATCTGCATGTCCACGGATTACGACTGCTGGCATAGCTCCGAGGATGTGGACGTCGCCATGGTCATCCGAAACATGGAGGCCAACAGCCGCAATGCGAAGCGCCTTGTCGGTGCTGTTCTTGACCAGCTGTCCAAGCAGGAACATAGCAACCTCGTCCTCGCCAAGCACTGGGAGGGCTCTTCCTCCGGCGCTGTCAAGTTCATGACGAAGCCTGCTGGACGGAACCCCGAGGCTATGAAGAAGATTGAATACCTGTTCCCGGGCTTCTGGGAGGAGTAAAAGGGACATTGTTCGCTGGAGTAATGATATGCTAAGAAAGCATGGAGATGAGAGTGGCAGAGATGGGCTGTCGGACATGCCGGAGCGTTGATTTCCATTGTTGACGGATCATTTTCTTTTTCCATTTATATAGACAAAAAGCTTATACAGCACCTGTCCAAGTGTACCGGGCAGCATATAGAAGAGGCTTAGACAGCACTGAAGAGGATACCTGAACACT
The DNA here is from genome assembly GCF_042370955.1 of Sodiomyces alcalophilus JCM 7366. Classification (NCBI taxonomy): domain Eukaryota; kingdom Fungi; phylum Ascomycota; class Sordariomycetes; order Glomerellales; family Plectosphaerellaceae; genus Sodiomyces; species Sodiomyces alcalophilus. Next base: position 1,107,060 of record NW_027263535.1, on the reverse strand, counting down.
GATGTGATAACTTCATTGTGGTAGGCTGGATGATTGATGCCCAGACCAGTTGGTCACTGGTACGGTGGGATACCAAGCACGTACAGCATGGTGTGTTCCTACAGGAAGCCTGTAGGTATCTTCCGGCAAAGAACGAGGACATGCTATGGTGGTGTCCTGCGCCTCCTCCTCTGGCCGAGAAGTTATGACTCGGTGATGGTGCTGCCTGGTGTCGACAGGTTGAAGATGCCTTCTCCATATCTGACATGGTGGAGAGACAACATTGAAGTGGCGAGAAGCCAGGCTGGTATGCGGTTTCCATTGGAACGACGGCTTTATCGGACATGTGCTTTCGCATGGGTCGTTTAGAATCAGCGCCTCAACGACAAGAGGAGAGCACATCTTGAGCGACATGCTTGATCCTGCTCTTTTCACGTATCGGGACACATCAGCTAGTCGAATTTTGAATGGACTTGAGTGATTCAAGGGACGACGATGCCTTACAGACTTTACTTCAGACGGTATTGCAGCCATCTGTGTCCTGGGAACTCCTATTCCCAACGCAACAAGCCACGGCCCTGGGTATCAAGACATGTTACATTAACCCTATAATCAGAGCAGACCATGATAAGATGGTCTCTGGGCGCAATAACGCTACAAAACATTCCCGAAGAAAAACAAGACCTATGCAGAATCATGCAAAAACCGTGCGGCCTCGAGGGTCAACCCAACCCGACCGCCCACCCCGCCGCCCATCGTAAAATCCAACTCACATCAAAAGATACAAAGCCCTAACGCCTTTCTCCGCCGCCGCAATATGCCACGGCCTCACATCCGTCTCCCGGTCCACCATGCCCCTGGCCCGTGCCAGCGTGCCCAAGCCCCTAAACTTGTGCAGCATCTCCCGCAACAGCGCCTCATGGGCCCGCGGGTGGCCGTCGCTGTGAATAATGTTGACCTCCATGGCCACAGGCGGTTCTTCCGCATTCGGGCCGCCGCGTTTGATCAGGTACCCGCTGACGAGTGCCGAGTCCAAGCACCCCGCAGCGTTGGAGCTGCCGAGCCGGTGAGATAGAACCGCACCCCAGGTCTGGTCGGTCAAGTCGATCAGAATGGCGTCGCCTTCGGCCGGCTCGCTGCTCATGCCGCCATCTACGTTCCCTCCCAGCGTGCCTCCTGGTGTCGCCGCACCTTGACTGGGGTCCTTCATAGGCGTCGCCGGGGCTCCGCTCTGGTCGGGGGAGTGGTGGCTGGTTGGCTGGGGAGTAGAAACGGGCGTCGTGTAAAATGACGTCGCCGCCGTCACCGGTGCTTTGATGGCTGGGGGTATCAGCTGCAACGATGGATCCGTATCTACCGTGATGAGTGTGAGACTGATAGAAGCCTGCGACTCGGTCTGTGCCAGTGCCACCCAAAACTCCATCTCGCTTTGTTCCATGTGTCCGCATTTGGCGATGATGACGCGCCAGTGGACCTTCCACCTTGATATGAGATCGTGAGTCGTCTCCCAAATCTCGTTGGCGATGTCGGTGAATTGTCCGGAAAGCGGTCTCCCTTTTCTCCCGAGGCTGTAAGACGCTGTCATCTGCTGGCTGCCCCTATTGTCGGTCCATGCCGCCGTTATCCAACGCTCGTCAATGCTCTGCGCATAGGCAATGTGCATGCATGTGTTCTCATTCATGACCGAGGAGGAGCTTGTCTGGCTTAGTCTAAAGTCGATCGACCTCGGTATACCTTGATCCAGGACGATTGCAGGTGCAGGCATTGGGCCGCCAAACACCGTGCATCGATCGTATACCTCCATCGCTAATTCCGTCATGGCGTTGGGTACAGACGTTGCCATGCCGGGGACGGATGTCAGGAAATCGACCGGTATCAACTGAAGAACTAGCTCGTTCAACGGACTTTTCCTCTTCTCGGCAAGCGACTTTTTGTACATTTCGAACAGCTGTTGAAAAGCTGCGCACGCTTCCAAGACGGATTCGGGACGACTGGGGATGTACAGAATGAACACCACAAAGTTCGTCTCGGCTGCATCGGACGCCATTAGGTGCTGATTGAGGGCAGCCATGCTCTCAGCCAAGGTGGAGCCGTCCACAGTCGTCGGCATTGTCGGTGAAACCAGCGTAGGGATGATATCCCACGGCACAAGTCCATCTGCCGCTGCATCAACACGGCCGGGGAGCACGTCGAAAGCGCCCAGCTTTAGGAACTCGTATGTATGCCGTATCCGCTCTAGGAACGTGGCTGCATTATCGGACATGCCTCTCGCATTCGGAAAGACACAGGCGGCGGATATGTTCTTGGCGCCTTGCGAAGGAGAAAGGCCCATCGTGTCCCAGAAGGTCACCGCCGACGGAAGAACCGAGAGTTTCGCGTCGAGGCGCTTCACTTCTATGTGCGGTGGCGGTATCTGGTAAAAGTTGTTGGGCTTCGGCGGCTCAGCATTCGGATCCCTCGACGGAACAGGCCGAGGTTGGAATCTGTTCGGTGGACCGAGCAATGGTATGTCGGCGACTTCAATCATGCCTCGTAGTCGGCATCGGGAGGCGTCTCCCATGATCGAAGAAATGGTATCCCGAAGAGCCTGGGATGACGATCTCCCAAGAGAGGCTAGCTGTCGACGCGCTCCAAGTGGGTGAGCCCGGCTGAAGGTGATGGGTTGTGGGCCTCGCAGGTGAAGGGTCCCCGAGACCACTTGTTCGGTGAGTATTTGCGCGACGGTCATAATGTTCTCGTCCGATAAAGATAATGATGTTGACAGTGGCTCTGGATCTTCAAAGTATTTGGTCACTGCAATCTCCTGGGCTTCTATTTTGGCTATCCTTGGTAAGTCGAGCGCCAGGGATGGATCGGATTCGTCAACCACGGATTCAACATCCCGCACAGAGGTTGCATAGGATGCGATGTCGTCATCCGGGTTCAAACGTTTGTTCGTTGATTTAAACGGGGAGGCCGGCTCGTCACTGGACTCTGACGAATCCATCCGCGCCGACTCCACGCTCGCGTCGTCCGCATCAGACGTGGCATCCTCGGCGTCCTCTGGGTTCGCATGAAGACTGCTGTTCTCTAGATGACCAGTGATGGCCTGGAGCAGAGAATTGGTACGATCTGATTTAGGACGCCTGATTTGGAGATTCCCGTGGCGTCGCAGGTAGTTTGTGGTCGGGGGTTCTCTTGAAGAAGAGTGGACGGATTTCTGCTGCGACGGCGTCCAACGACAGTCGAACCGGCCTCCAGCTTCGTACTTCTTATTGGTCAAAGGGAGCTCCGGATCGAATGCGACCCCGTCAAAAATGCTCTCCTTGCGGGACGGCATGTTGTTGGAATTGCGGGAGGAACTTGGTCGAATAAGGGAGGCACGAACTTTCTTGAATACCGTGTCGGGATCGAACGGACTAAGTTCTCTCTTCCTGCCGCCGGGTTTGACGCTGTTTTGGCCATCGCCATCCTTGGTCTGCGGTTTTGGATCCTCGTTGTTGAGGATACTCCGAGCATGCCTCAATTCTGGCTTGGTGAACGTGGGTGAACCCCGTCCGGGATCTTTGTTGTCTTCGGGTGGTTCTGTTTTGGTAAGAGGCGCGGGACGAGCCGGTTCCTGTTGACTCAGCTCCTGTTGACTCGGCTCGGAGCGAAGAGTCGGCACATCTGGCATCGAAGCGTCAGGCATGCCGGAGAGGGCAAGGGATCCGTCTCCGGGTTGATCATCAAAGAAGCTGAAATCAGCATCTGTCACGTCGGCATCGCCAAACATATCCCCGCCCACGTCGTCAAAAACGGGATCTCCCTCAAGAAACGATTCCCCCCGTTCCCGCCGAGCCTCTTGTTCATCCCATGAATCATGGCCGCTATCAGGAACAGCATGCGTATGCGTGCTCGTGTTGCCCATGTCCATGTCGGCGTCCACTGGCGCGACAGCGAACGATGGAGCTCTGGGACTGGATATGTTGCCTTCTACGGCGGCCACGGGAGTAATGCCCAGGGGATGGTGTACACCATCCGGGGGCGTCGGATACATGGTGGTTGCCGCTGCAGCATTGGCCGCACGTCTGGTATCCATTGGCGAAAGGCCGTTAGGTTGTTGTGATGGTAAATGTGCCGACTGAAGTTCCCGAGAAGCAGCCATTTCTCTTGCTTTCCGGCGGTGGGCCAGGGCCTCTTCCCTCTCTTGGTCGGAATCAAACCATGCCTTCGCCTCGAGAAGCGAATCTGTTAGTTCCCCACCAGAAAAGTACCCCAACCCGCCGTCATTTGCACTGATAGCCAGAGAAATGGGCTTCTTCCTGAAGCAAAGCATGGAAGGCCAAGAAATGAGTGACGAATTGGTAAGCGGGGTGGCCTTGCCATCGGCCTTCTGTTCTCCGTGTCTTCGGCGAAAGAGCTGAAGGGCGATCCAAGTACAGCCCTGGAGAGCCTCTAGAGGTAGCCCGCGACCCCGAAGCATCCGAGTACACACTTCTCTCCACTGCGAAGGCGTCGAATCTTGATCAAGCCGCACGCGCCATAGCCGGGTATCTGGGGTCTGGCCGACCGCATCAGGATACGGCAGCGTACTGGCGAGACCGTGATAGTTTCCCAAGATCCCGAATGGCGCCACGAGCACCTGCGAGGCCAACGGTGCCTGGCCCGTACTGGAATTTTCATTCATGGACATGAGGCCATCGCTCAAAGACAGAGACAGGCTGGTAAGCAAGGAGCCCGTGGTCGTAAGATAGACTTTAAAAGTCCCAATGACAGCGATTTCCTGCTTCCAAATGCCGTCCTCCCGGTCAACAGGCCCCGCGATCTTGGAAGCCAGCAAGACACTTCGGTGACTCAAAGGGATGGCACCGGCACGGCGGCAGAAGGAGGCTGAAATGGTCGCAAGCATTGCCGTGATGAAATGCTCATAGGCATCTTTGACCGTAACGGAAGTTGCCTTGCCGTCAACGACGGCCGATGGCGTTGTCATGGATGTCTTCTTCGTGTCTGGATTGGCGGAGTTGGTGCCTGCCGAGGTTGCCGTGGCAGAAGAGGTGGCCAGTCGCAGGCTGGCATCCAGGGCGGAGGCACCCGGGGACGACGAGCTAGTCGGGGTATTCGTAGTGCGAGGACCAAAGTGTCTCCCCTTGAAAAGATGTACAGGTTCAAACGAGCCCTCTTCGGTCAAGCCTATGCGGAGGCCGCCAAACTCAAGCGCGGCGCCCAGACCCCGACCCCCGTGGCCTCCATCCTGTCCGGACACCGCACCAACCCTCTCCGGAATGTAAAAGTGCCACAGTGCGCGCCTGCTCGTGTCGTAATGGAGTATGCGGCCCTCATCCTGCAATGTGGTTTCCAGGTCTGGCGCGATCGAGGCAAACGGTTGTGACTGGTCGGGACTCGGTTCGTAGATCTGAAAGGAAACTGATGAGATACCGTTCTACGAAGCAAGACCCCTGGTTAGCAAAGAGCGCAAGGACGGCCAACGGGCTTATGTGTGGGCAAAGCAATATCGAGATCTGCATGTCATGTGGGGGTGCTCACTATCAGAAAGACATTTGTTTCGTAGTCGCTCGTGTCCATGTCGGCGGTCTATGTGCGAAAATTAGACGGTCGGTTCCGCGGCATGAACCCCTCCTCGCAAAGGGGTCGCCGCAGGCCGCGAGAGCCTGAATCAGCCCCAAATGCACCGCTCATGCAGAGACTAAATCGCCTTGTTGGATGGTAGGAAGGCTTTTCGAAAATAGAGTAATGAAGAGAGGTTCGTCAGGTCGGGCGCTTGAGATAGGTAGCTCCATTTCGAGGAGCCCAAGGATCCGACAAGAGATGTTCGAAGGACGCGACGATGCAGTGTATGTCCCCCCGATTAAATATATCACAACTCGAGCGGTCAAGGAAGAGAGAGCTTTCAGATGCGTAGGTATTCGATGAAGAGGCGTCTTAGCTGTTGATGGATATCCGGCTTTACTTTAGGCTCTGAATCGACTTGACGATGGCAAGGTCTCGGCTATACATAGGTGGATTGGTGCCCTGGACTAAACCGTGTAGTTGTCTTATTACCGGCAGAACAGTGATGGAGCAAGCCTGGCAAAGAATCGACCGGGTCCCCTGTAATACTGAATGTGGACGTTCTTCGAAAATGTGCTCAGTACACAGTCTGTCGTGTGGACAATAGCAAAAGCAAGAAGGCGCAATCCGTGCCATGACCAACGTACGGAGTTGCGATCCTTCAGGACTCCGTATAACGTAGTAAGCCACTAGTCCGACTTTGGTATAGCCACCAAAAACGAGCCATAGAGGTGGTCCGAGCTGTGCTGAGATAAGTGAAACCGTCGCGGGTGCGTGGATCCTTAGGTAATCAGGTACCTAGGCTCAGTTCCATTGAAACTTTCCAGCTATCTTATCAGCATATTTTTTTTCCCTTCCCACCCAGCGTCTCGATCCAACTGCGAGAAGGGTTCTCCAAAAACTTCAGGCCATCACTTTCGTCTGCGCTACCGGATTGATTGCGCTCCCAAAGCCACAATGAAGCTTACCAATCCGGGCACAGTCCCGGTGTATACGGTATCTGGTGCATCGACAGCAAGGCCGTTGCCCGACTGGCTTGCAAGACGGAGAAAGCGATCGCTCAAGAATGACCCCGAGTATCAGAATCGCGTCGAGCTTCTCCAGGACTTCGAGTTCGAGGAGGCAAGCAACTGCATCGCCATCAGTGAAGACGGTGACTGGGCCGTGAGCACCGGAACGTACAAACCCCAGTTTCACGTCCACACGCTTCCGCAGCTGTGCTTGTCCTTTGCCCGCCACACGGATTCTTTGACGGAGAAGCTAGCGCTCCTGTCGTCCGACTACTCCAAGATTCTCCTCCTCCAGAATGACCGAAGGGTAGAGTTGCACACGCCGATGGGTATGCACTACTCTATCAGGATACCGAGGTATGGTCGAGACCTCGTCTACGACCGCCCGACCGCAGAAATCTTCGTCCCGTCGGTCGGTGTCGATCAGGATGGTTTCGGCGAAGTGTTCCGCTTGAACTTGGAGGTTGGGAGGTTCATGAAGTCCTTCCAAGTAGACGTCGGTGGAGACGACCCCGGCTCTGGCCTGCAAGGCGGCATTGGCGCGGGAAGCATCAACACAGCTGCCATTGCTGAAAACTCGCATGGTCTCGCTGCGTTTGGTACGTCGATCGGCACCGTGGAGTTTTGGGACCCGAGGTCTAAATCCCGAGTGGCTCTTCTCTCCACCCAAGAGGGCGCGATCACGGCCCTCGACTTCAATAACTCGGGGCTCTCCTTGGCCACAGGGTCATCCAACGGCATGGTTCAGCTTTTCGACCTCCGACGACCTGTCCCGCTCCTTTCCAAGGACCAAGGCTATGGGTTCCCCATTAAGAAATTGATCCACATGACGACAGCTTCGCAAGAGAAGAAGATCATGTCAGCGGACAAGAGGATCATCAAGATTTGGGACGAACTCGATGGGGAACCCTTCACTTCTGTGGAGCCTGTTGTGGACCTCAACGATGTGGCGTGGTGTAAGAACACGGGCATGCTACTCACTGCCAATGAAGGTACATTTCACCCACTCTTCTTCCTAGTTCCCTGTACCATGGATGCTAAAATGGCTCGATCACAGGGAAACAACAGCATTCCTTCTTCATCCCGAGTCTCGGACCCGCTCCCAAGTGGTGCTCGTTCCTCGACAACATGGTGGAAGAGATGGCCGAGGAAGCCAAGGCGGAGACGTACGACAACTACAAGTTCCTCACGCTACCTGAGCTCAAGTCGCTGAGCCTGGCCCACCTGGTTGGAAAGTCCAACCTGCTACGGCCATATATGCACGGTTATTTTGTTGCCTCGAAACTATACGACCAGGCACGCCTGATCGCGAATCCGTACATCTGGGAAGAAGAGAGGATGAAGCGCATCAAAGAAAAGGTGGAGAAGGAACGCGAGAGCAGGATTCGGGGCAAGAAGAAGGTCAAGGTCAACCAGAAGCTGGCAGACAAACTTCTCCAGCGGCAGCAGAATCGGGAGAAGGTCGATACCGAAGCCGGTATGCTCGGAGACGATCGATTCGCCAAGATGTTCGAGGACGAAGCCTTCGTCGTGGACGAGACGAGTCACGAGTTCAGGTCTCTCAACCCGAGCACGGTGGTCCCTGCGCCTGCTGGCGGGCCTGTTCAAGCTGGCCATCAAAACGACAGGCGAGGCGGTGGCAGTGGTGCTACACGTCAACAGACAGATCGGGCCAAGGCAGAGCCGGACGTCACTATGAAGGTCTCGTCGTCCAAGGGCCGCAGCGCCAAGGATACGGCATTTGGATCCAGGCCACAAAAGGCAGGGCGTGTCACCAAAGTTCGAGGCGACGTGGTCGGCGAACATCAGATTTCTTTCGTCCCGGAGAGAAGGAAAAAGAAGTCGCAGATGTCACAACCGAAGGACGACCAGCCGCAGGATAAGAGATCGGGACCCAGGAGGAGCGCTTCCACAAATACATTCAGGAAAATGCGGTAAGGTATCAACGACCGCTATCGCAAGGTCTAATATACAAACGATGCAGCGTTGTCTGGCGGAGCTCTTTTTTGCCCACTGCCAGCTTGTCACCCGCTTTATTATAATGGACGTGCACCATTTTCGCCGCCCCGCGGCCGCTTTGCACTTTGAGACCCGCTCGACAAAGGGCAACCAAGCCATCCTTGACCTTCCTAAAGAATTTCGACTGTATTTCCCACTCCAGCGCTCGAGTTCCGACACGAAAACCGCTACTTCCTCCACCATTTCTTCATCTTCTTGGCCCTCGTCTCCGCTGGGATACCTTTCTCGAGGTCGTCCGAACCACGCCGAGGTGTGGGCGGCATATCTTCCGAGAACTTTCCATGTCGTCGTTTTGCTTTCGTCATGGACTCCTTGACCTCCCTGGGGAACTCGGTCCTGCGCGGGGTCATGGCGATAACGACTTTGCGGGCCGATTTCCGGATGTTTTCGCGAATCTTCCACTCGCGCTTCTTGGCGACGTAGAACAGCACAGCCATACCGACTTTTGAAGTAATTCTCAGTCAGAACAGTGGAACTCAGCCGCAAGCAGGTTTTTTTTTTGACAAAGGGGGAGCATACTTCCTAACACGGCGACAACGGACACCACGACGATAATGGCAATGATGGCGTCTTTGGACAAGTTCACGGCTCCTGGACTGCTTCCCGAGGCACCGGCTTCGCTGTCGATCCCATGGTTGGCGTCACCACCATCTGGGAAGAACTCCTCTGTTGCAAGAGGGAACTCATGTTCGGTCGGTGTCGCCATATTTTCTTCGGCGCGGGGAAAACTCCGCACTTCGTTCAGCGAGGTGAGAAGCTCAAGAAGTTTAAGAAATCGTGCTTTCCTTCCACGGCCGTCAGGAGGTTCAGACAGACTTTGGCGTACCGAGTTGACGAGATCGGGATCGGAAAGAGAGTTGTATATAGTACAGAATGTGGCAGGGCATTGCAGAAGAAACACAAATGATACCCCACGCGCGCACTGCACTACCCAAGATTCGAGCCGTCAGGAGTTTTTACATCCCCTGGTTCGCATGGTGTTTCCCGTTTCCTCTGGGGCCACACGAGCATGGGCGTCCCCCTCGGCACTTGTAGACCCAATCGAGCTCGCCAATCGAGCTCAATGTGACCCATTGAGCCAGCCGTAAAGGCACCGCTGTTGACTATTTTGTGACACGGACGGTGAACGATGGCTTGCAGAAACGTCCCATTGGTGTTGATCGTCTCTCGAAGCGCCGGCACCCAAGTATGCGGCGTTGTCGATGCATGCAGTCCCCAGCTTGGGCCATGTCCATGCGGCCAATCAGAAAGGTCACCCGTAGTGGGCGGCTACAGGGTAGAGCTGGAGGCTCCACCAGTCGACTTTTTCTCTCCCATTTCACACAACACGACACAGCACTACACAGCAGCACTACACAGCACTACACAGCACCAGCACGTCACATGTATAGGACGAATCTCAGAATCCCTGGGATCAGACCGTATTTTCAAGCTTCAGAATGGTCAGTGACTGCGATGCATTGTGATTGTGACGACGATCTTATTCATCACCGCCTCGGGTGTTCCAAGTATAATACTTGAGCATATCCATTCAGTCGACAGTCAAGGTTCGGCTCGACGACGAGGTGTCGAGCGTCTTTCCGCCTTGGTCAACCGCACACGTTGAGATACGCTGGACCCTGTGGGCTTGCAGGGTTCCCGTCGGCAACCTAGTCACAAGCTGCGGGCTAATCCGGCCTAGGGCAACGAGTTGTCCATGCTAGAAGGTGACTGCCACAGGTCCAATTCTTGACAGCTTGTCACACGAGATTCCGAGGCGATGTGAAACCATAAGAAACTCCTTTGTTTGTTGGAGTCTTATAGATCAGGTTGAACCAATCATTGGCCTTCAGAAGGATGGCCGCGTCACAAGGTACTTTGGGTGGTTTATTCTCCCAACCGTCCAGCGGCCACAGCACAGACGACGGACTTTGGGACGCCTTCGAGAGAAAGGAACCGTGGCCCAACAACCACCTCCGGCGTGTGGCCAGGGGTCGCCTCTCCCCTTATTTCGTCTGCTCAGGAGCGACGATTACATGCTGGAATCGAACACCAGGGTGCGCCATTCTTTGCTGGGAACACCCATCGGTTCCTTCGGACTTCACGATCCAAACTGGAAGCTGGTTTGCCAACCGAGAGCTCTGGTCACTTCCATTGCTTGCTCCTCACAATCACTCCACAGACCACGCAATCGTGAACTTACTGCCTCGATAACCACCCCGGACAACAGCTTTATCACCGATTCTGCATTAGGGGCCTAAGTTATGTCTCTTTTATAGAGTGAGCGTGGGTGAGCACCCTGGGCGATATCTTGGCATTATTTCCACGAGTAAACTTACCACAGGGCTGGATGAGAGAGCCCCGAGAAGCAAGTTGAGCAGTTCACTTGAGCCTCGCCTGGCCTGAATTCGGTGGTCATTTTGCATACAGATCTGTGTGCAATAAATTCGGGCATTTGCGCCTTCCATCTATCCGCCACGCTTAACACCTAAAAGTACCAGGCCGAGGACAGCGTCATCTACCTACGTAATGGATGGGATTCCAGTGCATATATTGTTAGAACGGCCGTACCCTCGCACTTGGTGGGCCGGTACGCCAAAGGCTCTGCTGACATGGTATAGGAGAGGGCGTCGGATCCATTATCCCATTATCTTCCGCTTTCATCCACACGGTTCACAAATCCAAACTCACACCTAACCGCCATCCCCTGTTATACAATAGAATTCGCTCGTCTCAGACAGCTTGTTGCGGCACATAAGACCCAGAGAAGTTCCATCACTACGCTATGGCTGCCTAATCCAGACCCTGACGCCGAAGTAGCTCGTCAACGGTGACTCTTTTGAAATCAGAGACAAGCATTTCGCCCACCAAGGTTTCCAGCTTGGGGTGATGAAGGCCGCCGGGGTTTCTGGCCGCCTGCTCTACGATTTTCAACCACTGAAACATGGCGCTCCGCGCTGTGTTCCCTCCTTCCTCTTTCAGCACATCGGCAATCAACCAATTCAGTTGCGGCTGCAAATCTGGGAGGGGAATTTTTCTGAGGACAAAGAGCATCACAACTCCCAGGGCGAAGACATCACCTGGGGCTCCCCGCTTGCGATCGAAGGCGTATTCGGGCGGGATATACCACGGCGAGCCACCAACGTGGACGGTACTATCCCTCAATTCGGACGACAGACCAAAGTCGATAAGAACAGCACCACGGCTGCGCTTGAACAGGATGTTCGCTGGCTTGATGTCATTGTGCGCAATACCCTGGCCGTGGACGTAGGCGATCGCATTGGTCATGTCGGCCAGGATTTGCTCAGCCTCCTCGACCCCCAGGGTACAGTTCCCCCCGTGCAGTCGGTAAGAGGCTAGATTCGGCGCCTCCACATGTTCCATATATAGAGACAGGAACCTGGCATCAGCGTCGTAAAGGCGCACGACGGCTTCCTACAAGGTCAATAATATGTTAGTCAGTGCTCACGTATAGAGGTGACACTGATAGAAGAAAACCTGATTATACTTACGTGCTGGGATAGCTTGGAATGATTCCTAAACTCTTTCAACCACATCTCCGATGTGCGGACGATCTTGGTCGCCGACTCGTCCGGCATGCCTGACTCCACAGGGTACGAAGGCGTCCGGAGCACCTTTACAACAGCAACCCCCGGAATATTGGAGTGCATGGCTTTAAAGACAAGTGAGTTCTTCATGAGCATGATGGTTTCGCAGTGTGTCAGAGAGTAGCCACCGTGTCGGCTGATGATTTTGGCTGTAGCACCTGGTTCCAGTCGCTCCAGTGGGTGATGGATGCCAGGGACAGCCGATTTCTCGGCTACTTCGCGTGTGGCAACGGCACTCTCGTCTTGAGAAACGGGAACCGCCTGAAAGACAACCGTCGCCCCGGGTTCAGGGCTTGCGTCCTTTAGCTTCCCCTTCTTGACCGGCGCTATGGGCTGGGACGCTTCAAACGCTCTCTTGGAACTCTGCCGGTTCCAAGTGTGTGCCTCGACAGCCATGCTGGAGACATACCCGCGCGGAAGGATAGAAACTTGCAACATGTGCCGCTCCTCTTCTGTCGTAGAGATAACCCACGATCCGGGATCTAGGAATATTGGCGTATTTATCTTGAGTTCAATGGCGGGCCGTGCGACTGCTGAATCTTCGCCCTGCCCGGCAGCAGACCTTTTCAATTTGATGATGTCCGTATTCAGGTTGATGATGATCATACGGTCTCCACTGGGATCACAATAGAGGTCGACATTGAGCGCCTCGCCTAGAATCAGCTTCCGCGGATTGATAGAGCGTCCTGGGACAGGGTCCGCTAGTATATGGAAGGCCATGTCGTGCCCCGACTGCGCGACGGTGAGCCTGCTAACAGCGGGACCGTCAGGGCCCGCGGCGGCATCGAGGATGATGGGTTGTCGAGAGACGGCATGAGTACTGCCCCGAGGAGCGACCCTAACAGCCATTGGCTTGCTGGAGGTTGGATACAGTATGATCCTGATGTTGGCGCGTTGGGTATGCTGATCATCTCTTCCTTCCGAAGTGTTGTCATCTGGAGTTGCGGTCCCAACTCCTAGCCTGAGCCTCCGCCCGATTTCACCAGACGGGAAAGGATTCGTGTCCCCTGAGTGAGCCTGAGAATACTCTCCTACAGTGTCGGCGGCTTGGGCCCTTCGGACAGCCTGGGCAAACTCGCTCGACGTGAATTCATTTGTAGTAGTGTCCGAGGGAAGCAGTCCACTCTGCTGGTTGTCCATGTTGCTTTGGTGAACAGTTGATTATCCGCTTCTCGGTTGGAAACATTTCCGTTGAACCCCTCCAGGTTCTGAGACGAGAACTGGATGGGATGTGACTGTTATATAAAGCAATTCCACTTCTCTCAGGAGATCAAAGCCATAATGCTTGGAATTACCAACTATACTAGCCTTTACGTCTCAGGTACGCCTCGGCGCGTATTATGATGTGGCTATTCGTTCCAAAATATGCCAGTTATCCGATGCAGCTGCCAACCAGGCGGCATCTGTGACGGTGAAGCAACTTCATCGTCCAATGGAAGACATGCTGAAGGACGCTTGTTGGGACATGCCAGAGGGAAACACAAGAGGGCTGTTGGCTAATCATAAAGCCAGTAATAAGGTCGGCATTTCGCAACTATTCTTATCCCGCTCTCCTGGATCGAGGGGGGTAATTACTTCGTAATTACTGCACGGACACGTGCCCATCCACGTGCAGGATATTTTCGTAAGCGGGCCTCCAACTTGCCAACCGTACTACGAAGTAAGACGTAGCTTTCCTTATCAATTCACCCGCTGCCTCCAGCCAGCGTCACGGAGCTTGGAGACTGCACTATTGTTAAAATGAACCCCCAGCTCCCACGCCCAAACTACGTCACCGAGCCTGAGTTTCGGTGGCCTTCGTGGAAGTTCCGCCTACATCATGAGGACCTGTTTACCTCGCTTCATGATCGCTTCAACACTAGGTCGAGCGCTATTCAGGACCCCTATGCATTCCACCGCGACGTTGTCGAATGTGCCAACAATTCGGCTACTATAGACGAGTTCTACGACCAGCTCTCTGAGCGAAAGACTGAGCGTATGAAGGAGATGGACGATGCATGGAGTGAAATATCCCGTCTGCTTGCATTCACACCATCCGTATGGTCTTGTCTCGCATGTGGAGGGCACAGGCGAGATGATGACATGGAAAGCGACCGCTTGACATCCCGATGGCAAGCATTTGTCCGCCTCTGTCGGAGTATGTCATCAGATCGCCTAGTGATATTCTTTGATGAGTTTGCTAGAGACGAGCGTGAGCGGCAGAAGGTGGAGAGGGCAGACGCTCGGAGGAGATTGGATGAGTTATGTCCTATTCGGAGATGCCCCTCCCAGACGGAAGCCAATGCCGACAATGCGAAACCCCTGGGCCCAGCGGATGGCACGATGAGAGATTCAAGCCCCACCAGGCGACTGAACGTCACAGAAGCCCAGTCGAATACCCTCGAGTCCTCCACCTCGCAGCCCAGAAGGGACGACAGACAGGCGAACCCACCAACGCCGACGTCTACATTGCCAGGCCCGTCAGAAGACCCGCAGAGGACGACGAAGAGAAGCAACAGCAGCGTAACAGGGGTCAAGGAGAATGAATGCGTTAGACGAAACGTGTCATGGGCGAGTGATGTGGCAAGTATGAAAACCGCTGAAACAGGAACTCATCAGCGATCAGATACTCCCCCAGACACGTCGGGTACCCGGCCGAGATCAAGCCACCAACATGGAGAGAGTGCATTTATCAATACTGTGGATGAGAAAGGGGCCCGCCAAGAGCATATTAACAGCGACGCAAGCTGTGCTGTCAAGAAGCGGCGCTCAGCATCGAGTCCAGAGGCCGGACTCCCTATATCGCGGCAATCAAACCACGATGCGGTTGCCACACTGGAGACCACTGGTCAAAATGGCGACACTACTCTACAGCAAGCGACGTCCAAGCTCCCTGTTCCGATTTCTAATTCGGTGCCTACGGACAACAACATATTACCGTCACCGGCGGCTTCATCGAATGCACAAGACCTGACGACATGTTTCACGATGCCTTCCTCCGCTTCTCCTTCGGCAAAGCGGAAGAATGACGAAGGGAAGGGTAGCCAGGGGCCTCCACTGCATTGGGGGAAGAAGCGGCGCGTCATGTAGGGTCAACCATATCACTGATGGCGTCGAAGAGCTGGGACCATCGCAAGATGAGTCCTACCACATAGTAGGACGAGCGAATAGTTGGGCCGTCGTGACGATTCGGGCCACCCGTCTGGTACCGTGGAGCATCCCATACCGAGAAAGTGGTTAGAGAAACCGTGCGTACGAGGAGAACGGCTCGCCTTTCGGCTGCATAGGACTAGGTCTCCATGAGTATATACAGGCAGAAGAGGAGGATTAATTTGAGGAGCCCGGAAGTCGGATCACGGACGTTTCGCTGAAATGTATTGCTAGGCGCGGCTTTATGAGAGAAGGTAAACCTGCTGACTAACCTACTTCGGACGAGTGTATGGACTATTAATTATTACATAACAGCACTGCGGGGTATATGTAAGCTTACCTCTAGCCCGTCCTGTCGGCGACAGCTCGTTGCAACTCTTACGTTGTAATGCATCTTTGACATGCTTCGTACGGAGTAGGTCCGTCAACAGGTTCAGATCTGCGAGGTCCCTATTCGCAGTCCGCCGAGAAACGCTCCAGCCTGGGCTGACGTACGAAAGCGTAGTGGAACGTAACCGTATTCGATGACTGCACCGGATCCTCCAATGATGACGCACTCTGAGTATTCCTCTCAGAATGCCGAACACTCCGCTGATGCTTCTCCTGGGACTGCTCCTTCCAATAGTGCACGACGAGCGGATGTCCTTCGTGATATGGGAAACGAAACTAGGACTGAAGAGCTTGGCTGTCGCCCTTCGCAAGGTAGATTTCAGGAACAAGCTCACCATGTATCGCAGACACTGCAAAGCATAGAGAATTGCCAGCCTACCTCCCACCAGGATGCCAAAGGTTCGCCTGTCGCTGGGATGGCGGGAGGGACGAGAGACGACAAGGACAACCCGCCGCGTTCTACAACAGATGCATTCGCAGGGGACTTTCTCCCGAAGCCGACAGAAGCCAGCTTTGACCTCAGCGCCCTTGACCCCAGCAAGATCTTTCGAGCGCCTCCTACCTTCACCCCCAACCAGTTCTCAGGGCCGCAGGCCAAACCGTTCATTCCCACTAATGGTAAACTCGGAGCCATGATCCGCCCTTCATCGTATAGACCGGCCCTGCGTTTGACTACGGACAACACGCTGTCCAACGGCTCGAACGCTGATGCGGCCTGTCCGAAGAAGCCGGCTGCTGACGACCAGCGGCAACTTGTCCCTTCACCCATCTTGACAACAAACGCTGGGCCTTATCCTGACCCCTCGGCATTGGCCACTTCCCGCCCATCGGTCTCTCCGGATGCAGCTGCCAGGTCTGCCAGTCCGCCTGATTCGGTGTCTCGACGCTGTGTGGATGACCCACCATTTCCAGGAATAGAAGCAACATCAACATACTCACGGGGGTCAACGACCAGTTACAGCCCAGCCCGAGGCGTAGAGCGTAATATCTCGGCCGCAACTAACCAGGCGACAGCCTTCTCACGAGTCGGAAATGCATTGAATGATCATCACCCAAATGTAACCTCCCACAGTGACTTGCCCAAGCATACCGACGGTCCTCACTATCAGAACCAAGGCCCCTCGAGTCTCGTCCGCAAGCGTAGTGAGAAAGACCGCGAGGCAAATCGTCATCTTCCAGTTCGTGACCTAGAGGTACTAACTCAGCATCGTTCTCGCGCTATTGAGGATTCAAGGAACGCGGCTACACTTGACCACAGGAATGAGCCCATGTTGAGCTCGCATTCTGTAGAACGTGGGAGTCATCATGAACTCAGTCCATATACAGAGAAGAGACACGGGGTAGGACAGCAGCCCCCTTTCATGGACACAATGACCATGCCAACTCGCCCTGGCCCGCATGACGGAGAAGAAACAGTTCAGGCATCGGCGCAAGCGCGTCGTGTAGGCCGTGCTACAAGGGAGAAACAATCGTCCAGCCCCGTCACTCGGCCAGGCTCGCAGGTCTCCAACACATCACGACGTCGGGGGTTAATAGCTAAACAGAGAAACCCACGAAGGTCGAGCCGAGGGCAACTGCAGAGGACGCTCGAATCTTGGCAAGTGATGCTGAATGACTACGAACAAGAGCGGGCAGAGCTGCTTGAGGCCATCGATCAGAGAGACGGCGAATTGAAGAAGCAGGGCGACCGCATCGCTCGGGGGAAGCATCAGCTAAAGGAGTGCTCGAGCCAGCTCGAGTCACTGAAACGGGAAAACAGTGGCCTTGTCCAACAGAATCACGCATTGCGCGATCAGGCCAGAGAAGCCGCCAGTGATGCTGATAAAGTGAAGCTCGAACTCGACAATATGCAGTCCCAGCTCGAGAAGCTTCGGGGAAGGTACAATAATCTGAAGGAGCACCTGAACAAAGCTATTACGGAGCAGCAGCGGTTGTATCACGATGTGCAAGCAAGTTATGCCAAGACGAAGGAAGAGATGGAGATGTCGCACCAAGAGTGCGAGTCCGAACAGTCTCGTACTCTCGCAAAGATGGAGGCACTGCGAAAGGAGTTCCAGGAGGCTGCCGCAGAAAAGCGTGCCGCAGCAGAGCAGCAGAGAGAAGAATGTGAGTCCATGCTCATCGATCGGAAGAGTTTCTGCTGATCATGACCAGCCAATGCCATGATCACACACCTTCGGCAGAAACTCCAGGAAACTGAGAAGCAACTCGCGGCAGCCGTCGAGAAGGCAGGGGGACTTGCCCAGAGACTCGAGGATCGGATGACACAATGCGATCAATTGCGAAAGCTTGAGTCTCAGGCCGAGCGTATCTTGGCCAAGCTGGCCGACGAGTCTGAGAGGGCGGCCTCGCTGAACCTTCACAATGCCTTGGTCCAGAAGTGAGTCCAATGGCCTGGATTTGAAGTATGTGTACTGATTCTGTCAGGCTGGAGCAAGTGCGAGGTTCTCTAGCGTCGTTTGAACACCTGAAACAGCTGAAGCCGGATCTGAATGACTCCATGGAAGCAGCTGTTGTCAAGACTATAGAGCCACTCGCGAATTCCCTCCACGAAGCACTCTCCGGACAGAATACCCTGCGCGACCTACTGGACCGTACTGGCAAGAATTTCCAAAAGGAACTGGCAACGTTGCACACACGGCAGAACGTCTGGGAGGCAGATAAGTGCCAAGAGGTGATAAAGTTGGCTCAAGAGAAGACCAGGTATGTTACGCTGCTGGAAGCGAAGAACGATCAACTGGGGAATCTCGAGCTTGTGCGTTTGGGGCAATCCGAAGAGATCCAGGAGCTCAAAGTAAAGGTTGCCGCCCTGGAGGCTATACCGCGGGAAGATCCGAACCTGGCGGTTGAGATTGCACAACTTCGGGATACCTCCGCAAAGAAGGACGAGAAGTTGGCGGAGTTGCAGGAGCAGTCGAAAGCTGCGGAGACTTCACATCGCAACACACTTGAGAAACTAAGACATCAGTTGCTGAAAGCTGAGGAGAAACTCCAGATCAGGGAGGAGCAGCTTCAGAGCGCTCAAAAGGCAGCCGACCTCAGTCGTCAAGAGATTTCCATCGAGTACCAGAAGAAGGCATGCAGACTCGAGATGGATGCCGAGAGGTCCAAGGCGTCCGAGGCAGCTCTGAACGAGGAGCTGACCAAGGTCCGCGAGGAACTGTCCTGGGCAAAGACTATAGACCCTGGCGCTCAGTTGATCAAGCTGAGGAGGGAGCTCAAGGACGCCGAGCAACGAATCGCAAACCTGTCGTGCAAGCTCAAGGGAGTTGGATTGACGACGGAACCGACAGGAGACGATGGGCTCAAGAGGCTGGAATGGGTCTACGGCGACCTTCTGGCTGCCCAGGGTAGGCTTGACAAGCTAACAAAAAGGGACCAAGGCATCCAGGCAATGCAAAAACAGTTTCAAGCCATGCTGGAAATACAGAGGGTATTATATCACACACACCAGCATTGCTTGGCCGAGACGAAAGCGGCCGAGGCTCGATTGGCAGTAGACTCGCGTCAAGTTAAGGAAGACAATTCCACCGATATGCTAACAGAGTCCTCGCGACCTTTGGCTCCGACCCGGGAATCAGGCGACTTGGACCAGCATCCTCAAGCGGAGCATGGCGATGTCCCCACGGCCGGTCAGCATCTCGAGAGCCAGGTGGCAACCGCGTCAACTACGAATAAACGCATAGTACTGCGGACGCCCAGCCAGCACGGAGAAGAAACCGCGGCGGCGGCGGTATCGGCCGAGGTGGAACGGACGAAGAGACGTCTCGTGGAGCCAGCAAAGTCCATCCTACGGCTTGCTTCCAGGTCAAAGCCACGCCTGCCTAGTGAGTCGTCCATCGCAGGGAGCGCCGTCTTCAGGCCCATCCGAATGGCAACTAGCCCGAGCAGCGGGTCGGCCGAGGAAGCTCCAAGGGAAACAGAGGATCAGAGGGCTCGAGCTCAGAGGTTGAAGAACGACGAGATAGTGGAAGCTATCAAAAACCGTCTAGTGGGCCCTTCCAGGGCGAAGCAGGCGGGCCCCTTGCCTAGCCCCGCGGAGTGGCTGGCGGCCGAAAAAGAAGCTGAAGGCAAGCGTGCAGGACGATTCGATGAAGTCCCGAACCGGAAGAAGCAGCGAGTGACGTCGTAGGCATCTTCACCGGAGGATTGAAAGATGCTACTGGTAGCCGAGCCCAACGGCTGGTACTGGCCCGAGGATGCGATCTAAAGGCGCACTACGAGTATCGCAAGGTGGCAGTATTCGCTGTTCTGACTTGCGTTCCCAGTATGACTATTCCGTGAATATCTGTTTGAGGCTGGCAGGGTACTGGCCGTGGATATGAACTCTTGGTGGGTGGCCGGGTACAAAAGGTAACTTGCTGTTTATTTGGGCGTATGTTATGGCCGATCGCTTCCCATTTGCTTCTCAACTTGTCATGGACCGTGAGGTTCTTGTAGGAACTCTCGCACAGGAGATATCTTAGGGAGACTGAATTGCTTCTATGTATACCTAACCTGGCTTCAGGAGACAACCGATATCCCGTCGATTCTCCAGCTCGTCTCTCATTGCTCCCAAACGACCAAAGTCAGTCGGAGACGATGTGTGTAGTAGTATAGATACAATGTCGATTCTTCTTCATGGTTTTAATTCAAAGGTCAGACCAGACCACCGCGAACGCCGCTGATTGTTGATATCATTATTTGGTACATTGCGAATTGCCGTGGGGAGGGAGGATCAATCGCGTATAGGATTCGAGACGAAATGTAACATGGTATAAAGCCGGGACGCGGGTCATTTGCCTTTTCGCTTTTGCTCGAGGAAGAGAACTTTTCTCCGTACTGTAAATGCGATCAGTCAGGGTCTTGGTCAGGACGAGAAGCAGCTTTCTGGTCTGGTTGTCTGCGGCCGTGGTCGGATCGAGGCGAGAGATGGGGCGGTAGACGTACCGATCGGGTCGTATTTGAACATGCCCATCGGGCGCGCTGTACGGACGCGATTGAAGGTGTAGGCGAAGCCCGTCATGGCCATGGAGAGGAGACGGACGGTGATGATGCGTGATTTCGCTAAAGTTGAGAGTTAGCTTCGGGAAGGAAAATAGGGAGGTTTGGAGAAACAAATTGGATTGGGTACTTTTCTTTGCCATCTTGGATAGTAATGCTGCGATGAGACAGACGTCGGTGATCTCGTCAGCTGGTTCTCGCGTCGGGATGAAGTTTTCGGATGCAGCCGACAGCCTCAGCGAGGAACGGTCGGTGAATTGAAACGCCGGATGCCGAGGGATAAGCTCAAGTGTTTGACCGATGTTTCTCCGTGCTTTTTGGCAGTGGACGATCATTGGGTACGTACCGCGTGAGTTACACGTGCGAAAGCGGAGCCGCCTTTGTTCCTGAAGTAGCTTAAATGTAAACGAAGTGCCGGCCGGGGGAGGGAGCCCATTCATTGGGCTATAGGTGGTCTGATTCGCATCTTCGTCTTGTCTTGGTGTATTTCGTACCTTTTCTCATATCCCAGAGAGGCGGTGTCAACAACATACTTTTTTTCTTTGACCATACCTACCATACCATCGATTCCAAGTATTCGCCTTCCAACTCTCTTGCTCACGAGCCTGTTGCTCAGTTCTTGGTGGGCTTATTTCGGCTTTCGGCCTTTGAGCTATCTTCATAGCTAGGAGATAAGAAGGGCCAGCTGTTTCGAGGTCGAAAGCTCGTCAACCCCAGATTTTACTTTACTGTCGGTCTCGCCCTGGATATTGATTGTCCATCATGGCGTCCCTCGCAACCATGGGCAGAGCCCCTACTTCCATCGTCCGATCTCGACACGGGATGATCCTCAGAGAGCAGGTCAAACCGGTCAATGGTACACGTCGATGGCTGTGCACGTCGCATCTGCAAGGTGGGTTTGTCACATCTTCTCGTCTCACCGTCACTTGTCATTTCGTCTCCAAGAGCGCCAGAGGAGTCGCTGTCAGCGGTTTTTATAGCCCATGCAGGCTATGTCGTTCGACGGCCACGTCTCGACGCCAATCAAGTTTACACAGCACGGCGTCAATCTGCTGAGACCACACCACCGAACCTTACCATCATACCATCTCAACGCCAACCCCCACGCGTTTAGCACCCTTTTCCCCCGTCTTATTTATTTGATTTTCCCTCAACCCCCTTCTCTCCCCCATGCCCCTCTATTTGCTGTCACCGGTACCTCGAAATATGACTCGAGCCCCCTGTTGTTCGTGGTGGGTGGTCCCTTGAACCCTGGCTGCCCTAAGAACGCACCGTCATCGACAAGACCCCAGAAAATCGGAGCCATGCCCCGGTTTCGGACCGCTCGTTCGACTCAAACAAACCCGCTCCTAGTAACATCCGCCCCCCCGCCCGCCCCCCCGCCCACCACAAGTCAAGCAGAGTAGGCGACCGTCCAGTGCCCCCCATTGTCGCCTTGCGCCCCAGGTGTCGGATTCCTCGGCGCCTTGGCTGGGGTTCTCTCGGCGCCTTGGCTCGGTCTTCTTCCCTGGAAATATCCTATCGGCGCAATCGGCTATCATGGCGGTCAGACGACTCGCATTCCATCCCCAGATGCGCCGGTCTACCTGCATATGGAGCCATTGGTTCGCCTCTCTGAGCCACGGTTCCATTGTCTACATATGGCGCATTGCAGTAGACGTAGGCAGGGTCCTACTCCTGTTGTTTTGAGGCTATTCCCCTCGTCCGAACCATTATACGTGTCTTGCTCTTCTTTCTTTCTTTCCTTTCTTCTTCTTCTTTTTTTTCTTTCTCTTTTTCTTTTTCGTCCGTCTTCTTTTCTCTGAGAATTCTAGTTTTTTTCCTTAAACCCGTCACAAGCGTGGCTTCCAGCGCTCTCGACTCGACCCGTTCCGAGGTTAAGATCTTATCCACGGCCCACTTGGAAGCCGCCACTCTGTTTCGCCTTGCGGCTTTTTGGAACTTGCTCCTGACGAATATCAACTACGCAAACAGATAACTCGCGATTCTCGACAGGAGTCACACTGCGCCGGCCAACGCAGCTCGAATCCCCCACCTCCTTCCCACATATTCGAGCTATGTCGACTCTGAAGCCCCGTATGCATATTAACAACATCAACCCCAACGTTCGGGCTGCCGAATATGCCGTAAGAGGAGAGTTGGCCACTCTCTCCGAGGAGTATCGTGCCAAGCTGGCCAGGGGCGACACCGACCTGCCCTTTGACCAAGTCATCTCCGCCAACATCGGCAACCCCCAGCAGCTCGATCAGAAGCCGCTCACCTTCATCCGCCAGGTCCTTAGTCTGGTGGAAAACCCGAAACTGCTGGATCACGAGGATATCCTCCTCAACCAGCTCGGCTACAAGACGGACGTCATCGAACGGGCAAAGTGGCTGTTGAGCAAGGTGGGATCAGTGGGCGCCTATAGCGCCAGTGCCGGCGTTCCCGCCATCAAAGAGCGCATCGCACAGTTCATCGAGCGTGAGTTCCTCTCTTCTTTTTGTCGTCCCCTAACACACGTCCAACCCCACCGACCTGGGTAAAGAGGGACCAAGGGTGACTAACACTGAAGATGTTTGTTGTTCCAGGGCGAGATGGTTTCCCAGCAGACCCGTCCAGGATTTACCTCTCGGGAGGTGCTTCCTCTGGCGTGAACACCCTCCTCAACGTCATCTGCGCAGGGCCCAGCACCGGCGTCCTCGTTCCCATCCCCCAATACCCCCTCTACACCGCTTCCCTCTCCGTTCTCAACGCCCAATGCGTGCCCTACCACCTCGACGAAGAATTGGGCTGGGGTACCGACCTCGAGACCATCCGTGCCTCCCACGACAAGGCCGTCGCCGAAGGCACCGACGTTCGCGCCCTCGTCATCATCAACCCGGGTAATCCCACCGGCGCCTCCTTGCCCGAAGACAACATCCGCGCCATCATCGACTTTGCCGCAGAAAAGAACCTCGTCATCCTGGCCGACGAGGTGTACCAGACCAATGTTTTCAAGGGCCGCTTCCACTCCTTCAAGCGGGTCCTCCGCCTCCTGCAACAGGAGAACCCCAACAAGTACGACCACGTCGAGCTCGCCTCCCTACATTCCGTGTCCAAGGGCATGATCGGCGAGTGCGGCCATCGCGGCGGCTTCTTCGAGCTCGTCGGCTTCCTCCCGGAGGTCGAGGCCAACATTTACAAGTTTGTCAGCATCACCCTATGCGCCCCCGTCGTCGGCCAGTGTGTCGTCGAGCTCATGGTCAACCCGCCGCAACCGGGCGACCCGTCGTACGAGCAGTACAACGCCGAGTACAACGCCATCTACGAGGGCCTCAAGGAGCGCGCCAACGCCCTGCACGCCGCCTTCTCCCGTATGGAGGGTGTCGAGTGCGGACCCCCGCAGGGCAGCATGTACCTGTTCCCCACCATCAACCTGCCCCCTCGTGCGGCCGAGGCGGCCGCCGCCGAGGGCCGCTCCCCGGACGAGTACTACTGCATGAGCCTCCTCAAGGCCACGGGCATCTGCGTCGTTCCGGGCAGCGGGTTTGGTCAGAAGGAAGACACGCTGCATTTCAGGACCACCTTCCTGGCTCCCGGCACCGAGTGGGTTGGGCGCATCGTTGATTTCCACAAGTCGTTCATGGACAAGCACCGGTGACCGATTTTCGATGCTTGCAGCGGGGAGAGAGACCTCAGGAGTAGGGAGACAGGGGAAGGAGGAAGGGAACAACAATCTGATATGCAAAGCCAAAAAAGAAAGGCCCCGGACCGTTTGTTTACATTTGGCGGAGCAGCATACAAAATGAGCGTTCGCATTGAGCACAGGCGCCTATGGTAGAGAAAACCCTTCCATAATAGCGGCCACCTGAATTTCTAGCATACTCAGTTTTATCGCATCAAATGTGGCTTTAATTTCTTTTGCTCGTATCATATTTCCACTATCGCACTTGCCTACTTCTAGGAGGCCCGTAGATCAGTCTCAAGAGTGACCTGCCGGCAATGCCAGGCCCAGACTGGGTTCATGGCTTGGAGGACGAGCATCGTACAATCATCACAAGACAGCATTCGCTCTGAAATTCCCCGCTTCCTCGGCTCGTCTATTCTTCGCCCCCTCGAGGTATCGGTATCATACAGGACGGTTGCATAAAACCCCCGCCAATGGTTCCCTCGTTCCAATCTCCCGCGCAGCCCATGCCATAAAGTGTCGGTAGAGACGCAGTCCGTAGCGCATAAAGAGCACACTCATGCCCTCTCGCTTCCCCTGAGACGCACGGCTTGGCCGTACTTTTGAAGTTTGGTGATGAGCTGGTCACCCTGCCGGACCAAATCCTGGTATTGCTTGTTCTTGTCGTCGGGACGGTTGGTTTCGATGATGCCATTGCCAGTCACGCGGTCAATGGTGCAGGCGATGCGGCCGGCGGCGATGAAATTGGCGAGGTCGCTGGAAAAGCCGGGTAGTCCTTGTCAGTTTCTTTGCTCTTGACACCGCGGAGAGGTCTTGGACAGCAGAAAATGACTGAAATAGAAAGGGGAAAGACATACCGATCCAAAAAGTCAACAGTCACACCAAATTCGGCAGCCATGGAATCGAGTCCGACGACACGGTAGCTCTGCAGGAGCTGCTGGTAGGCACGAAGCCGCATCTCCCGAATAAACCAGTGCTTGTGTTCGAAGAGGTAACGGTCTTGGCAGAGGAAAGACTCCTCCACGAGGGCGAGGGCCTGGAAGAAGAGCTTGTAGTGGCCATTGTAGAGGCTCGAGACGAGCTGGGCCAGCGGGGAGAAGTCGATGGCCATCTCGGCGTCGGGCTGCTCGGTGCTGGTGCCGAGGGTGGTGAGGTTGACGGCGGTCGTCTTGGACGCGGCGGCGCCCGCACCAGCGCCACCACCCTCGTGGTCGGACGAGGAGGAGGAGGACGAGTCGACGCCGAGGCCGGCACTGAGGGCACCCGAGAGGGCGAGCAGCTTATCCTCACCATCGCCCAGGATGGCCTTGATTTCCGGCGCGTCGACGACCTTGGACTTGAAGTCCACGCGCTTGAGGGCGACGGAACCCGCGAGGACCGAGTAGACGACGAGGGACGAGTAGGTGCAGAGCTCGTAGCTGGTGAATGTGGAGAGGGAGTCGAGGAGGAGCGGGGCGGCGGCGGCATAGGCGCGGACGGTGATGAGGTAGAGGCCCTCGTAGGCCTTGAGGCGGTTGCGGCGGTCCCAGTCACCGCCCAAGTCCACGAGCGTCTTGGCCCGCTCGACGTGCTTCTTGACGAGAAGTCTGTCGCCGTAGAAGAGGCCCATGCGGATGATGGCTAGGACGAGGTCGATCTTGATGCCGAGGATGCCGGTCTCCTCGAAAAGCTCCTCGTATGCGGCGATGGCTCGGTCCTTTGGGTTCACTACGTCAGCCGATGGATGTCTGGCGAGGAAAGGGAAAAAAAAATATCACAAAGACAAAAGACGTACCTTGTCACCCACTCGAGCCCAAAACTCGGCGCGTTTCCCCTTGGCAGCCAAGACTTCAGTATCACCGGCCTGCTCAACAGCCTCGTCCTCCTCCTTCTGGAACCCCTCGAGTTCCCGATCGTTGTCGGCCTTGAGCTTCTGGTAGAGGTCTTCGTCCCAGGGCAGGACAACAGAGGACTGCGGGTTCTTCGTAGCGATAATGCCGCCGCTGATGCTGGACTTGCGGCTACGGGGCTTTCCAGGCACCTGGCTGTTGGAGCCGCCCTTGCCAACCGAGTGGAGGACCCCCTCGACCGGGTGGGCTAGGTACCGGTAAAATGGGGCCATCTTATGCTCGGTGATGGCATCTTGAAGAGCCTTGACTGCGCCCTCCTGTAGGGTATTGGATGTGTACGGGTTTGTGGCAGCAAAGACGTGTTGCGCGAGTGGCAGAAGCGGCCACTTCACGTACTGCGGATCGGAACCCATGATATCAGTCGTTTGACCGGCGCTCTACTGGGGTTTGTCGGGGGGACGTCGGAACGTCGTTTCGGTCAGGGGATGTAGGCGTGAGAAGGAAGGAGGCAACTGGTCGTGTGACTGTCGTGGTGGGAGGTAGATGATGGGAGATGATGGGAAAGGTGCCAGCTTCGAGCTATGGTGGTGACCTTGATTCTGTATCCAAGTACCTTAGGTCATCATTGTCGCCCTGATACTCATTCTGTTAGCTCCTCCATTAGCGGTTGTTGATTGGTCAAAGCCCTGGTTGCCCGCTGCAAGGCCGGCGAGGCTACAGAGCATACGTACCTGACGTGAGCCTAAATTTCTGCCGTACACGGCTCACCGCCCTGTGTCAACTGTGATGGTGCCCTGTGTCATTCGGCTACCTGCCATTGCCAATCCGGATTTTGAGGCTCTAGGTATTTTTGCAGATCGCCTTTTGACCTTCCAACTTGCATTCCATTGAATCAAACCAACAAAAAAACTGGATTTTTCAGCACGAGTCAAATTGCGTTGCCTCATGACCCTCATCCTCTCTCAATTGCCATATCCTCTTTATTAACTATCGACCAATCCATTTCGAAAACGTACCATGGCTGGAGACGAGTCTCGCAGCCCCCGAGAGCACGAATCTCATGACGGGAACGCAAACACCGACGAACAAAACGTCCCCAAGAAACGCAAGGCCGAAGACACCTTGGGTAACGATGAACTGCCCCAGCCCTACAATGCAAAGGAGTTACAGCCGGCAAAGCGACGTGCCACTTCACCGTCGGAACAGCCAGTCCGCAGGCAGAAGAGGCCCGGCGCACGAGCCCGCATTTCCGAAGCCGAACGCGAAGCCATCCGCCAACGAGCCCTCGAGCGCGAACGCGCCCTGGAAGCCGCCGCCGCCTCGGCCGTGACCGAGACGCGCCCACGAGGCGGCATCAACGACGTCGTCACGCAGCACTACAACAGCGTCCCCGAGCGCGGCCGCGACTGGCGACGCACCGACAGCCGAATCAAGGGCCTGCGGGCGTTCAACAACTGGGTCAAGAGCTGCATCATCCAGAAATTCGCCCCGGACGAGGATTACACCCCCGGCACGCGGGACCAGCCCCCCTCGAGCCGCCACGAGCTCCTGGTCCTCGACATTGGCTGCGGCAAGGGAGGCGACCTGGGGAAATGGCAGCAGGCGCCGCAGCCCGTCCAGCTTTACGTCGGGCTCGACCCCGCCGACGTCAGCATCGACCAAGCCAAGGAGCGGTACCGCCAGATGGCCACCCGCGGCGGGCATGGCGGTCGCGGCGGCAGGGGAGGGTATCACCGCCGACCCCCGCCGCGCATCTTCGAGGCACAATTCCACGTCAAGGATTGCTACGGAGAGAGCATCGAAGACATCGACGTGATCCGGCAGGTCGGGTTCGAGCCTGGCCCGCTCAACCGGCGCGGCTTCGACGTCGTCAGCATGATGTTCTGCATGCACTACGCTTTCGAGTCGGAGGAGAAGGCCCGCACCATGCTCCGCAACGTGGCAGGCGCTCTGAAAAAAGGGGGCCGGCTGGTGGGGTGCATTCCCAATTCCGACGTGCTGAGCGACAGGGTCCGCCAGTTCAATGAACGCATGGCGGAGAAGAAGAAGAGGAAGGAAGAAGGCGCCGAGCCACCATCCGACGCAGAGGAGGGCGAACTCGAGGAAGGCGAGGAGGAGAAGACGGCCGAGTGGGGGAACCAGATCTATCGAGTCCGCTTCCCGGGGAAGACGCCCGAGGACGGAATATTCCGGCCGGCTTTCGGCTGGAAGTACAACTTCTTCTTGCACGAGGCCGTGGAGGAGGTGCCCGAGTACGTCGTACCCTGGGAGGCCTTCCGTGCTTTGGCCGAAGATTACAACCTGGAGATGCAGTACCACAAGCCTTTCCTGGAGGTGTGGGAGAGTGAGAAAGACGACCCCGTGCTCGGCCCGCTGAGCGAGAGGATGGGCGTCCGGGAGAGAGGTCGGGGAGAATTCTTGGTTTCTCCGGAAGAGCAAGAGGCCGCAAGCTTTTACACCGCATTCTGTTTCTATAAAGTCTAGATCCGCGGGGAGATCGGAAGGCAGTGGCATTTTCATCTCGTCTTTTCGGCGCAGGTCGTCTTATAATCTCCCATTCATGCCCTATGTATTAATCACATTTGGCGCCGGTGTTCTGGGAGCATTTTGCAAGATCAACAGGTTTCTCTCGGCATATTTTCGTCCCCTACTCTCGATATCCGCTCTCTGGTGAGCTTCTCTCGACTCGACCGTTCTTCAATCCCGGGTGGGTGAGGTGTTGCCAACGGGTTGATAGCTCGGGCCGGATGCAGATGTGAGTTCTAGCTGGGCAGAGGAATCAAAAAGCTTGCGCGTCGGCTTTCATTGATCAGTCTTATGTATTTCCTGTATTGCTTTCATCCCTGATAAGCTACAGTCGAAAGGAAAAACGCATAACCCTCGAGCTAATCCACTCACATTGACCACACATGTCGGGCCTGGGGAAGCGCAGGCAGATCATTCAAGATATGAATGAACCAGCTAGGCCATATCATGTCCGGTCCCGTCAATAATGAACCCGAGAGGCAGAGTAACTCTAAACTTCATTCCAACTCCGTCCGAGACTAGCAGGCCATTCGTAAGAGGAAGAAGAACAAGAAGAAGAGACAGCAGAAGATGGAAGTCATAAAAACAGGTATCATGATCGTGCCCATAGGAAGAAAGCAAGAAAAAGAAAAGAATCCGGACATGAGTAAAGTTCCTTGATCGTCTTGTTTCGTCGTCTTTGCCTGTACTTCGAAGCAGCCCTCCAGACTCCTGCTCCTGAATGTATAACCCATAAACCGAGCAGAGTACAAAGGTGAAATGACAACTTGTCGGACAGCTTTGCTATCCAAGCGCCCGGATCCATCACTATCACTGTCGTTGTCGTCCAGTTCGCCTATTTTATTCCTTCATCTTGACATAGTTGCTGGGAAAGATTCCCGTCCTCGACCCAATTTGGCCGGTCCTGCACAATACGTTAGCACCGAAACTGACAAAGCAATAGTGACACGACACATACCACCAGTCGTTATCGCTCTCCGTCTTCTTGAGTACTGTGATGACCTCGCCCTTCTTGAATCCGAGATCCCCCGGCTGGTCCGCCTCGAAGGTGAACAAGGCCACGGCCTCGTTCGACCGGAGCTGCGATGGCTTGGGCGAGAAGTTTGGCTTCGGAGCCGACGGCATCCCTGGCGCCGTCTTGCCACCCAACCCGCTGTTCGTTCTGTTGAAGAAGTCGTCGTCGTTTCGCGTAGAGGCATACGTGCTCGATCTGGTCGGCCCGCCAAAAGGTCGATCGTACTCATCGTCCCGCCATGTGCTGGACCGCTGAGGCCCACCGAAACCGTCGCCGTACACGCTCTGGTGCCGCGACTGTCCCTCACCCATGGCGTTGCCCCGCCGGCCGTTCCATACGACGTCGTCATGCGTATTGTCATAGACCGGCACATCGTTGTACATGGAATCACCGGCCATGCTGCCGGTACGGCCCATGCCAGAGAACGCCCGGGAGTTAAGCACGCTCATCAGTGCGTGAGCTTGGGGGGGCGGCCGGACACTGCCCGTCAGGATCTGCTGCGCAGTGTAACGTGCGCCATAGAGCTTTTCGTTGGCATCGCGGCGTTCAATGATACCGGAGCCCTCGAGAGAGACACCGGCGAAGAGACCTTTTGTCTTGGAATATGAGAAGACGGCCGCGACGCTCTTGAGGGAAGCAGCACCGGCAGCCTCGGCATTGCGACCCACAGGCCCGGCAGCGATGGAGACGTTACCGCCCAGTGTCAGCGACCCAGCTTGGGCGAAAGTTTTGACGGCGTTCGTATCGTTGAGGATGAAGACAAAGTCGGTTAGCTCGAAGCCGATCTGTCCACCGAAACCACCGCCGACCGTAGCGATGGCGCTGGGCGCGCTCCAAGATCCGTCCGGCAATCGAGCGACGACGAGACCGCTGCCGAATCGCCCTGAACCGAGGAAGCCTGCTTTGAGAACTGTGAGGACGGCGAGACCCTACGAGGAAGAATCGGAGGTCATGTCAGCGCAATGCGGATTCGTCGGTGATCGGCTTGCGGACCGGCCGGGGCGGGGGAATGGTCCTCTTTGTGTGGAAGGTAGAAAAGCGACTTACTTTCGCCTTGGCAAGGACTGAAGGGGGAATGATCTTATCGGGACCAAAAGATTGTCTGGGGTCGATGAATGAAGCCAAAATCTTGCCGCACTTCTTGCACTCCGCTGCGGCGGGGGACGGAGAGACCGCGGTCAGTCGAGGAAGCAGCTCAAGCGCGAGGCGGACGGGAACACTCACACGCCATAGAAGACGGAAGGGGGTTATTGATACGCATCGTGACTGTCGTCGACGAAGATGTCGGACAAAACGATTCAGGCACGTGGATAAATGGCGAGAATGACAAGATGCCGGCAGAAAGAAATAGTGGATTGCGAGATCAAGAACGGCAGGTCCAACAGTCGAGTCGGTAGGTCGATGGGCTCGTGTCGGGGACAAGATATTTAGACCAGAGGTAGGATTACGTAGAGGGGTCCGGGAAAGGCTTGGCTTTACACAGATATCCTTAGTCTTGTACCAGGTACATATTACATACAGCGTATTTCCGGTGAGACGGCGAGAGTACAACGTATTAGTCGTGTATCGCGACACGAGAAAGACCACTTGGTGGGAATCGAATAGAGTGTAATTATCAATTATTACAGGAGAAATAGTTGTCTCATGATTTGTCCAAACACCACCGGAAAGGCCACCTGTTTCTTGCTCTTTTATGATTCTGATGCTTCGTTCGTACAGGCTCCTCTGTCCGGACGCACATGCGGCCCAGGCCTGGAGGTACACTACCTATTTGCGGGGGGTTCAACCCTGTACCCAAGTACTCGTTCGATGTACACTAGTGTAGTGTATGTACTGCATCGTGGCGGTGCAAGGATGTGGCACTCGTGGTTCGTCACAATATTTCGTAGGGCGGCGTCATCTTCGCCTGTCATGCTCGCCGCCTCCAAGAACTGTCCCCATTCTCCTACCCTGCACTGGCCTGGCGGACTCCTGACACCCACCCTATTCCCAACGACGCGGCAAAGCCAAAACCTACACCAAAACACCAAATCTCTACACAGCATTAAGTACTTGGGCAGGATACCGAACATGGAGGATGCGGGATACCGCTACTCATTAGAAAGGTCGGGAGATGTGAAGTTGGCAAGCCACGTACCTCCGGTGGGCCTGTGGTCGGCGGCAATGGAGCTCCTAGAGCGCCCCCGTAGGTACATATCGATCGTCGTGTATAATTTTCGGTTATGTCGTACCTAGGTACGTCGTACTTCGTACACTATATGGGCCGAAATGTGTGGGTCTGAACACGGTCTTTGTCATCCCGGCTCTTCGTACCGCAAACCTCCCTCCTCCATTTAAACGCAAAGCCCAAGTGCTGCCGCCACGCGACCGATCGACTGTCTGCCCAGATAGAAGCACTCTCCACCATGTCGGAGGCATACGAACGAGAACGTCAGAACAACGCGCGGCTCGAAGAGCTATCCTCGAAAGTTTCTGCTCTGCGCGGCGTCACCATCGATATCTACGATAATGCCCGGTCCCAAGATGTCATTGACAATACCGTACGTTGCCTTTTTCGCCTGCCTTCTAACTCATTCCCATCACCTTCTCCGTCTTGCCTACGCCCTGCGGTCCTTCCCTGACTGACTGTTCGCCGGTTCTTTCTTCCATAGTCCGAGACCTTTTCTTCCATGGCAACATCGCTCACGGGCTCCGCGGGCCGACTAGGTCGCATGGCCACGGCCGGAAACAAGGTTGCGATCCTCAAGCTCGCCGGCCTCATCATTGGGCCGCTGATCCTGTTATATTATCTCGTCAATTTGTTCTTTTAAACGAATCGTTGCGTTCGCAAAGTCACGATACATCAGTGCACAAGATCCATCGGGGGGTACTAGTTCACCGAGTCGCGTCCGTCCAGCGTTGAATGGGACGTATCGTTGGTCCGTGGGAGAGGATATGGTTCAACTGCCGAGTTTGACCAACTTCAGAGTATTGCATACATCACGGGTATAAACGGGCCGTGGGATCCTTCCAAACGACCTTTTTAATATTATGGTCACTTTTCTGGTGGGAAGCAAATAGCAGGCGCTGGCGTGGCACGGAGTTTGGGTAAAGGCCTTGTATTTACGACTAGGACGGTGGGATATATCATCATTATCATCGCTCAAGTTTCTATATCACTTGCACAACTGACTTGGCCTCTCGCAAGTTCCGTGTTTTGTGCGCTCTGAACTATGTCCCTCTACCTTCGTTCCTACTGCACACAGCATGGCATGCTGCAGCCACAAGTTCCTGGGCCGTCTGGGCTGGCCAATGTCCTTGCACACAACACTAGGGACCCCTAACCTCTTTTGAACCTCCCGACCCGAGTCAATGCAGAGATGCCCTTCTCGTGGCGTTCATTCCACCAAGAACCTACTCCCAGACGTTGGAGAATAGGTCGTCGTTTCCGCCAAATGAAGCGCTCGCAGGCTTAGCCGCGCCACTGCTCGTCGCCGGACCGGTGCTGCTTGTCCAGCCACCGAACTCTTCGTCAGCCGAAACCTGGGGTGCCGTGCTGAATCCACCCGAGGCTCCAGGGACAATAGGTGTGTCGGCGAATGACCCCGACCCAAGCACCGTCGAGCTTCCCCCCCAGCCACCTAGTCCGCCACTGGCGGTAGAGGCTGCTGCAGTCGACTTGGACGTTTGCGGCGCATGTGTGGAGGACGATGTGTCGGGTGCGCCCCAGACGTCGGATCCAGATAGGTTGGTTGGTGCGAGCGGTGTCGAAGTAACGGCGGGTTGAGAGGGCTTGGAGGTGTCGGATGACAAGTTGAACACCGAGTTGGAAGAAACCGGGGGAGGAGTGGTCTTGGGGGCCGAGACGGGCTGTGGTGCCGGCGCCGATAGGTCGAAGAGGTCGCCCATGGACGAGGACTGGGGTTGCACGGCCGGGGGAGATGCGACAGCTGCGGATGCTGGTGGAGGTGAGGTGGACCACGCGAAACCCCCGAAGCTACTATTAGAAGCCTGCTTCTGATGAGACGGGCCTGGCGGGGCGGCAGGCTTGGAGTCGAAGAAGCTTCCTCCACTCAAGCCGCCGAAACCTGGGGATGCCGTACCGGAGGTTTGCGTGGCGGGCTTGGTGTGGAGAGACGGGCTGGCGAGGCTGGCGAAAGGGTCGGCCGCGGCGGGCTTTGGACTGGTTGTGTTGGTAAAACTGAGGCTGCTGAACGCATCCTGCATGCCGCCCAGGGAGGACTGTTGCTGGTGCCCGATAGGGGCAGATGGCATGGATCCGAACGCGCCAGGGGCTTGCGTGTTTTGTGTCGGCTGGACTTGCGGACGCGGCGCCGTTGCATAAAGCGAAAGGATGGACTGCTTCAAATCGGGGCGTGACGGAGCCGTTCCGACACCGCCGGCATTGGAGGTGCTCGCCGGACGGGGTGGTGCAGCCGGTTCGCCGAAGAAGTCCAAGCCCAGCAACGAATCCTTAGTGCTCGTTGTCTTGGGAGGAGCCGGTCCGGCCTTGGGGGCTACTTGAACCGAGGAAGGACCTGCCGAATTCGATCTCTGAGGAATATCGTCACCGCCAATTAGATCTGCCTGAGGTGGGGGAATCTTGCGGGGGGCTGCCGACTGGCCGACAGAGGCTTTGCGGACCGACTCCCTCCTCTCGACATTCTGCTTCTCCTTGACGATGCCCAAGGGAACGTCGTCGTCGCCATCAACGTCCAAGGTGGCTGGGTCGGGCTTGGGGCCGTCCATCACCCATCTCTTGAGCTCGTACTTGGTGCGGATAAAGTTTTCGATTTTGGCTTCGGAGGGAACGTGGCCCGGCGCAAGCTTGGCTTCCCAGTACTTGTTGGCGCGCGCATTTCCCCAGCTCAGGACACTCTGAAGCTGCTCGTCGGTCCACGAATCGAGGTCGACTGATTTGACGCGGCTGATGTGAGTCCCCATGCCTCGGTGAATACCCGAGCATCGGATGCAGACGAAGACGCCGAGATTCCAGCTAGCCCAACGAGGATCTGCGGGTTTTCCAGAGTCAGAGAATTTGCTAGACTGGCGGGATGAGGATTGTTGCGGTGCAGGAGGGGGCGGGGGCTTACGCTTGTTCCTTTTACAATCGGCGCAGACCTTGTTCGGTTCCAATTTCAGGAGATTCTTGATAGTCTGCTGGTTTTGAGCCGCCCGCTGTGCGGCAGCGTTGGGTGGTGGTCTTCGTGACATGGCTGCTAAAAGTCAAGGGGAGTAGATTGGCGTGTTCAATGGGGTGGCCGATGCAGGGTGGAAAGGCGGCGGTATGTGTATCGGGCAGGCCACGGACGTGGAATGGTAATTAGGCGCCAGGATTGTCTTCCGGCCAGCGTAGCTTGATGGTTGGAGTCGAGGGGCAGTTGCCTGCGAACTGAACAGCAACTCCGTACACTTAGACGACGACGTGTTGCCTGAAAACCATAATGTGGAAGGGGGGTTTTCTGTTTAGGGCGAGTGGGTCGGGATCCATGAGTACTTAGGTACCCACTTCCTAGCGGACTTGTACCCCAGGCCATTTAGCTAAAAGGGGCCAGCCAGGTACTCTGTACCTTATTCGTACTCGAGGATCAACTCGTGGTCAGGAAGATATCCCATGCCACGCTGTTCAGTAGGTTTTTCAAGTAGGTAGGTAGTGTAATTACTAGACCTAGTCCGAGGTGCCCAAGATATGTTCACAAGAACATTTACGAATGCAACGCTGTGCCTAGGCAGAGATGCCTTGATATTAGTGGCGGGGTAGACGGTGAATCAGTTTCCAGGCTCCCAACGACTGTACTTCGTGCCCAAAAAAAGTACAAAATACAACGTATTAGTGTACAAAGTACATCGTTTCGTCGACCCATGTCGTCCATGCGCATCATTACCGAAGCACCCGCTAACACTAACCGGAATCATCGACTTGATTTCGACGTCAGTTCTCCTCTTAGTCTTGGAAATCGAGTTCACCCTCATTTGTAAGACGAATTCCGCCGATGTATTCATAAAGGCGAGGTCATCGTCGGATATCTAACCCGGTTTCCGTCACCATACCGATGATTCATACCCCGAAAACCTCACGAAACGCGCCTACTTTCTGAAGTCCATTCTTCTTTCCTCATGAGATTCTCACCGTTGCTCTCAACTGTCTTCTTCACCATCTCCAGGTTTGCCCGAGCCAGGACGCCCAATCTCACGCCACCAAAGTTTGCATCGCCCCTCACCTACCGCGGCTCTCTTCAAGCCTCCATGCCAATCCCCCTCCTGAGCTCCCTCTTTGGCACGTCGGCTTCAGCCTCCAAAACTATGAGTTACCCCGACCAGAGAACCGACGACGAGTGGCGTGCGGTTCTCAATAAAGGTGAGGCGGCCCCTTTTTCTCCTTTTCCGCAAGCCCGAGCCAAAACGGTTGACAGCGAACTTTATTCAGAGCAATTCCGCATCCTTCGCGAGAAGGGTACCGAGCCTCCAGGTTCCGGAAAGTTTGATAAACACTACCCATCTGAAGGGGTATATGGCTGTGCCGGCTGCGGTACGCCCCTCTACAAGGCCAACCACAAGTTCAAGTCGGGCTGTGGCTGGCCCGCCTACTACGACAGCCTACCTGGTGCCGTTACCCGCCACGAAGACCGGTCATTCGGCATGGCTCGCACGGAGATCGTGTGCTCGAATTGCGGCGGACACTTGGGCCATGTATTCAAAGGGGAAGGCTTCGATACGCCCACCGATGAACGGCACTGTGTTAATAGCATCAGCCTGACCTTCTCCCCCGAGGACAAGGTCGAAGGGGAGAAGAAGGAGAGCAAGGCTTGAGCCCGTGGGGCTGCGGTAATGACTGGACGAGGGCATGAAGTTTGTTTATACTTTTTCTTGTCAATAATGTTCTCTTTTCAGGAAGTATGCAGCAGACGAGCCGGCTCTGCGTCACTTGGTTCCTCTTGTCCGACTTTTTTTATTGGACATTCCCTTTCAAAGGAAAAACCTAGAACAAGCCCAAGTTCCCATGGGCATCATGCCTCGTCAAAGGCTTTGTCTTTCGAAGCCGTCTTCAAAGAAAACAAACCCAACAAGAAGGGAAGAAATATTGGAAGGAAGAAACACACTTCGCACACAGATACGCCACCAACCTACGTGCGCGACTATTGCCCCATGCTGCCAGCCTTACAGCCAGATAAGCTCAACGCTCAGCGAAGGGGCTTTTGTTGTTGTTTTCCGCTGGTAAGGGCAATCACATATATATATTGACCTGGTCTCGTCGTTCACCAAGAAATCCCCGTCTTCCCTCCTCTTCCCTACGTTCCAAACGTTCCAAACATCCCCGTCGGCACCCTCTCCTGTGTGACCACCCTCAGTCTTGTTCAGTATCCCTCCCTGTCAATTTTCAGCTTATATTGCATATACTTTCACGAGCATAGTCACCCAAGATCAGTCATCACACAACATGGGCCAACAACATCTCACCGCTGACCCGTACGCGGCGTGCGCTTGGTTTTTTGGCCTCCGGGAAACACCTCGACCTCCTGCAGCACGGCCAGCTTACCTCAACGGCTACGGCGTGGGGTCCGCCTCGGAACATGCTTTCCGGGCTGAGGCTGTCAGGCCTGTGCAAACGACAGAGGCGCACCCCTTTGGCAGGCCGCCGCCCTTCTCTATGAGACTTCGATCTAAGAACTCAATGGAAACCCGGCCAGTCGAGTCCTCAAGCCACCGCCCAACTGTCTATACCCACCTTTCGCCAATTCCGGAATACCCTGATTTGGAAGATCTATATGCTATTGCCACACCTGTAAAGCGGCGTCAGCCCAGCACTACATTTGGGAAAACAATCCACCCCGCCACCCAAGAGGAGTCTGATGGAATGCGCATCCTCGAGAAAGATGGCGGGGCTGCTGTAGGCCCCATCCAAGCACAAAACGGTAGAAGCAAATTCCCGAAGAAAGATGACGACGCCGTGGATGTATATGGCAACGAGAACACGGATAGCATCGATATGGATAGCATCGATATGGATAGCATCGACACGGACAGCGACATGGACAGCGACATGGACAGCGACATGGACAGCGACATGGACAGCGACATGGACAGCGACATGGACAGCGACATGGACAGCGACATGGACAGCGACGATATGGACAGCATCGACACGGACTACATCAGCCAGACTGGTAAGGCCAGTGGAAAGCTTCCCGAGGACATGATCCATCAAGACCACGAGGACATCGCGGCCTCTTACTACCAGAGCGTCATGGACGTGGATTCTAAAGAGAAAGAGCCTGTAGCAATCAGATACATGACCAAGAGTCGGATCAGAAGGCAAGCTCAAAGAACGGTCGAGCAAGCAGTCCGGACGCTGAGGTCGACACCAACCGGCCGTCAAGCGCTCGCCGAGAATCCCATCCCTGTTCGGCCCCTCGTCTGTCTGCGGACGCGTCGCGGCCGGTCTGTATTGAAGATTCGACCCCGCGGATTGATCAGGTGAATGTCTTGGGATGTAGACTCCAGGTGGAGGTACTACTTGAGTTTCGTGGTGTTGAATATGTGTGCATGGCGAAGAGGGAGCGACAGTGAGGATTATGAAAATTGGTTCAGTATTATGTATACATACACGAGCGATGTATGAAATGACTCCAGTGAGAAGGTCAAAGGGGAAAAAAAAACAAGGGGGAAAAAAAAACAAGGGGGAAAAAAAAACAAGGGGGAAAAAAAAACAAGGGGGAAAAAAAAAAGGGAAAAAAAAAGAAAAGGAAAAAAAAAAAGAAAAGGAAAAAAAAAAAAGAAACAGCGCTGTAGAATAGGTTATGTTCTTGTACAAAAATCAGTCAAAAAAACCAGTTTAACAACATCGATTTGATTTTGTTCATCTGTTCATCTAGCACGTTAGACCAGGCAAATTGACCTGGCGTGTTCTTAAATAGCTACCCATCATCCTGCCAAAGTGTAGGTTTAGAATACCAGTGCCGTGTTTGTCTAATGTTTCCTGCGCCAGTCTTTCGACAGATTGCAGCATCGTCGCCGTAGATTCCCGCATGTCCACTTCAGAGCCAAGCATAAGACAGTCGAGATCGCCATCGAGATGCTCGTGCACCAAAGCCCTTGCCTCATCGATTAGCTGCAGGCCGACTATCAGTGTATCACCGTCATATGCCGAGTCCCTGCGAGCAGTTGCGTCTTCTATGGCCTGCAGGTCAGAATGTGAAGCAGGCATGTCACTTTGCGACGTGGCATGGGTTCCTGGCTTCCCGATACAGCAGCTGGTCATTGCATCCTTGGTCATCGAAGTCGTCTGTGTGGCAACGTCATGCTTCTCGAGATGAACTGCCGTAGGCTCGTCCGCTTCGACCGCATCAGCCACGGTTTGTGAACCTTGGTCATTACATGGAAGCAGTGCATCAGAGACGTTGACGGTATTCTCCTTGTTCATGGTCGCCTGGGGCCCGCAGCCGTGTTCGTGATTTTGAAGGTCACTGGAGACATCGACATTTTGAGAGTTAGTATCGCGTTGAGGTCCCGAACGCGACGCGCTCCTTGTGCCACTCAAACCAATTCCGTCAGGAGTGTGCAAACATGACCCCCTCACCGGTCCAATGCCCTTGGCCGCTATGCCTCTGGTGTTGAGAATTGCTCCATCTGCCAGGGTTTGCCTTTGCGACACCCGAGAAGCCCGCGCATCGTTCTTCCGGGGACGAAGACGTGAGGATGCTTTCCAGCTGTCGTTCATCCCATCGGGAACCGGCCCGTGTTCTGTGACTTTCGACTCGAGTCCACTTTGCTCAGAGACATCAGAAGTGGCATGTGCCTGAATAGCGATGTCTTGGGACTCTAAAACGGACTTCAGACCCGGTTGTTGGACTTTGGCCTCTCGAAGAGAACCTCCTCGCTTTTGACGTTTCTTGCTACGGGCTCCACTTCCTCTGGTTGTCCCATGGCCGGATCGGGCGGTACTGTTCGGCTCAACGCATGATAACTCCTTTGAGCCTGTCGTTAGTTCACTATTGGCATAGGCTGTTTGGAATGAACCGTCGAATTTTGTGGTTGTACGAATCGGCCTTGTACTGGACTGGCCACAAGGCAAATTGTCGTCTTCGTGTGGTGCATTAGAAGCCTTCCCCCGCAGGGGCTGTTCTATGGTTTCAGGCTTATTCTTTGGCATCGATTCCCCAGAGGCAGCAGCGCGTTTTCTAGAGCGTCTAGGCTTCGTGGGTACGAGCTCTGAATTGGGTGAGAGTGCCGCTGACTTGGGACCTGCCTCTCCCATATTGAATGTATGCATGGCCCCTTGCCGATGGACACCTGTATCCTGAGGTGTTGCCAATCGTCTTTCCATGAACGGAGTCGAGATGGGATTTTGGAGCACAGGGGATAAGATAGGTCGTTGATCCGGGTCCGCTGTAGTCACCGCTGAGTTAGTCTGCCCGGAAGGACCAATTTCATGCTGAGGGTTCGCATCCAAGTCGTGTCTCTTCTTGGGGGAGTGCTGGAATGGGAGCCGCCTTGGGGGAGGCAGCATATGTTGCATGCTTGTCAGGGAACTGGGCCGGGAGATCGGTGACCTTGGCCTAGGGGTCTCCGAAGTCGTCAAAGGCTTGTCAAAAGGCCGGTGTGTCCGGGGTAGGTGACCGCCTGTCAGACCATTGAGAGAATGAAGACCTTCTGGCCTCGAACCGTGCGGGGCCCCCATGTGCAAGGGGCTTGAGCTTACTGCCCGAACGGAGTCATAATGGGACATTCGCTGCTGGGTACCGAGTAGTGCTTCGCCACTCGTGTTTAGAAGACTAGAGCCGTGAGGAGCTTGTTGCCCTGGGAATGGGTGAAGCGTCTCCCGATTCGACATCAGCGGAGATGGAGACACATGGTTGGTTGCTAGCTCGAACGGAGACGAGGAATGGGCAAACGGGGACGATAGTGACGTTCCATGCTGGTAAGGAGAAGTCGGAATGTAGTGTCGGTGATGCAGAATTGGGGGAGTCTGAAAGCTCGCGCCTGAGAGAAGGGGCGGCGAGAAATCTGTATGTTGTAAGAACGGTCGCGAAAACGATGGAGGGGTCGCAGCATAGGAACGTGAAGAAGAGGTCTTAGATCGACGGACCCAAAGTCCCATCTCCTCGAGAAGCCGCATAGTCTGTATGAAGTCGACCTGCCTCGAGAATTCGGCGCGTATCTCGCGTATCTCCCCCTAGGTTGTTACATTAGCACGCAACTGGCTGGGTGGCTAATCTTTGTGACTTTTACCCGGGAAAGCTCGTATCTCAGGCGAAATGTCTTTTCTGTCTCGCGTTGAGAAAGTTCGTACATGATGTGCCGGGTATTGGATGGGGCCAGTTCCCCCAAGCACAGCGTCTCCTGTCATATAATCAGTCAATATAACCATGGTAGATGGCGACCCATTTACCAGTTGATGGGGCCCGCTACGGAGGACAAGAACAAAGCCGGGCGTCGCTCTGATCACGTTCCCGAACTGGTGGGCTTCGCTTAGGGTCTGTCCTTCGGATTCAAGAGTCAATGTCACGTCGGTGGTATGCGTCCTTCGATGTTGCTCTTGAGAAAGCGAATGAAGAAATCCCACTGAAGCTCTGGTCAGTGGAAAGGTGTACGTCTGGGGCCTACTGGCCCCCAATTGCGACGCCATAATGAGAGGTCACAATGAGACGCCGTCTTTGGGTCAAAGGGAGAAGGGTCAGCTACGGGACGAGGCCAGAGACGAGGGGTTCCATGCTAATAATACGATTCGGCAGGCACGAGGACAGTAGAGTGCGGAATGATTGGGATATAGCGTCGGTTGTGATCTCAATTCGTGACCTAGAGAGTCCCGGAGAGTTGATAGACTCTAGAAGAGACACGCATCGACAAGACTCAGGTCATGGCGCCGAGGGTAAGGCAGCAAGCTCATCAAGATCACGGTGCTACGAAGTAAAGATCACACGGAAGGAACAGTTACCATAAACGGAAACTCCCAGCCAGAATGGATCGAAGAACGATAAGCAAGTGGCACGTGTAGATAAGAGATATGCAGCTAGCACAGTCTGAGAAAGCGCCACCCATTGGTATTCACACGGAGTACTTCGTCGGTACCTGGTAGGGCGAAGTTTGTGGCGCGGCCAGTTCTCAAGGGCGTCTGCTAGGATCTCCGTCACTAGAACAACAATTCGTCCCAATCGCATCTGCACGACTTCCTTGCGCGGGCGGATCATAGTAGTGAGGCTCTCAAACAACTGCGCACCCGCGCGCCCGAACAGACTTTGCTGCGTTGCGCACATGCTCTTCATCCGTGGTACAACAAGGTGTGTACGCTCTTTACCATCGCTCGTCATCGCGATTTTTTATGGCCAACATCAACAAGCATCCTCGCCCTCCATGGTCTCTCAGCCAGCTTGAGACAACTCAATTTCAAGAGTATCCCTTTGCTGACTGCTTGGTACAGAAATTACAGTTGGACTGATAGCTGTCGCGTTCTCGAGCGCGCCAGTCTGCGAAGATGACAACCGAATCGGAGAACCCCATACATACGATCGATCGTACTCCGGAGTATGAGGAGTTTATGGCTCGGCTTAAAGCCTACCACGCACAACGCGGCACCACCCTGGACCCTGAACCGAAGGTTTCCAACATTAATATTGATCTTTTCAAGACGTTCAATCTGATTGTTGCGAACGGTGGCTATGACAAAGTGACGGAAGAGAAGTTGCTTTGGCGCAAGATGAGGGAGAAGCTGGGAATCCCTACAACCAATGAACCATCTACAGCCTATCAGCTAAAGGAGAAATACTACAAGAACCTGGCGGCGTTTGAAATCAGTACCATTCATGGGAAGGAGCCACCTCCCAAAGATATCCTGGAAGATGTCACCGCAAAGGGCGGATCTCTGTTGACACGCACTCGGGAGAACTTTCGCGGAGGAAAACATGAAAGCTCCATGGCTGGCGACTCGGCTGCTTCTGGGGACGATGGAACCGCCACTCCTTCACGAGACCGCGCGGCACCCGAGACCACCCCTACCAGTGCCAGTCTTCGCGCCTCGCGGGGTCTGAGAGAAGCACCTCCGCAGCGAGTCATCTTTCAACCTGACACAGCTCCGGCCCGCTCATCTCGACAGTCTTCGGCCACGCAGGCAGCCTCACATGCCGTCAATGGCAACCAGGACCGAACCAGTGCAACGCCTCAGAATGGTCACCGGAACAACTCGCCTGCTCATTACCCAACGAAAGCCCAAACCCAAACCCCTGGTCACTTGGCTCAGACTCCAGTCCCGTTCCCTGCCCACGGGCGTGTTCAACGTGGGCCCAGTGACAGCTTCACCCCTCCCAACATAGAGAACATTTCGTCGTCTGTGGACGCGTATCAGCCTTCTGCCTTTCAGCCCATACATGGAATCCCACTGCGTCCCGTCGACACGCCAAGCAATAACCCGACTGCGTTTGCTCGACGGCGATATGCAGCGCAACAGCCGCAACCTCTTAACGGGCCGCGATTTCCACCCGGTAAGTCCCTTGCCAACGTACTTCTGTCAAGGTTGTTTCTCGGGACTTACGATATGCAGGTGTCAACATGCCCCCCAGCATTTACATCCGCTGTGTGAATGGCTTGCTGTCCGGCATCCCCAGCGAACAGGCTTTTGCGCTCAACCATTTGGTCCGAATCTCGTATGAGCGAGGAGACAAATTTCGGTTCGAGCAGTTCGGTGATCTTGCCCGCGGGCTCGTCGAAAAGATCTTGGACGTGAGCAGCCTTTTCTACGAAGTGAAGTGGGAGGTCGACCCATTTCCGCCCTGGTGCCGCGCGACCGGTCCCAACATCCTTTCCATCGATGGAACTCCTGACATCCTGGAGCGCATCGACTCTCTGAAGCCGAAGCATCGTATCGATTTGGTACAGCCTGCGGACTTTGCAGACCGGCTCCAGCTCATCAACGAAGCCGCCCTTACACTCCGCAACATGGCCCTTTTAGCAGATAACGCCTACTTTCTATCCATCAAAGCGCTTGTGGTGAAGGACGCCATTTGCATTGCGCTCAAGCTTCCTCCCCGAGATTCTGTCATTGAACTGAAACACCTCATGATCGAGGTCGCTGAGGCTCTGACACCTTACCTCGAGCTCGAGTCTAGCGACCCTCTTTACAAGGTCCTCATGGGCTGTGTCGACTCGGATGATCTCGGTGTGGTCCTCGGCTGCCTGCGTGCGCTTACCCGAATCTCTATTTACTCCGAAGAGACCAACAAGCTCGACGATGTTCCACCGAGCGTTCTTCGGAGAATCACCAACTGGCTACTGGTGGACGACAACGAGCTGAAAGATGCCTGCCTCGACTTCCTGTACCAGTACACTGCTGTAGTTTCGGATGTCGATACTCTCCTTCGTTCGGTCGAGTGTCAGCACCTGGTTACTCACCTTGTGCGCCTCCTTTCACATGGCGCCAAGCAGACACAGCGACAGATTATCATGACGCCGGAGCTGAAGCACGCCCCTCCCGAGGTCCCTTGTCCCATGCCGCCCGATCTACTCCAGGATCTCCTGAAACTGAACGAGCCCGAACGATGTCAGGCGTGGGTCAGGTGTTTCTTTGAGGAGGACAAGGATTCCTTCGTCACCCAGATCACAGCTTGGCAGGCGTACCAGAACGGGTTCAACGCGGCCCTCAAGTCCATCGGACAGTTCCTAATCACGCCTGCCGACTTTATTCGCAACAGTACGACTGTTTACAAGGAGTCCAAGGCTGAGGTTCTGACGACGGATGGTCCCGGTGAGCCGCAACAGAAATTCATTATCCAGGGCATTCGCGCACGTCGGCTGCCCATCGGCCTCGATGGTAAAGAATACCGTCGCTGCCTCTGGGATTCCGACAGGCCTGGAGAGAAGTGCGGTCTCTTCTTCCACAATGCGCACGACATGGCGACCCATGTGACGATCGCCCACGTGGGTATCAGCAAGAACGCCGATGGCCTTTTCCCCAATGAGACAAAGCCGTTCGCATGCCGTTGGGCAGATTGTACTGCATTTAGTGCGCCCGTCGAACAAGAGTTTGGCGCTTTTGCCCGTCACATCGCGACTCATGCCGCCTGTATTTTCCCGCCCGACGTGGCCAAGTCCCACAGCGCCAGCTCACGGCCCAACTGGGTCCAGCCCGCCAAACTCTTAACCCTGACGTACTTGGAGACGCCGACCGTCTTGGACGAGCGAAACCCTGCAGCGCCTCCCCAGCCGGGCGGCATCCCTCTCAGTGCGGCCCTCATTCTTCGCAACATTGCGCGGAATGCCCCCAAGACGCAGTCGGAGGAGGAA
This sequence comes from Sodiomyces alcalophilus JCM 7366, assembly GCF_042370955.1. Taxonomy (NCBI): domain Eukaryota; kingdom Fungi; phylum Ascomycota; class Sordariomycetes; order Glomerellales; family Plectosphaerellaceae; genus Sodiomyces; species Sodiomyces alcalophilus. The sequence continues at coordinate 1,062,166 of NW_027263535.1, read as the reverse complement.
CTCTTGCGGCAAGGCGAATCGGGCGGCTGGAACGAACGCTTGTTCCTCGCCCTGCGTCCACATCTCTTCTACCTCCTCGCCCATAATCAACCTCTTGTAAGATTCTTACCTTTTTCCCCTTTTTTTCCGCAAAGCATATTAACAGCCCCACCTCACCAGGGCGAGTATATTTCGTCGATTCTGGACCTGATCGAGCCAAGGCAAAGCGAGCAGGTGTCCCGGGAGTAGGGTAGCGTATAGAGCTTTCATTTGGCTGAAAGAATCGGGGCAGACTTTTGGCTTCCGCGGTCTTTGGTGTCATCACGACGTGGCCCGGCTGGCCGAAACTGGCTCTCATCACACAAAGGTCTGTATTATAGAAAAGGATGAGGTGTTGGAACAGAAGGAGCCAAAATAGGTCGGTAATACCCTGGCGTTACGGAACTGGGAAGTTTTTGAGGTTTCTTTTGGGGGCACAAGGACGAGACGGAGGAAGGGAAGAGGCAATGTCCAGACGTTCTGGTGCAACTGGCGCAGAGTTGGGTTCAGCATTCGTCTTCATCCGGGGAGCCCGGGGCTGCCCGCATCAAATGAAGGCCTGTCCTTACCGTGTGGGCGATTACGTGGAGATGTTGCAGTGTACAGTTCCCTAGGGTAAGTACCGTTGTAGGCAGCGTACGTGCTTTGTACTTCGCAGTCACTTTGCCAGGCGCAGCTGGGTTGAAGCGGCCCATGATTAGTCAGTCCATTCATAATCTTGAAAATACGAAACATGTACTTCGTACTGTATGTACGAATGTTCAGCACAGGTGACCGTCCCTCGGGTTGACCGAATCGTCTGTATTTCGTACGCTTCGACGACGACTGAACGCCTTGACAAGCTAAGAAACAAAATAAGCAAGAAGATGAGGGCTGAGACCAATAATTTCGTATCACCGTTTCATTTACGGACACCTGATCTATGGCTCTGGTACCGTGCCGTTGGAGGTACGGTACAGTGACGAGACAAAAATGTTGAGCCGATGTATGTACTTATCACACCACGTTATAGGTGTGCGTAGGTTGGTACATCGACTTGACACTTGTGTCGAGTTACTACAACGTACCCGTTGTATACAACAACGTTGTAATTATCTGATCGTCAAAATTGGGAGGCGGTCAACTGAGAGAAATGACAAATGCACGCCTTGGCAAATCCTGAAGCTTCACATCCCGCCCCGGCGGCCAAGTGCCATGACATCGGGATTCAACTGATGGCGTGTCTCGTCTGTATGGTGTGGCTCCCCCACGCCGTCGCCACTTTCCCACGTCGTCTCCCGTCCCACCCTGCACGCGTTTCTGGTGGAGTGGATTTAATTTGGCAGTTGCGAAAATGGGTGGCAGATTTCGCAAAGATGCGGATTGTGGGGGAAACCAGACTTGAGTAAGGACGGACGGTTCGGGTGGAGAGCTATCTCCGGGGAACGAAACTCGGACAGGCCTTTGAAGCTTAGGCGGATTCGGGCAGGACCTGGATCCCAGATGGGTCCCTTGTACGATTTCGCGATGATTGCGGGATGGGGTATTGGTATTGTATTACAACGTACATATAGGAGAAGTTTGCGATCCAGCTGACCACCTGAGCAAGCCTCCCCTGGCCAACAGCGAAATTACCTGCTCGAATCCGAAGAAATGAATGAGCAACCAGGTAATTAGATACAACGTACATCACGAGAATCCGTGCGATCGGAGACAGGATTCGGTAGTGTGTACATAATTCGTAATTGTGGTTTCACCAATGTCGGTCAGTTGAAGTTATCGCGTCCTCTTCCCTCTCTGTCGTTTCGTCGTCCATGGTATGCTCACGTTGCGGGAGCGTCTGGGACCTTGGGGTTCCTCTCCATTCACCCACCGTCCTGGGCACGTGCATGACGTTCCCGCCAGCAAAAGGTCCAAGCGTACCGTTACGCATCCTTTTGGGGGAAATCAGGGGTCTGGAACGGAGTCTGGAAGGCCTAATCTCAGTATGTGGGACTGGCCACCACATGATCGTCAGTCATTAAGGATGACAGATTAAGCGGGACGGAACCGTGAGCAGAGTGACTCAATCGCCTGCACTCCGGACAAGTGTACGTTGTACGTTGTAATTCGGTAGGTTGCTCAGGAATCCTACCCATTGGCGTTCTGGAAACATTCCTCATGCTCTTACAACGTATACCATGTCCTCCGTATTCTGTCGAGAGCTATCATTTCAAGCCCCATACTTGGTAGATGTCCCGACACGGTGAAATGGTAATTGAAAGTCATTTGACATGCTTTTGTGTGATAAATCCCACGTCGAATCCCGATATCGGGTATGCTTGTGAGTCACCAATTGTGTCCGTCGCAGCTAGGGCGATCCTCCGTTTGTCTTGACAGCAATCGAGACATCAGTACCGAGTACGGCCACAGGTTACTGCAATCTCATCAACTTCTGCCAATGGCGGTGAGGACCGGGACCTATGTAATAAGGTCCAGGAACACGAACAGTTGAAGTCTAGCTCGGTGGGGCCGAGGGGAGGCATGGGACGGGGAGAGATGGATGCTAGTACGCGAAAGGGAGGCGCGTGACCCTTGTTCGACGATGTCCGTCCCATTGTATTGCATGTCGCCGTATCCGTACCGTTCTGAGAGAACAAACTGTGGGATGTTAGCTGAGATTCTCATGGACAGATCGCCCTCGCGGTGGTATCAACGCCGTGCACACCGCTCGCCCCCTGTTGTTTCAACAGAGCGCCCCGGCATGAAAGGATGGGCATCCGCGAGTCTCGGGTCGTTGTCCAATTCCAATTGGCAAGACACAGACGGATGCCCTGCAACTGGCATTCCATGTCTTGCATTTGGTTGCTGCACAACGGGCTGAACACGATGGGATGGATGCCCGTGTGACCTGCCTTTTTTCTTTTTGTCTCCCTTTTTCTTACGAATAGTAATGTCTCGGATGGCCGCATCAGGGGAGTGATCTACTGCCCTCTTACCGGCGCAATATGTGGATGGCTGGATATCTTAGACACGGAAAAGGGAATGTGGACATTGTATCGTGGTATTCTCCCAACGCAACTTTTTGGTGTTTTCGGCAGATAAGGTGAACTGAATCAAAGATGAGCCGTAGCAACCAACAGCCCTCCAGGCTTAGGTTATACATTGTACTCTGCTTTACAACGTACGTTGTACACTCCGATTACTTTTTGTTCGTACGGTATCGGCATTCCTTCTCCATCCATGCTTACCCCGACTTGCCCGAATCCGCCGAGCAGGTTATCTGATGGGCTTGGGAGACCGAATCCCGACCCCGACACGACGTTACAGGACAAAGCCAAGAGAATTACCGAAAAACCATAGCTAGGTTTTAGCGGGAGTCCATCCATCGAGAGATCATCCCCTCTAACGCCGAAGATCTATTTACGTACATTTTTCCGCATCTTTCCCCCCCACTCTCCATTCCCCTCAACTGGTCCGCAGGACAGATCCAGATTTGCGACAGTATTGTGGGAATAAGATAGTTTTAAGCTTGGTGGTAAGATACCTCGTGTCATAACAATGGGAGGACAGGGAAAGGAATCTCCGCCGACCCCCACATGAACGAAGAGAGCGGAGGAGCGAGGCTCGTGTGATGGGAAAGATGGAACTCGTGCTGCCATGCTGCAATCCAACGTCGATCCCGTTGGACCCTGAACAAGACGTGATGAGGTGGAGCAGACTTGCGCTGGCCCTTGGCGCAGGAACAATGGGGAACGGAACACCAAAGCCTCCACGCCTGCGAGCTCCGAGGTCCCTGCTGGTCGGGGCAAGCCGATACGCTAGAAGCTGCAGGATTGCTTGGAATTGAGAAGCGAGGAGGTGGGGAGGGGAGCGAAGCGAAGCAGTGCCTTTTCCCGCATGTGCTAGGCATTGGGACCTCTCACGACTACCTAAACGCGTGGGTGGGTAATCGGCGCACAGACTAAAGCTTCGGTGTGCCTAGTCCAGGAGAAGAAGTGAAAAGGAGATGGAGTGGGGGTTCGCGGTTCGCAGCCGTCAAATCTGGCTAGTCCTCACTCACCACCGTTTTCAACTCTCATTTCCCTCTGAATCAAGTCAAACCTTGGGAAAGCTGCGGCAAACTTTCCAAATCACCGTGCTCCAGGGGCCCGGACCGCCTTACGCCGGAAGCTCTCATGTACTTGCCTCGTAATCACATATTCTTCGCAATGAGGCGAATGCACATGACTGACCTTGGGGATATTGGCAAACCAAGATAATGGAAGGATCTTGCTCACTTCCATGTTAGACTTTCCAAGGAGATGGCGGAAGCCCTACGAAGAATGACATCAGAAAAGTTAGAGTTGGCTCTTTCCTTGTGCTGTGCTCAACGCAACAAAGCCTTCCATGTCGCTACTTTGTATTCCTGGTTATAAGCTGGATCCAGGTAGGTACATGTACTGTACGACGTACTCGGTACTTGAGCTCCCCGCTTTAAATTTCTTAGATTTTTTTCTTTTCCCACGTTGCCTTCGAGCTGATTAATGCTTATTTGGCTGGATGACTTGCCGCGACTCAGCTCCGCGAAACGGCGTCGGACTATATCCACCTTTTCACGTCTCGATACGGTGGAAAGGGACGGACGGTAGTTCCCACCGTTCTAAAGTGGGAGACACAGAATTGCCATGCTGGATACGCACCAGCCCTGTACATAGTGATACCTTAGTACTGGGTCGGGCCAGGCTCGAAGCGGCGTCGGTCGCCCGTTCACCTCATCTGGGGGCCCCTATCCAAACGTCCCCTTCTCTTCTCACCCCCAGCCGTCTCCTTTCGCCTGAGCAAGCAACAGGGTAGGGCCGCGACCCCCGAGGCACACACGACACACTAATTAGCAGCTAGGAGATACGGATGCTAGTCTACACGATGGGGGAAGGTACGGAGTAATTAATTAGAGAAGAGTATATAAGGACAATCGGGGTTCCTGCCTCGATCTCTGTTATTCTGACCTGCTTATTTATCCCACTGCTTTCCCCCTACGGTCATAGCAACGTCGCCCACCCGCATTTCCTTGCTCCTTCCTTAACGCATTCTCTTCTATTGAACCTCCTTTTGACTATTTGAGTTGTTGCTCTTTCTGTTTTTACATTGCAAATCTCATACAGATAACAGTGGTAATTACCCTGGTATTGGTGGAAGTTGAAGCTCTCATTCCTCAGATCGAGTCAGCCGCAACCATCAACTTGCTTCTACTGCCTCACCTTCCTGATTCACCCCGACGACAAGGAACATCGCTCCGGAATCAGACGATCTACAGCTGCCGCTCTTGACCTAAAAAAGCGAGCCCCTGAACACAACTTCATCTCGACAACTTGTGTATATCTTCATAAGAAGCAACAGCTCTGTCTTCGCTATTGAGGCTCTCCTTCCCAGTCTGTCAAGCGCAACTGAAGACCTTGGATCCAAAGTCGCTTTGCCCCCGAATCGTTGACCGGTCAAAACGCGGTCTTGCCCATTGTTTTTTCTTTCGCCCCCTTCGACCCAGTTTTCACGCCGACTCACTTGAGCCATTGCTTCGGCTTCTCCTTAATCACTGCAGTCCCTTTCACTCACCACCATCACTTTGTCATTTTACACATACGCCTCTCCAAGTCACGGGACCAGCCAGGCAACAACATTAATCGCCGTGCGAAGCAATAAAATTTAACCAATTCTTAGCGAGCCGCCACCACCACAACAGGCGTTGAGAGTTAAAATCTTATCAAAAAACTTTTCTGAGGCACTTTACCAACCAGGGTAGTTATATCCTCAGTTCTCTTCCCACAAAGACATACCCAAATCCCTCTCTCCTACATCTCACCATCCCACCCAAACGCAATGGCTACCCTTCGCTGTGCTGTTCGCGCTGCCACCCGCGCCTCCGTGGCCCCTCGTTTCACCGCCAACGTTCGGGCTCTTGGATTCTCCACCTCTTCCATCACCGGACTCAGCGTCCGTGAGAAGGAAGTCCCCGTCACCACTTGGCCGGCTCCCAAGGACGGTCGTTCTTCTATCCCTGTTACTCCCAAGAAGAACTCGGATTTTGAGGTCGATGCCGAAGAGAATGAGGACATCTATCCCTTGACCAAGGAGGCCTACAGCAAGATGTCCCCCACCATGCAGAAGATGTCTGTCCATGGCAAGACCATTGTCATCACTGGCGGTGCTCGGGGTCTCGGGAACCACATGGCTCGTGCCTGCGTCGAGGCGGGCGCTGAGAACCTCGTCATCTTCGATGCGAACCAGGAACTCGGCGAGGCCGCTGTCCGCGAGCTCTACGAGAAGACGGGTCTCCCCGTGACCTTTTTCAAGGTCGATGTCCGTGATGAGGATGCCATCAACGCCGCTGTGGACCGCGCCGTCGAGATGTACGGTGTTCCCGACGTTCTGGTGAACGCCGCCGGCATCGCTGAGTATGTTTTACTTCTATTTCCCGCAACCTTTCAAGCTGCCGAGCGTGAAAACTAACAGTCTCTCCAGCTCCAACATCAAGGCCGAGGAGTACGACAGCAAGATGTTCCGTCGTCTGATCGACATCAACCTGACAGGCACCTTCCTCATGTCGCAGGCGGTGGGCCGCCGCATGATTGCCGCCGGGAAGCCCGGCTCCATCATTCTCGTGGCCTCCATGTCTGGCAGCATCGTCAACTACCCGCAGGAGCAGTCGTGCTACAACGCCTCCAAGGCCGGTGTCGTCCAGTTTGGCAAGTCTATCGCCGCCGAGTGGGCCAAGTACGGCATCCGCGTCAACTGCATCTCCCCCGGCTACATGGACACCGCCCTCAACCGCGTCCCCGCCCTCGAGGCCCAGAAGAAGATCTGGCGCAGTCTGACGCCCCAGAACCGGCTCGGCGCCGTCGACGACCTCAACGGTCTCTGCGTCTTCCTCGCCTCGGACGCTTCGGGTTTCATGACGGGCTCCAATGTCCTCATTGACGGTGGTTACTCGTGCTACTAGAGTCACATGGCGAAAGGGTAGCGTGCGTTTTCTCTTTAGACCCTTTTAATTTTTCCTTTTCTTGTTCTTGGCATGGTATGCGACATTGGGCGGGGTACTATCTATACCCATAAACTCGGTTCGGCGTTTAAGGGGCGATCATCCAGCATCGGATACAGGTTAGACCATCCTAGAGGCCTTTCTAGAGGATAGACTAGAGGATAGAGATGTCAAAACTCATTTGTCTGCCTTTTCTTTTACTTCATATAACGTTCCCTGTCTTTGAATCATGTGGTTTTGTGATCCCAGAATCATTACTCGCTGTGGTTGTTTTTCGGTGCATTTTGTATTTTCATCACTTCCAATGGAAACAGGCTCAGAATGCTCCCAGAGGGCGAATCTGTTATATTCTCTGTTTGCTGCCGGTAACCACCCTGTATATGAGCTGTCATATATCAAGTTCATATAACGAAAAGCCCGTCATACGCGCTGGAAGTATGGACTCTCCACATTCAACCGTAGCAGGTTGTTTGATAAACGATGTTCTGTTAGTGGCTGGTTCAATCACCCCCTACACCTACTTAGTACTTACTGTGCTATAGTTCCCATCCAGGTTACTCCACGTTGCCCATCTGACCCTGTCATGTCTCTGTGCCTATGGAAGCACATACGCATGTCTCGGGACGGGATTCACCCGCACCCGCTAGTAAGAAGCAGCAAGCGTCGCGCCTTAAGTCGCCTCCACGACGTAACACGCTACCATGGTCGCTTAATCCGGTTGTACTTGACCTTGGACTCTCCCGGAACTCTGGTCGTGAACCGCTGGTTTCATACATGCGCCTCCCTTCACTAACCATTCGCGTAGGTCAAAGGATGTCTGTGTTGGAAACCACTATAGGGGATTCATTGGCCGTCGTAACAGTAAGTTCCAGCAAATTGTCCCCCTGCAAAGAAGGGTTGATATTGGGGGAACCATTGGCTCTTAGAGGCCGGGACGTGTGCTGTGGTTGTCCGTCCACTAATAGATCAAACATGCCACTACTCCCCTGCATGAGGCGCCTCCTCTGCCCTTCGTATGTTAGGGGGACCGGCCAGGGACAGGGCCAAGTGTTTATTTCTTGCTATGGAAAGGATAGGCCGTGGCATTCTCCAAGTTTTAGGATAGAAAACAGGGAAAGGGCGGGCTCTGGCTCTCTCTTGCCAGCACAAGCAGATAGATAGCTGCGAGGAGAAGCCTTATCGGTGGCCATTCAGCGGTCTTGAGGCAAAGAACGCCTCCAATATAACGGTCCAGGTGGCAGTGTGCGCAGTGCCTGACGAGGGGATTTGCTCCAGCTTAATTCCTTCGAAGCAGAACAACGAGCCCCGTGGCTGGTCACGTCCAGTGCTATAGTGAGCCATGTAGGGAGTATGTGCCACATTTAAGACACGTTGGTGTCAAGCCTGAATACCGCCCAAGTCATGTCGAGTCATGCCGGGGACGATGGTCTTTGGAGCTGTGCCGACTACCGTTCGCCTCTGAATGAGGGTTGTGTCGCAAGTTTGGGATGAAGCGCAGCTCTCTTCTAGGGTATTCGACAGCCGTCGCTAGACCCCCATAAACGCCAACAGCTTCAAATAGAAGCGGTCGGGCGACGAATTGCAAGGGATGGCGGCTGGAAGGTTGACGACAACTTGACTTCGTAAGTGGAAAACCTTTATGGTACCTGTATCTTTGTTGGCGAGATCGATAGGCTACTAGAGGAGGCGGGTATGTAGTGTAATCAGGCCCATCTCTTGGTGGTGGATGCTGACGAGGCGAGCCACAGGTTCTTGGCTCGCCAACTAGAAGCCGGAGGTCTGGTTGACGTCTGGGCAAGCCACAGCTTGTCAGGATGATAGGATAGGGAGAGGAAACTCCAGAAACGAAGATGCCACGAAGCACCCGAGGTCAGTCCAGGGTCTGTTGCTGCCACCCTTTGGCTCAAGTTTCGAACAGAAACCTCTTTCCTCGAATACCATCTCGTGCGTACAACGGACACCTGGTTACACAAGTCTGTCCAGGTGGCATCCACCAAGTAATACTGCGACACGACACAGAGTATCATGACACTGGAGTACCTTGCGTCAAACATTATATAGGGGTTCCCTTTTTGGCGTAATAGTCAAGATTTCCGTGTAACATGCCGTCCATCTGGTACAATTGACTTGTTCACGATGTAACTGCCACGTCGTCGATCATGGGTCCTGCATACTTCTCTTTGTCGCGGTTGAAATGCTACCATAGACACCCTCTATATGGTGGAGATCGACCTGAATGATGAGGTGGACGAAGCAAAGAAAAAAAAAAACCAATTGACGACTCCTTATAAACAAACAGCCACCGCGGTGAAAGTTAGAATCCCAGGATGGGTTTTTGCTGAGCCACTGCACTGTACAACTACTGCATTTTCCGTGTGGATATCGCCGAACACAGTCTCTATATATGAACAATAACTGTATACTGACCTACCTGCAACCCCGAGTAATATGGGCTGAGGTGGGGAGCCATGAAGTTCTCGAAAGACCTTAACATGATATACTTTGTATGTACACTACGTTGTATGAGCTTCTTCGCTGGAGTGCTTGGGAAGGGGACAAGTCCTGGTTATAAGTGACCTTATGATCTTTACTTATATCCTAAGAACTTGTTATACCTGTATGCTTGTCTCCAGGCTCAACCAAGCCACCTGATATGTATGCCTATGTGAGATGCCTATTCCGTAGCTATAGTCCCTAGGTTCCGACTATCTTTTTGTCGCTATCTCGGGATAAGTATTATGGCCTGCCTGTGGAAACTATCCTATAAAACTTCTAATAATGGACTCGGAGTTGAGTTTGGTTGTGTGAATTAGACGATCAGAGCCATACTCTAACGTATCCGTCGACACTATACCTCGTATAGGTACACCATATACTTCGTAGGTATCAATTTCCGACTAGGTACCTAAGTATACTAGGTACTGTCTCGTTGTTGCGGCTCTAAACATCCAATACTATTGTCTGTTCCAGGTACGAAGTGCGTGTGTAGTATGACATGACCAAAAGGAACTCGGTCACCTCCAGCTCTTTTTCTTATTTGTGTACGTTGTACACATACAACGCGTTATACGCCACAGGTTATCGTTGTAGTGTCGGGCCTAACCAGCGGATATCTGACCAGACAGCTTGTAGACCAAAACACTAACGAGGACCAGTCTATTCAACCGAACAGCCGTGTCTACTCCACCTTCCCCTCCGCCAGTGTCGCATCCCGACACCCTGCGAACATGAACTAGTACAGTGCGGAGAGCGGGCTGCTAACGCCCTCTACGAAGTAAGACAATATCCTCTCCCGCCCTTATCCGATAACTATCTGGCCGCAATGCAGAAAAGCACCCTATCCTCTCTACCTTTTATATAAAGCGCTATTATAAGTACTCTATTCTCCGAGGTTATCGCGAATTATAGCATGGATATATAGCTTACCTACCTGAATAGGCACCTACCTACCTAGGTAAATCAAATATCGGAAGGTACGAAGACAGAAGTAGACGCTGTGACGGAAAATGGCAATAACTAACCGGCTTTCTCACGCAATCGCTGGGAAGAAACAAGCTCAATGGTACCTACCTATCCACTGATATGCACTTGATCCGTTTTATCTGTGATTTAGACCAATAAGAGACGAGCCCACCTGCCCACCATACAGTATCAGTACCTCCATCTTCATTCAATTCGAAGTACCTACTTCTGTACTGGCCGTTTTTAGTTGCACAAGCCACAAAGCCAGCACAGACCCAAGTCCACAAAGACAAGCAACGTGATTGCTCAACTCCACCTCCATCGAGTAGCAAGAGGCTATAATCACCTTTGCGCGGCCCCTACCGTTTTTTCTTAACCCACTTTGCACACCCTGGTGGGCTTTTGTCTCTCTTTGTTTGATGATCTTTCTTGCGCGACAGACTCTCGGGTCGTAATATGGACAGCCAGAGTACTCTTTCCAACGGGATCTCACAGCGTCGCAGGCTCACCAAGAAACCACCCTCTGGTCACTACCATCAGCATACCCGCTCGTCCGGTGGCCTCGATGGTGGCGTCGACGCCCAATCGCTCCAGAGCCAACGCAGTTCCACGTCCACGAGTCTAAAGCGAACACCGAGCGCGCCACCCGTCAGAAGAAGCCTTTCTACTCCCTACGGAGACCAATCTCCTCGTTACATCCAGCCCGCTTTCCCTTCGCCGAACCTGGCCCAGGGCCAATTCGCCCCGTCCGCAAATCGCAGCCCCGCCATCGCCATCTTCCCAGACCTCGATAGTCGGTCCCCGCAGGAGACGGACGGATTCATCGGCGCCCCGTTTGACGGCACCGCCATCCTCGACCGCATCGAACAGACAAAGTCGCCGACACTTCACCAGTCCACCCCCCGCCACCAAGACCCTGTTCCCACAACGCCGAAACCGTTTCCCAACGCGTCCCATATCATGGCCCCCGGATTACGCCGCTCCGTGAGCTTCACCTCGGCAGCACCCGCCATGAGGGATAAGTCGCAGGCGAACCAGACAATGGATACACACGTACTGGGCCCGAAAAGGTATTCGGACGAGGGCAAGGACTCGAAGCCAGGCATCATTCGCAAAAAGTCGGGATTCTCGGGTTTTGTCAACAGCCTCGTCGGGTCTCAGAAGAAGCCAGTTATCTCAGCTCCCGAGAATCCAGTCCATGTTACCCATGTCGGATACGATAGCACCACGGGCCAGTTTACGGTTAGACTTTTCCCTTTGTTATCTTTCGCCTTTTTCCTACCTTTTTTTCACCGCCGCACCGTGTTGTTCTTGACGTAACCCCTTAACACCATGAATCTGCTTTGCTAACAACATGCGCGCAGGGTTTACCGAAAGAATGGCAACGGCTTATCAACGAGAGCGGTATATCAGAGAAAGAACGGAGGGAACACCCCCAGACTATGGTCGACATCCTCACATTCTACAAGGAGACGACCGAGAAGCCGCCCGAGGATCAGTTCTTAGAGAAGTTCCATGATGCTCGCGCGCCTGAGTATCGGCAATATGTCAACACTCCAGGAGGGGCCATGTCCCCAGGCATGTATCCGCCAACAAATTATATGGGTATGTCGCCACTCCCGAGTCCATCCATGAATGCCACGTTTCCAACTGTCAATGATGAAGGATCGTTTGAAAATCCACGACAACCACCTCCGGTTCCCGGCCAGAACCGAGGCCTGGGTCCGACAAAGGACATCAATCTCACGCCGAGTCGTCCTGCTCCGAGACCTCCCGTCAACCTACCGACAAGAACTGCTCCACCCGCAGCATACGTCACGAAAGACTCGGGGATTGGCATATCGCAGCCCAGCGAGGACCTGCCCGCTACGGCCTACGCCCCTCCCAAGGATAACATTCCCATGCTTCCCGAGGAGCATCGGTCGCGGTCCAATTCCCGCGCCAATGGCATGGCTCCTTATGCACCAGCCAGCCCCCAGCCCCCGACTCAACATCACCAGGCCCAAGCCTTTTCACCGGCCGGTCCGTCTCCTGCCCCGTCGTCATCATCCCAGGCTGCGTCATATCAGCAGCAGCTTCTCCAGCAACAGCAGGAGCAAGCTTTGGCCCAGGCACAAGCTGCCATGTCCGGGCAGATTGGCCGAGCTCCAAGCAAGAGGCAGCCGGCGCCTCATCATCAGCAGATGCAAGCACCCCTGACGTCACCAAACGCCCAACAGCCGTATCCCCAAGGAGGAAGTGCTACCAGCGCCAACGCCTCTCAGAGGCCCCAAATCGGTGTGCCAGGTCAGCCGGGCTCCCGGCCTAGGCAGAGAGCACGCCAGAGCAACAGCGTCGATGTGGTTGCGGCACTCAAACGTATTTGCTCCGAGGGCGATCCCCGGGAGCTATACCGCGGGTTTAACAAAATCGGCCAAGGAGCTTCCGGTGGGGTGTTTACTGGACATGAGCGTGGGACGAACCGTCTTGTCGCCATAAAGCAGATGAACCTCGAACAACAACCGAAGAAGGATCTTATCATTAACGAGATCCTCGTCATGAAAGAGAGCTCTCATCCGAATATTGTCAACTTCATTGACAGCTACTTATGCGGCGGTGAGCTTTGGGTCGTCATGGAGTTCATGGAGGGCGGAAGCCTCACCGACGTGGTCACATTCAACATGATGACAGAGGGTCAGATTGCGTCAGTATGCCGCGAGACTCTGAAGGGTCTTCAGCATCTTCACTCAAAGGGTGTCATTCATCGTGACATCAAGTCAGACAATATTCTTCTGTCTCTCGAAGGAAACATCAAGCTCAGTAAGTCCTTTTCTCGGCCCTGGCAGGATAAAAGTTGATATATGCGGAAGCTAACCCGACTTCCCAGCCGATTTTGGCTTCTGTGCCACGATCAACGAAGCCCAGAATAAGAGGACAACCATGGTCGGAACCCCCTACTGGATGGCCCCGGAAGTCGTCACGAGGAAAGAATATGGCCGGAAGGTCGACATATGGTCCCTCGGGATCATGGCGATTGAGATGATCGAGGGAGAACCGCCGTATTTGACCGAGTCTCCCCTGCGCGCACTATGGCTGATAGCGACGAATGGCACTCCCGCGATTAAGGACGAGCGCGACCTCTCGCCTATTTTCCGGGATTTCCTCTACTTTGCTTTGAAGGTAGACCCAGAAAAGCGTGCCAGCGCCCACGATCTTCTTCGGGTATGTCGAGAACCATCAAAACTTCCCACCCCTGCCCCCCTGGAGATGTTTTTCCATCCACTGACATTTGTTTTTTCCACAGCATGATTTCATGAAACTATGTGTCGACCTTTCTCAGTTGTCACCACTCGTTCGTGCCGCTCGAGAAGCTCGACTCCAGGAAAAGGCGCGCAAAGGCCAGTAGAAGTGGTCTTGGTACACTACATTCTGGTCTCGCCTGAAGCCGTCGCAGGCTGCAAAGTCGGCCCGTTGACGGGGCAGGTGTTTATTTCTACGACGACACCTCGACCATCTTTTTCCGTTATTCTTTCCCACCTCCAAATCCCGGGATAATACGCTTAGCGCCCATCCAGAAAAAGATTTGGATTTTCTGCATATACGGCTTCAAGAAAATCCCGTGGCCGGACTCGCCTCGAGCTGAGACGCATTCAGCACATTTTGTATTGCCACCTCGTCAGAGGAGGCCCGATTTCGAGGCATCATGAGCCACACAGAGTACGACTGCCTTTAAAGATACCTAGCGAAGCAGACGCCACATCCTTGACATAGTTTCGTGGCTTTTTCCTTTTTTTTCTTTCAATACGCCGCCGCCGGGGTGAAGATGCCTGGTTCTCAATGCCCGGACGCACACACGACTGCATACCACAGAAAAACTTATGTCTGGCAGCCTCGATTTCCGCTGCAGTGGATGGTTCGCCATGCAGCGTCTGGTAGTTAGACTGCCGAAGCAGCTTTGGATGAGCAAGGGATGCTATGACGCTACGGGAAGAACAGACAACGAAGGGTACCCGACGACTTTTGCGACGAGGTGAAAAAAAAAAAAAATCTGGGAGGGACTGGGAGAGAGATATCAACGTCCCTCGCGTTGTCTCTGGCCCTCCGACAGTTCTTTCTCCCAAACAGGAAGCTAGGGAAGAGCATAGACCTTCGGATGTTTTTCCATTTTCTTTTTCCATTTGTATGAATGATGCGGCGAATGAGAAGATTCCCTGGAACCATTTTAACCGGATGAGCTTGGATGAGAAAAGGATAGACTTATTTCCATCGACCAAATGGTTCTTGTTGACCATCTCAGCAGTCCTTCGTATCTTGTGTTTCTGAGCGAGCTGTGTGGTGTGGTTGGGTTGCGATTCGTGATTATCACGTGATTCTTTGTGAATGACTTACGTACACACAGAAGTTTTTGAACAAACTCGAAATGTGGCGCTGAGTCAGTGGCGTATTGTGGCGTTCTCTGAAGTACCTTGGCCAGGAATGGATAAGCGGCCACGGTTTCCCGCCAGACCTTGGGGCGAGGGCCATGAGCTTGTTTAAGGGACGTGTCCGACCGACTCTTCTGGAAGGAAAGAGTTCCCTGTCTCCCCAGAAGATTTTCGATTTGAACATCGTGGAGCATCAGCACAGGGCTGCGTTCCTCACCCCGACCTTCCTCTCTTACCGCCCTCTTCAACTTTTCAATTCGTTCTCCTTCCTTGCTGTGCACGAATAACAGCACGAGGTCCTTTCCTCCCGTGTTCTTCTTCCTTCGTACCCGTCCTCGGACGTCTCTGGGCCCCTTTTTCTTCCTTCTCCCTACGAGTTATCATTGCGCCATGTGCTAGGAGAGGCTTCAGAACCTTCCTCCAAGCGCATACCTTCTCAATCCATCGTCAATCGGAACTCAGACGAGAAAGACGTTTATTTTTACGCTTCAATTCAGTCCAGTAAGCCGTTGCAGTCAACTGATGGAGTCTACCCTGATGACATGTGTTGGCATTAGTTAACACCTTCATTCTTCCCCTTCACCAGGTCCCGCCGTTCTTTCCTTGCCACGTCTAGTCTAGTCGCTTTCAAAAAGTCTCGACATTTGTTCTTTCGATTTCGACATGTCGTCTTCCGAAATTAACACGAACGGCCCTGAGCTTTCGGCTGCTCAGCGGCTGCTCCAGACGCACGCTGAATCTCCCCGCCATGTGACAGTGGAGGAGGTGCCTGACGAGGACCTCCCCATCACTGGCTCCCATGGCGGCAGCTCGCAGACTCCGTCTTCGGGCCAGAATGTTCCCGCCAAGGTTGTTGAAAAGCCAAAGGAGGACCAGGCTCCTACGCGTGCTCTGGATACGCAGTCCCACGAGCTCTTCCCCGAGCTCGGCGCCTCAAAACCTAGAGGTAGTGGCAACGTGGCCCCTATTTGGGGTGCAAAGAGCAGCCCGTCCGCTCCGGCAAACGGCATTTCCCGGTCCTCGACTCCATCGTCGGGTGTCACAACACCCAGGGGTGGCGTCCCTTCCATGGTCATTCCCGGTCGCAATGTTGAAACCGTGGTACTGGATCCCCAGTACGTCATGCCGCGCTCTGAGCTGCGCCGACCGATCCCCGATATCATCAAAGATATCAACCGCAAGTCGCGCGCCAATATCACCATGTCGACCGCGGGCAACGGTCGTCTCAAGTTCGACGCAACTGGCCAGCAAGACGTTGCTCAACAGGCCTTGAAGGATCTCGTCGAGCAAATCGGCACCAAGGTGAGAATATCCTGGCCTCATCCTGTCATTGCCTACGCTGAGCTGACATGATCTTCCCTCCCACCCCGATAGACGACGATTCGCGTCCCCATTCCCCAGGTCGCACGGGCGCACATCATCGGCAAGCAAGGTTCGACCATCAAGGCGCTCCAGGAAAAGTCGGGCGCCCGCATCAAGCTGCCCAAGGCTGAGGAAGTGGGCGTGCCTCTGGATGACGACGATGATGCCACGATCGATGTCCTTGTCGAGGGTAATGCTCTGTCGGCGGCCTCGGCCCGAAACGAGATTTTGAAGATTGCCGGAGAGCGTGCTGCCAACATCAACGTGAAGCTGCGCGACGTCCCTGCCCAGTTTTATCCCTTCTTGGTCGGCCCGGACAGGAGCGGCATTGGTGCCCTTGAGAACGAAGGTGTCCACATCCGCGTCCCTCCATATCAGGCATGGTCGTCTGAGCCCCTCCCTGCGGTTCCGTCATCCGGACAGCGCCCACAGTTCTTCCCTGCGACCCAAGAGAACCTTATCCAACTCGCCGGACAGCGCGAGGCTGTCCATGCTGCGCGTGCAGAGCTTCAGCGCCGGGCCGCGGAACTGCGGGAGCAGCTGCTGATGGAGCAGTTCGCCATCCAGCGCGGCCGGCATCAGTTCATTATTGGATCCCTTGGCGTCTCGCCCGATGCATTCCTTGCGCAAACGGGCTGCACCATCTGCCTGCCATCGGATGAAGACAACGACATGATCACGGTCATCGGTCCCAAGAACCGGATCGAGCAGGGCATGGAGCACGCCATGGACCTTGCCATGAATATGCAGAGCTCTCAGATCGACATTTCCCGTTTCCACAAGAATGCGCCCGACGGTGCCGCGGTGCATGCTCGCCATATCACCCGTTTCCTTCGACAGCGCGACATCATTTCCGAGCTGGAGCGTGCGCATAACACTCACATCACCACGCCTCGTAACCCCTCCGGTGGTGCTCTGGCTTGGGAACTGTACGCTCGGGACGGTAAGGATGCCATTAGGGCGCAGTCTGCCATCACGGGCGTGATCCACGCCCTGCCACCCTCGAGGATCACCACGGTGCCGGTGGATCCGTTCTTCCATGCCCATCTGCGAAAGGAAGTGAGTCCACGGATGACGCAGACCCATGGCGTTCAGGTCGTACTTCCTGGAGCCGAGGATGCCGGTGCTCCCGTTCTTTTGGTGTTCGAAGGCCCCTCTGCCGCGGAGCCCAAGCCTCAAATCAAGACTGGCGCACCCACCCGGGAGGAAGAGGAGACGTTCCAGAAGAGCCTAGAGGATGCCAAGAAGTATATCTTGGACATCATCAACAAGCAGGAGAGCATTGCCTCGACTTCCATTGACGTTCCCCAGATGTAAGTGTCCTCCGTGGCGGTTGTGGTTCGTGGCATGGTCATTAACGATTGAGGTAGCTTCCACGAACGCTTGCGACGGTTCATCAAGAAGGAACAGGAGAAGCGCTCCGCGGACCAGATCCCTATCAGAGTCTCTTCTACCAAGTCGATCGTCACCCTCCGGGGGCCCGCTTCGGCCGTCGAGACGCTCAAGAACAAGATTACCGCTTTCCTGGCGCAGGAAATCGAGGATGAGAAGGAACGCGGTCTTATCACGACGTTCGACTTTCCTCAAAAGTTTGCCAATCACCTCATCGGCAAGAACGGTAGCCATATCAGCGAACTTCGCGACAAGTTCGACGTCGAGATTCAGGTGGACGACGGCAAGGTTCAGCTCAAGGGACCCAAGGCCAAGGCCGAGGCCGCCAAGAGCCATATCAACTCGCTGGCTCGGGGTTGGGCGGACGAGACCACCCACGTTTTCAGGGTCGAGCCCAAGTTCCACAGGGAACTCATTGGTGCCGGCGGCAGTCTGATTAACCGTCTCCAGAACAAGTACAAGGTCCACATCTTCTTCCCCAAGCCAGCCAAGAGCGGTAAGGATGACGATTCCAACGGCGACGCGGCGAGCGACGCTGGCAAGCCGCGACGGCAGCAGGCCCCCGACGAAGTCACAGTCCGCGGACCCAAGAAGGGCGCGGACGAGGCCCGGGACGAGATTCTGTCGCTGGTCCAATACTACAGAGACAATTCGTACACGGCCACTGTCACCGTTCAGCAGAGACAGGTACCCTCCCTCATTGGTCAGGGAGGTGCGGCACTGGATGAGTTGCGCCAGTCCACCGGAGCCAAGATTGACATTCCCGGCACTCGGGATACGGAGACGGTCGATATCCAGATCAAGGGTGGCAAGGCCGAAGTGGCCGCTGCGAAGAAGGCTCTCGAAGAGAAGAAGGCCATTTTCGAAGACACCATCGTTAAGACGATTGAAGTCGAGAAGAAGTTCCACAAGGATCTGATCGGTCCAGGAGGTAAGAGAATTTGCCTGGCCTGTGCCATTTATTACATCTTCTTCTTATTCTTTCCTCGAACTACTGACTGACGTGTGATGTGAAGGCGCCATTCTCCGGGATATCGTCGTCAACGCCGGCGGGTCAAGCGACCGCCGTGAGCTCGCCCGCACGATCCAATTCCCCAAGCAGGATGCCGACGGAAATGGCATCAAGATCGAGGGTCGCACCGAAGTTGTCAATAAGATCTGCGCCCGGATCGAGGAAATCGTTGCCGAACGCCAAAGTCAGGTCACCGAGGTGATGGATGTGCCCATCGAGAAGCACAGGAGCCTGATCGGCCGTGGTGGAGAAACGAAGCGCCAGCTGGAGTCGCAACTTGGCGTCTCCATCGACATCCCGCGACAGGGCGATGGCAAGACTGGCGTTAAGCTCACCGGTCTTCCCGACAAGGTGGCCAAGGCTAAGGAGCACATCTCGTCCCTGGTCAAGGAGCAAGAGGGCGAGACAGTCATGGTGCCCCGTAACCTGCACCATGCCGTCTCCAACAACGGCCAGATCTTCCGCCAGCTCCGCAACAACCACCAGGTTACCGTCGGTCACGACGGTCACACGGTGCCCTCCAAGCCCACGGTCACCCGTGCCAACGGGGGCTCCCTCCCGCTCATCACCGACGACGAGGCGACCACGGCCGAGGCCCATTCGTGGAAGGTGGAGAGCTTGGCCTCTACCGAAGAGGGTGATATCCCTTGGGTTCTCCGTGGGTCTCCCGAGAACGTGGAGAAGGCCAAGGCGGCCATCGCCAACGCGCTCGCCCAGGCTCGCAAGAGTACCACGGTTGGGCTTCTCGTGCTGCCGGACCCCACGACCTACCGCTACGTCATTGGCCAGGGTGGCAGTAAGGTCAACTCGATCCGCAAGCAGACGGGCTGCAAGATCAACGTGCCACGCAACGACTCCAATGAGGACGCCATCGAGATTACGGGTAGCCCTGAGGGTGTTGAGAAGGCCAAGGACCTGATCTTGGAAGCTGTTCAGGAAGGCCTGAGCTCCCGCTCTCGGGACTAAGAAGGTATCTAAGCTAGTTACCACCCGACTCAGGGGGTTCAGCTACTCAGATTGACAATGTTTATTTGTCCCTTGAGATTGCCGATAGAAGGGGTACTTTACCGTCCTTAGTGAGCTCACTGTACCATAGGAGAGAGAGGGAAGCTGATTTCGTATTCGTTGTTGGAATTCTTGTTGTCTTTCCTTTCCACTTTTCTCTTCTTGGTTTTGGTTCCCATGTTCTCCCTCGATCCTTCGAAATCACTGCCTTACATAGCACATGCAGAGTGCAGTGGGAGCATGAACTGGGAAGCTAAGAGGATGGAACAGTGGGTTGTTACAGGGCTGACAGAGCCCATCCTCCCCACACGCTGCTGCATCCCAGTTGGGCTGTGAAGGTCGAGTCCTGTGTCAACAGATTGCTTCATGGACGGTTACATTTATGTGGTTGCCGAGACGATGCTGCTCAGACGAGGAGACGATTTCTGAATGGGGACGAAGACCATCGAGGCTCGTCGAAAGATAAAAGGCATTAAAAGCGGGAAGCAGAGGTATAATCAAAAACAAACTCACTCCAACAGCAATTTTAAACAAATGCTTGGTCAATGTCCTGGATAGAAATTGCACCTGAAATACAGACACAGGTTTGGTCTCCTTGAGCACCACGTAGCCCATTGTCCGGTAACTGTTAGTACCCAGCATTATTACCAAGGCTGAAGAGGCCAAGTAACCGGCCTGCGGTGCAGTCGTGCAGTCACAAGGATAACAACACAGGGGGAAGAGCCCATTCACTCAGTAGCACAATGCTTTGGGGATTCTGACTGCTAGAGTGGCTGCGCTGGCTGGGTTAAGGAGCCACCAAGAGAACCACATGCGGACACTCATCATACTCAAGCACAATGGCAACAACGATGCAGTACGTATTAGTTATGTCTGGACAGATAGGTACCCAAGCTGATCGTAGTCCTTTCCCCTGGACAATTCATGAACGGACGTATCGCCAAACATCACTCTTCCCTCGGCTTCAAGACGACATCAAACGTGGCATTGTACAACGAATCAACACGCGAGTTTATCGGCTTTTGAAGGCGTTTGTGATTTGTTCCTCGTAATGCTCGGTCAGAGCCCGTCGGTTCACCTTCTGTGTGGCAGTGACAAATCCCTACGGACAGAAAAGTCAGCATGACTTGTTCTCAACACCAAAAGTGTCTATATGTGAAGGGGTGGTGGGGTGGGGGTCGAGGCTGTCAGAGAAATCATAGGCGCGAATCAACTTACATTCACGGGGGTCCACTCCTCCTCAGCCAACACGACAGCCGACACAATCTCCAAGGAGCTCAGTCCGGCCGCCTTGCCGGTTGAGACGAGGTCCTTGAGGACGATGCTTTTGATCTTGTCATCGGAATGCATCTGGTCTTGACTCACGCCGTGGCGCTTGGCCTCCTCAGAGAGGGCCTTCTCGTTGGGTGCGACGATTGCGATGGGCCTCGACTGCTGGGGATCGGCATGCACCATGATGTTGTTTACAAAGTGGCTGCCGCGGTAGGCCGTCTCTAGCTTCTCCAGGGCAATGTACTCGCCTCCCTGGAGCTTGACGAGATTTTTGAGGCGGTCGATGACGCGCAAGTGGCCCTCGGAATCGAACTCGCCAATATCACCCGTCTTGAACCAACCATCGGGGGTCATCACCTTTTGCGTCTCCTCGTCGTTCTTGAAGTAACCCTCAAAGACGGCAGGGCCCCTCATCCAAATCTCACCCCTTGCCGGCTCGGCATCGGCAGAGTAGTTGAGCTCGGGAACGGAGACGAGCTTGATGTCGATCGCTGCTGGAACGGGGCCTATAGAAGTCGCGGTGTACGAAAGGGGGTTTCCGAGTGCGCCGTTTCCACCCGTTTCCGTCAAGCCGTAGCCGATGACCATGGGCGCCAAAGTTAAGGAGAGGAAGTTCCTCGTTCCCTCAGCCAGGCCGCTGGCGCCGTTGAAAATGAAACGAAGACGACCTCCGGTCAACTGGCGCACCTTGCCGAATACGACAGAATCTAACGCGTTGGCAAAGGGGAGATTTTTCCTGGTCATAAAAGACTTGTAGTTAAAGGCACCCCAGAAGAGCGACCTGGTGAGAAGGCCGGAGCTGTTCACCTTGCCCTCAACGCCCTTTTTGATCGTCTCCCAGATCTGCGGCACGCCCACCATGACGGTAGGTCGGAATTCGCGCATATCGCCAGCACAGTTCCTGACCGAAATATCGGATAGAGTACGAGGGCTTCCATAACCTACTGTGGCGCCGATAAAGAGGACAATGTTCTCTAGAACAAGCTCAAGAATGTGCGCTAGCGGCAGGTATGCCAAGCAGGAGTCCCTATGACTGACAATGTCCGCGACAGTGATATAGAGGCCGGTGACTGTGGTTGAGTAGATCAGCATCACGTTTTGGGACCGTGGGCATCCGAGACTTTCAGCGAAGAGAGATTCGTACCGGAAGCCACCATGTTCTCGTGTGTCATGGGAACGCCCTTGGGCAGCCCTGTGGAGCCAGAGGTGTACATGATGCAGAAAAGGGTGTCGGGCGTAGGCTCGACAGGGTCAACGGGATTTTGCTCGCCCAACTTGCGGACTTCCTCGACGCTGTAGATGGGCACGTCGGGGTTGGACTGCTTGAAGGCCTCCACCTCAGTGCCATCTGCGAAGTGGGAAGAGTCGTTGTAGATGATGAATTTGAAGCCCTTGGCCTTCTTAAGCGGCTCGCTGGCTGTCTTGAGGAGGTGGGGTTCGATGTACATGGCCTCCGCGTCGGACTGAAGAAGGGAGTGTTCGAGGCCAGAGGCACCAAGACTGTCGTAGGCCGTGACGATGGACATGGACTGCGATCCGCAGGCGTGGGCCAGGGAAAGCCAGTTCAGGCTAGACGAAGGGGCGAGAGATATATGGTCAGAGAACGAGATGTATGCGTGGGAGAGAGCAATAGAGGCTCGAAAACGGAACATTGGACTTACTGCGTGGGAGCGAAAAGGTGCAGGCGGCTTCCCTTGGACAGGCCGAGACTACGCAAACCAGAGGCGAGCTGGAGGATGTATTGGTGGAACTCGGTGTAGGTCAGATACGAATAGCCGGTGAGCTCGAAGAACTGCCACTCTTTTTCGACCTCGGTACCATCGGGTTTCGGAACCTTCTTCTTCTCAGTATGGACCTTGACGAGGTTCCTGCTTCCGACGGCGTGCTCATTGGGGTAGAGACGGGCGCTGCGCTTGATGATGTCGTAGAGAGTGTGGACATCGCTCGCCGGCTCCTTGATGAGCCCATCCTTGGCCTTGGGGTGGCGGCGGGGGATCGTTTCACCAGGGACCTTCTCGTAGCCCGGAGCTTCGACGGTATAAGGGGGCTTGTAGACTGGGCGCAGGGGCAGGCTGCCCGTCGTGTAGTCGGACATGGTATCGCGTGTGGTCACAGCGGAGGGTGACAGGACGAGGGCGAGGACTAGGGCGAGTGTCGCCAATAAAAAGACGAGCCCCCTTGGGCAGCTCGCGATGGAAGCGATTGTGGGTGAGAGAGACGGGAGTCGTGGGATAAATAGGCGGAGGATGGAGATTCAGGTCTGTTGCGATGCGTGAAGGTCACAATGAGCCAAGGTTTCCGAGGTAAGTCGGATATAGAGTGTTTCGTGAGTACGACGTAAAAGTATGAAAAGTATGAAGGTGAAAAGGAAGAAGCTGACGATGAAGGTATGAGGTAGGCGGCACGTAAGAATCTGGTGTCATATGCTGGTTGTACTTGGCATGTGTGTGGAGCCGGACCCGACACTGATGCCGTAGCTGTTGTGGGGCGGGTGACGGGAGGTAAAAGGATAACACGGGCTAAGGATCAGAGCAAAGTACCGACAAAGTACCCAAGTATAACGGGTACGCACTCGGAATGTTATCTCAGCAAGCTCAGACCACCCTAGGGAGAGGGGTCAAAACGTCTGAGCCCGCTGAGATAAGCGGAATGCATTTATATGACTGCGAAGCCAATGGAGAAGGTATCGTGAGCTATTCGTACGTGGATGCTTGACTATGCGATCCCTAAATCCCCACAACTCTGGATTTACGTGCCATTCACACTGAACAAGAGACTCCAGAGGAAGAACAACCCAACCAAACATCCACGCAAACGTGAACGGTACTCACCGGGGAAACGCTGATCATAAAAGTCAGATGAAGGCCAGGCCGGTCTGGTAATGACCGAAAGTACCTAGGTACATACGCAAGCAAGCGCCTTGGCATGAGTACGAACTCGGTACTAAGCATTAATTAGTAACAACATTACGTCATCTTGTTACATCGCTGTCTTATCCGATCACCGATGGACTCGGCCGACGGGTACTCCTTCGTACCTTCGTTGTACTTCGTACAGTACCTACACTATTGCGCGTGCTCGGTCGTGTCCATGTTCGCACGTGCCTCGTTCGCACCCAGCCCAGGGCATATCCGTGGTCAACTCATCGCATTCCCTCACAACTCAACGCACCGCACGGGGGGATTCCACCCAACTTGGTACCGAGAAACCGGCTCACCCTCTTGAGGATCTATGTAGCTCCGACTGTTAACCTCCGACCGGGACCCGGAGGAAACCCATCCCCTGGAAGGGCCACACCAAGTCCCGTAATGGGTGCTACGACTGCAAGCGACGAAAATTCAAATGCTCAGAGCATGACCTTCTTTTCCGAATCTGAGATGGCCATGATGTCTTAGTTCGTCGCGTCCTCGCCATCAAGGGCCCCAACACCATGCCTTACAAGCCGTCTCTCACGAGGGAAGACGGGGGGGACGCCGCCTTCACAACCCTCATGATCTTGCTCTTCCAGTTGTCTTGTATGGCGGAAGGCATATCCATACTCGATTGCGTTACCATGGTCCGAGGACGCGGGGAAGTCTTTTCTCCGCCTCCATGCCTGCGGAATATCAGGAATTCTTGCAATGGCGTCTCGTCTTCGTGTCTACGAAATGCGCTGGAGGCGCGAGTAACTAGCATGATCATCAAGAGACCCGATGCAGTCATGTTAACTTCGTGGCACGTTATACAATGACTCTAGACTCTAGGCCCCTTCAAACACGGAGTACCAACTCGGGTCCCAAATGCCGAACTGTGTGAATGGCCGTGTCAGCTCCAGGGGTAAAGATAAATCTAAGAAAAGAAACACCTAATAATAAACATCCAAACAACCAACACAGCCAAGACAAAGAAATCTACGTTGGAAAGGCATTCCAGTATAGGGACCATGCCCTTGTTTATGCGAGGGCCAAATCAAGCCCTCTCCTCCCAGTTCCGCAAAAAGAAATCACCATGGATGTTGAGATGCCAAAGTGGCGGGTTTGGAAGCAAACATACTATAACAGTCAAAGAGACCGCGATACCCGATCCCTTGACACGATGGGCCATCCATAAAGAGACGAAGAAGGCAGGGAGAACTAGGGCTGGACATGAAAAGAAAACACGCACTTTGCTATAATTGTCAATAAAATGCGGCGATACATGGTATCCCTTGCGGGTGGCCGGCCATATCCCGCCTTTGTACGAATGGCATGGCTCCAAACCAGTCCCAATGGTTATTGCATCTTGGGAGAAAAGAAAAAAGAAAGCCTCCTGCTCGCAAACCTGCCCCCAACCATGATACCAATCCCAGAAAGCTGTTCGCTGCGAAACGTCACGCTGGGGTCGAGGGGTATGAAAAACATGTAAAGAAAATCGACGCTCATGTGCATCTCTATAACCGCAAGGGCAACAAGGCCGGCATGGCTGCTTCAGTATGTATCCAACCAGAACATGATCATCAGTGGTCATTAAACCATCGTCTTTCCCTGCAATCCCTCAACCCCTTAATCCCTCGATGCTGTCCCACTTGCCCAGACATGCTTCCCCCACTTCAGTTTCCCGAGTATCCTTGCTGCTTCCTCCTGAAGAAGACAAGGTAAGGTACGGCGTCGTCGTGCCCGTGGATCATCTGGCTCGGTCCGCCGGGGAGCTTCTTGACCAGAGAATCGTTCAATTGATACCAGTCCGGGCCGTTGGGCGATCGCACATACGTGTAGTAATGCCCCGAGTGCAGAGTCGAACCAGCGTGTATCACGACCGCGTAGCACTCGTACGCAAAGGGCGCCTGGAACGCCGGTTCCGTCTCCATCCCGGCCGGCAACTTGCGATCCTCGCGCGGGATGAAGAAGGGTTCCATGTTGAGGTTGTTGAAATCCCAGGTGACCTTGCTAAAGTTCTTCTGCACCCCGCCAGCACTG
Organism: Sodiomyces alcalophilus JCM 7366; assembly: GCF_042370955.1. NCBI lineage: Eukaryota > Fungi > Ascomycota > Sordariomycetes > Glomerellales > Plectosphaerellaceae > Sodiomyces > Sodiomyces alcalophilus. Next base: position 1,036,333 of record NW_027263535.1, on the reverse strand, counting down.
TACGTGAACCGGTTGAGATGGATGCAGAGAAGCTCCGGCAGGCGGGCAAGCCTGCGCTCCAGTCTCGCCTGGTGCCTGCCCTTGCATGTATCGCACTGGTAGTCGTCCAAGACCTCTGGCGCTATGGAATTCGATAGGCAAGTCTCCAGCGTGGACGTCGTCTTGTTACTGATCGTCGCGACGACCATTTCCGCAGGCGCCCACCGGTAAGATTTGCTCGAGCACCTCGAGCACGTGGTGATCTGGACCTCAAGGCTGCGCCAGTAGCGATCGACGATCGAGCGGCTCGTCCTAGAATGCTTCTCCCACCACTCATGCGCGCCCCGCAGAAGCGACTTGGTATTCATATTGGATATGTTGTTGTTTTGATCGTCGTCGTTGCCGTTGCTCGCAGTCTGGTCTCTCCTTGTGTTTGTCTCCTCGTGGAGAGCCTCCATGATCCATGTCATAAACTCCTGTGCATCCTGCTGTTGACTGCCACCGAACTGCTGTTGGCCTGCCGACCCGCTCGGAGTTTTGCATAATGAGAGGGAGTAATCCTGAACGAAATGAGTCAATATCTGGCCATCCTCTCAGAGAAAGAAAATGGGCTTCACATACCATCAATGTCTGCGCTTTCATGACGGGAAAGCTACCCTCCGCCATCCAATGGAACAAATTTGCGACAATTCGAACCATCAGTCGAGGGCTGTCCGACTTTTCGTCCTTCCGCCTCGGAATCTGATACAGCGTCTCCCATTCCTTAGTCGCAAGCTCCCTGCCGAATCCGGGCGACATCCTCAGAGACTGGATGGTGCTATTTGCGTAGCACCAGTTGTGAGGGTTGTACAGCCCGGTAATGCGCCGCTCGCTAGCCTTGGTGCCCGGTAGCTTCGTTGATTTCGACGTGCTGACGAGGCTCGACCCGTCATTCCCGTCAAACAACCCGCTTACCGTGGTCTTCGGCACAGCTGGCTTGGGCAGCGCTGGCTGAGTAGGGAGAGGAGGGACCATATGAGGGATCTTCCCCTTTCCGGACGGAACGGCCGGCGGATGGTCTTTCTTGGGAAATTTAGGGGCCGCTGGTGGCGATACCATGGACTGCGGCTCTGCCGGCGGGAACTTTTTGTGAAATTCTTCCAGGTTGTGCACGTATCCAGCATCTTCGGCATCCGGTTTCTGACTCCCGAGCTTGACCTTATCCTCCCAGTCATGCAACTGATCTGGATCAAGGTTTGACGGCTTGTACTTGACAACGGGCCGCGTTCCTGGCTTCTTGGACGACGCTGGCAGATGGGACGCATTGGTTCCAGGGGACGGCTGCAGGCAATGCGGTCCCAGGACATCGATCCATGCCTTTAGGCCTCCTTTCAGGAACCTGGGATGTTCTTGAAGCTCTTTCCCGAAGCTCAATGTAGTCAGGGCGCGCTGGAGAGCCAGCAGAGCGCTGTTACCTGACTGGCCGATGTACTTCGGCAAGGCCGCAGAATCCCAATCGTAGAAAACGATGAGATCAAACTTGTCCCGCCGGTCAAAGTGCTCCTTTTCTTGGTATGGTGCAAGGATCATGCTCTCTTCGATGCTGTCAGAAGTAACACCATCGCGGAGGAGGATTTGAGGTTCGATGCAGATGACCGTCTGCCAATTAATGTGCCCCTGGTTAAACTCCGCCCTGTCCCGTATGTCGATCAGCAGTACCTTTGGGTGCTTCTGCATCACCTCAATCAGATCCTCTGGAGTGATCCCGTCATCGTGTGGGAGCTCCAAGGATGGCCTTTTCGAACCGGACGACAGAGTGAAGTAGTCTTCATAACTTGACCTAGAAGTTGGTGACAGTGTCAACGCGGGTGTCGACGACGGGGTCCGTGTGTAAAGGCCACCGCGTGTGCTCGTCGGCAGCGACGCCGCTGTCTCAGTAAGCGTGCCTCTTGCTGGGCTATAAATGGCATCGGGAGCTTTGGGCAGTCCTGGGATGCTTGTGGAGATGTTCGTATCAGAAGGGAGCCGGTGTGCAAAGATGGCCTTCGGTGGGTGAGTCCGAATACGCGGATCCTGTCCAGGTAATGCAGCTGGACCTCGCAAGTTGGAGAAGCGTGCAATCAGATCGTCGCCGTCCTTATGGGTAGGCAGCCCAGTTGCCGAGCCGGCACGAATAGCGTTGCCGTGTAGGGTGCGAGGCTTGGGCTGGACCGCGGGTTTCGTCCTGGTATTGCCTGTCGCCGCAGGCTGACGATTCGCCATGGATTTCTCTTTATCTCCGTGGCCCGGCCAATGCTGCTTCTTCACGGTAGGTTGAACTCCCGTTCTTTCATTATCCGCCTTGATTTTCGCCTTGACCCTCTCAAAGCTATCAAACTGATCTCCGATTCGTTTGTTGATGCTCGAATATAGGCGTCTCAAGTCGGAGCGTTCTAGTTGTAGCGACACGTATTCCGGATGACTTGGAACCATCCTGATGGCAATGACTGACGCTTCTATATATCCTCTCAGCGCACGATCGGGTCGGCCGAAATCGCGATCGGCTTCGGCCTGCCGAAGGAGATTATCCACCCGGTCTAGTATCTTGCGCATGGGGAGCCTCATGTCGATGTCGACCGAGGACGAGGTAAGGTCATCTATGTGCGGTAGTGGCGTCTGGCCGGCGCCAGCGCCATTGGCACCACCACCACTGGCACCAACCCTGGTGTTCGCCATGGAAATGGCAGTGTGACTGTGTGCAGGCTGGTCACGAATGGCGGGGATCGTGCTGGCAGTTGAAGTGGCGAGGATGCTCATATCAGCGAGTGTTCGGTTTCGGAAAGCGCTTGAAGGTGATCAAACATGTCGCTGTATAATCGGGCAGGGCGAGATTGAAATTCGAGAGAGCCAGGACAGAAATCGCTGATCGAAAATGGTCGGAAGGAGGCAATATGTATGCTTAACGAAGGAGACATCCCAAAGACAGCGCCGAGTACTTCGCTGGAATGAACATCATTCTCGGGGGACAATGACCGAAGGTGCCCATGCAGCGTGTGTCTTTGTCTGCTAACTCGTGAGGCCGCGTATGGTGTTGTCGTGGTGTGGCCACTGGTTGTTGTCAAAGAACCTTTGTCTGATAAAGCGCCACGAGTCTGGACAATGACATCGCTGCCAAGGCAGCCGCTTTTGGATTCGTTTCCTAAAATTCACTGCCACGTGCACCCTGTTGGGAAGCCAGAAGGTACCAGCTGCTGTAGGCTGTCACTAGCTCTATATAGTCAAACCACTTCACGGGATCCGCTCCATATCTACACTACGTCAAATACGGCAGTTCTCAGAGTCAATAGCGCTTGCACGTCTGTAAGTCATATTAGACCTCCGAGTGCTGTGATTGAATTGAAGTTGGTATTGTGAGATAGGTCGAGGAGACGGGTCAGGGCTCGCTCACCCGCGGTTTCCATCGATGCCTGCCTGGTACGGGTTGCCATTCCCAGACTCAGTACGTTTATTGGTATTTTCGTCTTTCGTCAAGATTAGACATGTATCTGTATCAATGACACTAGAGGCCAGGTATGGAAAGCATCTCAACAACAGAGTGTAGTTGAAAATATCGATTTCATGGATAAAGAACTGAGCTCTGACAATACGGAGAGCAGAACTAGTAATGTAACACCCTTTCTCAACGTGGTGGCGGCTTATCTAAGTGAAGTGACAACTATTGGCCTCGAGATTCTACTCTTCATCGCGCTGGTGACCCCTGAGTTCAGTGGACATTAACACCATCGTCGCTCATATCCCCAAGACGCAGCCTGACAAACCTGCCCAACTGTGTGGACCCATCACTTCGTACGCACCCATCATCCATATCCGCCAGAAACTTATCGATATATTGCCCGGCACCAGAGAGGTGGAGAATATAGGCAATTGCCCTATGGACTGCAAGGAGCCTGCTAGACGGGGGGTCAATATTACGTTCCGGGCTGAGGAGTAGAGTGCGGGTGATTGGAAGTCGCTCGGTAAGTGGAGTGCGCTCAAACGACTCCATCTTATAAGTATGCGGCTCTTGGTCGGTGAGCTGGGTGAAGAATGTCTTGAATGCACCAAATCGACGGTGGTACTCAACACGTAGAGTTAAGGTGTTAAATGGTCGGTCGATTTCCACGCCTTCAATAAGTCGAGCGACGCCAATATCAAGCATGTTAAGGATATTAAGAGCGGCCTTCCGAGACTATTACCGGGTATAGGTTAGTACCTTGCTTATAATATTAAGTGAGAAAACTTACTTCGGAGTCTTCTTGTGCTCCCATTAGTGAGTGTGGTATAATATGCGCGACTTCAAGATAACCGTATGGCCCAGAGAGTAGATTTCCATCATCATCTTTAGTATTAGCCTCACCCTCAGAATCCATACGTTTTTCTGCCTCTTCGGCATCGAAAGCACGCGATATAACGCATCTATGGCGATCACGGACAAGGGATGTGCCTCGTAGCGCTGCCACACGGGTTAGCGTGGTCGTATAGACTTGGTTACTTCCCTGGACCATAAGAGCCGCGGAATGATAGACCGGTGATGGCTGGGGAGTCTTGTGTGCCGCAGCCTTGACTGTATTATAAACTGTTGGTAAAGAATCAATAGTTTGGTAAAGAATAACGCACGAGGCAAGAAAAAATTATCTATTAAATACTCGGCAAAGCCGACCACGTTTGATCGCAACTCTCCCTCTCCGTCTCCAAAGATGACATCTTCCCTGTCGTCAAGTCCCAGTCGTATAGATCGAAAGAATGCCTGTAGCAGTAAGTCTCGAGACTTTTCTGAGAGTGCATGCTCGTAAGTGAGTCGAATAAGCCGAGGTCGATTATAGGACACATCCCTGCTCTCCCCGTCAGTGTCGAAGTGGTTGACTATTTGGTAAAACCGCCGGGAAGCGTGATTCCGCTGATCGATAGAAAGCGAAATGGGGGGAGAAAAATCCAGGATGTTCTCCAGGGAGGCTTGGTGCCCGTGGTGGGCCATTACAGGAGGCTCATCAGCTGGCAAACGCCGCCTCCAACCCCTGTGGAAAAGATGATAACGGCAGAGTCGCGGAGGTAGATGCAGGGTTGAAATGATATTTGTGTCTCAGACTATGCCGTTGATTAGGTAGGCAGAAATGGATCTGTGTTCCGCATGCTGTATGCTGTTAAATAAAGTACTCCATGATTTCCCGCCATCCAGATATCCTGATATCCTATGCGTTACGTGACAATTCAACACGTGATAAACCGACACACTAGTGTAGTTCGGGATTGCAACAACGCCGCATTATTGACGTCACAGGCTAAGAATACACGTCTTAGTCAGCGTCGTCCGCATGTCCCGGCAGGTACCTATGGTACCTACCTAGGTATGGTGCGGAGCAATCAGGACGGTTCCTAACAGGCAGCCTTGCATCACAAGCTCCCATCGGCAACGAGCAACAACGTACTGGACCTCTTCATCATCGTCTCGTCCGCAACAAATTCGCCTGACCTCTCCGCTTCAGGCTCCTATCACCGTCCATTTGGGAACCCGGGGCGTAGCCTACGATAGAGTGAACACTATTGCAATCCTGTCGCCCGCGCTTTCTGCGGCCCACGGTCTACTCCACCATGATGAGTTGGTGGTCTTCTTCGGCCAACAAGGCCCTGGACGACCAGGTTGAGAAGGCGACGAGCAGCAGCCTGTAAGCTGTGGTGCTTCGCTTGGATGTGCAAGTCTCGGCTGACAACATGACAGGGAGGATATTGCTCTCAACCTTGAGATCTCCGACATTATTCGATCCAAGACGGTTCAGCCCAAGGAGGCCATGCGCTCCCTGAAGAAGCGAATCGGCAATCGGAATCCCAACACCCAGCTGAGCGCACTCAATGCACGTCACTCCACAGGCACATATTCGATGGGTTCGGGGCTAACTCCAGCTACTTTAGCTTACCGACACATGCGTCAAGAACGGCGGCTCACACTTTCTCGCCGAAATCGCGTCGAGAGAGTTCATGGACAATCTCGTGTCGCTGCTCCATGCCGTCGGCGCCGCCGCCGTTAACCCACAAGTCAAGTCGAAAATCCTCGAATTAATACAATCATGGGCAGTAGCTACCGAAGGTCGCTACGATCTGGGCTACATCGGCGAAGTATACAAGACGCTGCAGCACGAAGGCCACCGCTTCCCACCCAAGGTTAGCGTCGCGAGCAGCATGATCGACAGCAGCGCGGTGAGTTGGGCCCCCCATTGTCTCGACCTAGCTTCTCTGCTGACATGCCCTGGCCTCAGCCCCCCGAATGGGTCGATTCAGATGTTTGTATGCGATGCCGGACACCTTTCACCTTCACAAACCGAAAGCATCATTGTCGAAACTGCGGTAACTGCTTTGACCAGCAGTGCTCAAGCAAGTCGCTTCCCCTGCCTCACCTGGGCATCATGCAAGCCGTTCGTGTCGATGATGGTTGCTATGCGAAGCTCATGGACAAGAGTGGAAAAGGAGGACACAGTGCGGCGGCGTCTCTAGACAAATCACCGACCTACCCTCATAAATCCCGCAGCACGTCCACCATGCAGCCGCGGAGCGCACGAGTCGAGGACGGATTTGACGAGGATCTCAAAAAGGCGCTGGCTCTAAGCTTGGAGGATACGAAGGGCTACGCCGAGCCTAAATCGCATTCTTCCCACCAACAACCCACCAAAATGAACGGCAAGTCCTCGACAGGGCCGCAGGCCGATGAAGAAGACGATGACTTGAAGGCAGCCATAGCGGCATCCTTGGCGGATATGGAGGAGCAGAAGAAGCAGCACGCAGCCGCCTTGAAGGTGCAGACGGGGCAAACGTCCGGGGCGGCTCCTTCGACCAATACCGCATTTACCGTGCCGAAAAACGATTACGAACTGACGCCGGTAGAGGCCGAGAATATCAATCTCTTTGCGACTTTGGTGGATCGCCTCCAGTCGCAACCTCCAGGAACTATCTTGCGTGAACCTCAAATCCAGGAACTCTACGACAGCATTGGTACACTGCGACCAAAGCTGGCGAGAACTTATGGAGAGACTATGAGCAAACACGGTGAGTCCAACGTATTGCAAGCCCCTGGTCCTTTCTCTAACAAGAGTCTTAGACACCCTCTTGGACCTTCATGCAAAGCTCTCTACTGTCGTGCGGTATTACGACAGGATGTTGGAGGAGCGCCTTTCGAAAGCCTACAGCCAGCACAGTCTCGGGGGTTACGCACTCCCCCCAGCGCGACAAGCGTCTGGGCCATACCCATCCCTCCAGGCCAACGCCCCGGGCCCCGGGATTGGTCCGGCTGAGAGTTTTTATACTGGAGGCGAACACAGGCCAGAATACGGACAGGCTCCACAGCAGGGTTATCCTACGCCGCCGCAGCATACTCTCCATACGTCTGGACCTTCTTCAGGGCAATATCCCCCTCAAAACGCCCCGGGATCGGACAGTTGGAGAACTAGCACGGGACACCAACCTGAACCCAGTTACCCGCAACATGTGGGATATCCACCTAGCGAGGCTCCAGGTCCCCAGACTGATCACCGCAGTCAAACTCAGGGCCATCCCGGGGAGCCAGCAGCTGATCCGAACTCGACGGCAGCGTATTATTACAACGCGCAGCAACCCAGCCAGCCGCAATCGACCCCTTCTGCCGCAGACTCAACCGCATCGCCCTATCCTAATCTCCACCACCCATCGCACTATCACCAACAATCCATCTCACAACAGACACCTGGTCAGACACCGGCACAATTAGCCCAACCGACACAGCCGAATCAGCCCACGCAATCCTCACAGCCCGTGCCGGCCCATCAAACCCATGTCCCAGCTCCCCAGCAGCAGAATTATTGGCAGCCATCAACGCCGCAGCAACCGACCCAACCCAACCAAGGCTGGCACGGGCAGCAATACAGCGGGTATACTCAAGAAACCTTCCCTTCAGCGCCCCAGCATGCTCCAAAGCAGCCGGCTGTCGAAGAGAGCTTGATCGAACTCTGAATGTAGTCGGGGGATCGGTGCGATTGCCGAAGAATGACGGGAGCTGGGGGCGTTAAGGATGATAATAGGGAACAGCTCGACAAAGAATGTCATGCGCCCCAGGAGGGCGGTGTTGATCTCAAGTTTGGCCGATTTGGATTTGTGTTTTACGGAAGTCCTTTCGTAGCGTCTATGTCTAGAATCACTCAGTCTACCTTTTTTCTTTTTCTTCTGTTACATGCCGCTCGTCCTCTTCAGACTGCAAGACTAGCCAAGTCGCGTGTTCATAGGTGCGAAATGATGTCCTCGGTGTGTTTTCCCATAAAAGAGGTCTGAATCGCGTACTCGGTATGTACCTAGGTACGAATGAAGGGGTAGTAATATGATGATTATGTAATTATGGAATGGCCGCTCGCTCAAAGAGCTCCACTCATCAAGTGGACCGGCATCCAAGAATTGGCGCCAGCTTCGGTTAGCCGCCATTCAGAATAGGTTTCCGAACTGGTGTAACGGTTAACATTTGTCGCTCTCAAGCCATTAGCTGTAGCGCCGACAGGCCCAGGGTTCGACTCCCTGGTTCGGAATCGTTCTTTTTGTTACTGTCCTCGATTTTGTTTCTCTTTTTACTATAACACCCAGCTTGTGGAATGAATTGAATGCCGCCAGTGTTCTCGCTGCTCCTTGCGCGTTGTTTCGTGGTGTTTTGAGCATGCAGCTCAGCTTCTCATGTTGCCCAGTATAAAAGACAACATACGCGTCCGCACGTCGGTGTCTACAGCAGTCTGGCGCCGTTATATTTCTACAGTATGACTGGCGCCACCAGCATAACGCATGCGCTCCCGCGAATAAACGGCTTATGGATAGATACCTTGACAGCACCAGCCATACCCAGTTCGTATGTTTTTCACCCTGAGAGAGAAACCCCCGACACTTACGAGGACTACGAATCTGATCTCTGTCCTTCGGGTTCTCAGTAGTATTCTACTTCTGCTATGCTCCTGGAAGAGCGTCTGTTCTGTCTGATACAGAAGTTCAGAAGAACCCACAAACAGCCGAATCACGCCCGGCCACGTAGTCAGCCCCTATTAACCCCTATATTCTAGCAAGGGGCTACGGTATCACCCATGGCGTTCAGGTCTGGCATGACTTGGATAGAGCCAAGGGAATTCCGGGTAATTGTGAGGGTGAATGTCGACTTCAATGGCAATATATCCCCGGACCTGAGAGTGCCTACTTCGTACTGATCTCCTTTGTAAATTTGGCACGGTACTTGTCGCCTGCTTTTGCGAAGATGTGAATCTAGCAGTCGGACACGCCCGGCGGCATCAGTCATCACCAAGGGACCCGGCCAATTGGGAGCATCCCAGAGACCGCACGACTGGAGGGGTTCTGAACTAAAAACGAATAGTCCCGTATTCACCGGTGTTTAAGTGGATCCTCGAAGGCCGAATTGACTCATCGCGGAGAGAAATCCCAGAGGCGAAGACTACTCCGTTGTATACCTGCATGAAGTAAGCCTATACCATGACTCGGCTCGAGAACATGTCGAACTACGACTGGCTCAGTCAAAGCTCCGATGAATTAACCATTAACGTAAATAAATGGTGGCGGATTGTTAAGAGTACTTTTGCTTACCTAGTTCGCAGTGACGTGTACCTCGTAGCTATCCCTGCCGTCATCAGTCATCCTCGGAATCAATCTCGAGGGTCGTCGCAGTAATATAGAGTAGGCGGTCATATATTAACCTGGTTACTCGTATTGTATCACTATAAGAAGGCACCTCAAGTCCAATGCGGCTGTTTTTATACCTTACCGTCGTTGCATTGAATACCCATCACTAAACTCCATCATTACTACCGCCACTATGAACGTCACAATTCACTTCGTCCGCCACGCCCAAGGCTTCCACAACCTCTCATACGAAAATGAATCTATGCCCGACCCCCTCCTCACCGACCTGGGGAAACAACAATGCGCCAACGTTCGCAGCGGCTTCCACAGCCACGAGAAACTCACCCACCTCGTCTCCTCACCCATGCGCCGGACCATCTACACCGGCCTCTACTCCTTCGGGCCACATGATCCCGCCAGCTCCACGCCGGTGAAAGACGAAAAGGGCAACGGCCTGCTCCCCGTGATCGCGATTGCGGAACTGCAGGAAGTCTCCGACGCCCCCTGTGACACGGGCACCGATGTTGCCACCCTAACGGAGGAATTCGGGTCCCGGGTCGACTTCTCCCGCGTCCCCGAGGGCTGGACGGACAAGAAGTCGGCCGAATCGCCCTGGGAGCCCAAGGTCGAGAAGCTCGAGGCCAGAGCGAAGACCGCGCGCCTGTTCCTCCGGGATCTAGCGGCCAAGAGTGGGAAGGATGAAGTCCACATCGCTGCTGTTACCCACGGCGGCATCTTACACTACTTGACGGATGATTGGCATGGAATCGATCCGAATCGAAGTATGAAACCCCCATTTTGTTTTTTATTTCTATTGAGGGAGAATCATTCCCGCTGACTGGCATTGATAGCAACGTCGTGGGAAAACTGCGAATATCGCTCCTACCGTTTCGTGGACCCCTCCGGGCAAGATCCCGAAGCTCTGCTCGAGGAGACAGAAGAGAGCTGGAAGGCTCGTCAAGGCGACAAGAAGCGTCTCACCGAGGAGGAACAAGCAGAGCTGCGCCGCATGCACCGGCGCGAGCAGGCGAAATGAAGACGGGCATCACCCGACGCCAACGGCAACCGGATAAAGTAGAAGGTCGGTGCAGTGTAGCATGATTTTGGAATCGACAAATAAGAACGAAAGATGGACGGCTACGCTGTGATAGAAGACCCAAACTAAAAGTAATAAAGGATGTGGATGGCAGAGCAGAGCCTGTTGTTTTGAAGAGACTAGACCAAATAGAAGAACCACGAGAAAAATGACGCTCTCTCTCTGTTCCAAGTGAAAACGCTGCTGCGTGATTAGCTGTTGCGCCAACCCATGAACGAATGGACCGACTACATCGAAGCACACGGGCAACAAAGGACACAAGATCAGTTAGTGGAGTAGGGGTCAGTCTGAGATGCACATCTCAACGACTCGGGTTCCTATATGCGAGTCTCTTTGTCTATCCGGATTATGGTATCGATCCCACCTCCTAGGAGAAGCCCAGTGCTCAGAAGTCGTCCTCGCCAGACCCCGAAATAATCACGTTGTTCACCTTCAGCACCATCCGGCAAAGCTGCGTCGCCAACTGCAGCTGCTGCTTCTTACCGATGAGCGGGTCGATCACAAAGGTCTCCTTCATGTTGTTGCTGCCAAGACCCATGCAGTCTACTCCCAGCTTGCCCCGGATTTCGGGCGATTTGGCCTGCTGGCTCTTCACCTCGGCCAGCGTCGAAATGGGATTGAGACCAGAGTTCTCCGCTAGCGCCATGGGAATGGCGTCCAGAGCCTCCGCAAACGCCCGCATCGCGTACTGTTCTAGGCCGGGCGTCTTCCTGGCTTCATCCTCAACGGCCATGGAGCAGGCGATCTCCGTGGCGCCGCCTCCGTAGACCACGCGGTTATCGCGCACCAAGTTTCTTACGACACACAGTGCGTCATGTAGTGACCGCTTCGCCTCGTCGATAATCTGCGAAACTCGTTAGCAGGGGGGTTCTCATAGTGTCAACTGTTCGGGCTGTGCCATACCATCTTGTTGCTACCCCTGATGAAGACGGTGACCGCCCGGGTGTTTGCGCACTCCTCGATGACAAGCATCTTCTCCCTGGTCGTTCCGAACGACATTTCCCTGACGACGCCCGCAGTTCCCAGCTTATCGGCTGTCAGGTCCTCGAATCGAGGCACTAACCGCCCGTTGGTCGCGATGGCCACCAGCTCAATCTCAGGTCCACCCACCCACCGCACAGCGGGGAGCTCGTTCTGGAGCAACAGGTGGTTCGCCTCATCGTCGAAGCCCCACTGGCAAAGGGCCACGTTGGCTCCCGTGTCCTTGATCTGCTGGATCATCTCGACAAACTTGTTGTGCTCATAGTCCTGCAGCTTCTTGAACTCGTCCACCGACGTGATGTCAAGCTTATGTTTGGTCTTGGGCTTGGGCGGCTCGAATGCACAGGTAAGGATCGCAATCTTGGCGTCCCGCACCTCCGACGGCATCTGTGGGTGGGAGAAATCCTTGTCGATGATGACGCCCTTGATCAGGACCGTATCTTCAAGAGATCCGCCGACCTTTCCATCCACCTTGATGAGCTCAAAGTCGACGTCTTTTCTCTCCAGATCCGCCACGGACAGGACAGCATCCACCGCGATGTTGGCGAACTGGTCGTGCGCCTTGGATACGATCTTGCTACCCAAGCTCGTCCGCGCCACTTTGACGAGGTTCTTCTTGTCATCTTTGCTAAACTCCATCACATCTGCGATTCTATCCAGCTCGGCCACTGCGATATCGCAAGCGTGGTCGAATCCGTCGGCGATGCGAATAGGATGAATGCCCTTGTCGATCAGCTCAGCGGCTTGTTCTAGTAGGGCGCCAGCGAGGACCACGACGCCGGTTGTTCCGTCACCGATTTCGTCGTCTTGGGACTTGGAAAGCTCGACTAATAGCTTGGCAACATGGTTGGAAATCTCCATTTGCTGCAGAATCGTGGCACCATCGTTGGTGATGGTAATGTCGCCGTCGGGAGAGATGAGGATCTTGTCGAGCCCACGGGGACCCAGGGAGCTCTTGACGATATTCGCAACTGTTCGGGCAGCAAGGATATGGTTCTTGACAGCTTCGTTGCCGTGCTGGCGCTTCTTCTTGCCCTGGCTGTTTAGAGGTTAGCTGTCAACCTCTGTGGGAAATTTGATGTTCGGATAAAGGCATACTCCCTGACAATGATGAACGGCCGGCCTTGCTCATCCTTCATCACCGTCGCTGTTTAGCCGCACTAATCAGTATATACGATTTTCTGCCGAAATGTCCAGTCACCGTCATACCGTTGGAAACATCTAGATCTGCCCAGTCTGTTAGTGAAATGATCCCAGGTACTGCTGGCAACGGACTTACTCAACGCCATCTTGGAAGGTTAACCGTAGGAGACAAGCTCGACCAATCTACTTCAGAAAGGGATAAGGTTGAGAGACCTAGATAACACAAATGTGGTTTTGATAATTAAGTCGGGTCCAAGGTTGTCCCCGTCAAGTTGGCTCGCCCAAAATTTGTGCATACGTCCTTGGTGGTACCTGCCTACGGGTACAGTCAGCACCTGTGAAAGATTGAGCTCAGGAGTGGCGGTAACCCGGCCCCTCAATCTTCCGGAGCCACTCACCGCCTGCCTCTCTAGAACTACCCCGCCATATCAGCTGAGATAATTAGACGGTACGCCGACACCTACGTAACTACGACTCGTTTTAAGGTTGGCGCGCCTACAACGTGTAAACAAATATGACTAACATTACGGGGGATTTAAGTTATACATAACGTATTTTTATAATGGCGTAAATGCGGATAATCTAGGTTAATACGGCAACCTTATATCGTTATAGCCAGTTGTACGAAAGGCACCGATTGGTAGTATAATCCAATAAGCGATCGAGACGTGGGGCAAAGAAACCTGGCGGAGGTGTATGTAATGGTAAGTTGGGTATCCACCACCCATCGTCATTCCCCCGCTACTAATAATCACGAATGTCCAACTCAGAGCGTACGACCCGGAACCGATCTTAAAGCCTCCTTTCCACCCCATCGATCCTCCACGCATTGCCAAACGACGTACACAGGACATACAGTTACGAAAACCGTACGCCCGGCGCAAAACTGGGATTTTAGTTTCCGACGCATGGTGTCGGTCCTCTTCGCCCTTTCGCCGTCTGCACCTGCCACCCACTCGAGTCCTCGGGTTTCCGTTTGGAAAACACCAGACGACTTCATATCAGTTCACGGCGACCTATAGTCGGCGACCACCTGGCGGCTATATTCAGAATGTCTCGTCACCAGGCGGTCCGTAATTTGGACTACGCGGCAGTCCTCGACGAGTATGATGCCGATTACGCAGACCACGACGAGGAGGATGATCAGTTCACCGCCGAGGATCGAGAGGCTTTAAGGAAAGGCACGGAAGACGTTCGAGACGCCCTAGGCGAGGATACGGGGAAGGTGTCCACAGAGCAGATCCAGGAGGCCCTGTGGCACTACTTTTACGACGTCGATAAAACTGTCGCTTACTTGCGGAGGAAGTTCATCGCACCACCGCCGAAGCCCGAGCCAAAGAAGCCCAAAGAGAGTAAGTCACTTTCAGTTTTCTCGCTTGATAATACGTCGATGGCGGCCCAGGGCACGGAGAGAGCACATGTTGAGCGTTCGGCAGACGGGAAGGTGCACGGTATCGGCAGTTTAGACAAGTACAAATTCCCCTCCACCTCGGTCCTGGGAGAAGTCCTACCCCCTTCCTGGTATTTTAGGGATGTGCCCTGGTCGAACATCCCCAAGCACCGGGAAGCCGTCTTCATTCCTCCGATCCGTCCACTTCGGGGGGGTTTACTGGGAGGCAGCGACGGTCCCAAGGTATCTAAGCTCCAGGCACTTGCGGCCGCACGAAAGAAGAAGAGCGATGCCAAAAAGAATCAGGAAGAGGTGGAGGAACGAGTGCAGAAGAGACTCTCTACCCTGACCATAAACGATGAGTCCATGTCCAAGGACTCAGCAGACCCACACATGGTCTCCAAAAGACAAAAGACGTTGCCAGGATCTTCAACCTCCAAGACGCTGCCGATGTCTTTTCTGCACAGAAAAAAGGAACGAGCCAAAGATGCCTCTCCAGGACCTGAAGAGACGAGGAATGACTGCACATCGATGGATACGGACCGGCCTCGCGACGGCAAACCCCACGCTTATGAGACGGAGGAGGAGATTGTGCTGGCACGGCCCCTTCCTCCATCTGCCTTTGCTCAAGTGCTCTGTGGTCCATCTGCTAGCCCTACGCCCGTGCCGGATGATATCTATGAGATCCCCAGCACTTCATCGGCTCTCTTCAACCCTGCGGCGTTTGATGAGCCCAGCCCAGACGACATTGTGCTCGCAGCGCAGGCCAAAGGTTCGCGATTCGCGAAGAGCCAATAGAGAACTAACTCTGATTTCCTCGACAGCTTCCAACCGATTCGATGCTGCTGCAGCAAAAAGCGCCGCTATAGCCAAGAAGGCAACCAAGGCATCACCGAAACTGAAGCCTGATGGGGCGCCGACAGAGAAAGTGGACGCGCTTTCTCTGAATGAACCGCCTCCACCGAAGAGCAAGAAGATAAATGTCGTCCAAGAGTTCGAGAAAGGCCAAAATAAGCGCAGCGCCAGCCTTGTAGTTGTTGGTAAGCCATTGCCAGTTTGCCCCTTTTTTAGACCACGATCTCACAGCTAAAACATCATCACAGGCCATGTCGATGCTGGGAAGAGCACGCTTATGGGCAGACTCCTGCTAGAGATGAAGTTTGTCGAACAACACCTTGTCGACAGGTACCAACGGCAAGCGGACAAGATTGGCAAGGGATCGTTCGCACTTGCGTGGATCATGGATCAGCGAGACGAAGAGCGCGAACATGGAGTCACCATCGACATTGCGACGAATCAATTCGAGACGGAAAAGACGCGATTCACCATTTTAGATGCGCCCGGACACCGAGACTTTGTTCCCAACATGATCGCCGGGGCCAGCCAGGCCGACTTTGCCGTGCTGGTCATCGACGCTAATACTGGGGCTTTTGAGAAGGGCCTGAAGGGGCAAACGCGGGAACATGCACTGCTGCTTAGGAGTTTGGGAGTGCAGCGCGTTATCGTGGCGATTAACAAGCTGGATATGGTTGGCTGGTCGCAAGACAGGTTCAACGAGATATCCGAGCAGGTAACTGGCTTCATGAAGGGCAACGGATTTCAACTCAAGAACATCACGTTCATCCCCATTTCTGGCCTCACCGGGCGAAAACCTTGTTCGAAACTCCCAGAAACCAGAACTCTCCTGGTATACGGGCACCACATTGCTCCAGGCTTTGGAAGAGTCGGAACCGTTGACGCGGGCCCTTCAGAGACCGTTTAGGATGGCGATTTCTGAAATCCACAGGACTCAACACAGCCAAATGACAGTTTCCGGTCGCATCGAGTCCGGAACCGTCCAAACGGGCGAAGCCCTCGTGGTCCAACCAAGTGGCGAGTCGGCCAATGTCAGAAACATCGAGGTGGACGGGGAATTGCAGGAGTGGGCTGTGGCAGGACAAAATGTGTCGATTGGCCTCTACGGAATCGACCCCGTTCACATGCGAGTTGGCGACATCATCAGCAGTAAATCAGAGCCCATCGCGACGAACGACGAGCTTGTCATGAAGGTATTTGCGTTCGACCATCTGATGCCCATGCCAGTGGATGTCCACCGAGGTCGTCTACATGCCGCAGGGCGCATCCAGTCGATGCCTGCTGTGTTGGACAAGACGACGGGAGCCGTGGAGAAGAAGAAACCCAAGATCGTTCAACCAGGGAAGGTGGCACGCGTGGTGGTAAAGCTGGAGTCCAAGGTGCCGCTGGAAACCGGGCAGAGAGTAGTGCTTAGGATGGGCGGTGAGACCATTGCGGCGGGCTTGATAGAGTAGGCTATGGAGTGACAGAAGTCTTTGGGAGCATGAATGCATATATGTCCATTGGATCATCAACATATTCAATC
Organism: Sodiomyces alcalophilus JCM 7366; assembly: GCF_042370955.1. Taxonomy (NCBI): domain Eukaryota; kingdom Fungi; phylum Ascomycota; class Sordariomycetes; order Glomerellales; family Plectosphaerellaceae; genus Sodiomyces; species Sodiomyces alcalophilus. The sequence continues at coordinate 1,019,743 of NW_027263535.1, read as the reverse complement.
ACCAATCATGCCGTGCCTCTGCATTACCTTATATCTGTGAAGTTGATGCGCGATTCATTCAAGGCTATTGGACAAGGCAAAGCGGGGACGCGGCAGTGAGACTCCGCGGCAGTGGTCATTCGCCTCCGGCTTTGCCATTATGTCTTTTTGGGAAAGCGGCAATGCATACCGTACCTATTGAACGTGGCCCGTGTCCTCGGGACTTTTGCTGATAGTCCATGCATCTGTTTCCATTGATGTAGATGACAGCTTAGCCTGTTGTCCTTTGGCTACGTGTTCATATTATACAATGCCCAAATGTTTCGAGGCAAAGGAGCGGTATGCTCAGCTAAAACTGGCTGAAATTGTAGGTCGGAGCTGGAATAGAGTGATTAGGAAAGACGCCTTCCTAAACAGGGAAGCATGGAAGTCTCTGGAATATGGCCTCTATTTACGAAGTACACAATACCAATGTGAAGAAGAAGTGTCAAGATTGTGACTCGCACGACAGTGTCTCTGACAAGAATACAGACTGTACTAAATAGCGTGGTGGCCTTAGAAAATGATACAGTGTACAGTGCTATAAATACACATGGTGGAAACTGGTGGAAAGAACGAACCTTCGCCCCATGTGGCGCGTGCCAAGGTGAGATCTGGCCTCTTTGAGCAGTGGACAGCTTGACATTTTGGCGCTTTACTGGCAAGAAGCTATTCTTAAAGACTCGTACCCTTTCTCTTCCCAAACTTCTTCCACTTCCAACCTCACAACTCTCTTCTTCCCCCTCCCATTTTACCACACTAGCTGGAGGAGATCGTTGCCTCGCAGTGCGAACACGTTCCCTTCTTCTTTTCTTTCTGTGCTTTCTTCAGCATCATCCTTTTCTGTTCTGGGCGCGAAAAAAGAGATACCCCTCCAAACAAATCCACACATCGTCGCCATGGCGAACGCAAGGAGCTCAATGGCCTTGGGCTTCGGCCTCTTGGCCTGGATCTGTCTCCTCTTCTCTCCCCTTGCATTTGTTCAGACCGCCCAAGCACAAGATGCCGACTACGGCACTGTCGTTGGTATTGTATGTGTTCTTTCCCCTGCTTCGCTTTGACCGCAGCCACATGTCACCTTGTTGACCATCGAATGGTTTGACTGGTGTGCCATTGGAAGACGACACTGCAAGCTTCGCTTCTTATAAACCCTCTCCAGTAACTAATCATGCTTTGTACAGGATCTGGGTACCACCTACTCGTGTGTCGGTGCCATGATCAAGGGCAAGGTCGAGATCTTCGTGAACGATCAGGGTACGTATCTGCATAGTTTGCCCCTTCTACAGGTCGAAGGTGAAGTTGTGAACATGTGCTAACTCGAAACCAAATAGGTAACCGTATCACTCCGTCTTACGTCGCCTTTACCGATGAGGAGCGTCTGGTCGGTGACGCCGCCAAGAACCAGGCCGCGGCCAACCCTGAAAACACCATCTACGATGTCAAGTACGCACACACCCCATCTCTGTTGTTCTGCATATCACCCCGACAAGTTGCTAACACAAGTTCCCTGCAGGCGCCTCATTGGCCGCAAGTACTCCGAGTCGGATGTCCAGTCCGACATTAAGCATTTCCCCTTCAAGGTTCTCTCTCGGGAAGACCGGCCCATCCTTGAGGTTCACGCCGGCGACGACAAGAAGACCCTCACTCCCGAGGAGGTCTCGGCCATGATCCTAGGAAAGATGAAGGAGGTTGCCGAGGCTTACCTGGGCAAGACCGTCTCCCACGCCGTCGTCACCGTCCCCGCCTACTTCAACGACAACCAGCGCCAGGCCACCAAGGATGCCGGCACCATTGCCGGTCTCAACGTCCTCCGTATCGTCAACGAGCCCACGGCCGCCGCCATTGCGTACGGCCTTGACAAGACCGACGGCGAGCGTCAGATCATCGTCTACGACCTTGGCGGTGGTACCTTTGATGTCTCCCTTCTCTCCATCGATGACGGCGTCTTCGAAGTCCTCGCTACCGCTGGTGACACCCACCTCGGAGGTGAAGATTTCGACCAGCGTGTCATCAACCACTTCGCCAAGGCCTACAACAAGAAGAACGACGTCGATGTCACCAAGGACAAGAAGTCCATGGGCAAGCTGAAGCGTGAGGTCGAGAAGGCCAAGCGGACTCTTTCTTCTCAGATGTCTGCTCGTATTGAGATTGAGGCCTTCCACCAGGGCAACGACTTCTCCGAGACCCTGACCCGCGCCAAGTTCGAGGAGCTCAACGCCGACCTCTTCAAGCGGACTCTGAAGCCGGTTGAGCAGGTCCTGAAGGATGCCAAGGTGGCCAAGAGCGAAGTCGACGACATTGTCCTCGTCGGTGGCTCTACCCGTATCCCCAAGGTCGTGTCTCTCATTGAGGAGTTTTTCGGTGGCAAGAAGGCCTCCAAGGGCATTAACCCCGACGAGGCTGTTGCCTTTGGCGCCGCTGTTCAGGCCGGCGTTCTGTCTGGCGAGGAGGCTGCCTCTGAGATTGTTCTCATGGACGTCAACCCGCTTACCCTTGGTATCGAGACCACTGGCGGTATCATGACGAAGCTGATCCCCCGGAACACCCCCATCCCCACTCGCAAGTCCCAGATCTTCTCGACCGCTGTCGACAACCAGCCCGTCGTCCTGATCCAGGTCTTCGAGGGTGAGCGTCCCATGACCAAGGATAACAACATCCTCGGCAAGTTCGAGCTCACTGGCATCCCCCCCGCGCCCCGTGGCGTTCCCCAAATTGAGGTCTCCTTCGAGCTCGATGCCAACGGTATCCTCAAGGTCTCCGCCCATGACAAGGCCACCGGCAAGGGCGAGAGCATCACCATCACCAACGACAAGGGCCGCCTTACCCAGGAGGAGATTGACCGCATGGTCGCCGAGGCCGAGATGTACGCCGAGGAGGACAAGGCCACCCGTGAGCGCATTGAAGCTCGCAACGCCCTCGAGAACTACGCTTTTGGCCTGAAGAACCAGGTCCAGGACGAGGAGGGCATGGGCGGCAAGATTGACGAGGAGGACAAGGACGCTGTAAGTTCCCGGTCATCGTATCGCCGATATTTCACCCAGTAGTGCTAACAAGTGGAAACAGATTCTCGAGGCTGTCAAGGAGGTCACTGACTGGATCGAGGAGAACGGTGCCGACGCGACCGCGGAGGACTATGAGGAGCAGAAGGAGAAGCTCTCGAACGTCGCGTACCCCATCACCTCCAAGCTGTACCAGGGCGCCGGTGACGCTGGCGATGGTGGCGATGAGCCCAATGTCCATGACGAACTCTAATCGGGCAGATGGGTCTTTGTGCAGTTGATAACAGGCAGGTCTGATTCAGGCGTATGAGAAAAAGAACATCATTTGAGCACCCTATCGAGGCGGCCCCCTTATACCGGAGGTTTCCCTTACGTCGTGTACTCGTATTTATTCCCGGCATCCAGGGCAACTCGATTCATTGGCGCAGGGAGCATGAAGTAGAGAGAAGGGATGTTCCCATGGACCACCCATATGTAAAGTACGTTGGGTATGAATGATACATAGCTCACTTGCCAGCCAAAGCCATTCCATGATTGTGACCAGAAGACATGTAAATGGTAGGGGCCCAGGGCTTTCCACCTTGGAGAGTCGATGTGCACCCCGTCCGTCGGCATGTGTCAAGTTATTGTGTTGGACGTGCCCCGAAGGTATGCATTGGAAACTAGGTACCTGACGCGCCATGCTAAGGTATCTAAGGATGGACCATGATGCCGTGATCATCTGAAACCAGTGACGGCGCATACAGAAACATCGACAGCTTCCAAGACATATAATATTGATTAAGGTTCCTCCCTATTGCCTAAGGGTCTGGTTAGAAAGTGGGCTTTACACGTTAGATATTAGAAACCCACATGTTCCCTAGTCAAACCGTCTTTCAATATCTCGCACCTTCCAGCCACCTCAATCTCCTCACGAAGGGAAAGGGTACCCGTTCGGGATCCCTCTCCAAAGTTAATAGTGGAAAAATTGGTAGGGAGAGATTGAGGAAAGGAAGGAAAGAAAGCTAAAAAAAAAAAAATCACATGAGTCCTCTTCCCATCACCAGCGAGGCTCGCTCTCCAGCGCTGGGGTCGTGACGGCATTCTTATCGGCGAAAGGGTTGTCATCGTCGTCGTCTTCCGCTTCCTCCTCCGAGTCCGACACGGGAGGGCGCGAGGTGTTCGATGGACCGGCCGCGGGGGTGGGAGAACCGGGCGAGGGCTTCGACGTGTCAGACGGGCGAGGGGGTGGGGCCGGCCTGGGAGGACTGGGGCTGCTGATGTTCAGACCGGAAATATCGGGGGTAGACTGCGAGGTAGTTCTCTGATGCTTTTCCGACATTACTGGAAGGACCGGTCAGTCAAAAGCGGATTGTTGATGGGGGTTGATGCGCGAGATCCTCAAGGTCCTGCTGCTCAGGGACGAGGCGTCAGGCGGCCAGGGAACGACGTACACCTATACATATGAGCTTGTTCCGCCAGCTCGTCGTCCGAGTCACTGTCGGCGTCGATGGAGCGATCCAGCTGCTCGAAAGTCATGAGGGCGAGGACGAGGCCGTCGTTGGCACTAAGGAGGCTGCCAAGCCATTGTTCGTCCTCGACGTGGTGTATCTGCGCCCGTATATATGAGCTTGCCGAAGACAGAAATGAGGTCGAAGATGGGGCAGGCAGTTTCCGCTCTGCGAAAGCAACTCACGTATCGCAGGATCTTTCTCCTCAGCGTCTTACACTCTTCAAACCTCTGGACAGCTACTTGGTTCTCTGAGATGCGCTCCTTCTCACGGTTGATGCTCTGTAAGGTGTTGTTGAGATTCGTGGTAGCGATGGAACACTCGGCGATGTCGCTCTTCATCTTCTCCTTTTCAGCCTCCAGGTTAAAAGGCCTGCGCGTTCCCTTTTTCTTCTTGTCTTTGCTCTTTTCCTTGCTTTTGTCCTTGGAGGATGAGCCGAAGAAGGAGCTGCCAGATGCGGAGGTTGATCTGGAGTGCTGGGTTTTGCTATATGCGGTAGCAGTGTTTGCCATCCAGGCGTGAGGCGACCTGGACGACTCCCCGGCAGTCTGAGATGCGGGGGCCGGCTTGTCGTCTTCCTCTTCATCGTCACCAAAAGGGTTCTCCGACTCGCGAACGGCACGAGACCTTTCCTGGGTGACGACCTGCTTGCGCTTTGGCAATTCCTAGAGCATGTTGATCAGCACACCAGGCCGGGCTGCAAGACTGGTCCCGGAGATATGCGCGGTCCTTACAGCTTGGAGTCGCGAAATGCGCTCTAGGCCCGGCGTCTTGCTGTACTGGGCCCAGCCGATGAATAGTACACGGCATTTCTTCTTCACGGCCGGGTCGGATAGGTTGGAAGTACCGCAAACGCGGAGGCGTTCCAGCAAAGGTTCGTCGGCGAAAGTGCGCTGGAACCTGGGTCCTGCGTTGGAGATGAGGCCGTCGAGGAGGGTGAGGGCTCGGAGCTGGCGATGGACGTTGCCGTACTTGAGTTTCTTGCGAATGGCGCGAGCGGCCTCTGTGGGGCCTGTGGCCTGGAGCTTGATGACCTCGATGAGCTCGACAATTCCGCTCAGGTCGTCTTCCTCGTAGGCTTCGCTGGTGAGGTTCTCGATCGACGTGGTGACGGCCGAGTAGGGCTTTTTCTTCGGGGGATCTCAGCTTCGTGTCATTCGTGATATGCGCCGGGTACGCGCTATTTACAGCCCAAACTTAAATCAGACCAACCTGGGAGAACATGGACATTCTGAAAAAGATTAAGTGCTGCCACTGGTTGATGGAGAGGTCTGTGATATAAAGTGCGCCCGCCGAGTGAAGAGGGGGGGGGGATGAGATGCACGAGCTAAGAGAAGCCTCGCTGCTATCTATGTCGATTTGAATTCCGGCTTACCCAAGGTGAGTCGGGCAATATAGGCATGAGACGACCAGCCCGGCTCACAAGGTAGACAGACGTAAAGTGAAGCTCAAGCTGAGATTGTTGTTCGATGCAAGGTGGCTTGATGATCTGCCTGACATGGAGGGGAAGGAAGACATGGTACCTAGTTGGCGGGGCAGATACGGAGAGGAGAGGCATCTGATTGCGCTCAACCAGCCACCAGCCTGTCCAGGGGATTGGTGGAACCAGCCTTCATGCCGGCCACAGCGGTGGAATGTGGCTTGGCCTTGAGAAGGGACGAGGGAAACCCCTCCGCATGACGTCACATCTGTGGCTGGGCAAAGTGGAGTCTCGGATTATTATCGTTCTTCCTCAGACTTTATTCTGCTTTTGGTACTCCGTAGCAACAGGAACGGATATATCCTTGTCTTCGTATCTTATACCTGGCGGTTGAAAACTTCTACTACCGGAAGGATCATAGGTTTGCTATATCCCTTTCCTTTTTAAAAATCTTCACTTTTCGATGAAGCACCGAGTCTTGAAACCCCTGCCAACAGGCGTACCATGTTCGTGGCACAAACCATCGGAGTAGGCAGGTAGGCATTCATTGACTTGGGAATCTGACACAGAAAGTGTCTTCAAAAGTTTCACACCTTCACTATATCTGGCTTAAATTGACGTCAGGTCTCCTTATATTTCAGATGCTTGACAAGAATCAATCCGATCCTGCAAAGTAAACCTCTCTAGAAGGTCGCGACAGGTATCGCGACCATCCATTTATGGCCCCTTAGGTCTTTCCCCTGTGTCTAGAACGAGGAATAGACTAGGACGGACGACAACCAACCAAAGGAAGCAAGGTCATGGGGTCGGGTTGGTACCCGGATGCCATTGTTCGACATCCTGTAACATGGCTTCGGGAGGGGGAAAAAAACATCTTTTTCTCTACTCCGACAATATCACAGGATCTCGACTCTGCTACTGCCAGCCCACCAAGGAGACGCCGCGCATACGTCGCCGCTCCTCTATAGGTACGGGAATCTCGTCACATCGACCTGAAGCTGTTGACTCGTGACGGTGCGTTACTTGGCCATACGCATCAATATTCGCTTTAAAATCGAGCAGCGCCGTTAGTCCGCGCAAGAACATTGACCTTGCTCAGGACATTGACTGGACCGCGGTGTCATAAGCCATAGAGTGCGAGGCGAGAAGCTGTGAAATGCCAAAACGGCGACTGTCGCATCATGCCTCACCTATCCGAGCCGGGGAATGCTGACCCAGAGCCAGAATTGTCAGTTCAAGGACGGTGCACCTTTTCAAAGAAGCACCAGCTACCTGGTAGGCGTGCTTGAAGACGAGGAGTGTCATTCGCATCACGGCCGACTTTACAGATCAGATTGATCCTTTTCATCGGTCGGTCATGACACTTGATTCGCTAGTAAAATCTACGCATAACGAAGGCTCCTGCAGTTCGTAGAGCAGGTTCATGGTAAGTCCCCTGGTGAAGTTGGATAATTACGGCCCCACTGTGGCTGCGGACGATACTCATGCGCCACAAGGTGGAAAAGAGTCGGGTGGCTTAGCCTGGGGTGCCTAATTTTAGGTCGTTACGTTCTGTCCATAGCGTCGCAATTCTCACTCACAGCCCCGCGTTTTCGTCCCATTCTCCATCCTACCATCCCCTCCATCATGGCCCTCACCGCCCAAACCTGCATATTTTCCGTGGTCACCAGGGCGTCGACTGATGAGTTGGCATTTATCTGGACCACGCCAGGCTGCATATGCTATGAGCGACCATCCAATACCCCAGGGCCATGGTTCTTGCTACTGCCAGGCATGAACTCTCCATTTCACCAAATGCCAGGTGACGGAAGCAGGTTGAAGTTGACCTGGTGATGATGGCTGGGTTACACCTTTTTGCACCTGCCTGTCTATCTTGCCTGCCGGTTTCTGTCCGGCCAGTTTCTGTCCAGCTCGGAGAATAATCTTCCCATATGCGCATTCTCGATGGCCATGATGACCATGAGGGATCCGATGTCTTTGGCCAGACGCTAGCTTCGACGGCGTTTTGGACCGTTGGCCATGCTTCACCCTGGGACACTCAGTTATCCCTGGGCATTGGATGCAACTATGCGTCTGACAAACCCCCCAGAAACGGTTTAGCGATGTTGCCCGGCGGTCAAGTCGTGACGGCAAAGGGCGGGAAACAGAGCTAATAAGTCGGCCACTCTACACTACCCGTTCCAAGGATGATCCGGCCGGCAGCGATGATCTTAAAAGCAACAGCCATCCATTAGTCGGTCAGTCAATTTCATGGCATACCCCCGGCATCTTACTGATGCCGGTACGTTACCCGGCAGATGTGTGTCTCGCTTTCCATATAACGTAGCCATGTTTCCCTCACCAAGCTTTATGAGGCGGTCAGCGGCTGCTCCTGTGCGGATTTCGGGTGATCAAGTGCACGAATCATCATGTCCTATGGGGGACCGATATGACCGGACCTGTGTGGCGCTCTGCTGTGTTTCCAATGGACAGACGCTAGCCGCCCTACAGGGTTCTCTTGCAGTTTGCCTGCTTGGGGTTTTATTCTCGTCGTCCCTCATCCAGTCCGTCTTATCGTTTGCCTGGTCATGCGATGATTCATCATTCGGATGGAGAATTCGTTTGGTTGATTTCGCATGAAGCGTCGGCAGGCGTCAGATGTGCCCGATATAGGATGTGGGCTTTGAAGAAGAGCTGTCGCCCGAGAAGGTGTTCTCATTGTTGGCCCGCCGTATTTGGTCTGCTCGCCGTGTTCACAAATATGCTTCTCGTGCATCGTGCCGGCCCAGTGACCCGGTGGTCACTCGAGGTCCTGCATGTCCGGGTCCACGACATGTTTCGTTATGCCATAGCATGACGGACCAATCCTTCTCATGTACGATGACAAGCCTCTTATGTGCATGACTCCGTTGATGTGGTTGACATGGATCCCCTCGTTCATGAGGTGTACAAGCCTCGAGCATCAAGATACATCGAGCGATGGAAAGTCTACATCCACCTCTTGTATCTTTCTTTTCTCATGTTCCCTTGTTTTCTTCCCCTCACACCAGAAATCACACGAGGCGGTGGCGCCTGGCCAGCTCAGCAAAGCGAGTTGGCATTCCCGAAACGACACAGGTTGGGCATCGACTTGATGGTCCCCAACGCGGATAGTTGCGTTCCCATGAAGATGGAAGTAGTGGTTTTAAAAGTGTAAGTGGAATCACACGCCTATGGTAAAGATCATACGGCCTGGGAAATTCCTGTGCCAGTCGATCGATGCGTTGCAAACTGTCCGAGTTGTACCGTTGACAGGTCAGATGGCCTTCACTGATATCAACACATCCTCCAGGTGACGAGAGGTTTCTGCACAAAAACAGGACGGCAATAGGAACCAACTTTGACGTTCAGTTCCATGCGCCCTCGTTCCCACGGTCTAAACTGCTCGGTTCAGTTTATTGCCTTTTGCGTAGAAGAGTGCTGTATGCATTGGGCGTGTGTTTAGTCAAGTAGGTCTGAGTCTTCTGGCACCCGTTGGCGGTCATGAGTGTGACTCAACATTCGTATTCGAGTCGATTGAAATCCCATACCGTCTGTAGCAGTCATACGAAGTACTTGGTCGAAGATCAAACCGGAGCATACGAGAGTCAATGTGATTACCGCCAGGAAGGTGGTCGGTCGTAATATATCCCGAATGTGAGTCAATCTTGGCTGAGAAGGTATATCCTTATCGTACACTCTCAGACAGACGCTTCATTCGTGCTAGCGAGGTACAAGGTCGGCATCGGACCTCTGACTCATCCAATAGTGTAGTCATCTCACGCCGTTTCTCCAACGGCTAGGCCACGCCACGGCATGCATGGGATCGCCACACTGGAGTGGCGGAGACAGGCGCTGAACTCCATCACCGGCTTTCCAACCTCACATCAGCATCGCTTCTCTGCTTGCCTTAGTGTACATGACACTTGCCTCGATTATATATCGACCAGTGTAGCAAGTAGTCATCGACTCCATAACTTTCACGATATCTTGTTACGACGCCCAACTGCACTGCAGCGAGCCATCATTGCCTGCCATTTCTCCACCGGCCATTTGCAGCGTCTCATTTGGTCTCATTTGGGTTTATTTTGTTTCCAAACTGTTCAGCTCAGCTATATTTTTATTGAGCATTTTCCTTTGCAACCAATCGACCACTTTCTATCATGATTCCTCTTCAACGGCCGGATGGCGTTGGTCGTCAACAAGCGGTTAGGAGACCCACGCCTCAAAGAGTGGTTCCCAAACCTGTCCCCGAGGCACAGTTGAAAGACCCCAGAGGGTACCAGCTTGAGCAGCTACGGCGCCGATTTTCGCCTCAAGAAACGACTCTCCAGGACGGCACAGCCTCTCTGGCCTTCAGGCTGAAGCCCTCAGATCCGGATTTTCCCTTCGACCTGGACTTTCTCGAGTGTGATCTCCGAGTTCCCGAGTACTACCCGGAAGAGTCGCCGACACTGCTCGTGAAGAACAGCAACATACCCAAGGGGTTCGCCATCAATGTGGAAAAGGGCTGGGAGAAGCTTGTCCGTGAGAAACCGGGAGCCACTCTCCTCGCACTGACCCACGCTCTGGACCGAAGCCTCGAGGTCTTTTTGTCCGAGCAGAAAGCCGAGACCGTTAAACTCGTGGCCTTCAAGGACACTAGGCACCAGGACCCTCCCGCACCTCCATCTGCGGAAACGGAGTCGTTCCGGCCGGCTCCTCAGTCCGGCGCCCGTGCGAAGCCGCCGCCAAAGCCTCAGCGGTCCTTGGAGCCGTCGTACTCTCAGGAGCAGATCGCCGAGGCCAAAGCCAGGCGTGCCCAGGAAACACGTCAGCTCGAAACCCGCATGGGACGTCTTTCGTTATATCGTCGCTCTGCTGATGGGATCGTCTACACGTTGCCCATGGATCCGAGACGGCGGTTTGAGCTCCCGGCGGGCTTGCAGGGTGTGAAGACGATGCACGTGATTGTGCCGCTGCTTTACCCCCTGCAACCCTTGAGGATTCAACTCAACGAGGTTGACTCTCGGGACGCGGAACCCCTGGAAGAGCTATTCGTGCAGAAGGCTACCGAGCAGAAGCACATGACCCTCATGAGCCACGTCAACTATCTTGCCCAGAACATGCATGTCCTGGCCAAGCAAGCCCAAACACCGCCAAAGCAGCCTGAAGAACCCGAGCCAAAGTCGGAGCCTGCCACATCACCAAGCGTCTCGCAGAAGGCCGTCATGAGTGACGACTTGAACGACGGGCGAAGTCATATAAAGGTTATCCCTCGGCCCCCAGAGTGGACCCGCGCATCTGGTGATTCGGACGACGAAGACGACTCCTCGGATTACAGTGACGACTCGAGCTCGGACGATGGCTCCGATACAGACGGCGCTCCTTTGGGGCCTGATTCAGGAGACATGTCGCTGCCCTCCGGCTCTACCCCTGATCGGGGGATAGCCCTATCGTTCCCGGGCATCGAACTTCATGCCATTGAACTCGTGCAAATCTCCATCCTTAGCATCAGCGTGAAATGCGAGCGTTGCAGGACGGTCAACGAAATCACCGGCCTGAAGGACGAGGCCGAGAAGACGTCCACCTGCCGAAAATGCGCCGCCGGTTTCGCCGCCCGGTTCCGGCCAGAACTTGTCCATCAGCACTCGGCCCGCGCCGGGTTCCTCGACCTTGCGGGCGCCACGGTAGCCGACATGCTGCCGAGCACATTCGTCCCCGTCTGCGCCAAGTGCTCCACGCCGTCTCCCGGCCTCGTCTCCGTCCGCGGCGAGAGCACGACGAACGTCTGCCGCGACTGCCACGGAAAATTCAACTTCAAGATCCCCGACGTCCGCTTCCTCCCGTACGCCCCGGGCACCCTGGCCGCTCCGGCGTCCGGGAACCCCGGGAAACAGGACAAGCTGGGGCTTCGCACGGGCGAGCCGCTGCCCTCCCGCGGGACCTGCGCCCACTACCGCAAGAGCTACCGCTGGTTCCGCTTCAGCTGCTGCAACAGAGTGTACCCCTGCGACCGATGCCACGACGAGACGGAGGAGCATCTCAACGAGTGGGCGAACCGGATGGTCTGCGGGTGGTGCAGCCGCGAGCAGCGGTACGCCGTCGATTCGTGCGGTTTTTGCGGGAGGCATGTCATTGGCAGGCGAGGCAGGGGATTCTGGGAGGGAGGCAAGGGGACCAGAGACAGGAGGTTGATGAATCGGAAGGACAAGAGGAAGTACAAGCGTATAGGGCCAGGAGAGGCGGCGAAGAAAGACTGAGGTGGCGGTGTCATGCCGACTGTGGTGATCTTGCCGTCCAACACCCTCATCCCTCAGGGTATTGATCGTCGTCAAACAGATTATCCTCTTCATTTGCTGCACGATTGCGCAAACTTGACGTCTCGCCACGCTTCTGGTCCAGCGGGGACTATGCTAGGGCGTCAAGTCATCGCGTGTAATTCGTCCCAGCCATGCGCATGGAATACCATCACGTCCTATCACGACTGCAGATATAAATCATGCATGTTGATACATTAACATCGCATTGGAGAACATTGCTACCCGTGCGGCCATTCTCCTCGCCTCTTTGTCGTATCGACCCTACCAACCGTGGAATAGACCGTTTGCCGGCCGTCAAGAAACGTCATGTCCAGTAGTCAGTTCCCCACGAATGTCCGCATACACTGCGACAGCCCAGAATATTCATGCCACTCAAAATACGGTAGGCTCATTCGGTATCCGTTCATGCACATGCATTACCGTTTTTCGTTCCGATTCGAAGCCTGCTCTTTCTCACTGGTGGCGGGGAAAGGTGCCAACCAAAGCATCACATTGATCACACACCACACGCCCCTGTCGTAGGAACTCTTCGTCAGGGACCGAGCACGAGTAGGTCGGACCGAGAGCGTCCATGACCTTGGTTCTTTTCGCATTCGGCAAACCCCTGTGACACCTCAAAGGCCCCCACTGCCCCCCTGTCACTGCTTGTACAGACCGTCGCTCCGGGGAAGAATGATAGTGGGAAGCTAGCAAGCCACCATTGTGAGGCATCATGACCTGAAAAGGAAGTGTGTGTAATGGGGTGTAGACTAAGAACCATACGAAGCAATTCGCTTTTCCAAGGCGACAGGGGCCGGAGCCAGACCTTTCCTTTTCGCGACGCCAGACGAAACCGACGAACTGGTAGCTGGGTTGCTGGTGGCTGGCGGCTCCAAGTCGTTTCTTCCCCGGTGCGCCTCGTCCTTTTCCCTGGGACACCGCTCTCGAGGGTCGCGCCCAGATGGGCAAAGCGCGCACGATTGATACGCCGGTCCCCTCCTGTGGCTTGCAAAAGCGAATTGGCACCGGGTACTATTTCCCGCACGATGGGTAAAAAACCTCAGCTTGCTTCCACCGCCATGTTGGGTTTTCTTCGAACGCCACGTGTTGCCATGATGGAAGTTGTTTTGGGTCGAATCACCGTCAGCCCATTCTGGTTATGGTGTTTCGCCAAGGTCCGGAGACCCCGAGTGAGTCCCGGGATGGGCCTGTCGCGACTTCAAATCAGTGCATGCACTTGGGCAGTGTTCCTTGGTAAATACAACCTCACCGCCAGGGAGCAGGCTTGTCGGTGAAGAAGCCGATGCTACTTTGCTCCCTGGCGACTGCCTTGCATTTCCATCGATCAACCCGGAATCCGGGGGAAAAGATGGGCAAGACCCGCTGGTAGAAACCAAAAAGACAGACGTCCACGAGTAAAGTGGCTGGGTGGCTGTCGCAGTGACCCGTTTACGAAAGCAACCCGAACGTACAACGAAGCTACGCTCAGAAAAGCAATGCAATATCCGTGCATGGACCAAATACGGACGCCGCCGGTTCGAAAGTTGTCCAACGGAGAAGGCGTCGTCGCGTTAGATGCTTGAACAGCGAAATGTCTCACAACGGGCAAATGAAATGAAATGAACCCTAGGATGGTGCAACAATGCCGAGGGTGAAGGCAGCGGCGAAGCGACCGTTTCCTTTGACTTGACCATCGAGTGCTGTGAGGTACCGGATCCAGTCTCGAGGCGTTGAAGCTGGCGCGCTGCGTGCCTTGACCTAGTGCTGTTGACGTACCTATACAAAGTGGTACCGCCTTTCTTTACCGCCGGTGTTCTGATATCGTGTAGTACATACGTTGTACTCGTCCGTGGACCGGCAGAGTGAACAACTGCCCCCGACGGGTTAGGCCCGGCCGGGTGGGCGTTCACTGGCCTCATCGTGGATGCCAGGTGACAGCCGGCATATGGTTAATCTCGTGGATTTACCCCAGTGATCATCGACCTTGCATATCCATGATGTCTCTAGGCATCGAGGTTGGTGGCAGGGATAATGCCGGGGCCAAGATTGACGATGATTGAAGATTCGTGCGCATTGCCGTCGTCGAAGAAGATGATGAGGTGAAGGGCGCTATGATAAGTGAGCCTCGTACCAAGTGGAGAGCATGAACCCATTGTCTTATTACGCTCCCTGGTGTGGTGTGCAAAAGAAGAAAAGAAACAATGCCCATTGTCCCTATTGTTGAGAAAACGGAAGCCCTTCTCCACTGCGCCGCCGCCCGTTATCTGCCCCGTGTCCCGGTAGCTGGTCAGCTGACCCGCTCGGATACCCCCGACGGTCGAGTGGGGCCCCCTGGGAATTCGCACTCTCCATTGGTTCGAAGCGTCGCCAATGCTCTCCATGTGACTTTTGATAGTCGGGGCATTTTAAAGCAATGGCCTTGCACTGAATCAGGGCACCATCTTCGTCACTCTGTCATTGATTAACTGGTGATGCGGGCATTATCCGTGCTCGTTGGATATTCTTCAGGCCAGCGGAGGCCTTCCGGAGACAGGGGTCGGAACTCGGTTAGCACATGTGGGAGCCAGGGGCACGGGACAGGGAAAATGTGGCAGGTGTTTCGAGCCGGGGTTCCCGCAATGGCTAGTACACGTGGTGGTTGGATGAATCGCAGGACCGAGTTGAATGAAAACAATGCTGTGAGAAAAGAAACGAGAATTGGATGCCTCTCAAGCTGCCCACATTTACCCGGTTTCATGCCTTGGTTCGGGTTTGCGTCCCATCAGAGTAAAGATAGCGAGCAGAAGAGATGAGTACTGTCCAGGCTTACTACAACGTACAATCAGTACGTTGTACACTGTTGTATACCATCTGCCGTACCTACTCCGTATCGCGGGCCTACCCGTGGTCAGACCTATCCCTAGCTGAATGACGCGGCTGAAAAAAAGCAACTTCGCTCCTAATTAGGCGCTTCGCTTAGGAGATGTTGGGTGGTTGGTCTCTCGACTGTTGTACGGAGTAGGGGTATCTTGATTTTCTCCTGTTTCATGAGTGGCGATAGAACAGCATACTGACTGAGCAGTTCAAGGTCGGCCCAACCCTTGTTCCATTCGCTCTTCTGGCGGGCGCCATGATGCGTGGCTGTATCCCCCGTGTCGATGATCGTGAACCTGTCATCTCAGCTCGTGTAGCCCGTAACGACTAAAGTCTTAATCATTTCAGGAAGCGTCGCCGATGAACTACCTACTTTTGCAAAAGACAAAGTCGGCCGAAATCAACCGAAATCTGAATTGGGGGTGGATAAACTCAATCTAGACATTTCTTCATAGGCACACGAGTCGAGACAGAGCCTATTCGTACTTCGGATTCGTACAAGAATACTTACTAGGTGGTTTCGCCTTACCCAACTTCTCAACGTTGTACCTACGTCACTTCAGCCTTCGCAGGTACGATATGATAAGATCACATGCTTAGCCACACCAGTCGTATAGTGGGACCCACGTGGACTAAGTACGTTATATGGGATAAAAGTCTAAATTCCCGACTTGGCAACGCGGCGAGGACAAGTTGACCGAAGCGACTCGCTCCGACTTTTGAGCGTCTCGCGACGTGTCGGGATTATGACAGACACAGAATAGGCGGAGATTGACTTTCGCCGACGCCACAACTGTGAAGATCAACTGAGTCAAGTCCATCGTCCACTGTTGACATGATCAAAAAAGAAAACAGAAACAAACCAGAGGAGAGCGAAGTTTCAGATACTCACCCTCCAATGTGTGAGAAAACTGCAAACGAGTAGGAGTAGCTATCTGTAACGGCTTCCTGTTTTGTTGGTCGCCCGTGCTCTGTTGACTCCACTGTCATGGTGACATATTCTCTGCAGCCGGTGAAATGCAATGTGGAGAGGCGGTTTTTCTCTGGAAAAAGCTCCTCAGCGAGACTGTAAGAATTCAAAACTCCATATTCGGGGTTGAGGACAAGGAAGGGACCGACGCTTCGCGTGCTCCCGTTGTCGCCGGTATAGTGTACGAAGTTAGGGGCCTTTTCTTTTCCCCTAGCGCGCGGCTCATATTGAGTGATGTTTTGGATCGGGATGTCCGTACGGAATGGAACATTTCTGGAAGGAGGAAGACGACGCGGATTGGTGCGGAGGCTCTACTACTGTAAGTGGAGAAACTATTCCGGTTCACTGAGCCACTAAGACAGAAATATGGACAACGTAGGTAGGTACCTACTTAGTAAGCAATGTGCGGGCTACACTAAAGATTCTCACCCGGCCAATTCGACTCACCCACGCGACAACCTTGAAACGTCAACAACATACAACGTAGAAAGAACTTGAAATTGGGGGACTAATTGAGGCAACATCAAACCCCCCAAGCATCGGACCCGTGACCCGTTCGTCGGTAGAAGATCATTTCAGCGCCGGGCCAAATTCGGGATAGTTGGTATCGGATGGTACGGAGTCGTACAGGTACGAAGTACTCGAAATTTACAACTACCTACAGTATACGGGAGCCGTGGATTAGTAATTTAGTGTCAGAACTAGGTCCGTTTACTGGCAGACCCTTGATGCTTGCTCTGAGAATCAAAAGTCGTGCCGTGAAAGGGCCGATGTTGGGCTCTGGGTGCCTAAAAAGAACCCACAGGCCCGGGTCCTACTTTCGCTTGACGTCCGGAACCCTCCGGTGATAGGGAATTCCGCCGAGAGTGCAGAGCGGACCTGGACTCGGGTTCGAGCCTGGCCCTGCTTGAGGCGCGATACGACACACTCAAGGGATTCAGACGCCCGCGGGACAGAGTCTCGGGACCTGCAAATACAACGTACTTGACATTGATGGGTGGGGCGTGCGAGGCTCGGATGCGTCCTTGACGGGAATCGAATACCTAGTCCCTCTGACATGGTCCCCGAAACACGTAGCGAAATTGAGGGACTTTCGGAGAGCAAAAAATTCCCGGCCTTTTGCTCTGCGCTTGCGTGCCCTCGACGACGAATACGGCGCGGCGCGCTTGCGCACTCACACCCACTTGATCAAGGCAAACAACGACACCTACAACACTCCAATGTTGTCGGGTCCGAGTTGAGTGGACGACGTGAAGGTCATAAACGCACCAATAAGACCTGCCGTTGTACTTTGCAAAATAGGTAAGCATGACATCAGTCGTATTTCGCCGGGTTGCCCTACACGTACAATGGACATTGAGCGATACCTATCACTGAAAGATCTGAGCGATCCGCCAAGGCGGCATGTCGAACAGTGGACAAAATGACAAAATGAGTGCTTGGGATATTTGGGAATAGGAAAGTCTTGATCATCGCCATTGGGGTGTGCTTATAGCAGTGCCATTAGCCGGTCAGAGGCCAACGGTCGTTCAATTCGGCATAGGAACCCGTTGGCGGATGAAGTCAATACCGGAGGAAGTACGGAAGCAAACATTTTGACGCGTCCCGTGTGGTGTTTAGGCTGAATGCTGACATGACTAGGGTATCGCGATGGACTCCACAAAGGGGAAAGTATCTGCCCGTTTAGGAAATGTCAGAACACGAAAATCGGGACGGGAATCGAAATCAGGTTCGTGTTCTTTCATTCCATTCTGAGGTGTCCACTGAGGTATCTGTGACTATGTACACTTGTACCTTGACCGGCAATGATCCATGGGACGTATAAATGAAATCATCTGAGACACCTGCTCGATGATTTTCGCTGACCCCATTGTACTTAGTATAGCCATAGTCTATCGCAGAGACACGGGCTACCGGGCAGAAGACGTCAATATCAGGGTGGCATAGGTACACTGCCGGCGTATTAGCCTAGCGCCAGAAGTACAAGCCGACGCCTGGACCACTGGTCTGTCATGCTCAACAACCCCGAGTCACAGCCTCCGCAATAATCGATCACGGGAAATACGTAAGTCCAGAGTGTTTATAGGGAAGCGTTATAATCACAAGTACATGCCGTTAACTGCCGAAGATGGGGCGTTGACCCGGACAGCTCGTGTACGGAGTACCGTAGGCGCATCGTTGTTACAGCGCCTACACCGTCGGTGAATTGCACCCCTGCGGACTATTAGTAATACGTTGACCGAGATCTCCCGACGGTTGTCAAGGTACGGTACCGTACGAGGGTACTTACCCCACACAATGGCTGGACCATTATTTTGTCTCAGCTCGGAATGTTTACCTACGAAGTAGGTACTTTAAGTCACGCATATTACATAAAGGGTTCGTGCGTCATGACAGTCACCAACTTTAGCAGTGTCGTCGCGCTCGATAAGATGACCCCGGATCAAGTATTGCTATGGGTGATCCCCATGGGCAGGAGAGTGCTGGGCAACCAGGTCACTTCTCGATTTGGCACCGTTTTGGAAGGCAGGATATGCGCTGTCAAGCTCTCAGCGACCTCATCACCCTCCATCTCGATAGCGGGAAGCAGAAGGCAAGACATAAGGGTAAGTAAACAAAGAGTCTCGCCGACCGCCTATAGCCGGGACCACGTGGGTCGGTCATTACATAATTCATTACTACAAGACGCGTCGTTCGTTCTAGGCCCGCCGTCGAGTCCACATTGGACCAAATGGGCAATCCGATACGAGTGATGTCATGCAAAGGCACCTACAATGGTAGGAATCCGGAGAGGTGTACGATGTATTACTTCGTACGGAGCATTGCTGCGCGGCTTCTCTCGGGGCAAGTGTATCGTATAAAGGTAGGGACGAAGATAGGGCCCGCCATACTTACCGTGACAATGCGGCGAGCCGGCAAGGCTCAATGACGCGCTGCTTAACGAATAAGGTGTCAGAATTGAGACAAGCTGCCCAGCCCTACAGGAGCCGACCTGCGATACCTGACGCGCATTCGGCAGACCTGCGTTCGCGTGACGGACAAATCGGGAAAGGATCGGGAAACACCATCCATCTTTATTCTCGACATTGAGTGCGTGTGTTTGTGTGTGCCAACCCCCAACCTCGTCTCGATTCATGACCGTCGTTACATTTCCACAAGGCAACAAGAAAATACAAAGTAAAAAAAGGCTCATCACAAGTCGGCGAGCACATGGGACGGGCGAATGGCTGTCACGTCACCGGTCAAGAGCTTTTCGCCAACTTCTGCGTTGCCGTCTTGCGAATGCGCCTCATCCTTGTCCACTCCAACAGAATTGACATTCAGGTCGAGAAATGGGACTTTTTCAACGCAAGTTTCTCCGTACCTCACAACTCCCGATTGTCTCTGCCTTGATCAGAACGGCACCAATGCTCGGGTAGGTAGCGCACTAGTTACTAAGTCGGTGGGTTTGTCTTTGACCACCTCGGCCCTCCGGGAACGAAAAGAATGTACATATCCCGCCAGCCTGGACATGCGGAACCAACATGTATAGAAAAGCCGTTTTCTCTGCTCGGTGAATCTCACCTCGACAGTTCTCCTCGCATCGGCCTTATTACTATATGGCTACCGGCGATGTAAAACGTCATTTTCCCTGATCCCTGTCGAATCTACACTACCCAGGCCAATTGCCTGCGGCAGATTCCCAATAGTCTTTGCAGCTCAACAACTCCTGATTTTCCCAACTTCTCTCCATAGTATCGGGCCGTCTCGCTACCTACCTATGTAATTAGTACCTAATGCTTTAAGCAAGCAAGTGCCAGGCACATGGGGATAAGACACACACAGAGATCATGTCCATACGATCTGCTCTGATGTTATACCGAGGAAGTGGTGAATTGCAATCTCTCCTATCCAGATCCCATCCAGATGACCTCACCGCCTTGTACCCTCCGTTGCTCACCGTGATGGTCGTCCTTGTGCTTGTACATCGTACTAACTTGGGCATGTCAAACCCTAGCACAGATGCCCAACGTGCGCTGAGCCATGGACCCTACACCTCTGGCCCGAGAGCTAATAAGTGGCCTGGCTAATAAAGGCCAGCTCCAACACAACAAACGCCCGACCGTTCGGGTAAGCGAAACCAAAGTCGTAATTTCAAATGTCACGGGGGGTTCTAGATCGACATGGCCAAACATGGGGCGGGCTGCCAAAAGGGACAGGCAAACATTGCGTCAACATGCCAACAGCAAAGTCCAAGTTGCCGAAAACGCGTTTTTTTATTCCATTTTTATTTTTTATTGATTTTTTTTAGCCATACCGTGACTCTCTCAATTTTCTTTCCCCCCAGATCGTCATCGTCATCCCATGTGCCAGCAGGACCCTTCGTGTTTTTCTCTTTTTTCTCCAATGAACCTCCCCCACCACCGTCCTGCGCGATTCGCTAATAATCCGACGAAAACAATCCCATTTTCCCCGCCCAACCCCGCCCGGTCAGCAGGCATCTGATAGCTCCCCTCTCCAACCCCCACTCTTCAAGTCATATGCGGTTGAGGTTGCCCTCGGGTATGATTCGTCTCGAGCTCTCCTGAATACAAGTACACATTGTCATAGAAGAAATCCTGCCGGGTTGGATCGATACGTCGCTAGCAAGACGAGAAAATAGAATAAAAAAAGACCCAGAAAAAAGATGGAAGATCAAAAGTCGCTGGTACCATGTAACGAGCAACGCCCCCGGTGCTAATGTCAAAGTAATCAGCGAGGAAATGCCGAAGCATGCCGAGAACTTGTGTAATGTCTGTCATCGTAGGGGTAGTGATGTGTCCCCAAGTCGTATGTGTGTGTGTGTGTGTGTGTGTGTGTGGCCAACCATGCCAATGGTCCAATATTAAAGTAAAAAGGTAGAGATAAGAGTAGCCATCGAAATCAAGTCCGCTTCGCAATGCAGTGCGTCAAAATTCGTAGTGTACTCTGTACACGGCAGGCTCAAAAACCCGCCTATTACGTCTGTTGTTCGTCCCCCGTTGCAGTGCCGTTTCGGTGGGCAGCTGTAGATGGAAGCTCGCCTACCAGCCCTTGGAGTGATAGCCGCCAAAGGTCTCCTTCTGGAAGTACAGATTGGAGTCTGCGTCTTCGTCCTTGCCCATGTAGAGTTTCTCGGGGTATTGCTTGAGGTTGGCCACATCATGCGAGGTGTGTCGGCGCTTGAGAACGGCATTGGCCGTCGACGACTTTTGTTGACGTTCCCAGAGGAGGTTGCGACGCAGCGATTCGGTGAGCTCGGTTGACAGCATGTTTCGACGCGTCGTCCGGGGCGAGAGAGCTGCCTGCATGTGCGGGTGGCCGGCAGGTGCCCGGATGGGCTGGGCTGTGGACCGGGGGATCTCAACGATGGGCTTCAGCGGTGACCGCCGTACTCCGCGCTTCATCATCAAGGGGGCCTCGTCCGAATCGTTAGGCGAGGCAGCCAGGCTGGGACCTTGGGGGAAGCGTGCGTGGGGGATGGCCGAGGTCGATTGCGAGGCGGCATTGCCGAGCATCGTGGCACGCTCGGTACGCGTAAGCCCCCAGGGTAAGGAGAGACGGTCGTGAGGTGAGGTTCACCCTCGAGTCGACGCGTTGAAACAGCGTCTTGTCGTTGATGCTTGATCTGCCGCTGTCCTCGTCTTCCCACTCGGAGTCGTCCTCGTCATCGTCGATTGCGCTCTCGTCCACGTAGTCGGTTTCCGAATCGTCGGCGATGGCGGCATCGTTGTCGATGGTGCGAGTCGTCACATGGTTGCTGAATGAGGTCTGCTTCTTTTGTGGCGAAAGCGCCCCGTTTGGCTTGGGTGATGCAAGAGCACTCTTGACTGAGCTGTCCTCTTCAGAGGACCCGCCGAAATGGAACATGCGGCGCTTTTGCTGCGGCGCAAGGAGCTGCTGTGCGACCTGGGGGCTCGCGTCCAGCTCGCTGGAGGAGCATGAGCCGCCCATGACGAACATGGGTTGCTTCTTCGTCACGACCGTCTTGGGAGCAGGCTCTGAGGTCGGGTCGGGTAGAGGTGCAGGAACGCTGCGGGGCGACTCGGTGACGGTACGCGCAATGGGGATATAGGATGGCGAGAAGCCGCGAACCACGGTAGTGGCCCGCAAGTTGAGGTCAGGTGATGATGGCTGCTGGGAGGGCTCGTCCTCGTCTACGGACGACGGGCTGGACGACTCGGTCGTAGTGGAGCCCGAGCGTTCAAAACTGGCCATGGAGGGAGACTTCTTTTCGATAGGTTGGGGGCAAGGGGCCGCGATTTCGGGTAGCGGCGCGGAAAGAGGCTCTTTTTCTCTGATAATGGACACGACTAGCTTCTCAAAGTCGTCTGCTGTAATGTGACGTTCACGGCCACGGCTGCGTTGGCTGGAACCAGAGTCCTGCCTTCGTATCCTAGGGCGGACAAGGTCGGCTGTGGATTCCTCAGAAACAAAGTCGGGTGTCTCGTCGTCGGCGATGGAGTCGATGCTGCCGGATAGTTGAGGCAGGTCGGAAAGGTGGGCGTCTTGTGGGATTTGTTGGGGTAGGCTGGTCGCTGCAGCCGATGTCCTTGAGTCGTCGGTGGCACAGCAAAATGTTTCTCGGTTCCATAGGCGCCAGCTGATGTTTTCTAACCTCCGACCTTGCTCGAGTGATTCTGCGCACCGAGCGAACACTGGATTTCTGGTGGTAAGCCCATGTGCGAAGATGCGTGGGAGCCAAGGATTCGACTTACCCGTCCACATGCCATAGAGGTTTTGAGGATTAGAGGTATCAACCTTGTGAAGAAGGTTGGTGTCCACTGTTAGGACATGGGAATCGAGTGGAAAAGGCATGGTTGCCTCGGTAGAAGAACTGCTTGTTTTCTCGAGCAGGCAGTAGGTGTAAATGCGTCAAAAGCTTGTCGTCGTAGGGGGCCGGAATATAAGCGTAGAGCGGCTGGATGAACAAAGTTTACTGTCGCCAAGGGTTCAGGTTCCGTAGGTGACAGGGCCGTCGCTCGTATCTGTTCCGACAAAACAACGCCGAGACCGCCACGAGAGTAATGGTAGGATAGTGGTGCAAGTCGAGGTGCTGTGTGAAGATCGTGTGAAATCGGGCTGGTGGAGACGAGGCCGTGGTATATGCCGGATTCAGCGAATGAGGATACGGACAAAGGTATCTATCTTCTACACAGAAGCTGTCGGTGTTGAATGTCGTCGAAATAATCGTGGTGGGAAAGAGAGAAAGGTAGGGTGTGCATATGTGGGACGTTGGGGGAGGGTGTTGGTTATTATCTAGCATCGTCGTCACTCATGCCAGAGACAATTGTGGAGGGAGCTGAGTGGGGAGGTCACTGACATGGGGCTTGGGGGGGGGGGGGGAAACAGGGCCGACTGATACTTACCTAGGGTCCGTACCCGGCAGGGTGTGTCAAGTACCCAAGTACCTAATCGAATGTACCGCCGGGGTGGCGGCCAGGGTGTCACGACCAGGGGGGGTGGGAAAAGGAAGGGGAGGGGGCCATGATTCGTAGTGGAGGGGTGTGGCGGATTCCCAGATTCCAGGGGCTCAGGAAGAAGTACCGGTCAACCGACGATGACTGGGGGGCCCCCTGGCGCGACTCAACTACAACGTACCTTCGGGGATGGTCGGCACGAAGGCACGGGGACCTCCTCGGGTACGTACCTCTCAATGAGCGTCTCCTTCCCAAAATCAGGCGCTTTTCCCAAACCGGTAATTCACCCTCCGTAAAATACAAAGAACAAACTCCCGTTACGGACGAGTCCCACGTTGCCGTCTGAATTCCAGACTTTTCCCCTTATGGAACCGTATCCAACCTCGAGAGAGGTCTGGGTTTCGCCAGTATTGAAAACTAGATCATCAACCCTGGGAACTGTCACTGTCACATGATGGACGTCGGCGCCCAGTCTTTTCCACCGCCACCGTTTTTGCGTATCTTTCCCCGCTCCTAAGTGGATCCTTCCCCGTTGACTTGGTCACTCACGTGTAACTAGGCACTGTATTTACTTTGTAACATTGAATCTCCCACCGCTGTATTTACCTAAGGTAAAGACTCATATTCGTAGATCAGGCGCTTTACAACGTACTTCGTACTTTGTAGGTCAAGAAGGTACAATACGGAAGTTGCTTTGCCTGGTGCCGTCGCCTGGACGGTTAGGTCAGCCTAGACGAACTTTTCGTATTGGGCATTGGTTATTTCCCCGATATCCTTTATTATTACGGTCACGAGGGGCCCAAGCCAACGAACCAACGGCCTAGCCAGAGCGCTCCACAAGGCGAAAGGGGCAGGGTCCAAATTCTTCCTCTACCAATCCCTCTTGAACGTGGGACAAGGTCCTCGACATCCTCCTGTCCTGTCTGGAGACCCTGAGAATGAACATCGAATTGAATCACGAATGGCAATCCTCGAAGGCCACAGTCAATTAATAATTAATACACACACTCAAGCCACCGCCCTGGTGTACCCTATCATGCGAGACTCCCCAGGCAGTGATAAGTCGTGTTAATCCAGAGAATATCGTCCACGACTGCCATTCAGACGGCTCTGGCTTGTTGATTGGGCTTCCTCTTGGGTGTCCATGGCTCGAATGTGATCACAACACCCGACTAATACAGGTGAATTGGCGACGACAACAACTGAACACCCGTCACGTTCGCGGGATATCTCGTCGCACTTTCCAATCGCCCCTTGTAGTGTTTGACGCCAGGCTACGCCCTGTCCGTATAACCGGATGCTGATGGATAGACTCGGCAGTGGCAAGGCGCCGGTTCTGTCCTCGTGATGCTTTGGCACTTTGCCGCTCAATGCGCTGCCGGGTCAGCAATGTCATTCGACGATCACCAACATGCCATCTCGAACCATGTTTCTTATCCCCACGGCATATTGACAAGATATTAATGATCATCTCATGGCTTCTTCTTTTTTTACATAGCCTTCCTTATCCGCGCTCAGCAACGAATGGGATGCTTGCCTGTCGGTCGCCCCATTCATGATCCACGGCCGAAGACGGTCGCGGGGGTGTCACGGGGCCTCCAACGAAAATCCGAGCCGGCGGCTCCTTCAGGCAAATGCCTTGCCACGACTGCCTAGATGTGCTGTCCCTTTTTGTTTTGTATTTTTATTTTTCTGCTCACGAGACGAACCCTTCCCCGCGCCAGCTCACAAGGGTCTGCGACATTTCGGCTCCTTAGCGCATCCTAGCAGTGAATCCCAGCGGTATTTGTCATTCTGTAATTCTTTCTAGGCACGAAGCTACGGTACCTTATCCCGCCAACGCTCAAGGGAGGACTCGGGATGGGCAGCAATTATCTGGTCACAGGGACAAAGTTGTCGCCCTAAATTCCTCGCCCGGGCAACATTTCTATTGCCGGGAGCTGTCGGCGCCATGAATCGCCTGATGGCAGTCCCGTCACGGCATTAGGGTCGTCTCGGCGTCAAGTCACGAACAGAAAATGATTGCTGTCTACCCCGAGGGCGGCGGAGCCTCAAACTACCATATCTGCCTCGCCTCGGCGTCTCTTATCATGCTTGTCAAGGAATTCACCTCATGACCTCCTTCTCCTTATGCCATTAGATGGAGCCGGCCAGCTTGGATTCAGAGCGCAATATGGGCGACTAACTGCAAACTGGGCATCTCGCCAGAGCATTTCCGAAGCAGCGTGGGGTTCCTACGATGTGAGGTTTGAAGTTCGCTGGATGATGGGCCAGCAACATGCGTTATTTTCGATCACACTGAGCACGCCTTAACCGCGCACGCACTTCACACGGCTTGGCCCGGCCGGTCACCTTCACAGCTACTTTGTAGATCTCAGAGATCCCGGCGGGGCTCGGATGGATTTCGGACATGGATTCTTTTGCGGATGCGAACCCCGCTGTTCAAGAAGATCATCATCCGCCTCGCAACGTCGCCCCTAGACCCCGAGAGAATCTGGGTTTGCCCTCCTCATCCCAAACCCCCACCGCCTTCCAACGGGTAATCACTTTCGTAGATCGTAAGACGATGCGGCAGTACGAATAGGCTTCGATAGCATGTGGACAGACGGCGTCCATGAGGGGTAAGAGGTTCTGGAGTAGGTCGCCGAGGGATATAAGAGAGCAATTATCAAGCTGCTGTGCCTGACTGATGACAAATATGTATCCAATGTCGCATATGCGTGCGTGGGGGGTTTCGAGGTTTCGAGAAGGTATGATTGGTGGCGTCTAATACGGGGGGCAACGGCGGCCAGATCCGTGTTCATCGGTTTCTAAACCTCGCCGGCGTTACGATACCTCGCTTCGAATGACCATTTTCCGTTGCAAAGCTCCGTCTCAAAAGAGCATGACCTATCGCTGTGAACGTGTTCAATCAGGTCAGGATCGAGAAGGGTTTGATGTGATGAATGTATGTCCAGGAGGGTGGCGCCCCCATCTTCTCCGGTCACATGTCACATTCCGGCAGCCACATTCGTTTCCGCGACAAGAGAAGCAATACATGCGTCAGCCACATGCCCCCACGCCAAACGCCTTGTCCGTTGATGGTTTCGTACTTGAACTCTTTTATCCCTTTCCTGTCCTCGCGAATATTGCTTTATTTGCGTAGTATTACGGATTGTATAATACAACGTACGCCGACCGGGCAAACCAAGGAGGGAACAATGGTCAAGATGGTCGTTGTCTTGTCATAGCCATCTCATTTCCAGGTATTCGGGTTCTTCTTGTTGGGCCGCCAGATCCAGTGGCCGTGCAGATGTCAGCTTTCTTTCCACCTGTCATTCCCGAAAGAACTCGATAGACTCTGGGTTGTTGCTACGAGGTATTGGGAGGGGGGCTGACATCGACAAACATCACTTCCCCAACTTCCCCGTTTGGACAAGCCGCCCTTCTCCTTGGTACATTGTGTCCTGTTCCGGGAATGGGGACCGGGGCAAGAAACTGGTTGGTATCTCGCAGGTCAGCCTTTAGTGTGGTTATCGCGATTGCGCGCTATCATCACTCATCAGAGGAAAGTTCCCGAAGATGCGGCGCAGTGCCGCGGATCTACCACAACAGCGTTGGTTTAGGTATATCGAATTTGACAGAATTGCTGATGTGCTGCGGCCGGAACGCACTTTGAACTTCCGCGGCCGATACTGGCAAGGATACATTCATGGGGGAGGGTGGTGTGGGGAGTTGATTGGCACGCGTTTGATGGGAGGAAAAGAAAAGCAAAGCAAACGGGTCTGAAGATCAGGGCGAGGCAGGGTAAGACATTGGACAGGGGAAGTCATCCTCTATTAATGCTTTTGCTACTATGATAATACTGAGAAGTGATGAAAGGCATTGAGGCAAAGGTGGGAAATAGCGTCATTTCCCATAACTAGGTTTTGTATCTGGGCATTGGTCACCTGGCCTTTTTTCCTCTTTTCTTTTTCTTTGTCTTTTTGCCTCATCCATCGATGCTTGGCTTGATCGCATCTCGAACCCGATTGAGTACCCAGGTCGAGCGAGGGAGACCAACGCAGCGTGCAATCCGCCAAACGTAGCCGTGTATAAGGAACCGGAGAGAAACCAGGAAACAGAAAATGACAAGGCCAATACAGCGTACATTGTAACTATTTGGGGATCGGTCATTGAGGAAGAACACGTACGATTATGCAGCCCATAGTTATGCCGGCAGTTCAAAAAACCGACAGTCTGGCGTGCGTTGTACATAGGCGAAGCTGCCTACCTACGTATGCCCGGAATTCTGTACCCGTACCTGCAGAACTATAGGGCAGGCAAACCAAACGGAGAACTCACGATAGTACTACGTCGCGCAGTACCTAGGTAGTACATCGGCCGACCACCGTCGCCCACCGAGTCATGCCAATAGTATCTACTCGCCTGGCCTGACTTTGGAGGCCTTTGCGCGGCGCGGGACAAAGACAAACCAGCAGGACCGCATTTTCCCCAGAAAGCGGCGACTACGAAAGTACGGGAATGTCTAAGACTCAATGCGATGCCATTTCTTCCGATACTGCAGTGGTATATGGGTCCTGCTGTCTCAGCTCAGCGGCCCCCCTTCCGGCATCCGTTCCTTGTCGCGATGGAATCACATTCCCATACAATGTACGTTGTACATACAACGTATGTATGTATGTATACGTTGTACACGCTGCCGTATTAAATGGTGGCGGATTGGTTCCGGGACTCTCGCGTTCGATGGCTTGGCTGGCAGGTGATGGGCGAGAATTTGTTTTTGCCGTCACATCTCATGAGACATAGGTACTACGACATTTTCTACCCCGTACCTAGAGGACCCACTCAAACGAAAGAACAATTGTTTGGCTGCGAGGTCACTCTATTTGTCAATGCGTATGTATTCCATACACGATGTCGAGGACCAGCCGTCTCGCGGAAGAAGGCGTATTTCTGTTCGCCTTTTCTTTGTCACATCTTAGTGGTCGTTTTGGTTTACAGTATCGACGGTGGTGGTGATAGGGGGGACGAAAGTACGTTTAGAGGACTATTGAAAAGGCCCGAGCGGTCTTGTAGGTGTTGTGGCTGGGATTGAGAACCAAAAGGGAGACATTGGCACTTTTGTCTTGTGCAAAGATAATGAGAGAGTCCTTGAGAGCTGACAATACGAAGTGACAGGACCAAGGAAGTTTGAGAAATCGTTGGCCGGATGCGCTTCCCCGGCCGCGGAGTCAAAGACATCGAGGAACGGAATCCCCAGACCAAACCAAGTCCCTGGGGTTGCGGGGGACGCGTCTCCAGCCCACGCTCCTTCCCCGGCTGCACGTCCATTGTAGCAATGTACCCATAGTAGACCATGGGTACTGTATCCGTATGTTCTCGACACCACTTTTGCTTTTCACATGTCTCAGTTGACAATTATTCCCGAGTACCAAGGTACTTCTGGGGATTTGATTTCTTTCCCCTTTCCATTCCCCCCTTGCCCCGCCCTGCTTCGCGTTCCCTATCCTTCGTCGCGCCTCAAGACCTCCTCGATACGAATGGGAGGGGAAGCAATATCCAGAAAGGATGTCCACTCGTGTGGCATGACGGGACCAATCTCCCGTACCTCACCCCAAGGGACTCTATGTTTAATTTCTTTATGCCCTTCTTGTTTTCCCAATGTTTGTCCAATACGGCGTTATATCCATATTTGGACGGGTTAGACTATGGGCTGACACGTCCCGACGTTCTGGGAGTGTGGGGCGTACCTCTACAATATGTTATCTACGTTGTACTCTTTGGCGTCGGCCTTGCTCTATCCGGGGGGCGTCTTCCACCAAATGCGGGCCGACTCCAAAGTGCAACTTACATACACGGGAGACGTCTTGTGTACTTACCCTGTGTACGGAGTACAACGTACGTACAACGTATGTGCAATCCAATACTTGTCATGAAATGAGGCCATGGCCGAAAACTACAGACAGCAAACGCGGCGTGTTTCTAGGGAGGCGTACGCAAAGACAAAGGGCGAAGAGCGCATGTGATAGCAAGCACCCTTTCAGCTTTCATCACCTCCCCCGCCTCTCCCTCCCTTTGATCTCGATCGCGCTTACACGATTCCTCTCCCTCGCAACCGGCCAGGAATGGAGTATGGGGGAGGATCTCCGACCCCACGAAAATACATTCTTTGTACTAGCAGTAGCCACGTGGGAATGGGGACAGTAGCTGGCATTCGCCTTGGTATTTGACCTTGGTTGTCTCGATGCGCGATGTCCGGGGCCGGCCTGAAGCGACAAAGCGACATGGTGAAGATCGCATCGCTTGCAACATACATGCCTTCCTGACTCGGATATGTTGGGAGCGATCTTACATTGTCTCTCGGCGAGATCAAAGAAGCATGTTGGACAATGCGACTCTCATTCGGAATGGTGCGATCGGCGGTACTACCAATGCCTGGCAAGGGAACAGTGCTGTCTGCTTCGAGCGAACGGACATGCCTCACCTGGATGAAGCTACGTTGTATGTGTCTACAACGTATCAACGGGCATTTTAGGGGTATTTACAGACTCATGTCAGCAGGCCAGCGTTCAAACGGCCATTCGGGCCGCGGCAGACCCTCGGCACTCCTGGCCTGCTGAGCTAATGAGTTTTTTTCTAGGTGTTTGTTCTCGTGACCCCGCGTTGCTCATTGACAGTTCCTGGCCAAGGTCAGCTTGGGGAGTCTAGAACGTTGGGAAGACACCTGTCAGAAAAGGTACAACGTACGCCGGGTCCCTGCCTCCGTCTATTACGGCCCTTTACCTTATCCAGCTGTTCTAATAACGGCCAACGGTCCCACTAAACGGTTCCTTGGGCCGAAGTTTTTCCTACAGATTAGCCCCAACTGACAGCACGCCACAGAAGCTGACATTCATCACCCGTCGATTTACCCCAGATGGACCCTGAAAAAAATCAAACTCAAAACCGGCGGATGCTCTCCCGGAGTAGGCGCTTTCACGCTGACGAATTTCGATCGACGACCACGACTTTGCAATGCCATACTGTGCGAACCCCAGAGCCAAGTATGAGGCATGGCATGGCCTCAATCTACTCAACCCGTCCGGATACGTATTCCGCGCCTAATGCTCAGCCCAACCTACTAGGGGCTTCCCTGGAGAAGAGAATTCATCACGCACACATACATACCGCTCATCTGGGAGACATATTGACGTTTTTTTTTTCTCCGCTTAGGGCTCCGTCCTGACACTTCAGTGTGCACTTTGCGCGGTTTGATTTCTGACCCCTCACGCGAGCGGAGGATAACTCTCCATTAACGATGTGACTTCCCGGCCGGCAGCATATCAAATTTTGCGGCATATTCTACAAGTCTTCGTGCGCTAGCTAGTAAGTCGGACTGTGCGCAAAATTCGTACCGACGAAAGTGTGTCCCTGGACAACGACAACGACAACAACAAGCCTTTAGCCGGACGCCGGCCAAGTACGGGGTAGGGGTAGTCCAAGTCACAACCGCAGCATCCGGGCAGCCCGTGACTTCTAGAAGCACCGTCTAGTACTACCGACATGGGATTGGAGCCCGTCACTCACCGTTTTGCTCTGACCGTTTTAGGTCCGCCCCGCGAACTTGAGTGTACCTATATCCGTTCCGTTTCGCGTCAGTCTTAGAGGGTTACATTTGCCCTATGGCTATTGCGCCTGGCAGACCGGGACTACGAGTCGTTGTCTATTGTTAGACATGATGAAGGGTTGCAGAAACCAGACAGTGGCCCAGCGTATCGGGACCACTCCTATTCGAAAGCTCTGCTTGACAATGGACGATGATGTGTAAACACCACAACTTCGTTGGTTCACCGGCTGCGATTCTTTCTGGGGGCTCTTGCCTGGTTGTCGGACTGCCACTGGTCGACCTGTTCTTTTCTTATGCACAGCAACTGTCGTACACATGTGCCTCACTTGAACTTACACGTCTACGTTGTATGTATCCGCCAACATATTGCTGCACGTCATCATTCCTGACAGGGTAAGAATAGTTTCGTACTTTGGTCTGACCGCCTAATTCGGGACGAAGCGGTGTCAGTGCCTGCCGCTCTCATCTGCATCGCTTCCCATTACCGAAGCCACAACTATTATTCCCACTGTATGCAGATACAGGCAGCTCGGCTAATATACCGAATCGGTCTGCCGCTTTTTTTTTTTTTTTTCTTCCCTTTCTTTCCGTGCGGATGGTAAGGATATACCGAAATTGACGCAAATTCAACTCGACTTCTTCACTTGCGTCATTCTGCAGCGACTATAATGGCGGACCGACCTGACCGATTTGGTGTGCCCTAGATAGATCCCCGGGAGAACTTTGATCCAACTACCCTGGTCGTGGAAGCTTCCGTTTTTCTCCATTGATGGCGGCTGGCGTAGCCAAGCCGAAACTTCCCGTGACAATGAACGAGAACCTATTCAACAAAGACAACTCCCACCTAGGGAGGCCTGGCCGAGAAGCAAAAAATCAACGCAGATATCTACTTGCGCACATATACACAAAGATAACGCCTAACAAACTGCGCTTGTTCTATATGGGCATTGCACGCACGGAAGGGCGCAAGGTCTCGAGCGCCATTCCAAATGTCAACCAGGAGGATTAGGGAGAGGAAACGATTCAGGAAGGACCATGAGGACTTGGCCGCCTACTACTACGTTGTATAGTCCACGATATTTACCTGTTGCAACGGAAGGGAAGATGGGAGGGTCACATGAGCGACTCTGCTGGATGGAAGCGTCAGCAAAGCTGACTGCCGAAATCTGACCTCACACACTTTTCACCAAAGTCCAAAAGTCTGACCCGGCTGTGTTCTTTCTGCAAGGATTTCTTTCTCCCAGACGCTGCTGCGTTGGGTGAGCGGCCGCGTCGCTTTCCTTGGTCAAAAGGGGCCATCTGATACCTACCCCTTCTTATGCCGGTCCCTGCAGAAGCGAGCCGTCAACCCCTTGTTTATCTCCAAGGCGACGGAAGAGCCCGTCGGCACGATTTTGGTGATCTTGCATTCTCGCTTCAGCCAATTGGGCATATGAAACCCTCGCCTTGCGTGCGAGAAAAGAAAAACATTGGAGATCAAGGCTCAACAAAGTATTCCCACCGTTTCAGTTGAACCTTGCATATGTTCGCCCGGCCTCAGTGTGCAGGGAACGATGGTACAGTACAGACGCTCAAGTCGTGTGCTACGTTTCGCCCACTGGGATCCTGTACGCATGCCCGTGGCACTCCAGGTGGGGAGAGCCACGTGCGTGCACCGAATCCAACGTATATCTTTAAAGGGCGGTGGCGAAGGAACCAAATAGACAGGAGTTGATTGCTACCAGTCCAACGCGCTGGAAAACGCGGGGAGGAAGCGTGCCCATGGGGAACATCGGATATGGGAAGCACAGCTCGATTTTTTCTGTCCAAGAGGCGGGGAGAAGGCGGAGACACGATAGGCGAGCTGCGTGCAGGCCGAAATTAGACCAAGCCTGTCGTTGATGTCCCCCTGCCAAGCGACCGATTCGACGAATGACATGGGGTGTTGTTCTCTGGAGAGGGTTCCATCGGTCCGTTTTTCCTGTCAAGTCTGCCGTCTCCATGATGCAGCCTTTCATATTTTTTCTTCGTCTCGTACATGCTACGTACCGCTAGCCGTGTTCCATCACAGTTCTAAATACGGCAGGAAACGCCATGGCGCTGGCAGCCGCTCGTTTTCATGTCGAATATTGGTATCCCGGCTTGTTTGCGTGCAATGCGATCCAAAGTACCTCGTGGAAGTTTCCATGTACCGACCGTTCTTCCCTGGGAGGTGGTGATTATGGAGAGGAGATTTAGTTTGGGATTGCCACTACACCCCTCCCTTTTTTCATCCCAACTCTGACCTCCCAAATGGGTGCAGGTGGTGGCTACGCGACGAATCCGTGTGCCTACGGTGGCCGGCTGGCCCTGCAGCAGCGCGATCCTAGGGGAGGAAACAGGGGCCGTGGGGATCGAAACTTGGGGTGGGTTACATCACAGAGTGAGGTGTCGTCGACGGCACGCCCCGAGCTGGCGAGGCCGCAAAACAGGAGACCTCCAAGACAGTGGTAGCGAGCTCGCCGGCTCACTGGGTGTTCATTTTGCTGCTTGCATTTTTTCAGATGCGCCCACGTGCTAGTATCGAATGAATACTACTCTGTAACGTTTGCCCATCGTCATCGTCACGACGATGCGACACGATGTTTCGTCGGTGAGATCACCTCTAATCAGAGACGACAGACAGCTTTTGGGCTAGGATGTGGCTTGACCGAGATGAATTCCTGGCGCGCGTAGACGATCATTCCCGTCGACAGCACCCGCTTGCCTTTCGGCCCCGTGAAATCTACCAGGCAACACTCAACGGCGATCACTGGGGGCCGTGTGCTTTTCTTAGACGGGAGTGCTTTGGCTCGCGTTTCTCGTGGGCAGTGGGGGTTTACAAGGTACGTCGTATGGTCCTCTGGACTTGACCTTCCAAGTGCGGTAGGAATGTCCCCCGACGACGACGGTCGCAAAGTTGTGGTAATTAATTTGTGTAAATTGCTGTGCATGCAAAAGGAGAGGAGCCCACGTGGGTGTCCCTCGAAACGCGGGAGAGTTAATTGGGGCCGCGGAGAGTTGGGACCAATCCCCGGCATCAAGGGAGACCCCCTTCTGTCCTTCTGGCGTGCTTCTCTGCATTGGCGAACATCTCTTCTCATAGGCTCTCCTGGCTGGGGTGCCCGCTCTGTACCCCCAAGGATTGATCACACGGAACGGCACGTAAAGACCAATCATCGTTGTCTTTTTAGTTTCGGCAGTCCGCACCAATGAACTTTAGTGTATTTGGAGGTGGCGGCCTATCGCAAGGAAGAGACCGTGTCTCCCAGACCGTATTATCGCAAGTACCACCCCGAAATGGAAGGCCACTGATTATCAAACCATTCCTGCCCTACCAATATGTGTTGATTTTACGTGCTCGAATCCTTCGGTACGTGCCCAAGTGACAGCAACAGTATGGCGCTGGTAGGTATGGCAGGGCGAGGCACGGGGAATGGATTCCGATGCCTCGCCCCTGTCGTTGCCTTGCGTCTTGTCGATCCTTCGCGGCGAGGAGAGACGTGTCCTGTCCAGTCTCTCCTCCAGCCACGGCGTGATTGAACAATATGTGCTGTTGCTTTCTTTGTCTCCCTATCGCATACCCGGTGAAAGGAGATGAACTCTCAAGACGCCATGGCGTGTGGGAATCGGAGAAGACGTAGTGTATACATATACAGAGGTATTTGGTGTCCAACTATGGCCCCCACCCCCGTATTCGTTCCGTATCGCGTGCGGTGGTTAATCCATTGGTTTCTCCGTCTCTGCGTGCATATAAGTAGCTGGCGCCGGGTGTCCGCTTCCGGTCCGAAGTTGCGTCACGCAAAGGCCCCGAAGCCCGTAGCTGCACCCGAATAGACGACTTTGCTCTCCCGTCCCGGCGGGGGGGGGGGGGGGGGGGGGGGCCTGCTAAAGGGTATTCTCGCCGCCCTTTAGGGAGGTGATAATCTAGCTACCGGTAGTAGTAGTAATAGGGGCGGTTCGGGTAATAATACGGCCGACTAAAGTCCTCCGCGGAGGCACTATCTGCCTTTTTAGGACCCGGTAAGGGGGTTAGTAAATTCCCCCCCTTTAATTAACTTATAACCAGAGGTTATCCTCTCTTATATCTA